>NC_083289.1:46758555-48058555 GCF_963506605.1 Zootoca vivipara
CCTCTCCACGCCCACCACTGTCAGCCTCATCCTTTGGGCAGCTTGTAGCAGCTGCTGGAAAGCAAGCAAGGAAGAGGAGAAGCTGCCTTCTGGCGGTTCCCTCACTGTGAAAAGCCAAGTTACAGGGAACTAGGCAGAGGGCCTTCTCGGTAGTGGCACCCGCCCTGTGGAACGCCCTCCTACCAGATGTCAAAGAGAAAAACAACTACCAGACTTTTAGAAGACATTGGAAGGCAGCCCTGTTTAGGGAAGCTTTTAATGTTTGACGCACTATTGTATTTTAATATTTTGCTGGAAGCTGCCCAGAGTGGCTGGGCAAACCTAACCAGATGGGTGGGGTAGAAATATTATTATTATTATTATTATTATTATTATTATTATTATTATTATTATTATTACTACCTTGGCCCCTAGGATTTGGTGCCTTTGCTCCTTACACACTTGCTTGGGTGCTGAGATCAGTAGAGGGGGGTCCTCTTGGAGATTCCTCCTCTCTCAGAGGCTCTGTCAGGAACTGGGCTGAACAGGAGGAATTGGAAATGTGCCCTCGGTCTGATCAGCTCCTCTCAGAAGAGGAGTGGGAGTAGGAAGTTGCCCGCCCCCCGAGCTGTCTCAGGAGGAGAGGGAGACAGGGATATGTACAGCTGAATGAGGAAATGCCTAGTTATGAGATAGTTGAGGAGGAGAGAGAAGTGAGTGAGCAGCCAGGAGAGATCTCCCTGAAGTGTATGGGAGACCCTCCTAGTTCGAGGGCTCACCAGTCCCTCCACATTCAAGAACAGAGAATGTAGAGGGATGTGCCTCCTATGGCTTCCTGTAGATTTCCAGGATGTTGTTGGGGATGAAAGAGGAGGGACTCAGAGTAGCCAACATCTCCTGTGCATGGAGACATGGATCTTTTGTCTTGCAACCAGATGACTGAATAAAAAACCAAAAAATATGAACTGTTTGTTCTTCTTGCCTCTGAGGCTACCGGGGGAAGAGAAGATACTCCATGCCTGACACGCTGGGTGGTGGCAGCCCAGGAGAGGGCTTTCCCTGTGGTGGCCCCTAAGATGTGGAACTCCTTCCCCAGAGAAGCATGCCTGGCACCTTCATCGCATAGCTTCTGCCAAATGCTGAAGATCCACTTCTTTACCCTGGCTTTTGATACTTGAAGTGCATATTTTTAGAACCTACTTTATTTTTTTTTTTGCAACTGTAAGTTGTTCTTAATAATGTGTTTTAATGGTGCAACTTGCCCTTGGACCCGAGGGTGAAGGGTGGCTAATTATTATTATTAATCATCAACATAATATTTTTACCTATGCTGTGTTTTACTGATGGCGCCCATGTGCCGACGCACAGGATGGCCCTGTTTATCACCGCATTGCATATATATATTCAGCTCCCTCTCTGTTATCTCGAGCACTGTTGATTAAAGGTTGAGATCTCCAGAATGAACCTACCAAACAAACATATTTTGATTTCTTTCTTTATTTCTGGCTCTACCTCGAGGAGTTGACAGATGATATTTCTCATCGTTCGTTTAGCCGGAACATCAATACGGGACGAGTTTGCCAATATTTGCAGAGGGATTTCTGTCATGTTAGTCTTCTGACATCTGCTCGGCTCCTGATACTGAAGTCTCGCTGTGTTTTCCAAAAGGACAGAGGCAGGCGCTTCATCGGAAGAGAGGAAGGGAAGCAGGCATCATGCGAATGGCATCAAAGTGAACGGATTCATAACAAATGATGGATTCAAAAGAGCAGGGGGCACGGCGGGATTTCTTGAACAAATCTTGCAACAAATGATTCTGGGGGTTATTACAAACGACTCTGTGGGATCCCTTCTCAGAAATAAAAATGCAACTGGTTTTTTTTTCCTCCTTTAGTTGCATGATACCTAGAAAATCTTGGGTTTTAAAGAATTAGTTTATAGTAGAGTTGTTATTATTGTATATTTATTCCCCATCTTTACCACTGATGGGTTGGCTGATGGATAAATATTAGAACCATTAAAAATAGGGAAATCATTTAAAAATGATTGATAGAATCTCTCTCTCTCTCTCTCTCTCTCTCTCACACACACACACACACACACACACAGAGAGAGAGAGAGAGAGAGAGAGAGAGAGAGAGAGAGAGAGAGAGAGAGAATAGTAGAGCTGAAAAACAAGTCCAACTCCTTGCAATGCAGGAATCTTTCACTCAACATGGAGCTCAAACCCACGACCCTGAGATTAAGAATCTGATGCTCTACCAACTGTGCTCAGCACCAGCCCTTTGATTAAAAGCAGTTAATTCCCCAAAGCCTGTTGGAACAAGGAAGTCTTAGAACAGGCATCCCCAAACTGTGGCCCGCCAGATGTTTTGGCCTACAACTCCCATGATCCCTATCTAACAGGACCAGTGGTCAGGGAAGATGGGAATTGTAGTCCAAAACATCTGGAGGGCCGAAGTTTGGGGATGCCTGTCTTAGAATAATAGAATTGTAGTCCCTGCTTGCTTGTCATCCTCCCTTCACCCTAAGGTCCTAGGGCAGCTTACAACATCATAACACAATATTAAAAAACAGTTTAAAGCAACATACAGCCAATAAACAACTTATGTTTTAATTGTTTTATTACCTGGCCGTTTGCCACCTGGGGCTGCTTTCAGAGGATGGGCAGAATATAGAACCAATGTGGCATAGCGGTTAGAGTGTTGGGCTAGGATCTGGGAGACCAGAATTCAAGTCCCTACTCAGCCTTGAAGCTCTCACTGGGTGACCTTGGAAGTCACTCACCGCCTCCTGTCCTAAGCTACCTCACAAGGTTGTTGGGAGGATAAAATGGGGAGTAGGAGAACTATGGACGCTTCCTTGTGCTCCATGGAGGAAAGAAGGTGGGATATAATCAAATTGAATGAATGAATGAATAGCTCTAGAGAAATGAAGTTCAGCCCTCTAACTTTACACCATTTTTCAGTTCTCTCCTTAAAAATATGTATTTTAAGCACGTGAAGAAAAAGGTTTTTTGTCAGCTTCCCCGATGCATTTTTTATGCGGCCATTTCAAGTTCAGTCTTGCTTCTACCTCGTCTAAGATGAATAGACCTGTGTCAGCAAAAAACCAATCCAACTAAGTACTTGGATGTTTGATGTATTTGAGATTTTAATATTATTTCCTTTATACTGAGCCTAAGGGATATTGGTTGCAAAACTTAAAATCAATAACATTAAAAAAAAAACACCAAAAACACACACATTGGAAATGATTTATAGCCCCAACCTAGAATGCTGATTTTTGTGTGTTAGGAAATGGACTTATGAAAACCTTTTCTAACCCATTCTGATTGCCTCTATTGTGTCCATTAAATTTTCAATTTGATATATATCAAATTGAAAGCAATTGCTTTAGGTAGCATCTTTCTTTAATTGGCCTTCTCTCCCCTCTCCACCTCCTAGATCATTCCTGATAGCATCAATTGTCTTTGCCTCACATGAGTTTAAGCTTACAATAAGGGTGAGCTCTGAAATGTCATGAGCTGGCCAAATATCGTGTGGCATTTGCTTCAGATTTCTTTTGTCAAAAATAAAGACAAGCTACTAAAATACTTTTGCGTTTCTGGAAATCTATCAGAGCCTATAAACGTCTCCCAAAGCAATGCTCTGGGCTCTTAGTTCCTGCCACTGCAAGAAGGCAAAAAACAAAATAAAAATGTTTTGTTCTTGTCTCGATCCTAAACAGGGAAGCTGTTCAATATGGATTGTCAAGAATGACATTTTCCCCCTAAAGGGAAGGATTCAAATGCCATCTGTTTGTACTTCCCGTCACTCTTTCAAGCCTTCTGGATTTTTGGACTATCGCTTTTTGGCGTGAGCAAAACCTTATTTAACCTTCCTCCCCCCCCCCCCAATTATTAATATTCGTGCCGTACACTCAAAGGAGATTGTAGAAACCAATTAGAATGCTCTTTGTCTAGAAGAAGTTGCTCCCTTATTATCTAGCCACAGAGATATAAAGCAGTAATTTCAACAACTAATCCCCAGACCCTGCTGGCATAATTGACAGACGACTTGTAAGACAAAACTCTCCAATGAGGCCTCGGAGGCCCAACTGGTGGGTCCTTGCATGTGACTTGGTCAGGAACGAACCAATTCACTGGATACAAGCAAATGGAAATGGTAGATTTCTAAAAGGGCCAGTTAGGCCCCCCCAAAGCAAACAGTTTCCTGGTGTTTGTCCGGACCCAACATGGTAGAAGGTAACAATGATTGTGGGCAGTCAATAGCAGAAAGATGACAAAGAGGCTAAAGGGATACAGGCCTACTTCTCACAGAGATGGGGGACCTGTGGCCCAGCTAGGGGACCTTCCCCCATTCCACAGGAAGCTGCCCCATAGTGAGTCAAATCATTGATCCATTAAGCCCTGCATTGCCTATACTAACTGAATGTCGGGGACTGGCTGGATGAGGAAGAATGGTGGGAGCCGCCAGCTCAAGAACCCTGCAGGGAGGACAGAAGTGTCAGGGTGTTCTACTCTCGAGTAGAAGCTTGGCAAAGACACATACCCGACTGGCATGTTCCCTCTCTCCTGGTAGATCGTTCGGGAGCTTCAAAAGCATTTCTCAGCCTGAACATCACAGCGACTGATGCCAACTGACATCAGCACACTTCACGGATCTGCAGAGGTTTGTGCAGTTGTGTAACAGAACTCAGCAGCACAGCATTTGGCTAGTCTACTTTATTTACATATAAACACACATGGAGCACTGCAACATGGCTCCCTCTCTCTCTGGCATCAGACAGCAGAGAGAAAGAACAAAGGACAACAGCCCCACTGCAGGAACACTGTAAGACAAACACCCTGTCTACGTCACATCCCATTCCTGTGGAAAGTAAACACATACCGTCATGTGATAGGCATCAAAGCCATGACTGCACACGGGGAATGAATCTCCAACAACCTCTCCCGATTCATGAACTGTGCTGCAGTCATCAGTGTAACTGCAACAACCTTGTCCTGAACAAGAAGAGGAGGAGGAGGAGGTGGAGGTGGAGGAAGAGGAGGAGGAGGAGGAGGAGGAGGAGAAGAAGAAGAAGAAGAAGAAGAAGAAGAAGAAGAAGAAGAAGAAGAAGAAGAAGAAGAAGAAGAAGAAGAAGAAGAAGACGACCCTAGATTATGGTGGTGGGACACTGAAGGGCAATTTGCAGAAGGGGTGAGCTGAAAGGTGCTATAAACAGGGGGTTTGAGCAATCAAGTGGGGGGGGGTCAAGAGAAAGAGAGCAGGGTTGGAGGCTGAAAGTCACAGTGTGAGTGCAGACTCAGGCAGAGAGGAGTCAGAGGTTGCCCTTCCTACCCAGCTGCTGGGCAGTCCCAGTCCTGCTGGCCCTCCCCACCCCACCCCCACTCCTCTGACACCCAGTCCTACACGTTGCTGAGCAATGGGCCAGGCAGGCTCAGAGGAGGAGCTCACCCCCTCTCCACCGTCTCTGTCTGCTTGGGAGCGATCCGGTACGAGGGGCTAGAGGAGGTAGCCAGGGTAAGCGGTCAGTTTCAGCAACATCTGAATGAGTCGAGCAAGAGTAACTCTGCTGTGTTGTTGCCTTCTGTGAATCAAAGCTAATTGCTTTTCATGCCTCACATTCTTCCTGCCCTGTGGACGACCTGAGCTCACCTGACAGCTCCTTGACACTGACATAGTCCTTTCCATGGTTTCAGATGGGGGCCTCTCTCAGCCCTCTTTGGAAATGCCAGGGATTGAACGTGGAACCCTCTGCATGCAAACTAGATACTCTACCCTTGAGCTAAAGCCCTTCTCCATATCCAAAAGCTGGTCAGACTGGCAACTGAATTTTACTTCCACACCCTCCACTGTACCAGAAAGCAGCAGGCTAGCTCAAGGGGTGAGAAACAGCTGCCTCACTCTGCCCAGTGGTGCCTCACTCTGCCCAGTGGTATCCTGTTTGTGATGAGTAAGCTTGGTTGGAGAACTGCATCACAAAATTAAGAGAAGGACAATTTTCAAAGGACAGCTGCGTTGCAGTTTGCCTATTGTTTCAGAAATTGCAAATTAAACCGATTCTCCTTTAAATGTGTACTCAGTCAAATTTCTCCTCCATCCCTAGCTGTTGAGGGATCTGGACCAGCAGTGCCTTGAAATACTATGGTCCCAAGCAGTCCTCTGTTGAAACAAAGCAGGATGTTCTGAATATGCATTCCTGATGCATCTTTTTGGAAAGAGGAATAACATTGACGTATGAAATTTTGACAAGCTAACCATGCTGTTGTCAAGGAAAGACAACACATCTTTGGCAGGGAGGACAAAGTCAACTTTGTGGCCTATAAGTTTCTGCTCTTTGCTTGACTTTCTGTTTATTACGCACCTGACTGCACCCATCATATCCTCGATGACTAGCAATCATCAACACGTGGAACTCGCGCTGCAAGGGCAAAGGGAAATGAGCGAGGAGTGAGCTTGCTGGCGCTGGTGCTAGCCCATCTGCACTACAGCTTCAGTCTGGTTTAATGGCCTATCCTCTCTTGTATAGGCACTACACTTTGTGGTGTGGTGCTTAGAGTATGACCTGAAAGACCAGGGTTCAAATCCCCGCTCCGTTATAAAGTTCAGTGGGTGATTTTGGGCCAGTCACTCACTCTCAGCCTAACCTACCTCACAGGCAGGGCTGGATTTAGGTTTGATGAGGCCCTAAGTTACTGAAGGTAATTGTTGTTGTTTAGTCATTTAGTCGTGTCCGACTCTTCGTGACCCCATGGACCAGAGCACGCCAGGCACTCCTGTCTTGCACTGCCTCCCGCAGTTTGGTCAAACTCATGTTCGTAGCTTCGAGAACACTGTCCAACCATCTCGTCCTCTGTCGTCCCCTTCTCCTTGTGCCCTGAATCTTTTCCAACATCAGGGTCTTTTCCAGGGAGTCTTCTCTTCTCATGAGGTGGCCAAAGTATTGGAGCCTCAGCTTCACGATCTGTCCTTCCAGGGAGCACTCAGGGCTGATTTCCTTCAGAATGGATAGGTTTGATCTTCTTGCAGTCCATGGGACTCTCAAGAGTAATAAGGCCCTTTATATGTCCAGTTGTCCTTTGTCAACAACAAATTGCCCCTGTTTTTTGTGTTGAATATATGCTTGTTGTTGTTTAGTCATTTAGTTGTGTCTGACTCTTTGTGACCCCATGGACCAGAGCCTGCCAGGCACTCCTATCTTCCACTGTCTTCTGCAGTTTTGTCAAACTCATGTTGGTAGCTTTGAGAATATATGCTATATGGCAGTTTATGGACCTAACAGGTATCTAAAGCCATTTCACATAACAAAATATGTATTTTTATCAAAGTAATTGTTGAACTGAAATACAATTAAGAAGTAGTATATTAATAGTGGAAATAATTATTAAGCTCTAACTTAAAATGATTGGGGGCCCATTACTTACATCATAGGAGCCTACACAACACAAAACACTGTTGCTTTATGTAGGTTTAATTTTTACTTGTTTTTTAATCTTATATTTTGGAAATGTACATCCAGTTTTTTTCTTTAATTTTTTTGGGGGGTGACAAGAGAATGGGGCCCTAAGCTATAGCTTCTTTGTTGTTGTTTAGTCATTTAGTCGTATCCGACTCTTCGTGACCCCATGGACCAGAGCACGCCAGGCACTCCTGTCTTGCACTGCCTCCCGCAGTTTGGTCAGACTCATGTTCGTAGCTTTGAGAACACTGTCCAACCATCTCGTCCTCTGTCGTCCCCTTCTCCTAGTGCCCTCAATCTTTCCCAACATCAGGGTCTTTTCCAGGGAGTCTTCTCTTCTCATGAGGTGGCCAAAGTATTGGAGCCTCAGCTTCAGGATCTGTCCTTCCAGTGAGCACTCAGGGCTGATCTCCTTCACAATGGATAGGTTTGATCTTCTTGCTGTCCATGGGACTCTCAAGAGCAGGGGTCCCCAGACTACGGCCCCCGGGCCGGATGCGGCCCAATTGGCCCCCCAATCCGGCCCGTGACGACCCCCGCCGCCCACTGCCGCCGCCCGCTCTTGCGGCGCGCTGCGCGACGGCGCGCTTCCAGATCGGAAAAAATTGCCGAAAATCGTTTCTGCGCATGCGTATGGGCCTCTCCCGACTCAGAAGAGGTCATTTGTGGTGCACTTCCGGGTTGGAGGAGGTGCACTTCTGGGTTGGGGGAGGCCATACGCATGCGCACAAACAATTTTTGGTGATTTTTCCGGCCTGGAAGTGCGCCACCGCGCCAGTAAATGGGTGTGCGCATGCGCACTGGCGCGCACTCCCCCACCCTCTGGCCCACTGTGTGCGCACTCTCCCGCCCTCCGGCGCGCCGCGCGATTGGCGCGGCGGGCACCGGCCCGAAGGCGGGTAAGTCTGGGGACCCCTGCTCAAGAGTCTCCTCCAGCACCATAATTTAAAAGCATCAATTCTTCGGCGATCAGCCTTCTTCATGGTCCAGCTCTCACTTCCATACATCACTACTGGGAGTGATAGCTTCTTTAGCTTATACTTAAATCCAGCACTGCTCACAGGGTTTTTCTGAGGATAAAATGGGGAGGAGGAGACTTATATGTATCCCACTTTGAGCTGCTTAAAGAAAGGTGGGGATAAATGTAAATAGTAGCTGTAGTAGTAGTTTGGGGGTAGATGTCTTATTTTAACTGTATTCAGAGCCATGTACAAGGATGGTGCTACCGTATATAGTAACACCTGTTGTAAGTGTGCCTCTATTTTCACTGGGAAACATTGCAAGGCTTGAGACCTTTGCAATGAGAATGGGCTGGAGTTTTAAAAACCAGGAATTGCTTCCACTGAGATGACCAGTTGCTGCTGACTCTTCTCACCTCTATCTCAGAGGGACTCCTTCACATACCTTTGTTGCAAAGATAATTTAGCCTACCTGCAGCCCAGAAGAAAGAAGATTTGATTAGAGCTTTCTACACAACGCCTCCATAGACCATCATTTTTCTCTGCCAACACATTTGCATCCCAGCAAAAGCTGACGGAAAACTTGGCAAAGGGACTGAAGTGCCTTCCATCCATTCATTCTCAGCTCACTGAGCAGATAGATTAGCATGGGAATTGAGCAGAATTGCCGACGTGAAATTAAATCTCGGGGCCTCTCTCCAGCATTAAGGTGGTTTGACCTTTACGCGGCAGAAAGGTTGAGGGAGCAAGCAGAACCTTGATAATGCAATGCAGGGCCTGTTCACACAGACACCTCTGTCGTGCGCTGACCCATGTGCATGGCATGAATCTGCCATGGTGGAGCCAATGCATTTGAAGATTCCACACCATCCACAGTCCATGGTGCCCCTCTAGTGTTCTTGGACTTCAACTCTCATCATCCCCGACCACTAGCTATGCTTGCGGGAGCTGATGGGAGTTGTAGTCCAACATCTGTAAGGTGCCATGGTGGCCACCCCTGGAATACACCCTGGCTTCGGGTTGATGTGACCAGACAGTCCTGGTCCAGGAATGGCCAGGGCTGGGATTAGAGAGAAAGAGGAAAGAGGATTTAAAGCGGATTGCAGAATATATGAAGGATCACTGTAAACAGGTTAAAACGTTAGCAGGTTTAGAATAAATTCAGCAGTATAAAATATATGGAGATGAAATGAGAAAGAGAAGATATGAAAAAATCAGAAAATGCAGTGCTAAAAGATGGGAGGAAGCCAGGGAAGGGCGGAAGGGAAGTTGACATTTTAATTTTTAATTGCAATGTTTTATTGCATATGAAAATGAACAAATTGTAATGATGATGATGATGATGATGATGATATATTTATACCCCGCCAATCTGGTGGGTTTCCACAGCCACTCTGGGCGACTTTCAACAGAACATTAAAAACAGAATAAAACTTCAAACATTAAAAACTTCCTTAAACAGGGCTGCCTTCAGATGTCTTCTAAAAGTCAGATAGTTGTTTATTTCCTTGATATCTGATGGCAGGGTGTTCCACAGGGCAGGTGCCACTACTGAGAAGGCCCTCTGCCTGGTTCCCTGTAACCTTACTTCTCACAGTGAGGGAACTGCCAGAAGGACCTCAGCACTAGACCTCAGTATCCGGGCTGAGCGATGGGGCTGGAGACATTCCTTCAGGTCTACTGGGCCAAGGCCATTTAGGGCTTTAAAGGTCAGCACCAACACTTTGAACTGTGCTTGGAAATGTACTGGGAGCCAATGTAGGTCTTTCAGGACCAGTGTTGTATTAGGACTTACTCTGCACCTGAGTCTCAAGTGACAACGCTGGATCAAAGGGAAGCCCCAGAAAATGCACCTCCTCTTTCAGTGGAGAGTTTGATCCCTTCTAGAACAGGCTATGCAACTGAAGTGGCAGTGTGCAACCATCACTGATAGCCCTCTCATCCATGAATGTGTCTAATGTGCTTTTGAAGTCTCCCAGGTTTGGTGGCTCTCACCACCAGGGCTGGCTTACCCATAGGCGCTAGGGGTGCAGGGCACCCGGGCGCCGGGCTCTCAGGGGCGCCAGGCCAAGAGTCCGGGGCCAAGATTTGGAGTCTGGTGACTGAAGAGCCAGGCCAGCCGACAGCCACTGTTGTGCGGAGCAGAGTTTTTGCACCCCATTGCTAAAGACCTCCTGAATCTTCCAACATCCAGCTTCATTGCGATTATGAGAGAAGCAGGAAATGCTGCAGTTAGCCAGTGTGGACAATACGGAGCTCGGTGGACGACTGCTGTGACTCAGGATAAGGGAGTTCCCTCTGTTCTCTACACAATGCCCAGCTATCCAAGAATGACATATTATGTTTAGTCTTCCGTATCCTACATCTTCTGTATTCTCTTTCCACTCCTTGACTTAGCTCAGTGTCGACGTCCACGCCAAGTGTCAGGAGTTATGACAGTCACCTGGCACCAGAGAACTCTATGGATCAAGTTTGAATGAAGAGATAGATGATAAAAGCCATACTTAACAAGGAACCTGCACTCTCCCCCCCCCCCCGACCTTTTTAATTCTCCAAAAGCTTTCCTTTCTTTCTCATAATAGTCATCCCCCCCCCCCCCCCGCCCAGCAGCCAACTCTGATCTCACCCATCTGAAATCCTTTCTAAAATTATTCATAGAAATCTCGTTTTGGCTACAGGCCCAAATGTGACTGATGTAGAATTACATTCCGTCTAATAAAACCTGAAATTGATTTGCAGTTTCTTTTCTGCCTGTCTAGACAAGACAAATCTGCACCGCGAAAAAGCACCCGTAACCTCCCCATCATCATTTAAAAGGACACAGTCTCCTAAACCATTTATAGTACAGCACATTTCTTCATGGAAAGAGTTAAGAAAGAAAGAAAGAAAGAAAGAAAGAAAGAAAGAAAGAAAGAAAGAAAGAAAGAAAGAAAGAAAGAAAGAAGATATATATTATTATACCTTTGTAACAAAGCCAGCCACTTTTTGGATACCTCTCTAACCCCGCCAAAAACCTACTGTTTCCCATCAAAGTCAGCTTGTTCTCAGTCAATATCTGCGGATCAGAGTGCGTTCTCTCCCGTCTTGGTGATGTAGGAGATGAAAGGCATGCCTGGTGTCTTCTGTGAAGGGTTAAGTAGAAATTAACACTGGCTACTTGCCAAATGTTGGAGGAGATCAGAGCCATCACTTCTCCCTGGTCACAGCCGGCTTCAGCGACATTATCTTGGTGAGTTCCCTGACCTTGTCAGTAATTGCCTTCATTGAGACACTCCTAATTCTAACAAATTTTGAAAGGTTGAGGGATGAGCATCTGTCAAAATTTAAGAGCTGGCGACTGCTACGGATCTGATTTAGAAGGCACCCAGACTTCCATTGTGTGGCCTGTCAGAAATAAATTAAAAGACGGACTGAAATAAATAAATAAATAAATAAAAAGGTCAGGGAAGGTGAACAGAATGATTCCCCCTACCCTTCTGAGAATTGCATAATAAATCAGAGTTTTTCCACTTCCTTCTGTCTGAGCTTTATGCAACACTGGGTTTATTTATTTATTATATGTTCACACACACACACACACACACACACACACACATACACACACACACACAGACTAGTTTTCAGGCCAATGGCAGTCTTCTGATGCTGGGCTGTTGGTGAAACTCACAACACATGAACAAATTATGTACAAATGTAGACTTGCCATGGACAAATCTAACGATATTTGGAATTCATCTTTTTTTTTTTAATAAACACTGTATTAGGTTAATACACTGTATCTGACGAAGTGTGCATGCACACAAAAGCTCATACCAAAATAAAAACTTAGTTGGTCTTTAAGGTGCTACTGAAGGAATTTTTTTATTTTGCTTCGACTCAGACCAACACGGCTACTTACCTGTATTAGGTTAAGTTTAGGTTAACTACAAGAACAATCATGTAATGTTTATAAGGTTTCTTTTGGTTTTATATATATACACAGAGAGAGATTTCTTTGAGACAATGTTCTGGGAGTCCTCCTCCTTTTCAGCTGGAGAAAGGGGAATGGGATGTGAGTGCTGAGCTTGAAGTTGGGGTAGAGTCAAATAGTGTGTTTTGAGAGATCCCTGTCGATGCCAGACATCCCAGGAGAAGAGAGAGACAGCAGCCTAAACCAGCCCCCATCATGCCACCTACTAGAGTTATCTCCCCATCAACTGAGAAGACCCAGCCTATGGGCAGGAGTGAGTAGAAGAACATTTCTCTCCCTATCACATAACAATAGGAGTTATAGACAACCAATGAAGCCGAATGCTGGAAGATTGGGGAGCGATAAACGAAAACCCTTCTTCCCATGGTGCTCAGTTAGACTACAGCATACCTGCCAAGTTCTGGCCTGAGAAATAAGGGACTGGACTGGAAGTAGCAGACCGGAAGTAGCGCTGTCGCCATTTTGGAATTGGGCGGAGCATTCTCAGAAGCGACTTTTGATGCTGCTCTGCCCTGTTCCAAAATGGCCGCCGCACCAGAAGTCGTGCTGCAGCCATTTTGGAACTGGGGAAAGCAGCATAAAAAGTCGCTTCTGAGCATGCTCCGCCCAGTTCCAAAATGGCCGCCACACCAGAATAAACCGGGCAAAAACAAAAAAAAATCCATTTTTCGGCTGGGGACAGCTGGAAAAACGGGGGTTTCCCAGGGAATACGGGGGACTTGGCAGCTATGGACTACAGAATTCACTCTCACAGTGAGCTGGCCACCAGCTTGGATGGTATAAAAAGAGGATTGGGCAATTTCATGAAGGAGAAGGCTATCGATGGCTACTAGCCACAATGGCTATGCTCTCCCTCTGCAGCTGGAGGCCTCAACACCTCTGAATACCAGTTGCTGGAAGCTGCAGTATGGGAGAGAGTTGTTGTTGTGATCAGTGTCCTGTTTGCGGGCTTCTCTTTTGGGGTATCTGGCTGTCCGCTATGAAAATGGGACCCAGGATGAGATGGTCCATTTGCTTGATCCAGAAGACTCTTCTTAGGCCCAGTTTTCCCTCTGGCCCCCTACCAGAACGGAACATGGCCCTGGGACTTTGAAGCATCCCTTCCTACTGATCTCTCCCAGTGCTGTCAACTCTAACCAGCAGTGGCTTTCCAATACAGGCAAGTCACAGGTCCTCCTCAGCCTTGATCACTGGAGATGCCAAGGACTGACCAGGGGGCTTTGCACAGGCCAAGCATCTGTGCTGCCTTTGCATGGATAATTAAATATATATATTTTCCGTTTTTTTTAATTTAAAAGAAATCTTTATTTGCATACTTTAAAAAATACAAAAATACAAAGAAAACTCAAGAATAATACAAAAGGAATACAGAATTTTTTAAAAAAATACAAATACAGATTTACAAATAAATCACTTACAAATATATAAAAAAGAGAGAGAGAGAAGGAAACAAGAAGAAAAGGGGGAAAAGGGGGGGGGGAGATACCAAAGAGAAAATCAAAAAGAATTTTTTAAAAAAATTAACTTCCTATTGTTTGGACATTGCTTTCCTTATTAGAAACTTAACTTTCTCCTGCTTTATCTTATCCTGCTTAATTTACATAGCTATCTAACTCTGTTATCTAATGCAAATGTTTTAATCTATCTTATTTATCTATCTATCTATGTTCTATTCTCTGAGGATTTAAAGGAAAAACCAAAAGAAAATTTAATGATGAATATTTTCTATATGTATTTCAATCGAAGCATATCACCAAATTTATATTTATATTTTCTTTAATTAAATAACCTTCTACATATTTCCATTCTGCTTTACATTTTTTGCTTTGGGGTATTCCTAATTGCTGCTGTAAATATCGTTGCAATTGATGATGGCTGCATTCCAGTTTCGCCCGCTGTTTTCCACTTGGAAACGCTCCCTCGCCCTTGATACTTTCAACAGGCACCAGGGCCCACTCTCCTATGCAGACTTTTAATGCCTTGAAGATGCCAAGGGGCAAACGGATGCTGTTGGAAGACAAATGGACACCAAGAGGCCACATCAGCACCTATCCACCTACTCTGATTGATGGGTGTTTTCTTCACAGAGAAGGAGGTATGGAGGAAGATTTATGGGGATAGTGAAGTACAAATCCTCTCCCCTTCACAGCCTACAGTCGGATTAGTGTTAGCTTTGTCTTTTGATCAATAACACCTTTGCTTTCTCTCCCCCCCCCGCCATTCTCTTTCTGTGTTACAGTGGTCATATCCACAACACACATTTCAAGCAAAATAAAAAAATTCCTTCAGTAGCACCTTAAAGACCAACTAAGTTTTTATTTTGGTGTGAGCTTTCGTGTGCATGCACACTTCTTCAGATACACTTGAAAGAGAAGTCAGTCCCTTATGTATATACAGAGGGTGGGAATGGGTGATGGGCTGATGGGAGTGGTAAACCTGTAGATGGCTGTTAACGACTGCTGATGACTGTAATTGGTCCTGCAGGGGGAAAGCAAGGGCTGAGGCGCTAAAGAAAGCTTGATCATGCATAATGAGATAAGAATCCAATGTCTTTGTTCATCCCAGGTGGCTACATGGTTTTAAGCTTGGTAATGAGTTCCAATTCAGCAACTTCTCTTTCCAGTCTGTTCCAGTTGCTGAATTGGAACTCATTACCAATTGGAACTCATTTACCACTCCCATCAGCCCATCACCCATTCCCACCCCCCCAACCCTCTGTATATACATAAGGGACTGACTTCTGTTTCAAGTGTATCTGAAGAAGTGTGCATGCACACGAAAGCTCATACCAAAATAAAAACTTAGTTGGTCTTTAAGGTGCTACTGAAGGAATTTTTTTTTTATTTTGCTTCGACTCAGACCAACACGGCTACCTACCTGTAACACATTTCAAGCATTGTGTTTTCGAGCAACTGGTATTCAAAAGCATTAGTGCCTCCGAATACCAAAAGCATAATGTATGTTTGCCCCACCAGGAGGAAGGGGGAAGGAGCAAGAAAAGGAGATTCAAGAAGGGAACCTGCGCACCTCCCTCTGCCCCTCGTTCACTGCCAGACTGCCCCCTCTCTTTCGATAGACCTCTGGGTAGACCTAAACCAATTTTGGTTGCTCCCTTAACCCTCTGGATAAATGGCAGAGGCTTCACTACATGCCCACAAAGATCTCAAGCAAATGTTTACTCTTGCCCCAGTATTACTTGGTAAAATGTTCAGATAGCAACCTGGGAGGCCTGCTGTTCTGTAGTTATTAGAGCAATAATGATCTGGATAACATAATTATGACGGACGCTTCCCCTCTGAACTCTGGAATGGCAGTGATCTGTAATGGAACTGATGTTCTGGAATAATCTCTTACCTTCTAGTTGAACAGCCCGAGAAGCCAAGAGGAGCGGCATTGATCATGCACGAAAGTGAAAGCCTCTTCCTTAGCGTCACTGCAGAAAAGAAGGGCACACAAATTCAGAAGAACAGATACCTTCGTCCTCAGCTGAACCAAAAGAGCTACAGATAAAGAGGGAAAGGACCCCTGGACAATTTAGTCCAGTCAAAGGCGACTATGGGGTTGCAGGGTTCATCTCACTTTCAGGCCGAGGGAGCCGGCGTTTGTCCGCAGACAGCTTTCCGGGTCATGTGGCCAGCAGGACTAAACTGCTTCTGGTCCAATGAAACCAGAGCGCATGGAAAGGCCATTTACCTTCCTGCCACAGCGGTACCTATTTATCTACTTGCACTGGTGTGCTTTCAAACTGCTAGGTTGGCAGGAGCTGGGACAGAGCAATGGGAGCTCACTCCATCGCAGGGATTCAAACCGCCGGCCTTCCGATCGGCAAGCCCAAGAGGCTCAGTGGTTTAGACCACAGCACCACCCATGCCCCAGTTATCTGTACTGACTGGCAGCAGCTCTCCATTGTTTCAGACAGCAAATCTCTGCCATCCCTATCTAGCTTTGTGGGTCATGTGGCCAGCAGGACTAAACTGCTTCTGGTCCAATGAAACCAGAGCGCATGGAAAGGCCGTTTACCTTCCTGCCACAGCGGTACCTATTTATCTACTTGCACTGGCGTGCTTTCAAACTGCTAGGTTGGCAGGAGCTGGGACAGAGCAACGGGAGCTCACCTCGTCGCGGGGATTTGAACTGCCACCTTCCGATCGGCAATCCCACGAGGCTCAGTGGTTTAGACTACAGTGCCACCCGCTCCCCTTAGCTACAGATACAGCAATAAGAGTATTCAGGGGCGTAGGAAGATAGGGGCAGTGGAGGCGGGCCGCCCCGAGCGGCGCAATCCCAGGGGCGCGATCGCAGCTGCCCGCCCTGCCCCCAAAAGACGTGCCCTGCCCCAAAACGTGTGCCCCGCCCCCAGAACGTGTGACATGTCCCTGGGGGCAGCGCGCCTGCTCTCTGCCCCCGGTGGCGGAGCATGAAGCTCCGCTGCTGAGAGTATTGACAAGCTGGAACCTGTGCAGAGAAGGGCGACCCAGATTGCAATTCTGTTCCTTCCTTTTAATGGGGCAGGAGCAGGGGATGCATTTTCCACACCCTCCTCCCCTGCAAGAAGAGGAGAGATGGACTCTCCCACAGGGGCAATGTGGGTAACCACATGGGGCAATTTGCCCTATAGAAGGAAAGAGGAGATCAGCCTATTTAATCCCCCTCGAGACCATGCTCTCCCATCTTCTCACTGAGACACCCTTACTTCGCCAAACCTTTATTAGGCACTACAAATATAGGCCATCAGAAAATATCCATATACCGGTATGAAATATTCAAAATATATACAAATTAAACAGCCATGTAAAATATGTAATAACAAGGATTTTCATTGGAGTTTCTTCCTGCTAAATTGTGCCATTCACCACTAAGAGATACCTCTATTGATTAAAGCTTTGCCACCCTTGCAGTTCCCTCTGCGTTAATGTCAGACAGATAGGAATCTGATATTTTCATTGTGCTGCGATATTGGGTGGTGACCCCAATAAAAGGGGATAGTACATGTTTGTGTAGCTGGTTGTACAATGAACAGTAGAAAATAATATGTTCTACTGTGTGACAGGCACATTCAAAGAACATCCACAATGTCTATAATTTCTGCCAATGTTTAAATATCTGCCCTTGACCAAAGCTGAGGGGAAAGCATTCAGTCGGGTTAACATGAAGGCCCTGCATTGGACTGGAATTGTTAATTTTGAAATATACGTGATCCTGCTATCTGTTGTATTTAAGACCTAGAACTTGCAGGAGCACATTTTATTTACGGCTGACTTGATGTTTTGTTTTTCGATGTCCCTTAAACTGTTTTGAATATTGCGATAAATACATTGCTCACTTGAATTATACAAGAGTTCCAAGTCAATACCAATAGATTTGATTTTGCTATGTAAGACTTGGAACCATCTGGATTTATAAGGGTCCTTAAGTATGTAAGTCAGAAAGCAGACTTGAAGGCTGGCAAGGAAAATGGCAATGCAACCAGTATTTTATAGTGTTAGCCCACACCCAATATTCTATTCTATGAGAGCCAGTGTGGTGTAGTGGTTAAGAGTGGTAGACTCGTAATCTGGGGAACCGGGTTCGCTTCCCTGCTCCTCCACATGCAGCTGCTGGGTGACCTTGGGCTAGTCACACTTCTCTGAAGTCTCTCAGCCCCACCCACCTCACAGAGTGTTTGTTGTGGGGGAGGAGAGAAAAGGAGATTGTTAGTCGCTTTGAGACTCCTTCGGGTAGTGATAAAGCGGGACATCAAATCCAAACTCCTCTCCTCCTCCTCCTCCTCCTCCTCCTCCTCCTCCTCCTCCTCCTCCTCCTCCTCCTCCTCCTCCTCCTCCTCCTCCTCCTCCTCCTCCTCCTCCTCCTCCTCCTCCTTCTTCTTCTTCTTCTTCTTCTTCTTCTTCTTCTTCTTCTTCTTCTTCATACTTACACATTGAGACACCCAGCTTCCCACCCGTTTTCCAGTCTGGGCTCTGCTAGCTTCCTTCTTTGAGGTGACTGAGTAGGGTTTTTTTTGGGGGGGGGATGACACTAATTGCCTGGGGTGATGTGATTTTTGCCTCCTTCACACTGTTGTGTATTGTCTGCCTGGTTGGAATGGTGTTTTGTTAGAAGTTGGATGACCATCTGTCATGTATGATCTCCCAGTACATTGGCTCCCAGTACGTTTCCGAGCACAGTTCAAAGTGTTGGTGCAGACCTTTAAAGCCCTAAACAGCCTTGGTCCAGTATACCTGAAGGAGCGTCTCCACCCTCATCGTTCTGCCCGGACACTGAGGTCCAGTACCGAGGGCCTTCTGGCGGTTCCCTCATTGCGAGAAGCCAAGTTGCAGGGAACCAGGCAGAGGGCCTTCTCCGTGGTGGTGCCCACCCTGTGGAACGCCCTCCCATCAGATGTCAAAGAGGAAAACAGCTACCAGATTTTGAGAAGACATCTGAAGGCAGCCCTGTTGAGGGAGGCTTTTAATGTTTAATAGATTATTTTATTTCATTTTTCTGTTGGAAGTCGCCCAGAGTGGCTGGGGAAACCCAGCCAGATGGGTGGGGTATAAATAATAAATTATTTATTATTATTATTATTATTATTATTATTATTATTATTGTTATTATTATTATGAGATTTCTGCCTTGCAGGGGGTTGGTCTCTGTCAGAAGCACTGTCACATTATCACTCATAAGAAAATTGAGAGCCAGGGTGAGATTTGAACTGGCAGCTGGTGGGCCTCTGTGGGAACACTAGATGGATCCTCAGTCTGATACAGTTAGAGTCTTCTCTCATATCTCAGATACCCTGCAAAGTACACCAGTGCAGTTTTTCAGCCCACACTGACAAAGTGGAGCTGGGTAAATGTGGTTTGCCTGAGGCTTCCTGGTGAGTTAAGATCCGAGGTGAGATTCGAACTGGCAGCTCAGCAGCACACATTGTCAGGTACAAGGTGAAACCATCTTTCATGCAACATGAAATACAAGCATGCTTATATGTGTATGACCAGCGGGGACCCAAATCCACAAGTCAGCCCGTTCTGGAAGACTGACTGCTGAAAGGCACAGTGGATAGAGAAGAGGACTTATTAAAAGTTTGACTGCCAGGGGATGGTTTCTGAAATGCGCTTGCACTGACAATAAGATAGATAAGAGGGGGAGGATCAAAGGAGGACTTATTTTCATTCCGGCTGCTTCTGCTCTCACTGAGTATAAGGAGCAACAAATCATTCCATTGACCTTCAGAGGACTTTGGCGGAGAAAACTGTGCCATGAATGGGGGGGAATTGTGTACGATGCTAGCAGACTCGGACTGCAGACTAATTCATTTTATAGTTTTGTTCCCTCAAAGCAGCAGATGAGGTAGTAAAACAGGAGTGAGGGAGCTTAGACCAAGAGGTCCAGAAGAGGGCAACCAAAATGGTCAAAGGCCTGGAAACGATGCCTTATGAGGAACGGCTTAGGGAGCTGGGTATGTTTAGCCTGGAGAAGAGAAGGTTAAGGGGTGATATGATAGCCATGTTCAAATATATAAAAGGATGTCATATAGAGGAGGGAGAAAGGTTGTTTTCTGCTGCTCCAGAGAAGCGGATACGGAGCAACGGATTCAAACTACAAGAAAGAAAATTCCACCTAAACATTAGGAAGAACTTCCTGACAGTAAGAGCTGTTCGGCAGTGGAATTTGCTGCCAAGGAGTGTGGTGGAGTCTCCTTCTTTGGAGGTCTTTAAGCAGAGGCTTGACAGCCATCTGTCAGGAATGCTTTGATGGTGTTTCCTGCTTGGCAGGGGGTTGGACTGGATGGCCCTTGTGGTCTCTTCCAACTCTATGATTCTATGATTCTATGATTCTAAATGTGGCCCTCTAAACCTCTCTTTCTGGCACTCGAGATTCTCCCGAGGTGACGGCTGTTTCCAGTCGTGTTCCATGCCCTCCTTGAGTGGTTTGGAGTTCTTTTTTGCTCATCTAGAATGTGTCCTTGAACTGTGATAATTCCTTTTGCTGGCCTGGATAGAAGATGAATAGACGTTCTTTTATTTATCAGTTAGTCAGTCAGGGCCTTGCCCTCCCCAGCCAGGTGGAAAGAAGCTAGAAGGTCTTGCAGGACTCAGCCAAGAACATAACAAGAGTCTAGATCAGGCCAGTGGCCCATCAAATCCAGCATCCTGTTCTCACAGTGGCCAACCAGATGCTTGCAATTAGGACTCATGCACAAGAGCTCTCTCCGCTTCTGAGGTTTCTAGAAACTGTTATTCAGAAGCTTTGGTGCCTCCTGCCATGGAAGGCAGAACAGAGCCATTGTGGCTGGTAGCCATTGATAGCTTCATCCTCCATGAAGATAATGAGCCATCCCATTCTTTGCTTCTGAACCATATTTGAGTCACTTCTGTTTCTCTGGCTACATACCTTATTTGCCATACCATTTCTGTCAGGGGGACTCCCTACAGGGAACCTCCCCCCGTCATCCTGACCAGCACTTCGCCCAGTGACAGCACGAGCAGCGAGTCAGGAGGAGGGAATGAGGAATGGAGCAGAATGGAGAGAGGGCTCAGTGAGGTGTCTGAGCCCTGGCAACACTATGGGGAACAAAGTGTGCAGGAGGGGCTCAGAGACGCGTCAGAGCATTGGCACCACTCAGGTCGAGGGTCAGCGGATGAGGGGCTCAGCGGGATGTCGGAGCCCAGGTGCCGCCCCAGCCAGCAAGAGGGGAGACCTCTCCTTCCGGCGCCCGAATTGAGGCGCGCGCCCACACGTAGGGCGAAGGGGCGGCGTTTTGGGGTGCCCAGGCTTTTATGCTGGCTGGAAAGCAGACGGAAGTCATTGCCGGGTTCTGAATCGGACTAGGCGGTCATGTTTTATGCTATCTCTGCGCTGTAAATAGTATGCCCAATAAAACTCTTGAAGACAGCGCAGACTGGAGCGTCGTTACTCGAGAGCAGCCGCAACAACCCCCTGACAATTTCCATAGTTTGTTTAAAAGTCATGCCACCCATTGTTTTGGGTTCAGTTGTTGCCATTCCCAGCCTGCCACCTCTGGCCCACAGAGGCTGTAAGCTCTCCTGAACTTGAGGGTGAATTGCTGCCAGCATCCCATCTAGCACAGAACCCTGTGAATCCTTTTCTGCCCTTTACAATTCTTGGCATTTTTACACAAAGTCAAGGAGCAAAAGGACGTTGGCCAACCATGACTGAAAACTTGGCTGGGGAGATATCAAACACCTGAAGTGTCCTTCATATCACCACATTGCAGGCGCCCTTCCATCTGTTTCAATATTTCAACACTATTTCAGCTATATAGGGGGGGAGGGAGAGAAAGAATAAGATGAGAACAAGGCTGGAAGAAAGTACACCGTGTCGAAGACTGGCAAATTTCAGCAAATGTCTTAGACAGACTGAGATTACCAGAGCAGAACCAAAGGAGAACCAGGGGCTGGTGGATGGAGCCAGAAGGTTGAGTCAGAATGTAAGAGGAGCTTTGCTGCATCCAAACAACGGGCCTGGAAACAATGCCTCATAAGGCCTGGAAACAATGCCTTATGAGGAACGGCTTAGGGAGCTGGGTATGTTTAGCCTGGAGAAGAGAAGGTTAAGGGGTGATATGATAGCCATGTTCAAATATATGAAAGGATGTCATATGGAGGAGGGAGAAAGATTGTTTTCTGCTGCTCCAGAGATCGGACACGGAGCAATGGATTCAAACTACAAGAAAGAAGATTCCACCTAAACATTAGGAAGAACTTCCTGACAGTAAGAGCTGTTTGGCAGTGGAATTTGCTACCAAGGAGTGTGGTGGAGTCTCCTTCTTTGGAGGTCTTTAAGCAGAGGCTTGACAGGCATATGTCAAGAATGCTTTGATGGTGTTTCCTGCTTGGCAGGGGGTTGGACTGGATGGCCCTTGTGGTCTCTTCCAACTCTGATTCTATGATTCTATGAATCTAGTCCAATACAGTGGTACCTTGGTTCTCAAACTTAATCCGTTCTGGAAGTCTGCTCCAAAACCAAAGCATTCCAAAACCAAGGCACGCTTTCCCATAGAACGTAATGCAAAACGGATTAATCTGTTCCAGACTTTTAAAAACAATTCCTAAAACAGCAATTTAACATGAATTTTACTATCTAAGAAGACCATTGATCCATAAAATGAAAGCAGTACTGTACTATAAAGTAAATATGACAGTATTATAGATGTTAAAAATTAAAATTATTATTTTTTCTTACCTGCACTGATGCTAGTCATTGTTTGGCTTTTATCCATTTCTGCAGTCACACAAGCAATCAATCAGTAGCTGAACTGAATTCTACACAGTCACAAAAACAAATTAACTGAAAAAGCCTCAAAAACAAAATGCAAAATAAATAGCAAAAAAAAAGGTGCCAAGCTTAATCTATTCTGGAAGTCTGTTTGACTTCCGAAATGTTCAAAAACCAAGGCGCAGCTTCTGATTGGTGCAGGTGCCCTAGAAACAATAGCCGACAGCCGCATCAAACGTTCGGCTTCTGAAAAACGTTTGAAAACCGGAACACTTGCTTCCGTGTTTTTGGCATTTGAGAACCGAGGCGTTTGAATACCAAGGCATTTGAGAACCAAGGAACCACTGTATCTTCACACTGTGAAAAGCCACCACAGTTTAAGAAGGATAGTCACAAACTAGAACATGCGCAGAGAAAGGTGACCAAGATGATCAAGGGTCTGGAAACAACATCTTATGAGCAACGGTTGAGGAAGCTGATGTATGTTTAGCCTGGGGAAGAGGAGACTAAGAGATGATAGGATAGCCAACTTCAGATTTATCGAGAGCAGCCACATGGAAGATGGAGAAAGCTTGTTTTCTGCTGCTCTGGAGGGTAGGACCAGAACGAATGGATTCACACAGCAAAAAGGGAGATTCTGACTCAACATCAGGAAGAACTTTCCGATGGCAAGAGATGTTCAACAGTGGAATGGACCACCTCAGAAGGTGGTGGACTCTTCTTCATTGGAGGCTTTTAAGCAGATACAGTGGAACCTCGGTTTATGAACACCTCGGTTTACGAATTTTCGGTTTACGAACGCCGCGGACCCATCTGGAACGGATTAATTCACTTCCCATTACTTTCAATGGGAAAGTTCGCTTCAGTTTATGAACGCTTCAGTTTATGAACAGACTTCCGGAACCAATTACACCCGTGCTTCGGGTTAAGTGCGCTTCAGGTTGAGTACTCAGCGGACCCGTCTAGAACGGATTAATCCACTTTCCATTACTTTCAATGGGAAAGTTCGCTTCAGTTTATGAACACTTCAGTTTAAGGACTCAGCGGACCGTCTGGAACAAATTAAATAACACAAATTAAACACGGGATACAAATTAAATAACACAAAAACTAAAATGCTGGCTAAGAACTTATCAATGGAAGAAAAAACTGAAATTGAACGATTAACTCAACTAAAGTTTTTCTGCAAAATTAAATATTTAGGAATTTGGTTATCTCCCAAAAATATCAATTTATATCAGGACAATTACATCAAAGTATGGGAAGAAATTAAAAGAAACTTGGTGAATTGGAGCAAGTTTAGGTTATCATTTCTGGGTCGAATTTTGGTAATAAAAATGAGCGTATTACCAAAGTTTATGTTTTTGTTTCAAAACATCCCCATAATACGTAATACTGGATGTATAAAAGAATGGCAGAAGGAAATCTCTAGATTTATTTGGCAAGGAGCAAGGCCGAGAATTAAGCACAACCTGCTTATAGATACAGTATTAAAGAAAGGGGAGGATTTGGACTACCCGATTTGAATTTATATTATGAAGCGGCTTGTTTTATGTGGTTAAAGGACTGGTTTTTGCTTCAAAGAACAAGTTTACTGGATTTAGAAGGATTTGATTTAAGGTTCGGGTGGCACGCACACTTTCCATTACTTTCAATGGGAAAGTTCGCTTCAGTTTATGAACGCTTCAGTTTATGAACAGACTTCCGGAACCAATTACACCCGTGCTTCGGGTTAAGGTCGCTTCAGGTTGAGTACTCAGCGGACCCGTCTAGAACGGATTAATCCACTTTCCATTACTTTCAATGGGAAAGTTCACGTCAGTTTATGAACACTTCAGTTTAAGTACTCAGCGGACCGTCTGGAACAGATTAATCCACTTTCCATTACTTTCAATGGGAAAGTTCGCTTCAGTTTATGAACGCTTCAGTTTATGAACAGACTTCCGGAACCAATTGTGTTCATAAACCGAGGTACCACTGTATTGATTGGTCATGTGCCAGGGATTCTTTAGCTGTGATTGCTGCATTGCAGGGAATCGAACAAGTTGACCCTTGGAGGCCCTTCAGCTCTACAATTCTATGATTCTATGAAATGAAATGAGGTTGAGGGCTGCATTTCGCCCCAAGGCAGTTCAGCAGGTGAAATTGTCTCCTGGTCCATGACCACTGCCCAATATGCATCTCGCACCACCCCTGGTCCTTCAGCTTATCAGCAGCGGAAGGCTTTTGGCTGGTGGGTGAGCTCTAAAATACCAATGAAAGAAGCAACAGACAGCTTTGGAACCACCTCTGTATAAAACACTAAACGGGGATCTAGGGAAAGGGCTGAGGCTCAGTGGGTAGAGCAACTGCTTTGCATGCAGATAGTCCAAGGTTCATTCCCTGGAATCTCCAGGTAGGGCTGAGGATGCCCTCTGTCCCAAAACCCAGAGAGCTGTCAATGATAAGTATAGACAATGTTGTTGTTGTTGTTTACAGGAAGGTCTTAGCTCAGTGATGCTGCTGGTCTATGACCATAATAAACTGATTAATTGATGGATTAGCTCAGTGGTAGAGCATGAGTTTTACATGCAGGTGGTCTTAGGTCCCATCCCTGGTGCATCCAGGGACGATTGAGAATGTCCCCTGCCTGAAACCCTGGAGAGTCGCTGCCAGTCAGTGTAGACAATACAGTGGTACCTCGGTTTACAAACACAATTGGTTCTGGAAGTCTGTACTTAACCTGAAGCGTACTTAACCTGAAGCGAACTTTCCCATTGAAAGTAATAGAAAGTGAATTAATCTGTTCCAGACGGGTCCACGGAGTACTCAACCTGAAGCGTACTTAACCCGAGGTATGAGTGTAATTGGTTCCGGAAGTCCGTACTTAACCTGAAGCGTACTTAACCTGAAGCGAACTTTCCCATTGAAAGTAATGGAAAGTGGATTAATCTGTTCCAGACAGGTCCGCAGAGTGCTTAAACTGAAAATACTTAAACCGAGGTATGACTGTACTGGTTAGATGGACCAATTGACTCAAGTATAAGGCAGCTACGTAGGTTGATACATCAGTATGTATGAGAATGAATTACATGCAGCCAGAAACATAGGTGGGGGTTCCACCCTTGCCTTTTTAAAATGACACAGCTGTGCTATATTTTGGCTCAATTATTCATCAGTTTCCCTCTACCTAAACCTCACCTGTATTTTCAAAGGAATGTAAGCTTGCAACCACTACTAGTGTTAATAAAGAGCTTCCCATCACCCCCTCCTATAATTAGAAAATTACTTAGATTTAACATGCAGTCAGACTAAAACCTTTGGTTGTGCAGCAAATGAAATAAGAGATTAATTTGGTACAATTATGAAGCTGCAAAGTCAATTTGGCTGATTGCAGTTAAATGTAGGGAATGTGTGGCATTTTAAATACTGTAGTATGGTGTCAAAGTATTTCTCCTTTTTAATTAACAGACTTTCCCGTTTATTGAATGCTCCGCTGCCAAAGGACTGTAGCGCACACACTCCCACCGCAAAACGAAGAGGGGGAAGAGAAAGAAAAAAAAGATATACTGTTGCTGAACATTACCTGAAGCAGATAATCTGATCATTTGAAACTGAGAAAACACTCCCATTAATCTTAATCACCAGGAGAAATCTCTTTCAGATCTGTGGTATCCAATACATTTTTTTAAATAAAAAATTAGCAGACTTCCACGAGCCGCTGAATGGGATTTATCGCTGGAAGGGAAGATGAAATTGTAAGCTTTGGATTATATTTACCAGGCAGTTCTACTGTAAACACCACATGGGCAACAGAGTCTTTTGTGTGTTCAGACCTTTAAACCTCCCCCTTAAATAAATTCACACAAGACTCAAATTTTTGGTTTGGTTTTTGGCAGAATTTAGGCCACAACTTTATTGATTACAGCAAGTGAGTGGTTGCATAGGCTCTGCTTCGACTAGCTCCCTGCACCGTTGCAGGTAGCGCTGACCCAGGGCTCTACCATAGGTCAGTCTAGGCTGAACACCTGGAATGGCGGAAAGCCGGGGGCATGCTATGTCCACCACCCAGAAGTCCCCCTGCATAGCTGCCAAGTTTTCCCTTTTCTCGCGAGGAAGCCTATTCAGCATAAGGGAAAATCCCTTAAAATAAGGGATAACTTGGCAGCTATGTCCCCCTGGACTCAGGCATCTGCACAACCCCCTCACAGGGTTGACCAAACCATTGGGTCCCTGGATTCCTTTAACTGAATACCCCTTCACTGTTGGATTTTTTGAAGTCAAGTTACTTTAGAGCCGGTCTCATGTAAATACTATCTGTTTAAGAGAAACAGGTGCCGGTGTTTCTGTTAATTGCTCACAGGCATGGGCTCTGCTTCTTGTATATAAGGCTCTGCCAGAAAGCCTTCTGTATCTCTTAGTTAGATCTTTCAGTTTGATTCATCTCTAAGTAGATCACTCTCTCAGTTGTTCTCAGTTTAAGAGATTCCTCAGTTGAATCTTAGTATGAGAGTTGCTTAGTTATAATGCTAGTTTACTGTTAATTCTTGGGTAGTTTTAATGGGAGTTTTGTGGGAATTTTGTGGGAGGTTTGGAAAGTGGGTAGATAACATTGCTAAGCGAGAAAGCATTTATCTTTAGTTTAAAGTCTCTTTAGAGTCAGTTTGTTTTTCAGTTAAAGAAACCCAACCGTTTATATTTTCATCTGCATACGTTTACAAGTGTGCAGCTAGTAAGGGGTTTCATATGAGGGAGATAATATCCTACGCTCTTGGTGGTGTTTTCTTAGCCAGGTCAACTTCTGACTGCGTATACTCTGCGTGAAGCGTACTTTAAAGGGTTGCTGTAAAACTGGGATATATGATTTAGGTTAAGCAAGTTTCAATACCCAGTTTTCTCCAATATTATTCTTATTATATCTATTATTTTCCAATATTCACACAGAGATGGCGAGACCGTTCCCCCATCCCCATCCCCAGCACCTGAACCAGAATCTATCTGCCCCCTGCTGAAAAAGTTTGCTGACCCCTGCTCCTGCTCAACTTCATGGCATGTGAACTACCACATGATGTGCTCCCCAGCCAGGAAGAGTGGGCAAAAGTCTCCCTCCTTGCTCAGTGAGCCTTGGGTAAGGGAACCCCAACCTGCTCCCTCAAGCCCTGCTGTGCAACATTCACCATGAATCATAGAATGGTAGAGTTGTAAGGAACCACGAGGGTGCTTTAGCGCAACCCCCTGGAATGCAGGAATCTTTTGCCCAATGTGGGGCTTGAACCCACCACCCTGGGATGAAAAGTCTCGTGCTCTACCAACTGAGCTATCCCAGGCACACAGGCCAGGCTCCAAGGGAACCTCCCAATTATCCCCAAGCTTCCAGCTCCGGGTGATAACTTAAGAGCACCTCTCACTCCCCCACCCACCCAGTGCCCCAGGGATTTAGTAAATCTAGATCTACCTGCACTGAATGCCAATCTGCCAAGTAATTCCACATTAGCAGAAGATGCTCTACAGTGTGAATAAGGCCAAAACAGAGAGTCCCAAGAGCCAATCAGGAGCTCCCCAAAAATTCCAACTCAGCCCCATCAAAGCTGGCTAGACAAAGCCCGTACCAGTGTTGGATTTGGGGTGGTGCAGGCAGGTCCCTCACTCAGGGTGAGCAGCTGAGGGGGCACAAAATTAAGAAGATCCATTCTCGGGTGCTAAATTTTGGCCTCACACAGGGTGCCGTGTGGAAGATCACCAAAGTCTGCCCATGTCCACATTGCAGAGGGAGGGTGCTCTGTTATGTACTGAGCTGAATCCTAGAACAATAGGATTCAGAATCAGCAGTCTGATTGGTCCGCAGGAGCTACCCAATCCAACTCCAGGTGGAAGTGAATCCGCAACCTGATTGGCCTGCAGGAGCAGCCAATCAGGCTGCAGGCAGAAGTCAATCCACAACCTGATTGGCCCCCAGGTGTAGCCCTGAAGTAGCCAATCACGCAAGGCCCATTGTGTAAATAATGTATATAAGCAGATGGTTTTGGGAAAAGAGCCATTCTTCTCTTCTTCTCCTTGATGACTATGAGCTGAATAAAGAGCATGAAACTCACTCTCGACTCAGAGTATATTTCACTGGCGACGAGGATGGGATCCTGCTGAGCTGACCGCCACCACGCACTGCACCGCAGCACTGCCACCTGCCGCACCGCTGCATCACACCGTGCATCCAGGCTTCAGCTCCAGGACCCAAGGAACCCAGAATGGCAACCAGCAGCAGCTTCTCGCCATTCAAACCAGCATCAGGAGACTGGGAAGGGTACGCCGCCCGTTTCAACTTCCTCCTGCAAGCGAAAGAAGTCACCAACGATGCCATGAAGAGGGCGACATTCTTCAGTGTCTGTGGAGAGGAGACGTTTGAAATCGCCCGGGCTCTCCTTGCACCTAGAGATGTCGCTACCGTCTCTTACAAAACAATAATGGAACGGCTGAAGGAGCACTTCTCACCACAGCCCTCGGTGGTAGCTTGCCGAAATGCCTTCTACGCAAAGTGGCAAGCCCTGGGGGAAACCATAACTGGGTTTGTGACCTCCCTCCGCCAAGCCGCCCGGTTATGCCGAGTATATTTCATGCTCCAAAGCAAAAGGGGTGGCATGAGGAGGTGGAGCAGCCCTTAACAGAAGGCTATTTTTCTCCCTTAAATTGGTCCTATGGACTCTCTTGTGGCTTCTAGGCTGCCACCCCTCCTCTCCCCTTAGAGGAGGAGATAGCCTTGAGTCTCCTTTCCTCCAAGGGGTGGGCGAGACAAGCCCACCCCCACCACCAGCAGGAATTTCACAAGACTGCTGATAAGACTCAGCTCCAAATCCCCAAAGCTGCCAAGAAACTGCTGAGAGGCTGGGGGAGAGGTCCAATTTGAAGTGTGAGTTTGTCACTTAGCAGTGGCAGCAATCGCATTCTCTTTTAATGAGAGCAAAGATCCTGTGAGTATATGCCACTGATGGGATGTGGAATTTTTAATCCACCGCCTTCTCTTTATGGATACGTCTTATGCAACAGCACATCTGGGCATATGTGTTTCTTGGGGTGCGGTGGGAAGCTTCACAGAGCCTCGTGGCATCCTACACAGCAACTGGTTTATTGCGGCATCTACTTAGCTCTGTATCATACAGAACCCAAACATGCAAAAGACCACAGCATTCTGAAGAGGTCAGCTTCACTCCTGCAATGCAGCTCAGTCAGTAGAGTATGAGTTTCTTAATCCTAGGGTCCTGGGTGTGAGCCCCACATTGGGTGAAAGATTCCTGCATTGCAGGGAGTTGGAGTAGACGACCCTCACTGCCCTTTCCAACTCTACAATTTTTTCAACAAGGATAGCTCAGCCGGTAGAGCATGAAACTCTTAATCTTAGGGTTGTGGATTCGAGCCCCGTGTTGTGTAAAAGATTCCTCGATTGCAAGGGGTTGGGGCTAGATGACCATTGTGGTCCCTTCCAACTCGGCCATTCTATGATTCTATACCCATAGCTTGAGAAAAATATGGAGTTTGAATGGGAAAGAATCACAAATGCTGGTGAAATCCTAGTTCAGCCATTCCATTCTGGAGCCTCACTGTGACCTTTCGTTGCTGAAAATGTTGCGTTCGAGGTCACTGACACGAATGTCCCCCTGGCTCACGATGAGCCTCTGAAGTAGCTCCCTTCGTCAGAAACTGAGTTGCACCTAGAAGGATGTGTCAGAAACAGAGTTTTCCTCTTCTTCGAATGCTTTCCTCCTCACTGAAAGGAAAGAACCAAAGCGAGGCGCGGGGCGGGCGGGGGAATCTGAAATACCAAGGACTGACCTTTCTCTCCCCATCACTTTCTGTTGGAGCTGAGCATTAACCTAGAAAAGGGGTCGCAGGCAACACGGGGAAGTGTGGGGTTCAGCTGAGAAAGGTACTGAGCAAATGCGATGGTTTGCTGTACAAAGTTCTCTTGCCGGCCCCGACTCGACCTTTAAATCTTCCAGAGGGAAATGCTGGTGACATTTCTGCATGCCTCCCTCCACACACCCTTGCACATGCATGCACACGCCACACTCTGTGATAGGCACCGTTTTCACCACCCTGGGAATGGCAGATTCGAAACATCCTCTGGCCAGTTTGTCTTCGTCACAGACCTTCACTCCAGTGTTCAAAAATCTCTCCTCCATCTCTGGCACATGCCTATCAGTAGTGAAACCGAAGGAGGTAACTTAGGACTGGAGATATCACCTGTAAGAGAAGCAGAGGAAGAGCAATCAATAAGGACACCCAAAGCCCATTGGTATTTATTGTTGTTATCCAGTGTTGTTGTTTTTCTGGGGGGGGGGACACAGGGGGACGCGTACCCTTAAACATTTGTGTTGCCCCGACCGGTTGACGGACAGACTGACATGCCAGCTATCTCTGCAGTAGCAGCGCAGACTGAGCTCCGTCATTCTCCCTGCCGGTGCCCAGGGAGGGGAGTCTGGGGTGGCCGCAGTGGAGACAACGGCCCTCCTTCCAGTTCTAGGTACAGGTAGGTAGCCATGTTGGTCTGCCATAGTCGAAACAAAATAAAAAAATTCCTTCCAGTAGCACCTTGGAGACCAACTAAGTTTGTCATTGGTGTGAGCTTTTATGTGCATGCACACTTCTTCAGATACACTGAAACGGAAGTCACAAGACCCTTACATATAGTGAGAGGGTGGGGAGGGGTATTACTCAGAAGGGTGGTGGGAATGGGTGATTGGCTGATAGGTGTGGTAAACCTGTGGACGACTGTTAACGACTGCAAGTGGTCTTACAGGAAAAAGCAAGGGGTGAGATGGCTAAAAATAGCTTTGTCATGTATAATGAGATAAGAATCCAATGTCTCTGTTCAGACCAGGTCTCCCCATGGTTTTAAGTTTGGTAATAAGTTGCAATTCAGCAACTTCTCTTTCCAGTCTATTTCTGAAATTCTTTTGTAATAAGACAGCTACTTTGAGATCTTGTATAGAACGTCCTGGGAGATTGAAGTGTTCTCCTACTGGTTTCTCTGTCTTGTGATTCCTGGTGTCAGATTTATGTCCATTTATCCTTTGGCATAGGGTTTGGCCTCCCAGTGACGGAGAAAGCCACTCGGGCACCTGGGACGCATTGTGGGTCCTCCGGAGTCTGCCTGTCTCCTCCCACTCAGCAGCCCTACAGCTGGGGGGGGCAGCGGGCTGACAATTTGGGCAGGGCACAGCCTGTGCGCGCCCTAGCCTCCGCATCGCTCCCAGGAGAGACACGTGGCTCGGGCGCGCGGCAGGCCCCGCGGTGAGTACAGCCTGGCATTTTGTTACCTCCCTCAGTGGTGACACACAGGGCGGACCGCCCCCACCACACCCCCTTGCTCCGCCCAGTTGGTTAGAGCGTGGTACAGATAATGCCAAGGTTGCTGGTTCGATCCCCGTGAGGGACACCTGCATATTCCTGCATTGCAGGGGGTTGGACTAGATGATCCTCAGGGTCCCTTCCAACTCTATGATTCTATGAACCTATCATTCATTCCTTCTCCTCTTGCCAGGCTAGAGCCAGCCAGCCACTGCTTGTCCCTCCTCACTCAAGCCAATCCCACAATCCCACTGTCGCCTTTGCCTGGGACCCTCACATCCCTCTTAGCACCTCCACCTTGAGTCTCTCATCCAAGGATTGGGAGGGGGTTGGGAGGGGAGGAAGGGGGCGAGGGGGAGGGGGAGTAGCCAAAATGAGAGTACCCATTAACTTTTTTTAAAGAAAAAAAGCACAGTTATCTAATAATTTTTGCATACCTCCTGATTGTAAAAGCACACGCCCCTTCAAAGCAGTTTACGAAAAGATTTTTTAAAAATCAAATCCCTGCCAAAAAGAATTGAAACAACAATTAAAAAATCTAAACCAGCAATAAGCTAAAACAAAAACAAAAACTTGCACATTAGCATGCTGGATATCTGGGTAGGCGCTTGGATTTTTTTCACCAGTGTAGTAAAAGCACCTAACTGGTGTCAATAGGCAGGGAGTTCCGAAGTGTGGATGCTGCCACACTAAAAGAGCCATTTCTTACAAGCACAGAATGAGAATTATGTGGCACCTATAAGGCTACCGACTAAACATTAGGAAGAGTTTTCTGATGGGAAGAGCTGTTTGACAGTGGCACAAAGTAGCTTGGAAAGCTTCCTTGGAAGTTGTAAAGCAGAAGTTGGGTTCTTTTTAGCTGAGATTTTAGGGGGTCAGACAACTCACAGGGTACCTTCCAGCTCTATGATTCTATTATTTTTTGCCTTTTAAAAATGTCTTATTTTCCAAACCGCTCTGCGATGAGAAAAGTTGTTCATCTCTGCTAATTAAAGAGTCCCTCACTCACATTTCAGCTGTTTTTTTCAGGCTGGTTGTTTCATACGGGGACTGATCCATGAGTGCCTTCCCAGGGGGGGCCTGATGCTTCCCCCTCCATTAAAAGGAGCAGGGCGGTCCCCACCCCTGCAGAGACCAGCAATGAGGCTGGGGGATTTTTAAAGGAATGGGGTTGACTTTGAAGTTCTGCATCACAGTGCACAGGGGCAGGGGGGGGGGAGCCAGTTTTATTGTTAGGAGGCTTCTCCTGGGGAAGAGAGGGAAACATGCACTGTTTCGGCTAGGCTTTGATGTTGCTTGCTGAGCAGAGAGGGACGGGCTGATGCAGCAAGTCAGGTACCCAGAGTATATAGCCAGGCAAAGCTGCAGAATTGAAAAGATCTATCAGGAAGTTTGCCTCCGGAGGATCGACATGTCATCGAGACCTAGAAACATTGATTGAGGCAATGAAAGAGAGGGCTTTCTCTGCCCAGCAAGCCAGATACCCAAAATTTAAAATGCAGCAATGTCACCGTTGTAGCGCTTGGTCGGTAGAGCCCACCTGCCTGTTAACATAGTACTCAAATTGTGCTTAAGCAGAGTTGCATGGTCAAAACAAAACAAAACAAATCACACTAAGAGGTGTCTTTTGCCAAATGCAAGGTGGTTCTTTTGAAATGAGATTCGGAAGCAATACAAAATATTTCAGGGCTCAGTCATGTCATGTGACCTTTTTGGTGCACGATCCTCACCTCTGGATTGGTTTCTAGCTTAGCACCACAACACCATTCTTGGCGGAAGCACGTTAATAACTTGATGTTTGGCCCATGAATCCACCATGGTTTGCTCCTTTCCACTCTAATTAAAGAGAAGGCTTTGCCCAGTTAGCTGCAGGAGGCCAAAAATTCATGGCACTTCTGCATAATGCAGGCAACCATATAATTCATGCAGGGCAATTGCACCACAAAGTAGCATGCATTTGACACATTCCTGAATAATTTGGAACCGCTTTGTAGAAACCTGTCCAGGAAACCTACCTCTTTCAGGGTCAACTTCCAAGAAACTGTTGGCAGACACCATGGGAGACGCCAGGGCTCCGTGCCCCCCCCCGCCAGCCTGCCGGGTGTCTCAACCCTCCAGTGCAGCCAGGAGATATCGACCTAGACTCTGAGGGCCTAGGTATGCTGCTGCAGAGTCCACGTAGCTTGAGCGGAGAGAGAGAGAGAGAGAGAGACGTGTTGGCATATTTATACAGGTGTTTATTAAGCATATCTCAGGAGGGAGAAAAGCATGTCCTCTCCTTCTTCATCAGCACAGCAGAGAAAAAACAATAGCAATACACAATGGAAGTGCATAGACATGTGACATATAACAGCTACATGTCTGTACCTTAAGGTGTAACTGAATTCCCAACAGAAACAACATGTTGCTGATGTTGGTTGAGCGCATGGGAATAAGGAATGGCAGCTTGGTGTAGCTCAGTGGCAGAGCTACTTGGTATCTGCATGCAGCACTGGAAAAGTCCCCTTCCTGAAGCCCTGGAATGACCTCTGTAGACAACCTTGAGCAGGGTGGACAATGGTTCAACTCCATAAAAGGTAGATTCCCATGCTCCTAAACCTACGAGTCGTTTCCATGTCCCACGGAGAACCAATAAGAGGCAGATGGTACAGCCAGCATTCTGAAGCTGGTTAATAATAATAATAATAATAATAATAATAATAATAATAATAATACCCCACCCATCTGGCTGGGTTTCCCCAGCCACTCTGGGCAGCTCCCAACCAATATTAAAAACACAATAAGAGAATAGGGACCACCAGAGCAGGCAGAGACCAATCAGTGATCCAGGTGATGCAGATGGTGCTGTGGTCTAAACCACTGAGCCTCTTGGTCTTGCTGATCGGAAGGTCGGCGGTTTGAATCCCCGAGACGGGATGAGCTGCAGTTGCTCTGTCCCATCTCCTGCCAACCTAGCAGTTCGAAAGCACACCAGTGCAAGTAAATAAATAGATACTGCTGCAGCGGGAAGGTAAATGGCATTGCCGTGTGCTGCTCTGGTTTCCGTCACAGTGTTCCGTTGCACCAGAAGCGGTTTATTCCTGTTGGCCACATGACCCGGAAAGCTGTCTGTGGACAAATGCTGGCTCCCTTGGCCTGAAAGCGGAGATGAGAGATGAGTACTGCATCCTATAGTTGCCTGTGGACAAACACCATTTCCCTTGGCCTGAAGCGAGATGAGTGCCGCAACCCCATAGTTGCCTTTGACTGGACTTAACCACCCAGGGATCCTTGACCTTTTACCTTTTTACCAGGTTCCAGAATGCAAATATAGGGGAAGGCTCAGGACATATTGAGAAAAGGAAGCAAACATGTCATATGGGGGGGGGATAGATGGTGTTGGACCAGCTGCCATCTGTCCAAATGATATGGGGTGGAAGGAGTTGAAGTCTCTGGGAGGCCATAAGTCCCTCAGCATACAGTGGTACCTCAGGTTACAAACGCTTCAGGTTACAGACTCCGCCAACCCAGAAATAGTACCTCGGGTTAAGAACTTTGCTTCAGGATGAGAACAGAAATCGCGCTCCGGCAGCAGCAGGAGGCCCCATTAGCTAAAGTGGTGCTTCAGGTTAAGAACAGTTTCAGGTTAAGAACGGACCTCCGGAACGAATTAAGTTCTTAACCAGAGGTACCACTGTAATACAAGCCAAGAGCAAAGTGTGTCAGTTACAGAGGTTTAAGGACCCTGGACAGCTCATTGAGAGCCACTCATCTCTTTGAATGGTGGAGGCAGAGGCTAGAGGTGCTCTAGCTCTGTCACTTCACTCTGCCTGTCCTCAATACCCATCCAGTCCAGCATCCTGTTCTCACAGCGGCCAACCAGATGACTGTGGGAAACCCGCAAGCAGGGTCTAAGCACAAGAGCACTCCCCTCTCCTGGTTTCCAGCAACTGGAGTTCAGAAGCATTGAAAGCATAAGAAGAGCCTGGTAGATCAGGCCAATAGCCCATAGATAGCTAAGACAAAGTCATAGAGGAAAAGGCTGGTGAAGGCTACGATCCATTGATGGCTGTGTTCTGCCGCCACAGTCTGAGGTTGTCAGGGACTGGGCAGAGGAGGAATAGTGGAGGCCACCTCCCCAGCCTGACCCAGAGAAGAAGGAGACAGTGCAGAATTACTGTTATGTATTAAGTTAACTGCAGTATTCCTTCTGGCCACCGTGGCTGCAGTTCTTACCCTGCTCACTGTGGCTGCAGTTCTCACTCAGGTCCACAGTGGGTGTTATGTATTAAGTTAACTGCAGTATTCCTTCTGGCCACCGTGGCTGCAGTTCTTACCCTGCCCACTGTGGCTGCAGTTCTCACTCAGGTTCACAACATGCAAATGAAGGATTGAGAGTGCTGTTCACGGATTGGGTAGCTAGGGGAAGTTTGTTACTGTTGCAAGTTACTGAGTACTATATAAGCCAGTTGGCTAAGCTGCTGTTCAGTCTGGACTCAGAGCTAGAATAAAGAGCTGGTTGTTTTGAGAGCTGTGTCTTCATCCTTCTTACCCACTATTTTACAATTACAACTGGGGTTTGAGGGAGGTTACAGCTCAGAGGCAGATGAGGGGGAAAGCTGGGAGATAAAGGGAGGAAGAAGAAGCACCAGGGAAGAGACAGTTGACAGACTCAGTGTCTTTAGAAAGCATTCCAGACTCCCCACCCCTCCCAGGACCCGGCGATCCTTGAAAGTAGGAGAGCAAAGGACTCAAAGGCAAAAGGCACTTTCCAGCACCCGTATCGATGACACATGAGGGGGTGGGGTTTCACTCGGAGCAACACCATTACTCCAAGAGGCTGCATTTCTAAGCCTCTCTCTGTGAATATTGAATAAAATGCATTGATAAGAACTTTCCTTGTCTTATCAATTCCTGGCAACGTACCGTGGGGGGACGAGGTGGATCCTCTGATGCCTGACAGAGGTGGTATTTTTTATGAATACCAGTAGGTGGAAACCACAGGAGGGGAGAGGGCTCTTGTGCTCGGGTCCTGCTTGCTGATTTCCTACAAGCATCTGGTTGGCCACTGTGAAAACAGGATGCTGGGCTAGATGGGCCATTGGCCTGATCCAGCGGGCTCCTCTTATCTTCTTATCTTCTTGTAGGCATCTGTGTTTCTACCAAAGCACCATCCTCTTTCCTTTTTCTTTTTTTAAGCATGCAATATTTCTTATCACACTCTTTGATGAATCTTCAAAGGCTCCACTCTTGTGAGCTGGCCACCATGAACGTTTCTTTGATCCTACCAAGGCAACCACAGCATCCTTTAAAAGGGTGGTGTCAATCAATCAAATAGCCACAGAGATGGAGGGTCGGGTGCCGCTGGGGCACTCTGATTACATTGTCTCTCATCTTCCTTTTTTTTTTAATTCATTCCTTTCGAGGATGATAATCATAATGAATTTGTCCTAATAGTGCCAGTCCTAATGAATTCATTTGCTATGCATTTGTTTCATATTTCCCCAGCTGTTTAAATGTTCCACTCCAGCTAAATTGGCATTGCTTGGGTATTATATAAGGGACTCTTACAAGAAAGTACAATTTATGAACGCTTCAGAAGAATCGCATCAGCTCCATCGGAACATTCCATCACAAGGGAATCAGAAGGGACAGAGGATCTATTTATATTTGCTGATGTACACAATAGAGCTTTGCATCTGTCCCCCATGCTTATGCACAGTATTATGATCTTCTTTATTACCCCAATTAAATTTACACATTATGAATTTGCAAAGGGAAGGGCACCAAATTCGCTTTGCCAACGGCCTTAACAGAAATGGAAAATTAGCTTCGTTTTCATCTCAGTTCTGCCCAGGCCTATTCTAAAGGAAGCCCCACTGGGAAATGCTCTCAGGTAAGTGGGTACAGGATTGCAACCCGGCTTAGAGGAGGAAAGTGGTGCTTTAAAGAAGAGTGTGGCACTTAACACAGGAGTCAGCTTTTAACAGGAATGCTGGTTATTGGTCTCTTGGAGAGGTGTTTGGGGCAAGGAGCATAGCTCAAGAAGAAGACTTTGAAGCTGAACATGGGGAAAGTGCCTTTTGAGAGAGGTCAGACAAGTTGCCCCCATTTTAGAGGCTGCCTCTCACCAGTTTGGTTCTGCACCGTGCACAGTAATTGAGCCCCAAAGATTCACAGCAGCTCAGTCTGTAGGTATTAAACTGTCGAGAACTTATGTGCAGCTGAAGTTAAGTGTCTTATTACAGCCCTGAAGAGTGAACAACCTTGGCGTTACAGGGAAAAAACAGCTCAGGGATAAAAAATAATAATTTTTAAGAGAGAAAGCTGACAAAACTGCCGCCTGACCAAAAGGGAAATCAAATCCCCATTTTCTTGGGAAGCCTGTTATTTTCCTCTCTGCATGGCCACCATATAAATCATGTCACCAGAACTCTATATATCCGAGCAAAAGGGAGGGGAGATCTCCAAGGGGCCTTGATTCTGAGCTCAGTGGAGAGACATTGCAAAAGGATGTATTAATCCAATTTGGTGGGTCTCTGGCAAGGCTCTGGAGTTGCTGGCCTCAGCAAGATGCAAACTGTGCAGCCCTGTTAGGGCCTCTCCTTATTTCCTTAGCAAGCTATTCCTTTTCAGCAGCTAATGTAGACATGGCTTTAAACATCGATGCTTGATGTTCTGCAGAGTGCAGATAGCAATGCATTTCTTTATGGCATCCCTATTCTTTCTGTCCAAGAGAGCTCAGAGAGCAGTGTATGTGGGAATTTGCTCTTTGGTGAGTTCTCAGGAGGGGGGTACACAGCCCTGCAAAGTAGGCTAGGCTGAGAAACAGTGAACATCCCATAAGAAGAGATCAGCTAGATTTGATTCTGTCAGGGGTTGTTGTGACTACTCCAGAGTAACGACTCTCCACAGACTTGTCTTTTAACAGTCTTTATTGGTGCACTCTATTTACAGTGAGTGAAACAGGGTGTTGGAAACATGTCTGCTCATTCCGATCCAGAATCCGGCACTGCCCCCCTGCATGATTTCCTCCAACATAAGAGTCTCGGGACAGTGAATCTCCTCCCCTTTTTCCTCCTCCGTAATTCCAGAACCGGGGGAAAGGGTCTACGCTCCGTGCTTTCCCTTTTCCCCCCCTTTCCCCCTCTCTCTCTTCCCTCCTGTGTAGCCGGGGCTCTCCCATGCTGCCAGAGCCCGGGCACTCTCCCTCCGCTTCCTGACTAGCCTCTTCAGAGCCCGCGCTTCCATCGCTGCTTGGGGAGGAGCTACTCCTGATGCAAGGGGGTGGTTCTCTATACTGTCTTCCCCTTACAGATTCAATGGGCATTTGGCCCAGTGTGTGGTCCCCAAGAATATCAGGAGAGATGCTCCCGTGAAACAAGACAGCCACCCTCAACGTATCTTCAGCTGTCCTATTCAGCGGTATATTTCCTTGTAACATTTAGTACCCCTCCATGAAGGTACAGGGCCGGCGCGTCCATTTAGGCGAACTAGGCAGTTGCCTAGGGTGCCAAAATGGAGGGGGCGCTGGCCAGGGACTGGGAAGACCTTGCCTCCTTGCAGAGAAAAGCCTCAAAGCGAACGGGAGCCGTTTCCCTCTTTGCTTTGAGGCTTTTCTTCACTCCACTTGGTTCTCCCGCAGACCCATCTTTAAGGCGCTCGCCCAGCAGGGGCGAAGAAGGGGTGCCAAACAGCTGATGTTAGAGACAGGCAGCAGCAGAAGCAGGGAGAGGTGGGAAGGTATCCAGCCTGCACCAAAGCTCGTGAAGCCATCACTGCATCTTGTGGCAGTGACTCCCCTGTGATAATGTCAGGGGACCTTCCTACAGGGAACCTCCCCCCATCCTGTTGACCAGCTCTTTGCCTAGTGAGAGCAGCAGCAGTGGGTCAGGTGGGGAGAATGAGGAAGTTAGCGCTATGGAGGAGGCAAGGCTCAGTGATGTTGGAGAGGTGGAGGGGAACAGGCAGGCCCTTCCGGCACCCGAATTGAGGCGCGCCACTAAACGTAAGGTCGGGAGGAGGCGTTTCGGGGTGCCCAAGCTCTTATGCTGGTCACACAACAGGAAACGTCCACTCCCGGATTCTGCAAGTGACTAGGAGGTCATGTTTTCTGTTATCTCTGCACTGTAAATACTATGCACAATAAAACCTTTAAAGACAAGTACGGACTTGGGTGTCCTTACTCAAGAGTAGCCGCAACAGTACCCTTACAGATAATGATGAGTTGTGGGATAGACATTGTTTTGTCCATCTCTATCACCTATCATTTGTTTGGGTTGTTGGGTTGACACAACTTTATTATAACCCCCCCCCTTCACTTGTTCCCTTTTGAAACTAATAGGAATTGCGCCGTGACCACTTGATGGGTTTCATACATGAGCAGATATTCACATCCACAATTTCAATTGAATAATGGGCCTTGATCATGCACAAGTGTTAGAGGCAAAGGAGTGGATTCCCAGGAACAAAATGGAACATCTCTCCAGAGAGAGAGAGAGAGAGAGAGAGAGAGAGAGAGAGAGAGAGAGAGAGAGAGAGAGCGCCACTGGTCTATAGAATGAGTTTTGCTTGTATGTGCATGTGTATCCCTTTATATATTAAAAATGTAGGACTGTCATCACGCAGCCCCCACTGTAGAATTTGTAGTGCTACATTGTGTGGTCAGGCAGGGGAGCAAAAGTGAAGGTGGGTTTTTAAATGGCTGTTTTAAACAACAGCAGATATTTAAATAAAGCAGGGGTGGAAGAACACAGAGGAGCCATAGCTGCCAAGTTATCCCTTTTTTAAAGGGATTTTCCCTTAGGCTGAATAGGCTTCCTCGCAAGAAAAGGGAAAACTTGGCAGCTATGAGGAGCTAGGAGGATATTTGCGGGGGGGGGGCCTTGAAGAAGCTGTGAGGAGATGGGGGTTTGGGTGGGATGTAAAGGGAGGAGGTGAAGTGTAAGTCAGGTTGGCCAGGGACAAGAGCAGGGGCAGCAGGAAGGGGGGGAGAGAGAGAGAGGGAGAGAGAGGGAGAAAAAAAAGAGAGAGAGAACTATGGTTAGTTTCTTGCAGGGCTTCTTGTGATGCTAATGAAGTCTTCTGCTGTTTTATGAATAATGTGTAGACCTCGTTTAGAGTCAATTATCTCTGGAGCTGGGAAATAGGAGTGAGGCTTTAGAGCAAGGTAGATCTCCCTCTTTTCTTCCCAGAAATATACTCTGATCGACCACTTCTCCCTTCTGCTGCAAGGGGTAATGGCAAGTAAACTCAGACGGAAAAAGCACATTGCAAAGGGAAGTATATTTTGATTTCCCTCCAGAACGCGGAACACAGATTCCAGCAACAGGGGCTCCGAGCTTTCACAAACAAATCAATGAAGCAACGAAAGTGAGCCTCCTCCTCACCCCTTTTGCATTCTCTGTACAAAGTGTTGACTGCTATCGTGGGGTATTGTTGGTTAAGTCTGTGTTTTGAAGTCTGGACAGAATATTTTTGGAGAAAGAGAGAGATGTGAAGTTATTGTACACTCAGCACATTTTTTTGCCGGGGGGGGGGATGTTTCTTATGGAATTGTAAAGCTGCAGTGAAGCAAATAATGCCTCCCCCCCTCCTCTCACCCTCTGGCTAAAAAGCCTTCTTGACTAGCCAAGAAAATGTATGTCAGGGTTAATTGTTCCGTTAACAAGTGGAGTCTGCCACAAAATATTGCAGTATGTGAAGCGCTTCTCTTCAGGGTTCCAGCCGGCCTGTCGTGCCCTTGTCCATTGCTCCTGCCCTCATTTTCTGTCCCTGTTGCAAACACACAACCAGCATCCCATAGCTCAGTGGTGTCTTTTTTCTAAGAGGGCCAGATTTGATGAAGTGACCAAAGTTGTTGACCTTTTTTTTAGGATTCAAGTTGTTGAGTTTTTTTTTCTTTTAGGATTTTACCCCAGGAAATAAACAGCCGCAGGGGCCAGATTTAACTGACCAGCGGGCCGGATTAGGCCCCCGAAATGGACTTTGGACATGCCTGCCATAGCCACTGAGCCCTCAGCCTCCTTATCCCTCATTGGGCCATTAGGGCAGGGGTGGAGAACTTTATTTAATCATTTGCTACCGGGCCACCTTCCTGGGGGCCATATGTCGGTGGCGGGCAGGGTCAGAGGCAAAAGAGGTGGGGGTCAAGGATCACAACATTTTACCATTTTTCAGTAGATTAGTTTCTAAGCACACTCCCTTTCTACCCTCTCTCCAGATAAGAAAGAGGTACAGTCGAGAGTTTTTGGCTTCCAGCCCAGTTAAAAATTCTGAAGGAGAATGCTAAGCAGAATCAGTAGGAAGAGTGGTGTTGAATTGCAGAGGCTCCCGAGGGCCATGTAAAAAGATCTGGAGGGCCACATTTGGTTCCTGGGGCCTGAGTTCTCCACCCCTGCATCGGGGTATATTCCCCCCCTCCCCGAGGATTTCTTGCACATATGGAAAACTTGAGGCTCCCCCAAGCCTGAGGATTCTTCCCTCCTGTCTGAAGATGGCATGATTTTGGCAGCATAAAGGAGTGGCACTCGAAGAACGACTTCACGGTTAACGCACACAATCCTGTATGGCACAAACACTGTAAATTCCTGGCCCAAAAAAGAGAAAATCTCTAAAATGCCACTCGGCATGTGTTCTTCCCTGGCAACGTTCCATCGGGTCCGTGCATTGAAAAGTTCCTTATTGATTTGCTATTTCAAGCTAAAAGGTCAGGCTGCACAATTTCTTCCAGGGAGACAAAGATCGTCTTTAATTGGCCACAGCATGAGTCGGACCAAGAGGAGGTTTGATGGAGGGGAGCAAGGGATTCTCAGACACACCCAAAGTGCTTGCCCTCCAGTCCCCAGTTTGTCTTCCAGAAACAAGTGGGCCTAATCCTGGTCTTCCTCTATTGTGGAACACCGTTGTGAAAGCGTAGCTTAGCGTACAACAGAAGCTGCTTTATAATGAATCAGTCCACTGGACTGCCTAGTCCAGGAGGAGAAAAGTTTTCTCCATCATTTGCTACCTGATCCTTTTGGGTAGACTGCCTCTGAACATGGAGGTTCTGTTCTTAGATGTCTTTGGCAATAGCTGCAGACAGTTCTAAAACCCATGCATTGATCTGAAGTCCATTGAGAAGAACCAAGGTCTCTTCCGCATTTCCTGCTCATTGAGCATTCAACCAGACTATGCCCGGTCTTTATTGAGCATTTGTTCTGATGTGACACGGTCTGCAAACCCTACTACAAACATATATTGCTTTGTGCAGATTTTAACTGCAGTGGCTTTCCCCCAGAGCATCCTTGGAATTGCAGTTTGGTGATAGTGCTTTTGGATTCCACGTCACTATGCATTTAAGGCAGCTACTTCAAAGAGCCTTGGCTCTCTCTCTCTCCCCCCCCCCCCCCCCGAATGAATCCTGGGAACTGCAGTTTCTCAAGGGTGCTGAGAATTGTTAGGAGTCCTCTACATTCCTCCCCACAGAGCTACAGTTGTCCGAGTTCCCCGGGAAGACAGCTTGCTTGTGAAACCACTCTTGAGAACTGCAGCTCTGCAACAGGAACAGGGATTAGCACTGCTTCCGTCAAGCTCAGTGGGGAGCAAGGTGGAGAGAAAAGCAAAATGAGCTGGCTCTCTGGCTCCACCTGCTGTTGGGCTCCATGTCTTCTACCCTACCAGTTGCAATGAGCATCGGCCACCACTGTGTGGCTGTCCATTGCTTGGAGCAGAATCCTGGGCTACTCGCCTTTTGGGTTCATTTTGAACTGCTGACAGCACATAAGACAAGTATGTTTTCCTAGTGTGCATCTTAGCAGAAGAACAAATGCCTGCTCTGCCTTTAAAGCAGGCAGGAATGACGGCCACATATTTTTTATTTTTAAATCAGCATCTAGGTAAAGGTAAAGGGACCCCTGACCATTAGGTCCAGTCGTGACCGACTCTGGGGTTGCGCGCTCATCTCGCATTATTGGCCAAGGGAGCCGGCGTACAGCTTCCAGGTCATGTGGCCAGCATGACAAAGCCGCTTCTGGCAAACCAGAGCAGCACATGGAAATGCTGTTTACCTTCCCGCTGTAGCGGTTCCTATTTATCTACTTGCACTTTGACGTGCTTTCGAACTGCTAGGTTGGCAGGAGCTGGGACCAAGCAACGGGAGCTCACCCCATCGCAGGGATTCAAACCGCCGACCTTCTGATCAGCAAGCCCTAGGCTCAGTGGTTTAACCCACAGCGCCACCTGGGTCCCAAATCAGCATCTAGAGAAGAGCTATAAGAAATGTAGGGGGTTACCCCCACTGGTGAGTATAGGGGCTTTTGAAGTAGGTAAGAGCATACTTATATTCCCCATCTGTTAAATGGAGCCCTAAAAACACAATACAGGCAACAAAATTATAGTGGTTAATTTTTTTTAAAAAAAGTATGAGACACTATAATTTTGCCTGGTGATGCAGGGCAGGCCATGAGATGAGTGGAGGAATATCTTACGCACAGTGATCCATTCAGAATGTTTCAGAAAACATTAAAAAAAAACCACTGAGGCTGCAATTTGCCAGACCTGTGTCATGAGGAAGTACGTGCTGTGGGCTAAGAAATGTATTTTATTTTATTTGTAAAGAACAATAAAATGTCATTACAAACACACACAGAGTCCTTTGCAAAAAATGGACTGTAGCTCAATAGTAGAGTGACTACTTTGAATTCAAAAGGTCCCCTGTTCAATACTGATATGAGAGAAGCCACTCCGAAATGCCCAGAGAGACACTGCCGGTCAGAGTAGGCATTAGTGAGCTAGATGGACCAAAGGTCTGACTCAGTATAGTAGACCCTCCAGGTGTCCCTATTTTCCAGGGATGTCCCTGATTTAGAGAAGCCATCCCAGTTTCTGATTTGAGCCCCAGAATGTCCTGCTTTTCCTTAAAGGTAAAGGGACCCCTGACCGTTAGATCCAGTCGTGGATGACTCTGGGGTTGCGGTGCTCATCTCACTTTATTGGCCGAGGGAGCCGGTGTACAGCTTCCAGGTCATGTGGCCAGCATGACAAAGCCGCTTCTGGTGAACCACAGCAGTGCACGGAAATGCCATTTACCTTCCTGCTGGAGCGATACCTATTTATCTACTTGCAGAGGGTATGGAGTTATCCGACCCCCGAGCTGTGTGAGGGATGTATAGGGAAGGGTGTTTTATGTTTAATGTTTTATTATGTTTTTGTATATCTTGGAAGCTGCCCAGAGTGGCTGGGGCAACCCAGAAAGAAGAGGGGGTATAAATAGTAAAATTATCATTATGGAATGGGGCGTCCCTATTTGCATTGAAGAAATGTTGGAGGGTATGAGTACAGGCGAAGGGACCCAGGTGGTGCTGTGGGTTAAATCACAGAGTCTAGGGCTTGCTGATCAGAAGGTCGGCACTTCGAATCCCTGCAACGGGGTGAGCTCCTGTTGTTCGGTCCCAGCTCCTGCCCACCTAGCAGTTCGAAAGCACATCAAAGTGCAAGTAGATAAATAGGGACCGCTCCGGCGGGAAGGTACATGTTTATACATAATATATATGGTATGTACACTTTAGTGCAATTGTTCATATTGTTTGTATTATTTATTAAAAAGATGTTAAAATGCCATATCGTGTTCATTTATATTGCAGAGGGCAGCACTGAAATTAGGAAGCCCAAAGTCCCCCAAGCAAAGGGCCTTCTTAGTAGTGGCGCCCGCCCTGTGGAACGCCCTCCCATCAGATGTCAAGGAAATAAATGACTATCTGATTTTAGAAGACATCTGAAGGCAGCCCTGTTTAGGGAAGTTTTTATTGTTTGATGTTTTATTGTGCTTTTAATATTCTGTTGGGAGCTGCCCAGAGTGACTGGGGAAACCCAGCCAGATGGGCAGGGTATAAATAATAAATTATTACTATATTATTATATTATTATTATATTATCCATCATTGGGAGGGAAGGATCCCGTTCTCCCGAGCAGATCAGCTTCCACTATTCCCATCTAGCTCAATAGTCTCTTACTCTAATTATTATGCAATTCTCAGAATTGGGCAAGGAAATCATCCTGCTCACCTTCCCTGACTTCCCCCTTCCCCTTTAAATTTATTTCTGACAGCCTACACAGTGGAAGCCTGGATGTCTTCTAAATCAGATCTGTTGCAGTCGCCAGTTCTTAAATGTTGACAGGTGTTCATCTCTCAAGCCTTTCAATATTTGTTAGAAATGAGAGTGTCTCAATGAAGGGGATGACTGACAAGGAGCATGAGAAACTGCCTTATCGCTGAGCCAGACCCATTGGTCTGTCTGGTTTAGTGCCGTCCACACTGACTGGCAGCTGCTCTTGGAGCCTATTTTTGAACCGCAGGCCCAAAGGAGGGCTTATTGGAGTGGCCGGGTGCAGGGATACCAAAGAAGGAAGTCAAAAACATCAGAATGGCCAGTTCTATCCAAGTGCTTTATATAAGAACGTGTAGACCAGGCATGTCCAAAGTCTGTTCCGTGGGCCTAATTCGGCCCGCCAATTGGTTTAATCTGGCCCCTGTGGCAGTTTATTTCCTGGGTTAAAATCCTTTAAAAAAGCCTCTACAAGTTTGGTTCGCCCTCACGGCCCTTCACTTCATCAAATCTAGCCCTCCTTGAATAAAGTTTGGACACCACTGGTGTAGACGTGTGGCAAATTAGCCAGCCAGTTTCTCCTAGTCTTTGCAGGTGCGGATTGGACACCGTAGCAGGGAATCAAAGAATTGTAGAGTTAGAAGGGACCACGAGGGTCATTTAGTCCAACCCGCTGCATTGCAGGGATCTTTTCTCCAATGTGGGGCTCAAACCCATGACCCAGAGATTATGAGTCTCTTGCTCTACAGCCTAAGCTATCCAAAGGAGATTGCTTGTCTGCGCCCAGTCAAACATGCATACAGTACATTCTTTATAGACAAAGCAGCATTCGTCACTTTGTCTAGGGCTTCCCATCACTCCACCGGACCAGGTGAGGGCATGGGTTTTGTTTTTCAAAAGACATCGGTATTGAAAATCAGAAAAATACATAATTATATGTGCACTAAACGTGGTGAGATGTAAAAGAGAGAGAGAGAGAGAGAGAGAGAGAGAGAGAGAGAGAGAGAGAGAGAGAGAGAGAATGAAGAAGAGAAACAGCACCTGTGTAGAAGGGTTGGGGGGAGGGAAAGAAAACCAAAACTGTATACTTTACAAAGGTGTTATTGTACTTCACCAGACCTCACTGACTGCCTCTTTCCATATGAACCTACCCGGCCCTTGAGATCATCTGCTGAGGCCCTCCTTCATGTGCCCCCGTCCTCGAGAGGTCCAGAGGGTGGAAACACGTGAATGGGGCCTTCTCTGCAGTGGCTCCCCTTCTGTGGAATGCTCTCTCCAGGGAAGTTTGCCTGGTGCCTTCATTACACACCTTACATCCTATGCCCTTTTAAAATGTGTTTTTTGTGGGGGGGGGAGGCTATTGCATTGTTGTTTTTATTTTTATTAGGTATTTTGTGGTTTTATATCTTGATTTTGTTCTGTGAACCGCCCTGAGACCCCTGGGTATACAGCAGTATTGTTGTTGTTTAGCCATTTAGTCGTGTCCAACTCTTCGTGACCCCATGGACCAGAGCACGCCAGGCACTCCTGTCTTCCACTGCCTCCCGCAGTTATAGGGCAGTATATAAATTCAATAAATAAATAATAATAATGTGCTAATTGCCTTTTTTCTAAAGCAACTCAAAGTAACTTAATAAATTCACATTTGTTTTTCCACCCACTTTTGTTTCTGCCCCACTGCCCAATGTGGGTGTGTGGCCCCCAGAATGCTGCCTGGAAAGGAATGTGGCCTTCAGGATGAAAAGAAAAGTTTCTATCACCCCCACCCCAGTCTACACTAACTGACAGCAACTCTCTGTGTGGTATCAGAGAGGGGGCATCCCAATGTCCCTGTCCCCTTCTCCTTTCCTTCTCTGTCAAGGTCTCTTCGTGACAGTGCAGAGTTTGCAGATTTCCATGATCAACCTTTCGTCAGAAGCAGGAGAAACATTTCCCTTCTGGATCCAGATTTCCCCCTGGACTTCTGCTAAGCCGAGCTGAACAAGGTTTTCATGTCCTAAAAACGCAATCAAGGGAGTTAAACATGCCCTGTCGGAGGCTGCTCACCAAGGGCGGTGACTAAGCGTACCTGGAAACAGAAAAGTAGCTGTGTTAGCCAGGGAGGAGGAGAAAAAACCCCCACCATATTCCGTATCAAGGTAAACCTTTCATTAATGGTTCTCAAACTTTTTTCTCTGAGCCACACTTTCAGAATAAAAATCTGCTTGTGCCACCCCTGATTTTGTACTGAGGAGGAATACATTGGAAAACAAACAGCAACAACCTCTAGCAGCAGGCACGTAGCAAGGGAGGGGCGAAGGGGGTGGTCTGCCCCTAGCTCCACTCTGGCGGGGGCAGCACGGGGGCAGTGCCCCCAGCCCCTGGCCCGCCCCTCGCCTCCTCTGCCCAAGCAGGAAGAAGCAGAGCGCTATGGAGCAGCAGCGCCAACCCGGACGGACTGCGCATGTGCAGGCATGCACAGTCAGCCCTGGCGCATGCATCGTATGGCGTAACGTCAAGACGCATGCATCAGGATGCATGCACTCTGCAGAGCGATGCCCCGCCCTCAGGGGGTGCCACCCCAGGCAGCCAAGTGGCACTGTTCGCCACTGCCTAGCAGTGCTATAACACAGAACACAGCTCCTTTGTAATATGATCACAGGACATCCAGAACGTATAAAACAAGGCCGCTACATAAGAACACAAATCATTCCTCCAAAATTTTTAATATTGATTGTTCTTTAATCTTACCACTGCACTTGTCATCCTCTCTGCCACACCAGCGTGGCACTCAACACACCCTTTGAGAACCACTGCATTGGGCCAACCAAAACATCTCTAAATAATGGGCAAGCACTTGAGTCCCCCCAGATCTCTTCTCCAGGCTAGACTTGAATAGCTAGGGTAGGGCTGCATCGGCACAGCTATTAAAAACGCTCTGAAAATTCTCTGGGCGAAAAAAAAACGTTTTAAAGCTCACAATGGAAAATTTCAAAGACTTCTGGTTTCAGCTCTACAGTGCCATCTGGCGTCACAGGGTTATTATAACACATGTATAACAGATTATATTTTTATTTTTAACTTAATGGAACCGAGTCATTTGATTTTTTTAAAAAAGCGTTTCTGGAAATGGGGAGCTGGCCATTAAGAATATAAGAGGAGCCTGCTCCTTTTTTAAAATCATCATCATCATCATCATCATCATCATCTGCTATTCAAGTCTAGCCTGATGAACAGTTCTGAAGGACTCAAGAGCTGGAAGGATCATATCATAAAGTAGTTGTGTTCTACATTATAAATCAAGCACTGAGAATAGGCAGATTTGAACACAATCAATATTTTAAAAGTGGTACCTTGGTTTAAGAACAGTCCGGTTTAAGAACGATTTGGTTTACAAACTCTGAATAACCTGAAATATTGCCCCGGTTTGGGAACTTTACCTCGGTCTACAAACGGAATCCGGATGGCGTGGGAGGCCTCCTTAGGGAAAGTGTGCCTCGGTTTAAGAACGGTTTCAGTTTAAGAATGGACTTCCGGAACGGATTAAGTTTGTAAACTGAGGTACCACTGTATTTTGGGAATGATTCATGTTCTTATGTAGCTGCATTATTCTGTACTTTCCGGAAGTCCAGCATCCTGTTCTCACAGTGACCAACGAGAGGCCTGTGGGAAATCAGCAAACAGGATTTGAACGCAAGATCCGTCTCCCTTCCTGTAGCTTCCAGCAACTGGTATTGAGAAGCCGCTGAGACCCTATAACACCTGAAAGACCTACATTGGCTCCCAGTACGTTTCTGAGCACAATTCAAAGTGTTGGTGCTGACTTTGAAAGCCCTAAAGAGCTGCAGCCCAGTATACCTGAAGGAGCATCTCCACCCCCATCGTTCTGCCCGGACCCTGAGGTCCAGCTCTGAGGGCCTTCTGGTGGTTCCCTCACCGTGAGAAGTGAAGCTGCAGGGAACCAGGCAGAGGGCCTTTTTGGTAGTGGTGCCCGCCCTGTGGAATGCCCTCCCGTTAGATGTCAAGGAATTAAACAACTGACTTTTAGAAGACATCTGAAGGCAACCCTGTTTAGGGAAGTTTTTAATGTTTGAAGTTTTATTCTGTTTTTTAAATTCTGTTGAGAGGCGCCCAGAGTAGCTGGGAAAACCCAGCCAGATGGACAGTGTATAAATGGTTAATAATAATAATAATAATAATAATAATAATAATAATAATAATAATAGCCTTCTGAATGTGGAAGCAGGGCACAGCTTCCATGACTAGTATCCATTGATACCATCGATATGCGGCTTGTTCCCAGGAGGGCTTGTTGCAGCCTGATATCTCCAATAACATGCCTTCCATTGAATGTCTGCAACCTCCACCAATCTCTCACAAAATAGTGTGTAAGCTTTCAGGTTTGCTGGGATCACAGCAGTGGCATGCAGTGAAATCTTTCATAGGGGAACAGTTAGAGCCTGAGGTGCTAGCTTGTAAGGAGGATGGGGGCGGGGCGGCAACATCACAAGGTCATGTCGTGCACATGAGAATTGGCCCTCCCTCCCTAGGCTGGCTGGGCAGAGGCTTCCTGGACTTTGGGAAGGAGGCGCCAGGGCTCTGACAGGATGCTGCAGCCCGCCTGCTGCCTTCCCAAAACCAGGTGGGCTTTGGGAAAGTGGTGGGAGGGCTCTTAGACCTGACCTGCATTGCACCTCTCTCCCTAAGCCGGGCAGAAACTTCCTGGGCTTTGGAAAGGAGGTGGCAGAGGAACAGTTAGGAGACTAGCCTAGTACCCCATGTCCACTGACTGCATGCCACTGGATCAAAGGGTGTTGAGAGCAGGTCTATGGTACCTCAATAAGAGCCCCTTTCCTTTCCCCCATAGAAGTGAATGGCATAGCTGCCAAGTTATCCCTTTTTTAAAGGGATTTTCCCTTATGCTGAATAGGCTTCCTCGCGAGAAAAGGGAAAACTTGGCAGCTATGGTGAATGGGTGCTGAATTGCAACTTATCTCTAATCTGAAAACTATGGAGAGACCTGGTCTTAATAGAGATATTGGATTCCTGTCTCATTACATATGCTAATCATCTGCATACTATCCCTTGCTTTTTCCTGTAGGACTAATTGCAGTCGTTAACAGTCGTTAACAGGTTTACCATACCCATTGAGTCAATCACCCATCTCCTACTACCCTCCTGAGAAAAACCCCACCCCACCCTCCCACTATATATAAGGGTCTGGTGACTTCTGTTTCAGTGTATCTGAAGAAGTGTGCATGCACACAAAAGCGGTACCTCGCAAGACAAATGCCTCGTGCAACGAAAATCTCACTAGACCAAGGCGTCTTGCGATGTTTTTGGTGACTCGCAAGACGAAGTTTTCAATGGCCACACTTCGCAAGATGAAGTTTTTCAGCGGGTTCTTTTTGGGGGGGGTTACTGCAGCAACCTGCACTTCGCAAGACGAAAATATCGCCAGACGAAGCGACTCGCAGTACGAATTAATTTCGTCTTGCGAGGCACCACTGTACCAAGAACAAACTTAGTTGGTCTCTAAGGTGCTACTGGACAAATTTTTTAAAAAATTATATACACTGATGCCTCGCAAGACGAATTTAATTTGTTTCGTGAGTCAATTTGTTTTGCGAAAAATTTGTCTTGCGAATCGCGCTTTCCCATAGGAATGCATTGAAATTTCTTTTTTTGCCCATAGGAACGCATTAATTAAATTTCAATGCATTCCTATGGGAAACCGTGATTCACAAGACGAATTTTCCGCAAAATGAATTCGTCTTGCGAGTCACCATCAGATCGCAAGACGCATTCGTCTTTCGAAAAATTAGTCTTCCAGGGCATTCGTCTTGCGAGGTACCACTGTATTTCGACTGTGTCAGACCAATATGGCTACCTACCTGAATGGGTGCTGTTCAAATTAGGAGGGGCAGAGGGGTGGGCTTAAAATCCCACACATGAAGACAGTGTTGTAATGAGAATAGAATTGCAATGAATGAATAATCTGCTTCCCTATCCAATTCCCGATACTTGGAATCTTACAAGAAGTGTGGGAGGTTCAGCACACACAGAGACTTTTTACATCCACCCGCTCTCAGAGTACAGGTATAAACCCCTGTACTCAAATCCCCTACAACAATGGGCATTCTGTTGACAAAGAATAGAAGGATGAGGCCACATGTTTGCCTGGATGTTCACTTCATGAGAAAACAATATACCCTTTCTTCTCATAATGTGGGAAGTAGGTCCGGGAGCAGCTATTGCTTATTTGCAAGCAAATTGCTTACAACTGGATTTTAATTTAATGCCTTGCGCCCCTGCAAATGTCTTTTGATGCATCTTATAAACCATTGCCGATGCAAAGCGTCAGGAATACAAAGAAAGCTGCATGAAGTACCCTTCATTAGTTTAGTAGTAAATTGGATTTCTTTCTCCTTTTTTTACAAAAAAAGGAAAGAAAAGAAAGAACAAAGCTGGCTGAAGAAGGGCTGTGATCAGACTGCACAGACAGGCAAAGGAACGATGTGCTTCCAGCTGAGAAGTAAAAAGGGTCAGAGAACTGGAAAGCTGGAAGGGTTGCCGAGGGTTATCTAGTCCAACCTCCTGCAGGAATTGCAGTTAAAGAATCCCCAACAGATGGCTATCCAATCTCTGCTTTATTGTTGTTTAGTCGTTTAGTCGTGTCCAACTCTTCGTGACCCCATGGACCAGAGCACGCCAGGCACTCCTGTCCTGCACTGCCTCCCGCAGTTTGGTCAAACTCATGTTCGTAGCTTCGAGAACACTGCCCAACCATCTCGTCCTCTGTCGTCCCCTTCTCCTTGTGCCCTCAATCTTTCCCAGCATCAGGGTCTTTTCCAGGGAGTTTTCTCTTCTCATGAGGTGGCCAAAGTATTGGAGCCTCAGCTTCAGGATCTGTCCTTCCAGTGAGCACTCAGGGCTGATTTCCTTCAGAATGGATAGGTTTGATCTTCTTGCAGTCCATGGGACTCTCAAGAGTCTCCTCCAGCACCATAATTCAAAAGCATCAATTCTTCGGCGATCAGCCTTCCTTATGGTCCAGCTCTCACTTCCGTACATCACTACTGGGAAAACCATAGCTTTAACTATACGGACCTTTGTCGGCAAGGTGATGTCTCTGCTTTTTAAGATGGTGTCTAGGTTTGTCATTGCTTTTCTCCCAAGAAGCATGCATCTTTTAATTTCGCGACTGCTGTCACCATCTGCAGTGATCATGGAAAGTAAAATCTCTCACTGCCTCCATTTCTTCCCCTTCTATTTGCCAGGAGGTGATGGGACCAGTGGCCATGATCTTGGTTTTTTTGATGTTGAGCTTCAGACCATATTTTGCGCTCTCCTCTTTCACCCTCATTAAAAGGTTCTTTAATTCCTCCTCACTTTCTGCCATCAAGGTTGTGTCATCAGTATATCTGAGGTTGTTGATATTTCTTCCGGCAATCTTAATTTCAGCTTGGGATTCATCCAATCCAGCCTTTCGCATGATGAATTCTGCATATAAGTTAAATAAGCAGGGAGACAATGTACAGCCTCATCATACTCCTTTCCCAATTTTGAACCAATCAGTTATTCCATATCCAGTTCTAACTGTAGCTTCTTGTCCCACATAGAGATTTCTCAGGAGACAGATGAGGTGATCAGGCACTCCCATTTCTTTAAGAGCTTGCCATAGTTTGCTGTGGTCGACACAGTTTTTAATCTCTGCTTAAAAACCTCCAATTCAGCACCTACTTTGCAAGATGGGAGGCGCTGAAGCCAAGATTGAGAACTATTTGGCAGGAAACAGCAGATCATGCGACTCTCTGCCAATTATTTAGAGTTAGCAGGGAGATTGGCAACCCAAAGCCCAGGAGCCCAATACGGTAACCAGTCTACTCTATCAGGCTTTTGGAATGCTCTCTAAGCCACACCCCTTATGCCCAGAACACACCCATTACTGACCCTTGCTTGGCAACTGGGATGTGTTTTTGCCCTGCTGGAATGTGTCCCTGAGTTCTGGGAATGCCCTTTGCTTGCCTGGATGGAGGACAAGAGCACTGCGTGCAAAAAAGAAACCAGCCTATGGTTCACATCTGTTGCTGTAGCCATTTTTTGCCTCTGTGGCTTGTAGTTCAGCAACAAGCTGGAGAGTCCTTGTCTACACCTTGTCTACACTGACTGGTATTGGGTCCCTAGGGTTTCAGGTAGGGGTGTAAACCAGCCTTAACTGTTGGTGCTGACCTTTAAAGCCCTAAACGGCCTCGGCCCAGTATACCTGAAGGAGCGTCTCCATTCCCCATCGTTCTGCCCGGACACTGAGGTCCAGTGCCGAGGGCCTTCTGGCGGTTCCCTCATTGCGAGAAGCCAAGTTGCAGGGAACTAGGCAGAGGGCCTTCTCAGTAGTGGCACCCGTCCTGTGGAACACCCTCCCACCAGATGTCAAGGAAATAAACAACTATCTGATGTTTGGAAGACATCTGAAGGCAGCCCTGTTTAGGTAAGCTTTTAATATTTGATGAATTACAGTGGTACCTCGGGTTACAAATGCTTCGGGTTGCAAACACTTCGGGTTACAAACTCTGCTAACCAAGAAGTAGTACCTTGGATTGAGAACTTTGCCCCAGGATGAGAATGGAAATCGCATGCCGGCAGCGTGGCGGCAACGAGAGGCCCCATTAGCGAAAGCCCACCTCAGGTTAAGAATGGTTTCGGGTTAAGAACGGACCTCCGGATTGAATTAAGTTTGTAACCCGAGGTACCACTGTATTGTATTTTAAGATTTTTCTGGAAGCCACCCAGAGTGGCTGGGGAAACCCAGCCTAATGGGCAGGGTAAAAATGAATTATTATTATTACCGGTATTATTATTATTATTATTATTATTATTATTATTAATTAACTGGAGGTGCCAGGGATTGAAACTGGGGCCTTCAGCCCATGAAGCATGGATTCTACCACTGAGCCAAAATGGAAGGGGAAGGATTTTGGTGCCTTGGTCATAATGATCAAAGGTTCTGGTAGTGCCAGTAGCCAGGACAGAAACCCAATGTTGTTTCTCTCTCCCTCTCCCTCTCCCTCTCCCTCTCCCTCCCTCCCTCCCTCTCTTTCTCTCTCTCTGTAATTCTGTTTACTTTTGTAGTGAAAGCAAAGATCCGGTTATCATGCCCGGAACACCTGGGAAAAGAGCTACTGAACAAGACAGCTGTCAAGATCACTCAATTTGCTGGACTTAACCACCTTGTGACAGGCTCTCGTTAAATGTAGGGCCCAATGTGGAGATGCATCAAATTAGCCTTTTCGAGCTAAATGTTTAGCAGCGGTAGATACCAGCATGCGATAAATGTCACGCCAGGGTGGGGGTCGCTCGGATAAACATGTTAACACTGCATCAAGAGGATCGCTGAAATGTTACATCAAGAAGCAGCAGGGGACACCTTGTGCATCACACCTGCAAGCCAAGATTTGCAGTCATTTGCTCTGTGTAGCTGTCCGGTGAATTAGTGTAATTTTCTCCAGGGTATTGACATCAAACAGTGCCAGATTTACATACAGTGGTACCTCTACTTACGAATAACACTAGTTACGAATGTTTCTACTTACGAACGGAGCTCCGTCCGCCATCATGGATGCGGTTTAGATAGGATTTTTTCTACTTATGAATTTTTAGATAGGGTTGCTTCGACTTACGAATTTTTTCTCCCAATACATTCCTACGGGATTCTACTTACAATTTTTTTCAACTTACGAATGTGTGTTCGGAATGCATTAAATTCGTAAGTAGAGGTACCACTGTATAAGCTAAACCAGCTATAGTTTAGGGCCCCATTCTCTTGCCCCCCCCAAAAAAAAGTAAAGGAAAAAAACCTGGATGTACATTTCCAAAATATAAGATTAAAAAACAAATAAAATAAAACCTACATACAGCAACAGTGTTTTGTGTTGTGTAGGCTCCTATGATGTAAGTAATGGCCCCTGCCTGCTAGCTTGCTCCCTAAAATATCACTGATTTGCTCATTTTTATATACTGTATGGGGTGCCTACATTCTGCATGGACTGGTTGCATGGCAACCTGTGCAAATAGCTTTAGATACCTATTAGGTCCATAAATTACCATATAGCATATATTCAACACACAAAAAACAGTGACAATTTGTTGTTGTTTGTTGTTGACAAAAGGACAGCTGGACATTAGCTTCGGTAGCTTAGGGCCTCACCAAACCTAAATCCGGCCCTGACTGCAAAGGCACAGGTCTAAGGCAGAAAAGGAGAATCTCCTCAAATATTTGAAATCTACCAATTTCTCAATGTTCACTTTGAATGTGAAATTTCAACCTTTCCCCACCCCCAAAAACCCAGGTCCATGTTTCTATGGTGAAGGTTATCCAGTGAAACTGATTGGCAGGATATTCAGGACAGGAAAGGATAAGTTCTCCTTTGTGTGACATGCACTGAAATTTTGGAACTCACTGCTACCTGGTGTAAGGTAAAAAAAATAAAAGACCCCTGGATGGTTAAGTCCAGTTAAAGGCGACTATGGGGTTGGGGCGCTGAAATATACTCGGAGTCGAGAGTGAATTTCATGCTCTTTATTCAGCTCATAGTCATCAAGGAGGAGAAGAGAAGACGAATGGCTCTTTTCCCAAAACCATCTGCTTATATACATTATTTACACAATGGGCCTTGCGTGATTGGCTACTTCAGGGCTACACCTGTGGGCCAATTATATTGTGGATTGACTTCTGCCTGCAGCCTGACTGGCTGCTCCTACAGGCCAATCAGGTAGCAGATTCACTTCTGCCAGCCGCCTGATTGGCTGCTCCAGCAGGCCAATCAGGTTGCGGATTCACTTCCACCTGGAGTTGGATTGGGTAGCTCCCGCTGATTCTGAATCCTATTGTTCTAGGATTCAGCTCAGTACATAACACCCCTCCCCTCTAAGTTCCAGTCCTGCCCGGGAAGTTGCATTCGTAGTCCCCAAGGTCTGCTGGCCGCCTCCGTGTGCGTTGTGGCCTGGGGTGTTCCTTGGTCAGGGGTTCTGGTTCTGGCTCGTGTTCCGAGGCTGCTGGCTGTGCCGGGGCTGTCTGGTCTGGCGCCACTGAACCACTAGGTTGTAGCTCTGGTTCCGGTGTCCTTCCAGCCTCGGGGCGCCCCTCTGTGCCTACTGCTTCTGCTTCCCCTGCCCACCCCTCTCGCTCTACAGGCCTCACTGCCCTGCTGTCCCCTTGGGACCCCTCTGTCCCGCTCTCCTCCCGGGTTCCTCCTGGGAATCGTCGCCGTAGCTGGTCGCAGTGGCGGCGCCAACATTGCCCCCCTTCCGTTAGTACCTCGTACGACACGGGACCGGTCACCTTGGTGACTGTGGCGGGTACCCATGCTGGGCCTGCCCCAAAATTCTTTGCATACACTGGGTCCTGGGCCACAAATGTCCGGGGGTTCCTGCCTTTCCCCACCACTACCTCATCCTGAGCTCTGTCGGGGTGAAGTCGGTCCAGTCTAGTTGCAAGGCTCCGGCCCATTAGTAATTCAGCTGGACTCCGGCCCGTCGTTGTGCTTGGGGTGCTGTGCTGTGCTAGAAGAAATGCGGCAAGGCGGTATTCCCAGTCCCCTTGTGTCATGCGGCGGAGGCTGTCCTTGGTGGTCCGCACCATGCGCTCCGCTTGGCCATTGGTGGCAGGGTGGAATGGTGCTGAGCGGATGTGGCGGATGGCGTTCTGCACTGTGAAGGTCTGGAACTCCTCTGACGTGAATGCAGTTCCATTGTCCGAGACGAGGGTGTCAGGGAGCCCGTGGGTCGCAAACAGCTTACGTAGTACCCGGATGGCTGCCGCCGTAGAAGTGGATGGTACCAGTGCGACCTCCAGCCATTTGGTGTAGGAATCCACCACTATGAAGAATGTTTTTCCCTGGAAGGGGCCAGCGAAGTCCACGTGCAAGCGTGACCATGGATGTCGGGCGGACTCCCAGGGCTGGACTGGGGCCCTTGGGGGATCCGGGCGGGATTCTTGGCAGGTCTGGCAGTGTTGGACCCAGGCCTCTATCTCTCTGTCAATCCCCGGCCACCACACATAACTCCTGGCAAGGGCCTTCATCCTCACTACCCCTGGGTGTGTCTCGTGTAGGGCTGTGAGGACCCTTTTGCGGAGGGGCTGGGGAACAACAACCCTGCTTCCCCATAACAGGCACCCCTTGTGGGCCGACAGTTCATGTTTGCGGTTTGTGTAGCCAGCGAATTCTGGCCCGGGGCTGCTGCTGGGCCATCCTCGCCACACCCAGTCCAGGACCCGGGAGATGACCCTATCTTTTGTGGAATGGTGCGCAACTTCTTGTGCCTGAATGGGTCGGTCGGGAAGCAGCTCCAGGGTCATAACCTCTTGTGCAGGCGCTGGGTCGGGGCCTGTTTCTGGTAGTGGTAGCCTGCTGAGGGCGTCTGCGTGGCCCATCGCCTTCCCAGGGCGGTGGATTAGTGCATACTGGTAGCCGGCAAGGAAAATTGACCACCTGAGGACACGTGGAGACAACACTTGGGGGGTCTGCTTCTCAGGGGCAAACAGGCCAAGCAACGGCTTGTGGTCAGTCACTATGGTAAAGGGCCGCCCGTACAAGAAATCATGGAATTTTTTTACGCCCTTCACGATTGCCAGACCCTCCTTGTCAATCTGTGAGTAGTTTCGTTCGGCTGCAGCAAGCGTCTGGGAGAAGTATGCCACCGGCACCTCTCTTCCATCCGGGAGTTGGTGTCCCAGGACAGCGCCGATGCCATAGGGAGAGGCGTCGCATGCCAGCACCACTGGCAGCCTCTCGTCGAAGTGTGCCAAGACCGAGTTCGAGACGAGCAAGTCCTTGACTGCCTGGAATGCGGCCCTTTGTCGCTGGCCCCACACCCAAGGGGCCCTTTTATCTAGGAGTCTGTGTAGGGGCTCCGCTACCGCTGCCTTATGGGGAAGGAAGGCATGGTAAAAGTTCAATAGTCCCAAGAATGACTGAAGTTCGGGCTTGCTCTTGGGCGCTGGGGCCTCACAAATGGCCCGTACCTTGTCACCAGTTGGATGGACCCCTTCTGCGTCCACCTTAAATCCCAGAAAGTCCACCTGCGGCACTCCCAGTAAACACTTTTCCCGCTTCACCTTGAGGCCCGCCGTCTGGAAACGGTGCAGGACGGAGCGGAGGCGGTCCTCAAATTCCTCTGGTGTGGGCCCGGCGATCAGTACATCATCGAAGAAGGGGGTGACGCCAGGAATCCCTTTAAGGAGAGAGTCCATTAGATTCTGGAATATGCCTGGTGCCACGCTAACGCCAAATTGCAGCCGCTTTACTCTGAATGCCCCTCTGTGCGTCACAATCGTCTGAGCCTCTGCTGTGGCTTCGTCCACAGGCAACTGTTGATACGCTTGGGCCAAGTCCAGTTTGCCAAAGATTTTTGACCCAGCCAGGGTGGCGAGGACATGGCTGACCACTGGCACTGGGTATGCATGGGCCGTGAGAGCCTTGTTTATGGTGCATTTGTAGTCTGCACAGATGCGGACCGAACCGTTAGGCTTGACGGGTGTGACAATTGGAGTTTCCCAGGGGGCGTTGGGCACCGGCTCCAGCACTCCTTGCTCCACGAGCCGGTCCAATTCCTCGTCTATGCGGGGTTTCAGGGCGAACGGGACCCGGCGGGCCTTGTGTCTGATGGGTCGTACAGCGGGGTCTAGCTGTAGGGCAATGGGGGGTCCTGTATATCGTCCCAATGCCCCATCGAAAACCCCTGGAAACTCTTTGCATATGGCGTCCACGTCCACTTGTAAGCTAGTGCGGTTCACCCCGGTAACGGCTAGCCCCAGAGGTCCAAACCATGCCAGTCCCAGTAAGCTAACGTAGGGGCCCTTAACTACCAGCAAGTCCAATTGTTGCTTTCGCCCTCGATATTGCACCCTGAAGGTCCCCACCCCCATAGTAGGGACCTTACGTTTCTGGAAGTCCCGGAGGGTGAATGGGGCCGGCCTTAGTTTGGGACCCCCATTAGGGCACAGTTCCCTTAATGTTCGGGCCGAGATTATGGATAGAGTTGAACCCGTGTCCAGCTCCATGCGGCATGGGGCTCCCTCTATCTGTACCTCTATATAAATTTTCTCTGTGCTGGGATGGGGCAACTGGCATACCTGGTAGTCCGTGATCTCCGTCGAGTTGCCTTGGTGCATGGTGCCGTGTGACCTGGGGCTCCTGGGTCGGTCATCTGATGCTTGTCGGCGGGTGAGTCGAGCCCGACACACCCGGGCGATGTGTCCCAATTTTCTGCACTGCCTGCACTCTGCGTTGCGGAAACGACAGGTCCTCCTCTCGTGGTTCTCCCCGCAGCTTGCACAGTTCCCTCCTTCTCGTCGAGGCTGCTGTGGTGTGTGTGCTGCTTGAGTGCGCCGCTGTACTCGGTGTACTTCCTCCCTGTCAGATTCGGATTCGTCGGTGAGGTCTTCGTGGTAGACCCTCGGTTGGGATGGCGGGGCCGGTCGTGCCTCTTGCGTTGACCTCTCGGCGGCTTCGGTTGCCAGGGCTTCCTCCAGAGCAATCTGGAACGTGAGGTCTTTTTTGGCGTAGAGGCGTCGTTGCAACATCTCGTCCCTCAGGCCACCGACGAGGCGGTCACGAAGCATGTTCTCCAATTCTGAGAAGTTGCATAACCGGGCGGCTTGGCGGAGGGAGGTCACAAACCCAGTTATGGTTTCCCCCGGGGCTTGCCGCTTTGCGTAGAAGGCATTTCGGCAAGCTACCACCGAGGGCTGTGGTGAGAAGTGCTCCTTCAGCCGTTCCATTATTGTTTTGTAAGAGACGGTAGCGACATCTCTAGGTGCAAGGAGAGCCCGGGCGATTTCAAACGTCTCCTCTCCACAGACGCTGAAGAATGTCGCCCTCTTCATGGCATCGTTGGTGACTTCTTTCGCTTGCAGGAGGAAGTTGAAACGGACGGCGTACCCTTTCCAGTCTCCTGATGCTGGTTTGAATGGCGAGAAGCTGCTGTCGGTTGCCATTCTGGGTTCCTTGGGTCCTGGAGCTGAAGCCTGGATGCACGGTGCGATGCAGCGGTGCAGCAGGTGGCGGTGCTGCGGTGCAGTGCGTGGTGGCGGTCAGCTCAGCAGGATCCCACCTTCGTCGCCAGTGAAATATACTCGGAGTCGAGAGTGAATTTCATGCTCTTTATTCAGCTCATAGTCATCAAGGAGGAGAAGAGAAGACGAATGGCTCTTTTCCCAAAACCATCTGCTTATATACATTATTTACACAATGGGCCTTGCGTGATTGGCTACTTCAGGGCTACACCTGTGGGCCAATTATATTGTGGATTGACTTCTGCCTGCAGCCTGATTGGCTGCTCCTACAGGCCAATCAGGTAGCAGATTCACTTCTGCCAGCCGCCTGATTGGCTGCTCCAGCAGGCCAATCAGGTTGCGGATTCACTTCCACCTGGAGTTGGATTGGGTAGCTCCCGCTGATTCTGAATCCTATTGTTCTAGGATTCAGCTCAGTACATAACAGGCGCTCATCTTGCTTCAGGCCAAGGGAGCCGGCGTTTGTCCGCAGACAGTTTTCTGGGTCATGTGGCCAGCAGGACTAAACCGCTTCTGGTGCAACGGAACACTGTGACAGAAACCAGAGCGCAGGGAAAGGCCATTTACCTTCCCGCCCCAGCAGTACCTATTTATCTACTTGCACTGGCATGCTTTCGAACTGCTAGGTTGGCAGGAGTTGAGACAGAGCAACGGGAGCTCGCCAGCGCCACACGGATTCAAACCAATGACCTCCTGATTGGCAAGCCCAAGAAGCTCAGTGGTTTAGCCCACAGCGCCACCCACATCACCTGGTGTAGTGATGGCCTGCAACGAAATGTTCATTTCATTGCCCTCCTATCCATCACCCAATCAGCATTCCAGCATCTCAGAATTTCTTATGCAGACAGAATGCCCATTCTGACAATGCACTTTGACCTTGTATTATAAAACGAACCCTTGGCCTTCGCTGGTTTAAGCTGGTTTTAATCAAATGTTATACTTTAGCTCTTCTAGCCTAGGGCTCTCTCTCTCTCTCTCTCTCTCTCTCTCTCTCTCTCTCTCTCTCTCTCTCTCTCTCTCTCTCTCTCTCTCAATTTTTATTATTTTTCTCCCTGCTCTGCCAAGCCTATGACTTCCCTCCCTCCCTCCCTTCAGCAGGTTTTCCGCTTTCAAGTCCTATCTCACACTTTAGCTCTTTAACTCTATTGTTCACGTTGTAGGATTTATTTCAATCCTGCTTGTGCCTTCAAATTTTTGCAATTATTTTGCAATTATTATTCAAATATACCATAAATTTTCTCTTTGAAATTTTTGATCGCCCTGGTCTCAAATCCTGCAGGTCAGTTTGGCCAATTCTGAAAAGTCCATCATCTTTGCCTGCCACTCCGCAATCGTCGGTAACCCCTGTAACTTCCACTTTTGGGCCATTAAAGTTCTCGCTGCTACTGTGGCGTACATAAATAGTCTTCACAATTTCCTCTCCCATCAAACCTAGCAGAAATGCTTCAGGTTTTGGGGGGGAAGGTATATCTAAACATCTTTTTTAATTCATTATATTCTAGCCTATCTTTAAGTTCAGTTAGCAGCTGTTTGCCTGTGCCAGAAGGAAACTTTTATGTTGTTGGGTTCTTTAATCCTTCTTTTATTGTTTTCATTACAGTACTTTCAAACACTGTGTGATGTTTCTTTGTTTTGATAAGTTGCCTGGATAATTCTGTTGGTGGGCAGTCGCACACATAGAATTACAGAATCAAAGAATTGCAGAGTTAGAAGTGAACCCAAGGGTCATCTAATCCAACCCCCTGCAATGCAGGAATTGCAATCCGGGAATTGCAATGGGTTGAATTTGAAGTGTTAAACCTCTCCACCCTGCCCAGTGCTGCGTCTAATTTTTTTTCTCCCCTTCACCACCATTGTCCAACTCAGTAAGGTATTGGGATGCATAGCTAAAAACTGCTGATGCTCCCCAACATAAGAAAAGCCTGCTGGATCAGGCCAATGGCCCATCTAGTCCAGCATCCTTTTCTCACAGTGGCCAACCAGATGCCCTAGCAGGGAGCCAGTAAGCAGGACCCGAGAGCACTCTCCCATCTGGCAGTTTCCAGCAACTGGCATTCAGAAGCATTTCTGTCTCCAACTGTGGAGGCAGAGCATTGTCCTCCTGGCTAGTAGCCATGAATAGCCTTCTCCTCCATGAATTTGTCCATTCCTCTTTTGAAGCCACCCAAGTCGGTATCCCCATCACTGCCTCCTGCAGCAGAGAGTTTCATAGTTTATCTCTGCACTGCATGAAGCTGTACTTCCTTTTATATCTCCTGAATCTTCCAACATCGAATGTCCACAAGTTCTACCATTATGAAGGAAGGGTAGGGAACCTTTTCTAGAACAAGGGTTGGAATCCCTTTTGGGCAACCTTCTAGAGGCCACATGGCCAGGGCAACAAAAGCTAGGTCCCCCCCCCCTTTGCATAGTAGGCTAGCTTCTACATGCGCCCACACAACTTTCTCTACCTTCCATCCAGCAAACAAGATGCATTCTCAGAATTCAAGGATGCCTCCTAGCCAGGCAAAAACACTTAGGAGAGTGCAAAGCAGAGTCGGTGAGGTGTGTGGTCTTAGGACAGCCCTGAGAGCCAGACAGAGGTTTGGTCCTCCAACTTGGGTGTTCCCTATCACTGGCGTATAGGATGTCAGGCTGCTGCTAGCTACTCCCACAGCCAGTTGCCCAGGAACATGCACAGACAAGGAATGGTCTTACCGCCCGCTTTTTATTCAGTATTTACAGAGAGAGACTATAAAACCCAGCCTCTTGGATAATGGCATTGTCCCAAGTTGTTGTAAGCCAAAAATGGCTTATCTTCTGAGTTACGCAAATAAAAACTCAGAGACAATAGGAGTTAGGAGTCCATTGTTGTTTATTGCAAAGCAATAGGTTACAGTCGAATCTTTTCACAAAACTGCAACCCCGCCCAAGGGTCCGGGCAGGGGTATTAATAACATTTCAAACAAAGGATTTCAATTTCCACCAATCATGTACATCATTACCTCATTTCATGTTTAATACACATGCGCAATAAGCATTGCTAACTAAACTTTGATTCTCACCGTGAGCTGTTACATTGTGTTGGGAACCTGTGTTACTTGTAGCCATTTGCACCATGTATCAACTTATGCTCTAGCTTATGAGCTGTATCTTTCGTGATTTACGTATTAGCTGTCCTTCTGTCCCAGTGGTGGACTGCGACTTGCCAAATCATCCGTTTCATAAAGCAACAGGTTACCATAACTTCTCTAGTAGAAGGATATTCTAGGATTTATAGTGGTTCACATTATCACATTCATTATGGCATTTTGGGCCACTACCAAAAAGTGAATCTACACACACACACACACACACACACACACACACACACACACACACACCACCTCTTCCACTTCCTCATTTGTCAAGCTCAACATCTCTACTACGGGTGCTGCATTTTGGTGCAGGCCTCTATGCCTTTGAGCTCTTTGCTCTCCTACTTTCAAGGCTCGCTGGGTTCTGGGAGATGGAGGGTCTGGAATGCTTTCTAAAAATACTGTGTCCATCAGCTGTTGCCCCCCCGATGCTTCCTCCTCCTCATTTTCCTCCTCTCTATTTCCCAACTTTCCCCCTCATCTGCCTCTGAGCTGTGACCTCCCTCAAACTCCTGTTGTAAATCTAAACTGTCGTCTTCTCCTCTGGAAGAGTCAGGCTGGGGAGGTGATCTCCACCATTCCTCTTCTGCCCAGTCCCTGACATAGGATGAGGCAGCTCCAGATAAAACACTGGGCTCCCAAAGTCCCTGGGTGGTTTCAGGGCACTATCCTTTTGACCAACAGGGGACAGTGCTCAGAGCTGAGTTACCAGTGACCTACTATGACACAGCCTGTCACCTGGCTGACATAGATGACAACTGGAGCCTCTGATTTGTGATCTTCAGAGAGTCACTTGCCAACACAGCCATAAAGAAGACTCAAGAGGCCCTAGCAGGTATGAACAGGTTATAGTTATTAGAGTATAGTTTTGCAGCTGGTGTTTGGTGCAGGGTGTGAAATGAGGATGCCCCCCCCCCCAATGAAGTCCAAGGAAGTGCCAAGCACACTCCCCCAGCACCTGCCCTGGATCTGGCTGCTCGTATCAGGACTCCACTCCTCTTTGCCTTTGCAAAAGAGGTTGTTGATTGAAACCAGGCACCCCCAACCTGTGGCCCTGCATATGTTTTGGCCTACAACTCCCATGATCCCAAGCTAACAGGACCAGTGGTCAGGGATGATGAGAACTGTAGGCCAAAACATCTGGAGGGCCGAAGGTTGGGGATGCCTGATCGAAACTATTCAAGGAGGCTGTTATGTGGCTTTCTAATTAAAAAAAAAGGTTAGCCACCAAAGCTGTACTTGAACATAGGGGGATCCAGGTGGAGCTGTGGTCTAAACCACTGAACCTCTTGGGCTTGCTGATCAGAAGGTTGGCGGTTCGAATCCCTGTGGCGGGGTGAGCTCCCGTTGTTCTGTCCCAGCTCCTGCCAACCCTAGCAGTTCGAAAGCATGCCAGTGCAAGTAGATAAATAGGTACTGCTGGGGTGGGAAGGTAAACAGCATTTCCGTGCGCTCTGGTTTCCGACACGGTGTTCCATTGCACCAGAAGTGGTTTATTCCTGTTGGCCACATGACCCGGAAATCTGTCTGTGGACAAATACTGGCTCCCTTGGCCTGAAAGCGGAGATGAGTACTGCACCCTACAGTTGCCTTTGACTGGACTTAACAGTCAAGGGGTCCTTTATTCCCCCCCCTTTTTTTACTTGAGCATAGCTAAGGAACCTTGAGAAGGATAGGATATAAATGCAATAAGTAAAATGGAATAATGAATTTATATTGTTTTTTCTATTTAAATTGGAGTAACTAGGGGACGCGGGTGGCGCTGTGGGTTAAACCACAGAGCCTAGGGCCTGCCGATCAGAAGGTTGGCGGTTCGAATCCCCGCGACGGAGTGAGCACCCGTTGCTCGGTCCCTGCTCCTGCCCACCTAGCAGTTCGAAAGCATGTCAAAGTGCAGGTAGATAAATAGGTACCACTACAGCGGGAAGGTAAACGGCATTTCCGTGTGTTGCTCTGGTTCGCCAGAAGCGGCTTTGTCATGCTGTCCACATGACCTGGAAGCTGTACGCCGGCTCCCTTGGCCAATAACACGAGATGAGCGGCGCAACCCCAGAGTCGGTCACGACCGGACCTAGTGGTCAGGGGTCCCTTTACCTTTAACTAGCTCTAGATCTGTATTGGGGGGAGTGGGAATTGTGTATGTCAATGTCAATGCCAATCATTCTTTTTGAGGAATCGCAAGTGGTCACTCTGGAGCAAAATGAACCCGGTGGATGAGGAGACTGAAGACTTTAAGAGCAAGGAGAAGGCTCTGGAGGATGCCATTGAGAAGCTCAAGAAGGAAAACAAGTTCAGGAAAGAGAAACTGATGGCATTTTGGCAAAAAAGGAGGGAGCTCTCCAAGAGCACAGATGGACGAAACACCATCTTATGGGAGCGAAACATGAAGCTCTGGAAGAAGGTCACAGATCTCTTTGGGAGCATCAGGAATGTCTTGAAAGAGGAACCAGAGCTTTGGAAAGAAGAGCTGGACAGCTGGACAGCTGAGATGGCACTCTGGAAGAAGGAGATGGACCAGTGGGAAGAAAGGTTCTGTGGACACTATTAGTATGTCCATTGCGAAATAAATCTCTGGATCAGCCCTCAATTGATCCCTTGCAGTGGACAAAAAAAAGGGGTCATCTAAACAAGATGGTGTCAGCTAATGTACGTGGAAATTCATTAAAAGTTTTTCACAGGTGGTTTTTGACTCCGGTCTGCCTGAATTGTAACTCCAAGACCACATCCTCCCTTTGTTGGAGGGGGTGTGTAACTCCAGAGGGTTTTGTCATCACAGGTGGTGGGACTGCGCTCCTGTGAGTAAATTCTGAGGGACACCAGAAATCAGGACAATCACTGGACAAAGGGTCACTCTATGACCTGATTATTTGAATGTGGTTTGGAGAAATAATTTGAACCTTCATAGCAAATCTATTATTAGCCATCTGTTGGTGGCTGCCTGCTTAGGTTGAATCCTGACAAGACAGAAGTACTGGTTCAGCTCCGAGGGCCTTCTGGCGGTTCCCTCACTGCAAGAAGTGAAGTTACAGGGAACCAGGCAGAGGGCCTTCTTGGTAGTGGCGCCCACCCTGTGGAACGCCCTCCCACCAGATGTCAAAGAGATAAACAACTACCAGGCTTTTAGAAGACATCTGAAGGCAGCCCTGTTTAGGGAAGCTTTTAATGACTGATTTTTTAATGTATTTTTAATCTTTTGTTGGAAGCCCCCCAGAGTGGCTGGGGAAACCTAGCCGGATGGGCGAGGTATAAATATTTATTATTATTATTATTATTATTATTATTATTATTACTACTACTACTACTACTGTCATAGCACCAAAGTGGAAGGAGCCCTCAGCATATTCCATGACCATCTGGCTTCATAAGGCTTTGTCCATAGCAACTTCTGAAAAACTTAACTCATTCACTCTGAGTTATTTGAGGGGCTGTGGATCCACAAAGGACTTTGCAGGAGAATAGTAACCTCTTCGGCAATAGAGACAATGGTTCAGCAGATGCCTTTCAAATGCGGTTTTATTTGGAAATGTGTGTGAATTGGAGTTGTGCGAGCTTTCCCTCTATATTTTGCATTATGCTGCTGCATTTGAGAAAAAGAAAGAAAACGGAATGGACCGCTTGAAGCAGCTCACTTTAACAGGGGCCAAATATTCCTGCTTGTAAGGGGAGCCAGTTCTGAGATTTATAAAATTAAATATGTCCTGCACAAAAGGGAGATTTAGTTCCCCCCTCCCTTCTTTATAATTCCAGAACTTGCGGTCATTCTGCAAAGCTGTGGGGTGGCAGAATCTGGGCAGACAAAAGGCCAGAGCATTTGTTCGCACAATGCAGAATTACTTTATGAAATCCACCTGCACAAGAGGTACTTAATGGCCTCTAGCTTAGATTGCTTTTAAACGAGGTTAGACAAAGCCACAAAGGAGAGAGCTATGATCACTAAACTGAGCACTTACATTCAGGGTCAGAATGCTACTGAATACAGTACCTGTGGCTTGGGTTGGCGGTAGTGGAGTAGGAGTGGAAAAGAGTTATTACTCTATAAAACCTGCTGGTGCACCCTGAAGGTTTTCTGATTGGCCACTGAGGAAGCAGAATGCAGGATTAGATAAGCTTTTGGTTTGCTCCAGCAGGACTCCTCTGTTGTTTTTTTCCTATAGCATGATACATCAGTCACCCATTGCTATCTGTATATTAAATCTCATCCACAGAATTATGCACACAACAACCCCTCATTATTTATACTCAGGCTCCATCTGCACTGAAAATTTAAAGCAGTACCATACCACTTTGAACAGCCATGGCTTCCCACAAAGAACCCTGGGAAGCGTAGTTTATTAAAGGATGCCGAGAGTTATTTGGAGACTCCTGTTTGAAGACACTCGATCTCAGGACGCAAGGGAGAAACGTGCTAAGAGGAAGGCACGCTTGGCAAATCCACACCGTTATCAACTCCCGCCCGGAAACCAATGTCCCCACTGTGGAAGGACGTGTGGATCCAGAATTGGCCTCCACAGTCGCTTACAGACCCATTGTTAAAACCGTGTTTATGGAAGACAGTCTTACTCAGATACGAGTGATCGCAGAAGAAGAAGAAGAAGAAGAAGAAGAAGAAGAAGAAGAAGAAGAAGAAGAAGAAGAAGAAGAAGAAGAAGAAGAAGAAGAAGAAGAAGAAGAAGAAGACAATTCCCAAAGTTCCCTGGGAAGAAGTATTGACTGCTAAACCACTGTGGAAATTGTAATTCTGAGGGGGGGGGGAGAGGAGTCTCCTGTCAACTCTCAGCAGCGCCATCTGAAGGATATCTGGTGCCCTGGCGCTATGGTTCAAATATCCCTTTGGCGCCCCCCCCCCCAACATTCAAAGATCCTTCCGGCGCGCGCGCGCACACACACCGTTTCACCTTTTTATAGCGGGGAAGAGGCGAAGGCTCCAGGGCTCGCCCTCAGCGGCCGGCCACCTCCTGACAGCCGTCATGCGCCGTCATGCCCTGAAGGCCCCTCCGGGCAGGCAGCACTCCGATGGGACAGAGGCTCCGGGCACCGCTCGGTATGGCAGAGGCGGGCGAGGGCAGCAAGCTGATGCAGGGAGGTGCCGCATCCGGCCTCTGCTGCGCGGCTGCTGTGGGCGCAGCGTGGCTGTCTGGTGGGCGCAGTGTGGTGCCCCCTGGTGGCCCGGCGCCCTGGCATATTGCGCCACCCAGCCTTGCCTTAGGGCTGGCACTGACTCTCAGCACCGTTTAATCAATCAGGCATGGAGAACCTTAGTTCCAGGGGTTAAATGGTGGTCCTCAGGACCCCTCACCAGCCCTGCTTCATATTCCCCTTGAGTGCTTTATTCCTAGCTGGAGTATATTGTTACATTTACATAATACCTCTTGCTTGCCTGAATGGAAGATAGAGACATGTTCTCACTGTGCGTGTGCAGAAACCACTGACTTTTGGTGTGGCTAAATTGTAGCCTACTTTACAGTCCCATACCCTCCAAACTTTCTCTGGTGGAAATAGGGGCATCCCATCATCATTTTATTATTTATACCCCACCCATTGGACTGGGTTGCCCCAGCCACTCTGGGTGGCTTCCAACATATATAAAAACATAATCAAACCCTCCATACCCTCCATCATTTCTCTGAGGAAAATAGGGACACCCTAAGAAAAAGCGGAACATTCCAGGATCAAATCAGAAACGGGGATGACTTCTCTAAATCAGGGACGTCCCTGGAAAATAGGGACACTTGGAGGATTTGCAGTCTCATTTGTTGCTGCGCCTACTTCTGCCTCTGTCCTAATCTAGAGTCACAATTGTTGCTCCACCCACTTCCTCCCCTGGCTCCACCCACCGCTGGTATGAGGCCCATAGAAACTTTCCCACAACAGAAAACAGTACTTGGGTGGGAAATCGTTCCCCACTCCTGACATCAAAGCTACTGACAAATTCCACAAGTATAGCAATTGTTATCCAGTGATTAAGCTTTGTTCCTTTCACAGGAACTTAGATCGGCATTCTGGTTAAAATAATTTCCGATGGGTTCTGCACAGGGCCGGATTTAGGTTTGATGAGGCCCTAAGCTACTGAAGGTAATGGGGCCCTTTATATGTCCAGCTGTCCTTTGTCAACAAATTGCCGGTGTGTTTTTTTTTTGAATATATTCTATATGACAATTTATGGACCTAATAGGTATCTAAAGTGATTTGCACATGCAGAATGTTTTGTTGTTTAGTCAATTAGTCGTGTCCGACTCTTCGTGACCCCTGGACCAGAGCACGCCAGGCACTCCTGTCTTCCACTGCCTCCTGGAGTTTCATCAAATTCATGTTGGTCACTTCTATAACACTGTCCAACCATCTCGCCATCTGTCATCTCCTTCTCCTTGTGCCCTCAATCTTACCAAACATAAGTACTCTATATATAGAAATGAGCAAACCAGTGATATTTGAGGGAGCAGGCTAGCAGGCGGGGCCCATGACTTACATCAAAGGAGCCTACACAACACAAACCACTGTTGCTGTATGTAGGTTTTATTTTGTTTTTTATCTTATATTTTGGAAATGTACATCCAGTTTTGTTTCCTTTACATTTTTTTTGGGGGGGGGGCAAGAGAGTGGGGCCCTAAGCTATAGCTTGTTTAGCTTATACATAATTCCAGCACTGGTTCTACAAAATGAACCCATTTTCATAAATTAGGTTCATGGTGTCCCTGAGCGAGATGCATGGTTCCAAGCAAGCAGGTGCCAAACTATTTGTTGCACAGCTGTAGGGAATAATATAATAATAATAATAATAATAATAATAATAATAATAATAATAATAATAATAAATTATTCATACCCCGCCCATCTGGCTGGGTTTCCCCACCACTCTGGGTGGCTTCCAATAGAAAAATAAAACACAGTTATCTATTAAAATAAAAAAAATCCTTCAGTAGCACCTTAAAGACCAACTAAGTTTTTATTTTGGTATCAGCTTTCGGGTGCATGCACACTTCGTCAGATACACTGAAACAGAATCCACCAGACCCTTATGTATATTTAGAGGGTGGGGGGTGGGAATGGGTGATGGGCTGATAGGAGTGGTAAGCCTGTTGATGGCTGTTAATGACTGCTGATGACTGCAATTGGTCCTGCGGGGGGGGGGGAGCAAGGGCTGTGGCGCTAAAGAAAGCTAGATCATGCATAATGAGATAAGAATCCAATGTCTTTATTCAGACCTGGTCTCTCCATAGTTTTAAGCTTGGTAATAAGTTGCAGTTCAGCAACTTCTCTTTCTAGTCTGTTTCTGAAAATTGTCTGTAATAAAACAGCTGCTTTGAGATCTTGTATAGAATCTCCTGGGAAATTGAAGTGTTCTCCTACTGGTTTCTCTGTCTTGTGGTTCCTGATGTCAGATTTATGTCCATTTATCCTTTGGCGTAGGGTTTGGCCTGTTTGTCCAATATAGAGAGCTGAAGGGCACTGTTGGCATTTACCACTCTATCAGCCCATCACCCATCCCCCCCACCCTCTGAATATACATAAGGGTCTGGTGGATTCTGTTTCAGTGTATCTGACGAAGTGTGCATGCACACGAAAGCTCATACCAAAATAAAAACTTAGTTGGTCTTTAAGGTGCTACTGAAGGAATTTTTTTTTTATTTTGCTTCGACTCAGACCAACACGGCTACCCACCTGTAACTAGTAATCTATTAAACATTAAAAGCCTCCCTAAACAGGGGTGCCTTCAGATGTCTTCTAAAAGCCCACCCACGGCTAGTGACCCTGTTATGGTTTCCCATTCTGCCCACTGCAAAACCCCCACCAGCATCTGATACCTGATGCGGCCACTTCTCCACATTCATGGTGGGGTTACCTTTGGTCTCTTAAAAATCCACCCTTGTGGAAGGATCCTGCAGCTCAGTGGCAGAGCTTCCACTTTACATGCAGGAAATCCCAGCTTCAATCCAGGGTGTCTCCAGGTAGGGCTAGGGGAGACCTCTGCCTAAAGCCCTGGAGATCCCCTGCAAGTAAGTGTATACAATGCAGAGCTAGACTGACCAATGGTGTGACTGCAGGTAAGCTAAAATAAGCTCCCCATGTTCCATTTTCGTCAGCTACCACCTTGGCATTCTAATGATGGAACCAGAAGATCTGCAGAAGTTCTGGTGTTGTTTTGTTAATATTCTCAGGCTGCCATGGTGATGAAGTTCTTAACAAAGGGGTCTTCATCATAGCAGGAGGAGGAGGTGCAGGTTAGTCGACATCCCAGGCTGACTTATTTTTTTTTGGGGGGGGGTTAAAGCATCTTGACAGTTCTTTTCTCTCTCGCTCTTGTTATTCAAAGCCACCAAGGCTTTATCAAGGGAGCCCAGATGCATCAAATTTATCTAGTTCAAGATCGGGTCTCCCACAGTTGCCAACCAGGTGCCTCTGGGAAGCCCAAAAGCACTACATGAGCCCAAAGAGCTCTCTCCTGCTTCTGATGTCAAGAGACTGGTATTCAGATATATGCTGCCTTTGATAAAGGAGGTAACGTAGCTTCCATCATTAGTAGACACTAATAAAAAAATTCCTTCAGTAGCACCTTAAAGACCAACTAAGTTTTTATTTTGGTATGAGCTTTCATGTGCATGATGAAGTGTGCATGCACACGAAAGCTCATACCAAAATAAAAACTTAGTTGGTCTTTAAGGTGCTACTGAAGGATTTTTTTTTATTTTGTTTCGACTCAGACCAACACGGCTGTTGTTGTTTAGTTGTTTAGTCGTGTCCGACTCTTCGTGACCCCATGGACCATAGCACACCAGGCACTCCTGTCTTGCACTGCCTCCCACAGTTTGGTCAGACTCGTGTTCGTAGCTTTGAGAACACTGTCCAACCATCTCGTCCTCTGTCATCCCCTTCTCCTGGTTCCCTCAATCTTTCCCAACATCAGGGTCTTTTCCAAGGATTCTTCTCTTCTCATGAGGTGGCCAAAGTATTGGAGCCTCAGCTTCAGGATCTGTCCTTCCAGTGAGCACTCAGGGCTGATTTCCTTAAGAATGGATAGGTTTGATCTTCTTGCAGTCCATGGGACTCTCAAGAGTCTCCTCCAGCACCATAATTCAAAAGCATCCATTCTTCAGCGATCAGCCTTCTTTATGGTCCAGCTCTCACTTCCATACATCACTACTGGGAACACGGCTACCTACCTGTAATTAGTAGACACTGACAGCTTCATCCTCCATGGACCTCTCTAATCTCATTTTTCATAGAATTGTAGAGTTGTAGGGTTGGAAGGGACCCAGCAGCCTTTTCTCACAGTGGCCAGCAACAGGAAGGTCCAACAATACATTGTGCACCAGCCCCTAACATTGACTTCCCCAGCCACGATCTTTCCTCCTGAAATGGCTCATTTTGAGAAGGTCCTGCATTTGAAGTGGTGAACCAAACTCTGGGGTGATGGCTGCACAAATGGACCCTGGGACTCATCAGGGTCTGAGATTGGAGATCCTCAATCACTCCCCGCCTAGTGTGAACTGGGGCTGGTGGTGGGGTCCTCCTCCGCAACCAAGATTCCAGTTTCCAAGCTGGAAGGTAAGGTTCCTTGTGGTGACTCGGTCTCCTCCGAGTTTGTATTCTCTGAGTCAGGCTCTGGAGTTGGCAGTTTTCTGACTTTGTCAGTGGGCAATGCAACCTCCCCTTCTATGCCACTCATGTATTTCACTCATGTATTTCACTTCTATGTCACTCATGTATTTCTCTGTACACAGCTGTGATCAGATGGAGAACAGAGAGAAACAGTTGGATGTCACTCTTAACTGTGCAGATTATCTGGAAGGCAAGAGCAATGACATTTCTCCAAAGCGGGAGAGCTGGCACCATATGAATGCCACCCCCAGATCCTTGAAGCACCAGTTTGTATATCGCCAACTGAGAGAGCAGAAAAATGCACTGCAAGAGGAAATCAGGATATTCTGGAAGAAATGCAAACGCCTGCAAATGGAGATCCAGACTTTCCGAGAAGACAACAAAACCAAGGCTCTGTGGGAGGAGATCCATGCCTTCAAGAAGAAGAACAAGGGCTTCATGGATGAGATCAAGAACTTCTTAGAGGAGAGCAAGGTTTTCATGGCTGAGATCAAGGCCTTCCAGACCAAAAAGAAGGAAATTCAGGACCAGGTGAAGACCTTTCAGGAGAAGATTGAGACACTCCAGCAGAGGATCAAGACAACAGAAGAGGAGATTGTTACCTTGGAGGAAAGGAACGAATCGTTCCGAGATGCTGTCAAAGCCTTCCAGATTAAGAACAAGGAGTTCCAGGAAGCCAACAAAGGCATGCGTGAGAAAAACAAAGCCCTCCAGGAGAAGATAGAAGCCATTGAAGAGAAGAACAATGCCTTCTGGAAGGAATGCAAGGCATTTTGGAAGAAGGACAAAACCTTCTGGGAAGAGGACATGGCCATCTCCAAAGACAAAATGGCCCTCTGGGATGAGTATATAGCTTTGAGGGATAATGACCAAGACCTCCAGGAAGAAAAAGCGGTCATCTGGGACATGGTGGAAGCTCTCTGGGATATGAAGTACTCCATATGGAAAGAGGTAAATGGGTTTCCGGAAGAACCGCAACCTGAGTTGGAGGTGGAAGTTCTCGACAATGGTGCCGATGGAGACCTGGCGAAATAAAAGAGGTGTGAATTAGCGCAGTGATCTGGTTAGCACCACCTTAAAGACTCCTATACATTGATGTACAAACACCACGGCTCCTTTGTCATCAAGACCTTTCAATAAAATCTTGATGGAATTTCAAGGTGATGTTACTTTGGTACATTGCTGGGGAGGTGGGCGGGTTCACACCCGACATACACACCAGCAGATGATGTGGACCGGCAGCCTGGCAAACCTGGTGTGGCACATTTAATTTATAATTCACATCTTCGTAAAAATATAGAAAGGCAGAGGACAACATATAAGGGTAAAATGAACAGGAGATCCATTAAAAAATCATTAGAAACTTCAATAAATACGTTCAGTCTGGCTTTGGTGAATAAACACCGATAGGTAGATACAGACAAATTCCTAAGGTATGAGGATATCTGAAAGTTGTACCCATATTGGATTCCCACCTGGAAGTAAGTCCCACTGAGTTCTGTGGAGCATGCTCCCAGTAGGGATAGCGAAGGAACTTGATTTTGTTTGCATTTTCAATGAGAAATTACCTAAATTAGCAGTCCGTGAGCCAAGGTGCGAACTGAAACACAGCCACCTTTCCAAACCCATGCTTCTCTGAATTTTCCAATGCAGTTCTCCTGCCAAAACAATGTGTACACAATTGATATATTGGAGGAAAGCATGTAGAAGGTTGCACATACCCATGCGAAGAATAAACAAAAAATGCATTATATTGGGAGGGGGGGAATGCATACAAGGAAAAATGTGGGTATCTGTCAAAACTGCATCCAAGGATGTTTCTTATTAGAGAATCTTGGAAATCTAAAGTTGGAAGGGACCCCCAGGAATTCAACCCCCTTGAAATGCAGGAATCATAGCTAAGTAATCCCTGGCATGTGGCCACCAGAACTCTATTTAAAACCTCCTACGGAGTGAATTTTAAGAACGGGGGGGGGGGGATGAGAAACCTGGAGAAGTGAAATGGACAGATTTGAATGGGATGCCTGCAGCCTAACCATTCCTTCTTCCAAGCCCTCTCCCCCCCTCCCTTCTTTCCCTGCAACATTTTCATGGACTCTGAGCACATCCTGCTGACACTGAAATTTGAGTGCCTTGGTGGGGACGTGACCATGAACAGATCACCTGGGGACTGAGGAGTTTGGCCTTGCTTCAGTTCCCAGCTCCTTTGACTGTCACCTTGACTGATTTTTCTTTTTTTGTACTGTGCCCACAACTGAAAGGAAGTAAGAGGCTAAAGAGCGCCCGAATGCTGAATCTCAGCAGAAAAGACAGCAAAGGACTGTGCATGTGTGCATGTGTGCACATGTGTGCCCTCACATGTTTGCAGTTCATCCAGACTGCATAGAACCAAATAGAATGCAAAATTAAATAGGGGATGCTGCTTACGCTATGTATGGGGGGAGAGGAGTGAGTTTGGGCTCCGATCTGCATGCAAACCCAGTGACTCTGCAGTCCTTAACTCAACCCATAAAGCAAAACACACCTATCTTTTGAAATTTGCACCTCTTTGAATTTTAGGACACAGTCTTCCAACAACAACAAAAACTGCATACCGGGGGAAAAACCACAGGACTTATTCCAGGACAGGCCGTTGATCCATCTAGCTCAGCGCTGTCTGCACTGACTGGCAGCATGCTGCACTCCATGGGTTCAGGCAGGGTGTCTTCTCCTAGCCCTACCTGGAGATCATAGAATCATAGAATCATAGAGTTGGAAGAGACCACAAGGGCCATCCAGCCCAACCCCCTGCCAAGCAGGAAACACTATCAAAGCATTCTTGACATATGCCTGTCAAGCCTCTGCTTAAAGACCTCCAAAGAAGGAGACTCCACCACACTCCTTGGTAGCAGATTCCACTGCCGAACAGCTCTTACTGTCAGGAAGTTCTTCCTAATGTTTAGGTGGAATCTTCTTTCTTGAAGTTTGAATCCATTGTTCCATGTCCACTTCTCTGGAGCAGCAGAAAACAACCTTTCTCCCTCCTCTACATGACATCCTTTTATATATTTGAACATGGCTATCATATCACCCCTTAACCTTCTCTTCTCCAGGCTAAACATACCCAGCTCCCTAAGCCATTCCTCATAAGGCATCGTTTCCAGGCCTTTGACCATTTTGGTTGCCCTCTTCTGGACACGTTCCAGCTTGTCAGTATCCTTCTTGAACTGATGCCAAGGATTGAACCTGGGGCTTTCTTCATGCAGAGCAAATGCTCTTATAAATGAACTGTGGCCTTTCCGCTGTTGCCATCCATATCCTCCAACATGCTGAGAGGGCAAATCAGGACACCCGCACCGCGCCACCAACGCCCACCCTCTGACACCACCACCACCACAAAAAGAGACATAGAGCAGCCCCCTGATCCAGCGTTGCCTTCATCTGCAGCCAGGAAAGAAGCCCTCATTTGCTCCCCACTTCCGATTACCATGCAGCATCACCAGATCTGCCAATAGCGACCTGCTAGGGGTGGAAACTGGTTGCAAACAGGAAAGAAACTTTCCCCCCGCCCACCCAGGAAGGGCCTCGGGCAGCACATCTCTTCCACTAGCGAACAGAGGTCTCCTCCCCTGCCCCTGCCAACCAATTGACAGCCACTGTCCACCAACCACTGCCTTATCTTTGCCACTTCCTGCCATGGCACCCTGAGGCCACCTTAGCTCATGTACACTGGGTGGGTGTACAAGTGCCAACAGTGGGTCTTTGTCTTTGTGTCTTTGTGTCTTTGTGTCTTTGTGTCTTTGTGTCTTTGTGTCTTTGTCTTTGTCTTTGTCTTTGTCTTTGTCTTTGTCTTTGTCTTTGTCTTTGTCTTTGTCTTCGTCTCTCCCAGGGGCTGATAGGAGTTGTAGTAGAGGAGAAGGGCGCCATCTAGTCCAATTCCCTGCAGTGCAGAAGGAGGCGACTGGGAGCCTGCCCAGAAATACACTGAAGTAATTCCCTCTGGTGACATATGGCCCAGAAAGTATCATCTGTGGTAGGGAAGTCATTTTTGGGAGGAAACCAAAGCTCTTTTATACCAAATCAGACAAACAGCTTCACATTGATCAGCAGTGCCTCTCTAGGATTACAGATACGGAACCTTCCTAGTCCGGCCCAGATCTTATTTATTTATTTTATTTTATTTGTTAAATCCGTGTACCACCTTTCATCCGTAGATCTCAGGGTAGTTCGCAACATAAAATTGCCAATACATAACAAAACGCAAACAACGCAATAAAAATAAAGAACAAAAACAAATCAATAACCTCCCCTCCCACAACACATTTAAAAGGGCACTGGAAAAGGAACGTTTTCACCTGGCACCTAAAGGTCCATAATAAAGGCACCAGCTGAACCTCCTTGGGGAGCCACTGCAGAAAAGGCCCGTTCTTGTGTTGCCATGCACCAGATTTCTCATTGAAGAGGCAGAGGTAAGTTCATATGAGGAGAGGCAGTCCTTGAGGTATTATGTCCCGGAGCCATTTAAGACTTTATAGGCCAAAACTAGCACTATGAATAGAGCCTGAAAACTTATTTGCAGCCAGTGCAATTGGTCTAGGATTGGTGTAATATGTTAAAACTGTCTTGCCCCGGGGTGAGCAACCTGGCTGCTGAATTCCACACCAGCTGGAGTTTCCAATCCATCTTCTGAGGCAGCCCTACGTATAATGCCTTGCAGTAATCCAGTCTAGAGGTTACCAGAGCATAGGCACCAGTAGTTAGGCTGTCCCTGTCTAGATAGGATACCAAAAAAAAGAGAGGCAACACGTCGACCAATTCCAGTGGGCGAAATATAACTGTTTTTATCTTTATAAACTATAACGACGTGCGAGACAGTGATCCAAGGTGATCATACTGTTTCAGTTTGAATTTCTTCGGTTTTTTAACCACAAAAAATAAATCAAATAAATATATATCATTAATTATGTCATACGTTATATTAAGGCCAATGGCCAACATGAACACAAGTCTATACAGTCCATAATATCTTAACATTGAAAAAATACAGAAAAATACAAAAATAAAACATACCTTAGTGTTTGTATATAATCTGCGGAACAGGTGTCATGCACATATGTAACCCCCGCTGTCTAGATAGGGGCACAGCTGAAACTGATGGAAGGAACTCCATCAGCTCCCAGCAGAGTGGCTGGGGAAACCCAGCCAGATGGGCGGGGTATATATATTATTATTGTTATTGTGTAGCCTTATCAGCTACTAAGGGTCCTTTAAGTTGCGCCCAGGCAAGGACAGAGATAGCCAATAATGACACCGGGGGTTGAATCCAGAGAAAGAGTTTAATTCTTAATTAATTAAGAGAGACTTGGTGGTTAAGCCTCATGACAAGAGTAAAGAAACACAAATTACAAAGCTTCTTATACACTTCTTGGGCTCCTTTCCCCCTCCTCTGTAAATGTGCGCATGCAAGGGGGTCACAAGTATATATCAAATCAAATCAAATATGTTTATTCGGCTGTACGCCCATCATAAAACACAACACAACAAAACAAATCAAATAAAAACCACAGACTCATACAAACCACAGATAATATAACACAATTCACAGCTCACGAGGACAAATATTAACAATTCAAAAAACATATCTTGAAGGTTTAAGATTAAGATTAAAAATTTAGGCGCCTAACTAAAATCAATATCTGATGTCATTAAAAAAAAAATTCTTATAACTATCAATAATCAGCTAACATTCCATTCCGTCTCTTGTACGAGAGGACGGCTGTTAGGAATTTAGCAACCTGTAGAGTGATATAAGGGTCCACATCTTGAAGAACCCAGGCTAGCTGAAGGTCAACTGGATTATCAGCCATAGGCTGGATTATGGAGTTTAATATACTAGCACGAGCCGAACTGTACATAGGGCAGATAAACATAACATGGTGTAAAGATTCAGTTGATTTCATTTCGCAAGCACACATTGAAGAGACTTGGCCCTTAGTAAATCTATGTCTCAGCACATTAGTTGGAAAAACATTGAACCTAGCTTTAAGGAAGGCATATCGATGAGACGCGGCCGTAAGCGTTGTTAAGTAGGATGGAGTACGGTAAATAGGGGTTATGCCGATATTTAACGGTGAGCAGACTCCCCCGCCAGCTAGACAATTTTGGTATAGCTCCGCATCATCCAACCTTTGGTTTATACACCTTTTTGCTGCATTTAAATCCAGTTTGAGCAATTCAGAGGGAGAGATCTCATAGGACAACAATTTGGCATGGATTTTTCCGGTCCACAAATTTGTGAAGTCATCCCGCCACATGCATTGAATAAGATAGTGGTTCGGGAGTTTATGCCATAGGGATATCCAGTAAATCAAAACTCGCCTCCATAAGACTAACTCAACTGAAGGTGTCTTCATTTCTAAACGAATAGCAGCATTACTTACGCATGTTGGTAATTTTAAGAGTCGACGTAAGAATTGGCTTTGAAGCGACTCTAAAGGTGAGAGATTTGCAAAAGCAGCCCATAAAGGGGCAGCATAGGCCATTGTAGCCAACACTTTAATGCTATACACTTTCAAGGCCGCAGGGATGAATAGGGCCCCCTCAGAAAAGAAAAAACGGAGGAGGGAGTGCGATAGGGCTTTTGTCTTGTTTTGAAGGTATTCAACATGCGCTTTCCACCCTAAATTATACTGAAAATAAATTCCTAAATATTTAAATTTATGTACTTGTTCGATTTTCGTACCCTCCAGTTTCCATGAATAAAGTTTACGACTCCTTGAAAATATCAGTACTTTGGACTTGGTGTGGTTGATAGACAGATGATTAAGAGAGCAATAAGTTGCAAAAATCTTTAGTGCCCTCCTTAAACCCACTCTGGAGTAAGAGAGTAGCACCGCATCATCTGCATAGAGAAGTAATGGACAACGATAATCAGCTATTCGAGGGGCATGGATAAATTTTTGTGAGTCGGCTAATGGGTTCCTCATATCACTGATAAATAAGTTAAAAAGAAGTGGCGCTAAGATACAGCCCTGGCGTACTCCCTTATTTACTGGCACTGGGTTTGTTAGGTCGCCAGCAAGGGTTAATCTCACCCTGGCCACAGACCCGGCATGAAGTTGGGAGATAAGCCACAGAAGTCTTCTATCTATACCCCAACGGGCAAGTTTATCCCATAGTAATTTCCTCGGGATACTATCAAACGCAGCTTTCAAATCTATGAAAGCTGCGCAAAGTTGGCCCCGTCGAGGTCTGTAAATGTGCGCATGCAAGGGGGTCACAAGTATATATATGGATCTTCCTGTGTCCAGTCCTGTGCATAAACACATGCTGACTCATGCTGCCCCGGTAGCATCTTCCAGCAGCCTTGAGTGCCTGTTCTCTGTGCGTCAGACTGATAGCGTGATAGCGTCAGACAAGACAGTCATCCGGCCTTGATAGCTTAGCAGGGCATTCTGTCTGGCTTTCCCTTTGGCACACAGAGAGGCAAATAGAGCAATTGGGGGGTTGGGGGTGTGGCTAAGCCATGCACTCAGAATTATACAATTATACAATGCAGACTATATGATCAGACTTAGCTCAATAACACAATTGGCAAATCTCTCCCTTCAATTGTTATTACTACTACTACTGCTACAGTGGTACCTCAGGTTACAAACACCTCAGGTTACAAACACTTCGGGTTACAGACTCTGCTAACCCGGAAGTACAGTGGTACCTCGACATCTGAATGACTTGACTTTCGAATGTTTCAGCTTATGGAGTCGACAACCCCGGAAGTCTTTTCGCTGCATGCGCATTCTGCACCTGCGCAGAAGCGGCGTGCGCGGTCCACACATGTGCAGAATGGGCACTTCAACAACCGAAGACTTCGACTTACGAAGAGCACCATGGAACGGATCGTCTTCGTAAGCCGAGGTACCACTGTAGTACCACCTTGGGTTGAGAACTTTGCCCCAGGATGAGAACAGAAATCACACACTGGTGGTACAGCGACAGCAGGAGGCCTCATTAGCTAAAGTGGTACCTCAGGCAGTGGTGGATGAACCCTGTCCGGCACCCGGGGCGGGCCGAGGGGCGGGGTGAACTGCCTGGTGGCACACGCGCGATGCCCATATGGAGTGCGCATATGTGGCATCCCGTATACATGAGAAGTACAGTTGCCGTGCGAGAGGCAGCCTGTACAGATGCCCGTATGGACGGTGCGTGAGAGCGACAACCAGTACGGACGCCGTGTGAGCGGCACCCATACTGACTGCATGCGCCCTCAGCCGCTGTACAGCTGGGGGGAGGCAGGGGCCATCTTGTCACCCCCCCAGTGGCACCTGGGACGGACCTCCACCTCCACCCCCCACTTCATATGCCCCTGGTGTTGGGTTAAGAATGGTTTCAGGTTAAGAACGCACCTCTGGAACAAATTAAGGTTGTAACCAAAGGTACCACTGTATTATTATTATTATTATTATTATTATTATTATTATTACACAGCAATAGCATAGGATCTAGAGGTACCTCTAAGCTGTTCATTTCTTCAGTAGCACCTTAAAGACCAACTAAGTTTTTATTTTGGTATGAGCTTTCGTGTGCATGCACACTTCTTCTTCAGATATCTGAAGAAGTGTGCATGCACACGAAAGCTCATACCAAAATAAAAACTTAGTTGGTCTTTAAGGTGCTACTGAAGGAATTTTTTTTATTTTACTTCGATCCAGATCAACACGGCTACCTACCTGTAACCTGTTCATTTCTGACCTCCTTGTGGCATGTCTGCTTAGCTTCAGAGGGTTGAGCTGCAATACCATTTGAAAAACCACCGCAAATAGCAGGAATCTCTGCTTTTCTGATGACATCACCTGAGGTGGACTTGGGAATCCTGTCTGGAAAATATGTTACAGGTAGGTAGCTGTGTTGGTCTGACGCAGTCAAAACAAAATAAAAAAATCCTTCCAGTAGCACCTTAGAGACCAACTAAGTTTGTCATAGGTATGAGCTTTAGTGTGCATGCACACTTATCTGAAGAATATGTGACATGGTGCAGCCAGTATCTGTCTGTGAAAATTTCCCAGCAGTCCACAGTTTATGGAAAGAACTCCTGCCAAATGAAAACATCCAATGTGGACCTCGGATGACTGCAACACCATTGCACCAAGAGTGCATGCGCGCGAAAGCTCATACCAATTACAACCTTAGTTGGTCTCTAAGGTGCTACTGCAAGGAATTTTTTTTATATATACCATTGCTCCAAGACTACCTCATAGCTCATGGTCTGATTGTCCAACAACAGGTGCATTAACTGTTCCTCAGCCCAAGATAGCTGTTAAAAATAGACCTGGCATGCACTGCTTCAGAATGTATTCAGCATCCTTACTAACAGTGTCTAGGAATCTGACCAGATTACAAATGACTCCCATTGACCCAAAACGGCAAAATTAATAAGCCTACTAAAGCAACGTACTATCTGGAGAGGAGTTTTTAAATTTTTCAAAGAGAAAACATATGCCAGCCACTCCCAGAATAAAAACCTGCCAACTCTTCCTGATCGAAGTTGTATGTGTATGTGTATTCGTTGCGTGCCAAGGCAACTGTTATGTACTGAGCTGAATCCTAGAACAATAGGATTCAGAAACAGCGGGAGCTACCCAATCCAACTCCAGGTGGAAGTGAATCCGCAACCTGATTGGCCTGCTGGAGCAGCCAATCAGGCGGCTGGCAGAAGTGAATCTGCTACCTGATTGGCCTGTAGGAGCAGCCAATCAGGCTGCAGGCAGAAGTCAATCCACAATATAATTGGCCCACAGGTGTAGCCCTGAAGTAGCCAATCACGCAAGGCCCATTGTGTAAATAATGTATATAAGCAGATGGTTTTGGGAAAAGAGCCATTCTTCTTCTTCTCCTCTTCTCCTTGATGACTATGAGTTGAATAAAGAGCATGAAATTCACTCTCGACTCCGAGTACATTTCAGCAACCGAGCCACAAAGTTCCCAGGCAAACAATAAAGCACACGGACACGAAGTATTTTGGTTTATGGGTTCAAATAGGCCGCAACTTTATTGGTTACAGACGTAAGCGGTTTGGCTTAGGGGCACAGGGGTCAGCAAAGTTTTTCAGCAAATGGCTGATCCACTGTCCCTCCGACCTTGTGGGGGGCTGGACTATATTGGGGGGGGGGATAATGAACAAATCCCTATGCCCCACAAATAACCCAGAGATGCATTTTAAATAAAAGGACACATTCTACTCATGTAAAAGCACGCTGATTCCTGGACCGTCTGTGGGCTAGATTTAGAAGACAATTGGGCCAGATCTGGCCCCCGGGCCTTAGTTTGCCTACCCATGGCTTAGGCATTGGGGTAAAGCCAGGCTATATCTTGACTATATCTGAAGGGAGTCCACTTAAGGGTAAACCACTGATGGAAATAGGGGTACCCCGAGGGGTCCCTGTGGGGGCTGTGACATGGCCCTAGCCCACGTCCAGGCTTCAGACAGGATTCACACCCCAGATCCCTTTAAGTAAGGGATACCATTAGTGAGGAGGGGCAGGCGAAGGCTACAACCTCCCCTCCACCCAAGCAAAAACAGAACCCCATCAACAACGCGACTGGCATGACACAGGGAGGATGTGGCAACCCTCTGCCCCCTAAGCCGGCATAGTGTTGTGATCCAGCTGCCTGGCCCCATTGCCGCCCACCGGGAAGAGGTGAACGAAGTTGTATCATCGAAGTTGTATGGCTCCCAGAATACGAATTGCTGTTCCCACAAGAAGCATGGGTCGAAAATTCAGGACGGATAAAGCAGGTTCTCCCCAAAGGGGAGAGCATGGGTTGCGGAAAGGTTAACAAGATCTCCCAGGGTTGGGGGCGGGTCAGTTTGGATGACCTCAGGTATTGATTGGTGGGAATTGCTTTTGCTGGGGAATTTAGCATGTAATGTTGCAATTGCTTGATTGACAGCCCTGGCAGTATATAAACATGCTGAGCAGTTTGTGCATTCTCTTTGCTGCTTGCATTGAATCTCCCGCCCTCCCTCCGCTATTGTTTAGGCCCTTTGCAATTGACCTTGCGGCGCCTGTCATGGGGTCGCCTGTATTCAGGGGCCTGGTAGGAATTTTGCCACTTGGCTGATTGGCTGGTGCCAGGTGGTTTTTGCCTACTACACTGCAATGAGTCACAACTTGTAAGGTTGCAGTTAGGCATTGGTTCAAATAAAATGGACGAGGGGTACGGATTTTGGCTGGGCCTGACCCTCATGATTGCTGCTGCCTTATAGAAGTATTCCGTTAAAGAAATCCCGGGGCTCCACATGTTTGTCTGTTTATCCCCGCTAGGGGCCAGGACTGCACATGAGCCTCGGGGAGCATCTGGGGAGAGGACAAGAAGGGCTTGTGCCCCCTGCCCCGTCCTCTCTCAGGGGGTGCTTACTTACTGGCTCCCCTACTAGGCTGGAGGGAGTCAGATCTGTCCCAGGCAGGGGACAGATGGCTGGGGAACCAATGCCTAAGCAACCACTCGCATCATTTGTATTTTAATAAAGCTGTGGCCAAATTTAATGTCAAAAACCTTAAACTAAAATTGTTGTGTGTAGTGTGAGTTATTGGGGGGATGTCTTGGTACCTCGGCACACAAAACAAAACTCTCCACACAGAACAGAGTTGAACTAGGGAACTCACCCACAGAAACCATTGGCCTCTCATCGGCTGCTACGGTACCTGTGGAGTGAAAATCTCCCTTCCACCTGAAGCAGTGTCTCACCAAAGGGATCCTGACAGGTGGGAGTCACAAGAAAAAAACCAAATGTGGAATGCAGAAGGGGGAGACTGGGACCGAACCAGCCTGGGATCTCTTGGATCCCAAGCCAGCACAATCACCATGGCATGATAGCACCAGAGCTGGTTCTGGCCCAATCGGAGCAACAGCTCCAGGTTGCTGGAGCAATTTTCCTGCCCCACACCTTTAGGCCTGCCCACCATGCATGGAAAGACAATGGATGCTGTTGTGGCTTTGCCACTCTAGAAAGCTCAACCAGACTCGGGGAGTTTGGCTTGCTCCTTTAGGTTGCTCTTGAGGTGGGGTGGGGTCTCCCAGTGCCCATAGGATAGTACCAATCTCCTCTTTTGAGGGCAGGGAAACGGGGGGGGAGGGGAGAGGGGTGGTTGGGTCTGGTCTCGGGGCAGGAGATTCAACCTCCTGGGGCCCCTCCCAGCTGCCAGAGAAACCTCAGTGGCCCCTGCAGAAGATAAAATAGGGCAGGCATGTCCAACAGGTAGATCGTGATCTACCGGTAGATCATTGGATGTCTGCGGTAGATCTCTGGTAGATCATTGCTCCGCTCAAATAAGCTGAACAACTGTGGCTCCCCTAAAAAAAAAAATTCAACATTTTACCTCCTCCCTGAAAAAACTCAACAACTTTGACCCAAACCTCCCCAAAATGGACCTTCCTCCTTCCTAAAAAAAGCTCAACATCTTTGACCTGAACCCCCAAAAGGGGGTAGATCACTGCCAGTTTTTAACTCTGTGAGTAGATTGCAGTCTCTTGGGACAGGTAGGTAGCCGTGTTGGTCTGAGTTGAAGCAAAATTAAAAAACTCCTTCAGTAGCACCTTAAAGACCAACTAAGTTTTTATTTTGGTATGAGCTTTCGTGTGCATGCACACTTCGTCAGATACCTGATAGTATCTGACGAAGTGTGCATGCACACGAAAGCTCATACCAAAATAAAAACTAAGTCAGTCTCTTGGGAGTTGGCCACCCCTGAAATAGGGTGACCTGGAGGCAAATCAAAAGAATGCTTTCATCCAAAGGGTGATACATGCCCCTGAAATAGAGAGCAAAATGTGCAACAGCTCCAGAGGTGGCACTTGCTAAAGGAACATCGTAAAACAACAAAACAAAACACAGACCAGAATGTGGAGAGGGGGAGGTGAAAAGAGTGAAGCGAACAGGGCTTGCAATATGTTACCTGAGCCAGTGAGGGGTGGCAGACAGAAACTCTCTTCCTCTCCTGCTGATTCCTTCTTGAGAAGCCACTTGTCATCCTCTAGAGTGGTTCCTCAGGCTTTACTTCCGCCTTTCCTGCTTCTTCCAGTTAGCTCCGGGCCTTCCTTTACTTAGCCCCATGACTGCATAGTGACCACATGTAAACTTGTACTCACAATCGCTTTGCTTGGCAGGAGTAGTAAACCTGACGGCTCTTCGTTCTTTCAGCCACCAGTCTCACCGGACTACTTGTTTCTGCCCTTGACTGCAATATATGCACAATTCAAAGTGTTGGTGCTGACCTTTAAAGCCCTAAATGGCCTCGGCCCAGTATACCTGAAGGAGCGTCTCCACGCCCATCGTTCTGCCCAGACACTGAGATCCAGCGCTGAGAGCCTTCTGGCGGTTCCCTCGTTGCGAGAAGCCAAGTTACAGGGAACCAGGCAGAGGGCCTTCTCGGTAGTGGCACCCGCCCTGTGGAACGCCCTCCCACCAGATGTCAAAAAGAAAAATAACTACCAGACTTTTAGAGGACATCTGAAGGCAGCCCTGTTTAGGGAAGCTTTTAATCTTTAAGAAATTAGTGTATTCTAATATTTCTGTTGGAAGCCGCCCAGAGTGGCTGGGGAAACCCAGCCAGATGGGTGGGGTATAAATAATAATAATAAATTATTATTATTAGGTATAAATAATAAATTATTATTATTATTATTATTATTATTATTATTATTATTATTATTAAGATCCAACCAAACGTACTTCTACCTTCCCTTCTGCCCTGCTGTTCACAGAGCAATATTCTTTATTTGGCTTTTCATCCACCTTCCACCCTTCATTTTATGAGCTTAAATTAGAGCAGTGTTTCAGAATGTATAGCTTCCTTAGCTGCTGGGGTCTTTACCGCTGTTTTTATTTATTTTTAACTGGCTCACTTTCTAAACAGTTCTGTACTGCTGCCATTAAATTGTTGAGTTTTATGTGAAACTACATTGTCTTTTTATGATATGTGAGCTGCCTTGCTGTGGGCATATAAATAAGTTTATAAATAATTACATACCTTGACTCGAACATATGGTCAGAGGAAGGCTACTGGTGGGTCAGACTGGGTGGGTGGAGGACTTAGCACAAAGGATCTGAGACATCCGGTGCACATTCTACACAGTGCTATTATTCTAGAAAAAGAGGAACTCACCATGAACACCATTCTCTTAGAACAGGCATCCCCAAACTGCGGCCCTCCAGATGTTTTGGCCTACAACTCACATGATCCCTAGCTAACAGGACCAGTGGTTGGGGAAGATGGGAATTGTAGTCCAAAACATCTGGAGGGCAGAAGTTTGGGGATGCCTGTCTTAGAATGTCAATGGTACCCACCTGAGAGATGCTGGGGAAAAAGCCCTGGTTCTACTTCCAAAGGCATTGTGCCTCTCAATGCTGGTTGCTGGAAATCAGTTTTTGAACAAATGGAATCAATGCTACTTTGAGAGATTTCAAATCACATGAGACCCAAATAGATTGTGTTAGAAGATTCAGGAGAGGCAAACAAAAGTGCTTCTTCATGCAGTGTATAGTTAAACTGTGGAACTCTCTTCCACAGGAGGCAGTGATGACCACCAACCTAGATGGCAATGCTCTGATTCCATGGTCCGAGATAGTAGAATCATAGAATCGTAGAGTTGGAAGAAACCACAAGGGCCATCCAGTCCAACCCCCTGCCAAGCAGGAAACACCATCAAAGCATTCTTGACATATGCCTGTCAAGCCTCTGCTTAAAGACCTCCAAAGAAGGAGACTCCACCACACTCCTTGGTAGCAAATTCCACTGCCGAACTGCTCTTACGGTCAGGAAGTTCTTCCTAATGTTGAGGTGGAATCTTCTTTCTTGTAGTTTGAATCCATTGCTCCGTGTCCGCTTCTCTGGAGCAGCAGAAAACAACCTTTCTCCCTCCACTATATGACATCCTTTTATATATTTGAACATGGCTCTATCATATCACCCCTTAACCTTCTCTTCTCCAGGCTAAACATACCCAGCTCCCTAAGCCGTTCCTCATAAGGCATCGTTTCCAGGCCTTTAGTAATGCTTCTGGATATTTGTTGCTGGAAACTGTAGGAGGGCAGACCATCCAAGTGTCCGTATTTTCCAGGGACAGCCCCAGATTTACAGAAGCTGACCCAGTTTCTGATTTGGTCCCGGAATGTCCTGCTTTTTCTTAGAACTTCCCTGTTTTCATCTGAGAAATATTGGAGTGGTGCATGCTCTGGTTATCTCCCACTTGGACTACTGCAATGTGCTCTATGTGGGGCTACCTTGAAGGTGACCAGGAAACTACAACTAATCCAGAATGTGGCAGCTAGACTGGTGACTGGGAGGGGCCGCTGAGACCATATGACACCAGTCCTAAAAGACCTACATTGGTTCCAGTACGTTTCTGAGCACAATTCAAAGTGTTGGTGTTGGCCTTTAATGCCCTAAACGGCCTCAGCCCTGTAAACCTGAAGGAGTGTTTCCACTCCCATCGTTCAGCCCAGACACTGAGGTCTAGCTGTGAGGGCCTTCTGGCAGTTTCCAGTGGCCCTGTGGAATGCATCAGATGTCAAGGAAATAAAAAACTATCTGACTTTTAGAAGACATCTGAAGGCAGCCCTGTTTAGGGAAGTTTTTCATGTTTGATGTTTTATCGTGTTTTTAATATTCTGTTGGGAGTCGCCCCGAGTGGCTGGGGAAACCCAGTCAGATGGGTGGGGTATAAATTATTATTAGTAGTATTAGTATTAGTATTATGAACATCCATATTTTCATCTGAGAAATATTGGAGAGTATGGAGTTATGCGACTCCCGAGCCAAGGAGATAATTAACTAAACTAAACAACCTTTAGAAGACATCTGAAGGCTTCCCTGTCTAGGGAAGTTTTTAAATGTTTAATGTTTCATTATGTTTTTATATATGTTGGAAGCCACCCAGAGTGGCCGGGGCAACCCAGTCAGATGGGCGAGGTATAAAAAATAAAATTATTCTTATGGAATAAAGGTAAAGGTAAAGGGACCCCTGACCATTAGGTCCAGTCGTGACTGACTCTGGGGTTGCGCGCTCATCTCGCATTATTGGCCAAGGGAGCCGGCGTACAGCTTCCAGGTCATGTGGCCAGCATGACAAAGCCGCTTCTGGCGAAGCAGAGCAGCACATGGAAACGCCGTTTAGCTTCCCGCTGTAGCGGTTCCTATTTATCTACTTGCACTTTGACGTGCTTTCGAACTGCTAGGTTGGCAGGAGCTGGGACCGAGCAACGGGAGCTCACCCCGTCACAGGGATTCGAACCGCCGACCTTCTGATCAGCAAGCCCTAGGCTCTGTGGTTTAACCCACAGCGCCACCTGGGTCCCTACCTCTTATGGAATAGGACATCCCTATTTTCATCAGGGAAATGTTGGAGGGTATGGGATGGAGGGAGTGCTCTTGTGCTTGGGTCCTGCTTGCAGGTTTCCACAGGCATCTATTCAGCCACTGTATGCATAGGATGATGAACTAGATGGGTCCTTGGTCCTTGCAGGCCAATCTTATTACCTTTTGTTGCTTACTGGGAGGGGAGAGGCACAAGGTGCAAACCCACCAGGGGCGTAGGAAGATAGGGGCGGGCCGCCCCGAGCGGCGGACTCCAAGCATAGCTGCCAAGTTTTCCCTTTTCTCGCGAGGAAGCCTATTCAGCATAAGGGAAAATCCCTTTTAAAAAGGGATAACTTGGCAGCTATGACTCCAAGGGGTGCCATCGTGGCGCCCGCCCCCAAAACGCCCGCCCCGCCCCGGAACACGTGTCACACCCCTCCGCGAGGCATGCCACGCCCTCGGAACGTGCATCACACCCCTCCAGAAGGTGTGCCACACCTCCAGAACGTCCCCAGAATTGGTGCCAGTCCCACCCCCGCCCCCGGTGCTGGAGCATGAAGCTCCACCACAGAAACCCACCAATAGGGTCTCTGAATAGTTCTGCCCAGAGGCGTAGGAAGAGGGGAGCAATGGGAGCAAGCCGCCCCTGGCAGCGCGATCCCGGTAGGGTGCCATTGCGGCTGCCCCCCCTCACCCGGGCTGGGTGCCCCACCCCCACAGGCTGTGGTTCCCGCCCCCAGAACACATGCCACGCCCCTGTGTGCAGTGTGCCACGCCCATGTGGGCAGCGTGGCATGCCCCAGAACGTGCACCATGCCCATGCGGGTGGCGCTCTCCCCCCCGGGACGCGTGTCAGCCGCGCCCCCGCCTGCTCTCTGCTCCCAGTGCTGGAGCATGAAGCTCCACCACTGGTTCTGCCAGTGTGTTTGCACCACTATGACCTCCCCATTGCTTCATCCCTCATCTTCTCCCTCCCAGTAAGCCTCAGCAGCCCACCTCCTGGAAAACTAGCATTGTGGCTCCGCCCCAACCGGGAAGCAGCTTCTGATTATTGCCATCCAAAGTCATGGTACTTAAAAACCTCTGAACCAGCCCTCCTTCTCCCCGGACAAAAGCAAGCCACACATTTTATCCGGAGTTTGCTTTCTACAGAGCATGGAAATGTGGATATTCTTCATGGCTGCATGGTGCATAGGAAACATTCAAAGACGAGATGTCGTCCTGCAAGTAGAGAGACAGACACCCTGCAGGTATCCAAAGGGAATCAAAGGAACTAATCATGCTTGCTGTTGGGAAGACACTCACAGATGCCCAGCAGGGCTGTGCAAAATACACTTAGTTACACAGGCAGATTCAGAATCCTTGGGGGCTGGGAGGTGAAAGATTATATTGGTACGGCATTTATCTTGCGCCGGGTGTTAATCCTTAATTAGGCTGTAAATAACAGAGGATCTTGCATCGTAATGACAGGCAGTGTGAGTTATTTTCCTACATAGCATTGGGTGGGAACTGCAAGATATCCTTCCAAGCCTCGCACCGACTCTGTGTCATAATGCACACTCTCGTCTATCATCTTGCTGTGTATCCCTTTGGTAGCAGCAGGTGATAGCTCAGTGCCCCAGGCTCTGCAAGCCTCCATTCCCTTAGACAGCCGTAAACACCTTCCAAACAAAGTTTTATATGATAACCAAGAGAGAAATGTTTTGGTGCAAAAAACAAAAACAAAAACAAACCCATCCTCAGCCAAAGCAGCACAGAGAGGTATTCCTAGTGCGTCAGCACAACAAAGGACTTAAATTCCCCAAAGAGCTGGATTTGCTCGTGCTTAAACGGGAAGATTTACAATTCCATTAGACTGCAATATGCATTTTCTAAAAGTTTTTTTTAGTGTTATTCTGTATTCTGATGGCTATTTTTTTGCTGTGCAATAAAACTAGTCGGCTGGATTTCAAAGAAGAGAGTGTTGCTGTGTAAAGGCAGTTCCTTATTTACCGTTCAGGAAATGTTTTGCTCATCTATAAAACCAAATCCAAAATAGTAGTTTTTGCCAGAAGGGGGTTGAAATACATTGATGGTTTATTAACTGAAGTGGGAGGTGATGGACTTTCAGTGGAGATATTTAAACAGAGGTTGGTAGACCACGACACTTTTAATCCCAGGGTTGTGGGTTCAAGCACCGCATTGGGCAAAAGATTCCTGCATTGCACAACTCTACCATTCTATGATTCTAATTTTGAAGAGTCAGAGCAGGTAAGATTTTATTTTTATATTGGCATAATCTTTTCAGCATCAGGATCCCGGGCTTTACAAATGAAGAAAAACCTAACTAAAATCAGTTGCCTGTCTACAACATCTAAACAGTTTGCTGAGTTTCAGATACCCAGGGTAATTGTGTGCAATTTTAAATGTGTTTAAAGCAGAGGTGAGACTGATGTTCATTTTAGCGCAGAAACTTAGGGCTTTGCAGATCTTGCAAAAATCGAAAGAGTTCAAAGTCACTCTGCGTATGTTTATAGGTGGTTTTTTTTAAAATCCACTCCACTTTATTTAATTAGGGCAGAGCTCTGTATGCAAATGGCCTCAGATTTCATATATATCAGAATAGTGAGCTATTGGCGCAGAATAAGTCAGCTGATGGAATATAGGCTCTTTAAGATCTCTAGTGTAACAGAGGGCACATGCTCAATGAAACTTTTGGTAACAAAAAAAAAATCAAATCTACTTCCAAATTTTGGGTACTCTGCACAGACACTGTAGCCATAGGAATGGGTTACTAGAAACATCTGTAAACAAAGAGTTTGGGAAGTAGGAGTGGATGCCGACATAACTGCCTTCACAGCCTCAAGAACATTAAAATGGGCAGTGAGAGCAAAATGTCAGCATCAATATGAAAAATATTTGCGATTCCTCATGCCAACAGACTATCTAAAACCTTTTACTCGATTACGTTATGAACAAATGGAATCAATGGTGCAATTGGGGAGATTTTATGGCATACCAGCCCAAGACGGATTGTGTGCTGGTGGAAAACCAGTACTGCAGGATTCGACTCGCTATAATCTCAAATATCAATTATATAAGGATGTCAGAGAACAATATCTAGAGTCCCTACCTTGCACATCCAAACTCTGCAGAAAGCAGGACTGAACTGCTGGGGGAGTTCAATCCAGCTTGGGCAATATCTCCCCCACTCCCGTGTGCCAATGGTGATGGGTGGGCGGAGCAACCCATCTGTCAATCACTTAACATCAATATGTTGTAATACGATCTACAGGTGATTGGTCCATTCACCTGTGGAACTTGGCCTGTCAGGATTGGGGAGGAAAAGATCTCTTCTGCTGGGTCAAAGAGATTCTCTGTCTCCTCCTATGGCCCTATCAATACATTGGGCCCACTTCTGTGAAACCCCCTCCTGATGGAGATTAAACTTCTAGTGCATGAAATGTAGTTTCTATTTCTGCAGGCATATTAAGAAACTTTTCTATGTTTAATGGTTGGTCTTAATTGATGCTGTCCATGGTATGCTTTTAAAACTTTTATGTCCACCGCTTATAAACTTTGGTAATTAAGCAGTATATAAGTAGCTTAAATAAAATATGGTATATCTTCACCTCTAAATATTTCACACACACACACACACACACACACACACGCCCCAATAAGATGTGGAGTTGGGTAAGGTGCATTACTTTCTGCAATGCAAATTAATGAAGACATACCCAGGCAAAGGGGGTGGGAACATCCTTTCAGTGGAGATTAATTACAAGAGGGAAAAGATATCGGCTATTGGGAAAACCTTTGTGTGCTTAGTCTATTATTTAAAAGTGATCCCTCAACACTGTCTGATCAGTATTCAGATATACAGTGTATGCAAATCAGAGCTGCATTGCAGTCCGTGGCTTAGGATCAGTGCTACTGCAGTGTGGAATAAGGTCCGGTGCCCCGCTCCTTCCGAGAAGCAAAGAACCAGCAGTGGTGACTCAGCAACATGGGGAATTGACTCTGCATCTCCTCAGAGGCACAGTCGCTGTCTGGTTAACCTACAGGTGCAAAGGAAGCCAGGCCCAGCCAGTATGTAAGACGTAATGGGGCTTGAGAAGCAGAGGGAAGACAGCAACCACACAGCAAATCTTGCTCTCCCTGGGCTATGGCTGTATCAAGTCAAGGGGTCTACTGCCCTTGAGTGCCCCTAAGGGCAGGATGAGGTACTGCATGCACAGTGAGCCTGCCATCCCCAAGATTGACCTTTCTGACTCGGCAGTCTTGGTATCTAATAATAATAATAATAATAATAATAATAATAATAATAATATATTATACCCTGCCCATCTGGCTGGGTTTCCCCAGCCACTCTGGGCGGCTTCCAACCGAATATTAAAAACAGTACAGCATCAAACATTAAAAACTTCCCTAAACAGGGCCGCCTTCAGTTGTCTTCTAAAAGTAAAATAGTTGCTTATTGCCTTGACATCTGCTGGGAGGGCATTCCACAGGGCGGGTGCCACTACCGAGAAGGCCCTCTGCCTGGTTCATAGAACTGTAGGGTTGGAAGCAACCACAAGGATCATCTAGTCCAGGGTTCCCCAAAATTGGGTGTCTAGCTGTTTTTGGACTACAGTTCCCATCACCCCTGACAACTGGACCTGCTAGCTAGGAGTGATGGGAATTGTAATCCAAAAATGGCTGGAGACCCAAGTTTGGGAAACCCCTGTTAGTCCAACCCCCTGCAATGTAGGAATCTTTCTGCCCAACCTGAGGCTGGAACGTACAATCCTGAGATTAAGAGTCTCGTGCTCTGTTGACTGAGCTAGGTCAGGTATGGCCCAGAAAGCGTCTCATGCTTCACCTGATGTAATGTAAACATGCTGAAGTTGAACCCTGCTGCTCTCAGTGGTGGTGGAGGATGTGAAGGAGACACATTGCCTGCTCTTTCTCCCTCCCCGCCCAGCTGTATGCTTAATTAGAACTTTAAAAGCCACCATTGACCATTAGCCTCACCCCAAATTCATCCAGGGGTGGATAGGAGATGGGGTGGGTGGTCCCTGGGGCAGGACAGAGAGGGTCTGCCTGATCCAGCAGCCTTCGGACTGAAGCAATTGATAAACATGGGGAGGCTGTGCGCAGACCTAATTTTTACTGACCAGTTTTCTTCTTCTATTTTTGAAGGAACCTTAATGGCTTTCTCTGTTCCCAGCCAAATTAGAAAGCCATTTGAAGTTGCTGCTGCCCATTTGGGATACAGCAAGGTAATTAAAAACACAACGGTTCCTTCCAAGCATGTTGCACCAGCCATTTTTCCCCATTAAGATTTCTGTTAAGGATGATGGAAGACACCACTAATTGTGACTGCATTGAGCCAAACTTTTCTCTTTCTCTTTCTCTTTCTTTTCTTTTCTTTTGATGACTATCATTCCCCATTTTGGGTGGTGAAGGGGGTCCACTGCCCCCCTGAAAATGTCCTTTATTTCCTTCCTCCACCCTATTCCAGTCCACCAGAAAGAAGGTTGAAAGCAAGTTGAGAGTATAATATTGTTGTAGATTTTTTGGGGGAGGGACCCCCTAAACCAAGAGCCCCCAAACTCAGCCCTCCATATGTTTTAGGACTACAAGTCCCATCATCTCTGACCACTGGTCCTGTTAGCTAGGGATGATGGGAGTTGTAGTCCCAAAACATCTGGAGGGCCAAGTTTGGGGGTGCCTGCCCTAAACCATAGAAATTAATAAATGGTAGGGTCTGCATTATTTGGGATGTGGAGGGAGAAATAACAGCTGCAGGGGGAATTCTGAAGCCAGCCTATGCGAAACCACCTGGTCAAGCTAGAGCAGGCATCCCCAAACTGCGGCCCTCCAGATGTTTTGGACTACAATTCCCATCTTCCCCAACCACTGGTCCTGTTAGCTAGGGATCATGGGAGTTGTAGGCCAAAACATCTGGAGGGCCGCAGTTTGGGGGTGCCTGAGCTAGAGCCATTCAGAAACGATTCAGGACCATTGAGATCCATTGGCAATGCAAGAAAACTGCCCCCCCCCCCGAGGGTGAACAAAGACAGGGAAGTTGAAAGGTTGCTAGGGAAACTGGGTGTGAGGTGACAGGAAAACTGTGTCATTAGCAAGGGTTGCTGGGAAGAGGAAGGAAAAAGAAAGACTGGGATCCATCTTGGGAAGGTTGGCGGAAGGCTGGCTGGGAGAGATGCCTTGGACTACAGGGTTGCCCTGCTGTGGAGGACAAACCCCTCTTGAAATGACCGTGCTGTAAGATCTGGACCCCCTCCATGCAGACAGAAAGTTTAAATAGGTGAATAAACCATATTCATTTAAGCTACGACAGTCTTCGCTGTGTCTCAATTCTCCAAAGGAACACAGACCCTGAGTGAGTGCCTGGAACCCCCCGGAGTCCTGCCATCGCTGGGCAGAGAGAGGGGGAAGCACCCAACTTTTATAACAAAACATTGTCAACACATATCAGCTCATGTCATGGGTATTTACATCATACGGTTACCCTCTCCCCCACTTGTGTGCATCCCACTCTCACATGACCGTGTTTATGTAGATTGCTATTGAATGAATGAATGAAGTGACCTTCCCTCACTTGGGACTGCTGCCAGAGTAAGGGAAGGCAGCTTTTCATCAACCAGCGGTGCATCACATCCATGCCCTCATCCTGGCACCAGTTCTGTTGGGCGCCCTTCTCGGTCCTTGACCTCCATATAGACACTCAATTCAAGTTTTTAACATTCTGCCATTTTCTGCATTGTTTTTGACATTTTTCTTCCATTGAAATAATTTGAAATGGATTACATCATCGGTTCTGTTCGTCACAGCCACAGTGAACAGCAAGAGGGACAGCACAGGTTTTTGAGGAAGCCCAAACCGCAGTGGAATGGAAACGCCACTTGATTGCAATGAACACAGGAATAGGGAAGAAATCGCTGCATCCCTGCGTCCCTATTTCTTCGTCCCTATTGGCATCTGCCTCCATTCCGTTGGGTGAGATGATGTGATATCTTGGGCTGGGTCAAGCCCTAATGATCCTTTTTGTGATATTTCTGTGGCTTTTTCCACTCACAAGTGTTTTGCGTTAAAAAAGAAAGAAAAGCCTGAATCAACTTTTAAGAAGTCGGATGGAGCGCAACGGTCCCTACAGTAATAAGAGAGATTCTGCCGTTTGTGCATTTTTGGACTTATTATGTTTAATTGGCATTCTCAAAGAGGAATGCTGTGGAGGAGAGGACAGCTTTAATGAATCCCCCCCCCAGTAGATTCCATGATGCTCCTCCAAGTTTATTAACTTTAATTATTCTTTGTTTAATCACAGAGAGGGCAAAACAGGGGGAGGGTTGGGGGGGGGGTCCCCTGAGACTGTTGGGTTGTGGGTCAGCCATATGCAAATGGGATGTATCAAACTTTTCAAAGAAACAAATGCACATCTTAAAAAGTTGCACTTCTACAACAAGTGGGGTTGGGCTGGGGGGGGGGGGGGCTTCCGCAGTGCATGTTTGCATGAAAAATGCTTCCTGTAAATTGTCACTCAGACACAGGGGATCACATGATGTGAAAGTCACCAGGAATCAGTTCCAATATGCCACCAGGGTTGGGGTCTGCCCAGAGACAGGAAAAATAAAAATAAAAAGAGGTCACATCTGAGCATACACAGAGCCATACCGGCTCAACACAGGGGGTTTGATGAGTCACGAGGAGACAAACACATCTAATTATATTACACTGGGGGATTCCTGTTCTGCAACTCTGAAAGTTAGAGATAACTCATGCAATGTGTTTGTATAAATACCCTCCAACATTTATTTGAGGCTTTACTGGCCGAGGGAGCCGGCGTACAGCTTCCGGGTCATGTGGCTAGCATGACAAAGCCGCTTCTGGCGAACCAGAGCAGTGCACGGAAACGCCGTTTACCTTCCCGCCGGAGCGGTACCTATTTATCTACTTGCATTTTGACATGCTTTCGAACTGCTAGGTTGGCAAAAGCTGAGACTGAGCAACTGGAGCTCACTCCATCATGGGGATTCGAACCGCCGGCCTTCTGATCAGCAAGCCCTAGGCCAGGCATCCCCAAACTGCGGCCCTCCAGATGTTTTGGTCTACAACTCCCATGATCCCTAGCTAACAGGACCAGTGGTCAGGGAAGATGGGAATTGTAGTCCAAAACATCTGGAGGGCCGAAGTCTGGGGATGCCTGCCCTAGGCTCTGTGGTTTAGACCACAGCGCCACCCGCGTCCCCCTTTTTCAATGATAGTAGCAGCATTAGTAGTAATTTTATTATTTATACCCTGTCCATGTGACTGGTTTCCCCAGCCAACCCCAAAATATATAAAAATAGTAATAAAACAGTAAACAGTAAAAAACAAACAAACATCCCTATACAGGACTGTTTTCAGATGTTTTCTAAAGGTCATACTTATCTCCTTAGCTCAGGGGTTGCATAACTCCATAACCTTCAACATTTCTCCGATGAAAATAGGGATGTTCTAAGGAAAAGCAGGACATTTTGGGATCAAATCAGGAACCATGAGGGTCATCTAGTCCAACCCCCCGGCCATGCAGGAATCTTTTGCCCAATGTGGGGCTCAAACCCATGACTCTGGGATTAAGTGTCCCATGCTCTGCTGACTGATCTAAGCTGCTTTACCTACACGGCTATGTCACCAAGATAGTCCAAAGTAAGGACAATGATGTTGGGATCTGAAGTGTGTGGGTGTTACCCCACAAGTGTCCCATGGGAGAAATATGATGTCCATTTTTCGCACTGAGATCTCCCCCCCCCAAAAAAAAACACAGTTTGGGGGGTCTGATCTAATGCAGCACCCCAACATGCACATTTTTGGGAGCCATGTGAGTGCCACTCTGAGATAAGCGGAGACGCATGGGCATGCAGACACACATTCCAGTTTTGGGACTCAAGATGTTGAAGGGTATGTATATATATTGACTGGTACAAATTTTTAGGTACCATTATTTCATTATTAAAAAATCCAAATCATTAAAAAAACCCACATTAAAACCATATAGTAAACACCATATAAAAGATTTAAAAACAGATATCAATTAGCCATTGAAGAAATATGTGATCTTAATTAATTAATAAATAATAATAATAATAATAGGCTGTGTAGGCCTGGCAGAGTAGAAAAAGTTTTCAGCAGGTGTTTAAAAGTTGAAACGTAAAAGTGCCTCCTAAATCTCTTTTGGCAAAGTATTCCACAAGATCTGGGCTGATGATGCCAAAGCATGGGTAGGTAAACTAAGGCTCAGGGGCTGGATCCGGCCCAATCACCTTCTCAATCACTGGATCCGGCCCAATCACCCGCGGACGGTCCGGGAATCAGCGTGTTTTTACATGAGTAGAATGTATCCTTTTATTTAACATGCATCTCTGGGTTATTTGTGGGGCCTGCCTGGTGTTTTTACATGAGTAGAAGGTGTCCTTTTATTTAAAATGCACCTCTGGGTTATTTGTGGGGCATAGTTCATTTCTTCCCTTCGGAATATAGTCTGCCCCCCCCCGCAAGGTCTGAGGGACAGTGGACCGGACCCCTGCTGAAAAGGTTTGCTGACCCCTGTGCCAAAGTGAGCCTCACCAATTCAAGGATAGAGCGCAGAAATAAATAGTCTGGTAAGACCGCTGGTCAAGGACTAAATAAACTTAAGGTTTATTACTCCTGGAAAACAATGCCATTCTCATAACTGATTTGAAGAAGCAGGAATGAAGCAAAGTCTTAGGAGGCAGGAGGGGGGGAACGATATGGAGATAAAATAAAAAAATTCTTTCAGTAGCACCTTAAAGACCAACTACATTTTTATTTTTATTTTATTTTTATTTTATTGAAGGAATTTTTTTATTTTGTTTCGACTTAGACCAACACGGCTACCTACCTGTAACTAGATCTGGAGATAGTTACTCAAGAAGGAATAAGCAAGGAAAGGGTGTGTTGCCTTTTTGTCTATCGCCCCCAGCTGGTTCAGGTAGCTCACTGCAAGCATTGTAGCTTTACTGCCAACTGATCCTTCACACCTGCCTCATTCTGACATGGTGGACTTCCTTCCCCCTCGGTTTGCAGCAAAATGGTTTGCATGAAAATGATAGATACACCAATGTGAGAAATATCTGTTTTGAAAACTCTGAGGAGGGATGCAGGAGAAATCGCTTTGATCCTGAAACTGCAGAAACACACACGCACACATAGAATTTACAAATGTGACATTTTAAAAACAGTTGATTCAACATCACTTAACGTGCTGGAAACATGGGGAGCAAACAAACAAACATGCAAAAAAACCAACCCAGCCCTAGTCTGTTTCTCATCCCCCGCCCCACTTCCATTGAAAAATTACAGGTGTTACTTATTTTCAGCACCAACCTACCATTTTATCTCAGTTTACACTGTATTCTACTTTCCGGAGATATAATTATGGTCTTTTTCTGGAGTCCCCAATTACAGACTGAATCGTGATACAATACATAGTGGGGGAAAGGAAGCCGGAAAGAGGAATGTGAGTGTGGGAAAACACTTTTTCCCGCTATAGAGAGTTTAGTAGGAAGCACACAGTTCTGTCCTGGCACCAGTGAAACGTCTTGGGTGAAGAAATGGAAGGGGTTGCTCATCGAATTTGGAGACAATACCAGACCAGGAAAGGTAGTTAATACCCATAGCTGCCAAGTTTTCCCTTTTCTCGCGAGGAAGCCTATTCAGCATAAGGGAAAATCCCTTTAAAAAAGGGATAACTTGGCAGCTATGTTAATACCTCAGAAGTTAGAATCAGGATTCAATATGATTTTAATAGATTGGAGAACTGGGTCAAAGGTAACAAAATGAATTTCAAAAGGGATAAATATAAGGTTCTGCATGTAGGCAGAAATAATCAGAGGCACCATTATGGGATAAGGACACTTGGCTTGACAGCAATATGTGTGAAAAGACTCTAGGGGTCTTCATAGACCACACACTTCACATGAGCCAATAGTGAGAAGCAGGAGCAAAAAAAAGAAAAAGAAAAAGGTTTAAAGCAATTCTAGGCTGCATCAACAGAATTCTCCAGATCAAGGGAAATCATAGCATTGCTCTATTCTGCCTTGGGGAGACACCATCTGGAGTACTGTGTCTAGTTTTAGGGACCACAGTTGAAGAAGGATATTGACAAGCTGGAATGTGTGCAGAGGAAGGTGACCAAGATGATCAAGGATCTGGAAATGAAGCCTTGTTAGGAACAGTTGAGGGAGTTAGGTATGTTAAATATAGGGAACAAAAGGCTGAGAGGGGATGAGATAGCCATCTTCAAATATCTGAAGGGCTGTCATATGGAAGATGGAGCAAGCTTCTAGAATTCTATGGTTCTAAGGTTCTTATTTCACCTTGGCTGCTTCCATTTGGGAAATAGTTTTGTTTTTTTTAAAGTGGTCGATCTTGCCCTCCAAAGGTGTAAGTGTTTATTGCACGGCTGCAGTAAAACCGGCAATTACTTTTTGCAGCCACACAAACTTATGTGACCTAGAAAAGAGGCACACACTCAGGCATCCAGATTCCCCCAGCAGCTGCATGAAATGAATTCATAATCTTGAATGGATATATTATCTGTTCCCATTTTCTTAATAATGATAGAGATGGAGCCCAACTAAATTGCCTTGACCGAATGAGAATTATCAAGGATTTCTGCATAGCTGGCTCCATCTTTCCAAAGCGGGTGATGTAATGCAAAAGCTGGATATGGATCAAGAGGCACAGTCGTGATCTTTTAAAAGGTTGATAAGAGGTGAGCCGAGAAACTGATTTGTCAATCTGCTACTCATTAAGTAACCACAATGGAAGCTGGGCATTTGTGGAAATCTGAGGTAGCCAACACGATGCCCCCCAAATGTCGTCGGACTACGACTCTCATCACTCCTGACCGTTGGCCATGCTAGTTGGGGCTGATGGGAGTTGTGGTTCAGCATCATCTGAAGGATGCTGGGTTTCCTGCCCCTGTTGTAAGTACCAAGTACAATGGTACCTTAGTTTATGAACAGCCCTGTTTACGAACTATTCATTTTACAAACTCCGCAAAACCGGAAATAGTGTTCCGGTTTGCGAACTTTGCCTTGGTCTACAAACGGAAACTGAACAGTGGAAGGGCACCGGCGGCGGGAAGCCTCATTAGGGAAAGCGTGCCTTGGTTTAAGAACAGATTCAAGAAGAAGAAGAAGAGTTTGGATTTGATATCCCACTTTATCACTACCCGAAGGAGTCTCAAAGCGGCTAATAATCTCCTTTCCCTTCCTCCCCCACAACAGACACCCTGTGAGGTGGGTGGGGCTGAGAGACTTCAGAGAAGTGTGACTAGCCCAAGGTCACCCAGCAGCTGCATGTGGAGGAGCGGAGACACGAACCCGGTTCCCCAGATTACGACACTACCGCTCTTCACCACTACACCACACTAGCTCTCAGATTCAAGGTGATCAAGGGTCTAAAAACTAAGCTCTATGGGGGAACGGTTGGGTATGTTTAGCTTGGAGAAGAGGAGACTGAGAAGGTGATATGATTGCCATCTTCAAATGTCTCAAGGGCTGTCACATGGATTTATTTATTTATTTATTTATTTATTTGTTTGTTTGTTTGTTTATTTATACCCTGCCCATGTGGCTGGGTTTCCCCCACCACTCTGGGCGGCTTTCAGCAAATACCAAAAATACATTAAAATATCACAGATTAAAAACTTCCCTAAACAGGGCTGCCTTTAGGTGTTTTCTAAATGTCAGGTAGTTATTCATCTCCCTGACCTCCGATGGAAGGGCGTTCCACAGGGCCGATGCCACTACCTAAAAGGCCCTCTGCCTGGTTCCCTGTAGCTTTGCTTCTCGCAGTGAAGGAACCGCCAGAAGGCCATCGGCACTGGATCTCAGTGTCCGGGCTAAACGATGGGGGTGGAGACGCTCCAGGTATTCAGGACCGAGGCTGTTTAGGGCTTTAAAGGTCAGCACCAACACTTTGAATTGCGCTCGGAAACGTACTGGGAGCCAATGTAGGTCTCTTAGGACCGGTGTTATGTGGTCTCGGCGGCCACTCCCAGTCACCAGTCTAGATGCCGGATTCTGGATTAATTGAAGTTTCTGGGTCACCTTCAAAGGTAGCCCCACATAGAGCGCATTGCAGTAGTCCAAGCGGGAGATAACTAGAGCATGCACCACTCCGGTGAGACAGTCTCCGGGCAGGTAGGGTCTCAGCCTGCGAACCAGATGGAGCTGGTAGACAGCCGCCCTGGACACAGAATTAACCTGTGCCTCCATGGACAGCTGTGAGTCCAAAATGACTCCCAGGCTGCGCACCTGGTCCTTCAGGGGCACAGTGACCCCATTCAGGACCAGGGAGTCCCCCACACACCCCCACCCTCTGTCCCCCCAAAACAGTACTTCTGTCTTGTCAGGATTCAACCTCAATCTGTTAGCCGCCATCCATCCTCCAACCGCTTCCAGGCACTCACACAGGACCTTCACTGCCTTCGCTGGTTCTGATTTAAAAGAGAGATAGAGTTGGGTGTCATCCACATACTGATGAACACCCAGCCCAAACCCCCTGATGATCTCTCCCAGTGGCCTCATATAGATATTAAAAAGCATGGGGAAGAGGAAGGAACCCTGAGACACCCCACAAGTGAGAGCCCAGGGGTCTGAACACTCATCCCCCACCACCACTTTCTGAACACGGCCCAGGAGGAAGGAGCGGAACCACATGGAAGAGGGAACAAGCTTGTTTTCTCCTGCTCTGGAGGGTAGGACACTAACCAATGGCTTCAAGTTGCAAGAAAGGACATTGATTAAACATTAGGAAGAACTTTCTGATGGTAAGAGCTGCTCGGGAATGGAATGGATGACCTTGGAAGATGGTGGACCCTCCTTTAGTGGAGGTTTCTGTCATGGGTGGCCATCTGCCATGGATGCGTTAGTTGAGGGGGTTAGACTATACAACTCTTAGAATTCCTTCCAACCCTACAATTCTATGATTCTACCTCTCTATCATGCCCCTTCTTACTTTATTCCTCCCCCCCAAAACCAGAAGCCCCAAATATTGTGACCTGACTTCAAAGATGAAGCTCCATCCCCTTCATCATTTCAGTTGTCCTTTTCAGACCCTCTTTCAATTTGTCTTCTCTCCCCCCCCCTTTTTGGACCATGAGAAACATCAGATTTGTCATGTGCCCAGACTGTTTCTGTTTCCCAGCACAGAATCGGAAATAAATGCAGCCACCTGGCGTCAGTGAGTTTATTTCCACCCTATTGTGGGGTGGGTGAGGGCTGAGCAGCAATGAGACCCCCGAGAAGTCGGTCCATCAGTAACACCAGACTTTTGAAATGCCAGGCCCAGTAGGTGACCTGGAGGACAAGTTATCTGACAGGATGATTGGATTGTGCTGAAGTGAACTACCCTTCATTTGGCGCTTTTGCTCAATCGCGCGGGGCCATTGACTAACTGTCAGCCTCCACAGCCTCTTGGATTCCTGCAGTAATTCATCATAACCAACCCAGCAAGCACACTTCAAGGAAATGTGTATTTCCTAGATGGGAGGAAAATGTGGGGGAAGCCAAATATGGGCTCAGTGAGCGTTTTCAGGTTGAAAGTGTTGCTGTCAGAAATGGTTAGTGGTGTGACAAAAACCAGGGCACTAGGAGGTGTTTAAAACACCCCTGGGGGATTTTGCCTGTCTCTCACATTCTGGTGTCCCTCAACAACCCCCCAAAGTCTTCCCTTGTCTTCCGTCTCAGGAGGAGGAGGAGGAGCATCTAAACACACTTCAAATTTCATTTTGGCAAAATTTGTTGAAGGAAACCCATGTGTGCATAAAAGCCTAACACCTGGGGAGGTTTGTAAAAGAAGGTGAGGTATTTCAGATACCTTCAGCCCAACCCAAAAAAAGCTTGCACACTAAAAGATGCATACCATGGTTGTTTTTGTTTATTGTGGTGGGTGGAACTTGAGTGGCACCTTCAATGAAAACCAGTTTTCTTCAGTTTTAGACCAGGGCTTGATCAAGAAGACATTTTGCAGCCTAGATCAGACTGGTGGGTGAATCTTGTTTCCACCCTGGCAACAGGCCTCAGCATTGCCCCACTCCACTAATAATAACCTTGAGAGAAAACTCATGATGTTCCTGGCTATGTCACAAGTCATTGAATTGGGGGGGGGGGGTAGATGATGGATAAAATGACTTGAAGGCTTGGTTGTTCACACAGCAGCCTTTTTGAAAATGGCTGCCATCGATACCGGCACAAACTCCCATATTGATTTCTGCACTACAGCCCATAAGGCCTACTTAAAGTTCTCTGAGTGAGTAGTTTCAGCTGACAGCAACAGAAAAATGTGAAATGGATGTTAAAATCAGGAAACCCAAGCGGTGAATGGGACAAGGAGCAGGAATGGGGAAGGCATGGGCAAGCAAAGCTAGCATCTCTCATAATAAATAATAAATAATAAATAATAAATAATAAATAATAAATAATAAATAATAAATAATAAATAATAAATAATAAATAATAAATAATAAATAATAAATAATAAATAATAATTTATTTATACCCCACCCATCTGGCTGGGTTTCCCCAGCCGCTCTGGGCGGCTTCCAACAGAAATATTAGAATACACTAATTCCTTAAAGATTAAAAGCTTCCCTAAACAGGGCTGCCTTCAGATGTTCTCTAAAAGTCTGGTAGTTATTTTTCTTTTTGACATCTGGTGGGAGGGCGTTCCACAGGGCGGGTGCCACTACCGAGAAGGCCCTCTCCCTGGTTCCCTGTAACTTGGCTTCTCGCAGTGAGGGAACCGCCAGAAGGCCCTCAGCACTGGACCTCAGTGTCCGGGCTGAACGATGGGGGTGGAGACGCTCCTTCAGGTATACTGGCCCGAGGCCATTTAGGGCTTTAAAGGTCAGCACCAACACTTTGAGTTGTGCTCGGAAACGTACTGGGAGCCAATGTCGGTCTTTCAGGAATGGTGTTACCTGGTCTCGGTGGCCGCTCCCAGTCACCGTTTAGGTCTCATGACTTCATTTCTACTCCAGAAAATGAACAGGAGGCCATGAGCAGAAAGAGAGAAAGGATGAGGTCATTGGGCATGGGGAAGTAGATTACATTGTTCTGGTTGGGTTTAGGAAAACTTGCAGGCCTCCAATCAGCAGGGCTGAGAGTAACAGAAAAAGGAAAATGCGCTTTGTGTTTTCCTGTCAAACTCCCAAGCTCTTCCCCTCTCTCTTGCATGAATCATAGAATTGGAAGAGACCACAAGGGCCATCCAGTCCATCCCCCTGCCAAGCAGGAAACACCATCAAAGCATTCTTGACGTATGCCTGTCAAGCCTCCGCTTAAAGACCTCCAAAGAAGGAGACTCCACCACACTCCTTGGCAGCAAATTCCACTGTTGAACAGCTCTTACTGTCAGGAAGTTCTTCCTAATGTTTAGGTGGAATCTTCTTTCTTGTAGTTTGAATCCATTGCTCCGTGTACGCTTCTCTGGAGCAGCAGAAAACAATCTTTCACCCTCCTCTATATGACATCCTTTTATATATTTGAACATGGCTATCATATCACCCCTTAACCTTCTCTTCTCCAGGCTAAACATACCCAGCTCCCTAAGCCGTTCCTCATAAGGCATCGTTTCCAAGCCTTTGACCATTTTGGTTGTCCTCTTCTGGACACCTTCCAGCTTGTCAGTATCCTTCTTGAACTGTGGTGCCCGGAACTGGACACAGTACTCCAAGTGAGGTCTGACCCGAGCAAAATACAGTGGTACTATTACTTCCCTTGATCTAGACGCTATACTCCTATTGATGCAGCCCAGAATTGCATTGGCTTTTTTAGCTGCTGCATCACACTGTTGCCTCATGTCAAGTTTGTGGTCTACCAGAACTCCTAGATCCTTTTCACATGTACTGCTCTTAAGTCAGGTGTCTCCCATCCTGTATTTGTTCCTTTCATTATTATTTTTTTGCTCAAGTGTAGTAATTTAACTGCTCATGTGTAGTAATTTAAATTTCTCCAAAATGGGGGGGGGGGGGGACTGAGTAGATCCAGGTTCCGAGCTTTCAACTCTGCTATCAACTATAAACCAACCAATTTCATTTTTAAACCCCCAGGTGTTCTTTCTTGTAACAATTTATGTAGCTCAGTGCGTACAGCACGTGCTTTACATACAGGAAGTCCCACGTTCAAACCCCAGTATCTCTGTTAAGGCTGGGAGACCTCCTTAAGTAAAACACTGGAAAATTTCTGCCAGCTATAGGGAGGTGCCTTATCTTGAGCCAGACCACTGGTTCATTTAACTTGGTATTTTCCTACACAAACTGGCTGCAGCTCTTCAGGGTTTCATGTCTGTGGTATTTTATGTATCCTGAATTTGCTGTGATTTTAATTGATTATGCTCTAGTAATGACTGTCTGTCATTGTTGTGTTGATTTTATTTTGATTCGATGAGTTAATTTTTCCATGCAATATTATACAGTGGATTCTTGGTTCTCGAACTTAAACTGTTCCGGAAGTCCATTCGACTCCCGAAATATTTGAAAACCAAGGTACAGCTTCCGATTGGCACAGACACCCCGGAAAAAATAGCCGACAATCACATCGTATGTTCGGTTTCCGAAAAACATTTGAAAACCGGAACACTTACTTCCAGTTTTCGGCGTTCGGGAGCCAATTTGTTCGTCGACTAAGCCATTCGAGAACCAAGGTTCCCCTGTATTTCAAATGGATTACTGAACATTGCTTTAATTGTTTGAAGTTGCTTATTTTTACAGCCCTGTTTTTTCATTAAGACTTATTTGCATTGGATCAGAATGTTCTAGGGTGTGAGATCTTGGCTGTGTGTTTTGTCATGTCTATGGCTTGTGAACCGCCTTGCATATACTGCAGGAACCTAGAAAGGTGGACTACAGCTGAAGAAGAAAATGAAAAATGAAATGATGAAATTCCCCATGGACAAACCCCAGAGGCGTTGGGGGGCAGGGGTTCGTGTTGGGGGTCAGAAGCGAAAGTGAGTGAGGCAACACATGTTATATTTTTAAATTATGGAACTCACTCCCACGGGAGGCAGGTAATCAACTTGAATGGCTTTAAAAGAAGATTATTCAAATTCATGGAGGAAAAGGTTGTTGATGGCTATTATCCATTATGGTTGTGCTCTGCATCCACAGTTGGGGGGAGCAAGTCTTCCAAAAACCAGTTTTTAGAAACTGCAGGAGGGGAGAGTGATCTTGAGCTCGGCTCTTGCTTGTTGGCTCCCCACTAGGGCACCTAGTTGGCCACTGTGAAAACAGGATGCTGGACTATATGGGCCATTGCCCTGGTCCAGGGGGATCCTCTTACACTATTATGTTCTTATGTGTGACTCTCCTTTTTCCATAATAGTATATATTCCAGCATACAAAAATCAACAGTTTCATCATGATGGTTGTTATTTTGGTTTATTATCCACCCTTCACTCTAAGGACCCTGGGAGGTGTCGGGGACAGTGCTGAGGAGGGCTGCACTGAGGAAGAATGATAGGAGTCACCCCTTCCCCCTGATCCTGATCCTGAATCTTCCCAAGAGCAGGAGGACAGCATAGATTTGGAACAGTGGTTTGCAGAGGGGCATAGTTCAGAAGGCAGAAGCTGGGAAATACTGGATGGGGGAAAGCTAGGAGAAGAAGAACTGGGGGGGGGGAGAGAGAGAGAGAGAGTTAACAGATTCACAGTCTCTGGATAGCATCCACCCCCTTCTCCAAATTCACAGAGAGCTCAGAAAGTGTCAGAACAGAAAGCGCAGAAGCTCAGAAAGTGTCAGAACAGAAAGCGCAGAAGGTACAAACTCAGATCACAAGACATAGGAGTGACGTAGATTAATAGGGACGGAGGGGGGAGTGTCCCTTAACTGGGAGCACCGCCATTTCTAGGAGATGTGTTCTTTGTTCTCTCGCTGTGATTATTAAAGATTCTAACTGGTAAGGCATTCCTTTCATTTGATCTCTTATCTACTGCCGGGGGGGGGGGAAGTCGATCCCCCAAAGCCTGACAGAAGGTCACAACCATTTGGAATGCAACATAAAAACCAATCAGAACAAATCACAATGATAAGAATAGAGTGGGTCCTAAAACTGATCTCTCTCTGCCCATCTTTCTATTCATCACCCATCCAGGAAAGGAAGAGGCCTTATCACAGCTGAAGGACACAACAGAGGCAAAAGTACTTGAGGAGGGTTCAGAGCACAGCTGACCTCTGCCAAGCCCTGGGGGCCAGATAGAGAGGTCTGATAGGCTGCTTCTGACCCCTGGGATTGAGGAACACAATTTCTGGGCTACATGCAGTGGCTCAGACCATTTCAGGGTAGGAAACATGATGCTCAAGCATCTCTAAAACAGTTCTCCCAGATCCAAGCCCACCCATTACACCACACTGCAGGAGACTGGTTCACACCAAGCTGTCGGTGTTCTGACTGCAAGACTGTTGATCCTTCTCCATCTTTGAAGACAAAGCATCTTGTCAAAGCATCTTTTCTCAAGCCCCCAGGGAACCAGTGCTTGCAAGAAAAGAACCTCCTTCTCCTTGTCATACCAATGGGATTCCCACTACAGGTGCATTGCAGACATGCTTTTTTTATCATCTAGCATTAGCAGCCAAAGCACAGACCCAAAACCTCCTGCTTCTCGTTGTGACGAATTCTCGACAGAAGGGCTAGGGGATTAAGAATGATATTCATTGCCTTGTCTGTTTTTGCTGTGGGGGTTCATCTAATTAGTCTCAGTAAGGGGAAGAAGAAAAAGAAGAAAAAGAAAAATGAGCAGAGGAACAATTTGCCACTCAGGTGGCCTTACAGTCCTACCTTCCTCCGTGAATTGGCTTAGGAATGCTCAGCAGCAATCGCAATTGGCCCCTCCGTGCTGAAAAGCGATCCCACCTCTGGTAAGTGGGGCAGAACTGGATGCTGCCGATGCTATCATTAATGCCTCCTTCCACACACTAGCGCTTGCTGCCCTGGATTTCCGGACGTACCAGCAAAGCGAGGGAGCTGTCCAACAAGGGCTAAGGCCAGATCACTCAAGAAGTAGGGCAGCTGCCCAGCTAAGAGGTGGAAAAGGGAGTTTTCAGACCGAGGACCCACTTTGAACCTATACATGCATTTGAGGATCCACTTCTCAGTCTTTTACCATATATTTGCATGTTGGCAGTGCTCTTGTTGAGACCACCTTGGACCACTGGGTCCTGATCCATCAGGTGAAGACCAGTGAGCTAGAGCACATGACTTCTTCTTTCTTTGGTGATCCCTCGTAGCCGAGTAAGATTTCCATAAACACAGTCTTAACAATGAGTCTGTAAGTGACTGTAGAGGCCGATTCTGGATCCACACGTCCTTACACAGTGGGGACATTGGTTTCCGGGTGGGAGTTGATCATGGTGAGGGTTTGCCAGACGTGCCTTCCTCTTAGCACATTTCTCCCTTTCGTCCTGAGTTTTCAAAACCCATGACACCTTTGGTAAAGGCTGTTCTCCAACTGGAGCGCTAACAGGCCAGTGTTTCCCAGTTGTTGCTGTTTATACTACATTTTTAAAAAATATTTGCCTTAAGAGAGTCTTTGAGCCTCTTTTGTTGACCACCAGCATTACGCTTACAAATTTTAAGTTTGGAGTAGAGTAGTTGCTTTGGAAGATGATAATCAGGCATCCGCACAACATGGCCAGTCCAACGAAGTTGATGTTGAAGATTCATTTGCTTCTTCCAGTAAACTGGTATTAGTTCTCCTGTCTTCCCAAGTGATGTGTAAAAATTTTCGGAGACACCGTTGATGGAATCTTTCGAGGAGTTGGAGATGGTGTTTATAAGAGGTCCACGTTTCACAACCATACAGTAAGGTTGGTAGTACAATAGCTTTGCAAACATGCATTTTGGTTTCCCTGTGAATGTCCCGGTCCTCAAACACTCTGCACTTCAATCGGGAGAAAGCTGCACTTGCAGAGCTCAGGCGATGCTGGATTTTGCCATCCTTGTGGAAAGATAAATGCCCAGATAGGAAAAGTGACGGACATTTTCCAGCATTACACCATTGAGTTGGATTTGTGTCGCTGCAGAGGGGTTGTTTTGTGCTTGTTGGTACAGCTGGGCCAAAGAAGGATGTTGCAAAGCAGATAATAATAATTTAATTTAATTATTTAATTTATATGCCGCCCATCTGACTAGGTTGCCCCAGCCACTCTGGGTGGCTCCCAACCAAATATTAAAAACACAATAAAACATCAACCATTAAAAACTTCTCTGAAGATGGCTGCTTTCAGATGTCTTCTAATACTCAAATCTATGTGCTCTAACCTTTGGGTTATGATCTGTATTATTTATTATTTCTTGAATAAATGGGGTGGGGAGAGATTTCTGTGCCGCTGTCAAGGAAGAACAACTTCAAATCCCAATATATTACAGACTTGGTGAGAAAGAAGAACCTTAAGCAGTAAAACCAACAGTTCTTTGCCGCCGCCAGCTCTTTCAACAAGGATAAAGCTGATCTTCTAATGTCTGCGATTCAAAAGCCTATCTTTGGTGTTCTTATAGACAGAGAGAAGGGTTGCTTTTTATTCAGCCAATCCATCAGGTGGGAGCAGGAGCCTCTGGCATTGGGCTGGAAAGCTGTTGGCGCTCAAACAGTAATGAAAAGTTACATTATGCACGGCCATGCTATTTTGCTTTACAGCCATGTTCAATTTCCACCCAGACATAGTAACTTAGCACTTCAGTGAGTCCAGCCAAAGACCAGGAGTTGCTTTTGCATTTACCGGTTTGGCTTTAAAGGGATTCCTGCGAGAGAAGGGCAAAGAGCTGATGAGTTACTGAAAGGTTTGTGCCACCCCTTTTTTTCAGATTTTGCTTCCAAATTTTCGCTCAAAGCTATTTTTCAAAGGTCAAGAACAGAGGTTCCTGTTTGAGCAAAACATCGAAGATTTTTTTTCTTTTTCTTTTACAAAATAAATAAAACCAAAACAAGTTTTGACAAGAGGATAAAAATCACTCCAGGCACGTTCTGCCATCTCTAAGCTGACATCCTGTTCCCCCTAGAGCACAAATCGGAGATGAATTCGCAGATTCAAAACATCTGAGGAGCATTCCAAGGAAGTCAAATGAGTTTTAGTAAGCCTATCTATACCCATGCCCTTCTTACACTGATCTCCTGCCTCACTTTTGGCAGAGAAACCAAGGTGATGGGCATTTATCCAGTCACCCATCTCAGCACTGACCAGACCTGCTTAGCATCAGCAAGGAGATGGCCTCCTGTACCTTCAGGTTGTTGTGGTTACAATTAATTCATTAATCTCCTCCTCAATCACCATCTCAAGGTGTGCTACACATAAGATAGTTAAAGACTTCGAAATCGCAAAACAGCAAAGTGGATGAATCCCAAGCCGGAATTAAGATTGCTGGAAGAAATATCAACAACCTCAGATATGCTGATGACACAACCTTGATGGCATAAAGTGAGGAGGAATTAAAGAACCTTTTAATGAGGGTGAAAGAGGAGAGCGCAAAATATGGTCTGAAGCTCAACATCAAAAAAACTAAGATCATGGCCACTGGTCCCATCACCTCCTGGCAAATAGAAGGGGAAGAAATGGAGGCAGTGAGAGATTTTACTTTCTTGGGTTCCATGATCACTGCTGACGGCGACAGCAGTCACGAAATTGAAAGATGCCTGCTTCTTGGGAGAAAAGCAATCACAAACCTAGACAGCATCTTAAAAAGCAGAGACATCACCTTGTCGACAAAGGTCCGTATAGTTAAAGCTATGGTTTTCCCAGTAGTGATGTATGGAAGTGAGAGCTGGACCATGAAGAAGGCTGATTGCCAAAGAATTGATGCTTTTGAATTATGGTGCTGGAGGAGACTCTTGAGAGTCCCATAGACTGCAAGAACATCAAACCTATCCATTCTGAAGGAAATCAGCCCTGAGTGCTCACTAGCAAGGCAGATCCTGAAGCTGAGGCTCCAAGACTTTGGCCACCTCATGAGAAGAGAAGACTCCCTGGAAAAGACCCTGATGTTGGGAAAGATTGAGGGCACAAGGAGAAGGGGACGACAGAGGACAAGATGGTTGGACAGTGTTCTCGAAGCTACGAACATGAGTCTGACCAAACTGCGGGAGGCAGTGCAAGACAGGAGTGCCTGGTGTGCTCTTGTCCACAGGGTCACGAATAGTCGGACACGACTAAACAACTAAACAACAACAACAAAAGACCTACATTGGCTCCCAGTATGTTTCCAAGCACAATTCGAAGTGTTGGTGCTGACCTTGAAAGCCCTCAATGGCCTCAGCTCAGTAGACCTGAAGGAGCATCTCCACCCCCATCGGTTCCGCCCGGACACTGAGGTCCAGCTCCAAGGGCCTTCTGGTGGTTCCCTCCCTGCGGGAAGGAGGTTACAGGGAACCAGGCAGAGGGCCTTCTCGGTAGTGGCGCCCGCCCTGTGAAATGCCCTCCCATCAGATTTCAAGGATATAAACAACTCTCTGACTTTTAGAAGACATCTTAAGGCAGCCCTGTTAGGGACGTTTTTTTGTTTGATATTATATCGTGTTTTTAATATTCTGTTGGGAGTTGCCCAGAGTGACTGGGGAAACCCAGTCAGATGGGCGGGGTATAAATAGTATTATTATTATTATTATTATTATTATTATTATTATTATTATTATTTCAAAATCACAAAACAACAGCAAATGCATTTGCTGCACTACCCCCCCCCCAAAAAAGCATTGCAAGGTAAGTTAGACTGAGAGGCAATGACTGCCTCCCAGTGAGAGCTTCATAGTCAAGTGGGATTCAAACCCTGATCTCCCAGGTCCTAGTCCAGCACTCTAACCACTATGCCACACTGGCTCTACAGTAGTTGTAACGATCTTCCTATTCTGGCTTCTTTCTCCCCCGCTCCCTCCTCCACAATTTTCTCATTTCCTCGCTTTCTCCTTGTCATCAAATAAAACCACCCACAAAAATATGTATCAAAGTTCTGGTGAAGTTGCTTACATAACCTGGTATAGGTCAGGTCACAACCTGGTTGTGAATCACAGTTGAAGACCAATGATCTGAAATATCACCACTTTTCGTTAAAGCAAGACATACTTGAAGATAAACCCGCAGACAAAGCTGAGATCAGCATGACCTCAAATGTACCCTGCAGTCATAAATTGGCTGGTGATTAAATAATACAAAAGCATTGCACATTACATCCTTGCATTAAAAAAAACACACGTGATCTTTCATTCGTCTCTCCAAAAGCAGTCATTTCATCCTATGAAGTGTTTGTGAATATCCATATGCTTGCTTGAGTGTGTATGTACATTAAAACTCAGGAGAGCTTGTGCATGTTAATTCAGTGGCTACTTCAGATGCATATAAGCAAAAGACAGAGCCTCTTTAAAAATATTATGACCTGCTACAAATTTTTGTGATCAGGGCTCCCCCCGCCCCTGAAACTCACCAGAACTCAGTTCTAGCACCTCTCAGGTGAATGCCATTGCCATTATAAGAGAACGAGGGATGCTTTCATTGTAGGTTCCAGCACCTCTTTTTCGAGAAAAAAAGCACTGATTGTGGTGCATATCAGAAGAGAGGTGATTAGTGCAAATTAGTAGCTGTAGTAGTAGTAGTATGTTGTTGTTTAGTCGTTTAGTCATGTCTGACTCTTCGTGACCCCATGGACCAGAGCACGCAAGGCACTCCTGTCTTCCACTGCCTCCCGCAGTTTGGTCAGACTCATGTTCGTAGCTTCAAGAACACTGTCCAACCATCTCGTCCTCTTTCGTCCCCTTCTCCTTATGCCCTCCATCTTTCCCAACATCAGGGTCTTTTCCAGGGAGTCTTCTCTTCTCATGAGGTGGCCAAAGTCTTGGAGCCTCAGCTTCAGGATCTGCCTTGCCAGTGAGCACTCAGGGCTGATTTCCTTAAGAATGGATATGTTTGATCTTCTTGCAGTCCATGGGACTCTCAAGAGTCTCCTCCAGCATCATAATTCAAAAGCACCAATTCTTCAGCGATCAGCCTTCTTTATGGTCCAGCTCTCACTTCCATGCGTCACTACTGGGAAAACCATAGCTTTAAGTATACGGACCTTTAACTATACGGAACTATACGGTAGTAGTATACCACCTTTCTATTCGAGAAGAAATACCAATTGATTCCGAAACAAAAAGCAACTGCAAAATAACAAGAATAAAATAAATTATAAAAATACAACCACCTGTAATTAAAGTATTCTTGCCCACTGCCCGAAACTCTGAACAGTGTGAGATTCCAGGCACTTACCCAGGGTTTGCGCTTCCTTTTGGAAATGAGGCATAGCAGAGACTGTGGTGTCGTTAAGATATATCGTTTATTTACACATCTATACAACCTGGTGCCTACGTTAGAGGGGCTCCCAGCAGAATCTCCCCAAGAGGGTTTTTTTTTTCCACAGCTGCAGCCTTGGATTCAGGCATGAACCAAACATTGCTCCGACTCCCTCTCCAGCTTGCTGCTTTTTCTTCTGACCGACATCAGCCCAGTTTTTCCAAACTCTGGCTTTGTCTGCTGCCATATCACGTTAGAATCATAGAATCATAGAATCATAGAGCTGGAAGAGACCACAAGGGCCATCCAGTCCAGCCCCCTGCCAAGCAGGAAACACCATCAGAGCATTCTTGACATATGCCTGTCAAGCCTCTGCTCTTAAAGACCTCCAAAGAAGGAGACTCCACCACACTCCTTGGCAGCAAATTCCACTGCCAAACAGCTCTTACTGTCAGGAAGTTCTTCCTAATGTTTAGGTGGAATCTTCTTTCTTGAAGTTTGAATCCATTGCTCCGTGTCCGCTTCTCTGGAGCAGCAGAAAACAATCTTTCTCCCTCCTCCATATGACATCCTTTCATATATTTGAGCATGGCTATCATATTCAAATTCACGTTGATCCCCTTTCCTTTGTTTCTCTTAATGGCCCATCACCCTGGTGATTACCTCTACAGGAAGCTAGCCCAGGGGTGGAGGAAGGGGGTGCGGTGGGGCAGTGCGCCCCGGGTGTCACTACTGAGGGAGGTGACAAAATGCCAGGTGGCACTCACCACGGGGCCTGCAGCGCACTCTAGCCATGCGTCTCTCCTGGGAGTGACGCGGTGGCTTGGGCGCCTGCAGGCTCCGTGCTTCCCCAAATGGTCTGCCAGCCACCTCCCCCTCAGCTGTAGGGCGGCTGAGGGGGAGGAGGCAGGCAGACTCCTCGGAGGCCCGATGGAGCAAACTGCCCCTGTTCACCCTGCCTTGAGGGCAGCTGGCTCCACCCCTCAGCGCAGGGCACACACACCGCTCCAGGCGCCCGATCGGCTTGCTCAGCCGCTGAGCTAGCCTAGTTTCTATTTTAACACTTGCCAGATCCAGGGATTAGAAGGGTCTCTGCATACAGCCTACCTCCCCAAAACTTGAGACAGTATATTGGGCAGCATCAACTAAGTCCCCATCTGCACTGTATCGTGCCACTTCAAAGGGTCATGGCTTCCTCCTAAGTGTCCTGAGATGTGTGGCTTGTGAAGGGTGCTGAGAGTTGTTACGAGACCCCTGTTCTCCTCACAGGGATGCATCCTACCTAACTCCTGCACAGAGTAGACCCATTGGAATTCACAAATCAGGTCCATTCATTTCAATAGCTCTACTCTTGAGTAGGCCCCCATCTGTGCTGTATGTTTAAAGCACTATCGTACCACAGTTATCTGCACTATCTATTTATCCTGTCTATTTACTGCCCTAAGACCTGCGGTTATAGGGCGGTATAGAATATATATATATATATATATACACACACACACACACACACACACACACACACACACACACATATATATATATATATATATATATATATATATATATATATATATATATATAGTGAAAGTGCGTGTTCCACTTTTCTCCATAACCGCTAGACCGGTCATCCTGAATTTTTGACAAAACGATCCAGGCCACTCCCCGAGCGTTGTTAGAAAAAAAAATCCCTCAAATTTCACACCTGGCAGGTATAAACCCGCTTTTCCACAAAGTAAAACAGCGCCCTCAAGTGGAATTCCTCCCACAGCACACCCCTCCCTTCCTGTGAAATCTACCACACCCACAAACCAAATAATGACATCATCAACCAAGCAACTGAAACCACCAAGGCGGCCATTATCAGACCCCTAGGCCCCTGCCAGACCGCCAGGCCCCCACTAGGCCCGGGGGGGAGAGGGGGAGTGCCCGGACTCTGAGGCTCAGGGGGATCTGAAGGGGGCCTATTACCCTCCATTTGACAGACTAACGCACAGCAACGCTTGCAGGACCAGCTAGTTAATAATAAAGCAACATCATTCCACTTAAACAGTCAAGACTTCCCCACCACAAAGAATCCTGGGAAGTGTAGTTTATTGAGGGTACAGTTAGTTGTTGGGAGACCTCTATTGCCCCTTGAGAGCTATTAATTCCCAGAGTGGCTTAACAACTCATCCCTCTTTTCCAGGGAACTCTGGGAATCATAGCTCTGTGACAGGTCTCCTAACAATACTTGGCACCTCTAACAAACTATGGTTCCCAAGATTCTTTGCCATGGCTATTTAAGTGGCATGATACTGCTTTAAATGGATAGTGCAGATGGGGGCAGAGAGAACAGCATTTAAAAAAAGCAGCACAGTAAAAAAATTTGGCACAGCACTAATAATTTCCCTTAATGAGAAATAAATGTGCACTATTAAAACAAGAGTAGCATGACATCTGCCTTGGCTGCAAGGCATTTGAGAGATCTCAGGATTTTGTCCCTCTGAAGCTGATAAACAGACCCAGCAGGTTTTGGGTGGCTGTGTGTGTCTGTGTGTGTGTGTGTTTAGTCTCCCACTCAGAGCATTCTGTTGACAGCTGAAATTGACCAGCCAAGAAATTAGTACAGACATCATTAAACTCCCCAGCTCAGCACATTCAAATGATCCATTCTCCTGTTTGCCTTTAATAGCCTATGACTCCTATCTCCCTTCACAGTAGATTCTTCTGCTCTTTTGCATTTTAATGCCCCTCGTCATCACAGAACGCACGGCTTTGAACAAAGGTACTTGAAACCAATGGAATCCAGGAGCTGACTTACCGGTCTATCTGCTTCTCTATATACCTACCTAGGTTATCTTGGGAGGGGGAAGTATAATTGGAAACGTAGAATCATAGGCATGCATGCACATTTCATTAGCATGTGCACCCAGGGAATTGGTTTATTATTTTTTATTTTAATGAAGGAAGAAGGGAGGGGAGACAACAACAGAAATCAAATAAGGGACAAGGAAGAAATAAAGAGGCAAAAAGCTAAGAAGATACCCACAACCAGAGTGGTCAAGAAGGAGATTGACTCATGCCAAGCTGATCAGAAGTCAGATCTGGTAGGCCACGGTTGAGATAGCTCTTTCCGTTCCTTGCTCACGTGACCCTATGTGGCCTAGGACCCTCGTACCTACAGGACCACCTCTCCTGGTATGTCCCGCAGAGGACCCTAAGGTCCATGAATAATAATAGCTTAAAGGTCCCGGGCCCTAAGGAAGCCAGATTATCCTCCACCAGGGCCAGGGCTTTTTCAGTGATGGCTCCGACCTGGTGGAATGCTCTGTCCCACGAGACTAGGGCCATGCAGGGCTTGGTCTCCTTCTGCAGGTCCTATAAGACAGAGCTATTCCACCTGGCCTTCAATTTGAATTAGCCTGATCCTCTATTCCCTTTCCCCTTTCCTTTTCTATGAACAGGTAGGTAGCCATGTTGGTCTGACGAAGACAAAAAATAATAATAACAAAAAATCCTTCCAGCAGCACCTTAGAGACCAACTAAGTTTGTCATTGGTATGAGCTTTCGTGTGCATGCATAAACTTAGTTGGTCTCTAAGGTGCTGCTGGAAGGAATTTTTTTTATTTTGTTTCTTTTCTATGAAGAAACCCTTCTGGGACCCCACATTTAAACTCTTCCCTGGTCTCCTTGATGGCCCTAGTAGGACCAACTTGGCCAGTGCCCTGGTGATCATTTGATGTTTACTGACTGGGGTTTTCTTTCCCCAAAATGACCCGAATTATTGAATTTTATTGACACTGATGCTGCATTGATGTTGTATTTTATGCTGTTTTTTAAGTTGCATTTTAATCAATGTTTTATGTTTGCTGCTAGCCACCCTGAGCCCGGTTTTTAAACTGGGAAGGGCAGGGTATAAAGAATTTATTATTATTAATAATAATATTTTTATGTGCCACAAAATAGCCCTTCAACCCCCCAGTTCTCGGTCCGCAAAAGGTCAGAAATGGAGTTTGAACAGAAGCAGAGGCATGAGACAGGGACAGACACAGTCAGAAGAAAAAACTGGAAAGGCTCTTCAGCTTCTACCTGCATCTGGCACTGGAAATGATGGTGATGTGTTTGGTTCCAGTGGGGGCAGTCCCTCCTCCTCCCCACTTACTGCCACTGCTAGAGCCAATTACTCCACAGCCATATCCAGAAGCAAACACAGGCAGAAGCTGCAGGTCCATTCCAGTCCTTTTCTTCTGACTGCACCTCTCCCTGTCTGCTTCCCACCTCCTCCCTTCCACCTTTAACTCTCCAGTGGTTAAGAGCGGTGGACTCGTAATCTGGTGAACCGGGTTCGCTTCCCTGGTCCTCCACATGCAGCTGCTGGGTGATCTTAGGCTAGTCACACTTCTCTGAAGTCTCTCAGCCTCACGCACCTCACAGAGTGTTTGTTGTGGGGGAGGAAGGGAAAGGAGAATGTTAGCCGCTTTGAGACTCCTTAGGGTAGTGATAAAGCAGGATATCAAATCCAAACTCTTCCTCATGCAGCACACACAGTTCTGTCCTTCAATACCTTGCCTCCACTCCCTGCATATACCTTAAGGACCTCCTCTCTCCACATGAACCTACCCAGACCCTCAGATCTGAGGCCCTTCATTGTGTGTCTTTTCACAAAAAGTCTGTAGGGTGGGCAACACGAGAACAGGCCTTTTCTGTAGTAGCTCCCATTTGAGGAATGTTCTCTCCCCAGGGAGTAGGAGTTCCAGCTTAGCCCCATGACCGTGGGTGCCCGGGGCTGTGGGTGCCATGCAGCGTGCATGGCCCTGGCACCAAAATGTTTGGGTGCCCGGCCCCTTCATGGAGCCAGTGTGATGTAGTGGTTAAGAGCAGTGGACTCGTAATCTGGGGAACCGGGTTCGTGTCTCTGCTCCTCCACATGCAGCTGCTGGGTGACCTTAAGCTAGTCACACTTCTCTGAAGTCTCTCAGCCCCACTCAACTCACAGAGTGTTTGTTGTGGGAGAGGAAGGGAAAGGAGAATGTTAGCAGCTCTGAGACTCCTTAAGGGTAGTGATAAAGCGGGATATCAAATCCAAACTCTTCTTGTTCTCTCCTCTCACCACTTCCCCATGGGCTGCAGCAGCTGAGGAAGCTGGATTACATCGCCATACTCTCTCCTCCTCACCACAATCCTTAAAAATAAAATAAAATTAGGCTGTGCCTGGGCACACCTGGACATGCCTATGCTCAAGAGTACAACACCCTCAGTGTCATCAGACTCCGGCAGAGCCTTCAGCGCCTCCCCCTGCTGGAGAGCAGCCACTCCCAACAGAAGAGGCACAAAGGCAGGCATCCCCAAACTTCGGCCCTCCAGATGTTTTGGACTACAATTCCCATCATCCCTGACCACTGGTCCTGTTAGCTAGGGATCATGGGAGTTGTAGGCCAAAACATCTGGAGGGCCGCAGTTTGGGGATGCCTGCACAAAGGGGTCAATCTCACAGGGAGCTGGTCCAGTCATCTCCATCACCAATGACACAGAGCTGACTGCATGGGCACAAACAGACTTTGCACACTCAGCCTACTCGTAGGAGGGTTTGTTCATTTGTCCAGTGCCATGCCTCAGAATGGCAACGATGTGAATAAACGCACTCACCCTGCTCTTCAATGCATAGCTCAAAGCAGGCATCCCCAAACTTCGGCCCTCCAGATGTTTTGGACTACAATTCTCATCATCCCTGACCACTGGTCCTGTTAGCTAGGGATCATGGGAGTTGTAGGCCAAAACATCTGGAGGGCCGCAGTTTGGGGATGCCTGCTCAAAAGTTTGTGTGTCAAGGATGTGGTCAGTGTCTTGGCTTCTGCCCAGCCATGAACTCTAGAGCTCAGATGTGCTTCCTGATCCAGCTTCCATTTAGGTGCTGGATCAGGAAGCAATAATGTTTTTTAATCCTGATAACTGAGCCAAGAATCCAAGAACAGTGGTACCTCGGTTTACGAACTTAATCTGTTCCAGAAGTCCGTTCTTAAACCAAGGCGTGCTTTCCCTAACGAGGCCTCCCACCACCGGTGCCCTTCCACCAATCGGATTCTGTTCTTAGACCGAGGTAAAGTTCTCAAACTGGGACACTACTTCCAGTTTTGCAGAGTTCGTAAACCGAATCGTTCATAAGCAGGACTGTTCTTAAACCGAGGTACCACTGTACTGACTTTGCAAGCCAGGGCAATCAGCCTTTTTGTGCAAATTTCTCCAAATGCACACATTTTTTGCATGTCATTTCCCCTCATACAGTGCATTCGTGTATGTTATATTCACTATGTAGTCTGTTTTATGCATGCTTTTCCTTAATATAATGAAGTTTTGTCAACATTGTCTGGAGAACTGCAGCACAAAATTTGGAAGAGTGTAGATTTCAAAGGATGGCTGGGTTTTGGAAAGCACAAATTGGGTAGGTTCCCCTTTAAATGTGAACTGACTTTTTTTCCCCACCCCGCTGCCTCTCCCTCCTTCTATCCTGCATTTGCCCCTACTTTTGACAACCCTGGATTTCCAAGTGAACCAATTGACCTGGGACTGTCTCGATCTGATCTGTCCAAAGACTGGGAACCTTCCCCCAAAATCAGCTCAATTCGGTTTGGCCATAACCGCCATACAGCATTACAAAAATCAGTACTGCAGAAGGGCAAACTCTTTAAAAGCAGAGCACCAGAATGGATTTAATGTCTCATTTCGGTACAGAGACATCAAAACATCATATAAATATGATAGCTCATTTCGAAATAATGGCAGAAATTGCTAACAATAAAACGACAGCCAGGCTCCCTGCAGAAATCGTAATGGATGAGAAGACACCCTCTTCCTTTCTTGGCTCTGGGACTATCCAAAGTGCACCATCCTTGAGCTGTTTATGTGATGGCTGCCTCTACTTCCCCCCACCCCAACCCGCCCAGCATCAGAAATTTTGTATTGGGTGTGCATGACAGCTGAGCCCGAACAAATGTTTTTGCAGGTTTACAGGCAGAGAGGCTGTCATTTCCATGTTTCCCACAGACTTTTTACATTTGTGTTTTGCTCCTGTGCAAAGTGCAAAATGAACGGAAAGATTTGCTGTGCTATAATGAATATAAAGCACCGGTCTTTCTTTTGCTTGTAAAATAAATAAATGCTAAATAACGCTGAGGCTGGTTTCTTTTTCTCCTCTTCTGCATATCTTGGGAGTCTCTTGATATAGGCAACTCGCTTTACACTGATGCTGACATCAAAGGATAAATAAATTAGGGCTCAGTTGGAGAGAGAAGATCTTTGCAAACAATTTCACCAGTATCAAAAGACACCTGCCCTTTTGGAGATTTTTTCAGAGATTGCAGTAAAAGGGGATCAAGGTGTTTGCCTAAGGTGTTTGCATTGCCCTGAATAAGATTTGTTTGACTTTGGTGATATTGTGATAGACAATGTCTGGTCTCTGATTCGCTAGGATCATTCATGTGACCAGTTCAGGAATAACTGGTTTTTTTACCTAGCATTATTTGCTCTATGCCAGCAAGCGCATAAATCTGATTGGCTACTTTTGTTGTTGTTTAGTCGTTTAGTCGTTTCCGACTCTTCGTGACCCCATGGACCATAGCACGCCAGGCACTCCTGTCTTGTACTGCCTCCCGCAGTTTGGTCAAACTCATGTTCGTAGCTTCGAGAACACTGTCCAACCATCTCGTCCTCTGTCGTCCCCTTCTCCTAGTGCCCTCAATCTTTTTAAAAAAGGGAAATTCCCTTATGCTGAATAGGCTTCCTCGTGAGAAAAGGGAAAACTTGACAGCTATGGTTCTGGGTTTCTCTCCTCTCTTCCTGTGAGCACCCTGTTGCAACAGTTTAATAAAGATCATGCTTACTAGCTGCTTTGCTTCTCAATATTCTCTGGTTGGCCTCTGTTATTTTCTCCTGCCGACAGAAAACCTACATAAGGACTCTATACGGGCTCTTGGATAACCCATAAGGGGAAAAGGAGCAGTTTTTCCTGGTAACAATTTCCATGACATAAGAGCAAGCTGCCACTTTTGTTCATGCCAGTCCTTCATCAGGCCTGCACCCAGGTATGTCTAGCATTAGGCAAGGTTGCTAGGAATAATGAAATTAGTACATTGCCGTCAGAGTTGAATCAACTGGTAAAAGAACCAGTAAGTATATGATATGGGGTAATCTCTTAATTTTGTAATTTGCCCAATTTCTTTGAAAATCTTTAATGCAGAAATAATTAATTTTAGGACAGAACCACCGAAGATGGAAATAGGTTTCCATTGGGCCACAATTTTGCCAACCATTATGTTGATGGCATGACCCTTGATTGGTTGGAATCTCTCTCAAAAATATAGTAAGGGTACGCTATCTGTGCTAGCATTTGAGTGACCTTGAAGGGAGAACGACTTGATTATTATGAGTACAGGTACATGTTGTTACAAGAATGTAATAGAAAATAGATAAAGATACAGTGGTACCTCAACTTATGAACAACTCAACAACCGAATTTTTCGACTTACAAACGGGGGCAATGGCCGTGCGCTTACGAATGTCTCGAAATCCGTTAAAAAAACCACGGTCATTTTAGATAGGAATTTTTCGACTTGCCAATTTTTAGATAGGGTTGCTTCGACTTACGAATTTTTCCATTTCCAATGCATTCCTATGGGAAATCGCGTTTCCAATGGCGTTTTTCGACTTATGAATTTTTCGACTTACGAAGGTGCCTTCGGAACGGATTAAATTCGTAAATCGAGGCACCACTGTATAGCAAATAGAGTACATTCATTTTTTATACAATAATATACATTGGGGATTGACGGGAAGTCTAATTTGATGATTTATTTAAGATGTGGAGAAATTGGTTTTCTTTCTTTCTTTTTCTTTTTTTCTCTTATTTTTTTATTTTCCTTTTAATTTTATTTAGTGGACTTTGTGGTGTGAATTATCTTTTGTATATAGGATAAAAAATGTAATATAAACTACTGAAGAGGACGGCTGTATTATAAAAATGTTTATTGTTGCCATATACGAAAATCAATAAAGGCAAAAAGAAAAAAAGGAACCTCTTTCAGAACCCCCAATGTGGGGGGAAATAGTGCCGAAGTAGCTAAAAAGCGGGGTTGGGGGGGGGGAATGACATAGAACAGGATCAAAACAGAGTAGATTCCCATTAATTAAGATGGAGATTTTGTCTCATTGAAAGCATGGGGATCCACACAGATATAGATAAAAATGGGTGAACATTTGGCCCAACTCTAATCTGAATCCTTTTGTTAAACCTCAGTGCTAGACATTTTATCAACAGTGAGGAATTATGTTTTATCCATAAAACAGTAGAGAGATGTGAGCATTCATGCATACAGGAGGGACTTAAGAAAGCCTAACAGAAGGACTCTCCTTTTCTGATGGGACTTCTAAAGGCATTTATGTTTAATTTAACTGAAATTAAATAATACAGAAGTCAAGGGAAATTAGCGACTTTCTCTTTACCTGCTGCTGCTTAAAATGCTGTGTTTGTAGAGTGGCAAAGAGCTTGAACCGGGGATTTGGGGAGAAAGTCCTGGTTACCTTATTCTCTCTGCCATTGTGGCGTCTTGCCAAAGCATGGAGCTATTTTCCTGATCTCTCCCTGCAGTACAGCACCAAATAAACATGGCCAATAAAAAACTACCAGACTTTTAGAAGACATCTGAAGGCAGCCCTGTATCGGGAATTTTTTATTGCCTGATGTTTTTACAATTTTTTATATGCCGTAAGCCGCCCAATGTGGCTGGGGAAATCCAGCCGGATGGGCGGGGTATAAATAATAAAATTATTATTGCTATTATTATTAGTGGGGAGCTGAATGGTGCTGAGAAGCAGGGGGGGGGAGGCATGAAGACTACAAAGTTCCCCTGTTCTTTGAATACCCAGCAGCTGGCATTCTACGTCTGAACATGGAGGTCTTATTTAGCAGTCCCCATTCAATACGCTACATTTCACCCAAACAGGCAAGCACGCTTTCTTTATATGTGTGTATAATGCTCAATGATTCCAAGTCCTCAGACCAGCTTCCGAGAGAACCAAAATGCAGACGCCGTAGCCTTTGGAGAGGCAGAAAGCGGCTCTCTGCTCTCCCAGAGAGGGCCTTGGCGCTGACGTTCTGGCGTACTTGGGCCAGGATAGAGATGATATTTGACAGCTGCAGCACGGCGAATGGCAGCAAGAAAACACGTCGCCTAAATAGACAGAGACAGAGCTGATCTGCAAGCTGATTACATTATCATGTTGCCAAGGGACGGTTTGTAATGAGGATGGGTTACCAAATCTGTCAAGAATCTTCAAGGCTTGTCTGGCCCTCATCTGGAGATGAGAGATATTGTCTGATGATCATATGTTGGGGGGGGCACAAGCACACCCTTATGCCCAGTTTAGGAACAGGGGTTCACACCCAACCACCAGCCATACTCTCAGACCCATTGAAATGACCAGGCTTTATTGGCAAAAGTCAATTAATTTCAATAGATCCACATTGAGAAGAACTTAGTTTTCTAACTAAGGTGTCTGGGGTGCTACAGGGTTCTGTCTTGGGCCCAGTCTTATTGAACATCTTTATCAATGACTTGGATGATGGGCCTGAGGGCATCCTGAGCAAGTTTGCAGATGACACCGAATTGGGAGGGGTGGCTAATACACCAGAGGACAGGATCACACTTCAAAATGACCTTAACAGATTAGACAACTGGGCCAAAGCAAACAAGATGAATTTTAACAGGGGGAAATGTAAAGTACTACAAAATATATATGAAAGGTACAAATACAGGATGGGAGACACCTGGCTTGAGAGCAGTACATGTGAAAAGGATCTAGGAGTCTTGGTAGACCACAAACTTGACATGAGTCAACAGTGTGATGCAGCAGCTAAAAAAGCCAATGCAATTCTGGGCTGCATCAATAGGAGTATAGCGTCTAGATCAAGGGAAGTAATAGTACCACTGTATTCTGCTCCGGTCAGACCTCACCTGGAATACTGTGTCCAGTTCTGGGCACCACAGTTCAAGAAGGATACTGACAAGCTGGAACGTGTCCAGAGGAGGGCAACCAAAATGGTCAAAGGCCTGGAAACAATGCCTTATGAGGAACGGCTTAGGGAGCTGTGTATGTTTAGCCTGGAGAAGAAAAGGTTAAGGGGTGATATGATAGCCATGTTCAAATATATAAAAGGTTTTCATATAGAAGAGGGTGAAAGGTTGTTTTCTGCTGCTCCAGAGAAGCGGACACGGAGCAATGGATTCAAGCTACAAGAAAGAAGATTCCACCTAAACATTAGAAAGAACTTCCTGACAGTAAGAGCTGTTTGACAGTGGAATTTGCTGCCAAGGAGTGTGGTGGAGTCTCCTTCTTTGGAGGTCTTTAAGCGGAGGCTTGACAGCCATCTGTCAGGAATGCTTTGGTGGTGGTTCCTGCTTGGCAGAGGGTTGGACTGGATGGCCCTTGTGGTCTCTTCCAACTCTATGATTCTATGATTCTACGTCGGGGCCCTCTAGATGTTGCAGGATTCTTGGACTTGTAAAAGGGTAAAAGAACAGTGGGAAATAATCCATAATGAACTGAAAAAAATGTTTTAAAGTACTTTCCCAAAAACCCAGAGTCCTTTCTGTTGGGGGTAATTCAGACTGAAATTCCAAGGTGTAAAAAAAGGTGATTTATGTATGCCACTACTGTGGCCCATGTTTTGTTAGCCCCAAAGTGGAAAATGAGCAAGGTCCCAAGCACAGAAGAGTGGCAACTTAAGTTGACAGAATATGCGCAGCTTGCAGACTTAGCATATAGACTAAGAGAACAAGAAGAACATACATTTAGAGAAGATTGGAAAACCCAATGAAACCCAAGGAACTCTGCTTCATGAGCCTCTGCTTGTGAGATTTGCTCTTGGACCCTTGTTCACCTTTGGGACTTATCGCAGTGCAGCTGTCCTCTTGCACAGCTCATGGAGGTACAGCTGTCCTCTTGCACAGCTCTCATTCTTTTCAAAGACACACATGTAGGCAAGAGTTGGGCCAGCCTTTGTCCGCTTGCTACAAAATTTACAGATGTATTTTTAGGTGTGTTGAGTTCATTCACAGGAGCTTCAGTATATCCCATAAAACAGAATAAAGAACACCTTATCCTTTCTCACTGGACTCCTTCTCTGCTTCAGATTCCACCCTCTTTCTTTCTGCCGATTCATTAACCAGAAGAAACATCTATCTTATCTTTTCCAGCATATTTCTTCTTTTGTTTCAGCAGCTTTTGTATTTCCCCGTGCTGCTTAGAGATGGATGAGCTACTGCCTGCTCCTTGCCTGAATTCTTTGGATTATTTACTGGTGCCAAAGCAGCTTGCGGTCCACACGCGAGTGTGTGCACAAAAGGAATTTTGAAACGGACAATGGCTGCTTTAACGGGGCTTTGAGCCTTGCAAATCATCAGGGTCTGGTGCTCATTGCCCAAGGATGGAGGATAAGTCTATCAGTGGCTGGTAGCCCCAATAGCCAGGTTCCACCTCCACTGCCAGCGGCAGTATGTCTCTGAATACCAGCTGGTAGGGAGAGTGATGATACTCTCAAGTTCTACTTCTGGCTTCCCCCAGGAGGCTAGTTGGCCACTGTGGGAACCAGACAGTGCGGGAGTTACGTATAAGCTAAACAAGCTATAGCTCACGGCCCCACTCTCTTGGGGGTACCCCCCCAAAAAACTAAATGCAAACACCTTAGGCAAACACATTTTTTCAGAGATTGCTGAAAAAGGGGATGAAGGTGTTTGCATCAGTGTTTTGTGTTCTGGAGTCTCCTATGATGTAAGTACAGTGGTACCTCGGGTTACGAACTTAATTCGCTCCGGAGGTCCGTTTTGAACCCGAAACCATTCTTAACTTGAGGCGTGCTTTTGCTAATGGGGTTCCCTGCTGCTGCTGCGCTGCCGCCGCACGATTTCTGTTCTCATCCTGGGACAAAGTTCGCAACCCAGAGCAACTACTTCCAGGTTAGCGGAGTTTGTAACCCGAATCGTTTGTAACCCGAGGCACCACTGTAATGGGCCCTGCCTGCTAACTTGCTCCCTGGTTTGCTCATTTCTATATATAGGGTGCCTACTTTCTGCATGGACTGGTTGCAGGGCAACATGGGCAAATGGCTTTAGGTACCTATTAGGTCCAGTATAAGCTAGTCTATGATGACTGGTGGCCAGAATATCTCAAGCCTGATCAATCATATATTTCATCCAGGCTAATAATAGTCCCCACTTGCTTTGTTTTCTCCCTTCCTGCACTTGATTCTAGGAATGTTGTTGTTGTTGTTGTTTAGTCGTTTAGTCATGTCTGACTCTTCATGACCCCATGGGCCATAGCACGCCAGGCACTTCTGTCTTCCACTGCCTCCCACAGCTTGGTCAAACTCATGTTCATAGCTTCGAGAACACTGTCCAACCATCTCGTCCTCTGTCATCCCCTTCTCCTTGTGCCCTCCATCTTTCCCAACATCAGGGTCTTTTCCAGGGAGTCTTCTCTTCTCATGAGGTGGCCAAAGTATTGGAGCCTCAGCTTCACGATCTGTCCTTCCAGTGAGCACTCAGGGCTGATTTCCTTCAGAATGGATAGGTTTGATCTTCTTGCAGTCCATGGGACTCTCAAGAGTCTCCTCCAGCACCATAATTCAAAAGCATCAATCAATCCATACATCATTACTGGGAAAACCATAGCTTTAACTATACGGATCTTTTGTCGGCAAGGTGATGTCTCTGCTTTTTAAGATGCTGTCTAGCTTTGTCATTGCTTTTCTCCCAAGAAGCAGGTGTCTTTTAATTTCGTGACTGCTGTCACCATCTGCAGTGATCATGGAACTTAAGAAAGTAAAATCTCTCACTGCCTCCCTTTCTTCCCATTCTATTTGCCAGGAGGTGATGGGACCAGTGGCCATGATCTTGGTTTTTTTGATGTTGAGCTTCAGACCATATTTCACGCTCTCCTCTTTCACCCTCATTAAAAGGTTCTTTAATTCCTCCTCACTTTCTGCCTAGGAATATGGGAATAGGCCTATTACTGTCGGGCCATTGGTTCCTCTAGCTTTTTACTGTCTGCACAGGCTGACAGTGGATCTCCCGGCTTTCTAGGTCAGGGTCTTTCCCAACCCTATGTAGACATGCTGTGGATTGAAACTGAGGTCTTCTGCATGGAAACAGATGTTCTACCACTCAGCTACCATCTTTCCCCACTTGTAAGCCTTCAGGAGCAGCATTGCTCCAAAGGGGACCTTAGCTTTATAGATTCTTTCCCATGGAATCGTGAAAGACGCAGTCGCCTCTGTTTGAGAAGGATGGGGTCAGCTACTTGTCACCTGGCCTCACCTCATTTTATTTTATTTTATTGTCTTGCTCATCGAGACGTGAACTTTGGTTCTCTTTTCACAAAGCCTCTCTTTTCTTTCCCCTTTCTGAAATGTAGATGTAATTTCAAACATCAACAAATCAACAGGAATCACACGGAGAAGATAACAAGATACCCACAGCCTCCTATAATTACAATTGATTTTCTATCCCAGTTTGCATTAGGAAGCGTCTCTGCACTGCCTGTTTCACATTAACCAAGTTAATACCCAATATACTTCAAACACTCTGTAATAGTATCTTTGCAATCTGGTCTCAAATGAGATTCCCTTGTTCTGATTGTTCAAGCCTTGATTTCAAATCCCGGTTTCCAGGTCTTCTCTGTGGTTTAGACTGGCTCAGAACTATGTTGGGAGGGTTTTATCCAGGGGAGTAGATCCATTGAAATTAGCAGATAAGGCTAGGTTAGGCTCATTGATTTCAGTGGGTCTACTCTGAGTAGTTACCTGCTGCCTTGAGAGAAGAAAAGGCTATGGACTAAAACCTACACAAATCCGGAGTCGAGTCCCTAAACCGGTTAGGTGACACTGGCAAATTCTGCAGCCAAGTTGGTGCCAAATGTCTTGCTCTGCTTTCCTTTGGCCCATGATACTGAGGCCAAGAAAGGGGTCTTGTCATCTGGGCAGCCCAGTACCCCCATACACACTGCCCAGGCTTGTGCCCTAGAGAGGTCAGTGCTGCTAATGCAGCAAAAAATCAAGGTTGGGGGCAGCCACTTGACTTCATCCCCACTGAGGTGCACTCCATTGTCTCTCAAGACGGACGGATGCCAACAATTGTGAGTAGAACTTAAGTCAAATGCAGGCTGTAATTACGAATAGCTTCCCTAGAGCTTAAGGATTCCATATTTGGATCACTGCAAGATGTTGTTCACCTTTGAAAATGCTCAGATTACTTCGACAAGTTTAAAAATAGGGCTGCTAGACTGTAAACTGGCGTGAGGAGAGGTCCGGGAGACATCCTTGCTGGCACGCTGAGGTGTTGGCAGTACAGCTGGAAGATGTGTCAGTTGAACCAGAAGTGAGATTAAAAAAAAGACATAAGGAAATCCTGCTGAATCAGGACAATGACCCACCTTGTCCATGCATTCTGCTCTCACACTGGCCAACCAGATGTACATGGGAGGCCTCAAGAGGTTGTGGGGGGTGGGAGATTGTCTTTCCTGCTGCCATTTGATCCACCACCATAAAGGAAGACATCAGGTGAGGGAAGTTGGGGTGAGAGACTTGGGAGAGATATAAGTTGCAAAGGCAATTGCCAAGGTAAAAACACTTGGAGGAAAATAAATAAAAGGCATGTTCTCCATTGTGGATCATAATTTCCAGTACCTGATCTGAAATGAGGATGGGGGATTTACTCATTGCTAAAATTTACAAGTTCCTCTTTGTCAATAGAATGGCTTGAGAATGCTCCCAGCCTTAAATGACACAACAGTATTTGTGTGATCGTCCAGCTTGCATTCATGTGATTCGTATCTCTGTGAGCCATTTGAGAATCATTCGTTGTGGAAAAATAAATTGTTTCCTGGTGTGTATCATTCCCCCCCCCTATTTTCTTTAAATGCCTTCTCCTACTCCTGAAGTTTTCCATATTGTGTAGGCATCTCAACAACATCTGTGCCTTGGTTTGTTCTTTGCCCCAGTTCTTTCAGCATTAATCAGAATATATATACATATATATATATATATATATATATATATATATATATATATATATATTCTCCCTGGCTTGCTGAGCAGCCTTTAATATATACGAAGTAGATATTATCTCATCTCCCACGATGTCTTTAAACGCAGCTCATGTTTTATCTCCTATGGAGTACCAAGTGATAACATCTTGCATTCAACAAAGCCTTAAAAATCTGAGTTGCCCGATTTCATAATCTCCATCGTCTCACGTTCTGTCACGCTGGCCTCACGGCGTCACAGTGCCATTATCCTCATTTGCATTCCCCATGATACCTGCCAGGCTTTGTCAGTTCTGCAGAGTAACAACTCTCTGGTGGCTCTTCTACAAAAACAGATGATTGCTTTTCACTTTCTGTTTCTGCAACAGAGGAGGAGGAGGAGGAGGAGGAGGAGGAGGAGGAGGAGGAGGAGGAGGAGGGCTCTCTTAAGTCTCTGCTGTGCACTACAAACTGAACCAAAAATAGTCCTGCTATTTTGGGTTCATTTGCCTTCATTCTAAAAACAGGGGAGGGGAACCATCTGCCATCCTCAGAAGCTCTTGGGCTCTCAGCTCTTGGGCTCTCAGCAATCCCGGCTAGCATGGTCAATAGTTAGGAATGATGGGAGGCTGTAGTGCAAAAGTGAGAAGGAACCATGAAGGAACTATGAAGAAACCAGTACGTTTCCGAGCACAATTGCAAGTGTTGGTGCTGACCTTTAAAGCCCTAAACCAGGCATCCCCAAACTTCGGCCCTCCAGATGTTTTGGACTACAATCCCCATCATTCCTGACCATTGGTCCTGTTAGCTAGGGATCATGGGAGTTGTAGGCCAAAACATCTGGAGGGCCGCAGTTTGGGGATGCCTGCCCTAAACGGCCTTGGTCCTGTATACCTGAAGGAGCGTCTCCACCCCCATTGTTCAGCCCGGACACTGAGATCCAGCACCGAGGGCCTTCTGGCGGTTCCCTCACTGCGAGAAGCAAAGCTATAGGGAACCAGGCAGAGGGCCTTCTCTGTGTGGAACGCCCTCCCATCGGAGGTCAAGGAGATAAACAACTACCTAACATTTAGAAAACTCCTAAAGGCAGCCGTGTTTAGGGAAGTTTTTAATCTGTGATATTTTAATGTATTTTGGTATTTGTTGGAAGCCGCCCAGAGTGGCGGGGAAACCCAGCCAGATGGGCGGGGTATAAATAATAATAATACAGTAATAATAATAATAATAATAATAATAATAATAATAATAATAATAATAATAATAATGAAGTCTGGGGGAGGCTGGTGCAGAAAGCATTGAGCTAGATGTTAGGACACATATGGTAGGTCACAGTCTGGATACAGATCTGCAGGGTGCGTGACCACATGACATATCCTACCTAGGACTGTGCACCAGATCCAGCCAGATCCCAAATCAACAGGTATTTGGCAGAATTGGGTTGAGGCAGCCTCCTATCACCCAGGGTTGATATCACCCAGAATGATACAAAACTGTCCAGGTTGGGCAGCTGGAAGGGTAAAGAGAAGGCAGTTTATGTGAATCTCCTTCTTCTTCTCCCCTCCCCCACATCTATTGTCATGTACCCGCTCATCAGTGCGTGACAATAGATGGGCCATTTGCCCGATTCAGTAGCTCCTGGCCTCCTCACAAGGCCTATCCTCACACCTGTCTCTTCTTCCTGCCTGAGGATAGCTCAGTCGGTAGATCATAAGACCCTTGATCTCAGGGTTGTGGGTTTGAGCCCCACGTTGGGCAAAAGATTCTTGCATTGCAGGGGATTGGACTAGATGACCCTCAGGCTCCCTTCCAACTCTAAAATCCAATGATTCAATGATCCCACTTCCTGACTGCCCTCTGCGCCCCGCCCCCATCACTCTGGGTCATCCAGACCAACCTGTAGCAGTTTGCGGATGTCTCAACTCAGCTCGGGATTCGGGCCTTGGCTGAATACAATGCACAACCCTACTTCTTACATTGAAGTATGATGGGAAATGGGAATATGAAAAGATGTCAGACAAGTTGATTGCTAACCTCCATGTTTACCTCCAAACTGCAGCAGGTGAGGGTACTTTGCTTGTAAGCTCCTCGTAGCCATCTGATTGCCCACTTCTGCAAATAGGATCTCTCTTCCATCATCTGATGTTTTTTGAATATATTTCTTACTCAGTACTTAGCAATGAAGTTTCCTCTTATATCTCCCTTCCTTCCCTCCTCCGATCCCCATGACTTTGTTTCTGTGCCTGGGAAGGAAAGTGGCACAGGGGAGATGGGCAGAGGTGGCCCAAGAAATCACCAGTGTATATTTATCAAGATCTGCTAGTCATTTTTGCCGCCCATCTTCAGCTTGTGCCCATGTTGATAACAGACATGGCTGGTTCCCTGGCGATACGATGCACCTGTCAGGAGTATGGGCAGGAGTCAGGCTCTGGGGCCTGTAGTGCTTTGCAGGACTGGGGCCTGCCTCAGCTTGTGCTGGAGAAGCAAGGAGTGGCCACTCAGGTGAGGCCTCAGCTTGTGCTGGAGAGGCAAGGAGTGGTCACTCAGGTGAGGCCACTTGATACCTCACTGCACCTGGTGGCAGGAGCTGGGAGGGATAAAAGCTCAGCATTTCCCTTCAGCTCTTTGCCACAGCAACGTTATCCCTGCCTGGTTGCATCTGGCCTCTTGCTCCTTGGACCCTCGCCTTTGCTGACGCCTTGATCCTCGACCCTTGGACCTCTGCCTTGCCGACGCCTTGACCCTTGACCCTTGGACCTCTGCCTTGCCGACGCCTTGATCCTCGACCCTTTGACCTTTGCCATGCTGACGCCTTGCTCCTTGACTCCCAGACCTTCGCCTCTGCCTTGCTCCTTGACCCTGCGACTGCCTGCTGCTGGACCCTCAACCCTGCACCTGTTCCTGCTTCTACACCACCATCCTGCCTCTGGTCCTGACGTCCTCAGCCAGGGCTTCAACTGCCCGCCGACCGGACCATGACAGCACCACAGCCTCATTGCTTAATTCATCCAGGATGCAACTTTCTTCCTCCTCTTAAGAGGAACACCAACACAGTTAGGTTTGACAAATGCATTACTTGTAGTAGAACCACTCCACGTTTGCTGTGTTTATTTGTCCAATGCATTTGTCAACCACTGTTCGAAACACAATATCTTTTCACGGCAGCTTAAAACATGGCAAAACTATTTAAAACTGTATCAATATAGAACAATGTGATTGTAACAGCAACAATAAAAGCATTGCAAATCCTGCTTCACCGTTTGATTAGAATTGATTAATTTCAATACACCACAGCCAGTCATCACAGCATGAGAGTAAAAAACAATGGCACTGCTTCCTCAAAAGCAATCTCAGAGAAAAATGTTTTAAGACCGATGCCACAGAGGGTGCTAACTGGATATCTTGGAGAGGGATCTGATAGGCCCAGGACTAAATGAACAATGCCACTGTCCAAATAAATAAAAGCCTTGCTCAACTGCTCTGCCCCAGCCTCCATGACACCTCTCTCACTTGACTCGCCCTACTTTCCATAAACCCAGCTCTCTCACCTGCTCCATCCCCCACCCACTCAACCAAGCTGTCATTCTCCTCTCTTGCTCAATCCACCCACTGCTTGATGTCCAATTTATGTGCATCTTCCTGGGCGAGTCATGTGACCCACACTATGCTCTCGCCCACGACCAGAATTAGGTTTGATGAGGCCCTAAGCTACTGAAGGTAATGAGGCCCTTTCTATGTCCAGCTGTCCTTTGTCAGCAACAAATTGTCACTGTTTTTGTTGTTGTTGTTGAATATGTGCTATAAGGTAATTTATGGACCTAATAGGAGCGTCTCTACCCCCATCGTTCTGCCCGGACACTGAGGTCCAGCGCCGAGGGCCTTCTGGCGGTTCCCTCACTGCGAGAAGCCAAGTTACAGGGAACCAGGCAGAGGGCCTTCTCGGTAGTGGCACCCGCCCTTCCAATAGATGTCAAAGAGAAAAACAACTACCAGACTTTTAGAAGACATCTGAAGGCAGCCCTGTTTAGGGAAGCTTTTAATGTTTAATAGATTATTGTATTTTGGTGTTCTGTTGGAAGCCGCCCAGAGTGGCTGGTACACAACACAAAACACTGTGGCTGTATGAGGTTTTATTTTATTTGTTTTTTAATCTTATATTTTGGAAATGTACATCCAGTTGTTGTTTTTTCTTTGAATTTTTTTGGGCCCCAAAGAGAGTGGGGCCCTAAGCTATAGCTTGTTTATCTTATACAGAAATCCAGCACAGCTCTCGTCCCCTGAAAAGTGCTTTTTTGCAGGAGTAAGAGCATGTGAGATCGCAGCACCCCAAATGGCCACTGATATCTCATGTGAAAAAACGGCAAGTCCCTTTTTTCTGGGATACTCACTAGCCTGCTTCAAGTCCTCCACCACTGCCCCCTGGAAGCCCAGCTAGTTTGTCAGCTGCCTCTCTTGCTTTCCCACTCTGCCCCCACCCACACCACAAGCTGAGCTTGCTCACCCATCGCCCTGCTCAACCCACCAACTGTTTTCTTCCAACGCTGCCCTCAACCTTGCAGAATGTACAATCTATTGCCATATATATATATATATATATATATATATATATATATATATATCCAAACAATGCATGGGACCAGGGCTGGCCCTATGGCAAGGCTGGGTGGCGCAGGGCACCAGGCCGCCGGGCCGCCAGGGGGGCGGCGCACTGCGCCTGCCAGACAGCTGCACTGGGAAACGGGGTGGGGGGCGGGCGCCAGAGGGATCTTTGCACCACGGCGCCAGGGCGCCAGACATGCTTAAAACGGCCCTGCATGGGACTCCTGTTGGAGTTCAAAGATTTAGGGGAGGGGCCTTCAAACAAGCCATTTTCACCTTGCAGAGTCCCTGGCCAATTATGGAAACATCCAAATTTGTCTGTGTGCTCGTGTGTGCTCCTGTGTAAGGAGATAAATTGCAGTCCTAAAATATACCAAGGGACAAGCACAGTATGGTAATTAATATTCAAGGAAGGGACAAATCAATGAGTAGGAAGCAAGCTTGCTTTTTCCACAAGTAGCCTCATAGCCAAATGAATTTCGTAGCTAAGCCATGACATAAGTTACCATTATCTGCCTGGATATTCTTGGATATTCTCTTTCTCCAAACCTGGAATTTCAGAAATGGGAATCAAAATCTTGGCGAGTATATGCAATCGACGTAATGCTGACCAACAACTCGGATGGCTTGAGAAAAGGATTCAACAATTCCATGGAGGGTAAAGCTATCAGTAAAGGTAAAGGGGCCCCTGACCATCAGGTCCAGTTGTGTCCGACTTTGGGGTTGCGGCGCTCATCTCGCTCTATAGGGCGAGGGAGCCAGCGTTTGTCCGCAGACAGCTTCTGGGTCATGTGGCCAGCATGACAAAGCTGCTTCTGGTGAACCAGAGCAGCGCATGGAAACGCCGTTTACCTTCCCACCGGAGCGGTCCCTATTTATCTACTTGCACTTTGATGTGCTTTCGAACTGCTAGGTGGGCAGGAGCTGGGACCGAGCAACGGGAGCTCACCCCGTTGCAGGGATTCGAACCGCCGACCTTCTGATCAGCAAGCCCTAGACTCTGTGGTTTAACCCACAGCACCACCTGGGTCTATCAATTACTGCTATATTTTACCTCCACTGCTGGAGGCAGGTCTTGCTTGCAGGCATGGTCATCTGGTTGGCCAGTGGGAGATCAGGATGATGGGCTAATGAGGCTCTTCTTAGAAAAGGCACAACCTCACATAATATTAAATATTGGGATCATCTTATAAAAATGATGGGCTGTAGATTCAGGGCAGGGAGAAGAAACGCCTTGCCGACACAGTTTAGAGTAAATTTAGGGAACTCGTTGTTGTATGAAGTTTTCATGCACACTAACATAAAATAGAATCATAGAATTGTAGCATTAAAAGGGACCCCAGGTGCCTTCTAGTCCAACCCCCTGCAATCAGGAATCTCAGTTCAAGCATCCATGACAGATGGCCATCCAACCTCTTCTTAGAAACCTCCAGTGAATGAGAGCCCACAACCTCCTGAGGGAGCCTGTTCCACTGTTGAGCAGCTCTTACTGTCAGAATGTTTTCTAGACCCTTGACCATCTTGGAACTACTGTATTCCATTCATGTCTACTATCTCATTGAGCTCAATGGAGCGTATTGCCAGGAAAGTGTGCATAGATTTGTGTAAGAGAGAAACTGGACAGAGGTTTATATATAACACTATACATGTGGCAGAAAAAAATTAATGGGAAGACTGAGTGTGAGTGTGTTTATTTTCTCTTCTCCCATCAAAGTACTAGAACTTGGGGTCTAGTATTAAAGCGATAGAGAATTGAATTCAAGGCAGACAAAAGAAAGAATTCCCCCCAATAATGAATATTTTAATGTGTGTTAGCTGTTTGGTACCGACAGCAAGCCCCTTTGAAGTTGCCGCTTGATGTCACAATGGTGTCATGTGATCGACAGGTGGGTGGCTCCACCCACCTGTCAATGTGCAGCCTATGATGTGGATGCGTCATTGTTCCCCACTGCCGTGGTTAAGCAAAGTTTTTGATTCATAATTGCTTGGGATACTGCACAATTTCTCTCTGTTTTTCCTCTCTGAGAGATTCCAAACACAAGCAGATCTATTGCTAGTCCCTCCCATCTCCCACCGCCAAGAACGAATCTGGATGGCTAAATCTAGAAAGGACATCAACCTTCTCATGCATGACTAAGAGGCTCAAAAGCAATTCCACTGAATCAATCACAGACTATTTCCCACAATGGCTTACTTCACACGCCAAGTGACTAACCGTGCACATTAGCCATCTAATAAGTGAAAGTGTTTCCTGCAGTGGGCTTAATAACCTTTCAAATTATTGTGGGTTGTGTGTTTTTTGTTTGTTTTTTGCACACACAAAAACAAAGGTTATTATAATGTGTTCAGTTAAATTCAAAATTGTAGCTGCAAGAGCCATTATGTTAATCAAAATACTGTATTAAGGCAGCTTGCTACATGCTTTAAATTAATAAATTATGCACTGCTGTGCAACCAGCAAGGTTCCGCCGGGGTCGGAATAAAGGATCTGAGCTATGACCCTCCGCTGAATGTGACAAATGCAGGAAGATCATTTGATCTGTAGCCATCAGATCAAGTTATCTTCTAGGACTATCCTGCAAATTGTGTGCTTTGATCATTTCTGGGTTGCTGCTGTTACAAATGTGTGCTATGGAAGTGGGGGATCTCTCTGACTGCAGCAAGGGCCAGCCTCCAGGTTGGCAAGTTTCCAGGATCTAGGAGTGAGCTGCTTGTCTGCCCAAGTGCTCCAGAAGCCGTATCCTCCAACATTTCTCCAATGAAAATAGAGCTATCCCCCCAACATTTCTCTGATGAAAACAGGGACGTCCCACCATGCCCTCCAACATTTCTCCGATGTCCTAAGGAAGAGTGGCACATTCCGGGATCAAATCAGAAACTGGGACAGCTTCAGTAAATCTGTAACTGTCCCTGGAAAATAGGGACACTTGTAGGGTCTTAAGAAGCTGGTGTACAATCCTCAACACTTCCCAGAGCAGCAAACAAGGATGTTGTTTTGCTTAACACAAACCATGCATCCTATTTGTGTATGTGAATACACATGTGAATTGAGCAAAGTAGGATGCCAATGTGATCTACAACATGCCCACCAGATCTGGAAGCAAATCTAGGGTCTGGCTCAAGAGACCTGGAGCTCAGGCTCATGAACAATGGCTCTGGCAGTGTGCAAGAATCAAAAAAGGCCAGGGAATAGCTAAAACCAGGCAGGGGGCTCAAGATCAGTCATCGGCAAAAGGGGAGAGGTGGTTACTAACCATGCCTATTCAGAAGTAAGCCCTGTTGAATTCAAATAAGTTACCCTCAAGTAGGGGGAGTTAGACCTGCAGGCTTAGGCAGCGTGAGGGGCATCATCTAGGAGGGGGCCAGGGGCCTTCAATATCCAATGACTAATCAAAACACCCTCCCTCCCCACTTACGCAAGAAACTAAGGATCATCACAGCCAACCACAAATGAACAACCACATTCTAAGACAAATCCTGACCTCTCTCACCAACAAAGAAACACGAACAAACAACAGAGAACCTGCACAAACGTCGAACCCCTACACATACCAAGAAAAATAGAAACATCGGCAATCCACCACACCCAACTCCCCATCCCACCCACCTCTTTCCCCCCTTCCTCATAAAATTGATGTGTAAAAATGATGCATGGGAAAAAAATGAATGAGACATTGCACTACCTTTGTTACCCAAGAAAATCTTTAATAAAAATACATATATATATATATATATATATATATATATATATATATATATTCCAATGACTACGTGCACATTCTGTGCGCGCATGCTGCACAGTGTGCTCAAGTCACTCAGGCGCCACCAACAGGTGCTTCTGTCAAAGGCCAGCAGCCCAGTTAAACTGGTTAATCTTAACTTCACTCTGCACACTTTTCCAGATAGACTGGCTTCTTGCTATTGGGCCAAGGTCTACAGGAGGACTCTCAGATATCTTCCACTGGACCTGGGGTCCATCACATCTCCAGGGAACTCAGGTCTGTAATTGGCTTTCAGGAAGTTGAGCTTGCAAAGCTGGAAAACGAAATCCATAGGATTTCCAGCCCTTAAGTTCCAGGGGTGCCCAAACTTTTTTCATAGAGGGCCAGATTTGATGAAGTGAACATGCGTGAGGGCCAACTGGAGTTGCTGAGCTTTTTTTAAAAGATTGAAGTTGTTGAGGTGTTTTGTTTTGTTTTTACAATTTTTTTGTTGAACTTTTTTCAGGTCAGGATTGAAGTTGCTGAGCTTTTTTTTTTAGGATTTTACCCCAGGACATATACTGCCACAGAAGCTGGATTTAATCAACTGGTGGGCCAGATTAGGCCCCCAAAAGGGACTTTGGACATGCCTCCTTAAACAAACAAAAAACTCCTGCCCTATTCAAGGATTTCCCCACTCAAAGTCATCCCAAAATCGGCGAATTTGACCTCATTCACCGCCTATCGTGTTCTCTTAGTGAATCAGTGACTGACACAATTCTTCAGCACCTTTGTTATGTTTCTTAGACTTCCTTTCACCACGCTTTGGCTGTGGACCAGCACTGCACATGGATTGCGCTGCTTGGCAAGTGCAACATAAAGTCTGCTGGATTCTGACCTTTCCAGTTTTTCCTTGGAGGGCAGATTTAATGCTGACTGGGCTTTGCCCATGGAGTGTTCTACCACATGCGCTGCCTTTTAGCACATTTAGCACCATGCTTGAGCGGGTGGTGAGTCACAGGACTGGCTCTGATTTTGTCGCCCGTTATCTTGGACAGCTTTTTCCCCCCTGGAGAGATAGGTCATTGGCTTATACAGCCTTTGAGTACAGTTGCTGAGGGACGTGGTGTTGCTTTGGCATCAGGGAAAAAGAAACAGAGGGTCCCTTGCCTCTTCTGGCCTTTGAGGGCATCAAATTTTTCAATAGATTTCAGTTGTCCAGGTTGCCAGAGCCCAAACCCATATATCTGAGGGTCATAGCTATCCAAAGCCTCACCCCTTGGGAACTCTGCGTTTATGGGCCAATTAAATTGCACTTGCCATGTAGTTTCTTCCCAGTCACTTCCTTTTGAGGCATTTGTGAGAACGCACGGAAACGCCGTCTACCTTCCCACCGGAGTGGTACCTATTTATCTACTTGCACTGGCATGCTTTCGAACTGCTAGGTTGGCAGGAGCTGGGACAGAACAACAGGAGCTCACCCTATTGCGAGGATTTCAACCGCTGACCTACTGTGCCTCTTGGGCAGGCATCCCCAAACTTCGGCCCTCCAGATGTTTTGGACTACAATTCCCATCATCCCTGACCACTGGTCCTGTTAGCTAGGGATCATGGGAGTTGTAGGCCAAAACATCTGGAGGGCCGCAGTTTGGGGGTGCCTGCTCTTGGGCTTGCCAAGTTTCTTAGTAAACTGGATTTTGTATCAAATGTCACATTGCACACTTTTCCAGAAATTTCACAGAAACGCACCATGCACACAGATCTGGATTTCATGCTATACCTCTCACCCAGTTTCTCAAAAGAGGATTCTAACTCCACAAAATGAGGCTTCCTCACCACAGAAGAGGTGCATTAGAATGTCTTTATAGTTCTGGCAGGTGGGGAGTTGAGCTTACATTAGTGTTGCAAGGCAGCAGAGGGTGGTGTATGCTTACATGAGTTTCCTTCCATTAAACATTTCCCCAACACTCTGCAGCCTCCCTGGCTACTCGTGTGTCCTGAACTGAGAAAGACTCACAGGAGGATATTACTCATTATCATACCTGCCAAGTTGCTGTCAGAGAAATAAGGGACCGGGCCGGAAATAGCAGACCGGAAGTAGCACTGTCGCCATTTTGGAACTGGGCGGAGCATGCTCAGAAGTGACTTTTGATGCTGCTTTGCCCAGTTCCAAAATGGCCGCCGCGCCAGAAGTCGCACTGCAGCCATTTTGGAACTGGGCAGAGCAGCATCAAAAGTTGCTTCTGAGCATGCTCCGCCCAGTTCCAAAATGGCCACCACACCAGAATAAACCATGAAAAAACAAAAAAAAATCCGTTTTTTTCAGCTAGGAACAGCTGGAAAAACGGTGATTTCCCGGGGAAAACGGGAGACTTGGCAGCTATGTGACTCATGATGTCTTTTCCTGAGCAATAGCTACCAAGTACCTGAGACTGATGCACTCATGGAGCTTGCATTTAAGGGAGGTCCTTTTATACCTTTTAATATATACATATATAAAATCTTCTCACACCGGCAAAATAAAAATACTATTTAAATATAGCAATATAACAGCCATCGGCAGCTTCCTTGGCTTCGACCACCCAAGGATGTCATGGAGTTGTCAGGAAAATTGGCACCCAGGAAGGCTGCAAAATGCTGGGTGCTCAGAAAGGCTGCAGAACGTTGGCCACTTCCCAACTAAGGTGAGTGCAACTAACCACGCCCTATTCATTAGAATTTCATAGGATATTCCTCTCTGTCCAGATCATTTTTGAATGCAGTTCCTTTTCTTATTAACTGCTGGAGATGGATTGCATGGACGATGGGGAGTAGAAGAAAATTTCAGAAGAGCACAGTTCACGCCCCTCTTCCGACTCTCCTCTTGCTCCCCTGTAGAGGTGACTTCTGTGTTAGATCCTCAAAAGTGGTATCTGACACTTAAAGGGCGATGTGCCGACCCGTTATTAAAAATAGCCCCATTGAGCCATTTTGTGTTCTTGACAGTGTGCCACAGATGTCATAAGGTTACATTGTGTGTGCGCGCTTCCCTCTCTTCCTCGCCCCCTCCCCTTACCACTTTCCCTTCCTGTTACTATCTTTGTGGCCGGAATAAATTAAATGTTGTTGGCATCGGATTTCGTCCTTGCTGTGACAGCAGGGAAGAGGGGTGGGGTGCTCTCGGCCCCGCTCCTTCGCTGTATCAATGGGTACCGTAGGACAAAACATTAGCATACTTGCCCCCAAGATGTCCCCTCGTGAAAGATGGGACTAAAATGTTGCTTTTACAGTGGGAGGCGGCGAGTCTTCAGTGCGGCGATGGTTGACCTTTCTAAGGATAGAAATGTCAGTAGCCCACAGCTGCAAGGAGAGAGAGAGAGGAGGAGGAGAGAAAAAGGGATTTTTCTCATCCCTTTGGAGAAAGCTGGGATATGTTGACCTTTGTTGGCTGATGTTGCCGCAGCCGATTCTCTCCCTGTCAATAGAGCTCAGTAACACCAGGGCGAGTACCAGCGAGGGGTTTATAGCAATGATGGGTGAACTCAACCTCCTTGGGCTTGAAAATCAGCCAAATTATCGCTGCCAATACAGATACGGATATGGAATTTGATCAGCCTATTTCTAAAACACTCCAAATTCACCCTACCCTGCCAATGGCACATCTAGTCCAGCATTTGGTTCGCACAGTGGCCAACCAGATTCCCTTAGGAAGCCTACAGGTGGAACCCAAGTTCAAGAGATCTCTCCCCACCTGCAGTTTCCAGCGATTGGCATTCAGAAGCTCTGTTGCCTCTGACTGTGGAGTAGTCAGAGCTAGCAGCCATTGATACCCTTTACCTCTGTGCAATTCTCTAATCTTCTCCATCCAAGATGGTGGCCATCACTGCCTCCTGTGAGAGCAATTTCCATACTTCAACTACCCGCTGTTGTGCAACCTGCATATTTCTGCATTGCAGTGGATTGGACTAGATGACTCTCGGGCTACCTTCACTTGTCTTCTTAAAGTCAGGTAGTGGTTTATTTCCTTGACATCTGATGGGAGGGCATTCCACAGGGCGGGCGTCACCACCGAGAAGGCCCTCTACCTGCTTCCCTTTAAGCTTACTTCTCAGGAAGGAAACTACCAGAAGGCCCTTGGAGCTGGACCTCAGTGATGATGGGGGTGGAGCCGCTCCATCAGGTCTACCGGGCCGAGGCCGTTTAGGGCTTGAAAGGTCAGCACCAACACTTTCAATTGTGCTCGGAAACATATTGTGAAACATTCATTGCTTCATCTCCTTGATCATTTTGGCTGGCCTTTTCTGAAACTTTTCCAACTATGCCAAATACCTTCCAGGCTTTAGCCCTCTGGATTATCTCCTGGTGATATGATGATGATGATGATGATGATATTTCCTTTTTAAAAAATAATTTTTTTATTAACATCCATTCATATCTTATACAATATTTTTGGACTTCCATCTTCCACATCTTAAGATTTCCAAACTTTTTAATTACAGGTAGGTAGCCGTGTTGGTCTGACGTAGTCAAATAAAAATAAAAATAAAATCCTTCCAGTAGCACCTTAGAGACCAACAAATTTTGTCATAGGTATGAGCTTTCTGAAGAAGTGTGCATGCACATGAAAGCTCATACCTATGTCAAACTTTTTAACTTCTTCATGTATTCCATACTATTACTTTTAATAATCATTAGTCAATTTTCATTTTCCTAGATTATCCCTGTAATATTTCATACAGTTATCCTTACAAAACTTCCTGCAAACCTATAAGCGTAATTGGTTGTTTACAAATTTTTTTTCAAATATTTCTCAAATTTAGTCCAGTCCTTTAAGAACCTCTGGTCCCGCCGGTTTCGAATTCTCCCTGTCATCTTATCCAATTCTGTGTAGTCCATCAGCTTCATCTGCCATTCTTCTATCGTCGGTATTTCTTCTCGTTTCCATCTCTGTGCCATCAATACTCTTGGTGCAGAATAAAAATAATAATATTTCATGGCACAGCCCTTACCCCTAGGTCAAACCCCTTGCTGGTCCTGAAGCACATAGAATCATAGAATCGTAGAGTTGGAAGAGACCACAAGGGCCATCCAGTCCAACCCCCTGCCAAGCAGGAAACACCATCAAAACATTCCTGACATATGCCTGTCAAGCCTCTGCTTAAAGACCTCCAAAGAAGGAGACTCCACCACACTTCTTGGTAGCAAATTCCACTGCCGAACAGCTCTTACTGTCAGGAAGTTCTTCCTAATGTTTAGGTGGAATCTTCTTTCTTGTAGTTTGAATCCATTGCTCCGTGTCCGCCTTCTGGATCAGCAGAAAACAACCTTTCTCCCTCCTCTATATGACATCCTTTAATATATTTGAACACGGCTATCATATCACCCCATAACCTTCTCTTCTCCAGGCTAAACATACCCAGCTCCCTAAGCCGTTCCTCATAAGGCATCGTTTCCAGGCCTTTGACCATTTTGGTTGCCCTCCTCTGGACACGGTCCAGCTTGTCAGTATCCTTCTTGAACTGTGGTGCCCAGAACTGGACACAGTACTCCAGGTGAGGTAAGTTCCTTAAGCGCCTCAAACAGTGCTAATAATTGAACGGATGATGGAGAGATGGAGAGGTGTGCATTTAGGAACCTCTGGCTTTTGCATAGCGGGAATGTCACCTGCTGTAAAAAAAAAAAAAAGGCAATCTGTTACTCCACCTGCTCTGGTCCTGTCTACCACTGTCATGCAACCCCCCAGAAGGATGCTATTGAGATGATGTGGTCCTCAGGTTGCAAAAGATCTCTGCACTCCTTTTCCTCCACAAAGATGCAATAAAAAAAAATCAGATATCAATAGAGAAACGCATTAAGAAAAATGCAGCGTAAGTGCTATTCTCAGGACTGCAGAAAATGAGAGGTGATGTAAAGTTCATGTTAGTTTTTTAAAATGGGATGTAAAGCAAAAGGTATAGACCTCGGATAACGGTTGTCATTAGAACGTTAGTCATTAACAATAGTTTCCCTGGTGCCTACAAAGGGCAGAAAGCCTCAAGCTACAGAACTTAACTACAGGCAGCTTAAATGCTGCAACAGAAACATCCATTGAATACAAAATACACCCTTTTAGTAGCTAATGGTTCAGGAGCACAACTGCTCTGCTCTGAGTCCACTGGGCACGCATTGCCTCCTGGCCTATTTCGGAATAATCAGCTGTGACACTAGGAGAAAATTGATACAGATGCCCTCGTGGCTGAAATTAGGAGCTGGCCATATGAGATTAGGAGGCCACTCGGAGGTGTCACTGTCCCCGGATTAATTCTGCCACACTGAAGGAGTAAATTGATGGTACCAAGGCAAAGGGCACTGTCAAATTCTGAGGAAGACCCCAGGAAAATCTGGGAAAGGGCCCCAGAACAAATCTAAGGACAAATGAGTGAATCACTCCAGAGAGGGCTGTCGTGCTCCTGACGAAGTTTGAAACAGATTTGCTGTCAAGTTTCCAACATCCAAGGAAATGTGAGAGAAGCCGGTTTTGTAAGATTAGCACCATCCCTCACATATCCCTCATATCTATGTGGCTGGTAGGTTTAACGGGATATTTCAGGTTCACCTTGAGAGGTGTGTGTAGGGGTGTGTGTGTGTGTGTGTGTGTGTAAGAGAGAGAGAGGGGGGGATTGTAGAGCTGTAAGACTTAGTGTCTTTAAGGTCCGGCCCTATCATTAGGCAGAGTGGGACAGCCATCTCCCACAGCAAGTGCCCGGGTTTGGCAGCAACCACACACCACTCCTCCCTGAGATTTGATTTCTGTTATTTTATATGCTGCCTTTCCACAATGAGCTGTGCCCAAAGCAGCTTGCAACAAATACAGTGGAACCTCGGTTTATGAACACCTCGGTTTACGAATTTTCGGTTTACGAACGCCGCGGACCCATCTGGAACGGATTGATTCACTTCCCATTACTTTCAATAGGAAAGTTCGCTTCAGTTTATGAACGCTTCAGTTTATGAACAGACTTCCGGAACCAATTACACCCATGCTTCGGGTTAAGTACGCTTCAGGTTGAGTACTCCGCAGACCCATCTGGAACGGATTAATCCACTTTCCATTACTTTCAATGGGAAAGTTCACTTCAGTTTATGAACAGACTTCCAGAACTAATTGTGTTCATAAACCGAGGTAACACTGTATCCACATAGGTGTGTCACATCCTATGCGCAGGTTCCCAGCAGAGCATGTATGCACAGTGGTACCTCTACTTACGAATGACTCGTCTTACGAATGTTTCTACTTACGAATGGAGCTCCGTCCGCCATCTTGGATGCTGTTTAGATAGGATTTGTTCTACTTACGAATTTTTAGATAGGGTTGCATCGACTTACGATCTTTTTTCTCCCAATGCATTCCTATGGGATTTGACTTACAATTTTTTTCGACTTACGAATGTGAGTTCGGAACGCATTAAATTCGTAAGTAGAGGTACCACTGTATAACCAAAACTAGCCTTGGTAAATAAAGGTAAAGGAAAAGGTACCCCTGACCATTAGGTCCAGTTGCGGACGACTCTGGGGTTGCGCGCTCATCTTGCTCCATAGGCTGAGGGAGCCGGTGTTTGTCTCCAGAAAATGAGTCAGACTGAACCATGACCAAAGGCCTGGCAGAACAGCTCCATCTTGCAGGCCCTGCGGAAGGATGTCAAATCTCGCAGGGCCCTGGTCTCTTCTGAGAGAGCATTCCACCAGGCCGGGGCCACGGCTGAAAAGGCCCTGGCTCTGGTCAAGGCCAGTCTAGTCTCCCTGGGGCCCAGAATTTTCAGGGTGTTGTTATTTGCAGACCATAAGGTCCTCTGTGGGACATTCCAGGAGAGGCGGTCTCGTAGGTACAAGGGTCCTAGGCCATAGTATAGGGCTCTATCTATATCTGTCTATCGATATCTATCTATCTATCATCTATCTATCTATCTATCTATCATCTCTTTTAATTTATATACCGCCCTTCATCAAAAGATGTAATATGCCCTCCAAAACAAAAGGAAATAATTCACCATTCCTCTAAGGTGATTGTTCCATCCTGGCTACCATGTTTCTCCAAAAATAGGACACCGTCTTATATTTATTTTTCCTTAAAAAAACACACGGTGGCTTATTTTCAGGGGATGTCTTATTTTTTTATATTAAGTATGGTACAGTTTAACCTACAAGGTTAAACTGCCTATTACTATGGCTTATTTTCAGGGTATGGCTTATTTTCGGCGTGTGGCTTAATTTCAGGGTATTGCTTATTTTCGGGGTATGGCTTATTTTAGGAGAAACACGGTAGCATTTTGCCCTGCTAGACGGAAAAATCCCCCTGATCTTTCCCTTGCATGCTGTTCTCCTGCCCTCCCCCAGAGCCAAAGCCCCATTGCACAAGCTGATACGTTAGCAAACATCCCATGCAAAATCTACAATCGAAAATGCAAGTTGTGGAAAGCACAAGTCCAGTGTTCAGATGTTCAGAAATTAGAAAACATAAGTGTGTTTTTCTCTCACTTCCCCCATTTCAGTCTCTTTGAAGACAATTTAGGACATCTGGGCATTTAAAAGAAAAAGTCTCAATGGCTCCCCAGAACTAGATTCCCTATCATTTGCTATTCTGGTAGCATTTCAGTTCACCTATCAAGAAAGAACTCGGCTATCAGTGTTTAGATGTCCATGCTGATAACTGAACTTTGGTTTATTGCAATCTATTTTATGGCTAATCCTGTAGCCCCCTAAAGAACAGACATCCTGCTTTATCTCTGCCTTCCTAGGCATTCATAAAAGATGCATCTCCAGCAAGACAAGGAAGACCCAAGCCCTTTACTTGGAGAGACTCCATGTGAATAATACTGCTGCAGAAAGTTGAGAGGTCACCTAGCAAAAATGTAGCTGAGTTCCCTTGGGTTTTCCTAATTAGGCACTGAACCTATGGAGAAAACCAACCCACAAATGAAAGATGGTACACACAAAACACAAGCGTTGCATGTTCCGGTTGGTACAAGCTGCATTGCCTTTCAGAAACCCGGGTTGTTTCTTTTGAATCTTATATAATTTGAAAACCAAGGTTCTTCTGAATAATAGATGCTTGGAGAGTTCGTTTTTCAGATAAAAACAATAGGATGTTTCTCTGCGAAGGATAGATAAAAATAATAATGATCGCAGCCCAAAGGGATCAGAGGGATCCCCAGGAAATCTAAGTGGGAACTGCAGAAAACAAATTGCAACTTTTGCTCTGGGTACCACGGTTTAAGAAGGATAATTGACAAAGTGCAACATGGAAAAACTTTCTGACAGTAAGAGCTGTTCGAAAGCGGAACGGTCCCTCTTGGGAGGCTGTGGATTCTCCTTCCTTGGAGGTTTTTAAGCAGAAATTGGATGGCCATCTGCCATGGATGCTTCAGCTGAGATTCCTGCATTGTGTGGCAAGGTCCTGAACCCTCCAACGTTGTAGAATAAAGACACTTGACACCAGAATTTAGGTTAATGGGCTGAAAAAGGCTACAACTTTATTGATTACAGATTGTAAGTGGTATTGGCTTAGGCATTGGAAACAATGACTATATCTGACTCCTGCCCGCCTGCCAGGAGTCTAGTAAGGGTTAACCACCGATAGGGGGAGCCCTGTTGATGCACATCAACTAGGAATTCCCCCAGGGTCATCGATAGGGGTTGTGCTATGGCCCTGGCCCCTGCCTGGGCTTTGGACAGAGGACATGCCCCCAGATTCCTTTAACAGAATACACTTGAAATAGGAGGGGTAGGTGATGGTCGCCACCTCCCCTCCCCTCCAACCGAATACTCTAAGGCCTAACTGCCAAACCTTACAAAGTTGTGACGATTTGCTACGAGGTAGGCAAAAAACCGGGACCCAGGTGGCACTGTGGGTTAAACCACAGAGTCTAGGGCTTGCTGATCAGAAGGTCGGCGGTTCGAATCCCTGCAACGGGATGAGCTCCCATTGCTCGGTCCCAGCTCCTGCCCACCTAGCAGTTCGAAAGCACATCAAAGTGCAAGTAGACAAATAGGGACCGCTCCGGCGGGAAGGTAAACGGTGTTTCCGTGCGCTGCTCTGGTTCGCCAGAAGCAGCTTTGTCATGCTGGCCACATGACCCAGAAGCTGTCTGCGGACAAATGCCTCGGCCTATAGAGCGAGATGAGCGCCGCAACCCCAGAGTCGGACACGACTGGACCTGATGGTCAGGGGTGCCTTTAGGTAAAAAACCAAGTGGCTGCTGCCAATTTGCCAAGTGGGAAAAATTCCTACCAGGCCCCCTGGACAACCAAGGCGACCAACTGAAGTCCATAGCAAGGTCAAAGGATAAGGACCTAAACTTAGGGAGGGAGGGAGAACTGCGCAAGTGGGAGCTTTTGCTCCATAGCAGCGGCAGGGGCCTCTGGCCTGTGGGCCATTCCTGGACCACAAATCCATTGTCCCTCATACCTTGCTCATCTGTCAATCATCTGACATCACTGGGTGATGTCAGCTGATCACTGGGGTTTGGGAGTTCAGTCCTGTTGGGTACTGCTTCACCAGCCCCATCCCTGCAGGGTGAAGTGGACCCCTGCAGAGAGCAGGATTGGACCCTCTGCTTATTAGCTGGTGATCCAAGAGAGATCAATCCTGCTGGGTGATGCTTTGGCAAAGCTGACTCCCTCCTTCCACACTCTGTGGGTCAACTTTTGACAGCTGGGTGGGACATGCCCGCCTATCAGTCACCAGATGTCACCAGGTTGTGGAAGCCTGCTTTAAAAGGAACGAAGAAGGGGGAAGAGAAAGGAAACTCAAAATCCACTCTCTCCCTTCACATCTTGGCTGCCCAGCATCTCTCCTCCAACCCAGTATATAAATGGAACAGGTGGGCACTAACTTGAAGCCTCCATTGACACTCCGGATCCCATGAATAATTCAGATTTCCCCTATCTTTAGTGCACAGCAATTTCAAACAAGCAACTGGCTGGAAGGGGAGACACATATCAAAATTAAAGCTGTCAAACTTTATTTTTGCTCAAAAATAAAAACAGAGGTGTTCAGAGGTGTTCTGCCGTTTGTAAAGTGCTGTTCACAACCCAGAGATGGCCCTTCTGCAGCTTTGGCCAAACGGGCACCCAGAAGACCCCAAAGAACACCTGGGCTTTCTGGGCAAACAAACAAACAAACAAACAACAAACAAACAAACCTCATTTCTTCCACTGCAAAGAAGGTGCACCAAATCATTGAAACCGAAAGTAAGTTTTCCTCTTCAGAATGTCAATTCAAATTCCACATTCAAAATGTGACAAAATCAGGCATTGATTTTCAGATCTGGCAAATGTTATCACTGATATAGGCCGTGAGCAAACTAGAGGTGAAGCTTTTTCAGTCTGAGATTTGTGTTCCCTTGTGGACAATCTTGGGAGTGGGGGTGGGGGCAGCAGATGCCCATGATGGACAGGGCCAGGGGCAAAAGTGGGTGGAGCAACCAATGCAAATGTCACTTTTGTACACTAGGCTAGGGGGACGCTGGTGGCGCTGTGGTCTAAACGACTGAGCCTCTGGGGCTTGCCGATCAGAAGGTTGGCGGTTCGAATCCCTGCGACGGAGTGAGCTCCCGTCGTTCGGTCCCTGCTCTTGCCAACCTAGCAGTTCGAAAGCTCGTCAAAGTGCAAGTAGATAAATAGGTACTGCTCCGGCGGGAAGGTAAATGGCGTTTCCGTGCGCTGTTCTGGTTCGCCAGAAGCGGCTTAGTCATGCTGGTCATATGACCTGGATGCTGTCTGCGGACAAACGCCAACCTCCCTTGGCCTATAGAGCGAGATGAACGCGCAACCCCAGAATAATCCGCAACTGGACCTTACGATCAGGGGTCCCTTTACCTTTACACTAGGCTAGTTTCTGCACACACTCACCTCCCTCTATCCATTAAAGCAAGAAGCTTTTGCAGAGTTCAGTAACACATGCAGGCCAGTCAGCATCCCCATCAGTTTTCCAACCATGTGAATTCTTTCTCAGACAACCCAAAAGAGCTGAAGAAATATTAAATCTGCTTTGCTCCTTGCTTACTGGGCTGGGATAGCTCAATTGGTAGAGCATGAGACTCTTAATCTCAGGGTTGTAGGTTTGAGCTCCATGCTGGACAAAAACATTTGTGTCTTACAGGGGGGTTGGACTAGATGACCCTCGTGGTCCCTTCCAACTCTACAATTCTATCATTCTTACTCCTTCTATAAGTGGCCATTTCCCCACTGGAGTCAGTCCAGTGATGATTCATTTACGACAAACACGCAAGAACATGATATACCCAGGGCCAGATTTAGGTTTGATGAGGCCCTAAGCTACTGAAGGGAATGGGGCCCTTTATATGTCCAGATGTCCTTTGTCAACAACAAATTTTCCCTGTTTTTTGTGTTGAATGTATGCTATATGGTAATTTATGGACCTAATACGGTAGGTATCTAGAGCCATTTGCACATAACAAAATATGTATTTTGTCAAAGTAATTGTTGAACTGAAACACAATTAAGAAGAAGTATATTAATAGTGGAGGAAAATGGGGCCCTCCACAAGAGAGTGGGGCCCTAATCTTTAGCTTGTTTAGCTTATATGTAAATCCAGCACTGGATATACAGTGGTGCCACGGGTTACAGACGCTTCAGGTAACCGACTCCGCTAACCCAGAAATAGTACCTCGGGTTAAGAACTTTGCTTCAGGATGAGAACAGAAATCGTGCGGTGGCAGCAGGAGGCCCCATTGGCAAAAGTGGTACCTCAGGTTAAGAACGGTTTCAGGTTGAGATCGGACCTCCGGAATTAAGTTCTTAAATTGAGGTACCACTGTACTTGTAGGATTAGGCCAATAGCCCATCTGGCCCAGCATCCCGCTCTCACGGGGGCCAATCAGATTCCCCTATGGAAAGACCACAAGCAGGAGCTGAACTCAAGAGCACTCTTCCCTTCCTGAGGTTTCCAGCATCTTGCATCTTGCATCTTTTGAAGCCATGTTGGTTAGGAGTACCTACCATGTCTAATTTCCCCATTTTCCCACATTGCACATTATCCTGTTTAGGGAGGCTTTTAATGTTTAATAGATCACTGTGTTTTATTTTTCTGTTGGAAGCCGCCCAGAGTGGCTGGGGAAACCCAGCCAGATGGGCGGGGTATAAATAATAAATTATTTATTATTATTATTATTATTATTATTATTATTATTATTATTATTGGGCTTTCCAGCTGTGTGATTGCTTCTTCCCCCCAGCTCTCTAGTTTGTATCCAGCTGCACATTTAAAAAACAACAGCAGCAGCAACTGGGGGGAGTCTCAAGGGGTGAGTAGAGAGGCCTGGAGGACAGGATTTGCCCCTTGGGCTTGAGGTTCCCCACCCCCTTTCCAAATAATGTCTTGCTATACATCAGGTGTAAGAAAATTATTACTGAGGGCTGGTGGCTGGTGAATTAGGTATTAGGAGGCAGTGATGGTTTAAGATAAAAGGTCTCTTAAGGTAGCTGCATATTTTATCAAACACACTAATAGTCAGCAGGATGTGGGTGGGTGGGTGTGGAAGCCTGAAAACAAAACTCACAGCTCACCTTCCTCTTTAAACCAATCATAATAATAATAATAATAAGGAGTCGATTCCATAGTCCATTACCAATACCCAAAGCAATCCGGGAAGGTTAATAGCTCTCCTTCTCTCTTAGTCACCTTTCTATTATTTAAGAATTGAGCTGTCGGTTTTAACAGCCTGACAAACTCTTTGACCAATATTCCCTCTGTCTGACATTAACTCCAGAAAATGCCTTTATAACATTTTAAATAAATTCTTTTTTTAAAAAAATCCTCCACAAAAAACCCACAATTCTGCTCAGCTAGGAACAGCCTATTCATTCCGCAGTGCAAAGCTCTTTGCAATTATGTGGCACCTCAACAGCTGGGCACCTCTGCCTAGTTCCAGTCTTTTGACTCATAGACTCATAGAATTGTAGAGTTGGAAGGGACCCTGTGGATCATCTAGTCCAGGCATCCCCAAACTGCGGCCCTCCAGATGTTTTACCCTACAACTCCCATGATCCCTAGCTAACAGGACCAGTGGTCAGGGATGATGGGAATTGTAGTCCAAAACATCTGGAGGGCCGAAGTTTGGGGATGTCTGATCTAGTCCAACAACCCCCTGCAATGCAGGAACATGCAGCTGTGTCAATAGCCCTTGCCTCCATGAGTTTGCCTAATCTCCTTTTTAAGCCATCTAGAAGGGGAAGAAATGGAGGCAGTGAGAGATTTTACTTTCTTGGGCTCCTTGATTACTGCAGATGGTGACAGCAGTCACAAAATTAAAAGACGCCTGCTTCTTGGGAGAAAAGCAATGACAAACCTAGGCAGCATCTAAAAAAGCAGAGACATCACCTTGCCGACAAAGGTCCGTATAGTTAAAGCTATGGTTTTCCCAGTAGTGATGTATGGAAGTGAGAGCTGGACCATAAAGAAGGCTGATCGCTGAAGAATTGATGCTTTTGAATTATGGTGCTGGAGGAGACTGTTGAGAGTCCCATGGACTGCAAGAAGATCAAACCTATCCATTCTTAAGGAAATCAGCCCTGAGTGCTCCCTGGAAGGACAGATCGTGAAGCTGAGGCTCCAATACTTTGGCCACCTCATGAGAAGAGAAGACTCCCTGGAAAGACCCTGATGTTGGGAAAGATTGAGGGCACTAGGAGAAGGTGATGACAGAGGACGAGATGGTTGGACAGTGTTCTCGAAGCTACGAACACAAGTTTGACCAAACTGCGGGAGGTAGTGGAAGACAGGAGTGCCTGGCGTGCTATGGTCCATGGGGTCACGAAGAGTCGGACACAACTAAACGACTAAACAACAAAAACAACAACAGGTTACCGGCCATCACTGCCCCTAGTGGGAATGAGTTCCATAGTCTATGAATGTGTGATGACATACTTATTTTTTTCCATCCTGAATCTTCCACATTCAACTCCATTGGATGCCCATGAGTTCTGGTGTTATAAGAGAGGGAGTAAAATTTTACTCCATCTGCTTTCTCCCTGCCGTGCATAATTTTATAGACTTCTGTCCTGTCACCTCTAGCATGCCTTTTCTCTAAACTACAATATCTCAAATGCTGCAACCTTTTCTCATAAGAGAGTCACTCCATCCACTGGGGCATTTTGGTTGCCCTTCTTTCCTTCAGCGAAATGACACAGGGCCTCAGAACATCAGTAGATGCTGCATAAGGGAGGGGCTAATTAACCTGGCACCATCCAGAAGATCTGATCTGCACATACCTTTTAGCTGTGATAGAGGGCAGTGGAAGGAGCCCAGGCCAGGCCTCCCTGAGGATCCATTACACTCTTGCAAGTTGGTGTAAGGGAGGGGTAGCCAGTGTTGCATCCTCCAGATGTTGTGGACTACGGTGATGACTTTTTTACAACAACATTTCCCTGTACAGTATCATAATTTGATGAGCTTTCATTAAAGATGAGATAATATCTTACTTTCAAAGAGATTTGATTAAAAAAAACCTCACGCACAAAATGATTTTAAAAATTTTTATTTATCAGTTTTTTGACCATTTTTGAAGTCACGGTAAGCAGATATAAAATTGAACCCAAGCTTTCGAGTCACATATATACAACATTATATAAAGGTAAAGGTAAAGGGACCCCTGACCATTAGGTCCAGTCGTGACCGACTCTGGGGTTGCGCGCTCATCTCGCATTATTGGCCGAGGGAGCCGGCGTATAGCTTCCAGGTCATGTGGCCAGCATGACAAAGCTGCTTCTGGCAAACCAGAGCAGCACATGGAAACGCCGTTTACCTTCCCGCTGTAGCGGTTCCTATTTATCTACTTGCATTTTGACGTGCTTTCGAACTGCTAGGTTGGCAGGAGCTGGGACCAAGCAAAGGGAGCTCACCCCGTCACAGGGATTCGAACCGCCGACCTTCTGATCAGCAAGCCCTAGGCTCAGTGGTTTAACCACAGCGCCACCTGGGTCCCTACAACATTATATAGGTGTCATCAAACACACAAGGAAGCTTTTTTTAGCTGCAGTTACAGTATAGACGCCGCTAGAGGACAATGTTTTGCTACCTCTCCTGTAGGTTCTTTTCCCAGCATGTCCGGCAGGGTCTGCTGGCTGAGTTTTGAGGTCCCAAAAAGGGGCTTTTACCTTGCGCAGGTGTGACATTTGTATGCCCTATGTTGCTAAGAACACTCCCCATTGTGGAATGTGGTGTTGTGTCCAAATTTGATACGAAATATATATAGAATTGTTAATACAATTTTATGAAATGGTAAAACGGCATACAAAAAAACTGTTTGTGCGTATCCTTTTTTTAAATATTTCAATGAAATATACCTCATTTTAGTCATAAATAGGCAAAAGTTCATCCATTTGTGCTACAGGAAATAATTTTTGAGAAAAAAAAAGAAAAAGTCACCACCCTATTGTGGACATAACCCACAGGGAAGAGGTGCTTGGGTGGGGGAGACAGAAGTGGAAGGGAGGAGAAGGGAAGAAGACAGAGAGAGATGCAAGCAGAATAATAAGGCTGGGATGGATCTGAAGCTTCTGCCTGCGCCTATCTCTGGAAGCGTCATTGCATGTGAGACCCTTTAACCTGGCCTAGAAATAAATTCAGACAGGACTCGAATTTTTGGTTTGGTTTTTGGCAGAATTTAGGCCACAACTTTATTGATTAAGTGAGTGGTTGCATAGGCTCTGGTTCGGCTAGCTACCTACGGCAGCGCTGACTGTGGGCAGCAAACCAGGGTGAACACCTGGGATGGGGGCCGATGGGTGTCTGGCCCGAGTCCACATAGATGCACCCTGAACTCAGGCTCAGGGCACAACCCCGCTCGGGGAAGACCAACCACGAGTCCTTGGATTCCCTTTGAAGGAATACCCATGCATAGGGATGGCTAGGAATCCTGTTACCCCTATCAAAAGAACCAGAGCCTATCCGCCAATCTTACAAGTTGTGACGATTTGCTATGCGGCAGGCGAAACCCAAGTGGCACCAGCCAATCAGCCAAATGGGGGACTTCCTGCCATGCCCCTGTCCCAAAGACAGGCGGCACCCGATGCCATGGCAAGGTCAAGGGCAGGAAGAGGTGGGCGGGTGTTCCGATGCTTGTTGTCATCTCATTTTTGACCACATCCAGCTTACCATTATCCATGGTTCTTACATTCCAGGTTCCTATGCAATATTTTTCTTTACAACATCAGACTTTCCTTTCGCTTCCAGGCATATCCGCAACTGAGCGACCTTTCGGCTTTGGCCCAGCCGCTTCATCAGCTCTGAATCTACTTGTACTTGTCCTCCGCTCTTCCTCAGTAGCATGTTGGACGCCTTCCGACCTGAGAGGCTCATCTTCCAGCATCATAACTTTTATATGCCTGTTGTCTTTGTGCATGGAGTTTTCTTGGCAGGGATACTGGAGTGGCTTGCCAGTTCCTTCTCCAGGTGGATCACGTTTAGTCAAAACTCTCCACTATGACCTGCCCATCTTGGGTGGCCCTGCATGGCATAGCTCGTAGCTTCTCTGAGTTATTCAAGCCCCTTCGCCACGACAAGGCATTGATCCATGAAGGGGTGTTCTGATGCACTGAGACCCAAAAAGAGGATCCCTGGGTCACGTGCAGTGGTTAAATAGTGGTCCCCCTAACTTCTTGACTGGCAAGCCCATAGCCCAATTGCTCCCCGTTAGAGGGACCACCAATAGGGTGTTGTGGCTGCTCCAATTGTCCCCGCCCCAACACCTAGCCCTGAATGCCGGGTCCCACCGCAACGCATGCCCTCTCTTGTAGAGAGGACCCAATTTGGAGTGACAGGCTCCAGTCTTCCCTTCACTTCTGCCTCTCTTCCATCACAGCTTCCCTATGGGTCATGGTGGCTGTGGGAGCTGGTTTGCCACTGTGTACTCTCCTCCTCACCACCACAATCCCCAGGTTTTGTTTTGTGTGCCTGGTCACACCCTATGTGCAAGCCTATGGTGACTTGAATCGAGTCACCCCTTCTTCCCTAAGTTGCAATACTGCTCTCTCCACACTTCTCTTCATTTAAACTCCACCTCTGCAACCAAGAATGAGCACAGTCCCGAGAGGACGATAATAGCCAACACTATTTGCTTTCTAATGGAGGGAGCGATAAAAAGAGAAGGAACTGCTGCAGCCTGAGTGAAAATCAGGCCATCTCATGTGTCTCGGCATCCGGGAAAGCAAGAATAAACTCATTTCCCGCTAGATGGTCAAATGAATACAAAGCAGATTGCTTATGAAGCCATTTCATTTGAGGCTTGTAGCTGGTCCAAAAAGAAATGAAGGATCTTATGGATGCCAGTGAATGGATAACCTGGGCCAATCTGTATCGCACATGCAAAACATACATACACACACACAAAACTCCCCTCCTTTGTTCACCAACCATTAGTCCCTTAACCCCTGTGCCATGACAGCTCCTCTTCAAGGTACCAGCAGGAGACCCCTTTCCATTCCTCTGGTGGGAGGGCATTCCACAGGGTGGGTGCCACTACCGAGAAGGCCCTCTGCCTGGTTCCCTGTAACTTGGCTTCTCATAGCGAGGGAACTGCCAGAAGGCCATCGGTGCTGGACCTCAGTGTCCGGGCAGAACGATGGGGGTGGAGACGCTCCTTCAGGTTTGGGGAACTTTAAGTTAGAGAGTCCTGGGGGCAGCCGGTGGCCCCTGAGATTCTCATTTTTATTGCTGATTGGGCTTTCAGATGCAAATAAGGCTCCCAAATGGAAGAAATATGATTCTCTTCATTTCGTTAGCAGGACCACATCAGTTTGCTTGTCAGCATATACAATGGTGCATTGAGATTCCACCGTCAATTATACATGAGCATTGGCCTTCCCATTCTGTTTCCCAAACAGCTGTAGCCATGGCTGAATTTATTTACAGTATTTTTATTTTTTTTAAAAAAATATATGTGTTGGCTCTCCAGATTTCTTGAAGGTGGGTGGGAGGGCAAGAAATAAGATACACCTTTGGGGTGATGAGATAAGAAAAGGATTATCAAAACAGTAAGGTTGTTTATATATATAAACTATCTCAGTAATCAGGGATAAAAGCTGACTCATCAGAAGAGTAATTGTTAAAATCAGCTGAGCTTTGCCCTATGAGCTCTTTTTCGGAATTTGAATTGCCTCTTGAGATAAATGATCTGAAAATAATGATGATAATCTCAGGGCTTCATATAAAAATCCCCATGTGCTCATTTGAACGGAATAAAAAAAGATACATTCAGTAGAGAGCAAACCTTGCTTGGGGAGTAAGGGGCAACACATTCTAGAGGCACAGAGGGTTCAAGATCCAAGGAGATTGAATCATAGAATCGTAGAGTTGGAAGAGACCACAAGGGCCATCCAGTCCAACCCCCTGCCAAGCAGGAACCACCATCAAAGCATTTCTGACAGATGGCTGTCAAGCCTCCGCTTAAAGACCTCCAAAGAAGGAGACTCCACCACACTCCTCGGCAGCAAGTTCCACTGTCGAACAGCTCTTACTGTCAGGAAGTTCTTCCTAATGTTTAGGTGGAATCTTCTTTCTTGTAGCTTGAATCCATTGCTCCGTGTCCGCTTCTCTGGAGCAGCAAAAAACAACCTTTCGCCCTCTTCTATATGAAATCCTTTTATATATTTGAACATGGCTATCATATCACCCCTTAACCTTCTCAGAAGTGTACATCTCATCCTGACTCTCTACTTGGTTGGTGTCAGGGTTGCGCCAGACAGGCAGAAGTGGTGGCAAGGCCCCCAGGGGTGAAGCGGCAACCACGGAAGAGTCTGGGGAAATGGAGGAATTCATACCTGAAGAAGGTGATGGCAATCCTCAGAAGAGGAAGAATCAGATAGGAAGGGAAGAGGGAAGACCAGAACAGGAGGAGGAAGGAGTCGAGTCAGAATCAGGCCCTTGTGAGGAGAGGAGCTGGCGGGCCCCCTCCCCTCCTCCCTTCACAGCTGTAGAGTGTAGAGCTGAGAAACGGAGGGAACAATTGGAGGCAGCTGCAGCTTGTAAGAGGCGTAGTGAGGAGCCGGCTACTTAAGGAAGGCCGGCTGCTCCCTTCACCGGCACTTGCAACCATAGCTGCCAAGTTATCCCTTTTTTTAAGGGAAATTCCATTATGCTGAATAGGCTTCCTCGTGAGAAAAGAGAAAACTTGGCAGCTATGCTTGCAACTGCTGTGTTGAAGCGAGTGGTTGTCCTTGCTCGGCCTGTTCCTGATTATAGTGTACCTGACTTTGGCTTTGCCTGACCCCCAGCTGCTTCCTGACTCAGACTGCTCCTGACTTCGGCTTCTCCTGACCCCCGGTACTGATACCTGACTTTGGTTGGTTCCTGACCCGGACTGTTGGACCTAGGCTCCATCTGCATCAGACTGCTACCTTCAGCATGCCAACCTGTTGGCACCCTAACAGTTGGTAATGTTAGAATCATAGAGTTGGAAGAGACCACAAGGGCCATCCAGTCCAACCCCCCGCCAAGCAGGAAACACCATCAAAGCATTCTTGACATATGCCTGTCAAGCCTCCGCTTAAAGACCTCCAAAGAAGGAGACTCCACCACACTCCTTGGCAGCAAATTCCACTGCCGAACAGCTCTTACTGTCAGGAAGTTCTTCCTAATGTTTAGGTGGAATCTTCTTTCTTGCAGTTTGAATCCATTGCTCCGTGTCCGCTTCTCTGGGGCAGCAGAAAACAACCTTTCCCCCTCCTCTATATGACATCCTTTTATATATTTGAACATGACTATTATATCACCTGTCAGGGTTGAGACAGACGAGGAGGAGTGGTGGCTAGCTCCCCCTGTCAAGCCCCCACAGAGGCAAGCCCCCACAGAGGAATCTGAGGAATTCACACCTGGGGAAGACTGGTGGAGGCACTCCTCGGAAGAAGAGCAATCTGACAGGGAGGAGGGAAGATCAGAACTGCAGCAACAAGTCGATCCAGAACCAGGCCCCAGTCAGGCAGGTTATCAGATAGCCCCCCCCCCCCTTCTCTGCAAAGGAACGCAGAGCTGAAAAACGCTGGCTGCAATTAGAAACAGCTGCAGCTCATAAAAAGTGGGGGAGGGAACCTGCTACTTAAGAGAGAGGTCAGCTGGCCACTCCTCAGCGTCTGCAACGTCGTACTGAAGTGCCTAGTTGCCTTGATCATCTTGTCCTTGGTTCCTGTAATCTTGATCTGGCTTTCCTGACCCCGGCTTTTGGACTTGAACTGACTTTGGCTACTCTTGACTCCACGTAAGACTTCTGGCTTCCCTGACCCCGGCTTTTGGACTTCTGGCTTTAACTGACCTTGGCTTATCCGACCCTGTCTGCTGCTCTTCAGTGTGCCTACTTGCTGGCACCCTAACATCACCACTTAACCTTCTCTTCTCCAGGCTAAACATACCCAGCTCCCTAAGCCGTTCCTCATAAGGCATTGTTTCCAGGCCTTTGACCATTTTGGTTGCCCTCCTCTGGACACGTTCCAGCTTGTCAGTATCCTTCTTGAACTGTGGTGCCCAGAACTGGACACAGTATTCCAGGTGAGGTCTGACCAGAGCGGAATACAGTGGTACTATTACTTCCCTTGATCTAGATGCTATACTCCTATTGATGCAGCCCAGAATTGCATTGGCATGTTAGGATGACCGCATGATTGTGCAAGTTTGGGGCCTGGATTCAGGTTGGATTGGGCCCAGATTGTTCCGAGTCAGATTGGGGCTGCTCCAGAGTTCCACATCAGGTCCCAAATAAGGCCAGAGGTAGGGACTGCACAGCCCTTTCCTATCCTAGTCAGCCCAAGGAGGACAGATCCAGAATGCCTTTCTAGTTATTCATTTTTTGGGGGGGGGGGCTTCCTAGCACACCACAATTGCTGGTTCTGATGAAAATGGAAGGTACAAGATGGTCCTTCTGAGCTGCAGTTCTCAGTAGCAGCAAACTTCATAGAGATGTTGAGAGGGACCACTGGGGAACAAGGTCTCACTAATCTTGAGTCATAAGCAGGGCTGACGCTGGAAATGATGTTGCCTGGGACAAAGGACAAGGCTGACACACACACACACACACCAATTCCATGTACTGAAACTAACTGGATTTTTAGTTGTATCTTCTACCACATCTACCACCACACCTGACGGCAGCAGGATAAAACATGTAGCACATACAGCTCTGTTTTCCAACATGTCACCACCTCAGAATCTGCCAGCTGAGGTGGTTGCCTCATTTTGTCTAATAGTAGGGCTGGGTCTTCATTGAATATGTTCACACATACTAGAAGACTCGCTCAGGCAAATCTTTACCTACTGTTTCGAAAAGGGTGAACATTTCAAAATGTTTCAGTTCCATCTTCCCACAACACACACACACACACACACACACACACACACACACACACACACACACACACACACAAAGCCCTGAAGTGTTAACTCACTGGAAGCTTAAGAAAGAATCGGAGGTCAGAACAGCGTTGATGCATTCTTCCTAATCCCTGCAGCTAAAGGAAATCTATAATATTCAACCCCAAGATTAAGCTGAGCGAGCTTCGTGGCAGCTGACTCAGCAATTCCGGCGACCATTTCTAGCCTCTTCAAAATTGGCCCGAAGAACACATCGACTGTGAAATGTGAATTTTTGCATCAGACACAGAGTCCTTAAACTTACCTAGATCCACCATCACATCCAATAAAGTTGCTTGGGGGACAGCAAGATGAACACAAGGATGGGTAATGTTATGTACTGAGCTGAATCCTAGAACAATAGGATCCAGAATGCAGCAGCCTGATTGGTCTGCAGGAGCCACCCAATCCAGCTCCAGGTGGTAGTGAATCAGCGACCTGGTTGGTCTGCAGGAGCAGCCAATCAGGCTCCTGGATGAAGTGAATCAGCAACCTGATTGGCCTGCAGGAGCAGCCAATCGGGTTTCTGGAGGAAGTGACTCCACAAACTGATTGGCCTACACTGTACAGGAGCAGCCTGGAATTAGCCAATCACGCGGGGCCCATTGTATAAATAATGTATATATAGCAGACGTTTTGAGGACAGTTTCATTCACTGCAAAATAAAAAAAAAATTCCTTCAGTAGCACCTTAAAGACCAACTAAGTTTTTATTTTGGTATGAGCTTTCGTGTGCATGCACACTTCTTCAGATACACTGGAAATGGAAGTGTCAGACCCTTATATATATACAGGGGGTGGTGGGGGTGGGTGGGAATGGTTGATGGGCTGATGGGAGTGGTAAACCTGTGGATGGCTGTTAACGGCTGCTGATGGCTGCAATTAGTCCTGGGGGGGGGGAAACAAGGGCTGAGGCGCTAAAGAAAGCTTGATCATGCATAATGAGATAAGAATCCAATGTCTCTATTCATCCCAGGTGGCTCCATGGTTTTAAGCTTGGTAATTAGTTCCAATTCAGCAACTTCTCTTTCCAGTCTGTTCCCGAAATTTCTCTGTAATAAAACAGCTGCTTTGAGATCTTGTATAGAATGTCCTGGGAGATTGAAGTGTTCTCCTACTGGTTTCTCTGTCTTATGGTTCCTGATGTCAGATTTATGTCCATTTATCCTTTGGCGTAGGGTTTGGCCTGTTTGTCCAATATAGAGAGCTGAAGGGCACTGTTGGCATTTGATGGCATACACAATGTTAGAAGATGAGCAATTGAATAGTCCTGAGATGGTATGTTGAATGTTGTTGGGGCCAGTAATGATGTTGTCCGGGTGTATGTGGCAGCAAAGTTGGCATCTGGGTTTATTGCAGGCTCTGGTACCAGTGTCCATGTTAAGTCTGGTGGTTGTATTATTGTGGGTGAGGAGTTGTTTAAGGTTGGGTGGCTGTCTGTAGGCAATGAAAGGTCTTCCTCCCAGAGCTTGAGAAAGGGAGCTGTCAAACCCAGATGCCAACTTTGCTGCCACATACACCCGGACAGCATCATTACTGGCCCCACCAGCTTCAGACTATCTCCAGCCAACTTCCAACTGCTGGTCTCCTTACTTACATCTGGTATGGTGGTTGGGCCTGGCTGCCAGCTTCCTCCTACATAATCTCAGCAGGGAGGAGGATGGGGTCAAAGGTAGAATTAATTGGTCGTGCCTGCCTTTGGCCCTGGCACCACCTATTATTGCCCTAGGGATGCAGGTGGCGCTGCGGTCTAAAATACTGAGCCTCTTGGGCTTGCCAATCAGAAGGTCAGTGGTTCCAATCCCTGAGACGCTCCCATTGCTCTGTCCCAGCTCCTGCCAACTTAGCAGTTTGAAAGCATACCAGTAAAAGTAGATAAATAGGTACTGCTGCGGCAGGAAGGTAAATGGTACAGGGTATGGCGCCTGTGCAGCCCGTACGGACTGTGCACCCATAACAGGCTGCTGCTCGCACACTGTGCCGCTCGCGCCTGTGCGGCACCCTATACAGAGTGCGCATGAGCGGAATGCCACACATGTGCAGTCTGCACGGGGTGCCGCTGGCTTGGGGTGGCCCCACAGGGCGCCACTCACACACGGTGGCCCATTGTGGAGTACCGCTTGTGCGGCAGCCCGGACAGACTGCGCATGTGCGGGCGGAGGTGAACCGGGGGTGGCCCGCCCCACCGCCCTCCTTTGCTACGCCCCTGATCAGAGGGGGTGGGGCCTCTTAGTAGTTCCTCCACCATCAATGGCTCAGGATGGTGCAGGTGGTGTACTAGGACAGGGCCTTCTCTGTGTCAGCCCCTAAGTTCTGCAACTCCCTCCCCAGACAGGTGCACCTGGCACCTTCCTTATAAAGCTTCCAGAAAATGCTGAAGACACACCTCTTTGCCTTGGCTTCCAACACTTGAGGTGCACATTTGTAGGCTCCACCTTATTTTTGCAATTGTACGTTGTTCTAAACTGTTTTCAGTGCTGTGTTTTAACATTGTGACCCACCCTGGGAACTTGGGGTGAAGGGAGAACAAGAATACTGCAGATCTGCCGGTACATTTTCCCTAATGAATCCCACGGTTGTGTTTCCAAGCAGGGTTTCCCTTGCCCACGGAAGACAAAAGGGAAAGCGCATGGTATAATTTGAGAGGCTATAAAAAGGAAGCAAATGGGTTTAACTCCCCACCCATTTTCAAACGGCAGCATATGAGTCACCAGCGTAGGTGGGTCAGGCTTCTGAGTCTCTTGCAGAAAGAGGAGTCTGTTCAGAGCAGTTATATAATCACGACTCCATCCATCCCCATAGGAGCCAAGCAATCCAGCTCACTTCTCTCCCTCTCCCTCTTTCTCTCCTTCAATTTTTTTTCCTGCTGAGTTGGAAAGCAGTGTTTTGCAGCATTCTTTCCACTTTTCACAAGTAAATGAAGATGGGTCTTTCCGAAACGAAAACCAGAGTTTGAAGCTTGAGGTGCGCTCATGAAACCGAGAGCGAGAAGGAGACCCGGTGGGGTGTAGTGAATATAATGTCAGGCTGGCCCCAGGGAGACACGGGTAACGTAGCTCCAAACTTGTAATAACTGCAGAAGAATGTCAAGAAAGAAAAGAAAAGCCCTTCTGGATCAGGCCAATCACCCATCTACTCCAACATCCTGTTCTAAATGGCCTCGGTCCAGTATACCTGAAGGAGCGTCTCCACCTCCATCGTTCTGCGCGGACACTGAGGTCCAGCGCCGAGGGCCTTCTGGCGGTTCCCTCACTGCGAGAAGCAAAACTACAAGGAACCCGGCAGAGGGCCTTCTTGGTAGTGGCACCCGCCCTGTGGAACACCCTCCCATCAGAGGTCAGAGAGATAAACAACTACCTGACATTTATGTAAAGGTAAAGGGACCCCTGACCATTAGGTCCAGTCGTGACCGACTCTGGGGTTGCGCGCTCATCTCGCATTATTGGCCGAGGGAGCCGGCGTATAGCTTCCAGGTCATGTGGCCAGCATGACAAAGCCGCTTCTGGCAAACCAGAGCAGCACATGGAAACACCGTTTACCTTCCTGATGTAGCGGTTCCTATTTATCTACTTGCATTTTGACGTGCTTTCGAACTGCAAACACCTAAAGGCAGCCCTGTTTAGGGAAGTTTTTAATCTGTGATAACTGTTGTATTTTAATGTTTGTTGGAAGCCACCCAGAGTGGCAGGGAAAGCCCGGCCAGATGGGTGGGGTAATAATAATAATAATAATAATAATAATAATAATAATAATAATAATTCTTGCAGTGGCCAACCAGATACCTATACTGGGAAACCCTGCATGGACTTTCCACGGGCATCTGGTTGGCCACTGTGAGAACAGGATGAGGGACCTTTGATCTGATCCATCAGGGTTCTTTTGATGTTCTTAGTGCAGGAATGGGGAACCTTAGGTCTGGGGCCAAACTGTGGGAACGCCAGGCTTATCTACTTAGCCTTTGAGACTCTCCCCAGACAACATCCCCTTACCAGGTGACACTCCTCAGTCTCCTGAGCCAGCGTGGTGTAGTGGTTAAGAACGGTAGACTCGTAATCTGGTGAACCGGGTTCACTTCCCTGGTCCTCCACATGCAGCTGCTGGGTGACCTTGGGCTAGTCACACTTCTCTGAAGTCTCTCAGCCCCACTCACCTCACAGAGTGTTTGTTGTGGGGGAGGAAGGGAAAGGAGAATGTTAGCTGCTTTGAGACTCCTTCAGGTAGTGATAAAGCGGGATATCAAATCCAAACTCTTCTTCTTCTTCTTCTTCCTTTTTGAATAACACCCTTCTTCTGTATCATAGCCTAGAATGCTTGCATTTTGATAATGCTCCTTGACTCCCTGGATGGAAAACAGAGAGATGTTGTGTGAGTGCATAAAACAAGGAGGGTGAACATCTGGAGACCTCCAGAAGTTGTTGGATTCCATTTCCAGACCATCCCAGTCAGCATGACCAATGGTTGGGGATGATGAGAGCAACATCTGAAGGTTCCCCAACCCTGATGTATTTTACTGAGTGAGTGAGTGCATTTTTTTTACCCCACCTTTCCTCCAAGAAGCTCAAGGTGGCATATATCGTTCTCATCCTCTCTGTTTTATCCTCACGACGACCCTGCAAGGTAGGTTAAGCTGAGATGGAGTGTCTGGCCCAAGGTCACCTAGTGAGCTTCATGGCTGAGTGGGGGATTTGAACCCAGGTCCTAGTCCAACACTCTAGCCACTACACCACTAGCCTACCATATGAAAGGTTTGCTCTCATTGCTTTGCCGACTTTTGCCTCTGCCACTGCCCACCACTGGCCTGTGGTCCGTGTAGTGGCATAGCGTGGGTTGCCGGTGCGAGAGCTGTGAGGAGGGGGGAGGGAGAGAAACAGACACGGTACACATGCACATTCAACTGTCTAACGGTGTTTGTGTCACTCGGGAGATCACAGCTGCAGAGATAAGAAAAGAGGAGCCATTCCATTGTCTGGAGAGGTCACTTCCTGGTTTGCACGGAGAAACCGTTTCCAATGGAGCCCAGTAACGGAATCATGCAGTTATATTAATACAAAGCTGTATTTTGTGCCCCCTAACAATTTTGTGCCTGGGACAACCTCCTCTGTGCCCCCCCCTTATACTACGCCACTGGTTCAGTGTCCAGAAAGTTGCCCTGGAGGGAGTAAAAGACCCCCCAATCCTTGTCTTAGAACAACAATTCTTCACAGCGGTTATTCAGAGAAGCCCTGGAAGGCAGGTTTTGAAGTTTATTACAGGGAGAAGCAAGGCGAGGCACCGCTTTACAAGGATGGAGCGCAGAAAGGAAAGGGAGGCATGCCTTTGGCATTTGCAGACAACAAGCAGGCAAAAGGAGAAGTTCATGCCTGGGAGGGCCGGCTGGAGGGGGTGGGGGGGGGGAAGAGGAGAGCGTTGGCCACTTGAGACTTTCACATCAAGGCCCCGAGATTTGATGGAAACTGCCTGTCTGTTTTGTGGAGATCTGGGAACAGGACCTAAAAAAAGATGCTAACCTCAGGAAACGCACCCAGACACCGATGCATATGTCAGCAAGTGCGCCCAGCTGAAGAAGGAGAGCAGAGGGAGGGAAGGGACAGCACCCGAGGCAGGAGGTAAGAGAGAGAGAGAGGGAGGGAGGGAGTCAGCTCCTCAGCCTCAGCTCCTTGGATAGGGGCAGGCAGCTATCTGGTGAAACAAACAAACCAAGGCTGTAATTGGAAGCGGTACGCGGCTGTGCTATTCTGGAAGAGAGAGCAAAGAAGGAGGCCTTTGCACGCAAAGTTCAGCCTTTATCCGAGAGAGGTCTCCTCCCAATCCCCGGGTCGTGCTGCTGTAAACGCTGCTGCATCTCAAGAGTTATTCATAGCTCTCAAGCGGGCACACATTTCTGTCCTCTGCCAGCCCTCCAGCCTCTCTTTGTACACTTGAAAACATTCCCTGCAGCTCTATCGCTCCCAGGACTTCATGCCTGCCGCATCTGTCTTATTGACACTCCCGAGATGCTCCCAGTCACCCAAAGGCTCCTTCCGTCCTCCGGAAGGGGCTTGGTGGTGGCACGATCCTGACAAGCAGCACCTTCCCTGGCTGTATGCTGTTGTTGTTGTTTGTAAATTCCTTTTTGCAATTCACCCATGGGTCTTTTGAAAAAAGAAGTCAGAGATGCCCCACAACAACTGAACTGTTGGCTGAGTATTATTGGAAAACATGTATCTATGCACGATGGGTTGTTTGGAAAGTTCTCTGCATCCAGCAAGATGACAAAGGAAGGAACTTGCTTTGGGTCATCCCAGGGCTGGCACAGAGGCGCCAACTTGAGAGGGCAACGTTGTCCATGTGACGTCTCATGGGCGGTGCACCAAGTTGCATGATAGAATCAAACATAGTGGCCAGCAGCTCCTCCTCTCTTGCACTAGGCAGCTGTCAGAAGTCCAGGTTCCCAGCTTGATAACACAGGTAGGTAATTAAAAAGGAATATTTATTGCAAAAACAAACAGCTCCGGCCAGCTCCGACAAAGCCTCCACCATCATTACTCAAGATGACCCTTCTGAAGACTCATTCCGGCATCGACAGAAGATATTGAACTTACTTCCCTTATGTCTCTTGTTTTGCTTCCTATCTTGCAGCCCTCCCATTCACCAACTCTTCGGACTTAGTGGATCATCTCCAACCCCTTCCTGATCTGAGAGGCTGTCTCTGAATCTATTTGGGCCAATTTGTGCTTCCGGCAAGCTTTGGCTGCATTCTAGACTGCTCTCAGCTGCTGACTTATCAGCTTGCCCATCAAGGTCAGGAAGAGCCGAAGTCTGCAGCTGCAGACTCTCCCCTGTCTGACTAACATCTAAGTCTCTCTGTTCCTGGATGCTTTCTGCAGTTGGCTGCAAACCTTTTCTTGGAGCTGGCTCATTCCTGACAGCAACATTACATGGCAGAAGGAGGAGGAGCCAGCCACTCAAGCTGTACTTAGTTCTGCACCCAGCCTCCTCCGCCCCCCGATGGTAGGGAACATTGGGGTGCCCACCCCACCCCCATGGGGTGAAACTTTCAGCCCCCTGGAGTTGGAGCCCCTGGACTGCCTCAGTACATTTTGGCCCTTAAGGCGAACCACAAAATGGCACACAGCAACACCAGAGAAGAAGTGAGTGAATACGGTATCTTCATCAGGAACAAGTGGGGGAAGAAATATCTTCATTGGGAACAAGGAGGGGAATCTACATCAGGAACAAGGGTGGTAATCATATCAACCCAACCCAATGGTTGCAGTGGGAATCAAAGGCTGTTGGGGGAGAAGGGGCCCACTCTGAATCATACCGGCCAAGTGAAGACCCCAGGAGACCCTAGAGAGCAGCTCCTGCCGTTTCCTCCCTAGGGCTGGGATGAGGCCAGCAATGCCTCCTATCCACCAATAGGCCACTGTAGAGGCAGCACTGAGTGGGTGCCTGAGCCAGCAGATCCGGCCTTCCAGGGAACACACTGCAGCCATCACTGCTATCATGGTGGTGGCAGCAGCTGTAGTGGGTGACGCATTCCTTGGAGGCTGGATCCTGCCACCCGAGACAGTTGCCTCATCCTTGCCTCATGGGTGGGCCAGCCCTGGGTCATCCTGTAGGTTTGGGACAGGGGACTGCACACTGTGGCTCTCAACAACAAGTGAAAATCCATTGGCCTCATTGCTGTTGGGTTTCTGATGTCATGTGAACATGGAAAGGGTCATAGCACAGAGGTATCGGACTGGCTTTGCATGCAAAAAGGGTCCCCCGGGTTCAATTTCTTAGTATCAAAGAAACAACAAAATAAAAAAATCCTTCCAGTAGCACCATAGAGACCAACTAAGTTTGTCATAGGTATGAGCTTTCGTGTGCATGCACACTTCTTCAGATACACTGAAACGGAAGTCACCAGACCGTTATGTATAGTCAGAGAGTGGGGGTATTACTCAGAAGGGTGGTGGGAATGGGTGATTGGCTGATAGGAGTGGTAAACCTGTTGACGGCTGTTAACGACTGCAATTGTCAGATGACTGTCAATTGTTAACAGTCATCAACAGGTTTACCACTCCTATCAGCCTATCACCCATTCCCACCACCCTTCTGAGTAATACCCCTCCCCACCCTCTGACTATACATAAGGGTCTGGTGACTTCCATTTCAGTTTATCTGAAGAAGTGTGCATGCACACGAAAGCTCATACCTATGACAAACTTAGTTGGTCTCTAAGGTGCTACTGGAAGGATTTTTTTTTATTTTGTTTTGACTGTGTCAGACCAACACGGCTACCTACCTGTAAAGAAACAACAGACGTTGTAAATGATGCAACCAGGAGGAGGCCAGGGTGGGCAAAGGAGATGACGTTTGGCTGCAGGTCTACATTTCTAACCCTTGCTTATTTCTGCCCACCATTGCTTTCTTTAAGGCAAATGCACGACGTATATTTAAAGGATGTCCGCGGCAAATTTAAAGCACACACAACTGGGATCCTGGGAATTGTAGCTTCTTACAAGTGCTGGGATTTGTAACTCTGGGAAAGCAGAGTTCTTTGGTAGAAGCCATGCACTTTGAATGCACACTGCACGGGTTCCAAGTGTCTGGTGTGGATCTACCACGAGATCTTCCTCAGAAGCTTTCGTTTTTGTCCCCCCTGCCTTCAGAGGCAGGTCTTTCTCAGTTGTGGTGCTGCATTCCCGGAAGGGGGCTCACCTGCCTTTGAGTTTAATATCTTTTCTGCACCAGGGGAAGATCTTTTTATTTGCCCAGGCTTTTGAGATGTGCATTCATCGGCTCATGTTCTTAACCTGTTGTGGCACTAGTTTATTTCGTCTTACGCTGCCCTGCACTATGTATCATTCTGTTGGTCCCTGAGAGCCCCTGGGCTCAAGAGATGGGGCACACAATGTCCCACATCCACATGTGTGAGAGGATTTCCATACACATTGTTTCTTTATTCATTTATTACATAATTAATATCCCACTTTCCCCCAGACCAGGACTGAGGATGGCTTACACAGATTAAAATAACACAGGTAAAGGTAAAGGGACCCCTGACCATTAGGTCCAGTCATGACCGACTCTGGGGTTGCGCGCTCATCTCGCATTATGGGCCGAGGGAGCCGGCGTACAGCTTCCAGGTCATGTGGCCAGCATGACAAAGCCGCTTCTGGCAAACCAGAGCAGCACATGGAAACGCCGTTTACCTTCCCGCTGTAGCGGTTCCTATTTATCTACTTGCATTTTGACGTGCTTTCGAATTGCTAGGTTGGCAGGAGCTGGGACCAAGCAACGGGAGCTCACCCCGTCACAGGGATTTGAACCGCCGACCTTCTGATCAGCAAGCCCTAGGCTCAGTGGTTTAACCCACAGCAACCTGGGTCCCAAAATAACACAGACAAAATACAAAAAGTTGAAATGTATAAAACCTATTATTGTCCTAGGGACGCAGGTAGCGCTGCGGTCTAAACCACTGAGCCTCTTTGGCTTGCTGATCAGAAGGTCGGCAGTTCGAAACTGCATGATGGGGTGAGCTCCTGTTGCTCTGTCCCAACTCCTACCAACCTAGCAGTTCGAAAGCATGCCAGTAAAAGTAGATAAATAGGTACCGCTGCAACGAGAAGGTAAACGGCATTTCCATGCACTCTGGCTTCCGTCCTGGTGTTCTGTTGCTCCAGAAGCAGCTTAGTCCTGCTGGCCACATGACCCGGAAAGCTGTCTGTGGACAAACGCCGGCTCCCTCGGCCTGAAAGTGAGATGAGCTCCACAACCCCATAGTCGCCTTTGACTGGACTTAACCATCCAGGGGTCCTTTACCTGACCTTTTACCTTTTACATGTTAAAAAATAATTAACCTCTAATGGAATTAAAACAACATAAATAATAAAAACAGACAGCAATGGAAGATTGTTAAGGGACTGGTACAGAGTACCTTCTTTGGACGTGCTCTTAGTAGAACATTCTCTCTGTCCCCCATGATGTTGGCTGCTGAAAACCCCACCGTTTTATATTGTTTCAATTGTTGCATTTTGGTTATTGTATTCTTATTGTGTGTTTCTTTTGTATCCATGCTGTGTACTGCTTTGCAGGCCTTTGGGCTAAAAAGTAGTGTTTAAATAAACAGTTCTGGGCACCACAGTTCAAGAAGGATACAGACAAGCTGGAACGTGTCCAGAAGAGGGCAACCAAAATGGTCAAAGGCCTGGAAATGATGCCTTATGAGGAACAGCTTAGGGAGCTGGGTATGTTTAGCCTGGAAAAGAGAAGGTTAAGGGGTGATATGATAGCCATGTTCAAATATATAAAAGGATGTCATATAGAGGAGGGAGAAAGGTTGTTTTCTGCTGCTCCAGAGAAGCAGACACGGAGCAATGGATTCAAACTACAAGAAAGAAGATTCCACCTAAACATTAGGAAGAACTTCCTGACAGTAAGAGCTGTTCAGCAGTGGAATTTGCTGCCAAGGCGTGTGGTGGAGTCTCCTTCTCTGGAGGTCTTTAAGCAGAGGCTTGACAGGCATATGTCAAGGATGCTTTGATGGTGTTTCCTGCTTGGCAGGGGGTTGGACTGGATGGCCCTTGTGGTCTCTTCCAACTCTATGATTCTATGAAACGATCCCCCACTTTGGCTATGGAGAGCCTTATTGTCATAGGCTTTGTCAAGCAACTGGGAATCGGTAATCGTTGCTGATCCTCTTCAGGAAGCTAGAGATCGACTAGCAGATCTCAATCTACCTCCTTGCTTGCCCTTGCTTTAGTCTGCCAGCCTGCACAAACGTCCTTTGACTATTTAGCAGAGGCAGAGATTTCAGTACGAATCTATCTCTGGGAAAAATAAGAATGCGCTGGTTGATTAGTTCTGCCAATTTTGGTGCACATATACACATACACTACGATATTCTTATTTGCTCTAAATAAAGGAAGAATTTCCCCTGTGTTCAATTAGCTTGTGCATTTTTGGAAGCGGCAACAATTTTCCTTCCCCCCGCCCCGTTTCTCTGCTTCCCATTCCTGCAATATCCATATTTAAACTTAAAAAAAAGGAAAGGAGCACGCACCACGCTCGATGCTTTGCAGTGGAGGCTGAAACTCTGCAGCAAAACCCGGTGAGATTCACTGTTTTCCAAATCGTACAGTGCCATCTATGTTAAAGAAAGGAGATCTCCCCGAACTCAGCTGATCGAGAGGCAGACTGGCAAAATACTTTGCAGAAGGATGTCTTAGAGTCTGGGGGTGCTTTTTGCGAGATGTGTGTGTGAGAGAGCTGAAATGAATATCTAACGATGAGATGACTATTCTTCAGTGGTGGACGGGACAAAACCCCTCTGTTGGGTTTCTCAATTCAGGCTACAGGTAGGTAGCCGTGTTGGTCTGAGTCGAAGCAAAATTTAAAAAAAAAATCATTCAGTAGCACCTTAAAGACCAACTAAGTTTTTATTTTGGTATGAGCTTTCGTGTGCATGCACACTTCTTCAGATACCTTGAAGTGTGCATGCACACGAAAGCTCATACCAAAATAAAAACTTAGTTGGTCTTTAAGGTGCTACTGAAGGAATTTTTTTTATTTCAATTCAGGCTGCAACTTTTAATCTGAAAAAAAAGACTATTTGCAAAGGGCCATTTTGAATCAGCAAGCTGGTGGACGTCACAATAAGCTGGGAAACTGCAGGTCTACAAGCTAGTTTCTTATCCTGGGCTACTTGAGGCTGCATCACGGAGATGAATTTTTTGAATGATCTCAAAGTTGAGCTGATCCACGTCTGTCCGCCCCCCTCCCCGCAATCTTCATCTCAATATTGACAAGCAGCAAGATAATAAATAATAATAATAATAATAATAATAATAATAATAATAATAATAATAATAATAATTGTTACACTGTCCAAAAGTGAGCACACACCTTTTGGACTGGTCTTTCATTTTCTGAAATGTTTGTGTATGTAATAAGGCTCCACCATTCTCCTAAATTCTTCTGAAAATCTCTCTGTCCTTGATTCCTTTTGCTAATTTCAGGCTTTTTCCATGGGAGCTATTTGCTGCATTCCCTTGTACCAATTTTTTATTATTATTATGGCAACTCCCTTCAAGGCCTTTCCAAAATGTGGTGATGACCATACATGGTGCTATTAGCATAAATCCAATTAAGGCTTCTTCCTTCAGGTCCTCCCGTCCCCCATTTCAAAATACAAATTCAATCAAGCCAGCTCCAGGACTTTAGTTTTATGTATTTTTGCATGTCGTTAGTTGTGAGCGGGTTATTAAAAATGACTATGCATGAGCATCAGGTACTGGGTGCAACATGTGTTTTGGTGCAGGCAGAGCTCAATCAGGTTGGAAGCACCTTTTTTAAAAGATATAATTCCATTTAAAGGTATTCCTCCTCCATCTCTAGTTAGGGAGAAAAGAAACGGGCATTGCTGGACTCACTGGTTACATTAAGAACTACAGAAGACCCGTTGCATCAGTCCATCCGGTCTACTTCTTCTTTCCCTCCTCGCAATGTTGGGCAGCTTCTGGGCATTTCAAAAGCTGAAGGCACAAGGCTCTATGATACTGGCAGCTTTATTTCCAATCCCTTCCCTAATAATCCCCAGCGTGGAATTGGCTTTCTTCACACCTGCCATACAACGAGTTGATGTTTCCATTGAGCTATCCAACCGCAGCCCCAGTATCTTTTCCTTGGTTGGTCAGGGCAGGTCGGATCCCACCATGTGGGGTGGCGGTTAATGGATTGAGGTTGAATCCTGACAAGACAGAAGTACTGTTCTTGGGGGACAGGGGGCGGGCTGGTGTGGAGGACTCCCTGGTCCTGAATGGGATAACTGTGCCCCTGAAGGACCAGGTGCGCAGCCTGGGAGTCATTTTGGACTCACAGCTGTCCATGGAGGCAGTGGTCAATTCTGTATCCAGGACAGCTGTTTACCAGCTCCATCTGGTACGCAGGCTGAGACCCTTCCTGTCCGCGGACTGTCTCACCAGAGTGGTGCATGCTCTGGTTATCTCTCGCTTGGACTACTGCAATGCGCTCTATGTGGGGCTACCTTTGAAGGTGACCCAGAAACTACAACTAATCCAGAATGTGGCAGCTAGACTGGTGACTGGGGGCGGCCGCCGAGACCATATAACACTGGTCCTGAAAGACCTACATTGGCTCCCAGTGAGTTTCCGAGCACAATTCAAAGTATTGGTGCTGACCTTGAAAGCCCTAAACGGCATTGGCCCAGTATACCTGAAGGAGCGTCTCCACCCCCATCGTTCTGCCTGGACACTGAGGTCCAGCTCCGAGGGCCTTCCCTCACTGCGAGAAGCAAAGCTACAGGTAACCAGGCAGAGGGCCTTCTCGGTAGCGGCACCCGCCCTGTGGAATGCCCTCCCATCAGATTTCAATAAACAACTATGCAACTTTTAGAAGACATTTGACATCAGTCCTGTTTAGGGAAGTTGTTAATGTTTGATGTTTCATTGTGTTTAATTTTCTGTTGAGAGCCACCCAGAGTGGCTGGGGAAACCCAGCCAGATGGGCAGGTTCTTCTTCTTCTTCTTCTTCTTCTTCTTCTTCTTCTTCTTCTTCTTCTTCTTCTTCTTCTTCTTCTTCTTCTTCTTCTTCTTCTTCCTCTTCTTCTTCTTCTTCTTCTTCTTCTTCTTCTTCTTCTTCTTCTTCTTCTTCTTCTTCTTCTTCTTCTTCTTCTTCTTCTTCTTCTTCTTCTTCTTCTTCTTCCAGAATTCAATGACTGCACTATGATACTACACTAACAGTCATAGCTTCTACCAAAGAAATCTGGGAACTGTAGTTTAAGGATGTGAGAGTTGTTAGGAGATGCCAGATGGGCGAGGTACAAACAATAAATTATTATTATTATTATTATTATTATTATTATTATTATTATTATTATTTGGAGGGTGATTATCATAGAAGCAGAGAATTATAGTGCTAGAAGGTACTCTGAGGGGCATCTAGTCCAAGCCCATGCAATGCAGGAATACCAACTAACGCAACCATGACAGATGACCATCCAACCTCTGCTTAGAAACCTCCAAGGAAGGAGAGTCCACCACCTTCTGAGGGAATTCGTTCCACTGTCGAAGAACCCTTATTGTCAGAAAGTTCTTAATGATGTTTAGTTGGAAACATCCTGTAACATTTGTTGGAGTCCTACCCTCCAGAGCAGTAGAAAGCAAGCTTGCTCCATCTTATTCTTACCCGAGGAGCAGTCAAGGTGATGCTTTGCAGATATTATTAACTACAGCTTCCATCAGAATGATCAATGGTCAGGGATGAAGGGAGCAGTGGTGGTTGGTGCCCACTGGAACTGGTTGGGCAGAAGGCAAGGAGTCCAACAGGAGGTGGGACCAGAGAGCCCATGAGAAGCAGAGCACAACGAATTCTAGTCTTCTTCTCATACACCTCCTCATCCTCCCTGATGAGTTCTACAACACTAAGACTGGGGTGGGTGGATGGGATCTGATAGACAATGGAACTCCCCAGACTGGCTGGAAGTAGGAATGCAAGCAGATCAAGTCTGGGTGAAGATTTATTAATTTTATTCATTTATAAATATACTTATATACCACTATTCATAAGAAATAAAACCCTGACCGAGTGGTTTACCGCAGTTGTACATAAAACCGTACATAAACGGCATATAGAAAACCGAAATCAGAAATCGGATTATTGTGGGAAGATGTATCCGTAATTGCCTGCATAGGCCTGATGGACTAGAGAAGTTTTCAGGAGCCTTTTAAAAGTTGGCACAGGAGGTCCCTGCAGAATCTCCATTGGCAGACAGTTCCGCAGGACTGAGCCAATGACACCAAAGGCTGGGTTTCTTGCTGCTGTCAAATGAGCACCACCAACTCGGGAAGTGAACAATAAGGGTTCAGGAGATCCCTGAGGTGCCATGGACCTATGTTGTTCTAGGCTTTGTAAATTAATACTAGAACTTTGAACCTGACTTGATAGTAGATGAAGGTAATCTGAGGTTGGTGGGGCAGTGTGCCTCTAATGAAGGGGGTGTTGTGGTCCAGCAATATCTAGAGGGAAACACCATGGCTGGCCCCGGTTCCAGCCCCTTTTCAAACAGGCGTCTCAGCTCACGTTGCAGCTTCCAGTTGACTCTGCCAATGAAACAGCACGAGCTTTAGTTGCTTAATCTCCCAATTAAACCAATTAATGCTTGCCGCCTTGCAAATGAGCTTGGTTTTGTTTGTTTCCATGCTCAGCTGCCTGCGCCTTTCCTCCGCCCAGCTGCCAACGCCAGTCGTTCTCCAGAGCGCCGCAGTGATGTGCGTGTGGAGGAAGCTGCTCAGAACCAACTGTTGGCAGCAAAAACCGCTCCATCTGATCTCCATTCTGAAGGCAGGATCCACCAGGTAAATCAGATAAGCACTGGTTCCGTCCACAATTCAGCAATGAAGGCATTGTGCTTTTCACAGCAAAGCATGCTGGGAAATTGAATGGCAGCCATTTCCTTTTCAACACATGGTGCCATGTTTCAGGGCCCTAAGTCAAAGGGGAAGGGGAAGGGGGTAAAGCTTGCAACTCAAGGACCTTGCCTGTGGGTTGTCTGCTTTGCCCTTTGAGGACTTGGTGTCTTGCACTATGTCAGGGCAAGGCACAACACATGGCATTCTGGGAAACTGAATGGCTGCCAATTTCTTATCACTGTGCAGTATGCTGGGGGATTGACAGGCCACCATATTGTTGTCAAAGCACAGCATTCTGGGAAAGTGAATAAGAAATTGGAGGGAGCTGTTATGTATTCAGTGGTCTGTGTTTGCCTGAGCTTGAGTCTGGACCAAGGACTCTGAGCTCCTGTGTTTTGATTCGATACATGATATCCAAACAAACAACATTTCAGGATTTGGGCCTCTGCCATTGGCCCTTAAACTCTGAGTCATGATTCGCAGCTTGGAAGTTTAGACAGCCAATCGCTGTTTGGAGTGGGAGTGGCTCAGGCCTTCAGAAATGTATATAAGCAGTTGCTTTGTCCCTGTTGTCCAGTTCTGTTAGTTCAAGAAAGGTTCTTGCTGTTATCACTGTGTCTTGCCTCGTGGGAACCCATCTACACTTCAGGAGCAATGCTTCTGAATACCAGTTGCTGGAAACCATAGGAAGGCAGAGCACTGTTGTGCTTGAATCCTGCTTGGTGGTTCCCACAGGTATCTGAGAACAGGATGCTGGACTAGAGGAGTCATTAGCCGGACCTAGAAGGCTCTCCATATGGCCAGATCCACCTACTGTTTGGGCTCCTGAACTTCTCCATAAAATTCTGCTCACCAGGGGCAGTACCAGTGGCGAGCGGTCCCCTAAAAGCTCATGGTAAATTAGAGTCTTCTTCTTCTTTGGCGATCCCTTGTAGCCGAGTAAGATTGTCTTCCATGAACATGGTCTTAAAAGTGAGTCCGTAAGTGACTGTGGAGGCCAATTCTGGATCCGCGCATCCTTCCACAGTGGGGACATAGGTTTCCGGACGGGAGTTGATGGCGGTGAGGGTTCGCCAAACATGCCTTCCTCTTAGCTCGTTTCTCCCTTTCGTCCTGAGTTCGAGTATCTTCAAAGCCCATGACACCTTTGGTAAATGCTGTTCTCCAATTGGTGCGTTTGCAGGCCAGTGTTTCCCAGTTTTGGGTGTTTATATAAATTAGAGTATTAAAGTATCACACCCTGGCACCTCCTTCCCAAAGCCCGGGAAGCTTCTGCCTGGCTTAGCAAGGGAGGCGAGATGCTCATGTGCCCCCCCCCCCCGGCAATCACCTGTGCTAGCTGGTGCCTCTGGCCCTAACTGTTCCCCTACGAAAAAATTCACTGCATGCCACTGGGCAGTATCTCTGATGGGGGACACATGTTGTAGTTCTTATGGGGTAGTTTGTGTTAGCATAAATCCTATGCAAGGGGAAAAAAGCTGCATGTGACTGATTGTTTACATTATAAGACTGCTGTAACTTTCCCACACACAGGAGGCAATGTAACTTGATCTCCTGTCATGTGATGCTTCTTTGTTCTGTTTCTACTTTCACTTTTGACTGAATGAGAGTGATGGCGTATACACTTAACCGTCGCTCCCTAATAAACGTACAGTGGTACCTCGGTTTATGAACACAATTGGTTCCAGAAGTCTGTTCATAAACTGAAGCGTTCATAAACTGAAGCGAACTTTCCCATTGAAAGTAATGGAAAGTGGATTAATCCGTTCCAGATGGGTCCGCGGAGTACTTAAACTGAAGCGTTCATACACTGAAGCATGGGTGTAATTGGTTCCGGTAGTGCGTTCATAAACTGAAGTGAACTTTCCCATTGAAAGTAATGGAAAATGAATTAATCTGTTCCAGATGGGTCCGTGGTGTTCATAAACCGAAAATTCATAAACCGAGGTGTTCATAAACTGAGGTTCCACTGTAGTTAAAAGCTACAATTGTTTGCTGTCTTCTTTACCGAAGCCAGTGGCAAGAAGAAGAATATTGGGCTTTACACCCTGATATTCTAACAGTTTGTCCATCTTTGGTCCCCACCCTGCACTCATCTCTCACCTGTGGCTCCTAGAAGCTGTCAGCGTGCGACAGTGGCCACAACTCAGGAAATACCTTCAACTGGCCGGCAGGTGAGCATAACCACTCCCATAGGTGACAGTGATTACCACCATCTTAGAGAGATTCAAAAGGTATTTTGGACCAATTCATGGAGAAGGCTATTGATGGTGGCTAACCAAGATGGCTGTGCTCTGCCTCCCCAGTTGGAGCCACTAAGGCCAGTTGCTGGAAACCGCAGGAGGGGAGTGTGCATTTGTGCCCAGTTCCTGCTTGTGGACTTCCCACTGGGGCGTCTGGTTGGCCACTGTGAGAACAGGATGCTGGACTGGATGATTTACAGATGGTACTTAACTCTGAGTAGGCTTGCTAAGACACACAAGACTGAATCAGATAAGTGCTGGAGATGCAATGAGGTCGAGGGTACATTCTTTCACATGTGGTGGACCTGTAAAAGAGTATTGGGAAATAATTCATAATGATTTTTTATTTTTATTTTTAAAAGAGTTGAAAAGTACTTTTCCAAAACAACAACAACACCCAGCGTCCTTTTTGTTGGGGATCATTCAGATGGAAATTCACAGGTGTCAAAAAGGTTGTTTATGTATGCCACTACTGTGACCCGTGTTTTGTTAACCCCCCAAAATGGAAAACGAGCGAGGTCCCAACCAAAGAAGATTGACAACTTAAGTTGACAGAATATGTGCAGCTTGCAGACTTAACACTTAGAATGAGGGAACAAGAACAACATACATTTAGAGAAGATTGGAAAACACTTATTGAATACGTGAGGGGAAATTGTGTACGCTTGAAAACGTTGGCAGCATTAAGATAAATTCAACAGTGTAAATAAGTTTTGACAGATGTAATAATGGAATACCGAATGGTTTAGTTTATGGGAAATATGCAGGGATTTATGTTATGCAAAACGAACCATGGAAAGAGAAGAAGGGCAGTTTTCAATAATTGTAAAACATAAAATTTAATTGTGTGTGTTTGTGTTTGTGTGTGTGTGTGTGTGTGTGTGTGTGTGTGTGTGAGAGAGAGAGAGAGAGAGAGAGAGAGAGAGAGAGAGAGAGAGAGAGAGAGAGAGAGAGAGAGCAGGATGCTAGATTGTAGATTGGATGGGCCCATGGCCAGATCCAAAGGCTCTCCTTATGTTCTCAATGAATCCCTCCCTCCCCACCCGTACTTGAGATAGAAAGGCTGAACTCCATTATTACTCATCTGCCTCCCCTCCTGTTCCTCTGCTTTTCCCATTTGCCGAGTAATCTCAGGTTCAGGAAGAAATTCTCCAGGAGCGGGAGCTATGAGAACAAAGTGTCATGAATATGAATTCTCTATTCCTCCAAAGCCAGTGTTCAAATCCAAGCTGACACTGCAGCCGTTTAGCTGAACAGCAACGAAATAGCTCGAGAATGCCGTGTGTAAATAGGCCTTATTGAAAAGCAAAGCTGCTCTGGATGCCAAGGTTGCCTGCAGAGGTATCACAGTGACGGAGAAAGTCCTTTAAAAAAACCCAAAGCCCTCTGATGTATCAGGAAAGGAGTAAGTGAAGAGAATAATGCAGAACAGATAAAAGGGCCTCAGCTATTAATATTTGCTCCAAAGTTCAAAACAATCCCCTTTCAGATATAGTCATATCCCTGTTGCCCATAAAAAGAGGCTGCTTAAACATCCATCTTTACCCAAATGTTCCCTAAGAAGGTCAGGGAAGATAATGACATTTAGTGAAAATGAATAATACAAATTCTATTAAACATAAGATATTGCGGCACCCTCCTCATTATTAAACCTCGCTGTGGGTTAAACCACTGAGCCTAGGGCTTGGCGATCAGAAGGTCGGCGGTTCAAATCCCTGCGACGGGGTGAGCTCCCATTGCTTGGTCCCTGTTCCTGCCCACCTAGCAGTTTGAAAGCACGTCAAGGTGCAAGTAGATAAATAGGTACCACTCCGGTGGGAAGGTAAACAGTGTTTCTGTGCGCTGCTCTGGTTTGCCAGAAGCGGTTTAGTCGTGCTGGCCACATGACCTGGAAGCTGTACGCTGGCTCCCTCGGCCAGTAAAGCGAGATGAGCGCCACAACCCCAGAGTTATCCGCAACTAGACCTAAAGGTCAGGGGCCCCTTTACCTTTACCTTTACTGCATCTTTATCTGTAATCCATGTTCTTTTTTCTTTTTTTAATAACTCCTTTGTGTCCATAGTTCTCGTTACATTACAAGTGTTATTGCAATCCTGCTAATGTTTTCAACTGCTCTAGTGGTCTCCAAGATAAATTATACTTTCTCCCCATTCCTTGTTGAAGTTTTGGTCTTCTTGGTTCCTGAGCTTTCCAGTCAATTTTTCCATTTCGGCATAATAATAAGATTCTGTGTTTTTCTGCTAGAAAAAAGGGTGCTGGCGCTCACCACAAAGTTGTTACAGTAAGTGCCACATTTTTAACCAGTGCTTTTCTTCTAGGGGAAAAAAGGTGCCATTACTTTGTACCTTTGATTATCCCCAGAAAAAAAGCACTGGAAAGATTAGAGACCCAACAACATCTTGTTGCTGATTCTACTTGCTTCCATAGCTGCCAAGTTTTCCCTTTTCTCGCGAGGAAGCCTATTCAGCATAATGGAAAATCCCTTTTAAAAAGGGATAACTTGGCAGCTATGCTTGCTTCCGTTGATTTTTTAAAACATATTTTTTATTAAAGATTTCTTGGTATACAAAAGTATGTGCAATGCCTCTTTTTTCAAGTTACGTTTTCTACAGATCAGTTTCATTTGTTGAGACATTAGTGTTACATTAGGCAAAAAAGGGGGAAAGAGGTGGAGGGGGGATAGGTGAGCAGGGTGGGGTCGGGTGGCAATGTTTCTATGTTACTTAATGTATGTGTGGGGTTTTGTGTCAGCGTCGCTTGTGCGGGTCCTCTTTACTATTTGCTTGTCTTCCTTTGGTGGTGAGAGAGGTTGGGGTTCGCCTAGGGTGTGGTTGTTTGTTTGTGATTGGCTGTGGTGAACTTTGTTTTCATGTGGTGGGTGGGTGGGTGTTTTTGAATCAGGTTAGCCATATTGATTCGTATGCTGTTGGTAGATCCTTGTCGTTGTCTTGTTTGGCTGTGTATGTGATAAAGGGGAGCCGTACTGGGGTGAAGGCGTCTTCTTCCATTTGTCCCCATGTCAGTTTCAGTTTATTGGTTAGTGTAAGGGGGTTTAAGCTATGGTTTTCCCAGTAGTGATGTATGGAAGTGAGAGCTGGACCATTAAGAAGGCTGATCGCCGAAGAATTGATGCTTTTGAATGATGGTGCTGGAGGAGACTCTTGAGAGTCCCATGGACTGCAGGAAGATCAAACCTCTCCATTCTGAAGGAAATCAGCCCTGAGTGCTCACTGGAAGGACAGATCGTGAAGCTGAGGCTCCAATACTTTTGGCCACTTCATGAGAAGAGAAGACTCCCTGGAAAAGACCCTGATGTTGGGAAAGATGGAGAAGGGGATGACAGAGGATGAGATGGTTGGACAGTGTTCTCAAAGCTATGAACATGAGTTTGACCAAACTGCGGGAGGCAGTGGAAGACAGGAGTGCCTGGCGTGCTATGGTCCATGGGGTCACAAAGAGTCGGACACAACTAAACGACTAAACAACAACAACAACAAGGGGGTGGGCTTACAGGGAACAGCCACCCTTCATCAAATCCAGCTCTTCAAATGGCTCAGACAACAGCGGAGGGACAGGAGACAGGAAGGAGGAAGTGAGCGGAGCGGGCCAGGGCTCAGGCAGCATCCAAGAGCCCTACCTGCAGGCTGTGATACCAGCAAGGAAGGAGGGGCCAGCAGAGAGTTCCAGCGGGAAAACAGCAGAGGGGTGTCCTTTCAAATTCACCCCAGAACTGAGGCGATCAGCGGCTCGCAAACGCAGGGGGAGGAGATTTGGGGTCCCCAAACTACTCTGCTGGGGGAGGAGCCAAAAAGCGCCATTGGGAGAATCTGATAGCACTGAGTAGACATGTTTTCATGAAGCTCTTGCCTTGTAAATAACTTTCACAATAAAAGCATTAAAGACAAGATGGTTTGGAGTGTCGTTGCTGGAGGGTAGCCAGCAACCGCCCTGACAGTTAGTTTTTCTAGTAAGGCTGTTTCCCCTACTAGGTATTTGGTACCATTGGTCCATGCTAACTCATGACAGATCTCTCCAGTGTCTGGTTATGATGTTTCTTGCTGCTGAGAGCAGGCGAGTTATGAGCTCTTTATGATGTGAGCGGGCATTATTGTCTTGGAACTTGCTTTCATTGATTTCAACACTTTGGATAGCCCTAAAAAGTACTTGTAGAACTCAACGCTAAAGCAACAGCAGATGTTATTCTTAAAGCACTGCTGCCATCTTTTGGCTGCTGAGCAGAACTGGTGAGGCATTTAATGGAAGAGCAAGCCACATCTGCACCAAACTTGTAAAACTTGTACTGTATCACTTTAAACAGTCACAGAGTCCCCTAAAGACTCCTGTTAAAGGTGCTGAGAGTTGTCAGGAGGCTCCTAGCCCCTTTCCAGTGTTGCAGTTCCCAGAGTTCCATGGGAAGAGTGATGTTAAGCCACTCTAGGAATTGTTGCTCTATGAGGGGAATAGGGGTCTCCTAACAACTCTCAGATCCTTAAACTACAGTTCCCAGATTTCAGTCATCGAATTGAAGAAGAAGAAGAAGAAGAAGAAGAAGAAGAAGAAGAAGAAGAAGAAGAAGAAGAAGAAGAAGAAGAAGAAGAAGAAGAAGAAGAAGAAGAAGAAGAAGAAGAAGTTATTATTTATACCCTGCCCATCTGGCTGGGTTTCCCCAGCCACTCTGGGTGGCTCTCAACAGAAAATTAAACACAATAAAACATCAAACATTAAAAACTTCCCTAAACAGGACTGCTGTCAAATGTCTTCTAAAAGTTGCATAGTTGTTTATTTCCTTGAAATCTGATGGGAGGGTGTTCTACAGGGTTGGTGCCACTACCAAGAAGGCCCTCTGCCTGGTTCCCTGTAACCTCACTTCTCGCGGTGAGGGGACCGCCATAAGGCCCTATGAGCTGGACCTCAGCGTCCGGGCTGAATGGTGGGGGTGGATACGCTCCTTCATGGGATCTGTAGTTTGTTTGGGGTGCTGAGAGTTGTTAGGATGGAGCAAGCTTGTTGTCTCCTACTCCAGAGGGTAGAACTCGAACCAATCGCTTCAAGTTACAAGAAAGGAGATTCCGACTAAACATCAGGAAGAATTTTCTGACAATAATTGCAACTGTGGAATGGTCTCCTTAGGAAGGTTAGGAAGGTTGTGGACCCTCCTTCCTTGGAGGCTTTTAAGCAGAGGCTGGATGGCCATCTGCCATGGATGCTTTAGCTGAGATTCCTGCATTGCAGAGGGTTGGAATAGATGATCCTTGGGGTCCCTTCCAACTCTACAATTCTATGAGACACCTATTCCCTTCACAGAGGTATAATTCTCAGAGTTCCCTGAGGAGAAGACCAAGTTGTTAAGCCACTCTAGAAATTGCTGTTCCATGAGAAAATATGGGTCACCTGACAACTCTCTCAGCACCCTTAGCAAACTACACTTCCCAGGATATTTTGGGGGGAACCACAGTTGTTTAAAGTGGTATGATAGTGCTTTAAATGTATACAGTAGTGCAGAAGGGGAGGTCAAATGTGGTTTTCACTGTCTGAAAGGGTAGCTGCAAACCCTATTGCAGCAAAATCAGCAAGGAGTCAGAGCATTGGATGCTATTCAGCAAAATAGCACCTCGGGTTAAGAACTTTGCTTCAGGGTGAGAACAGAAATTGTGTGGCGGCAGCGGGAGGCCCCATTAGCTAAAGTGGTACCTCAGGTTAAGAACAGTTTCCGGTTAAGAATGGACCACCGGAATGAATTAAGTTCTTAACCCAAGGTACCACTTTATTACATTTAATATTCCTCCTTTCCTCCAAGGAGCTCAAGGTGGCATATATACCAGACCCTCCAAGTGTCCTTTTTCCCCAGAGTCAGTCCCTGATTTGAAGAAGCCCTCCCAGTTTCTGATTTGATACTGAAATGTCCTGCTTTTCTTTAGGATGTCCCTATTTTCATTTGATAAATGTTGGAGGGTTTGAAGCTATTCGCCCCCAGAGCTGTCTGAAGGCAGCCCTGTATAGAGAAGTGTTTTGTTTTTTAAAAAACGTTTAATGTTTTATTATGTTTTTATATATGTTGGAAATGGCCCAGAGTGCCTGGGGTAACCCAGTCAAATGGGTGGAGTACAAATAGTAAAATTACTATTATGGAATGGGATGTCCCTATTTTCATCAGAGAAATGTTGGAGGGTATGATATACTCCTCCATGTTTTCCTCACAACAGCCTTGTGGGAGACAGTGCCTGGCCCAAGGTCACCCAGTGGGCTTCAAGGCCGAGGGTGGAATTTAGATCCTGGTTTCCCAAGCACTAATATGACACCACATTGACTGCACACAAAAGCAGTTCAGGCCATTTATTTCAAGCCCTTTGCTGCTGATGCCTAAATCAGTAACTTCTTCAAATAAGATTGTATGAGTTAATATACAAGGTGTGACCAGAAAGTTCAGTGAATGATTGTCACAGAAATTGGACAGCGAGAAATATTCAAACATATAATCGGCATCGGAAACCCACAAAATGCTCACAATTGTGTACGGAGCTGAAGCTGTAACACAAAAGACAGCGTATGAGTGGTTTAAGCGTTTCTGTGAAGGCAGCAATCCATCAAAGATGACCCTCTGTCTGGCAGACCGTTGACAAGCAGAATGGCGGCAAATGTCGACAGAGTTTGTGAGTCATTGTTGTGTGATTGGTGTTTATCCATACAAATGATTGCGAAAGAATTGTGTATTCCATGTGAAATTGTTACTGGGGTTACTGAGTTGTCCCACCCTCCATATTCTCCCGATCTGACCCCACTGGATTTCTTCCCCCCCCCCAAAACCGAAATCTGCACTGAAAGGGCACAGATTTTGCGTGTGGAGGTCCCAAACCACCCCTCAAACAACTCACAACATAGACAGAATTTTTGTTTAATGGTTTTTGGCATGAATTTGGCCACAACTTTTATTAAAATACAAAATATGTGGTTGCGTAGGCATTGGTTCTCAACCGTCACCTAAGGACAGAAATAACTTGTCTTGTCAACAAGGGGAAATCCTACAGGGAGAGAGAAGGACCCAGGTGCATGAACTCTCCCCTCTCCCTTCAGGCTCCTAGGGGCTCAATACCCGGACCTGGCCCCCGACCTGGGGTTATAGACACTGCATAGAGCCCCTGTATTCCTGACCGGAATCAGGGCCGGCTCTAGGGAGAGCCCCGGTGGCGCGGGGTGTGGGGGCGCCGGGCCGGTAGGCCGGGCGCTGCGTGGCAAAGCCGCACGGAAGCCATGCTGCGCCCTACGAGGGCGGGGGCGCCGGAGCGATCTCAGCCCCTCAGTGCCAGGGCGAGTGACCTGCTCAAGCCTGCCCTGACCGGAATTTCCCCCACCACGCAGGCATTAATTTGGGGCCAACACAGTCAACAAGACCCCTTAATACAACCAAAATAACCAATGCCTAACCGCCAACCTTACAAGTTGTGACTATTTGCTATGCAGTAGGCAAAAAAACCAGATGGCACCAGCCAATCAGCCAAATGGAAAAAATTCCTACCAGGCCCCTGAATACAGGCGACCCCCATGAGAGGCACAGCAGTGTCAACACAGAGGCCTAAAAACAGCAGCGGGAGGGTGGGGATCCGAAAACGCAGAGAAAGAGAAACCATGTGTTTAGGCTTTTATAACCCAGGGGTTGGACCTACAGCTTGCAACATACGAATTTGCCCAACAACAGCCCAGGACCAATCAGACAGTGGCCACTCATGCCCCCATCTTAAGACTTAGGAGTGGTTTGCTAAGCCCCCACCGCAAATCGTGCTCTCTATGATAGAGAACCCACATTCCAACATTTCACATGTCCAAGCTGCTGTGACGAGGGAACTGAAAGCAGTACGAAAAGAGGACTTCTCCAGAAGTTTCCAACAGTTCTGCGAAGGTTGTCGATGGTGCATTGTATCAGAGGGGGGCTACTTTGAAGGCCTATAAACCCTGTATGTTTGAATATTTCTCACTGTCTGATTTCTGTGACCATTCATTGAACTTTCTGGTCACTCCTTGCACACAGTTATATTTTTCTAGAAAAAGAGGTGCTGGAACTCACCACCGACGCCTCCCTTGTTCTCTTATAATGGCCATGGTGCCCACCTGCGTTCTGAATGAAAGGAACCCCCGAGAAAATCCCTTACGTGGATGTAGATGTAACAGACATCGATGTGTATGCCTCCATGTGTACTGGGCTTGGATTATCCTCATTCTACCTCGTTAATCTCAATTTGGATCAAATGCTAAATTGAAAAGCATCTCAATTTTCAAAACTCTGTTCAACTTCTCAGCCTAATTCTTATGCCAATTATGCACCAGAAAGATTGTAATCTAGCAAGTCCCTCTGGAACGGAGAGAACTTTTGATTTCTCCTTTTTGAATCTCTCATTCCCAGCTTTATCTTGATTGTTGCTGATCTGTCTAAATATACACCCCCCCCCCCAAAAAAAAATTGAGATGCTATTGTCTTTTCCTCCCACCCCACTCCATAAATTTCCATTTTTTAAAAAAAGTTCATTTCCATTTAGATCAGGCTGCAGTATGCAAAGTAAGTCCCTGCATATACCGTGAGCATCATTTCCCTCTCCAATACCCCATGCACCCCTTATCTAGGACAATGGCTCCCCAACCACCTTAAAATTTCATCACTTAATGATTTTATTTCTGCCTATTGTCTATCAGCTGCAAAACACTGTGCTAGATGCTAAAGGATTTTTTTAAAAAATGTATGGAATTCAAATCTTAATACATTGACAATAAATAAACTTAAAAATAGAAAATGTATTTTTTTAAAATCCTATTTATGTTTGTGTTTGTTCCATTTTTATCCCTCTTTTCAGCCAGCAGGCCTCCCAAAGTGATTTACACAAATAATCCAATTAAAATGCAACTGGGGGTGAAAAACACCCTGGTTTAGATAGATTAAAGGCAACAGACAACTAATTGGAAGACAGGTATGGGGAGAAATTGTAACTAAACTCATCCAACCACACAAGTAGTGATGGAAAGATCTGCCAGTTTAGCTTCTCCAATCTTTGCTTTTTCTTTCGAAATTTAAATTCAGTTCCCCACATTTTGCAGCTATTTGAGTCCTGGAGAGGTCCCCTCAGTGCAACATGGGAGGCAGCAGTTCCGAGTTACTGGTCTCTGCATCCAACACAGATGCTGTGGTTCCCCAGTGGTTTGACTTCACCCTTAGAGGTGCACTCCATTGCAGATCCTCCAAGCATAGCTGCCAAGTTTTCCCTTTTCTCGCGAGGAAGCCTATTCAGCATAAGGGAAAATCCCTTTAAAAAAGGGATAACTTGGCAGCTATGCCTCCAAGTGTCCTATTTTCCAGGGACATCCCTGATTTAGAGAAGGCATCCCAGTTTCTGATTTGATTCCAGAATGTCCCACTTTTCCTTAGGGTGTCCCTCTTTTCATTGGAGATAAATTGTCAGGGGATGTTGTTGCGACTACTCTAGAGTAACGACGCTCCACATTCTTGTCTTTAGACAGTTTTATTTAGTGCAGTCTATTTACAGTGGAACTGGTGTGTAGAACATGTCTGCTTAGTCCGATGCAGAATCCGGCAATGGACCGCCCCTCGACTTCTTCCAGCATAAGAGTCTCGGGATGGCAAACCTCTTTCCCCTCCTTCTCCTGCGTAATTCCGGAACCGGGGAAAAAAGGGTCTACGCTCCATGTTTTCCTTCTTCCCCCTTTTCCCCTCTCTCTCTTCCTCCCTCACGTGTATCAGGGGCTCTTCTGTGTTGCCGGAGCCCTGCATCCCTCTTCCTCCTTCCTCACTGGACTCCTCCCCCTCCCCGCTGGCATTGCTGCTATTGGAGGAGCTGCTCTTGATGATGGGAGGAGGATCCCTGTATTCTCTTCCCCTTACATAAATGTTGGAGGGTATGGAGTTATCTGACCCCTGAGCCGTCTGAAGGCAATCCTGTATTATAGGAAAGTTTTTTTTAAAAAAAAAAAAGTTGAATGTTTTATGATGTTTTATGATGTTGGAAGCAGCCTAGAGTGGCTTGGGGCAAACCGGTCAGATGGGTGGGGTATAAATAGTAAATCATTATAGAATGGGACGTCCCTATTTTCAGTGAAGAGAAGTTGGAGGATATGCCATTGTCTCTCAAGACGGATGGATGCCAACAATAACTTCTGTTTAATCCCAGCTGGGGAACCTGTGGCCTTCCAGATGTTGCTGGGCCCAACTCCCATGAGCCCAGCCAGCAATGCCAATGGTCAAGGATGATCAGAGGTTTAGTCTACATGTTCCCCAGCCCTGATTTAGAGAATTGGAACTTCTTTATCCAAACGAAGGATCACCAGTCCTCAGCAGTGTTGCATTGTTTTCTGGCACTCAGGGCACACCCATACACACGTGCTGGGGTGCAGAGGGTGAACAGAACCTACCACGCTAGCCCAGCCCACACTGCTTATGCCAACACTGGGTGGGTGGGCACGGGGCATAGAGGGTTCACAGATCCCATGCACCAGGAGCCAAGCAGGGCAATGCTGTACTGCCTCCCTGCCTGCCTGCCTGGCCATGCAGGGAGGAGCCCAGCCGGCTTTCACATCCCTTGGCAGGTGACTCCCCCTGACCCTAGCTGGATGTCATGAATGAGCCAGCTCCCAGTGGAGGTTTGCAGCCAACTGAAGAAAGCAGCCAGGAACAGAGAGAGTTAACTGTCATTCACGATGAGCATCGGCTATTGCCAAGTACCCCACCCCTTGGAATGCCGGTTGATAAGGGAATGGCAGAGAGTCATCCAGAACCTAGCCAATTGGTGCAAACAGAGAAGGAAGCAAAATAAAAAAATTCCTTCAGTAGCACCTTAAAGACCAACTAAGTTTTTTATTTTGGTAGGAGCTTTTGTGTGCATGCACACTTCTTCAGATACCTCTGGTATCTGAAGAAGTGTGCATGCACACGAAAGCTCATACCAAAATAAAAACTTAGTTGGTCTTTAAGGTGCTACTGAAGGAATTTTTTTATTTTACTTCGACCCAGACCAACACGGCTACCTACCTGTAACGAGAAGGAAGCAGTTTGTCAGAACAGGAAGAGATTCGAGCTGAGCCAATCCCTCTTAAGAGTAGGCAAAGGGGAGGGCTGTTAGACAGGAAACAAAGCAAGAGGTGCAAAGTGAGAAAGTTCGATATCTTCTGTAATCGGAAGGAGTCTTCAGAAGGATCATCTTGATTGATGATGGCAGAGACTGTGTTAAAGTCTGGAGCTGTTTGTTTTGACAATAAATCATCATTCCTAATTAACCACGCTCACTGTGTTATCAAGCCGGGGACAGGACTCCTGACACTGGGCGGTCATTCATCAAGGGGATAGAGAACACTGCTGCAAGGCCAGGTTGGGCTCCCAAGCCCAGACACCGTAGACAGCAGACAGGGAGGGATGGGAATCTCTGCATGGGGGCACCTGGTTCACACCCCATAAAAACTGTATTCCTGGGGCTACGGCCCCCTGGCCTCCACTATGCTACACCCCTACCAACCCCCCACCTTTCACATGAAACTGCCTGCTGAATATGTCTTTCCAAGGTCCTTGTCTGGGTGTTCCTGCTATCTGAGTCTACATAGTTGCCCATTGGATAAATAACATTTTCCATGGTGGCATTCAAATTATTGAGCACTTTCCCTGAACCTGCCTGCCTGTTAGCATGTTTGTTGTCTTTCAAATTCCAGACAAATTCTGTCCCGTTATCTCATACATTGAATGTTTTCTGCTTTTCTAACCTATACAACTAGCCAGTTAAACCTGACCTATACAATTAGCCAGTTACAATTACAATAAAAGGTAAAGGGACCCCTGACCGTTAGGTCTAGTTGCGGACGACTTTGGGGTTGCTGCAGCCCAATTGCTGACAGGAGTGAGGCCTTGTCAGAATATAACCCCCAAGCTCATAGATCTGCACTGGTTCCCTATTTGCTACTGGGTCAAGTTCAGTATGTTACTATTAGCATATAAAGCTGTTAACAGCTAGGACCAGTTTACCTGTGGCATTACCTTACCCCAAAGGTTTTCAGCTTTGAGTCCATGGTTCCTTTGACCAACTACATTCTTTCTGCAGCTCCACTGAGGGGAAATGCACTCTGAGCCTCAGAAGCCCGGTTATGTCACCCCTTGCATCCCATCACCCCTTTTTGAACACCCTCCCTTGTGAAGTGTACCCTCAGCCAGGGGCATAGGAAGATAGGGGTGGTGGGGGGTGGGCTGCCCTGAGCGGCGTGATCCCAGGGGCGCCATCACGGCTGTCCACCCCGCCCCCAAAACATACGCCCCGCCCCTGCACACGGCACGCCCCGCCCCAAAACGCACGCGAGATGGCGTCTGGCTTGTGGGTGGCGTGACACCCCTCGCTGGCCCACCCCTCAACTCCACCTAGGGAGAGTGCACGGCAGCAGAAAGGGAGAGCGTGCATTGGCCGAGGGAGCAAGCCGGTCCTGACAGCCGCCTGGCAAAAACCTTGCTAGGTACTGCAGGGACTTGCTCAGCCAACGTGCGCTCTCCCTGTTGCGGCACACTCTCTCCCTGGACGGAGGTGAGGGGCAGGCCAACGAGGGGTGTCATGCCCGCGCGTTGTGACATCACGACGCTGTGGAGCGGCGCCCTGCCCTCAGAGCATAGCTGCCAAGTACCCCGTTTTCCCCAGGAAACCCCCGTTTTTACTTACCTTTTCCCGGTGGTCCCCCGTATCACTTCGTCTTTCTCAATTATTTTCTCCTGCCGGCGGCCATTTTTTTTCTTTCCGATTTGCCCTTCTATGGGCACCAAAACTGGCCGCTGCCGGCTTCAAAAGTCACATATACGCATGTCCAGAAGTGCATAGACACGACTTCCGGTGTCGGCGGTGGCCATTTTTGGTGCCCATAGATGGGCGGAGCGACACCGGAAGTTGCGTCGACACACTTCCTGACATGCGTACAAGTGACTTTCGAAGCCGCCGCCAGCCATTTTTGGTTCCCATAGAAGGGCAAAGCGACACCGGAAGTTACTTCGACGCAACTTCCGGTGTCACACGGCTGCCGGTCCCGGATTCTGCAGTCCGGGACTTGGAAGGTAAGCCTCGGGGGGGTGCCTCCGCTTTGACGCCCCAGGTGCCAAAGCAGCTAGCAATGCCCTTGCCCTCAGCCTCCTCTCCCCTCTCCTTGAGAGTCCTCCAGCCAGTTGCCGCAGTGGCCTAACAGAGACTGGCCAAAGGTGAATGTGAAGCCAGCACCTTACACACCTTCGGAGGTCGCAGCAGCAGCAGTGGGCCTGCATTGCAGAAAGGCTCCCCTTCAGCACCGGGCACACAACTCCCAAGCAGCGTTGCACACAGCAAGCACAAGAAAGGCCGGCACAGTGCCTGCCTGCCTGCCTAGCCTCCCACTTGTCTGTCCATTCCTAACAGGACTGGTGGACTGGCTGGCTGGACTCCCTCACCCACTTGCTTGCTTCCTCCGAGTCCACCTCAGCTCCTGGCAACCAGCACCCCCTGGCCAGCCCCAGCGGCACCATTCGCCTGGGGAGCCTGTAAGCCAGGGCTGCTGCAACAAACAGCCGTGCAAGCCCTTGGGAGGCAGAGATACAAGAGGGCATCAGAGGAGGGAAGGTAGGAAAGAAAGGGGGACAGAGGTCAGTGTTGCCTGCAGCACCCCGGCTATCATTTGAGACACCCCAGGTTGCCACAGCATACTGGTCGAAAACCACTTCCTTACCCCATATATGCCCATGTGACCATTTCGATCTGTGGAACTGGCTGTGTTATACTGGGGAGAAAAGGAGGGTGTGGAGGGGAGTGAGGGGCCTGGCCTGGGAGACCCTGAAGGGCCAGGTGGAGGGGCCTCGGGGACCACATTCAGTGTCTGGGCTTGAGGTCTCCCATCTCTGTTGCAGAAGATCCGCAAAGCAGGAAAAAATGTGGCACGAAGAAATAAATCTCTTTTCCTGTTACAATTTGAGTGCATTTGAGAGTGGGAGGGAGTTCTGTGCACACGGAGCAACAAAACTCAGTTTTGTGTTTTTGTCACATGGCATTTTCACACCTAACATACACACTTCCCAGAGGTGTAGCTGCTGTGTTAGTCTGTTACACCAAACATCAAAGAAATGGGGTGGGGTGCGGAGGGAAGGGAAGGAGAATCACATGACAACTCAAAGAAAAAGACATCCATTGAGGCAGATGTGGTGTTACTCTTTTTCTTTTCGCAAAATAAAATAGTACTACTACGTTGCACGCTTCCCTGGGCAGGCAGAAGATGGCAGTAGAACTTCATCCAGAGAGCTATGTGCTGCTTCTCGGAGTGGCTTACAAAATCACAAATGCATCTTCTCTTTAACGTAATGTTCTTTCCAGTGTTTCTTTAGTAATTTATTAGTACCATCAGATTTAAGGTCATCTTGCATTAAAGGTAAAGGTAAAGGGAACCCTGACCATTAGGTCCAGTCGTGACCGACTCTGGGGTTGCGCACTCATCTTGCATTATTGGCCGAGGGAGCCGGCGTATAGCTTCCAGGTCATGTGGCCAGCATGACAAAGCCGCTTCTGGCAAACCAGAGCAGCACATGGAAACGTCGTTTACCTTCCCGCTGTAGCGGTTCCTATTTATCTACTTGCATTTTGATGTGCTTTCGAACTGCTAGGTTGGCAGGAGCTGGGACCAAGCAATGGGAGCTCACCCCGTCACAGGCATTCTAACCGCCGACCTTCTGATCAGCAAGCCCTAGGCTCAGTGGTTTAGCCCACAGCGCCACCTGGGTCCCGCTCATCTTGCATTAGGCAATATGATAACCAGGAAAAAGAAGAGAAGCAGTGGAGGATAATCTGGAGGCAGTGCCCGACCAACCACAGTCTTAGGGGTGGCATCCGGCTAGTGGGATTTACTCAGAGTAGACCCACTGAAATTAATGAACAAGGCAAAGTTAGGCCCATCTATTTCCAAGGCTGAGAAACAGTTAAATACCACCCGGGATTACTCCAAGCTTGTTTGCCTTCTTTTCTACAATCGGTCCAGAGGGTGGCACTGGCTTCCTTCTCCTTGGTCTAAGTGTTGCCTTGTAAAACGCAGTAGGAGGATGGGGAGAAAACGAGACATAGTTGGCTCTGCCTGTCATTGGCTCTGGTGTCACCTACTGTTGGAGCCTCTGCCTTGTGCCCTGCCAGTCTGAGCAGGCACTAGCCACCACTGAAAAGGAAGATCGCATCACCAAGGTGCCAATCCTTCACTTTACTTTTACAATTATTGCCTTGTCATGCATCCTCAAGACTTACATGTGTGAGAGGCTATTGATGGCTACTAGCCACAATGACTATACCCAGCCTCCACCTCCGAAGACAGTAGTGCTTATGAATTCGAGTTTCTGAAAACCACAGGAAGAGAGAGTACTGTTCTGCTCAGATCCTGCTTATTGTGGGGATGCTCAGGGAGGCAGGAGAGCATTTTTTTTAATTAATATCCTTCCTGGCTTGCACTAGCAAGTCCCTTTACTTAGCAGAGTTTTACATTCCCCTTTTAAACACACAGCAGATAGCTGGTTGCAGGCTGTGAGGTCCAGCACCGAGGGCCTTCTGGGCGGTTCCCTCGTTGCGAGAAGCCAAGTTGCAGGGAACTAGGCAGAGGGCCTTCTCGGTGGTGGCGCCTGCCCTGTGGAACGCCCTCCCAACAGATGTCAAAGAGGAAAACAACTACCAGACTTTTAGAAGACATCTGAAGGCAGCCCTGTTCAGGGAGGCTTTTAATGTTTAATAGATTACTGTGTTTTATTTTCTGTTGGAAGCCGCCCAGAGTGGCTGGGGAAACCCAGCCAGATGGGCGGGGTATAAATAATTTATTATTATTATTATTATTATTATTATTATTATTATTATTACATGCCACAATCTTGTGTAAAGTATATAAAAGAAGTTTACTCACATCATCAGTTCACAGTTGGATCCCTGAAGTTTTTATATGGATCTACCGCATATGGGGATAATCCCACTGTCCTTTGTTGGCTGGAAGCCAACAGAGCATCTCGAGCTAAAAAGCTGCTCCAACGATGGAGGAAGTCAAAGTGAGAGAGAGTGCTGTGTGCCTTTGTCCTTTTTGTTACCTGGACAGGTAAGGTCACACTCACCTCTAGTCACATGCAAAGGAAGGATGTTCCAGCCAGGAGGAAACAGGAAGTTTTCGACCGGCTGGACCAAACATCTCCTTGCATTTCCACTCTAGGAAAACAAGGAATGTTGTATATGGGTTTCCCACAGCCATCTGTTCTGTGGGATCAGGATGCTGGAGTAGATGGGCCATTGACCTGATCCAGCAGGCTGTTCTTAGGTTCTTATCTACTTGGACTTACTTTCAAATAAATGCCCATTTACTTTGAAGTAAGTTCTACTATGCTCAAGGGGATTCCACATGCCAGTCACCACTGTTGATGGAATATGGGTGGTGAACTCATGACCTGTGGGCCAGATGAAGCTGGCCAACCTGTTTTAAGTGGCCCACTACCTCCACCTGGGTTGTTTTTATGTTGCTTACCTTGGAAAGGCACCCAAAATGTAGAAAGCATTTTCTAGAGAGAGGTGATGACCTTATCCTTCACAGGGAAAATAAAAGAAATGGATTGCAGCCAGGATACCTTGAAGGGTAATTCTGTCCCTATAGGCTGTGCTGCAGTGTCTGTTATTCACCTGACCATCTTCCATGACTCCTGGCAGCTGAAAATCCATGGCAGAAATAGTCACCTTCCCAGTTGCTTCACTGTGGGAGCCAAATGTTATTGTAGCAGAAAGAAGGAGGGGTTCTTTCTCACAGAATAATTGCAGGTGTTTATAAGAAGAGCCTTCTGGATTATGCCAATGGCCGGTCTAGTCCAGCATCCTTTTTCACAGTGGCCAACCAGATGTTGACCTATGGAAAGCCTGAAAGCAGAACACAAGCACAAGAGCACTATCCTCTGCCACAGTTTCCAGCGACTAGTATTCAGATGCATGGTCAGAGGTCAGTGCATAGCAGCCATTGAGAGCCTTCTCCATGAATTTGTTCAATCCTCTTTTAAAGCCATCCAAGCTGGTGGCCTTCGCTGCCTCCTGTGGCAGGGAGTTCCATAGTTTAACTATGCACTGCATGAAGAAGTCCTTTCTTTTATCTGTCCTTCACCTTCACTGGATGCCCTTGAGTTCTAGTGTTAAAAGGGCGGGAGAAAAAATTTTCTCTATCCACTTTCTCCATACCATGCATATTTTTAGACTTCTATTTTGCCATCTCTTACCCACCGTTTCCGAACCAAAAATTTCCAAAGGCTGCAAACTATTCCTCATAGCAGATGTGCTCCATTTGTCACGGTCCGGTCGGCGGGCGGTTGAAGCCCTGGCTGAGGATGTCAGAGCCAAAGGCAAGATGGTGGTGTAGAAGCAGGAACAGGTGCAGGGCTGAGGGTCCAGCAGCAGGCAGTCACATGGTCAAGGAGCAAGGCAGAGGGGAAGGTCTGGGAGTCAAGGAGCAAGGCATCGGCAAGGCAAGGGTCCAAGGGTCGAGGATCAAGGCGTTGGCAAGGCGAAGGTCCAAGGAGCAAGGCGCCGGCAAGGCAAGGGTCCAAGGATCAAGGATCAAGGCGTCGGCAAGGCAAGGGTCCAAGGAGCGAGAGGCCAGAGGCAACCAGGCAGGGATAGCATTGCTGTGGCAAAGAGCTGAAGGGAAATGCTGAGCTTTTATCCCTCCCAGCTCCTGCCACCAGGTGCAGTGAGGTATCAAGTGGCCTCACCTGAGTGGCCACTCCTTGCTCAGCACAAGCTGAGGTCTTCACCTGAGTGGCCAGTCCTTGCTTCTCCAGCACAAGCTGAGGCAGGCCCCAGTCCTGCAAAGCACTACAGGCCCCAGAGCCTGACTCCTGCCCATACTCCTGACACCATTCCATTGATCATTTAGCTTCCTCCTCCTCCTCCTCCTGCAAATCCATGTGCTCATCACCCTCGACACCAAGTCTATGAAGAATCTCTCCTGGATCAAAACCAGAGGTGCCCTTGAGGCACAATACTTAGAAGAAGGATGGGGAAATTGGCACCCAGTATCTTTTAACATATTGACAGTTATTAAAACATAACATATGATCGAGAACCAGTGTGGTGGTTAGACTAGGAACATGAAGACTGATGGTCGATGGCCACCAATGATGGAAATAGGCCATTTATCAGAGGCAGTATACTTCTGAATACCAGTTGCTGGGGGAAACAAGGAGAGTGTCATTTGCACTCATACCCGACTTAGGAGTTTCACAGAGGCAATTGTTTGGTCCCTGTGGGAACAGAATGCTGGACTAGAGGGTCCTCTGGTCTGATCTAGCAGAGTTCTATTCATGTTCAGATAGCTTAGTAACCAGGAAGCTTACTGAGTTGACTTAAGGACATTGGCAAGTTCTCTGAGCCTAATCAACCTCAGAGGGTTGTTATGAAGATGAAACGGGGAATGCAGGCTTCCCACATAAAATGCAGCTCTTAAGGATGCCCACCACCATAAAGGATGCCCACCACCAGAGAGAGGTGATGGCTCAAGCAAGAGAGTTCTGTATTGGGGTTGCAAGCAGAGAGGACAGATTCAGCACCTTGGAGAGGGATCTAGGTATAATGTTTCGGAACCACAGTTAGGCAACCTGCAACTGAGGGGGAATCTAGACCAGGCATACCCAAACTTCGGCCCTCCAGATGTTTTAGACTACAATTCCCATCTTCCCCGACCACTGGTCCTGTTAGCTAGGGATCATGGGAGTTGTAGGCCAAAACATCTGGAGGGCCGCAGTTTGGGGATGCCTGATCTAGACACACACACATATATAAATACTTTGAAAATGCTTTTTTTAAAAGCACTTTGAAAAATATATTGAATTTGCCATAAGCTCACCATCGCCATCTAGTTTCTCATTTGTACAGTGACTTAAAATGCACGTAAAATGTTATATTTGAAGCTGTATAGCTGAGTTCTGAGACAGAATACACGAATTGTCTCAGTAGTGTGGTTGATGGATTGTTTTTTATCTCCCTCTTTTTTTTCCTCCAAGGAGCTCAAGGTGGTGTCGAGGGTACCCCCTCTCCTCATTTCATTCCCCCAACACCTCTGTGAGGTAGGTTAGGCTGAGAGTCAATGACTGGGCCAAGGTAACCCAGCGAGCTTCATGGCAGAGTTGGGATTCAAACCCTGGTCTCCCAGGTCCTAGTCTGACACTCTAGCCACTACACAACACAGGCTCTTTTGTGCTAGAGCAGGCATCCCCAAACTGTGGCCCTCCAGATGTTTTGACCTACAACTCCCATGATCCCTAGCTAACAGGACCAGTGGTCGGGGAAGGTGGGAATTGTAGTCCAAAACATCTGGAGGGCCGAAGTTTTGGGATGCCTGTGCTAGAGCAACTGACAGATCATTATAGCCTGGGCTGGGTATTCATTGCCCCTGCACATTTGGCCAATTAAAGGGTTGGTGAATTCTGCTTCAATTGTCACACTTTTTGCAGTTCATTGATGTTTAACTCCAACCTTTGCCCTTGTTTCTTTACACATCAAGGCAGGCACCCCCAAACTCAACCCTCCAGATGTTTTGGGACTACAACTCCCATCATCCCTAGCTAACAGGACCAGTGGTCATGGATGATGGGAGTTGTAGTCCCCAAACACCTGGAGGGCTGAGTTTGGGGATGCCTGCATTGAGTATCTCCTTATTCATCATAACAATTCAATAATCTGTTGCTCACAGTTCAAATCCTACTCGCAAGTCCATCATACTATAGCATTTCTTAAAGTAATCCGAAAAAACTTCCATTCTTCCATAAAGCAATTGTCATTAGGTTCTCTTATTTTGGCTGTTAGCTTTGCCAATTCCTCATAGTCCATCGCCTTGCTTATCCATCCTACTACATGTGCTAGTCTTTAAGGTGCTACAGGATTCTCAGTCATTTTCGGAGAATATTTGACTTTTGAAGTGGAGACACTTTGAAAATAAATTCATTTATACATTGTCACAAAACTGAGGAAGATTTGGATGTGTTTGTGCCAGATTATTATTATTATTATTTAAGGAGGATGGATATTATAGACATACCATTTGTTAAGTAACAAATTCACACTTTGGGAAGTGTGTTCCTTTTTGAGAAGACTCATAGCAACAGCTGCTGCTTAGCTAACCTTGGGGGGTTATTTAGAGAATGTGTTTGAATGATGGACTGTAAAAGTGCTCTGTTGTTCTTTTCTCTCTCTTTTTAATGTTTTCAGTGCAGGTGAGGGAGGGTTGAACAGAACAGGGGGAGGAGTCCTAATGTCTTGAGACGGTTGAAATGCTGGGGACTTGGCCCAGGGGCGGGTGAGCAGCAGAACAAAGTGGTAGAATCTCATGGCAGCAGAGTAGATTGCACAGCTTCAAACAGTTGATGATACAGTTTTTAAATTCCATCTCACAGCAAGGGCAGGGCGACATATCCTGCTTGACAATAACTAGCATAGCAGAGAGAGGACCTGTTGTGTTCGCCCCTCTAATGCAATAGCAAAGGAAGGCGGGGGGCAGGGGGCAGGGGATGTGTGGTAGGGTGGCATGGGGGGCTGTAGGGTGGCAAAGGGGGTGGAGCCATTGCCTGTCCCTTGAAATGTCCCTAAAAACAATTCAACAATTTTGGCCATCCCAGGTGCCAGTGGGGGTTGCTACACCACCGTTCTAATGCCTACTCTTCTGCCACTGGGCTATGTCCCTCCCCATATAAAGAAATCTCTCTCTCTCTCTCTCTCTCTCTCTCTCTCTCTCTCTCTCTCTCTATATATATATATATATATATATATATATATATATAATATATATATTCTTTATTTAAAGATAAAAAGCATATAATTACAAGTGCACAGGGTAAGATAAGATGCAAGAAGAAAAAGAAATAGCACCCATGTAGAAAACAAAACAGAATAAAAAAACAAACTTGTGGACATTACAAAAAGTTGTTATTGCAGTTACCCAAACCTTAACCTAATACGGTTATGTTTGTATGCAACTTGTTCATGTGTAGCGAGTTTGTACATATTTGTACATTTTAATTTTCCCAGTTCATCAATACCCTTTTGTCATAGTAAGGGCACGGAGAATCCATTCATATTGATTCTTTGTTGGATTCCAAGGGTTGGGTATATAATTCAAAAGGATATTTTCCTCTGCAAATTTAAGAATATTCTGTACAGTCATGTTGATTGTCTTTATTACCTTCTGGCCTAAGGCAGTTGGATGGCATCTTGCATGCCTCCTTCTGACAACTCCTGCAGCCCAGCGGATGCCAGCTGTCCTGCTCTGCTTTCCTTTGGACCACATCAGTAAGGCTGAGAGGCGGTTTCATCATCATCTGGGCAGCCCAAGACACTGCCCAGACTTGTGACCCCAGCGAGGTCACTTTGGTGCTGCTAATGCAGAGGTTTGACTTCACCCCCTGAGGCACACTCCATTGTCTCTCAAGACAGATGGATGCCAACAAAAAATGTGGCCCTGCTTGTAGGCTAGTGTCAGGAATGAGCCAGCTCCAAGTGAAGGTTTGCAGCCAATGGCAGAAAGCAGCCAGGAACAGAGAAGCTTAGATGTTAGTCAGGAAGGGGAGAGCCGGCAGCTGCAGACTTCCACTCTTCCTGACCTTGATGGGCAAGAGGATAAGGCGGTAGCTGAGAGCAGGCTAGAATGCAGCCAAAGCTCACAGGAAGCACAAAACAGCACGAAAAAACTCAGAGACATCCTATCTGAAAAGGAAGAGGTTGGAGCTGATCCAATCAGTCCACACACTTGGCGAATGGGAGGGCTGCTAGACTGGAAATAAAACAAGAGTGCGAAAGTTCAATATATTCTGTAGACACAGGAAGAAATCTTCAGGAGGGTCATCTTGAGTAATGATGCCGGAGGCTTTGTTAGAGCCGTATGGAGTTATCTGTTTGTTATTGCAATAAATCCTCCTTTTTAATTACCTATGCTTACTGTGTTATCAAGCTGGGAACCTGGACTCCTGACAGCTAGATAAGCCAAGGAAATTTGACTCGGTAGAAGGCAGCTTCCTGTGTGCATATCTTTCCAATGGGGGGGGGGGCAATTTCAGGTGCAATGCCCATACAAGGCTCTGCTTCCTTATTGAATCCATCCCTTTAGACATCTCATAAGCCTTTGTTGTTGACGGCAATGACCTTTCAAGAAGATATGAGGATGCAAATATCTCCATCTCTCTCTCTCTCTCTCTCTCTCTCTCTCTCTCTCTCTCTCTCTCTCTCTCTCTCTCTCTCTCTCTCTCTCTCTCTCTCTCTCTCTCATCATCTGAAAACAAATCCATGCTCATATTTAGCTCAACTGAAGCTGACTTTATGAGACAAACGGATGTTGGAGACAAGGAGGAGGGGGAACCCATTCTCACCTGGTGGCTCTGTGGCCATGTGGGTGGGAGCGCCATGCACAAATTGCTTTTTCTACCTGCATAAAGGTGAGCAAAGCAATCAGTGCAGCTTTTCTCCGTGCAGCGTCTTTCAAAACCGGGGCAGTCTGTGAAATGGCATCATCAGGGTAGGACTTCAGGGCACAGGTTCAGGACCCCATTCAGCAAGAGGGCAAGGAGGCTCCCCTAAACCCAGCAGGACTTTCTGACCACATTGTGAAGGAAGCAAAAGAAGTAACAGACTTCATCCTCTAAAGAACTTCTTTTGAGACCCTTAAGTCCAGAGGAGTGCCGGATTTACGTATAAGCTAAACAAGCTATAGCTTAGGGCCCCACTCTCTTGGGGGCCCCCCAAAAAAAATTAAATGAAAAAGAAAACTGGATGTACATTTCCAAAATATAAGATAAAAAACAAATAAAATAAAACCTGCATACAGCAACAGTGTTTCGTGTTGTGTAGGCTCCTATGATGTAAGTAGTGGGCTAGCCTGCTCCCTCAAATATCACTGGTTTGCTCATTTCTATATATAGGGTGCCTACCTTCTGCATGGACTGGTTGCAGGGCAACATGTAGCGTGCAGCTGCAGACTGCAGTGTAGCCCAGTTGAATGTACTGCAGGTCAAGCTGTTGCACGTGTTATCTAATATTAAAGAGTGCTTGTAGACAGATGATCAGGCAGCATAGACTAAGGGCATGAGTCTTATGCCTGCTGATTGATTTCACGTAATACATAATTTATTTTGAAATTACTAAAATTACTTTAGAAAAATATTCCTCTTTATTATTTAGTGGGCCTATATTATTATTTACCAGTACAGTTCCCTATTACCCCACACTTGTGACTATAATACTATATAGAAATATTATAATTATATTAAATATTTTACTTAGTTTCTTAATTGTATTTCAGTTCAACAACTACTTTGATAAAATACATATTTTGTTATGTGCAAATGGCTTTAGATACCTATTAGGTCCATAAATGACCATATAGCATGTTGTTGTTGTTGTTGTTGTTGTTGTTGTTGTTGTTGTTGTTGTTGTTTAGTCATTTAGTCATGTCTGACTCTTTGTGACCCCATGGACCAGAGCATGCCAGGCACTCCTGTCTTCCACTGCCTCCCGCAGTTTGGTCAAACTCATGTTGGTAGCTTCGAGAACACTGTCCAACCATCTCGTCCTCTGTCATCCCCTTCTCCTTGTGCCCTCAATCTTTCCCAGCATCAGGGTCTTTTCCAGGGAGTTTTCTCTTCTCATGAGGTGGCCAAAGTATTGGAGCCTCAGCTTCCGGATCTGCCCTTCCAGTGAGCACTCGGGGCTGATTTCCTTCAGAATGGAGAGGTTTGATCTTCTTGCAGTCCATGGGACAAAAAACAAAACAAAACAGTGACAATTTGTTTTTGACAAAGGACAGCTGGACATATAAAGGGCCCCATTGCCTTCAGTAGCTTATGGCCTCATCAAACCTAAATCCGGCCCTGCTCCAGAGTCTAAAATTCCCTAACTGCAACACTTGGGAACCTGGAAGTTGGGTGGATGGGAAATCTCCTGGTACCCCTATGCCAGCTGCTCAGAAGTCCTTGGAGGAAGACATGAGATAAAGACATATTAGCTGGGGAATGCTGTAGCAAGAGAATGGGAGCAGAGACAAATCATCATAGCTGCCAAGTTATCCCTTTTTTTAAGGGAAATTCCATTATGCTGAATAGGCTTCCTCACGAGAAAAGGGAAAACTTGGCAGCTATGCAAATCATACAGTGGATTTAGAACAACCAGAAATTGTATGTGTGTGAGACAGAGACAGAGACGGACAGACCAAGAAGGAAATCCAGGGTTATAAATCAGAAGCTTTAAGGAGGAACCCTGATCCTCGTTATTACTTGTGATAAGCCTTCACTCTCCTAACAAGCCTCAATTATATTGCCGTTTCTCCAGGCTAGCAAACAAACTACATTGCCAAGGTAACCCACTTTCAATTGACAAGCCTTCCATTTCTCGGGTGGTTCGTCAAGCAAGCGAGCAGGAGAGATTTTAGCAGCTTCATGCTGACTCATCTTTGAAAGGCTGAGGGGCTTTGTGGGGCTCACCTTTATAAGGCGTGGGGGTTCCTGGCTGGCCCCAAATGCACTGGAAGTCTGTTCGGCAATCGTTTCAGGTTGTGAGATGCATGCAGACCTTGGATGTCTGCTTTTGAGCAAAGCTTAGCAGCCTTAAGGACTAGGAATTGGATGAAAGGGAGGGAGGAAGGGAGGGTCAGTGGTAGACATTGGTGGCTGTTAATGGGGTTGCAAGGGGATTGTTTCTGGAACTAATTAACAAGTAAATGAACACTAAATGACACTATATTCGGCTAGATTTCTAGAATGTGGGTTTTATGGAGTGGGAAAACTCAAATATAACATGGAAATTAACAGTATTTTGTTTTATTGATTCGGGGGGGGGCAGTTGCCCCTCCTTGCTCCCCCCCCAGCTACACCCATGGTATATGGTGGTATACAAAATTTAACAACAACAGTTCCTGAAACAGGGAAATGAAGTAAAGTGTTGTGCAAACTGCACCTCAGTCTGACAAGACAAGAGAGCTTAAACCCAGCAGGGAAGGGGCCGCAGTTCAGTAGAAGACAGGCCTGGATTAAAGGAACTGGGAGCCTTGGGCTAGAACATCTTGGGAGGCATCTGATCCATAGCTGCTAAATTATCCCTTTTTTAAAGGGATTTTCCCTTATGCTGAATAGGCTTCCTCGCGAGAAAAGGGAAAACTTGGCAGCTATGATCTGATCATGAGAAACAAAACCTCATTCTCTTCTTTACTTACTGACTGAAAGTAGAACATTGCTAATATTGAACATTAGCATTGATAAAAAGATTTACCAATTTATAACCTTAAGTAAGTTTGCAAAAGTATGGGATTGATGAAGACATTCACACAGAAGATTCCGAGGCGAATCATTGCTACAGCGTAACATTACACTATATACAAATATTTTCTTTCTATATACAGTTTCTTTCTATGTACTGTACAACAGTTTCTTTTGAGCTCTTTCGAAGGCAAACTTGTCAATTATATCATTAAGATCAGTGAGTCCCAGTTTATCATTTTCTATGCAGAGAATGCTTACAGATCAGACAACTGATATTGGGACATGGTTGAGCTTGGATCATTCTTTCTCCTTTTTAGTTTATACAATGATATTTCACCACTACACTTTGTAACCATTAAACACAGGAACAATCTGAAAAATTGTCTCCACATTTGGAAAAGCTGCCTGAAATTTCTCCTGGAATCTTATTTGATACATATCTTGGTGGCTGAAATTTTATTGTTTGACATACAGGTGGAAGTGCAAGATTTCACTGACTAAACTAAGGTCAGCATCGTGACGCCATTGTAAATTGGTTCTTTGGTTGTTTGCAGGTTCACCAAAATGAAGAATTGCCAGCTAAACTGTTCACCAAAATGAAGAATTGCCAGCTAAACTGTTGCTCTCCTGTCTAGGTTTCAAGAGCACCCACGACAGCGATAAATGAATTTACCCTAAACTTGTCTCTTGGAGAAAGTTCACCTAAGACTTCAGGTGCTGTCTCATCATTGTTTGTTTGTTTGTTTTACTCTCTGCCTTCTTTTGACAGTTTTGTGCTCGACATCCGGTATAATCAATTTTGCTTGCTGTTCAGTTTCATCAAAATTAGCTCAAGTGTTTTATGCGAACTGCCATAGTGAGATGTAAATACTTGTACATGTGCTCAGTGAAACTTTGGAGCGCCTAGAAAACTTTGTGAAATTTGTCTAGCAAAGGTGAAGCGTGAAAATGAATTCAAATTCTTCCATTTTCTGCAGACAATTTTCAGCCTGTCATCTAGTATCTCCAATTTCAGTTTCATCGTAGTAAATATGATTGAGGGCTTCAACAATGTACAGGCAGAGAAGAAGAAACTATTCAAGTATGCTACGACCGTGGCTAGGATATTGCTAGCCCAAAGATGGAAAACCGATGAAATACCAACTAAAGAAGAATGGCAAGAAAAATTGATGGAATGTGCTGAAATGACAAAGCTAACTGAAAGGCTTAGAACAGAAGTCAGTCCCTTATGTATATACAGAGGGTGGGGGGGTGGGAATGGGTGATGGACTGATGGGAGTGGTAAACCTGTAGATGGCTGTTAACGACTGCTGATGACTGCAATTGGTCCTGCGAGGAAAAGCAAGGGCTGAGGTGCTAAAGAAAGCTAACTGAAAGGCTTAGAACAGAAGTCAGTCCCTTATGTATATACAGAGGGTGGGGTGGTGGGAATGGGTGATGGACTGATGGGAGTGGTAAACCTGTAGATGGCTGTTAACGACTGCTGATGACTGCAATTGGTCCTGCGGGGAAAAAGCAAGGGCTGAGGTGCTAAAGAAAGCTTGATCATGCATAATGAGATAAGAATCCAATGTCTTTGTTCATCCCAGGTGGCTCAATGGTTTTAAGCTTGGTAATGAGTTCTAATTCAGCAACTTCTCTTTCCAGTCTGTTCCTGAATTTTTTCTGTAATTAGCAGACTTCCTTTGTAACATTGGATTCTTATCTCATTATGCATGATCAAGCACCTCTTCTACAGGTTTACCACTCCCATCAGCCCATCACCCATTCCCACCCACCCCCACCACCCTCTGTATATACATAAGGGACTGACTTCTGTTTCAAGTGTATCTGAAGAAGTGTGCATGCACACGAAAGCTCATACCAAAATAAAAACTTAGTTGGTCTTTAAGGTGCTACTGAAGGAATTTTTTTATTTTGCTTCGACTCAGACGAACACGGCTACCTACCTGTAACTGAAAGGCTTAGAGATAAGGACAAGAGAGACTTTAAGAAGGACTGGGAACCATTTATGTTGTATCTACAGAAACACTGTACAGTGGTACCTCGGGTTAAGAACTTAATTTGTTCTGTAGTTCTGTTCTTAACCTGAAACTGTTCTTAACCTGAGGTACCACTTTAGCTAATGGGGCCTCCGGCTGCCGCTGCGCCTCCAGAGCACGATTTCTGTTCTCATCCTGAAGCAAAGTTCTTAACCCAAGGTACTATTTCTGGGTTAGTGGAGTCTGTAACCTGAAGCATCTGTAACCTGAAGCATCTGTAAACACTTACAATAATAAATAATAATAATAAACTTTTTTTATATCCCGCCCTCCCCGGCCAAAGTCGGTCTCAGGGCGGCTAACATCAGATATATAACATATCCCAATAATTAAATTACCTCCTAAAAAACAGGTCAAAAACAAATTAGATGTCTAATTAGATGGCTTTCTGCAGGGTTAGGGTTGGGAACTAACAAAACAAACATAGATGATGTTAAAATGATAAGAGCACAACAACATTTAATTTTTTTTAAAAAAAGTTCAATATTAAGATAAAATAAAGCAAGCAGGAGAAGTTAATATGTAAAAAAAACCAGAAGAGGAAGTTGAAGGAAGTCAGGGGGGAGGGGGAGATGGAGATTGGGAATTACATTTTTTGTTATCTGATATGATGTTATGATGATAAAAATATGTAAAATTTAATTAATTTTTAAACAGACTTTTTAAAACCCCTAAAACAGCAATTGAACATGAATTTTACTATCTAACGAGACCATAGATCCATAAAACGAAAGCAATAAACCATGTGCTGCAGTCACACAATCAATCAATCAATCAATCAATCAGTAGCTGAACTGGGTTCCACACAGTCACACCCCCCCCCCAAAAAAAGAGCCGCAAAAACAAGAATGCAAATTAAATAGCAAAAACAGACAGACCTCAGTGCAGCACTCAAAACAGAAGCATAACACTCAAAACAGAGCACGTTTGGTTTCCGAAAAAAAGTTCACAAACCGGAACACTTACTTCCGGGTTTGCAGTGTTTGGGTTCAAAGTTGTTTGAGTACCAAGGCGTTTGAGAACCAAGGTACCACTGTATAGAGTTCATATGGTTTTTAGAGTTTCTGAGGGTTGGAATACGATGAGTGTGATGTCAATACGATGAGCGTGAAGTCAGGGGCACCCCAAACTAAGGCCCGAGGCCCGGATGCGGCCCAATTGCCTTCTCAATCCGGCCCCCGGTCGGGAATCAGCAAGTTTTTACATGAGTAGAATGTGTCTTTTTATTTAAAATGCATCTCTGGGTTATTTGTGGGGCATAGGAATTCGTTCATTTTTTTTTTCCAAAATATAGTCCGGCCCCCACAAGGTCTGAGGGACAGTGGACCGGCCCCCTGCTGAAAAAGTTTGCTGACCCCTGCTCTAAGTTCAGGGATTTTGGTTAGAGAAAAGTTTGAACACCAGAACAGCAGACTTTTACTTTTGTGGGAGAATACACTTGCCATTCTTGGATGTTGGTTTCACCATTGACTTTGCTACTGCGTGCCCCAGAAGACCAAATAAATGGGAAGTCTGATTTAATAACTTTCAGCAAACTCCAACCTTTACGTCCTCAAGCATCTGATTGCATGAGTTAATCCAGTAATCCAATTTAAACAGCTGGGAGGGCAGAGAGTTCGTTTAGCTATCTGATTAGAGGGAGAGCATCAGGCATTAAATAAGCAAAAGAAAGAGCTGGGCTGCGGTGGGGGGTAAATGCTAGTGAAAGGGTGGGGAGGAAGGTTAAAAGGGTAAAGTTGAGGAGCTCTCAGTGCTGGCTGGGAGAAGCAGGATTTTTGCTTGTTGATATGTGAAGAAGCCCATCTCTCTCTCCCCCCTTTTAAAATTACTATTTATTTGTATATTTTAAAAATTTAAATACAGCACATAAAATGTGATTTTTAAAAAATTAAAAAAGTGAAGAAAGAAAAAAAGGACAAAGGAAAAGAAAGGTATAGTGTAACAATTAACAATTAAAATTTTTAATGTCCTGTATTTTGTATAAATGAGTTTCCAAATTTCATTATACCAATCCATGCAAAGTTTATGTCTATAAGCAATCTGCTTACAGGAGGCAAGTGTAGTCAGGTCTTCAATCCATTGATTAAATGGAGTCATATATTTATCCTTTCAATGCAGCAGTATCAGTTTGGTGTTTTTTTTTTGTCATAGTAAGGGACGTGGGTGGCGCTGTGGTCTAAACCACAGAGCCTAGGGCTTGCCAGTCAGAAGGTCGGCGGTTCGAATCCCCGCGATGGGGTGAGCTCCTGTTGCTCCGTCCCAGCTCCTGTCCACCTAGCAGTTCAAAAACATGTCAAAGTGCAAGTACATAAATAGGTACCGCTCCGGTATTTGTTTTGATGTGTATTTGTTTTATTTGTATGTATTTTTTTCAATTTTTTTTTTAAAAAAATACAAAACCAAATACTTCTGTATATCAATACTTCTACGTTGGCAATGTAGTTTCAATATCGTTTCAATGTGGGCCCAAGATGAATTTCAAAGTGGCAAAAATAAAATAAATTAATAGGAAATTATGGGATAAAACAAATTCTTTCAAGTGCTATTCCCTTTCTTTCTCTCTTCATCTTTTCTCCCTTAGTGATATATTTCCCTTTTCTTTTTTGCTAATGAAACGTGGCGTTAATTGTCTGCATAATAGTTGAATTTTGCCTAAAGGTTCTATTTGCTAATTGTTAATTTCCCAAAGATCATGTTTAATCGGGCCTGGTGATTAAATAATGAGGCCTAATTTTGTATTATTTATGCTGTTTCTTTTCACGATAGGTCCGGGTATCCGTTCAAGCCTGGCTTTTAAAAATAAGTTCCTGCTTGTATTCATTTTGCAGGGTTTGGGAGATAACACTCGAAGCAGACTTTTTCTGCTCCCTCAACCAAAGAGCACCATTAAATGCACAATTAATTTACGGGATTCAAGTTGTAGCTTAGATGACTTTTAAAAGGACCAGACAAATTAATGATGGGGTAGGTGGAGAGGACTATCAACGGCTACTAACCATGGTGGTTAAATGAAACCTCCATGATCAAGAGCAGTCTACCCTCAAAACAGGAACCTAGGAAGCTGCCTTAAATCGAGTCAGATCGTTGGTCCCATCTAACTCAGTAGTGTCTACATTGACTGGCAGAAGCTTTCCAGGGTTTCAGGTTGGGGACATTCCCTCATCTCAGTCCCTTGCCTAAATACAATATAAGTTTATGGGGAGTGACAGCAATGGAGGATTGTCAGATTCATGTCCTGCTTGGGAGCTTCCACAGCATCCATTTGGCCGCTCTGGAGAATACAGTGGTACCTTGGTTCTCAATGACACAACCTTGATGGCAGAAAGCGAGGAGGAATTAAAGAACCTTTTAATGAGGGTGAAAGAGGAGAGCGCAAAATATGGTCTGAAGCTCAACATCAAAAAAACCAAGATCATGGCCACTGGTCCCATCACCTCCTGGCAAATAGAAGGGGAAGAAATGGAGGCAGTGAGAGATTTTACTTTCTTGGGCTCCTTGATCACTGCAGATGGTGACAGCAGTCACGAAATTAAAAGACACCTGCTTCTTGGGAGAAAAGCAATGACAAACCTAGACAGCATCTTAAAAAGCAGAGACATCACCTTGCCGACAAAGGTCCGTATAGTTAAAGCTATGGTTTTCCCAGTGGTGATGTATGGAAGGGAGAGCTGGACCATAAAGAAGGCTGATCGCCGAAGAATTGATGCTTTTGAATTATGGTGCTGGAGGAGACTCTTGAGAGTCCCATGGACTGCAAGAAGATCAAACCTATCAATTCTTAAGGAAATCAGCCCTGAGTGCTCCCTGGAAGGACAGATCGTGAAGCTGAGGCTCCAATACTTTGGCCACCTCATGAGAAGAGAAGAATCCTTGGAAAAGACCCTGATGTTGGGAAAGATTGAGGGGACTAGGAGAAGGGGACGACAGAGGACGAAATGGTTGGACAGTGTTCTAGAAGCTACGAACATGAGTTTAACCAAACTGCGGGAGGCGGTGCAGGACAGGAGTGCCTGGCGTGCTATGGTCCATGGGGTCACGAGGAGTCGGACACGACTAAACGACTAAACAACAACAAACAACAACAGCAACCTTGGTTCTCAAACTTAATCCGTTCCTGAAGTCCATTCCAAAACCAAAACGTTCCAAAACCCAAGCCACGCTTTCCCCTAGAAAGTACTGATGCAAAATGGATTAATCCATTCCAGAATTTTGAAAACAACCCCTAAAACAGCAATTTGACATGATTTCTACTATCTAATGAGACCATTGATCCATAAAATGAAAGCAATAAACAATGTACTGCAGTTACACAATCAATCTATCAGTAGCTGGACTGGGTTCCACACAGTCACAAAAACGAAACGAAACTTTGTACTACCTTTGTAAACCAAGAAAATCCTTAATATTTTAAAAAAAAGAGCCGCCAAAACAAACAAAATGCAAAATAAATAGCAAAAACAGGCGGACCTCAGCGTTCCACTCAATGGAAGTGTAACACTCAAATCAGAAGTGTGACACTCAAAATGAAGCACGTTTGGCTTCCAAAAAAAAGTTTCCAAACCGGAACACTTACTTTTGTTTGCAGTGTTTAGGTTCCAAGTTGTTTGAGTACCAAGGTGTTTGAGAACCAAGGTACCACTGTAGGAACTGAGTTACCCCAATGGACATTCAATCTGACCCAGCAGGCCTCATCTTACATTATGATTAATTGGTTACGATAAATCGACCATGATTTCTTCAAATGGGCACCAGCTTATAGATGACTCCTGCAAACTCTGATCAGAGCAGTGTGTAGGCATTTGAGAAGAAATAGAAATATATCTTGATTTCTTATCTGAGGATAGTTCGGTGAAAGGGCCTTGGCTTCATAATCCAATAAATCTAGATAAACAAGAACTCAATTTGCCTCCTACAAACTACTCTGGGAGCTTATCGCTGCTCAGCAGACATATTTTAAAGGCCTGCCATAAAATTACATGCGATAATCAGCTTAACGTAGCATCCTGTTGCACCGACGGTGTATAACCGGCATCCGGAGTTTGTGCTGACAGGTGCAATTCCTTCCCAGAACACCAGCGCCAGCCCTCTGCGTCTAACCCTCCAGAAGAACATTTGTTCCAGCTCCTCAGAACTGGCGCTATTTCCTTGGATCCTTTGCAAGATCTACTTTCCACCAGCTGCAATACAGCAGGGAGCTCCTTCCCACGAGAGCCGAGAGGCAGAGTGTAAGCTTTAAGAACATAAGTCAAGGCTGCTGGATCGGGTTGGTGGACAGGCACAACATCAAAAGTAGACAGAGCAAACAACTGAAAATTTTACCTTTGTACCGCCGGGTAGTTTCTACAATCTCTCTGAGAGCCAGTGTGGTGTAGTGGTTAAGAGTGGTAGACTCGTAATCTGGGGAACCGGGTTCGCTTCCCTGCTCCTCCACATGCAGCTGCTGGGTGACCTTGAGCTAGTCACACTTCTCTGAAGTCTCTCAGCCCCACTCACCTCACAGAGTGTTTGTTGTGGGGGAGGAAGGGAAAGGAGAATGTTGGTCGCTTTGAGACTCCTTTGGGTAGTGATAAAGCGGGATATCAAATCCAAACTCTTCTTCTTCTTCTTCTTCTTCTTCTTCTTCTTCTTCTTCTTCTTCTTCTTCTTCTTCTTCTTCTTCTTCTTCTTCTTCTTCTTCTTCTTCTCTCATGGACTCCCCCTTTCTCTTCCAACCTGAGAAGCGGTGGTTGGAGAATGATTTGGAATAAGGAATTGGTGATATGGGGGAGCCTGTAACAGTTGGGTGATGGCAGACCCAGCCAGATGGGCAGGGTAGAAATAATAATAATAAATTATTATCATTATTCAAGTGTCCCTATTTTCCAGGGACAGTCCCGGGTTTACAGAAGCTATCCCAGTTTCTGATTTGATCCTGGAACTTCCCACTTTTCTTTATTTTCATCAGAGAAATGTTGGAGGGTATGAAGTTATGCGGCCCCCGAACCAAGGAGATAAGTAACTATGCAACCTTTAGAAGACCTCTGCGGGCAGCCCTGTATGGGGAAGGTTTTTCATGCTATGTTTTTATATTTGTTGGAAGCTGCCCAGAGTGGCTGGGGCAACCCAGTCAGGTGGGCAGATTCTAAATAATAAAATTACTATTGGTATGGAATAGGACGTCCCTATTTTCATCAGAGAAATGTTGGAGGGTATTTGATGAGAGTCAGAGATGGATTGGAGAGTGAAGAACAGGTGCAGGAGGAGGTCAGGCTGGTGGGAAGTCAAGGGTTTCAACATCTTCTCCTCTTGCCCCCACCTCTCCTGCCCCACTGCTTCCTGAGGACCATAAGAGGTCTGAAGAGGGAGGAGCAGAAGCAGGTGACATTGAGGCATAGTCTTTGCCTGCTTGCACACAGCTTGGGTGGGGAAGATACAGAAGCTGAGCTTGGGGGCAGGGCCTCTCTTGTGGCTGCAGCTGCCTCACTGAGTGGACGCCTAGAGGGAATGGAGAAACGTAGGACTCGTGGACATGCCTTTTCCTAACTTGTAAGCGTACTTGGACAATCGTTAATTCCTCACTCTGGACATTCCTTGCCTGACACCACCATGACACCTGTCAAACTAGGGAAATTATCAGAGTTCAACAAATTCTAACCAAAGGAAGATGCTCAAGGAGTGACACTCAGGACACTGAAACTTGTGGTCTGGGGAGAGTCTTGTAGGCCAGAGATAGATTTTGGAGGGAATCATTTGGCCCCCAAGCTTCAGATTCCCCAATACTGGCATAAGTGATCAGGAAAAACTTGCTGACAGTAAGAGCTGGTCAACAGTGAACAGACTCCCTTAGAAGGTAGTGGACTCTCCTTCATGGGAGGTTTTTAAGCAGAGGTTGGGTGGCCATCTGTCACAGATGCTTTAGCTGAGATTCCTGCATTGCAGGGGGTTAGACTAGATGACCCTTAGGGTCCCTTCCAACTCTACAATTCTATGATTCTATGACGTTCACTTATTATAAAGAGCTAGCTAAAGAGTCAAACAGACAACACTTTTTTAAAAATAAATAAATGGATGACTTCCATAATGTCCTGGAACAATACCATTTCATGATTACATGCATCCATATCCACTGTGTATATTAATTAATATATCATATTAATTAACAGTTGGGGAGCCAGGGAGGGGCAGGTGGCCTGGGGAGGGGTTTGAGGGCCTAATAATGATAATGATAATTTATTACTTATACCTTGCCCATGTGGCCGGGCCTCCCCAGCCACTCTGGGCGGCTCCCAACAGAATATTAAAACATGATAAAACTTCAAACATTACAAAACTTCCCTAAACAGGGCTGCCTTCAGCTGTCTTCTAAAAGTCACATAGTTGTTTTTCTCTTTGACATTTGACGGGAGGGCGTTCCACAGGGCAGGTGCCAAACCAAGAAGGCCCTCTGCCTGGTTCCCTGTAACTTCACTTCTCGCAGTGAAGGAACCACCAGAAGGCCCTCAGCGCTGGACCTCAGTGTCCAGGCTGGACGATGGGGGTGGAGACGCTCCTTCAGGTATACTGGGCCAAGGCCATTTAGGGCTTGAAAGGTCAGCACCAACACTTTGAAATGTGCTCGGAAATGTACTGGGAGCCAATGAAGGTCTTTCAGGATAAAGAAGCCTGTAAGTCCACATTTGACCTCTGGGCCTGAGGTTCCAATCCCTGCCCTTTGTTCAGCACTCTAACCACTACACCACACTGTTGTTTAAGACGTACGCCCTGCCCTTTTGACCAACTTATCAAAGTGTTAAGTGTGCAGCGCAATGGGACAAGTACACAGGGACGTGACCACTATCCACCTGAACCTGTCGACTGTGAAATGTTCCAGGCAATCTGGCCAAGAGCTCTGAGGCACAGGAATCTTTTAGGTCTGTCAGCCAATTTTCAGGCATCGGGCCAAAACAGTGATGCCTTGTTTTCTACAGGCAATCAAGAAGAAGTTCAGCTAGACCAATGCACAACTCTATCCAGCTCTCCCGCTCAACACGGAACTTTTAAATTGCTGGGGAGGTATAAGTGCTTCTGCCTTCCTTCTGAGCTTTGGGAAAGGGGGAGGAAGCAACACTGTCATTCTCATATTCATATTCTGGCAGCGGCAAGGGGATGCTTTATTGCTTTTATTGATCAGTTGTGGTCTCCCAAACGAAGGGATGGGAGCCCAGGCGAGGGCCTACGTGGGTTATCTGCCCCTGCCTCTTGTACCTTTCCAGCTAGGATCAGAGAACCTGAGGAAGGATGGACAAGTTCCACAGACTCCAGCCTAGAGTACAATCCATTAGCAGCAGGCAGCAGAGATTGGCAAGCAGGAGGACTTCAGGACGGCTCCCGAGACCAGCAAGGGAAGCTTTTCTACAAAGCTGAAAAGCCAAATGACGGTTTCTGATTGTGCCCCGCTTCTCAAGCATGAACCCGTAGGATTTAAAGGAGCAGAACTGCATCGGAAGGTGGATTATCCAGAGTCCGACTGCTCATTCCTCAAACTCAGCAATGTCTTCACTAACTGGCAGCAGCTGCCCAGGGTTTCAGGCATGGGCCTATTCCTGCCCTACCCAGGAGACGCAACGGGTTGAATCCTGGACCTTTGGCATGCCAAGTAGATGTGCTGCTGCCAGGGGCGGAGCAAGGTGGGGGTGGCCTGAGGGGGGTCTCATTCGGCGTGCCGCCTGCCCACAACTCCCGCCTACCCCAAGCCAAGCCATGGGTGGAAGGGGCTGAGTTTATCCCATTCCGCCTTTGTTTTGACAGCCATGCACTCCTGGGTTGTTGGAGGAGGCAGGCAGCCAGGCAGGGAGATGACGGGAAGGAGACTGGCGAGCAAACAAGCGGAGGGTGGAGGGAAGGAGAGAAGCAGAAGCTCTCTCAAGTGAGGACCCAAACCCTGTAACCCCCCCAAAGCCCAACAACTTTGGCCAACCCTCCCCTAAAAACAGCTCAACAATTTTGGTCAATCCTTCCCTCAAAAAAGCTCAACAACTCCTGGAAATGACAATGGGTAGATCAAAGCCTGTATTTTTATACTATGAATAGACCACAGTCTCTTGAGAATCCAACTATATTTCAATGGGGGGGGGGTTGACAAGAAAATTTCCACGCCGGGTACCACCTGACCTTGCTACGCCACTGGCTGCTGCTGAGCTGTGGTCCTTCCCTTGGCTGTGCAACCGGGGCACTTTGTAGAGACATCATGGTAGAGCACCATGGTAGATCATCTTTGGACAAGCATCTGGTAGTCTAATACCAGCAATGGGAGGGGTCAGAAGCAGATGTGGCTGCAATCAAGCCCCACAAAAGCTGGGTGCCTTAGCTCTCCCTTGCATGCAGTCTCTCAGTCCAGGCAAGCAAGAGGCATTCTTACCATTCAAGGACACATCCCAGACAGACTTGAGGAGGGTGTGGATCAGAGCTAGAGAAGAGATGATGAAAATGATGATTACTAGCCATGAAGCTCACTGGGTGACATCAGGCCAGCCACAGCCCCTCAGCCTAACCTACCTCTCAGGGTTGTTGTGGGGATGAAATGACAAAGGGGAGAACTGTTTTAAGCCACCTTGAGATCCTCAGATAAAAGAATGGGATGCAGATGCAATTATTATTATTATTATTATTATTATTATTATTATTATTATTATTAATGTTTATTTATTTATCATGTGCTTGTTTCGGAAAATTTGCAGACCTCTCTATTATATATAAAAAATAAAACCTACAAAACCATCAAGGCGGTTTACAAAAGCAACAATAACTATTTAAAACATTCCAAAAAATAGGCTCACCACCTGCAGGATCTCAAAGTGGTCTACAGTGGATAAATATCTGCATGAATGCACACACACAAACAATAACTGCAATAAAACCATGTCAAATTATTTGCATGTCAAAAACAAACAAAACAAGATCCATAAGCATTGTTGTTGTTGTTGAGTCATTTAGTCGTGTCCGACTCTTCATGAACCCAAGGACCAGAGCACGCCAGGCACTCCTGTCTTCCACTGCTTCCTGCACTTTGGTCAAACTCATGTTCATAGTTTCGAGAACACTGTCCAACCATCTCATCCTCTGTTGTCCCCTTCTCCTTGTGCCCTCCATCTTTCCCAACATCAGGGTCTTTTCCAGGGAGTCTTCTCTTCTCATATATATAAAAAATCAAATCAGAAACCATAACAAGGAAGAGTAATACAACATTTCAATGTACATAAAAGCCATACAATCACACAACTACTACAGCCGGGCACTATCCCCCTGTTTCCCCAGACCTAGAAGGTTGAATTCAAACCCTGGGCCTGATATTCCCATTCCCAGAATCAAAATCCAGGCTGAAGAATGGGGCATTCTCAGCTTGTATTGGAGGATAACATTAGCTGTCGGAGAGACTCATATTATGTAACTCAGTGGTCCTGCCATTTGGGTGCTACGTACATGCAGGCGATGCTCAGCTCCTATGTCATCCTTGTGTGGCCAACTAAAGTTCCATGGGAAATTTTCATGCTCAGGAATCTTGGCTTCACCAGGAAACGCAACCGAGCCTTATTTTGACACGTGCTCTCATCAAATCTCCGGGGTTTGACAGCAAGTTAAATAATGCAAAAGAAGCTGTAATTACGACGGGCGGTTTCTCCAGAAAGATTCTTTTTAAAAAATCTTGAATATCACTCCTACCCCCCCCCTTTAAATGAAGAAGGAGCTGATCTAATGTCTTAATAAGATCGCTGTCAATATAATACATGAAAGGGGCATTTCTGAGGCTTTTCAAGACACAATTTCAATTACAGCAGAATAATCAGGAAACCTCCTGCTGCGGCAAGACACTCGAAATGAAGGTCGCATCAAGATGGGACTGTGAGCTACAGTACCGCCTCTGCCCCCCAAAAGAGAAGAAAGCCCCCGCTTTGGAAATCAAGTTAAAGATAACGGGTTGCAAAGACGTAGAACAAAAAGCTCTCCATGAATAATGGAACATCCGAGTGTCAGTATTAGCAACCGGGCCTGTTTTATTGCCTCTCCTGCAAGGAAGCAATGAATTTGGCTTTTTGAGTCAAAGTCTGTTGTGCATCACAAAACGCACCAGGGGAGTGCATTTGGAAATTGAAAAATTTCCCCCCAAGAACATGCAATTTAGTCATGCTGGTAGCTTGACTTTTAAAATGCAAGCAGCGCAGGGCATATCTAAAGTTCATAGGGCTTCTCATCTTGCTCATTGCTTGCAGATGAAATATTTTTTAAAGGAGTGGGTTCTGGGGGAGATTCTATTTCAACCGTGTGAAACTTCCTTGCTTTTTTGTGAGGGGTATTTCTGCTTTGCTGAATAGATGTTTGGAAGATTGATTCCTAAAACTGAATTCTTCCAAACAGCAGGATTTTCCAAATAAAAAACACAAGAGCTTTCTGTGGCGGTAGCTGGCGGGCACTGGGGTTTGAGTGGCGGTTAGGCATTGGAAATTTGCATAAATGAAGAAAGGGGGCAGATTACGCCATCCTCTGCCCGAAATTGGAGATTTAATCCCCTTAAAGGGGTTCCGGGGGCAGTAGCTTTGTCCTGGGCCTACGGAGGTCAGGGCCTTATTGCACCCCCCCAACGGTGGCCACAGGAGGTGTCTCAGTAGATGTACATCATTGGGCTCCTTTCTGGTGGTTAATTTCTCCCAGACTGTAACACACGGGTTACAGTCAGATATAGCCGGTTAGGTTCCAATGCCTAAGCCAATTCCGCTCAACATCCGAAACCAATAAAGTTGTGGCCTTTTCACCCACTTAAAATCAATTCACTGTGTCTTGCATCTTATTTCCTGGGGAGGGAGGGACATTGCCACACAACTCATAACTGTTGTTCCGGTATAGTTTTTGCTATGTTTATGCAGCACTGAAGTAGACCTTTTAACCACCCCCCAAAATAAATTCAGACAGGACTCAAAATTTCAGTTTCAAATTTCAAAATTTCAGTTTCAAAATTTCAAAATTTCAGGCCACTTTATTGATTACAATCAAGTGAGTGGTTGCATAGGCTCTGGTTCGACTAGCTCCCTGCACTCTTGCAGGTAGCGCTGACCCTGGGCACCAACCATAAGTCAGCCACGGGTGAACACCTGGGACAGTGGCAAGCAGGAGCCCTGCTAGACCTCCACCCAGAGGTCCCTTAGACTCAGGCTCCGGGCACAACCCCTCACAGGGAAGACCAACCATGAGTCCATGGATTCCTTTAGCAGAATACCCAATGCATAGGGATGGCTAGGCATCCTGCCACCTCTATCACCTGAACCAGAGCCTATCCGCAACCTTACAAGTTGTGATGATTTGTTACGCAGCAGGCGAAAGCCAAATGGCACCAGCCAATCAGCCAAGTGGGGGAAATTCCTGCCGTTCCCCTGTTCCAACGACAGGCGACACACGGCGGCATAGCAAGGTCAAGCGCAAGCCCTAAATATAGGGAAAGGTGGGCAGGTGTTCTGATGCACTGAGGCCAAAAGAGGAAGCCCAGGGACACATGCATGCAGGGGCGTAGGAAGGGTGGGGCGATAGGGGCACTCTGCCCCGGGCAGCGCGATCCCGAGGGTGCCATTGCGGCTGCTCCTGCCCACCTGCGCTGGGCACCCCACCCCCAGAATGCATGCCCCACCCCTATGGGCAATGCACCATGCCCCCAGAACATACACCATGCCCCTACGGGTGGCGCACCATGCCCCCAGAATGCGCACCACGCCCCTACGGTCGGCGCACCACGTCCCTGCCTGTTTTCTGCCCTCGGTGCTAGAGTATAAAGTTCCGCCACTGCATGCATGGGCTTACATAGAGGTCCCTTGATCAATTTGACTGGCGTCCCTCTGTCCCAATTGCACCCAGGATCGAGGGACCTCCAATAGGGTGTTGTGGCCATCCAAACGTTCCCACCCACAACACAGGGTCTGGTTGCCAGGTCGCACCACAACACGTGCCCGCTGGTTAGGGAGGACCCGATTAACCTCTCTGGGACGCAAGCCCAGGCAAAGTGTATGGAGGTCCTGGGCTGCCAAGATGACAAGACTCCCCTCTCAGCCTCACTGATGTGGTTCTAAGGAAAGCAGAGCAATTTGTTTGGCACCTATCAGTACTCAAGGACTCCTTCCAGCAAGGCAAAGACACTCAAAGCCAGTGAGACATGTAGGAAGAGGGGGTTTGGCCTGGGGAGAATTTGGAGGGCCATGCAGAAAGGTATGGGGGGCTACATTTCTTTTCCAGGGCCTGTGACTCCCCACTCTCTTGCAGTTACGGCACCACACAAATACTGGCCTGTGCCCTGAAATGGTCTTTGGTTCCACAAGCAAAGAAAAATTGTTTCCAGAGCATAACTGACTGGTGCCAAACACATGTGCTTTCTGATCAGGGACCCTCACTGCCATCCCTAAATGCCTCCTAAAAATGTGGAGTGAGTAGGGGAGAGAGCTCTGAGCTCCTCTTGCATCTTGACAAAAATTCAACCCACAGCATCGCTGCTGATGGCAAATGAAAAAGATAATGCTTCAGAGGAGAGGAAAGTCGAGTGGAAATTAACTCCAGTTACTAAAGCTGAATTGCTCTTCCTGCTCCAATGAAAGGGGATTAACATTTGATGTATTTACTGTTGGGGGATTTCCATTTGCGTATGTGCCTGAGCTTGTGTATAAAATCTCAATGTCGTACCAGCCAAATGAAGAAAGAAACATGAGATGTGGCCTCGTTACCGGGTCAGGCCATTGGTCCATCTAGTTGAGTGTTGCCTACACTGACTGGTAGCAGCTCTCCAGTCAAATTTCAGGCAGGAGACATAGAATCATAGTGTGGGAAAAGTCCATGAGGATCTTCTAGTTCAGCCCCCTGCAATGCAGTTGTCAGGAGTTTGTGCAGGAGCCGGGCCCTGGGACCAGCAGGGCTTTGCAGGACTGGGATTCTCTTCGGATTGTTCCGGAGAGGCAGGGCGCAGCCGCACAGGTGAGGCCACTTGGTATTTGCTGCACCTGGTGGCAAGAGCCGGCAAGGGATATAAGGCCAGCATTTCCCCTCAGCTCTTTGCCACAGCATCGTCCTCTCTGCCTCGCTGTGTGCCTCCTTACGTTTTGACCGTGACTTTGTGCCTTAATCCTCAGACTGTGACTTTGTGCTTCAACCTTTGGACTGGGACTTCTTCCCCTGTGCTTCTTGACCCTTGAACCTCTGCTCTCCGGACGTTTGTGCCTACCATCTTGCCCCCGGCCCCAACGCTCCTTGCTGGGACTTCGCTCGTAAGCAGCCCGGACCATGACAGCAGTAGCTTTTAACCCAAGGGGGTGCTCGAACCCCTGACCCTGAGATGAAGAGCCTCGTGCTCTACCAGCTGAGCTAAGTCTTTCGGACCCCAGGGATTGAACCTAGGACCTTCTGCATGCAAGGCAGCAGCTCTACCACTGAGCTATGGCCCCATAGCTTAGCTTACTGCAAAGTGCAGAGAGCTTGATCTGCCTTTGGTTTTAGGACTTCAGTGTACCTGAGCAACATATGTTTTCAAATTGTCTCATGCACACATAACCCCAGGAGCAGCAGGGAATGTTTTTCAAGCCCAGGGTCACATCATCCTCTGGACAACTTCTCCAAGGACCTGATGCTGGTGGTGGCTGGAGCAATGGGTGTGGATTTTACCTTTGTAGAGTAGGTTAGTTCCTACCCACACTCCCCTCTCTATCCTCCATCCAAGCAAGGAAGAGGCATTAGTTCAAGGACATATTCCAGTTTGTGGGGAAAACACTCAAGGAAAGTGCAAAGGGGAGCTGGAGAGCAGTGTGGTCTGGGGGGATGAGGTGTCACTGAGGTTGTATGGCCTGGCAAGAGTCCCTGCAGCCAGACAGAGAGACCTGACAGGTCCACTTGAACCTCAAGCCTGAGGTTTACCTACCTTGGTTTAGAAGCCTTGGAGTTTTTCATCTTTCTGCTGCTTCAAACCCAAACCACCTGGTACTATTCCAGCTCTTCCCCCAAATCTCCATGAAATACAACTTACTCAACTCATTTAGCTGTCTACCAGCTCCATCTGGTACGCAGGCTGAGACCCTACCTGCCCACAGACTGTCTTGCCAGAGTGGTGCATGCTCTGGTTATCTCCCACTTGGACTATTGCAATGTGCTCTACGTGGGGCTACCTTTGAAGGTGACCCAGAAACTACAACTAATCCAGAATGCGGCAGCTAGACTGGTGACTAGGAGTGGCCACCAAGACCATATGACACCAGTCCTGAGAGATCTGCATTGGCTCCCAGTACGTTTCCAAGCACAATTCAAAGTGTTGGTGCTGACTTAGAAAGCCCTAAACGGCCTCGGTCCTGTAGAAGGAGCATCTCCACCCCCATCGTTCTGCCCGGACACTGAGGTCCAGCTCCAAGGGCCTTCTGGCGGTTCCCTCACAGCAAAAAGTGAGGTTACAGGGAACCAGGCAGAGAGCCTTCTTGGTAGTGGTGCCTGCCCTGTGGAACGTCCTCCCATCAGATGTCAAGGAAATAAACAACTATCTGACTTTTAGAAGACATCTGAAGGCAGCTCTGTTTAGGGAAGTTTTTAATGTTTGAAATTTTATTCTGTTTTTTAAAATTCTGTTGAGAGCTGCCCAGAGTGGCTGGGGGAGCCCAGCCAGATGGGAGGGGGAAGAAATAATAAAATCATCATCATTGTTGTTGTTGTTGTTATCTACTAGACATGTCAAAACCCTCCTTGTACCTTAGAGGGATTTGTTTTTCACTTTAACAGTCAACTATTAATGTTCCCTTTTACTTATTCTTACCAGTCTTGTGGTCAGGTGTCGCGTTCTTGTTCACTTGACTCTGGCCTCACAAATAATAGCCTAACAGGAATTCCACATCTTATTCAACATCTTTATCAATGACTTGGATGATGGGCTTTGGGGGCATCCTGAGCAAGTTTGCAAATGACACCAAATTGGGAGGGGTGGCTAATACCCCAGAAGACAGGATCACACTTCAAAATGACCTTAACAGATTAGACAACTGGGCCAAAGCAAACAAGATGAATTTTAACAAGGAGAAATGTAAAATACTACACTGGGGGGGGTGAAAGGCACAAATACAGGATGGGTGACACCTGGTTTGAGAGCAGTACATGTGAAAAGGATCTAGGAGTCTTGGTAGACCACAAACTTGACATGAGTCAACAGTGTGATGCAGCAGCTAAAAAAGCCAATGCAATTCTGGGCTGCATCAATAGGAGTATAGCATCTAGATCTAGGGAAGTAATAGTACCACTGTATTCTGCTCTGGTCAGACCTCACCTGGAGTACTGTGTCCAGTTCTGGGCATCACAGTTCAAGAAGGATACAGACAAGCTGGAACGTGTCCAGAAGAGGGCAACCAAAATGGTCAAAGGCCTGGAAACGATGCCTTATGAGGAATGGATCAGGGAGCTGGGTATGTTTAGCCTGGAGAAGAGAAGGTTAAGGGGTGATATGTTCAAATATATAAAAGGATGTCATATAGAGGAGGGAGAAAGATTGTTTTCTGCTGCTCCAGAGAAGCGGACACGGAGCAATGGATTCAAACTACAAGAAAGAAGATTCCACCTAAACATTAGGAAGAACTTCCTGACAGTAAGAGCTGTTCAGCAGTGGAATTTGCTGCCAAGGAGTGTGGTGGAGTCTCCTTCATTGGAGGTCTTTAAGCAGAGGCTTGACAGCCATATGTCAAGAATGCTTTGATGGTGTTTCCTGCTTGGCAGGGGGTTGGACTGGATGGCCCTTGTGGTCTCTTCCAACTCTATGATTCCACTTCATGGGGAATTCCAATACACCAGTCTCCACTGAGACATATTTGAAAAAGACATATACTAGACATAGATTGAGCCATCTATGCCTATTATGCCTGCACATCCCTCTTTCATGCCTTAGCATAGATTTTAATTGTAAGCTGCCTTGGGAGGGTATAATAATCAGTAAACAAACAAAGGCGTTTCCCGACTCCGGTGTCCTTAGCTTTATAAGCAAACTTCCCATTGCCTCTGCCAAGCTAATGGTGTCATCCAAAATCACGGTCTCCAAAATGCCTGCTCCTGATTACTTCTCAACGAGGCTTCTTTATCTGGAAGTGGCAGGAAATTTATTTCTCGGCAGGGCAACAAACCGAGACTAATTCCTGATTGCGCTCCAAATGGAGGCGCTGAGCGTGCCGAGTCTGTGGTAGGAAACCAAACGTGAATCATGCCAGAACTGGTGGAGGGCTATCCAGGATGCAAAGACCAGCCAGAGATGTCTCTATTTAGGGTCTTAAAAAAGGATGGGCCAGAGTCAGTTTGGAGAGGGGGAGAGCTTGGGCATCTTAGCTGGGCAGGGCTGCTGAGCAGCTGGGGAGGGAGGACTCAAAGGAATAGCCAAGGAAGCACTCAAGGACTGTCTATCTTGCCCCTGGGAATCTCATATGTGTCACTCCACACACCACCATCCTAAATGTTTTATTTTTTTTACCTGTCTGGAATGTGTCTTTGAACTCCAATCATGACTCTTTCTTGACTGGAGGGAGATCAGATAGGTGGCCGTGTTGGTCTGACGTAGTCGAAACAAAAAATAAAATAAAAATTCCTTCCAGTAGCACCTTAGAGACCAACTAGGTTTGTCATTGGTATGAGCTTCCGTGTGCATGGTATCTGAAGAAGTGTGCATGCACACGAAAGCTCATACCAATGACAAACTTAGTTGGTCTCTAAGGTGCTACTGGAAGGGTTTTTATTTTATTTTTTGGAGGGAGATCAGAGAGGGATGGGCAGCACTTGGAAAGTTCATTTTTTAAAAGGAACTACTGTAGTTCTTGGGATGCAGGTGATGCTGTGGGTTAAACCACAGAGCCTAGGGCTTGCCGATCAGAAGGTCGGCAGTTCGAATCCCCGAGACAGGGTAAACACATGTTGTTCTATCCCTGCTCCTGCTCCTGCCAACCTAGCAGTTCGAAAGCATGAAGTGCAAGTAGATAAATAGGTACCGCTCCAGCAGGAAGGTAAACGGTGTTTCCATGTGCTGCTCTGGTTCACCAGAAGCGGCTTAGTCATGGTGGCCACATGACCCGGAAGCTGTACGCTGGCTCCCTCAGCCAGTAAAGTGAGATGATCGCTGCAACCCCAGAGTTGTCCACGACTGGACCTAACGGTCAGGGGTCCCTTTAACTTTACGGTAGTTCTAGTTCGTCGTTGTTCAAAAATGAACCAATTCTGCTTCATGTCCATCCCATTACAAAAAAATTAGTTTGTTTACAGTTCAATTCATGTTAATCCAAATGATCCTAGGAAGGAGTTTCTGATGAAACCTTAGGAAGAGCTTTCTGACAGTAAGAGCTGTTCAACAGTGGAGTGGGCGATCTCCGAAGGGAGTGGACTCTCCTTCTGTGGAGGTTTTTAAACAGAGGTTGGATGGCCATTGGTCAGGGATTCTGCATTGCAGGAGGTTGGACTAGATGACCCTTGGCGTCACTTTGCAATTCTATGATTCCATGATGCTTGGCAAAAACAAAACCACACCTGAATTCAGTCTGTTACAAGCTCCTTGTAAAATATAATGTACTCGAGAACATTAAGAAAACATCAAAATGCAGCAAACGGTGAATTGTTTAATTTATTTTCCTCAACACTGGCGATCTTTATGTTCGAGGGACAAAGCGTCTAATGAGTAAAACAGACGTGTAAGAGAATGAACCTGAAGATGAACTAGAAATTGTTCAACGTTCTGCTCCAAAATGAACTTAATTCTCCTTCATTTCCCCCTCCTGATTATAGGAGCTACTTTCAGGCGCAGCTCGGAGATTTTTGAACTGATTCAGCAAACTTTGTTCATTCCAAGCGCTGGGGATAGGTGAGGGCGTGTAGAAATTAACCTATGTTCCAAAAAGTCAGTGGGACACTCTGACACTCCTTCCTTCCTTCCTTCCTTCCTTCCTTCCTTCCTTCCTTCCTTCCTTCCTTCCTTCCTTCCTTCCTTCCTTCCTTCCTTCCTTCACCACAATTAAACAAAAATACCCTCTCTCTTCCTTCCCTCCCTCTCTCTGCCAGGGAGGACATTTGTGCTTCCCACCCCAGACCATGGATCACCTGTCTGTGAGCTAAAGCATGGGGAGCAGTGAGCTCCTAGTGTATCTTGCCTTGAAGTGCAGCCCTTTGGTCCACAACAAGACCCAGGAAGGCAGAGCTTCCCATTGTGGGTATTAAAAGATTTCATTATCTCTTTCCAAAGAACGCTTACCCTGGGAGTAGAGGATTTGCTACTTCATTTTCAGTGTTATTAAAGCAAAGAGCCCGTGTGGAAGGCGTAATTAAAAGTGCAATTTTGTAGAAAGGTTTTCGGTTCTCCTCCTCCCCACCCGCCCCTTCCAAACCCTTCTAAAAGATATACACACACACACGCTGCTTTCAGGCTGGCAAAAGAGATGATATTTCCAGAAAGCCAACGGTGCAAGCATGTCATCATCCCTGAAAGTTTTTGAAGCATGACAAACATCCGCACCCATAATGGGTTCATCTAGACACTTGCCAAGTGGAAGCTGCAACAAAATGTTGCAGCATGAAATTTTCCTGTTGATGCTTCCAGTCATTCCATTCTCCCTCCCTGGTTTCCCCTTTTCCTCCCCAACAGCCACTCAACATTCTGTGCCCGATGAGCATGCTCAGTCCTTCCTGGGTTGTTTTGAGGCACCCTGCTTAGGCCCCCTGCCTAAATGCTTTTGTACTTCTGCAGATCTTGGGGTAAAAAAAAGGTAAAGGACCTATCTCTGGACGGTTAAGTCCAGTCAAAGGTGCCCATGGGGTTGCTGCGCTCATCTCGCTTCAGGCCGAGGGAGCCGGCGTTTGTCCACATGCAGCTTTCCGGGTCATGTGGCCAGCCATCTGCACATGTTCCATGCAACCAGTCCATGCAGAATGTAGGCACCCTATACTGTATATAGAAATGAGCAAACCAGTGATTATTTTAGGGAGCAGGCTAGCAAGTGGGACCCATGACTTACATCATAGGAGCCTACACAACACAAAACACTGTTGCTGTATGTTGGTTTTTTTGGTTTTATTTTATTTTATTTTTATCTTATATTTTGGAAATGTACACCCAGTTTTTTTCTCCTTTAATTTTTTTTTTTGGGGGGGGGCAAGAGAGTGGGGCCCTAAGCTATAGCTTGTTTAGCTTATACGTAAATCCGGCACTGAGTATATCAATGCAGGGCATGACATTTTGCACTGAAGTACAAAACAATCCTGTATTATACAGGACAGGTGGCAACCCTAAGAGATGCCCCTATGATTTCTTCAAGTTTTTATATCAATCAATATATAAACATCACCCCGAAGCTTTTGTCCCCTGAATCTTCTTTGCCAGAGTGAGGGGCAAGCCAGGATTTCCAGGACTTACTTAAAGACCAGGTTTTCGTCAAATGAGAGAGGGAAGGAACCATCACATACGGATCGTCCTAGGTAATTGAAGCTAAATGCATATTCATATATGCAGATTGAACTGACATTTCTATCCCGTATTTACCTTCACTTTCCCCCTTGATTGAAAGAGATTGCAACTCTGAATAGCAAATTTTCCTCCCTTCACTCAAGCTTTTGTTGCCTTGTCTGATGAGGGAACTTCAGAGGATAAAAAGCACAGAGGCCAAAACCTCGTATCAAGTTGTTGCAAATCGCTGCGTCGTACTTCAATTGAAGCACCTTCTCTAGGAGGAAAGGGCAGAGTAGTTGAGGGCTTTAAATTAAAAAAAAAAAAAGACGTTTGAAAATGCAAGGAAGGAATGGCACTTTAGAAGACAGGAAGTGTGGTGCAGGGATTCAAAGAGCTGGTCTAGGAGCTGGGAAATCCAGGTTCAAGTCCCGATCCAAGCTCATTGGGCCTGTCACCACCTCTCAGCCTCTTGTACCTCACAGGGCTGGTGTGAGGGTAAGAAGAGGAAGGAGGAGACCCATTCATGCTACCCTGAGCTTCTTGGAGGAGATGTGCTCACTGCTCACCCAAAACTCCCCATTTGTTTTGCCAAATGAATGGGAAGGTGGAAGTTCTTCCGCTGGTATCCCCACCAGTGATAGCCTGCAGAAAGCTCCACTGAGAATTTTGTTTCTTGCTTCAACCAGAATTACTTCTGAAATGTTGGCTTAAGGAAGTGGCTCAGGAAGTGATATTCACCAAATTCAAGATAACTAACCCTATGCATGGCTATTCAGAAATATGTTCTGTTGGGTGTTGGGTTTACTGTTGGAAGAGGGGTTATTGGGATTTTTTTCTGTTTTTACTATTTGTTTGTGCTTTTATCTTGTATTTTTTATCTTGTGAACTGCCCTGATAACTTTTGATGAAGGGTGGTATATTAAATATGATGATGTTGATGATGAATAAAAGGGAAGCTTTTAATCTTTAAGAAATTACTGTATTTTAATATTTCTGTTGGAAGCCGCCCGGAGTGGCTGGGGAAACCCAGCCAGATGGGCGGGGTATAAATAATAAATTATTATTATTATTATTATTATTATTATTATTATTATTATTGCTTGATCTGAAAGAAATAGTTCTTCCTTTATCATAATACTACAAATTCCAACCTCCCAGGCTCAATATATTTCCCCCATTCCCATGAAGACATTGACTAGTGTCAGGAGCCGCAGTCAAGCTTAGGTCAGCGATAGAAACTTGGTGTCAGTGAAGTTTTTGAACTCTTTGTTCAAAGAAACAAAAATAGCACAGGCCTAGTAATCCCATAAACTCTTCCCAATAGGCCCTGGTAGTTGCAAGGACTGAAGGGGTCCCTGCCTTCCCTCTGCTGCCTAAGTCTCCTCTCCAGAATTTTCCCCCAAGCAGTCATAGACTGTGTCTGTGCACAACCAATCTCTGCTCTGCTCTTTTCATTTCCCTGCATGTCCTAGGTCTAGACCAGGGGAAGGGGAGCTGGTCACAGCAGGTGGGGGAGACTCCCTGGATTCTTCTGCTGCCTGCTTCATTACTGTCTTTTGCCCCCCCCTCCTCTCCAGCCTCCTCTTCTGTCCCTGAGCCTAGACTGTTCTCTGCCCAGCCTCCTCCTGCTCACGAAACCCTGTTGCTCCTCTAGCTTCCAACACCTCCTCCTCCCAGTTTTCTCCCTCTTCTCTTTCTGACCATGCATCATCCCACCACCACTCCCCTGGCTCTAAGCCTTCTTCCCTTGGGGTTTCCCCAGCTGGCACCTTCCACCATTCCTCTGCATCCAGCCAGTCCATGGGAAACTACCATATTTTTCGCTCCATAGGATGCACCTGACCATAGGACGCACCTAGTTTTTAAAGGAGGGAAACAAGTAAAAAAAATTGTTTGCTTTCTTGAATTGTCCTAGGCATAGCAGCCACTTCCTAGAGGGCTGGGTGCCTTTGCGCCCCCCCCCATAATATTCGAAGAAGCTTCTTTTGCAAAGGGGGAAAGCTCCAATTTTTTTGAGGATCAGCTCAAAGTTGAGCAGCTTTTTCTGCAAATGGGAAAAGCCCCATGGGGGGGGGTCAGCTCAAAGTTGTGCGTCTTTTTTGCAAGGGGGAAAGCTCCATTTTTTTGGATCAGCTCAAAGTTTTTGAGTTTCCTTGCAAAGAGGGAAAATCCTGTTTTTATGGGGTTCAACTCACAGTTCTGCAGCTTCTCTAGGAAAGGAAAGGGACCCATTTCTACACTTTCCAGACAGATAATCTAATCAGCCAGTCACATGTCCTCGGGAAACAAATAGCCTCCCTCTGCAGACAAATTTGGGGCCTGGGCAAGGGGCCTGGGTGGGCCGGGAAGGGAGCTAGCTTCTCTTATCTCCCTCCCAGATCTCTTGCAATCAGCTGCTGAGCGGGTTCCTTTCAACACTCTCTTTCCCTCTTGTTAGCCTTTAGCTCTTTCTCAAAAAGAAAGAAAGCACGATCTGCCTTTTGCCCCTGGGCAATTCGGCTCTAGGGACCACGCATTCGCTCCATAAGACACACAGACATTTCCTCTTACTTTTTAGGAGGAAAAAAAAATGTGTCTTATGGAGTGAAAAATACGGTAGAAGGAAAGTGGAATCTTATTCCAGCAGTGCTGACTGAACAGCCAAAAAGGTTCCCCACTCTAACAGAAAAGTGCACAGAGTTGAGGACAACACAAAATCAAAGGAAGTCCTTCTTCACACGGCTTATGGTTAAAAGATGGAACTTGCTCCAACAGGAGGCAGAGGTGGACACCAACTTGGATGGCTTTGAAAGAGGACTAGGTAAATTGATGGAGGTAAAGGCTTTCAACAGCTGCTAGCCATGATAGCTGCATTCTGCCTCCACTGCCGGAGGCACCACACCTCTGAATACCAGTTGTTGGGGTTCACAGGTTGTGGGATGCAAAGGGTTAAGTGCAGTCAAGTCACAACAATCCCTAGAGAGTCCACTTGGAGGACTAGCTTGGTTTCCTGTTCCTCCACATGCAAATGAGTTGGGGAAGTGGCAGATAAATTCACTAGCGAGAAGCCATTTCCTCCTCTTGGACCAGACCTCTTGGACTACACACATCTAAGAAGCAACATCTTAGTGAGTCTCCCTCTAGGCTTCCAGCCCAGAGAGAGATGAGATGGAGTCTCACTTCCTATAAGTGAACTTCACATGTATATATCACTTTTTACCTAAGCCAGTCTACCTCTTGAGTGTGCTGTACCACGAGATGCTTGTAAAGTAAACATCTTTTATACTTTTAAGAGCATTGTGTTGTGTCTTTTCTTTTAAGAGGGAAAAAGGGGAAAATACCAGGAAGATACACTTTATTTTACAGGCTTAAATCAAGCCTGCGCAAACGCTTTTCTGCTGTGTATTTTGCAAAAGGGGAATGTTTTTACTCTGCTAAAGTTTGGTGCTTGCTAGCGCAAGCGGGGATAGGATATATTAAACAATATCTCCTCATCCACATCCCTGAACCCACACAGGTGAGCAGAGTACCTGGGAAGCTTCCCATAGGCACCTGGTCGGCCGCTGTGAGAACATGATTCCGGACAAGATGAGCCATTGGTCTGATCCAGCAGAGACATCTTCTGTTCTTACGTTCTCACGAAGAAGAACAAAAAAGGTCACACGGAATTTACCGAGCCCAGAGTCCCAGGAAAACACAATGCGAGATCCGGCAAGGTGTGCGCAACCTGCTGTTCTCGCTCGAGATCCACCTGTACCACCTTGAAACTCTGCATCACCGTTACTGTTCCTTAGCATTCACAAAGTTTCCATTCCACCACCCTCCCATCTATATAATTTGCCTGCTGCTGGGAAACTCTCTGAAAGCCAGAGCATCGCTGAAAATGCTGCTATTAGCATTAGCAAGAGAGTGACATGCAGAGAGCCAGGTTAAGCTTCCAAATGCCATTTTGCAAGCATCGCACATGAGATGAAAGCTTTTTAAAGGTCCCAGGCCAATCCATCAGCAATTAGGCTGATGGCAAATGGATGCTAATTTTGTATGTGAGCTCACCAAAAACAAACCACCTCCCAATTTTTTTTGGGGGGGGGGGTCCATTAGTAGAACTGGACTCCAAATGTCCCTTAATCCTCACGCGCACAGAGTCCGTTTGCCTAATGCCAAAGGATTGTGATGGTCTTTTGTTGCTGGAGAGGGTTACAGCAACCCTCTTGAACTTTACGCGCAAAGGGATGCTATCACAGTACGTTAAGACTCGAACCAAAAAGCTGCGCACTTCGGAATATTAGAAAAGGTACGGAAAATAAAAATGCCAGTATAATGCCTTTGTACCATAAGGCTTAAGGCCATTTTAGGCATGTGGCCACATTTGGATTTTGGAGTGATGGCTGTGAACCATAGCTGCCAAGTTATCCCTTTTTTAAAGGGATTTTCCCTTATGCTGAATAGGCTTCCTCGCGAGAAAAGGGAAAACTTGGCAGCTATGCTGTGAACACCACCCCACCTGGTCATTTCTCTCCCCACACCCACTCACTGGGAAAGAGAAATGGAGAACACCCACATGCACAAAGTTCACATTCCCAAGGAATCTGGGTGAAAGTTAGATCCGACAGAATTCATCTGAGCCTTGAAAAGCACATAGAGCTGAAAGAGGAAGTGGGAAAGAGCGTCACTGTTCTAACTTCCTCCCTTAGCTCTGTGTATTTTTCACGAGAGGAAATGGTAACTCCCATAGCTATGCACAGGTGGTGGGTGGACGCGGGTGGAGCTGTGGCCTAAACCACTGAGCCTCTTGGGCTTGCCAATCAAAAGGTTGGTGGTTCGAATCCCCGCGACGGGCTGAGCTCCCGTTGCTCTGTCTCTGCTTCTACCAACCTAGTAGTTTGAAAGCATGCCAGTGCAAGTAGATAAATAGGTGGGAAGGTAAACAGCATTTCCATGCGCTCTGGTTTCCGTCGCAGTGTTCCATTGTGCCAGAAGTGGTTTAGTTATGCTGGAAAGCTGTCTGCAGACAAACGCTGACTCCCTCGGCCTGAAAGCGGGATGACCATCCACTCACCTTTACCTACACCTCAGATTCGCCCTGCTGCCCTGATTTGTGCCCTTCTATCATGAAGGGAACCTGCACTTCTGATTTTGCACAACACTGTGGGAAGGATCAAGGAAAGGATCCAGAATAAAACTGGACAGCTCAGCATGGTGCTGATAACACCAAGGCTGCAGGTTCAATTCCTCCATGGGAGAGCTGCATATTCCTGCATTGCAGGGGGTTGGACTAGATGATCCTCAGGGTCCCTTCCAACTTTACAATTCTATGATTCTATGAAAACTGGTCATTAAATATCAGAATCCATTTATACAAATCTATGGCCTGACCACACTTGAAATACTGTGTCTCGTTCTCATCAATGAAGCCAAAAAATAAAAAAGGGGAATTATACATCTAGAAAGAGGGCAGAAAAGGGCTAACCAAAATGATGAGGGAGAATACAGCATTTTCCAGGGATGCTAATAATTCAAATTTCTTCTTTCCAGGTGTTTCACACATAGTGTTGTATTAAAGGGTAGAGTGAGGTGTTTTTTTAAGCCATTACAGTGTGCTGCTGATTCAGAAAGGGCTTGGAATTATAGTAATTATTCACAGGAATGAGCTCCACTTGCTCTTTTTTAAAAAGAAGAAGAAGAAGAGGCAAAGGGTGGGTCCACAGACTGAATTAACATCCTGCTAATTCACCAATAATGCTGATCATTTAGAAAGTAGTTACGCGCATAATTGGAAGGGATAATTTTCATTCTGTTGGAACATCCATCACAGGGCACAACTCCCCTCCCTCTCTCCTTTGGTTTGCAAACATTGAAGGCCTGGGGAATTGTGTGGAGGGAAGATCGCAGATCGAGGTGAGCACCAGTCTGAAATTCTCATCTCTTGAGGCTGTAGTCAGAAGAACCTAAGAAGTGCTTGCTGCCTCAAGGCAATAACCCACCTAGTTCATAGAATCATAGAATCATAGAGTTAGAAGAGACCACAAGGGCCATCCTGTCCAAACCCCTGCCAAGCAGGAAACCCCATCACAGCATTTCTGACAGATGCCTGTCAAGCTTCTGCTTAAAGACCTCCAAAGAAGGAGACTCGACCACACTCCTTGGTAGCAAATTCCACTGTCAAACAGCTCTTACTGTCAGGAAGTTCTTCCTAATGTTTAGGTGGAATCTTCTTTCTTGTAGTTTGAATGCATTGCTCCGTGTCCGCTTCTCTGGGGCAGCAGAAAACAACCTTTCTCCCTCCTCTATATGACATCCTTTTATATATTTGAACATGGCTATCATATCACCCCTTAACCTTCTCTTCTCCAGGCTAAACATACCCAGCTCCCTAAGCCGTTCCTCATAAGGCATTGTTTCCAGGCCTTTGACCATTTTGGTTGCCCTCCTCTGAACACATTCCAGCTTGTCAGTATCCTTCTTGAACTGTGGTGCCCAGAACTGGACACAGTACTCCAGGTGAGGTCTGACCAGAGCAGAATACAGTGGTACTATTACTTCCCTTGATCTAGATGCTATACTCCTATTGATGCACCCCAGAATTGCATTGGCTTTTTTAGCTGCTGCATCACACTGTTGACTAGTTCAGCATCCACATCTCACTGCGGCCAACCACTCTCCCTTCCTGTAGCCTTTCCGACAAAAATATAAGCACTGTGCCTTAAATAGTGAAAGCATCAAGCTTCTCCCACTCTCATTGAGTGTGTGTTTCTCAAAATGCAGTTTTCATAATAAACTTGGTTACATATTATCATTTGCTGTGGGAATGTAAGTTAGTTGAAGATTTGTGGGATTTTGTATTGACAGAAACGATAAACGTTACTAAAGGAGCTATGGCTTGTCATCCAAAATCGATGCTACTGGCTATTTCTGATGATACAAATGTAGATATATCGTTGGAAGAATGAGTCCTATAAATAAGATCTTGGCAGCATGAATAAGTAATTGCAACTCAATAGAAAACAGCCCCAAACAGTACACTGGATGCTTGGAACTTCTCAATCCGGAATATAGTTTTAATGGAGTAATTATGCATAATCTAAGATTCTGACAAGGACCAGAGCCGCCATATACTTTTATGAGATTTGACATCCTCTTACAGCCATCATTTTCAAGACGACCCTCATCACAAGCCTGGTGTGTGTGTATGTACATACAGCGCCTCTGCTTTCATTTCATAGAGTTCTTTCTACTATACAGTCGTACCTCGGGTTACGAACACCTCGGTTTGCGAACAGTTCGGGTTACGAACACCTCGGTTTGCGAACAGTTCGGGTTACGAACTGCGCAAACCCGGAAGTGTTTTCGCCGCGCGCGCGTTCGCAGAAGCGGGGGGCGCGGTCTGCGCATGCGCAAAGCATGAAAATCACACTTTGAGCATGCGCAAAATTGCGCTTCAGGTCACGTTCGGTTTACGGAGTATTTGGGTTACGAACTGCGATCCGGAACGGATCGCGTTCGTAACCCGAGGTATTACTGTACTTGATAATCTGATAACGTTGCTAGTCTTTACTTGGGCTTTTTTATTTTAACCCATGTGCAACTGTGTTCATTCAACATTCCTACTTTATAGTTTTGCTTTTCATCTTTTAATGTTCATCTGTGGTTAGAATTTTTCTCTCTGTTTTATATGTATTACGAAAGGGAAAAAAAACAACTTTATTTCTTTTTCACAGTTTTCATTTCCTACTTGCTTCAGCTTTAATTTCTTCTTCTTCTTCTTCTTCTTCTTCTTCTTCTTCTTCTTCTTCTTCTTCTTCTTCGATCACTCGTAGGCGAGTAAGATTGTCTTCTATAAACATGGTTTTAACAATGAGTCCGTAAGTGACTGTGGAGGCCAATTCTGGATCCACACCTCCTTCCACAGTGGGGACAGGAGTTGATCAGGGTGTGGATTTGCCAAGCATGCCTTCCTTTTAGAATGTTTCTCCCTTGCATCCTGAGTTCGAATGTCTTCAAAGCCCATGACACCTTTGGTAAATGTTCTCCAACTGGAGCACTCGCAGGCCAGTGTTTCCCAGTTGTCAGTGTTTATACTACATTTTTAAAGATTTGCCTTGAGACAGTCTTTAAATCCCTTTTATTGACCACCAGCATTACGCTTTCTATTTTTAAGTTCAGAACAGAGTAGTTGCTTTGGAAGACGATAATCAGGCATCTGCACAACATGACCAGTCCAACAAAGTTGATGCTGAAGAATCATTGCTTCAATACTGGTAATCTTTGCTTCTTCCAGTAAACTGGTATTAGTTCACCTGTCTTCCCAAGTGATGTGTAAAATTTTTCGGAGACACCGTTTGTACCTACCGTACTTCAGGGAAGAGATTGTCAAAGGAACTCCAAATATCAGGAGTCCTTGCTGCAGGTTTATATTGTGTTACTAGGGTTGCCAGACTCAATAGAGGACAGGACTTCTGTGCCTTTCATTGCCCTGCTCTCTTTTGAGTCTGGAAACCTTAAAGAGAAACCAGCAGACCCTTTGTTTAATTTCCAAGCAAAGGGTCTGCTGGTTTCTCTTTAAGGTTTCCAGACTCAAAAGAGAGCAGGGCAATTAAAGGCACAGATGTCCTGTCCTCTATTGAGTCTGGCAACCCTATGTGTTACCAATTCTGGAGAATCACAATTGTTCCACTATCTGCTCTATGAGAATATTTGCTGCCCCCCCCCAAAAAAAACCCCATACATTTGGCTCTCTTACAATTCCATGGATGTTTTGCCCCGAAACAGGCCTCCAAATCCCCCCACCGGCCCGGAAATGTTGCTTTTGGTAGGACTGAGCAGTAACCTGAATGCCAGCTCAGCATCTTCAAAGCAAGGAAGATGCATCTCTTCCAATTGGGTCCCTTATTTAATCACTGTCTCCCCCCCCCCCCATGAATGTGTGGAAATAAGTAACATTCCTCAGAACCATTCATCAGAATAGGATTCATTTGCAAGTGTTCCTGTGTCTGAGTGAAAGATGAGAGGGGGGTTTACAGCCTCACTCCTAGCTCTGTGGTTTATGCCTGTGATTAAAGCAATTGATTACATTAAGACTGTGTTCTGTGTGTGGGAGCTTGAAAACAGTTCCATGGAATGTCTTCCGTTTTGGGTAGGTTTTGATGCATCCATAGGCCTTCGATGCTCTTTGAAACAAAAATTCATGGAGGAGAAGGCGATCAGTTGCTACTAGCTGAGACAAAAGGCTATGTTCTGCCCCCATAGTCAGATGAAGTGATGCTTCTGAATACCTTCTGGCTTTCTGGTGGTTCCCCTCACTGCGAAAAGTAAGGTTACAGGGAACCAGGCAGAGGGCCTTCTCAGTAGTGGTGCCCACCCTGTGGAACGCCCTCCCGCCAGATGTCAAGGAAATAAGCAACTACAGTCATAACTCCATTTACATAACCCTCTGTTTACGTAACCCTCCGGCAACTCGGAAGTACATGCGCAGAAGTGACCGTCTTTCCCCTTTTTTAAGACACCGTCTTATTACCGTACTTTTTTCTCTCAAAAAAAAAAAACCACAGGGTGGCTTATTTTTGGTGGGATGTCTTATTTTTTTATTATGGTTTTTTATGTTACCTTATGGTCTCCTCGGCCAGGCCAGGCCGCTGGCTCGGGGCACTGCTGGGCGCTTTGAGGTGCTGGGCGCTCCGTGCACTCCAGCACCCGTTTCCAGGCAGTGGGACGGCAGGCCTCCTTGGCCGGGTGGAGGTGAGGCCGCTGGCTCTGGCGCTCCGCCCGGGGCTGCTGTGTGCTCCGCGCGCTCCAGCAGCCGGTTCTGGGCGGCAGGGCGGCAGGGCGGCAGGCCTCCTCCTCCTCCTCCTGCTGCCGCAGCTGGTGTACTAGGTCCTACTGGCTGGCTGGGGCGCTCAGTGGTCTTGCTCCACATGGCATGGAGGTATGTCTTATTTTCGGGGTATGTCTTATCTTTTGCAAAAGATTAAAAATCCTGCCATGGCTTACTTTATGACTACGCCTTAAAAGGCGGGGAACAGGGTGATCTCTGCATGCTCAGAAGCTGTCCCCAGGTTGCGGACACGTCGGGATCTGACCGGACCTCCTGAACGGATCCCATCTGCAACCGAAGGTACCACTGTATCTGACTTTTAGAAGACATCTGAAGGTAGCCCTGTTTAGGGAAGTTTTTAATGTTTGATGTTTTATCATGTTTTTAATATTCTGTTGGGAGCCACCCAGAGTGGCTGGGGAGGCTGGACCAGATGGGTAGGGTATAAGTAAATAATAATAATAATAATAATAATAATAATAATAATAATAATAATAATAATACCAGTTGCCAGAAACCGCAGGAGGGGAGAGTGCTGTTGTGCGCATACATGGGCAGGGTGAGAGGGCCGTTGTCTCAGGCACATTTTTTAGGGTACATTTTGCACCTCGTGCCACCCCTGCCAGCCCTGGGCTGCTTTGCAAGTCCAATCCCACATACCAGCCTCACAAAGCAGTGTGTTACTGGCAGGGCATCTGGAGAATTCAACCCAATCGGACTGGTTGCAAGGATGCATGCCTGCCCTGCTGCATCCTCCTCACATAGTCCTTCCAGCCCACACTTAAATCTAAGTAGTGCATGAAGTGGTTAAGACTATAGAGCAAGCCGTCCTGCCAGGCTTAGTTCACCTGTGGAGGGACGAGTAATCAAGTTTCTGCTCCCCCACTCTACCTGAGAGGCTTGAGCTGGTTGCTCCAAGCTCATTCTGCATGGCTCTCACAAGCCACTCTTGCATTCTTATACCAATGATTTAGGAACTTTCCTCACATTTTAAAATTAGGCTAAGTTTTACTGCCTGTGCAACTTCTCTGACTGATGTATGGAAAAGCACATGAACCTGACCTTTGAAGAGTTTGTAAGTAAGCCCATTTTTAACTTACCAAATGTGTGGTCTTTTCCTGTGCTGGGGGAAGTGGGGAATCTTGGAACTCACAAAGGCATATTTTAAAGGTCCTACAGCCTATATTTCCATGCTTTACTTTGCTGTATATTTTGTGATTTTAAATCTCTGCTGGGGTCGTCTCACCAGGGAGTACTTGCCCCAGACTTGAATCTTGTCACCCAGGAAGTCTCCTTTTTATACCTATTTTTTTTCCCTTCCAACCAACAGCTCTGATTGGTTTTCTTCAGAGGGTGAAGTAGAACTGCTGTTCCAAGCTGATTTTATAGGTAGTCTCATCATTAGCTACAACAGAGGAATTTGTGATGCTTTTGAGCTGTGCCTCACTTTGCACCCTGTGCTCTAAATCCCTCTGTTGTTCATTTTTCCCCAACAAGAACTAATTCATTCCCAAATCCTTTCCATAATTCAGACGCACTTCCCCACTTTGAGCTCACTGCAGAGTATAACACGTAAATCTCCCTTTGTTTATATTTTCAGTCCTTGGTTTATTACTTTTGCTGGAGAGGATTAGAAGTCTAGCGATTCTGAACTAAGGTAACCACCCTAAACCGAGAGAGAGAGAGAGAGAGATGAGAGAGAGAGAGAGAAGAGAGAGAGAGAGAAGAGAAGAGAAGAGAGAGAGAGAGAGAGAGAGAGAGAGAGAGAGAGAGAGAGAGAGAGAGAGAGAGAGAGAGAGAAGAGAAGAGAAGAGAAGAGAAGAGAAGAGAAGAGAAGAGAAGAGAAGAGAAGAGAAGAGAAGAGAAGAGAAGAGAAGAGAAGAGAAGAGAGAGAGAGAGGCTGTGAACCATTTTTCCTGGCTTTCTGTCTTACTGTGAAATCCTCCGTTGCTGCCATTGTTCAGTCAAGAAGATAATGGGGCGATGAAGTCATCTAGAAAGGAGAGGTTTAGATGTGTATATATGATGCTAATGGCCCACCCATTCTTAACCCTTTGATTCGAGGAGGGGGATGGGCAGAATCACTCCTTTCAAGGAAACTCCAGTCACATGTTCAGATCCATGTGAGAGGAGAGCTCTCTCTGTCTGTCTCTTTCTCTACACTGTGCCGGAGACTGTCACCCACGCAATTCTCATTAGTTATCTCAAACTGGGTAGGAAATGATCATGACTAACTCCCTGGCGAAGCCTCCATCCTGGATCTCTGGCGAATCTCCCCCTCCCTTTTACACATACACATAATTCAAAGATGTGTTCACCTGTAACCTCTTCCGCACAGACACCCTTAAATATACAGAGAGCATAATTTTGGGGGAGCCCTTGATAGGACTTCCAATCTCTCTCTCTCTCTCTCTCTCTCTCTCTCTCTCTCTCTCTCTCTCTCTCTCCCTATTCCACACTGTTGGGAGTTGTCCGTTTGACTGCAATGGTGGTCTTTAATCTGGCACAATTGGCCTTTAGCCCAGACAGGTCAGAGGATTTTTTAAAAAAACAAATAATTTTTTGTGTGATTATCTGAGGTTTTGTTGGGTTTGAACTTGGCAGACACACTGGGGTAAACTCTGGCCAGTGGGGCCGCAGCGTGCCTGTCAGGTTCACACCCCCAAGGTGTATACAATGGGGTCAGAGCAGTCTCACCAAACCCACTGGGTGGCCAAATCATGTGGTTGTAAAACACCCAGGAGATAGGGGGATAAGAACCTCCCCATTTATTACAACTCACCTGCCCAGACATATTTGAACTGGTTGATTTGGTTTCATTACGATGCTTTTGCAGAACCTCCAAATGAGAACCGAAGAAGATAGGAAGAACTCGGCTGGATCAGGCCCATGGCTCATCTAGTCCAGCATCCTGTTCTCACAGGGGCCAGCCAGATGCCTGCGGGAAACCTATAAGCAAGATTTGAAGACAAGAGCCCCCTCCCCTCCTGTAGAAGCAGAACATTATCATCATGGCTAGCAGTCATTGGTAGCCTTCTCAGTGAATTTTCCCAATCCTCTTTTAAAGGCATCCAAGTGGATGGCCATTACTGCCTCCTGTGGGGAGGAGTTCCTTAGTTGACCTAGGTTCTGCATGAAGAAGGACTTTCTTTTACCTGTCCTGAAACTTCCAACAAAATGGTTATACTGTATCTTAATAAATATATCCTGTTACCCATCATGATGTTTGTCTTGAATCTTCTTCTTGCTGTGTTGGCAACAGCTGGCTGGCTGGACCAGTCACCCTAGACCACTGCCATTTTGACTTCGCTTTGGAGATCTTGCAAAATCCTACTAATCCATATTTCTCCCCTGTGCATTCAGGCCCCATCATTTCCCTCATTTTTTTCAATTTCTCACTTTGCATGAGCCATTAGCTTTCAGCTTTCATTTACTTTGGTTCATTCATGCTCTCCCCACACCTGTGCATTTATAAAACACGGCCAAAAAGTGATTTTGATGTAATGGTGGGTATGATTGCTTCTTGACAGGATTGTTACGAATGATTGCACATCTGCACATTCCCTGTTTTGCTAGCTCCCGCTGCAGAACACTACTGCAGTGTGTTCTGTGTGGGGCTGCCCTTGGAGTTGATTCAGAAGCTTCAAATAGTGCAGAATGTGGCTGCCAGGGTTTTGATGGGTAAAGCCAATTCATGAACCATTTTACTCGATGCCCAATAGCTTCTGAGTCCAGAGTGCAGCTATATACCTTTAAAACCCTAAATGGTACGAGATAACAGGAGTGTCCACATATTGCATTCAGTGCCGTAGTGGCTGTTAAGAACATAAGAGAAGCCTGCTGGATCCAGCCAATGTCCCATCCAGTCCGTAATTCTGTCCTCACAGGACAGAAACCGTGGGAAATTGGCAGAACCATCCTGGCTAGTAGTCATAGATTGCCTTCTCCATGAATTTGTGCAGCCTGTTTTTAAAGCCAGCACTACCTCCTGTGGAAGGGAGTTCCATAGTTGAACTATGTGTTGCATGGTGCCCATCAAGCACACCAGCTTGCCCCCATGATGTGCACATGCTGTGGCCGCACGCCGCGCAATGTGCTTGCGTTGTGCGCGCATGCACACAACGTCTGGTGTCACGGGCATGCCGCTCAATGTGCTGATGTGTCACATGCTCGCTGTGTAGAGTGCACCAGTGATGCAAGCATGCAGTGTATGCAAGTGATGTGAGCATGCCCCATGGCATGCGTACACGGTGTTGTAAGGCTTCGGGGAATCTGATCCCTCCCACGGTGGCAGCCAAGGAGCAGATGGACAATAAAAGTTCTTACCAATTAATTTATTCAATATTCACAGTGAGAGATGAAGGAATGCAGTCTCCCCTAGATAATGGCGTTGCTCCAAGTAAATCCCACCCCCTCTATCTCTCCTATTCTACATCACCCCTGTGTCGGCTAATCTGAGCTTTCTGCCTCTGAGCCTTCTGTTTGACTACCCTCAACGCTCGCCTGGTCCTGGGAGAGGGGTGTGTGTCAGGAATGCTCTCCAAAGACACTGATTCTGTCAGCTGTCTCTCCTCTGGTGCTTCTTCATTTTTCTGCTGTTCTTCTTCCAATATTCCCCAGCTTCTCCCCTCTGCAGCCTCCAAACTATGACCTTCTGCAAACCACTGTTCTAAATCTATACTGTCCTCCTGTTCTTGAGAAGGTTCAGGAGAAGAGGCGAGCGCCCCCCCCCACCATTCCTCCTCAGTCCAGCCCCTGAGTTGCTGTGGAATTTTGAGGGGACCTGGCCCCCTCCTTGGAAATTTGAAAAGACCAGGAATCCAAACAGTAGGTGGTGGTGGAGCTAGTGATACACAGTGCCAACTAATTCTAGTTTCCTTCCCATCCTCTTCTCAGAGTAGACCCACAGAAATTTGTGAATCTGGCTAACTTAAATCGATTACTTTTAATGAGGCTGCTCAGAATAACAGTTAGTTGGATAGAAACCCAATCGATTACTCTTGGAGACAGAATACTGGTCTAGGCAGGATGTATCTCTAGTCCCCAAAGCAACTTTTTCTGTCCCCTATGAGGCCTAGTAGCATACCTAATGTTATAAATATTATGTCTGACCTACTCTGAGATGATCTGCTACATGCAAAGGTCCAGTCCCACACACCATTACAGTTTCTTATGTATGGCAACATCTCCTTGGAAATGAAATCACTGCAAAGTTTAAGGGAGGTGGAATTACCTTGTGAAAAATGCTTATATTTATTAATTACTTTCATCCCTTATGATCAAGGACATTTTAAATAATGGAATCAGGTTTCACTGGGACTGCCTAGTGCATTTTTATATGGGCTTGATCATCAATTAAGCAACTGTAGATTTACTGGCACACTAAATAAAACAAGCGGATGATCAACCTGTGTACTTGGAACCAGTTAAAACCTGCTTTAATTTTGGGGCTGTAATCAGGTGGAAAGAATTATTTATCTTTAGCATGAAGGAAAAAAAGTTGGCAATTCGTTTCATAAATTTTCTGGAAGGATGCGAGTGAAATATAGGTGCCATATGTCTTCCTCAGTGTTAGAGGGTGTCAAGGGCTGAGGTGTGGGCAGCCAACAGGGGAAGCATAGCTGCCAAGTTATCCCTTTTTTACAGGGATTTTCCCTTAAGCTGAATAGGCTTCCTCGCGAGAAAAGTGAAAACTTGGCAGCTATGAGGGGAAGTGAGGGAGCAGGCATGGTGTTGGAGAGTTAGAAGCAAGAAGCAGGAGTCAGAAATTGGGGCTGGCCCACCCATGAGGCAAGGTTAGGTGACCGGCTCAGGCAGCAGGATCCACAGGGGCAGCGGATCCTGATGTACATATTTATCTGCCCCTCTGTTCTTGATGTAGCTCGTCACTCACCCCCTTCTTCTCTAGTGGGGAGGGGGGCACCATTTAATGGTCTGCCTCAGGTGCCAAAATGTATTGGGCCAGCCCTGTCAGAAATGAGCTAAGAATGACTTTGTGCTTTTCTATTTGATTTCCTTCCCCTTCTTACTTGGAGGGGGGTTGCAAATGGATTACAAATGAATCAATTAAACAAGGGTGTTGTTGTTGTTGTTTTCTTTTATTAGGTTTAAAAAATATGTGTTTAATTACAGGAAATTGAGTTGTTACAATGTGACATGATGAATGTATGTCTAAAGAGTTTCAGCACCTTGGACAGCTCCCTATGTATAGCTGCCAGACTCAGGTAAAACTTGGGCATTTACAGTGGTACCTCGGGTTACAGACGCTTCAGGTAGCAGACGCTTCAGGTTACAGACTCTGCTAACCCAGAAATAGTACCTTGGGTTAAGAACTTTGCTTCAGGATGAGAACAGAAATCGCGCAGCGGCAGCGCAGTGGGAGGCCCCATTAGCTAAAGTGGTACCTCAGGTTAAGAACAGTTTCATGTTAAGAACAGACCTCCAGAACGAATGAAGTTCTTAACCTGAGGTACCACTGTATTTATTATTTTTATTGCACCACCTTTTCCACCAAGGAGCTCAAGGTGGTGTACATTGTTCCCACCTCCTCATTTAACCCGTGAGGTAGCTTAGTCTGAGAGAGGCAGTGTCGTGCCCAAGGTCAACCAATGAGCTTCATGGCTGAGTGGGGATTTGAACTCCTATTCCAATACTTTAACTGCTTCCAGAATGCCACTGTTTCCAGGTGGGATTCAATAAAATGCTGGCATATATGGGTTGCCAATTAATGTTGATTTGGAGCTCTTGCACAACAGACCTGCTTCCACCTCCACACCCCATGGATTTTATTTTGTATTTTTGTGATTTTAAAAAGTGATGGGAAGGCTCACTGGAAAGTTTTGGATAACAACTGGTTGGGGGGGATCTCCCTGCAAACAAATAAGTATAGAGGCTCCAAAAAGACCCAACAGTGTCTAACCTCCCTGCAAACTTTGTGTAAATAAATCAGGTTGACCTTTGCAAAGCACACTTGAGACAGGAAGCACTTTCATACTCCTTATCTGGGCCAGCCTGGTGGAAGGTACCAATCTGAAAACCCCAAGAGTTTCTGTCAGAGCTAAGCTATAGACAGAACACACAAGAGTAAGTCAGGAGCTGGGAAGTGGGGAGGAGGACCAAAGGGAAATCAGGATCAGAGGCAAGGATGCAGGACTGGTGAATAAGCCAGGAGGCAACAAAGAGCAAAATCAGAAACAAACAAAAATGTGCTAGAGTTGAGGTAGACCTTGATGGCAGAGCTCAGCTGAGACAGGAAACCCATTTATAGTCCTTCAGGGGGGATCAGTGCCCAGCCAGGGTGAAGTCAGCTCAAAGGTTCTTCCCTGAGAAGCTGTAGTGATGCTGCTCAACACAGAGGGCAGTAGAGGGCTGTTTGTCAGAAGCTTGGCTGAGAAGCTGCAGTGATGTCGTCTGCCATAGGGGGCAGTGGTCAGCAGTTCCCAATTACTGCCCAGATACTTTGGTGTTTGCCCTGTTAATCCTGTTACCTTTTTATGTCTCACTTTAAAGAAAAGGACTCAAGCCAATTACTTGATTAAAAGTTGCAGACCTCTTAACCAGCCGCCATTCCTTAATGTGGCAAAAAAGACAATCACAGAAATGTATAATCAGCGCAAAAACAAAACTATGCCGTGATAAATCCCTGAAACGAGATATTGATGAGGTGAATAATACTAAAACTCAACTAATGATTACTCAAAGAAACATAATAGATTTAAATTTCCCAAAAGAAACTAGGGTATAGAAAAGACATAACTATATCAAAATAACCTCTAAATCAGGCAAACTTTGGCCCTCCAGATGTTTTGGCCTACAATTCCCATCATCCCTGACCACTGGTCCTGTTAGCTAGGGATCATGGGAGTTGTAGGCCAAAACATCTGGAGGGCCGCAGTTTGGGGATGCCTGCTCTAAATAAAGTAAACCTTGACGAGGTGCCGGCTAAGTGACTCGTTTCACTGGAAAATCTCTATCTGTTTCCTCAGAAGGAAATCGTTAAGTGGCTGAGGTTTTCTTATACTCAAAACTAAACAGGAGCTGTAAGCTCTGAAAAGAATTGAAAATTATATAGTCAGGGATAAACTCCCCCAAGATAAAACTATAGTTGTTTAAACTAAAGGTTAGCTAACCTATGGGACAATTCAACTAATGAATATCATTGCTCTTAGAAAAGATTAAGTAAAGGGCTGTAAAAGCTCTCCTAGTTGTGATGGTGTGACACCATTGTTCAGACTGCTGTTTTCCAGTGAAACGAGTCACTTAGTCGGGAAATTTAAATCTATTACGTTTCTTTGAGTAATCATTAGTGGAGTTTTAGTATTATTCACCTTATCAATATCTCGTTTCAGGGATTTATCACGGCATAGTTTTGCTTTTGCGCCATTCCGTAATGTGGCAGTGAGTTCCATCTATCAGATTTTGTGTTGTGCCTCCTAAACTGATTCCCACTCAGTTGTGTTGGATTAACCCTGCATTCTGGCATCGCGAGCGGGACTTTGAACTCCAGTTACCTCATCCAAGCCTAACAATCTCAGTCTCTCTCTCACGCACACACACACCACTGGCTAGTCACACGTTTTGTCCCCACTGACGCTATGCTCCAATTTCTCCTCTTCAACAAACAAATGAAATTGGCCAAGGGCTACAGGGGGTTTTTTCCCCTCCTGCTGGGAGAGACAGCAGAAATACTCCTGGTGTGGTGGGCTGTGAATGATGCATTTTTCATTACCGAGATAGTAAAATATTGAGATGACTCTGAACCGGCAGGAACGAGCAAGGGGAAGCACCCAGGAGAGAGATGCAGAGGATTTTTGTTTTGCTCTGCTTTTATCTCAGAGGTCTTAGCTGAGCAATATGACACATTTTTATAGCAGGAAATGAAAGATGGTTTGTTTTGCTTCTATAATCCTCTCTATTAAATAAGAGAGTGCCGCCTTTTGAAAAGCACACTTAGAGTGAAGCATATCCATTGGAAAGTGTCTTTGCTCAGTGATATATGGTGGTCTTTGCTGATGTGCATGTCTTATTTACAGTCGACGTCGTCGCCCCCCCCCCAGTGTCAGGTTAAGTTTTCCACTGGCTAAATCGTGGCTTTAAAAATGCCTGGAAAGTGGGAATAACCAGCCATGCATTTCTTGGTGGGTTGGGGGTGGAGCTTGTTGATTTGGGATGGTCCAGGGCCCATTAGATTGAGCAACACACCCATTGTGTTCTCTGAGCTCTGAACTAGTGCCATGGCAACATTTTCTATCATCTGGGGGTTTTTTTTTTGTTGTTTTTTTTTTAAAAAAAAACCATTCTAATATTAAAAAGAAAATCAACTGCATCCTAAAACTACCAGAGTGGAAAGAAAACGTTGGTGAAATTTAGGTTTTTTTTAAACAAAAATCAATGATGATTTTTATTGATTTTACAGAAAAACACACCACTTTAAACACAAAAAATACAAACAAAAATAACAAGAAAAAAAATAACATTACAAAAACAACAATAAGAAACACAAAATTCATTTCCTTTAACATTGTAAAAAGGGACTTCCTCGAGTTCCCTCTGTCTGCGGTTCATTTCTCCTTTATCTTTAGCAATTTCCAATTCATTGTTTAAAACTCCTTGCAATTTCAAATCTCTCGTACATCAATTTACTTAACATAATTCTCAAACCCACAGTTTCTATAAACCTCTAAATCTAATCTCAATATACATTTTTTTAAAATAAACTTTAAAATCTTTCCACTCTTCTTCTGTCGCTTCTTCTCCCCTGTGAAATTTAGGTGTTTTTTTTTTTGTGAGGTGGCTGATGGATGTTCGTGATGGTCTTTCCTTTCATCCCCCAAATCAGGCATAGGCAAACTCAGCCCTCCAGATGTTTTTGGCCTACAACTCCCATCATCCCTAGCTAACAGGACCAGTGGTCAGGAATGATGGGAATTGCAGTCCCGAAACATCTGGAGGGATGAGTTTGCCTATGCCTGCTTCAAATAGTCTCTCCAGTGGTCTTCATTCTGCTGTCTTCCCAGATGTCCCCACTTCCTGGAGCACCTGAGATGTCCTCAGCTGGTCCTTTATGAGGTGAGGCAACCAGAACTGAACGCTACACTCCAAATGCAGCCCCACCATAGATTTGTATAATGGCATTATTTCCTGTAGGGACGCAGGTGGTGCTGTGGTCTAAACCACAGAGCCTAGGGCTTGCCGATCAGAGGGTCAGTGGTTTGAATCCCCACGACGGGATGAGCTCCGGTTGCTCATGCCAACCTAGCAGTTCGAAAGCACGTCAAAGTGCAAGTACAGTGGTACCGCGGTTTATGAACACAATTGGTTCCGGAAGTCTGTTCATAAACTGAAGTGTTCATAAACTGAAGTGAACTTTCCCATTGAAAGTAATGGAAAGTGGATTAATCCGTTCCAGACGGGTCCGCGGAGTACTCAACCTGAAGCGTACTTAACCCGAAGCATGGGTGTAATTGGTTCCGGAAGTCTGTTCATAAATTGAAGCGTTCATAAACTGAAGCGAACTTTCCCACTGAAAGTAATGGAAAGTGAATTAATCCGTTCCAGATGGGTCCGCGACGTTCGTAAACCGAAAATTCGTAAACCGAGGTGTTCATAAACCGAGGTTCCACTGTAGATAAATAGGTACCGCTCCAGCAGGAAGGTAAACAGCATTTCTGTGCGCTGCTCTGGTTTGCCAGTAGCAGCTTAGTCATGCTGGCCACATGACCCAGAAGCTGTACTCCAGCTCCCTCAGCCAGTAAAGTGAGATGAGCACTGCAACCCCAGAATGGACCTAACTGTCAGGGGTCCCTTTACCTTTACCTTTACCTATTATTTCCTGTAAGTTTGGGAAACCAGGAGGGCTGACTGCTTGCCATGTGCCGGAGAGCTGTTGGTTGTTATTTTGTTTTTAATTGAAGTCATTTTAAATAAATCATTGCAGTTGTTGTTGTTTTTTAATTTCCTTTAAGAGGAAGGACTTCCCTTAAAAACAAAATCAGTGGGTGTACCAGTCACAAGGGCTTGGCAGTCAGCCTCCCCAGCTTCCCACACTTCCAATTAAAATCGAAGATAAGACATCAGGATATATTTCCTCCCGTGGGGCTTTTGCAGATCACAAAGTGTGGGTAGCTGGGGAGGCTGCAAAATGCTGGAAAGGGGTTTAACAGAAGGAAAAGCACCCACCCCCCTGGGTTGAGGTCAGTTTGGGGGAGTCAAAATTGCTTCAGGATTGCTCTCCTGTACTGTTTCAGACACATGGTTTATAAACTTGTGTATGTGTTTGCCTTGTGCATTTATGAACGTGTATGTTATATTTGGGACCTTACAATTCTTATAACATAGGTCTGCTTGGTTTATTTTGTATTTTCTAAGATGTTGAGCCTCTGCTGAACAGCACAATACATTGTACAGTACTTACGTACAAAACAGTACATTTCCGAGCACAATTCAAAGTGCTGGTGCTGACCTTTAAAGCCCTAAACGGCCTCGGTCCAGTATACCTAAAGGAGCGTCTCCACCCCCATCATTCTGCCCAGACACTGAGGTCCAGCCCCAAGGGCCTTCTGGCGGTTCCCTCCCTGCGAGAAGCAAAGCTACAGGGAACCAGGCAGAGGGCCTTCTCGGTAGTGGCACCCGCCCTGTGGAACGCCCTTCCATCAGAGGTCAGAGAGATAAACAACTACAGTACCTGACATTTAGAAAATACCTAAAGGCAGCCCTGTTTAGGGAAGTTTTTAATCTGTAATATTTGATGTATTTTAATGTTTGTTGGAAGCCGCCCAGAGTGGCTGGGGAAGCCCAACCAGATAGGTGGGGTATAAATAATAAATATATTATTATTATTATTATTATTATTATTATTATTATTTGGATATTTTGGTTGTATGTTTGATGCTTATGTTCTGTTTTTGAAAAGTTCTTCCAGTAAAACTTTTTAAGGGCCTGGACAATGATTTCTTCCAGAATGAGTCAGTTCTTATGCTTCCAGTCGCTTCAAACTACGCAATATTAATATCTTCAGTGAAGCCTTGTCCTGAAAGCACTGCTGGGAATAGGACTAACATGCCCTTTGCCTGCTTTCCTGTTAAGGAGACAGCAGCTGATGTGCATAGGGGCAGAAGAAGATTGGTGTAGGGTACGCTAGGGGCTAGAGGGCATGTCCCCAAGGACCAACATAGGCCCCAGGGCTTTTAGCTCCCTACACAACCTCCAAGCAACCAGCAGTCAGCAGGACTCATCCATCTGTATTTGTTTTATGCAAAGCAAAAGCCTCCATTTCATTTCTTCCACTGTCAATCTGAGCAGCCGGAGTTGATGGCTGAGAGGAGAGCCCTTTGCTTAAGAAAGCGGCTGCCGAATACATTACCATTTAAATATTGCACAGGAGAACTGCCGAACACACATTACATGCCCAATAAAAGATGAAATTCCCCCGGCTGTGTTTGACTTCCCCGAATTGCTTATTTACTTATTTCTGGGTGCAGAATTTGCAAGCGTGCCTACCCTCTCATCGCCCTGAAGAATAATTCCCTGCATGTATTAAATTGATCAGGAGTCACCAGGGCAGGAGCCAGCTAGATCCCGCCTCCCGAAAGCACACACCCCTGGTTTGCCATCCCACATCTAGTCTGAACTGCCCTGCATACTTTTGTCTCATCCTGCAACCAAAAGTCCTTTCCAGGTGTATGTGTGTGCGCGTGTGCACCTTCAGCAAATCATATGTTGTTTTTGTGCCATTCATCACAGTTACGTTGTTAGTTGATTTATTTGTTACATTTCTAGCCTAGCTTTTTCTCCTGCAACCAGCATTCAGAAACATTGCTGCTTCCAAAGTGTGGTTAATGTTTCAGAGCATAAGTGGGAATGCAGAAGAGAACAGAATGGAAGGGGAGGTGGCCCTGGCAGGTCTAAATGCTGAAGGAACCGCATGCTTGCCGACCTTTAATGCCCTAAATGGCCTCAGCTCAGATTTTTGTATTTTAGAGATTTTTGTATTTTAGAGATTTTTGTATTTTAGAATTTCTGTTTTTTTGGAAGCCGCCCAGAGTGGCTGGGGGAACCCGGCCAGATGGGCGGGGTATAAATAATAAATTATTATTATTATTATACCTGAAGGAGCATCTCCACCCCCATCGTTCAGCCCAGACACTGAGGTCTAGCTCTGAAGGCCTTCTGGCGGTTCCCTCATTGCAAGAAGTGAGGTTACAGGGAACCAGGCAGAGGGCGTTCTCAGTAGTGGTTCCCACCCCGTGGAACGCCCTCCCATCAGATGTTAAGGAAATAAACAGCTATCTGACTTTTAGAAGACATCTGAAGGCAGCCCTCAACAACTCTTTTCAATCCTCCCCCCCAAAAGCTGAACAACTCTGTTGAGTAGATCACTGCCAGTTTGTTTGGTTTTTTTACTTGGAGTAGATCGGAGTCTCTTGGGAGTTGGATGGGCCTGGTGTAAATGATCCTCGCGGTCCCTTCCAACTCTGCAAATCTCTGATTCTGACCCCACACTGTTAAACCAAATTGCAGAAGTTGGAACTAGGGTGCTTTCTGACTCAACCATCTTTGATTCTATGATTCTACAGGCACAGGAATAGGATGGGTTCTGGAAGCAAACATCTCTGGTGTCAAAGGTCAGGATAAAAGGTGCATCCACTGAAAGCTGTCTAGTGAAGAAGCCAGCTGCACCACTGTGGAGATGGAATGCCCCACAGAGAAGGCCCTCCTCCAAGTCCCACACCCCCTCCTGAACTTTAGAGGGTAGTGGAACTACCAAGAGGGCTCCTTCTGCTGATCTGAGCAGGGTCTAGTGGGGAGAGGCTCAACAAGTATCTAACCATAATATCTAAAACATTCCACTAAAAATCCAAACAAGATACTAATGGGTAAAACAACTGATGAAACAACCAGCCAACTCAAGACGTCTAAGAAAGAACAGAGAGAGAGAGAGAGAGAGAGAGAGAGAGAGAGAGAGAGAGAGAGAGAGAGAGAGAGAGAGAGAGCTGTAGCTCAGTGGTTGAGCAACTGCTTTGCATGCAGACAATCCCCAGCATCTCCATGTAGACTTGGAGAAAAGACTCCAGTTCCAAACCCTAGAGAACTGCTGCCAATCAGTGTAGACAATGTTGAACTAGCTGGACCACAGTCCGGCTCTACAGACAGCATCCCATGTTTCTATGTTCAGAGGATTCCAGAGGCTCTATGGTACTGTGGTCTGATAGAGCCCATTGGCAATGAATACCAAATGCATTGAATCAGCCCTGGATCTGATCCAACAATCTGGGTTGGATATTCTCTCTCTCTCTCTCCCCCTGCCCCCAGCCTTCTGCCCACTGGAACAGCACACCATCTTTTCCCGGCCTGGCAAAGTTTCCCTAAAGAGAGGAGAGAAAGGATGAATGAGACAGGGATGAAAGCCCCCAATGAATCATCAACGTTTTGTCTGCGTGCCACAAATATCCTATGTTTCCTCTTGATAGTTCTTTCTGGGTAATGAGTACATATTTAGAAGCGAGAATGAGTGGTGAGGTCAATAGAGCCCCAGAGGAGATTGCAATAGGCTATTTTGTTTTCTCATTGCAAGATCCATCCAGCACTCACCTATGTTCCAGAAAATAAGGTGTCAAATACGGGAAGGGATGCAGCTGAGTAGCACCTGCTCAGCATGTAGAAGGCCCCTGGTTTGATCCCTGGCACGTCCAGGTAGGACTGAGAATTACACTCTGCCTGAAAACCTGGAGAGCCGCTGCCAGTCAGTGTAGACATTATTGAGCTAAATAGGCCAGTAGTCTGGCTCAAGTGTCCAGCAGCTTCCTTTTTTAAAAAAAATATATTTTTATTAATTTTTCCAATTAAAACCAATTATATAACATTATTTCAAATTATACACATATATATATCAATCAAACCGAATGTTATACCAAATCATCTAAAAAATTTTGGGGGTTCCCATGCTTCAAGAAATTGGGGATTCCTCGCAACCGTCTACTGCCGTCTTTTTTCTAAAATTCAAATCGTCTCTCCGGGTCCATAATAATCCAGATCTTTCCCTTACAGTCACATAGATGTTTTCCTCTTTCAACCGATTGTTTCCCAGCTGCTGAGATAAATATCAAACAAGGTTTCACAAATGTTCTTTCTCCTGTGTGGGTTAATCAGTCCAGCCTCCCCATAAATCTTCTTGGTCTGGAGCTCCCTGTTGCGTCGTCAACACGAAGCAGCGCCATCTTAAAAAACTCAAATCACTTTCGTTTTCTCTCATAACCATGTAGATTAACGATCTTTGTAAAATTTACAGCTTTTCCAGGCAGAAGATCCAAACATCAAACCATAGACTCTTGGTAAATTAATGGATCTCCTTGCCCTATAGCTGAACTTAGCTTCAGGTCGCTGCTCCAATTCAAAGTGCGTCACAGCTCATAAATCCTCCGAACGCGTCCAGGCACTCCTCCCGTCCAACTAGAGGGGGGCTTTTCTCGTCGGCAACTCCACATCTTTAAAAAATATGCTCAGTAACAACAGTTTATAAAGTTCAACTCACACAGTCTTTTGCGTCTCTTTCACTCCAAACAAGCCAGGACATCGCGTCTGGGAAGGTACGAAGTAACTCATATGAAGAAAAGTAAAAAAAAACTCACTTCCCTTATCGCTCCGTCCCCATCAATCCTTCTTCCAGATGAAATACAGCCTTTGACTCCTCTCCCTCAGCAGCATAAATTTCTCAGCAGTAAACAGCGCTTCTTCCCCTCCTTCTGAAGTATGTCCATAGATTTAAGCCTAATTATCTTCTTTAACCATGGAAATCCCCGCCATGCAGATTAGCGTCCGGGAGTCCCGGCCCTCGTAAGTGCTTCAGCCCAAGCTCCCCCCACTCCAAAAACAGTCGGAGTGGGTCTGGGGGCATCGCGGGCCAGCGGCCCCTCTCCGTAACCCCCGGAGAGGGTAGGGGGTTGCCATTTACTCCCCTAGCAACCGCCAAATTCCTTACGAAGGTCGGAGGGATGGAAAACAGGTCCGCCATTCCTGCAGGCGGGAACCGGAACCCTCAAGTGTCCAGCAGCTTCCTATATATTTCAAGAAAGACAGTGGCGCAGTGTTAGAGCACCCAGTTTACACAGAGATTCAATCCCTGGCATTCCCAGCTACATCTGGGAATGACTCTTATTTGAAACCCTGGAAAGCTACTGCCAGTCACAAAATGCCTTCCCTAACCTGGTGCCTTCTATATATTGTTGGGTTCCCATTCTCATCCGTCCCAACCAGCATGCAGATTTGGCCTCTGCATAATAACAGCCTGCTGGGTCAGGCCAATGGTCCATCCAGGCCAGCATCTACAGATGCCCACGGGAAACCCACAAACAGGATTTCAGCACAAGAGTTGTCAGGGACCGTGCTGAGGAGGGCTGCGCTGAGGGGGCATGGTGAGAGCCTCTCCCTCCTCCTGATCAGGATCTTGAATCTTCCCAGGAGCAAGGAAGGAGAATAGATTTGGAACAGTGGTTTGCAGAGGGACATAGTTCAGGAGGCAGAAGATGGGAAGTACTGGGTGGGGAACAGCTAGGAGAAGAAGAACCGGGAGAGGGAGGGAGTGTGTGTGTGTTAACAGACTCACTTTTGCTGGAAAACATCCATCCGCTCAGCCCAAGGTCAAGGAGGGCAGATAGGGTGGCAGCATAGAAAGTACAGTGGTTGCAAGATCAGGTTGCAAGATGAGGAAGTGCAGGGGGGAAGTGGGAGCACCTTCATTCCGAGGAATGGCTGCTTTGTTCTCTCACTGTGACCATTAAAATCTCTAACTGGTAAGAGACTCTATTCACTTTGTTCTGCTTATCTACTGACTAAGGTGGGGAGGGACCCAAGTCTCTGAAGCCTGACAAGACTCTTCACTCTTCCTGTGGTTTCCAGCAACTGGTATTCAGAAGTACCGTACTTTTCCATGTATAAGACTAGGGTTTTTTCTTTTAAAATTATGCTAAAAAGTGGGGGTGTCTTATACACGGATAATGCATAGGGTGGACATTTGTTTGGTTGATGCCGCAGCTGTCAGCAGCTATTGGGTGTGTTATTGGTTCCTTTGTCAATGGATGGTGTTGGTTGGCTGACACTGCGGCAATTTGGTGGACAATTGGCAAATTTTGCTATGCGTGTGGGTGAGCATTTTTCGGCATCCCCCCCCCTTAAAACAACTCTGAACAATTCTGGGCAATCCTCCGCAAAAAGAAGCTCAACAACTCTGGGCAAACCTCCCCCAAAAAAGCTCAACAACTCTGTGCCATCTCCCCGCATTTTATTAAATTTGAGTCCCCCAAAATAGGAGGCATCTTATACATGGGGGCATCTTATACATGGAGGCAATGCTCAGCACCCTTAACAAACTACAGTTCCCAGGATTCTTTGGAGGACGGCTTAAAGTAGTATGATTTAAATGTTTAGTGCCGGTGGGGACTAAGTGTGAATTTCTCCCAATATATATATGCTTTTGTATGCAATTTTGCCCAACACACTCAGTTCTCCATAATTAATTTATCTACGTTCTTCACACTAAAAAAATGCATTTGTATGCATATTTGACCCCAGGATTTATGTACGTGTCACTTGGCTGGAGAACTACACAACAAAATTGGGTAAAGTGAAAATTCCAAAGGATGGCTGTGTTTCAGCTTGCTCATTTTGGAATCTGCAGATTAGATAAGTTTGCCATTAAATGCTAACTGAACTGAATTTCTCCCGCATCGCTAGGTGTGAAGTGGGTGAGTCTGGCCTGAAGGAAAAGGTCTTGCTTTAAATTAGGATCCTTGCTTGGCCTAACAGGCCCAAATGGGCCAGAGGTTCCCCATGCCTGTTTTAGGGGGAAATGGGCACAATTTAAATGCAAATACTTTGTGCATTTAAAAAATTATTCTTCACAAAAATAATGGAGTGGATCGGACTCATGATGGAGTGAATGCAAAACCGACATGGAATGGAAATGGGCCGATATGCCTGTTCCTAATTTTACAATTCTAGGAAGTCATGTAAGACTAAAAGCTCCGAACATCAGCTGAATTTCACATTAGGTCACTTAGCTGGAACATTATCCCCGCCATTCTTCATTTGGGGAGAGTCATCAGCTATAAAGGAAACCCTTAATCAAGAGGTCTATGTAAACACGGAGGACCCAATGAACGCCTTTCTCTGTGCATTATAGAGCTATTTATCTTCCAAAGTTACCAAGTTGCGTAGCAACCGTTGTGTTAAAGGGTTGCCAACTCGGAGCGCCCCCTTCTTTAACAAAAAGGTTTCTTGTGTGTTTATTTGACAACCCCAGACTCCGACGGGATAGGTTTCTCGCCAGTATGGGGGAAGTGACATTTATAATGACTCTGAAAACAATTTAATTTCAGTCTCCATATAACAAAATGAGACGCCGTGTTTAAACAGTGGTTTTTCCTCTTCTTTAATAGATGTATCTAAAACTGTCAGCAGGGTGGACAGAATTCATTTTTCCTACTTTATATGTCTACTTTAAATGCTGTAGTGGAATGTCTCGGAGAAACATAACCATATATGGCAAGCAAGGCGATTCAGGTTGACCAGCTGTCGAGTGGCTATAAAGCACATTATGGTGGCCTTGTAGTTTTAGGAGAGTGTAGGGATTAAAGTTTAGGATAATTTCAAATTAGGTGCCACAAGTTTGATCTGGAAGCTCCCGTGAAACTTCCTTACCGCTTTTACCCAGTCCATCAAGGTTTACGATCATCCACTGGTCTTAACGGTGCAATCCAAACAAAGGAGGTTATGGAGCTTTCATAGATCCAGTGTCAGGAGTATGGGCAGGAGTCAGGCTCTGGGGCCTGTAGTGCTTTGCAGGACTGGGGCCTGCCTCAGCTTGTGCTGGAGAAGCAAGGAGTGGCCACTCAGGTGAAGACCTCAGCTTGTGCTGGAGAGGCAAGGAGTGGTCACTCAGGTGAGGCCACTTGATACCTCACTGCACCTGGTGGCAGGAGCTGGGAGGGATAAAAGCTCAGCATTTCCCTTCAGCTCTTTGCCGCAGCAATGCTATCCCTGCCTGGTTGTCTCTGGCCTCTTGCTCCTTGGAACCTTGCCTTGCCGATGCCTTGATCCTCGACCCTTGGACCCTTGCCTTGCCGATGCCTTGATTCTCACTCCTTGGACCCTTGCCTTGCCGATGCCTTGATTCTCACTCCTTGGACCCTTGCCTTGCCGACGTCTTGATCCTCGACCCTTGGACCCTTGCCTTGCCAACCCCTTGATCCTCGACCCTTGGACCTTTGCCTTGCTGATTCCTTGCTCCTCAACCCTGGGACCTTTGCCTTGCCGACGCCTTGCTCCTCGACTCCCAGACCTTCGCCTCTGCCTTGCTCCTTGACCCTGCGACTGCCTGCTGCTGGACCCTCAGCCCTGCACCTGTTCCTGCTTCTACATCACCATCTTGCCTCTGGTCCTGACATCCTCAGTCAGGGCTTCAACCACCTGCCGACCAGACCGTGACATCCAGTGCTATTGTTCTAGGGGGGAAAAAGGGGTACCGGAACTCACCATGAATGCCTCCCTTGTTCTCATATAATGGCAATGGCACCCACCTGAGAAGTGCCAGAAATGAGTTCTGGCAAGTTCTGGCTGGGGGAAAAAAGCCACAGACTGTTATTTGAAAGATACATGCAAACAGCTCCACGCTAACAAGAGAGGCACTTCATACATTCCTAAATAGCACAGATAGAGGTGATAGTGACCTGTCAGGATAGATGCTCTTCAGCTGTAAGCCAGTGGTTCCCAATTACCATATTTTCTGTGTATGAGATGAGGTTATTTCATTAAAAAAAACCATGCTAAAAATTGGGGGGTCATCTTATACATGGGTAGTGGAGAGGTTGGACAGGCTGCTGCGAGCAGGAGATGGTCAGCAGTGGTTGATTGGTTGATTGGTGGGTGTGCAGCAAGGTCTGCTGGCTATTGGCTGCTGTAGCAATTGGCCAGGCGATTGGTGGTTGCTTTTGGTGAGCCTGCAGACAATTGTTGGCTTTGTCGATTGTACGTGTCGGTCCTCCGGGTCAGTGATTTTCGTCAATCTCTCCCCACAAAAAAGCTCAACGACTCTGGGCAATCTCCCCCCCCCCATTTTCTCCATTTGGAGACCCAAAATTTGGAACCCCAAATCCTCACCAGCTCAATTTTCAGCTTCTAGGCAGCCACATCAGAAGGCTCTGCTGTCACCAGGGACTCCCAAAATCAAAGATCCTATTATTCCCGGGAGCCAGAGAAGTTGGTGTCCACCCATTCCCCTGCTGCCGACCCATTTGATCCGGCCCTCCATAGCATTTCATTCTACATGAGCTGGATGGCCACCTACTTATTTATAGCTGTTAATGGAACAAACATTTAATTGGTATTCATTGTGGGAGCTTTGCTTCTCTAAATTTCCACTGTGAGATACACGCTGCAACTTTTGCTGTCTGCATGTTAATAGGGGAAGCAAGAGGTAAGAGAACATCGCCACAAAGCTCCCAGTGGCATGCCATTCTGTTTTGATGGCGCTCCTTTTCGCTGGACTTGCCAGGGCATTGACAGTGCTCTTCAAGAACAGCCCTGAATCCATCTAGTTGATGGCTAACCGTGAGTGTTGTTGCACTCTTGTCCTGCCTTTCTCACAGGCACAGCCATGACCCTTCCCCATGATAGTGGTGTTAGAGTTGTTGCAAATGAAATCCCTAATCTGGACCTTGTGAAGAATAGCAATGAATTGCTCTCATTAATGTGGCTTCAAAGCTTAATAATAATAATAATAATAATAATAATAATAATAATAATAAATTTATTATTTATACCCCACCCATCTGGCTGGGTCTCCCCAGCCACTCTGGGCAGCTTCCAATAGAAAAATAAAACACAGTAATCTATTAAACATTAAAAGCCTCCCTGAACAGGGCTGCCTTCAGATGTCTTCTAAAAGTCTGGTAGTTGTTTTCCTTTTTGACACCTGTTGGGAAGGCGTTCCACAGGGCAGGCGCCACCACCGAGAAGGCCCTCTGCCTAGTTCCCTGCAACCTGGCTTCTCGCAACGAGGGAACCGCCAGAAGGCCCTTGGTGCTGGACCTCAGTATCCGGGCAGAATGATGGAGGTGGAGACGCTCTTTTGGGTATACTGGACCGAGGCCATTTAGGGCTTTAAAGGTCAGCACCAACACTTTGAATTGTGCTCAGAAACGTTGAATTGTGCTATTGGAAACAGTCTTAAAATGGTTACAAATAAATGTTACAAGATACAAATTAACACATTGCTCTTAAACAAGTAAGCAATGCAGCACAGTCTTCTTTTTGGTCCTTAAAACAGTCCAAGAACTTTCCCTTCTCTCTGATCCCCTAGAGAAATCCTATGCAATCGTCTTGCTGGTTCATCATTGCTGAGCTGAATTTCTACTGCTGCTGGCTCCAAAGAGGCGCTGGGTTCTCAGATTTCTCCTTCAGGTGAGAGATATCTGTTCTGGTTTCTGGGAATCAGTCATCAATCAAACTGAGCACCCTTTCCTTTTCTGCATTTAGCTAGAGACAAACCTCTCTTGCCCAATGCAAACATCCCTTTGCAAAATCTTATCAAACACAATGCATTTACAAGCACAGGATTTTATGCATAATAAACGTATGTCTTTAACAGTGGGTTCATCTTCTTATCCAGACATCTAACTGCCACAGCAGCCAAATAGATGTTTCTGGGAAGCCTGAAGAGGAACCAGTGGTCTGACTTGATATAGTGCAGCTTTCCATCTGCTTATGTTCCACCCAAAAAAGCAGGACTAGTCCACGATAAATTTAATTTAGCTATTGTTTTAATTTTATTCTTTAAAAGAAAACTAAACCACTGATCTCACTGGCTCTTTTCTCTCTTAAAACTCTTCCAGAGATAAACCCAGGAACCTTCCCACCCCCACGATGAAAGAAAGAAAAATCACGACAACACAGAAAACTGTGCAAATTGGTGACTTAACGTGTTGCACCTAATTAATATTCTGTATAAAGATTGCCAGAGAAGGCTGTGTGCGCATTGCTTAATTAAAAAGAGATTAATTTATCAACACAGGTATAGTTTAATTAGATATTGCTCCATATGTCTCCAACTGCCATCTCCTCTTGGCAAAGGAACCAGATTATCTGTGTGTTCCCTCTATAGATTTTGACACTTTGGAATCTTTGGCTCCAAAGAACAACTTGTGAAACTCTCACAGGACTTTTCACTGCTTTCCTTGAAACAGCGCAGCTGTCCCGCTCCCTTTATTGCTGCTCTATCACAAATTGTCTTGGAAATGCTGTGGTTTTGCTGTAACGGACCAATCTTGGCCAACCAGAGGGACAAGATTGGTCCGTGGTACCATTTTCAGCTAAAGGGGGGTGGCAGGGGCTGCCTCAAAGTGCTTCTCAAAAGCACTATTTGAAGCAGTGCTCCTTCATTTAAAGAAGGGAGACAACCCTGTGGATAACTCAGTTCATAGAGCATGAGACTCTTAATCCCAGGGCCATGGATTTGAGCCATGTTGGGCAAAGAAATTCCTGCATTGCACAGGTTGGACTAGAATCTAGATGACTTTTGTGATCCCTTCCAGCTCTACAATTCTAGGACTCTGTTATTCTAGGAATGTTTCCAACACAGCTTTTGAGAAGCTCTTTAAGGCAGCCCCTGAGCTCCTATTTCACATTGAGATGGGAGCGTGGGGGTTGCCTGAAAGCTTTTCCAAGTCTCCCCATATTCCCCTATCAAATTTCAAATATGGGGGAAGAGGTGGGAGACTTGCAAAGTCAAGAATCAGACAGGTGGGAGGCCCTGTGAGGCTGATCCTGCGATAAGAATCTGTCTCCTGGAGCCAAAAAGGCTCCCCACCTTTAAAACATGCTCTTCTTCTTTGGTGATCACTCGTAGCTGAGTAAGATTGTCTTCCATAAACGGTTTTAAAAGTGAGTCCGTAAGTGACTGTGGAGGCCAATTCTGGATCCACACATCCTTCCACGGTGGGGACATAGGTTTTCAGGCGAGAGTTGATAATGGTGCAAGTTTGCCAAGAGTGCCTTCCTCTTAGCGCGTTTCTCCCTTTCATCCTGAGTTCGAGCATCTTCAAAACCCATGACCTTTGGTACGTAAAGGCTGTTCTCCAATTGAAGCGCTTGCAGGCCAGTGTTTCCCAGTTGTTGGTGTTTATACTACTTTTTAAAAAAGATTTGCCTTGAGAGAGTCTTTGAGCCTCTTTTGTTGACCATCAGCATTACGCCTACAAATTTTAAATTTGGAGTAGTTGCTTTGGAAGACGGTAATCAGGCATCCGCACAACATGACCATGGTCATGATGTTGATGTTGAAGTTGAAGAATCATCGCTTCGACACTGGTGATTTTTGCTTCTTCCAGTACACTGGCATTGGTTTGCCTGTCTTCCCAGGTCATGCAGAGTTGTAGTCGTGAGGAGGTTTCTGAAGCTCACAGAGCACAAGATTCCCATGCCAAAAGTCTAGTGTTCAATCCCTGAATTAAATAGCTTCTCACTAAAGCACCTTCAAGCTGTGGATTGACTCAGTTCTCCCTGGCTGGCCATTGGATCTTCCAGGGCAGGAAGTGGGCATGAAAGGGCTTCCTGTTTCAGCTGAGTCTGGCTCCATCATTATGACCTTCCTGAGCTCTGGTGTCTACTTGGTTACTCTTGTCCCAACTGTGGGAATGTTCAGGGAGGCAGGAGAGGATATATTATTTATTAATATTCTTCCTAATTTGCGCTAGCAAGTTCTATAACTTAGCAGAGTTTTACATTCCCCTTTTAAACGCACAGTGGGTAGCTGGTTGCAAGCTTGTTTAAGCTTCTCAATATAGATTCCTGGTAAGTTCTCTTATTTCCCTCTTAAAAGAATAAACATGCCACAATCTTATTTAAGATATATAAAAGTAGTTTACTCACATCATCAGTTCACAGTTGGATCCCTGAAGGCAGACTTAGTTACTGATATATATACATGTGAATCTATCCCATATGGAGATAGCCCCTTTGTCATCTGCAAGAGGAAGTATGTCCCAGCCCAAGAGGAAACAGGAAGTTTTCGACTGGCTGGTCCAAACATCCCCTTGCATGTCCACTCTAGGAAAACAAGGAATGTTGTACTTGACTGCTACTTATGTATCACATCCCACACCAGCTCCTTGATCCTGCCTCTGGGTTTACCACCCTTCGATCCTGACATCTTTTTCAACCCTGTCTGCTAGCTTCTCCTACAGTGTCTTACTCCTGGATCTCCTCACACTGCTCTCACAGCCCAGCCCCAACATGGCCAGATCATCTGCCTGCCTTGCTTCATCTCCCCCCAAACATTTTGGACTCATTCCTTTCTTGCAACCCTAACTGGAATGCCCGACAGTCAGGGATGATGAGCATTGCAGTCCAACAACATGTCTGGAGGGGATGACCAGAGGGTCTCCCCCCTTGTCCTGTGGATTGATGACCTCTGCAAACACATTCTCCTGGCACCTATTTTGATTTCTTTTAGGCACCTGGTGAAAACCGTTTTGTACAAAAGCCTCCAGCACATTTCAATTATTTATGTTGGTTGCTTTATCTATTTAGTGATGTTGTTTTGAATTTCCATCCATAATGTGTGTCTGCTTTGGGTTTTTATTTTATTTTATAATAACACTATTTCTTACCTTGGTTTTTACATGTCTCTAAGTTACCTGGAATTTTGATGGGGAAATTGGATGAAGAACTTTGAAATAACTACAGTTCCCCACCTGAACGAGTAAATTTGAAGGGCTTTCCTGCAGCGGAAACACAGGGCTTCATATAAGTAAAGATCATTGCTGCAACTAGTTCCATATTGTCCACCCCTGCCTTTCCTCACAAGTGTTTAGGGATGGATGCAGTACTTTTTGTGTGTGATGATACTGGAGTACGGCCACCTCTTTTACAGTAGTACCCCTATTTATGAATTTAATGCGTTCCAAACGCACATCCGTAAGCCAAAAAAAATTGTAAGTCGAATTCCATAGGAATGCACAGGGAGAAAAAGCAACCCTATCTAAAAATCTGTAAGTAGAAAAAATCCTATCTAAACCGCATCCAAGATGGTGGACGGAGCTCCGTTCGTAAGAAGAAACATTCGTAAGTAGAGTTATTCATAACTAGAGGTACCACTGTATTTGCTGCTTGCCCATGGGAGCCACTTTGTGCTGGCACCCACAGGCCCTTTATCAAGACATGAGTACCAGCTCCTCACACACACAAGCACTGGGTGGATACAGTAATGCCTCGGGTTACGAACGCGATCCGTTCCGGATCGCAGTTCGTAACCTGAATAGTTCGCAAACCGAGCGCGATGGGTGCCGCCATTTTGCGCATGCGCAAAGCGCGATTTTTGCGATTTTCGCGCTTTGCGCATACGCAAATCGCGCGATCGCGTGCGCACGGCGAAGTCACTTCCGGGGTTGCGCAGTTCGTAACCCGAACTGTTCGCAAACCGAGGTGGTCGTAACCCGAGGTACAACTGTATGTCAGTTAATATTTTTTTCTCAGTGTCTCATTTTTCCAGTTTTAAGTTTTGTTCACCACATTCCGGGATCAGTTTGTGATTTATTTATTCCTTAAAAAAAAAGGACTCACAAAAAAATTATTGGTGCTTTAGTTTGCATTTTTTTTCTAATATACATATTTTCAGCAAAATAATGCATTTGTGTGTGTTTCAACAATACATGCATTTTGATGCAAGCTTTCTAAATGTGCATCTATACAAGGTCTGTGTACCAACTTCAGCTGAATTCTAGATCCAAATCAAACAGGCTGGGATTTGGCTGGAGCAGGTTGAGGCAGCCTCAGATTGCGTTGGATCCACCCCAACTTGTAAGGATGGGGCAAAAACTCCCATCAACCCTAACCTAATGACCAGGACAGAGGAAAACTATAGTCCACATCTGGGGGGGGGGCACCAGGTTGGGGAAGGCTAAGATAACAGATTCTGCATACTTGAGATGCTCGTTTGTTCCTGGCATCTTGAGTGGGCTCATTTGTTTATTTCACAGCCTCTGAAGTTGAGACACACATTTTTAAGTCTTTGTACTGAATGTTCTTGCTTCTCATTTTCTGCTGGTGAACCTTATGCAATACAGAGCAAGACGAAGTTCGCCAACAAGCACACCAAAGATATATTTGCAAATAAACTTTTTTTGCACGTAAAAAATATCTATCTGATTGGAGCAGCGTTGACGCCAGCAGGTTTAAATCTTGCAACTGAGTTGTGAAGAGGGTGAAAACCTCTCATATTTCCCAGCTGGTGCTTCCTAATTTATGCCACTATGTGCAGGAAAGCACTGGAGGAAGGGAGCTGGAGAAGAAAAATGGTGAGTTTGAATGGTCATCTTTCATGGACGCTTTAGTTGAGATTCCTGCATTGCAGGGGATTGGACTAGATGACCCTCCAGGTCCCTTCCAGCTCTACAATTCTATGATATTTTAAATGATTGTCTGCAGTGGCTAGCGTTAGGCTAGGACAGGCTTCCTCAACCTCGGCCCTCCAGATGTTTTTGGCCTACAACTCCCATGATCCCTAGCTAGCAGGACCAGTGATAGGGATGATGGGAATTGTAGTCCAAAACATCTGGAGGGCCAAGTTTGAGGAAGCCTGGGCTAGGATCTACCTAACCTACAGGGCCCCTGCCATCAGGTCCAGTCATGTCATCTCGCTCTATAGGCCGAGGGAGCCGGGGTTTGTCCGCAGACAGCTTCCGGGTCATGTGGCCAGCATGACAAAGCTGCTTCTGGCGAACCAGAGCAGCGCACGGAAACGCCGTTTACCTTCCCGCCAGAGCGGTACCTATTTATCTACTTGCACTTTGATGTGCTTTCGAACTGCTAGGTTGGCAGGAGCTGGGACCGAGCAACGGGAGCTCACCCTGTTGCAGGGATCCAAACCGCCGACCTTCTGATCAGCAAGCCCTAGACTCTGTGGTTTAACCCACAGCGCCACCTGGGTCCCTAGCTACCGGTAACTGCAAACCTACCTAATTTGCTGTTCTGAAACTGACATATGGACCGAGGGCACCCTTCTCTAAATTTTGCAGGGCATTTCACCAATCAAAACAGTATGCCCCCCCCCCCAAAGCAACAACACCTGTTTTGGAGAAGTCTGCAAAAATTTAAATGAAAACAACATTTAAAATGCAGTATATTCAGGATACGTGCTGGCAAAGATATGTATGCAAGAGACAACTGTTGCGAAATTTCACTAGGACTTTGATTTTTTTAAAAAATGCCAACTGGCTTGGTTAATATATCTTTCATTACTATCATAGGTTAAACTAGGGTGTTTTTTAAGCGAAACCACTTCCACCTTGTGCCATTAGGTGCTGCTATGCGATATGTCAAGGCAGCGTCTGCAAGGAGCTGCAGCACCGATACCACAAACAGAAGGTCAGAATGGAGAGAAAACGAGATGGAGAGAGAGAGAGAGAGAGAGAATATTTTAGGACAATCTGCTACCATACTATTATCTCCTCATGTCATGATCCATCTCCAGTGCACCTTTTAAAAAGAAAAGATACATGAGCTCCAATTATCTGGCACCAGTTACTTCTGAGTCCTACCTGGTCTACACCTTGACAGCACTTTGGAGTTTCGCCCTCGGAAAGCTGCAGAGGAAATGGAAAGGTTGCCATGGGCAACACCCTTCTCCAATGACGGAAGACTAATTGAGACCCTTTGACAAAGGAGCTGGGATTTCCTATCCATCGGCAAAGGGTGAGGTGTGCACAGAAGTGTTCCCACGCTGTCAGTTCAGTGCTATAAGCACAAACCCCCCCTTCCCAAAGGAGCTACCAGGTTTCTATAGGTTTCCCCCATGCGTACCACCCACACAGAGAGTGCCTCCGAGCACAAAAGCATTCGTGAATGTAACACAGGAAGTTGTCTCATACTGAGTCAGAGTCGGACCATGTGGTCCATCTAGCTCATTGTTGTCTACACGGACTGGAAGTGGCTCCGCTGAGCTTCGCAAATGAGTCTTTTCCCTAGGTCAAAATGCCAGGGACTAAACCTGGAACCTTCCTTGTGCAAAACAGATGCTCTGCACTGAGCTACAGCCATTATCTTAAGACATATAAAGGTAAAGGGACCCCTGACCATTAGGTCCAGTCGTGACCGACTCTGGGGTTGCGCGCTCATCTCGCATTATTGGCCGAGGGAGCCAGCGTATAGCTTCCAGGTCATGTGGCCAGCATGACAAAGCCGCTTCTGGCAAACCAGAGCAGCACATGGAAACGCCGTTTACCTTCCCGCTGTAGCGGTTCCTATTTATCTACTTGCATTTTGACATGCTTTCGAACTGCTAGGTTGGCAGGAGCTGGGACCAAGCAACGGGAGCTCACCCCGTCACAGGGATTCGAACCGCCGACCTTCTGATCAGCAAGCCCTAGGCTCAGTGGTTTAACCACAGCGCCACCTGGGTCCCCCTCTTAAGACATATAGACATAGAATAATAGAATCCTAGAACTGTAGAGTTGGAAGGGACCCCAGGGTCATCTAGTCCTGGGGTTGGCCAGGTTCATCACACCCATGGAGCTGGATCATGTGCCCGTCCATGATTTCCTGCATCTGCGCCTGCGCAGACATGATTTCCGGCGCCGCAGAAGCGAGTCCCTGCGCCGCACTGCTCCAGTTTAGCACTGACCACAAGTGGGCAACTTGGTTTGGGGGCGGCTCGTGGGCCAGTCAAATGATCTCCGCAGGCCGCTTCCGGCCCATGGGCCTTAGGTTGCTGACCCTGATGTAGTCCAGCTAAAGCATCCATGACAGATGGCCATCCAACCTCTGATTAAAAACCTCCAAGGAAGGAGAGTCCACAATCTCCCAAGGGAGACCGTTTCACTACCCAAAAATTCTAAGTTCTTTCTGATGTTTAGCCAGAATCTTCTTTCTTGAACTTGAAGTCATTGGTTCAAGTCCTACCCTCAAGAGCAGGAGAAAACAACCTTGTTCTGTCAGGTTCCCAGCTTGATAACACAGTAAGTGTAGGTAATTAAAAAGGAGGATTTATTGCAAAAACAAACAGATAGCTCCAGACAGCTCTAACAAAGCTTCTGGCACCATTACTCAAGATGACCCTTCTGTAGACTTCTTCTGGTGTCGAAAGAAGATATTGAACTTACGATCCTTACGTCTCTTGTTTTGCTTTCTATCTTGTAGCCCTCCCATTTGCCGACTCTTTGGACTTAGTGGATCAGCTCCAACCTCTTCCTGTTCTGTGAGGCTGTCTCTGAGTCTATTCACCCCCATTTGTGCTTTCTGTGAGCTTTGGCTGTGTTCTAGTCTGCTCTCAGCTACTGCCTTATCAACCACCCGTCAAAGTCAGGAAGAGCCGACATCTGCAGCTGCCGGCTCTCCCCTGCCTGACTAACATCTAAACCTCTCTGTTCCTGGCTGCTTTCTGCTGTTGGCTGCAAACCTTTGCTTGGAGCTGGCTCATGCCTGACATGCTCCCTCTTCCATATGACAACCCTTGAGATATTTGGCTATCATATCTCCTTCCAGTCTCCTCTTTTCCAGGCTAAACATACCCAGCTCCTTCAACCGTTCCTCAACCGGCTTGGTTTCCAGACCCTTGATCATCTTGCTCACTCTCCTCTGCACACATTCCAGCTTGTCAACATCATAAGATCTTTGGTTAATCTAGCTCAGAGTTTTCTACACTAGCCAGCAGTGGCTCTCAAAGGTTGCTAGCCCTACCTGGAAATGAATTGGACCTAGGGATTGAGCTTGGGACTTTCCACATGAAAAGCAGATGCTCTGCCCACTCCCCATTTAAATGGGCCCCATACCATTTAATTTGTTCCCAAATGGATTGTGTGCCTACCTAACTATTCTGCTGAACACTTTTAGGAGGGGCTATCCTCAGACAAGGCTGTATATTGTCTCCCTTCTTATTTAACTTATATGCAGAATTCATCATGCGAAAGCCTGGACTGGATGAATCCCAAACCAGAATTAAGATTGTCGGAAGAAATATCAACAACCTCAGATATGCTGATGACACAACCTTGATGGCAGAAAGTGAGGAGGAATTAAAGAACCTTTTTAATGAGGGTGAAAGAAGAGAGTGCAAAATATGGTCTGAAGCTCAACATAAAAAAAAAAAAACCAAGATCATGGCCACTGGTCCCGTCACCTCCTGGCAAATAGAAGGGGGGAAAATTGAGGCAGTGAGAGATTTTACTTTCTTGGGTTCCATGATCACTGTAGATGGTGACAGCAGCCACGAAATTAAAAGACTCCTGCTTCTTAGGAGAAAAGCAATGACAAACCTAGACAGCATCTTAAAAAGCAGAGATATCACCTTACTGACAGAGGTCCGTATAGTTAAAGCTATGGTTTTCCCAATAGTGATGTATGGAAGTGAGAGCTGGACCATAATGAAGGCTGATCACTGAAGAATTGATGCTTTTGAATTATGGTGCTGGAGGAGACTCTTGAGCAGGCATCCCCAAACTTCAGCCCTCCAGATGTTTTGGACTACAATTCCCATCATCCCTGACCACTGGTCCTGATAGCTAGGGATCATGGGAGTTGTAGCCCAAAACATCTGGAGGTCCGCAGTTTGGGGATGCCTGCTCTTGAGAGTCCCATGGACTGCAAGTAGATCAAACCTATCCATTCTTAAGGAAATCAGCCCTGAGTGCTCACTGGAAGGACAGATCCTGAAGCTGAGGCTCGAATACTTTAGCCACCTCATGAGAAGAGAAGACCGATGTTGGGGAAAATGGAGGGCACAAGGAGAAGGGGACAACAGAGGATGAGATGGTTTGACAGTGTTCTCGAAGCTACCAACATGAGTTTGACCAAACTGCGGGAGGCAGTGGAAGACAGGAGTGCCTGGCGTGCTCTGGTCCATGGGGTCACAAAGAGTCAGACACGACTAAACGACTAAACAACAAGTAGTCCTCAGAATGCATGCAATGAGATAAGAAATTGACTGGGGACCACTTCGAATTCAGTATTCCACAATACCTTTAGAGAGAAAGCATAGCCTTTTAGGTCTTTGAAGGAATGCAACCCCATCAGCTATAGCTTTCTTTTTCATGGGTTACCTGCCAAGTCAGACTATGAATTCCCCATCAATTAATAATGACAACAAGCAAAGCTTTATAAACCACAGTGTTGAGATGTGATACCTTTAAATAATGCATTGTGCATGAAATTGACTAATGAAAAATATTATAAACACCCAGAAAAGGCATATTTATGAGTGCTTGTGTTTGATTGAGGGTCACGAGTTACCTGCCTAGTCAAGGTGCCTATGAATTTATGTGAGTGCATCACTATCTTAGAGTTTGATTATAGGAACATAGGAAGCTGTCTCGCACCGAGTCCGACCATTGGTCCATCTGGCTCCTTAATGGCTACACTGATCATCAATAAGTCTCCTCAGACAGGAGTCTTTCCCAGCTCTCCTTGCAGATGGTAGGGATTGAAGATGGGACCTTCTGCATAAATAGTAAGATGGTAGATTTTATTTTATTTATTGCATTATTTATTTATATTTGCATTTATATCTCACCTTTTCTTCCAAGGAGCTCAAGGTGGCACACCTTAGTTCTCCTCATTTTATCCCCACAACAACCCTGCGAGGTAGGTTAGGCTGAGAGGCAGCGACTGGCCCCCAAGGTCACCTTCATTACCAAGTGGTGATTTGAACTCTCACCTAGTCCAACACTCTAACCACTACACCACGCTGGCTCTTAGATGTTCTACCACTGAGCAAGGACCCTTCTCCATAAATGGTAGGTAGGGAAGCTCCAGCCTGGAGACCAAATGAAGGCCTCTGGGTCTCTCTGCCTGGTGCTTGAGACTCTCCCGAGTCCGCACCCAATCACTACCCTTGCTTCGTTCCCTCCTTGAGAGTTTTTGCTTGGTTAGAATGTGACCTTAAACTGTGATAATGGCTCATGCTTACCTAGCTGGAGGATAGAGAAGGCCATGTGAGTACTGTGAGTACTGGAAGGACTGCTCCCCCTGAAGCCCACTTCCACCTTGGGCTTGGGGCGGGTCCCCCACTCCACCACAGCTTTTAAGGCTCCTGGGAGGCCTGGAACATTGCTGCTGCTGCTGCTCTGCCAGGGAGTGTTTGGGAGGACTGCTCCCCCTGAAGCCCACTTCCACCTGGGGCTTGGGGCAGGTCTCCCACTCCACCACAGCTTTTGAGGCTCCTGGGAGGCCTGGAACATCACTGCTGCTGTGAGTACTGGAAGGACTGCTCCCCCTGAGGCCCACTTCCACCTTGGGCTTGGGGCGGGTCCCCCACTCCACCACAGCTTTTAAGGCTCCTGGGAGGCCTGGAACATTGCTGCTGCTGCTGCTCTGCCAGGGAGTGTTTGGGAGGACTGCTCCCCCTGAAGCCCACTTCCACCTGGGGCTTGGGGCGGGTCCCCCACTCCACCACAGCTTTTGAGGCTCCTGGGAGGCCTGGAACATCACTGCTGCTGTGAGTACTGGAAGGACTGCTCCCCCTGAAGCCCACTTCCACCTTGGGCCCGGGGGCGGGACCCATACTCTACCACAGCTTTAAGGCTCCTAGGAGGCCTGAAACAGTGCCGCTGCTGCTTTTCTTGTAATTCTGATGTGTTTGTAACTTTTATTGTTTTTGGTTTTTGTTTATCGTTTAGTCTGTTAGTTTGTTTTCTGTATTGGTTTTAAATTTGATTTTAAGGGGAGGGGTTAATTTTAGTTTGTGATTTTGTCTTTGTTTGTATTGTTTTATTGTATTAGTTTGTTTTCTGTATTGGTTTTAAATTTGATTTTAAGGGGAGGGGTCAATTTTAGTTTGTAATTTTCTGTCTTTGTATTGTTTTACTGTATTTTTTGATTTACATAGGTTTTAGGGAGGGATTTTTAGTCGGGTGTGGGAATCTGTTAAATTTTAGTGTATTTGTAATTTTTATTGTTTTTGGTTTTATTGTGTTTTTTTGTGTTTTTCTTTTGTTCTGTTCTTTGCTGTTTTTTACAGAGGTTTTATTTTGTTTTTAAGGGGAGGGGTCAGGGCTGCCCGGGAGGGGGTCCCAGCAAGCAAAATGGCTGGGGCAGATTCCACAGGGGGTGATGCACTGGGACAACCGATCTCAGTGGTCACGGTTAGGAGGAGGAGTTACGCTAAGACCAGACCATGTCATTACCGAGGAGGCAGACTTAGTCGTTGTCTGAGGACTATCCCTGCCTCCGGGTCTGGTCCTGACCGGACGGATATTGGAATCAGCAAGGGATACCCACATGACCTGAAGGTGCTGCTGTGCAATGCCAGGTCGATGATGAATAAGACCACTGCCATTCACGACCTGATTGTGGATGGAGGATTTGACCTGGCATGTGTGACAGAGACCTGGTTGGATGAAGCCGATGGGCCCATTCTTGGCGCTGCTTGTCCACCAGGTTTCTCTTATGCACAGCAACCCAGGCCATCTGGGCGGGGAGGGGGGGTTGCAGTGATTTTTAGGAAGCCATTAGTTTGCAGCAGGCATCCTATTGGTAAGACGGAGTTTTCTGAGTGCATGTTCTGGAAGTTGGGCAATAGGGGCAGTACAGGATTCCTTTTGGTGTACCGACCTCCCCGCTGCACCAAGGATTCCCTGCCCGAGCTGCTTCAGGTCGTGTCGGATGTGCTCCTGGAGACACCTAGCTTGGTTGTCTTAGGGGATTTTAACATCCATGCCGACACGACCTTATAAGGAGCCGCTCGGGACTTCGTGGAAAGCATGGCCACCATGGGGCTGTCCCTGAATAAGTCTGGCCCAACTCATAGCCGCGGACATGCCTTGGACTTGGTGTTTACCTCTATGGATGTTGGTGATCTGACATTAAGTAAAAGCGAAACAAAAGAAGTGCCATGGTCAGATCACTTTCTGGTGCAACTGGACTTCTCCGCAACCCTTCCCCTCTGCAGGGAGGTGGGACCGATTCGGATGGTCCGCCCCCACTACTTAATGGATCCAATTGGCTTCCAGAGAGTGGTAGGGGATGTTTTATCCCATGTCGATGGCCTTTCAGCTGATTCCCTGGTGGCCCGCTGGAATGCGGAGTTAACCAGCGCTATTGACCGTCTGGCTCCGAAGCGCCCTCTCAGATTGCATGGAGCCCGGACAGCCCCGTGGTTTTCCCCGGCGCTGAGGGCGATGAAACAGTCGTTGAGACGGCTAGAGCGCCGGTGGCGGAAAACTCATTTTGAATCAGACCGGACACGGGCTAGAGCTCAACTTCGAGCCTACCAAGTGGCAATGGCGACGGCGAAGAGGACCTTCTTCGCCGTCTCCATCGCATCTGCAGAAAACAGCAGCAGGAGACTCTTCCAGGTGGTTCACAATTTAGCGGAACCACCTGCTCCATCCGGGCCCAGTATGGGCCACATGATCTCCTGCAATGATTTTGCAAAGTTTTTTGCAGATAAAGTCGCTCGGATTCGGGAAGAGGTAGACTCCACCGTGGGTGCAGGGCCGGGGCGGGGGAGTGCTAGAGTCCTGTCTAGTCAAGTTTTGTGGGATCAATTTCAATCTGTTACCTCCGAGGATGTGGACAGGCTGCTTCGACGAGTGAAACCAACCACCTGTCTCCTTGATCCTTGCCCATCCTGGCTTATAAAAGCTAGCCAGGAAGGGCTGGGCGATGGGCTTCGCGGGTTGGTAAATGCTTCTCTCCATGAAGGAGCCTTCCCAGACCCGCTGAAAGAGGCGGTTATTAAACCGCTTCTTAAAAAACCATCTTTAGATCCGGCCAATATGGCCAACTATCGCCCAGTCTCAAATCTTCCATTCTTGGGCAAGGTGATTGAGCGAGTGGTTGCTGAACAACTTCAGGCACGCCTGGAAGAAGCGGACCATTTGGATCCCTTCCAGTCAGGATTCAGGCCTCATCATGGGACTGAAACTGCCTTGGTCGCACTGGTCGATGATCTCCGGCGGGCTAGGGACAAAGGTAAGAGCTGTTTCCTTGTTCTGCTGGATCTCTCAGCGGCTTTTGACACCATCGACCATAACATCCTTCTGGATCGTCTAGAGGGTTTAGGAGCTGGGGGCACTGTCATGCAGTGGTTCCGCTCCTTCCTCCTGGGCCGTGTTCAGAAAGTGGTGGGGGGGGATGAGTGTTCAGACCCCTGGGCTCTCACTTGTGGGGTGCCTCAGGGTTCTGTCCTCTCCCCCATGCTTTTTAACATCTATATGCAGCCGCTGGGAGAGATCATCAGGGGGGTTGGGCTGGGTGTCCATCAGTATGCTGATGATACCCAGCTCTACCTCTCTTTTAAATCAGAACCAGTGAAGGCGGTGAAGGTCCTGTGTGAGTGCTTGGAGGCGGTTGGAGGATGGATGGCGGCTAACAGATTGAGATTGAATCCTGACAAGACAGAAGTACTGTTTGTGGGGGACAGGAGGCGGGCGGGTGTGGAGGACTCCCTGGTCCTGAATGGGGTAACTGTGCCCCTGAAAGACCAGGTGCGCAGCCTGGGAGTCATCTTGGACTCACAGCTGTCCATGGAGGCACAGGTCAACTCTGTGTCCAAGACAGCTGTTTATCAGCTCCATCTGGTACGCAGGCTGAGTCCCTACCTGCCCACTGACTGTCTCTCCAGAGTGGTGCATGCTCTAGTTATCTCTCGCTTGGACTACTGCAATGCGCTCTACGTGGGGCTACCTTTGAAGGTGACCCGGAAACTACAACTAATCCAGAATGCGGCCGCTAGACTGGTGACTGGGAGCGGCCGCCGAGACCACATAACACTGGTCCTGAAAGACCTACATTGGCTCCCAGTACGTTTCCGAGCACAATTCAAAGTGTTGGTGTTGACCTTTAAAGCCCTAAACGGCCTCGGTCCGGTATACCTGAAGGAGCGTCTCCACCCCCATCGTTCTGCCCGGACACTGAGGTCCAGCTCCGAGGGCCTTCTGGAGGTTCCCTCACTACGAGAAGCCAAGTTACAGGGAACCAGGCAGAGGGCCTTCTCGGTAGTGGCACCCACCCTGTGGAATGCCCTCCCACTAGAGGTCAAAGAGAACAACAATTACCAGACCTTTAGAAGGCATCTCAAGGCAGCCCTGTTTAGGGAAGCTTTTAATGTTTGATGGATTTCTGTATTTTAATGTTTGATGGATTTCTGTATTTTAGAATTTCTGTTTTGTTGGAAGCCGCCCAGAGTGGCTGGGGGAACCCGGCCAGATGGGCGGAGTATAAATAATAAATTATTATTATTATTATTATTATTATTATTATTATTATTATTATTATGTGATGAAACTAGCTTCTGGTACGAAGGTAAAATTCACATCCATTACTCCACTTTCTTTTGCGTCTGACACCACCCATCATTTACACGTGCCCCTGGAATGTTGCCCAGAAATGAACGCAACCCTAAATCTAAAATGTTTCTCAGCCCTGCCATAAATGACTCTATTTTAATGCTCTTCAAGGAAGGAGGAACTGACTGGGACCACCACTTCTGAGATAACACGATTCTAACGTCTGTCACTGTGCACCCAGGAACTGAATCCATTATCCTATCTGACCAACAGATACAGTTCCAACTGCATGAAAATGTTGCTTCACAGATTCAGCAGCGAAGTGGAACAACCTTGGGTGCATCAGGGCAGACACACGTTAGAAATTATTTAAGGATATGTATAATTGTTTATGTGGACATACTTGTGAGGCTGTCATTGGTTTATGTGTCTCAGTTTTGCCTGCCTTCACTGGCTGTGACGCTCCAGGATATCAGGCAGAGAAAGAACATCAACCACACCTGCTATCTGCTCCTTTTAACTGGAGGTGCCAGGAAAGTGTCCTAGGGCCCTTCCTGGCACACAATGGCAGCACTGGGACCTGATCTTTAAAGAGTCAATCTTCTACCCATGATGGTGGAGACTTATGACAAAGCATGGGTGCAGAGATTGCTAATGCAGTGTCCTTCAGCTGTTGTTGGATTGCAGCTCCTATCATTCCTGGCTGGCACTGACTTGAGCCCAGCAACTTGGCGGGGGCACCTCTTGGCTACTGCTTGGTCTCATGAATCACAAGTTAGCATGGGCAGAAGGTTCAGAAAGGGCAAGCAAAATGATCAAGGGGGTGACACAACTTCCCTAGAAGGAAAGGCTGCAGCATATGAGACTTTTAAGATTAGAGCAGAGGTTTTCAACCTTTTTGAGTCCACGGCTCCCTTGACCAACTATCTGCTTTCTGCGGAGCCCACTTATGTCACCCCTCACCTGCAGAGCTGGCAGCCTCTTACCCTTTTTCAAACACTCTCCCTTGAGGTATGTTTCCTTAGTCCCCCCTCCCCTTTCCTTGGCTCTGGGCAGCCCCAGCTGCCACCACTTATCTCTGAGAGGTGGCACCTTACACTGCCCCACAAGGGTCTGGGAAGAGGATGTCCCCAGCCTTAGAGGCCCAACGGAGACTGACCAAAGGTGAACATGAGGCCAGCACCTTACCTTGAGAGGCAACAGTGGCAGCAGCAGAGCTGCTGCAACAAACAGCTGTGCAAGCCTTTGGGAGACAGAAATGTGAGAGGGCATTAGAGGATGGAGGGAAAGAAAGAAGGACAGAGGCCAGTGTTGCCTGAGGCAGCCCTGACCATCATTCAAGGCACACCAGGGGGCCAGGGCACACTGGTTGAAAACCACTGGTTTAGAGAAAGGCAAGTAAGATAGAGGTTTATAAAATTGTGCATGGCACAGAGAAAGTGGATACAGAAAAGCTTTCTGAGAGCCAGTGTGGTGTAGTGGTTAAGAGCGGTAGACTCGTAATCTGGTGAACCGGGTTCGCTTCCCCGCTCCTCCACATGCAGCTGCTGGGTGACCTTGGGCTAGTCACACTTCTCTGAAGTCTCTCAGCCCCACTCACCTCACAGAGTGTTTGCTGTGGGGGAGGAAGGGAAAGGAAAATGTTAGCTGCTTTGAGACTCCTTAGGGTAGTGATAAAGTGGGATATCAAATCCAAACTCTTCTTCTTCTTTCCTTCTTTCCTCATAACACTAGGACTCATGGACATCCAATGAAGGTGAATGTTGGAAGATTCAGGACAGGTGAAAGAACGTGCTTTGTCAAGCAGTGCATACTATCAAACTCACTCCCACGGGAGACAGTGATGGCCACCAACTTGGGTGGCTTTAGAAGATGATTAGACAAATTAATGGAGGATAAGTCTAGCAACAGCTACCAGCCATTATGGCTGTAGGAGGGGAGAGTGCTATTGTGCTTGGATTCTGCTTGTGCATTTTCCACATGCATCTGGTTGGCCAATGACAGCACAGGCTGCTAGACTAGATGGGCCTTTGGCCTGATCCAGTAGCCTCTTCTTATGTTCTTGCAAGCAAGAAGACCCGTGGATGGGAGATCAGATTTCAGCACCCTGGACAGGTCCTTCTGTCAGGATGATTATTCCCTTTCCTCCCTTGCCAGATCTGACCCTCGGCCTTGTGGTCCTGATTGAGAACTGTCTGCTGGCCACTCTTGGGAACAGAATGCCACAATAGGTGGACTTTTGGCAGCAGTGGCTTATTTGCTGGTGAACAAGGCGCTTCTGCCACTGAGAACTTACCTATTTCAGGTAAGTGCTGCATCAACAGGTGGACTGCTTTTACTTCAGCAGTAAAGCAGCTCGTACTGAGATCATACATAGGAGCTGAAATCTCCTTCCCTTCCTTGTCAGGCCGTGATTCGGGCAGGTGCTTACATGCCCTCCCCCCTCCTCTAGAGTACCCTCCTGTGCAACTAGCCCCACACTTCCCTGGTGGCCCTGAAGTGCATGCCTGATTGCCATCTCCTCTGCTTCTGGGACCCTTGGGAGTGCTGGAGAGCTTGAAGAAGCTGCCAGGAAGCTTTGTGTGGAGATCTTGGATTGTGGGGTAGGGATGCCTGGTTCTGACAGCTCCCCGGGGTCACTGGCAGTGTGGAGATCAGTTGGTGGCTCCTGCTCCCCTTGCTCCTCCTCTAAGAAGATGCAAGTCCCCAAAGTATGGATGAGGCAGGACTGTTGCAGCACTGCTGAGGAGAGGGGAGACTCTATGCCCTAAATCAGGGGTCAGCAAACTTTTTCAGCAGGGACCTCGTGGGGGCCAGACTACATTTTGAAGAAGAAGAAAAATGAATGAATTCCTATGCCCCACAAATAACCCAGAGATGCATTTTAAATAAAAGAGTGCATTCTACTCATGTAAAAACACGCTGATTCCCGGACCATCCGTGGGCCAGATTTAGAAGGCGATTGGGCCGGATCCGGCCCCTGGCTTTGTTTTCCTACCCATGCCCTAAATGGGGGGGGGGTATTACAGGCAGGGCAAAGGCATGTGTCTAGCACTTCAGCTGTCTGCTGGTGTGCAGCTGCCGGGCAGGAAGCAATATTTCTGCCCCACATGACGCACTGCTACCCGCTCAGCAACTGCCTAAGCATCCCTTCCTGTAAGAGGAATGCCCCCGCCTCTCCTTCAAGAAAACCTCAAGCTAGCAGTCAGGCACTTAATCACCGCATGATCCACGGCTGCCAAAGATCCCTCTAGAGCAGCATCTTTTTCCCTCCAACAGCTGGCCTGGTGATTCCAGGAAGCCCATGAGCAGATGTTGAAGGCACAAGCCCTCTCCTGGTGTTGCTCCCCCTTGACTAGCATATGCGGGGGCACACTGAATCTGAACACAGTAGTTCTGTTCAGCTGTCAAAGTTAATATCATGGTTCATGGAACTCTCCTCCTCTATTAATCTGTCTAATCCCCGTTTAGGGAATAGCTGTCACTGCATTTTTATAACAGGCAAGTCCATGTCTGATCAGCATTCATGGTATGCCCTTCACCATGGGAAAGTCATAAACTACCTAAAAGGTCGCCTCACCTTTATGCACCCAACTGACCACTACAGAAGAGGGCCTCCGGAAGATACCATCTCATCAGGAGTCAACTGCTGTAGAAATTGGGTCTTTAGTGTGGTGGCCCCAGCCCTTTAGAGCTCCATGCCATTACATTTTAGCCAGGCACTGTCTCTGTCACCTTCCCGGCACCTACTGAAGACCATCTCCTTTCAACAAGTCTTGGGATAATGTGAAATAACTAGTTTTCACCACCAAATTCTACTCTTTTTCCTGATGAAAGTCACGTTGGCATGGTACCTGACTCCGGTAAAGCTAGCTAAGATCTATCATAAACAAGATAATAAGTGCTGGAAATGTAAAAAGCAAGAGGGAACTTTCTTCCACATGTGGTGGACGTGCCCCCAAGTGAGAGACTTCTGGGAAAAGATTTATAATGAACTGAAAAAAGTGTTGAAAAACACCTTCGTTAAGAAACCAGAGGCCTTCTTACTTGGGATAACGGGGGATGATATACTTAAGAAAGATGTTACTTTTTTTCTGTATGCCACAACAGCAGCAAGAATATTATTGGCAAAGAATTGGAAGAATGATGAATTGCCAACAGTGGATGAATGGCAGAAGAAACTGATAGAATATATGGAACTGTCTGAGTTGATGGGGAGACTTCGGGATTGGAGTGAAGAAGCAGCGGAAGAAGATTGGAAGAAATTCAAAATTTATTTGAAAAATAAGCGTATAATAGATTGAACCAATAGAAGTGAGGGAGATACAAAGAGGTTGTAGATAATACAAGGGTGTGAAATATGTATTGAAAGAAGATAAGAATAAATTAATAAGTAGATACAGATTGAGTTTATATGGAAAGGTATAAAAGATATAGTAATAAGGTAATATTGAAATAATAATTAGAGTTTATATAAGATTTAGAATTTACTAAGCATGAAAGGTAAAGAACCACAGTAGGAGGAAGTCAATAGATTAGAAATAAGGGTTATAAGCTAGAATTTTTGTTTTTGCATTTTTGTATTTCTTGTATTTTGTATTTTTTTGTGTTTTGTATTTCTTTTTTGTGTTTTGCATTTTTGTATGTTTTTGTTGTTTGAAAAAAATCTTTAATGAATATATTTTTTAAAAAAATGAATGAGACTCACAAAAAAAAAGAAAGTCACGTTGGCCCTCTGGGTGATCGGTTATTGGGTCAAGTTCAATTTTGTGGATAGTAGCCTCTCTCTTTCCCTTGTTCTCAGGTGCCCTCCTGGAATCAGACCTGCAACCTCAACTGAGGCATCAATTTTATTTTCCTCTGTCGGATTTTCCTTCTCTAGTATTTGCTGTGGTTTAGCAACATTTGCTGCTGTCTTTCTCCTTTCCGCTTTCCCCCCCTATGAGCTTTGGATGCGGGCTTACTTGTGTCCAGAGTGGAATCCGTTGGCATCAACTTGTAAAGCTTCTGCAATTGATTTTTTACATCCACAATGAGTTTTCTTCTGCTTCTTTAAGTTTGCATGCCCAGGTGGAGACCCCCTGACCCCAGGCGACACCCAAGTAGAATAATGACCCCAGGCGACACCCAAGTAGAATAATGGCATTAAAATTGGCCACAACTTTATTAAACTTTCAGATGTAGGAAGACCTTGGCTTAGGCATTGGGCGTTTATCCCTCCCAGTCCCCAGCTGAGGATCTAGGGCACATCAGGGTTAACCAATCTGTCTGGGGATTGGGCTGGCTCTGGAAGACGTATGTTTAAGCAGAGAGCCCGCCCCATCACCCATTTAACCGCAACACAGGGGAGTGAACTGACAACCTTGCAGCATATGGTCAATGACTCCCCTCAACACAACCCCTTTAACAGGGAACCCTGGGATCACCACCATGGGGGGGGTGTCACCACTTCAGCCCCCCACCCTCATTTAGGGAAGATAGACTAAAGGATTCCGCCCAAGGCCTAAAACCACCAAAGTTGTGATGTTTTGCTTTGTTGTTCAGGGAGGCTTTTAATGTTTAATAGATTACTGTGTTTTATTTTTCTGTTGGAAGCCGCCCAGAGTGGCTGGGGAAACCCAGCCAGATGGGCGGGGTATAAATAATAAATTATTATTATTATTATTATTATTATTATTATTTAGTTGTTTAGTCATGTCCGACTCTTCGTGACCCCATGGACCAGAGCACGCCAGGCACTCCTGTCTTCCACTGCCTCCTGCAGTTTGGTCAGACTCATGTTCGTAGCTTCGAGAACACTGTCCAACCATCTCGTCCTCTGTCGTCCCCTTCTCCTTGTGCCCTCCTTGACGTTTTGCTACAGGGAAGGCAAAACCTGCCAATGCAGGGAAAATTCCTTCTCGGTCCTTTAATAGCAACCATCGTAAGACTGTAGCATACCTGTAAAGAAGAAGTTAACCTGCAAAAAAAGGCCTAAACGAAGGGAGGGTAGGGTGGGAGAAGCTCTGGAGCTGACTGAGAGATTTCTGGTAGGTTCCACACACACCCCTTTTATGCTTAGAGAGTGGACCCAACCCTTACTTGGTCTGCTCCCCTGGCTACGCCTCCCCAGTTGCAATTGGTTCTTTGAACTGAGGTTTGGCGGGAACCTCAAGGTTCATGACTTGGGGAGGCAGTCCAGGATTGCTCTGCTGGGAGTCACGTAGGATTGTGGGTGCTGCAGGCGGGCACGCATTTGATGTGGAGAATGGTCATTTTCACATTTCTACTTCTCTTCAGCACTTTAGTTTTTTTCTTATACAGTCATGGGCGTAGGCAGGGGGGGCAGGAGGGGGCAGCTGCCCCCCCCTAGAAGCAAAAAATTATTGTATTTTACAGACCATAACCAGCACTTTTCCCCTCCAAAAACTGAAGTGGAAAGGGCTTTGCTTTAGCGAGAGCAGCTCTCCACTTGCTGGGGGGGGGGCGGGAACACAGCTGTAACAAAAACACATCAAATAAATAAAGCAAAGTGGCTACCGGTACTTAAGCAGTTAAGACAATGGAGCAGAAAATCCCTTCAGGCAAGGTTTGATAGCTGACCAATTCACCCTATTGTTCTTCAGTGGTAGTTGTTAATGAGCATTCAGGGATCACATTAAGAGTTCTATTGGCGATTTAATGAGGGTGCATTGACTAAGGTGGCTCTGCAAGCCTAAAAGGAAATGAATAAGAAAAGGGGGGGGCTGTAGCTTTTGATAGACACAGTTCTGGTTACAGGTAGGTAGCCGTGTTGGTCTGGATCGAAGTAAAATAAAAAAAATTCCTTCAGTAGCACCTTAAAGACCAACTAAGTTTTTATTTTGGTATGAGCTTTCGTGTGCATGCACACTTCTTCAGATAGACACAGTGATGTTTATAAAAAGCAGAGGTGTTCCAGTCTGCCCCTCCTCCTGCATCTGTATACTGTAAATCAGAGGTGGCCACCTCCCAAGAGACTCTGATCTACTCACAGAGTTAAAAACTGGGAGTGATCTACCCCCTTTTGGGGGGGTTCAGGTCAAAGCTGTTGAGTTTTTTTAAGGAAGGGAAGCCCTGTTTTTTTGAGTTTAGGTCAAACTTGTTGAGCTTCTTTTAGGAGGGAGGCCCATTTTTGTTTAGGGCTTCAGGTCATAGTTCAGCTTTTTTTAGGGAGGAGGAAAATTTTGGGTGAGCTTTTTTTAGGGGTGCCAGTGATCTAGCAGTGATCTACCACAGACATCCAGTGATCTACTGGTAGATCACAATCTACCTGTTGGACGTGCCTGCTGTAAATCAAGCAGAGAGAAAGCTGCTTGCAAGGCTCCTGTACAGGCGTCCCAGTATCTTCCTCTTGCTGCAGAGTTCCAGCATCACAGCGTCACCCAGAGGCACCCACAAATGTGAGTGATCCCTCTCTCTATTTCTTCCTTCCTTCCCTCCCTCTTCCGTCCTTAATAAAATACGGGGGGGGCAGATAAGCCCCACATAGAAAGCCCATCAACATGGGGGGGTGTGACTCTTTAAAATACAGTATTTACCAGTAATTGGGGGGGGGCACCTAGGCCTCTAGGAGTTGGCTGCTATGCCTAGGACAATTCAAGAAAGCAGATTGATGCATATGCTATGGTAATATATCAATAGAATCATGGAATTGTAGTCGGAAGGGACCACAAGGGTCATCTAGTCCAACCCCCTGCAATGCAGGATCTTTTTCCCAAGGTGAGGCTTGAACCCACGACATGGTTGAAATATTATGCTGATATGCAGCAACACCTCGGAGCTGTCGTGACTGCGGCCGTGCCTTCCCTCGCCCTCGTCCGCCCTGCCACCCCCTCTCGCCTGCCCGACCCTCCCGTCCTCTTACTGCAGAGTTCCAGCATCACAGCATCACCCAGAGGCACCCACAAATATGAGTTATCCCTCTCTCTATTTCTTCCTTCCTTCCCTCTTCCATCCTTAATAAAATACGGGGGGGGGCAGAAAAGCCCCACATAGAAAGCCCATCAACATGGGGTGTGTGTGACTCTTTAAAATACAGTACAGTCGTACCTCGGGTTGCGAATACCTCGGGTTACGAACAACCCGGGTTACGAACTTCACAAACCCGGAAGTATTTTCGCCATGCGCGCGTGTGCAGAAGCGCCGCACGCCTTTGCGCATGCGCAAAGCGCAAAAATAGCAGAAATAGCGCTTTGCGCATGCGCAAAGCGGCGGTTCGGGCCCTTTTCGGGTTACGAACTTTTCGGGTTACGAACTGCGACCCGGAACGGATCGCGTTCGTAACCCGAGGTACCACTGTATTTACCAGTAATTGGGGGGGGGGAGATGCACCTAGGCCTCTAGGAGTTGGCTGCTATGCCTAGGAGTAGGACAATTCAAGAAAGCAGAATGATGCATATGCTATGGTTATATATCAATAGAATCATAGAATTGTAGTCGGAAGGGACCACAAGGGTCATCTAGTCCAACCCCCTGCAATGCAGGAATTTTTTCCTAAGGTGGGGCTTGAACCCACAACATGGTTGAAATATTATGCTGATATGCAGCAACGCCTTGGAGCCGTCGTGTCTGCGGCCGTGCCTTGCCTCGCCCTCGCCCGCCCTGCCACCCCCTCTCGCCTGCCCGACCCTCCCGTCCTCTCCAGCCAAGCAGGGTAGCCGCCGATGCTGCCAGCCCCAGAAGCACAAGGTGGCCGCTGCCGCCGCCACGATATCATCAGGCCAGCTGGCCCTGTAGCCCCGCCCACGTTCCCACTTCGGGGCCCCGCCCCTGAACGACCATGGCTTGCCCCCCCCTAGTTTTGATCCTGGCTACGCCCCTGTATACAGTCTTTTGGTAACTTCTTTAGCACTTGCCTTTGTCATTTCAGTAATTACCAGCTGGGTTTGTCTAGATGTTCTTTCAATATCTTTTGAATCTAAAGCTCTCTCTTGAATTGTAAAAATTTCCCACTAATGCTGTAAGCAGGCCATTGCTTACTATAAGGAAGTTTTTGGTGAGGGTTAATTCTGAGCAAACCATATGAAGCTGGTCCTGGAGTCCATTGTCTCTCTCCTCTGTTTGTGTGCATATAGAATCATAGAATCATAGAATCATAGAATCATAGAGTTGGAAGAGACCACAAGGGCCATCCAGTCCAACCCCCTGCCAAGCAGGAAACCCCATCAAAGCATTCCTGACAGATGGCTGTCAAGCCTCTGCTTAAAGACCTCCAAAGAAGGAGACTCCACCACACTCCTTGGCAGCAAATTCCACTGCCGAACAGCTCTTACTGTCAGGAAGTTCTTCCTAATGTTTAGGTGGAATTTTCTTTCTTGTAGTTTGAATCCATTGCTCCGTGTCTTCTCCCTCCTCTATATGACATCCTTTTATATATTTGAACATGGTTATCATATCACCCCTTAACCTTCTCTTCTCCAGGCTAAACATACCCAGCTCCCTAAGCCGTTCCTCATAAGGCATCGTTTCCAGGCCTTTGACCATTTTGGTTGCCCTCTTCTGGACACGTTCCAGCTTATCAGTATCCTTCTTGAACTGTGGTGCCCAGAACTGGACACAGTACTCAGGTGAGGTCTGACCAGAGCAGAATACAGTGGTACTATTACTTCCCTTGATCTAGATGCTATACTCCTATTGATGCAGCCCAGAATTGCATTGGCTTTTTTAGCTGCTGCATCACACTGCTGACTCATGTCAAGTTTGTGGTCTACCAAGACTCCTAGATCCTTTTCACATGTACTGCTCTCAAGCCAGGTGTCTCCCATCCTGTATTTGTGCCTTTCATTTTTTTTGCCCAAGTGTAGTACTTTACATTTCTCCTTGTTAAAATTCATCTTGTTTGCTTTGGCCCAGTTGTCTAATCTGTTAAGGTCATTCTGAAGTGTGATCCTGTCCTCTGGGGTGTTAGCCACCCCTCCCAATTTGGTGTCATCTGCAAACTTGCTCAGGATGCCCTCAAGCCCATCATCCAAGTCATTGATAAAGATGTTGAACAAGACTGGGCCCAAGACAGAACCCTGTGGCACCCCACTAGTCACTACTCTCCAGGATGAGGAGGAGCCACTGATGAGCACCCTTTGGGTTCGGTCAGTAAGCCAGTTACAAATCCACTGAATGGTAGCATTGTCTAGCCCACATTTTACCAGCTTCTTTACAAGAATATCATGGGGCACCTTGTCAAAGGCCTTGCTGAAATCAAGATAGGCTACATCCACAGTGTTCCCTTCATCTACCAGGCTTGTAATTCTGTCAAAAAATGAGATCAGATTAGTCTGACATGACTTATTTTTCAGGAACCCATGCTGACTTTTAGTGATCACAGAGTTTCTTTCTAGGTGCTCACAGACTGTTTGCTTAATGATCTGCTCTAGAATCTTTCCTGGTATTGATGTCAGGCTGACTGGGCGGTAATTGTTTGGGTCCTCTCTTTTCCCCTTTTTGAAAATAGGGACAACATTTGCCCTCCTCCAGTCTGCTGGAACTTCGCCTGTTCTCCAGGAATTTTCAAAGATTATTGCCAGTGGTTCTGAAATCACCTCTGCCAGTTCTTTTAATACTCTTGGATGTAGTTCATCTGGCCCTGGAGACTTGAATACATCTAAACTAGCCAAGTATTCTTGTACTACCTCCTTACTTATTCTGGGCTGTGTTTCCCCTGCTGAATCATCTGCTCCATATTCTTCAGGTCGGGCGTTGTTTTCTTTCTTGGAGAAGACTGAGGCAAAGAAGGCATTGAGGAGTTCTGCCCTTTCTCTGTCCCCTGTTTGCATTTCACCATCTTCTCCTCTGAGTGACCCCACTGTTTCCTTGTTTTTCCTTTTGCTACGGACATACCCATAAAAGCCCTTTTTGTTGCTTTTAACCTCTCTAGCGAGCCTGAGTTCATTCTGTGCTTTAGCTTTTCTGACTTTGTCTCTACACGTGCTGGCTATATGTTTGAATTCCTCTCTGGAGATTTCCCCCCTTTTCCATTTTTTGTACATATCCCTTTTAAATCTTAACTCAGTCAAAAGTTCTTTAGATAGCCAGCCTGGCTTCTTTAGGCACCTTCCATGTTTCCGTCTCATTGGTATTGCCTGAAGTTGTGCTTTTAATATCTCCCTTTTAACAAACTCCCAACCATCATGAACTCCCTTCCCTTTTAGTATTACTGTCCATGGGATTTCACCCAGCGTTTCCCTAAGTTTTCTGAAGTCGGCTTTCTTAAAGTCTAGAATTTGGACCTTAGTATGCTTGGTTGCTCCTTTCCGCTGGATAATAAACTCCAGAAGAGCATGGTCACTCCCACCTAATGATCCTGCCACTTCTACCCCACTAACCAAGTCATCACTATTGGTTAGGACCAGATCTAAAATGGCTGATCCTCTTGTTGCTTCTCCCACTTTCTGGACAATGAAGTTGTCTGCAAGGCCAGTGAGGAATCTGTTCGACCTTATGCTCTTGGCTGAGTTTGACATCCAACAAATATCAGGATAGTTGAAATCCCCCATTACTACTATCTCACTTCCTTTTGAATGCTTGGCCATCTGTTCCAGGAAGGCATCATCTGTGTCCTCAGTTTGGCTTGGGGATCTATAGTAAACTCCCACAATGAGATCACTGTTGTTTTTCTCTCCCTTAATTTTGACCCAGATACTCTCAATTTGGCTTTGAAGTTTTAAATCCTGGATCTCTTCACAGGTATACATATCCCTAACATATAAAGCTACTCCTCCTCCTTTCCTGTTTGGTCTATTTCTCTTAAATAGATTGTATCCCTCTATTACTACATTCCAGTCATGAGACTCATCCCACCAGGTTTCAGTGATGCCTATTATGTCATATTTAGTTTGCTGTACCAAGAGCTCAAGTTCATCTTGTTTATTTCCCATGCTCTGTGCATTAGTATACAGACATTGAAGACCATTGATCATTCCCCCATGTCTCTTATTTAAGGATATTTTCGTCCCACCACTAGGTCTGCATGCTGCTTGCTCCATTTGGTCCTTGACATTTGGATGATCATCTTCAGCATTTGATAGACTCCTACCTTCAGGACCACTGTCTCCCTCCCCCACATAAGTCAGTTTAAAGCCCTCCTGATGAGGTTTTTGAGTTTTGTGGCAAAAACATTCCTCCCAACTTTTGTGAGGTGCAGTCCATCACTTGCCAGAAGTCCATCTTCAAGAAACTGCAGACCGTGATCTAGGAATCCAAACCGTTCCTGTTTGCACCATTTGCGAAGCCAGTTGTTCACTTCCCCTATTTTTCCCTCTCTCCCTGGGCCATGTCGTTCAACTGGGAGGACAGAAGAGATGACAATTTGTGCATCTAATTGCTTCAACTTCCTGCCCAGAGCCTCATAATCATTTTTGATCTTCTGTAAGCTATGGCTTGCAGTGTCATTGGTTCCCACATGCACCAAAAGGAAGGGGTATTTGTCGGTGGGTTTTATGATTCCTTGCAGCCGTTCTGTTACATCTTTGATCTTGGCCCCAGGTAGACAGCACACCTCTCGAGACATCTTGTCAGGCCCACAGATCACTGCTTCTGTACCCCTCAGTAGGGAATCCCCTATCACCACTACACGCCTCTTCATAGGCTTGGTTGGGATTCTTCCATGTGCTGTCCCTTCCAAGGTTACCTGCATATTCCCGGAGGACTGACTTTGCTGCTCGTCTTCATATTCCTCATCAACTGTGGTGAGGGAGAGATCCTCAGGTGGAGTCTGTTCCTCGTCTTCCATGAGCACTTCAAAACGGTTGTGTAATTCTAAGCACTCAGAGCGATCCCTGGGCCTTCTACTTCTATGAGTCACGTTCCTCCATACATCTGGCTGCTGTGTTGGGGAACTGACCTCCTCCTCAGGGAGATCCCCTGTCTCCTCCTTGGTGCAGACAGTGTGCTCTGCTGCATCCAAGAAAAGCTCCAGCTCTTTAATTCTCTGGAGCGTAGATACACGCCCCTGAAGCTGCTGCACCTTCTCTTCCAGAAGGGCAACCTTGTTTTCTAGTAGGGCAACCAACTTGCAATTGTTGCAAGTGTAGCTACCCACATCCTTTGGCAAGAAAACAAACATTGCACAGGAATTGCAGGTGACAACGGTTGTTCCCTCCACCTCCATCTTGAAAACCTTGAAGTCAAGGGGGAAAGAGGAAGAGGCCTAGGTCCCCCCTAACAAACGTGTGAGACTTGCTGCCCTAGATCAAAAAGATGGGTCAAACTGCACTCCAAGCTCTGACTAGCTCCGCCCACAGCTAATCACCTGTCCCTCCTGACTCACACTTCTAGGTGAAAGGTCACAGCCAGAAACAAACAAGGTCACAGCCAGAAACAAACACCCACACAAGCCTGGACAGTCACCCAAATCCAAGAGGCAGCAGCCCTAGAAAACCAGCACAAGCACACAAACAAGTAAGAAAACAAATAAGCACACAAACTTACTCACACACAGCCCCAAAAGACAAAGCCACAAAACCTACAGAGTGTCTCCCAAGCTCAGCTCACCTTGAAATGGCTTGTTGTCTGGGTGGGCTTTTACTGAGCTGAAAAGACTGCCGCTGTATAAGCTCATTGGTTTGCGCCAATTTATTTCGCAAATTGCCCCTGTTTATGTCCTCTGCCAATGCCAATTCTAGGGCCAAATTTATTGAAGGACTTGTATTCCTAGGTTCTTGCATGTCCCATTTAAGATTCATTGACTATTCCAAAGCAGGAAGTATAGGGGATACTTCATCTTGTATCAGCTTGCTCGACGCTTTTTTACTCTCCTGAAGGAAAAACTGTGAATTTACTTTGTCTTCTCCGAGGTTCAGGAGAGCTACTTGTAAAGTTTGGAATAATTCCCAGGGCTCTATATGCCTTCGTTGTGTACATTACATTGGTCAACTACTCAGGGAGAGAATGTAGCAAAGCCTTAAGCCAGGGGTTCCCAAACTAAGGCCCAAGGGCCGGATGTGGCCCAATTGCCTTCTAAATCCGGCCCACGGATGGTCTGGGAATCAGCATGTTTTTACATGAGTAGAATGTGTCTTATTTAGAATGCACCTCTGGGTTATTTGTGGGGCGTGCCTGGTATTTTTACATGAGTAGAATGTGTCCTTTTATTTAAAATGCATCTCTGGGTTATTTTTTGGGCATACAAATTCGTTCATATTTTTTTTCAAAATATAGTCCGGCCCCCACAAGGTCTGAGGGACAGTGGACCGGCCCCCTGCTGAAAAGGTTTGCTGACCCCTGCCTTAAGCCTTAAGCTTGTGCAGAGTCCCACAAAGAGTGCTTCCTTGAATGTCATTTAATTTGCTCTTCTCAGCCAGGATTGTCTATCCTCTGACAGGCAGCATAGGAGCACATGAAGCTGCCTTTCCCCAAGTCAGGATATTGCTCCATCTAGCCCAGTAAATTTGACCCTGACTGGCAGCAGCTCCCAGTCTCTCCCAGGCCTACTTAGAGACACCACGGATTGAACCTGGGAGCCAGGATATTGCTCCATCTAGCCCAGTAAAGTGGAGAGGGGTTAATTCTTCCATTTCTTTTCCTCCTCACCTTAAAAGTAAAACACTGACTCACCCGGTGTTTATCCCAGTGCTTCTCCTACCCCAGCAGTTTTCTCCACAGTTTCTCAGCTTCGGTTTTCTCATCTGGTAAGTTGCAGTTAGTGCAAATGCTTGAGACTGGCAAGATAACAAAGAAGTAAAACAGGCATCCCCAAACTGTGGCCCTCCAGATGTTTTGGCCTACAACTCCCATGATCCCTAGCTAACAGGACCAGTGGTCAGGGATGATGGGAATTGTAGTCCAAAACATCTGGAGGGCCGAAGTTTGGGGATGCCTGAAGTAAAATGACAAAATTAAAATTGTGAAATAGTGAGAGCAGCTGCATTGCCTTTCCTCAGAGGTTGGCAGCCGTCTTGATGCTGCCTCAACCGTTCCTCATCAGGCTTGGTTTGCAGACCCCTGATCATCTTGCCCCCCCTCCTCTGCACACCTTCCAGCTTGCCAATACCCTTCTCAAACTCCAGGTGTGGTCTGACCAAGGCGGAATAGAGCAGTACTATGACTTCCCTCTCATGGTTTTGAACATTTCAGGGCTGTGTGCCTGCTTTATAATTGCATTTCTCATTTTTGTAACCCATCCTGGCACCTTCTGGTGATCAGTTAATCTGGGCAAATAACCTGCCATCAAATATGAAGGGACTAACATGTACCACCGCTACAGAGGCCCCCACCATGAAGCCTTTGAGCAGAACCATCGCACTATGTCTCCCGTCCCTGCTTTATTAAGTGTTACTTTCTCAGCTCATGCAGCAAAATAATTTGATGCTTCCCTGTCGCGGAAGCAGGAGCCCTCGCCTGGCTTAATAATCACATCAAACAAAAGAGGGCATCCTCTCCGCGCGCACACACACACACACCTAACAATGACACTCCCACCTCCTCCACTTAATCATCAGGCTGATTATCCAGACTACACTGCCGCTTCCATATGACTGAAGATTTATGAGGAGATTAAGCAGAAAAAAACCCAGCCAGCCATGCGGCTGCTGCCACCCAGAGCGTGTGCCCTCGCCAGCACTCAGGAAGCCCGTTGGCAGGTGACATCTTACTTGTCCCTCCCCCCCCCCTATCTCCTCGCACATCAGTTCTGCTCTCCTGTGGGAATCGATGTGGGAGTCGGAGGAGGCAGCTAGCATGAGGCTCGCTTCCCACGAGGGACGGGGGGAGCAACTCGATTCCGTTTGCATTTTAAAGGCGAACCTGCTTAGCTCGCAGCTTCCAGGACAGCACAGGAAACCAAAATGCAGGCATCCTTAGAAAGCTGCCCTTCTCGGGAAGGAAGAAGACCAATAAAGAATGAGGGAAATGCACTTGTACTGTAGCAAATATCATGGGCAAAATGGAGAGACATAAAATATGGATTGTTGAATAATAGGCAGTTGAAAAGGTTGATAATAGGACGCATGGAGGGGGAAGCGGGAAGTCCAGAGATTTGGAGAAATCTCTAAATAGGGATTTGTATTGTTATAATTCTATACTTGCAAAATAAAATAAAATTTATATTAAAAAAGAAAGTGAGACAAGGAGTCAATAAAAGAAGGCAAGCAAGAAGGAAGCAAGGAAGCAAGGAAGCAAGGAAGCAAGGAAGCAAGGAAGGAAGGAAGGAAGGAAGGAAGGAAGGAAAGAGAGAGAGAGAGAGAGAGAGAGAGAGAGAGAGAGAAATCTGCCCTTCTCCAGATCTTGAAATGCAGTTCTCCGGCTAAGGAATGTGTTCAAAAATGCAGATACTAGTGTAAAGTGTTATTTTTCTTAAAATAATAATAATAACTGTATTGGCGAAAATAACAAACATGCATTACGGTAGGGGAAATTGCTTTGAAAAATTCTCTACACCGTGGTACCTCCGGTTGCGAATGGGATCCGTTCCGGAGGTCCGGCCGAATCCCGAGTTTTCGCAACCTGAGGATCACTGCTCTGTGCATGCACACACGGCATAACCCGAGGGTGACATAACCAGAGGTGCTACTGTATTAGAAAAAAATGCATACAAAAATATGAATTTACATTTTGAACTAAAGTGCTCATGGATTTTCATGAGGACCTGTGTATCTCTCTCTCTCTCTCTCTCTCTCTCTCTCTCTCTCTCTCTCTCTCTCTGTGTGTGTGTGTGTGTGTGTGTGTTTGTGTGTTTTAAAAAATGTTCTCCTTCTCAAGTAGGGTCTTAGCCCAAAATGAAGGTGCTTCCTTGAATGTCATTTTATTTGCCCTTGTCAGCCAGGATTGTCTATCACAGGCATCCCCAAACTGCGGCCCTCCAGATGTTTTGGCCTACAACTCCCATCATCCCTAGCTAACAGGACCAGTGGTCAGGGATGATGGGAATTGTAGTCCAAAACATCTGGAGGGCCGAAGTTTGGGGATGCCTGGTCTATCCTCTGACAGGCAGCATAGGAGCACATGAAGCTGCCTTTTCCTGAGTCAGGATATTGCTCCATCTAGCCCAGTAAAGTTGACCCTGATGGGCAGCAACTCCCAGAGACACCAGGGATTGGACCTGTGACCTTTTGTATGTGAAACAGATGCTCTTCTAGTGAGCTATGGGCCCCTTCCATAGCTCTGGCACAAGGTAGGTTCCATCTGTCCAGGGTTGTCTCAGACAGTCTTTCTCATTCCTTTCTACTGGAGGTGCCAGTGATTAGATGTTGGATCTGGTTTGTACAGAGAATTTGCTCTGCTACTGAGCTGTGGATTCTTTCCATATCTCTTGGCTATGAATGAGGTATGATTTACACACACACACACACACACACACACACACATACCACACTTTCAAAAAAAAATTGTAATCATTATGCACAGAAATGGAGAGAGGAGCAGGTTCCAACCAAGGAAAAGTGGCTTTTGAAAGTAATGGACTATGCAGAAATGGCAATGCTGACAGTGAAATTAAGAGATCAAAATGATGGACATTCTGTAGAAGAATCGAGGCCTTTCGTGGTCTATTAAAAAAAATTGAGATAAAAGCAGTGGGGGAAAATGATTAATTGTAGTAGAGAAACTTTTTGTAATGGATAAAAATATGATGCAGTAGAAAGGGTTCGTGTAAAAACGCTTCGGAGGTGAGAGTGGGAAGTCAACTTATTTGCTATGAAGATTATTCTGAAAACGTTTGAAATTTCAAATTAACAAAATTCTACATCAAAATAAAATAAAATACAATCATCACCATCACTATCATTTTATTAGTATTCCGCCTTTCCGTCGTTAAAAAAATGCTCAAGGCGGCTTACAACATGACAAGAATTGCCAACATAACAAAAGTCATAAGCGATAAATAAAACACATCAAAAAGTACACAGCCAAATGGAAAACAATCTCCACATAAATCATAAAATCTAAAACTAAGAATACAGCATTAATATCAATCACAATTTAAAATGACACAGATAAAAATTAAAAAACAATTTAAGAAACAAAAACAAAAACGGAGCCCTCTCTGTCCAGCAGCAGCAGCAGCACCAGTCCTTTGTGGAACTTGTCAGGCCCCGCCCCAAGCCAAGTGAAGAGAGGCAGGGCAAGGCCCTTCAGGCTCCCAATATCATTCCCCCCCCCACCTACAGTGTGGAATGGTAGAGTCTACTGCCACCCACTTCAATACTCTACCACCTTCTTCCCCTGGATAAATCAGTCCTGCCTATGATCTCATCCTTCAGTCTTGGTCCTCGTGAGGAGGACACAACCTTGCTTTTGCAACGAGAGCCAACCAAGGACAGGGCGTGCAATATTCATGAGGCCATCTGCCATCCTGTGCTGTAGGATACTGCAAGAAACCTACCCCCTTAAAAAACAAAACAAAAAACCCCCATCATCCTCATTGCCAACATGCAGAACAATTAGAGCAAGTGAGTCGATTACCTTTTATTGAACCAACTTTCCTGCTAAAAATTGTTGTTGTTGTTTAGTCGTTGAGTCGTGTCCGACTCTTTGTGACCCCATGGACCATAGCACGCCAGGCACTCCTGTCTTCCACTGCCTCCCGCAGTTTGGTCAAACTCATGTTCGTAGCTTCGAGAACACTGTCCAACCATCTCGTCCTCTGTTGTCCCCTTCTCCTAGTGCCCCTGCTAAAAATAATGCAAGCCAAATTCTCTGTGTGTTTAAATGTCAATGTCCATATACTTTCATGGGTGATTCCATGCACTTGTGACTCTCAGAACCCCACAGGCATCTAGTAGGTTATTGTAAGAACAGGATACAGGATTACATGGACCATTGACCACCAGGCTCTTCCTGTGTTCTTAATATTAGAGGCAGTGTGTCTCTGGCCAGTCGTCACTGTAGATCACAGGGTAGCTGGCACTCATGTCCTGCTTGTGGGTTTCCCAGAGGCATTAAAACAGGAGATATAGCTCAGTCAGCAGAACACAAGACTCGTGATCTCAGGGTTGTGGGTTCAAGACCCATGTGGGGCAAAAGATTCCTGCGTTGCAGGGGGTTGGAGTAGATTGCCCTCAGGGTCCCTTCCAACTCTATGATTCTATGGTTCTTTGATCTGGTTGGCTGTTGTGAGAACAAGATGCTGAATTAGGTGGGCTTTTGGTCGGGTCCAGCAGGGCTCATCTTATTACTCTGATATCTCATACTCATCAACTGCCCTGGAAAACATGGGACGCCCAGTTTTTCCCCCACAAGAACACAGAGCCATTTGGGGCACCTCACTCTCTTGCGATTTTGGGCTGAGATCTACTGTAACCCCAAAAAGCTTTTTATTATCCTCAGGTCCGTGATCTTGCGAGGCACCACAAAATGTGTATTTTGGGGCACCGTGCCCAAAAGAAGCTTTTTCTGACCCACGTGAATCGTGCAGGATTTCAGACATGGTAGATGATGTCTCTGATTTGGGCAGTGTCGTGTTGGATGGTAGGATACCTTTGCCAGGCAAAGGACAGCATGCCACTTCATAAGATCAACCCAAGCATTTCTGTATGGCCAGTTAGTCATCCTGATATTGCCTAGTCCTCCATGTAAATAGCATATTAGAGGGTCAAAGGGCTCTTTTAAGCAGCTAGGTGCTCTGTTCATGTGTGTATAGAAGAAGAAAGGAGAACAAGGTGGAGAAAGCTTAGAAAGGGAATCCTTTTTACCTCTTTCATCCTGTTCTGGAAGCACCCTAAACCACCCTGTTTAGGAAAGCTTTTAATGTTTGATGGATTTCTGTATTTTAATGTTTTGTTGGAAGCCGCCCAGAGTGGCTGGGGAAACCCGGCCAGATGGGCGGGGTATAAATAAATATATTATTATTATTATTATTATTATTATTATTATTATTATTATTATTATTGAAAACCAGATCAGCTGGAGGTAGGCTCCCAGCGGGTGACGGGGAGGGGTTAGGGTGCCAGACTGTTCTGATCTCAGTTGGCTGCAATTTCAAATCCATTTCCTCTTGTCAGAGGCAAAGAAGGGGATAGGAAGAACAACGCTGATTCCCTGGGCACATTTGGGAGGAAGCGCAGGAGGGCTAGGAAAGAAAGAAAGAAAGAAAGAAAGAAAGAAAGAAAGAAAGAAAGAAAGAAAGAAAGAAAGAAAGAAAGAAAGGGAGGGAGGGAGGGAGGGAGGGAGGGAGGGAGGGAGGGAGGGAGGGAGGAAGGAAGGAAGGAAGGAAGGAAGGAAGGAAGGAAGGAAGGAAGGAAGGAAGGAAGGAAGGAAGGAAGGAAGGAAGGAAGGAAGGAAGGAAGGAAGGAAGGATTCTCTAGTGTAAATCAGGTTTGGGTAGAGGGGCTGAGAAAAATTAAAAGATAGAATGGGGAATGGACAGAGGAGGACAAAGGCATGAAAGTAAGGTTGTGGGACCATGACTACTTTGAAGCAACAAATATGAATGGTGGGGAGAAAAAGCAGTGTGGTATCTCAGCTAAAGCATCCATAACAAATGGCCATCCAACCTCTGCTTAAAAGCCTCCATGGAAGGAGAGTCTACCACCTTCCAAGGGAGAATCTCCCACTGTCAAATAGCAAACTTGCAAAGTTTACCTGACATGGAAAGAGGCTGCAGAACAGAGCTGCAGAACATTTTTTATAGATGAAGATGCAACCTATTCAGGGCCATTACACTCGGCACACATCTTTTTCTATAATGCGTCCAGTCCTATGTAACCCTGTGCTGTGTTTCCCATGACATTGTGGCAATGTTCCAGTTTCCATTCTTTGACATTCCAGCAAAGAACACCCCGTTCCTTTAAACAAGGTAGGAAAAGTCTCCCTTAAGAGACCAGGCGTCGGGGGCTCTTCAAAGCCACAAGAGCCCCACTCCAGAGCTGGACACCCGAGGCCCCATGCTGCGCTCCTGTCACACTCGTGTGGGGTCTATTTTGGGGTTGGCTGTTTTGGAAACGGGACCGGGAGAGAAGCTGCGAGACCAGGCAAGGAGGTTGCTTAGCAACCCACGATGAGAAGCGATGTTACCAAAGGCAATAATGTGCTGTGTGCTTTTGCTATAGGGAGAGGGGGGAAATAATTTGAAATAACCCTCTCTCAGAGAGTCATTAATTCCTCTGTGTCTCTGGGCGTCTCCTTCTGTTTGATTTCCTCACTCTGTTGCAGTTCAGTGCTGTGCACATTTACTCAAAACTAAGCCCCGCTGTGTTCAGCTGGTCCTGTGCCTAAGCTGAAATGACTCACTGTTTCTCGCAAACTTTTTTGGCATCGCCGGAAAAACTACCTCCAGATTCTCTCGCCGCTGCCGACGCCCTCCCCCCCCCCAAAAAAAACATTTTTTCAGCACCCCTTGGAAAAAAATGTTGAATTCATCTGTTTAAATTGCCCTCGCTTCTGATTGCCCTTGCTTGCCACCCATGGCCTCATCATCTCACAGCCACATCCAATTGGCTGCGTGGCATCTTTCCGTTTGCTGTGTGATCCCTGATTGGATGGGATTGTCCATGTGACCAAAACAAGAAAAGAGGAAGAGCCAGCCACCTCTTGAGCAAACCATGCTACCAAACAGAGAAAATTTGGTTCAGGGGTCTCAGAGCTTAATGGATGGTGGCAGGAGCCTTTGGAATCTTGAGACAGTGCCATAGGTATTAGTGATGAAATGGTTGCAGTGGCATAAATCAAGAGTGACTGCCATTTCTGAAAGAGCGTAATAAGGAGAGTCCTGCTGGATGAGGCCAATGGCCCATCTAGTTCAACATAGTTAGGGTTGCCAGACTGAATAGTGGACAGGACTTCTGTGCCTTTAATTACCCTGCTCTCTTTTGATTTTAATTTCCAAGCAAAGGGTCTGCTGGTTTCTCTTTAAGGTTTCCAGACTCAAAAGAGAGCAGGGCAATTAAAGGCACAGAAGTCCTGTCCACTATTGAGTCTGGCAACCCTAAACATAGTAAGGGCGGAGAGAATGCTTTCATGTCACCCTGTTGTCAAATTCCATATAGTAGTATGTAGTTCAAAAGAATATTATCCTCAAAAAAATTTTTAATATAATCCACTGTTTTCTCCCAAAACATAGTAAGTATACGCCATTGTAAACAAAAAACAAAAAAAAACCACACATGGATTTTAAAAAGCATGATCCTTATTCCACCTCCAACAAAATGCTGTCTTAGACAACCCTCACTTTCTGCTTTCACATATCTCTTGAGCACTTTTTCTATGCCAACAGGCCTTTGCAGCTGATCACATTTTGAAAAATATATGTGTATATATTATTCATTTTCGATGCCATCCACCAACAAGTGAATTCGGGTCTTCAGTGTTTACTTCTGTTGAGAACAATACTCGGGGAGGGCCAGAGTGACCCAGCAGCCAGTGCACTTAAATGCAACAAGTCTCTCTGAAAGCTGGTATGAAAGCTGGCTGCATTAAGAGTCTCCACCACAATGTTAATAGAAGAGGGGAGGGAAACGTCAGAACCTCAGATGCATCTGACTCTGTTCACCTCTTTTCCAGTCCCAGGTTGACAACCAGCCATAAGAACCTCAGAAGAGCCTGTTGAATCAAGCCGTTGACCCATCTATTACAGCATCCTGTTCTCACAGTGGCCAACCAGATGCCTATGGGAAGCCAGAGAGCAGGATTTGAGCACAAGAGCCCTTTCCCCCACCTGTGGTTTCCAGATACTGGTGTTTGGAAGCAGTGTTGCCTTCAACGGTGGAGGTAGAACTGAACCATTTTGTTTGTTTGTTTGCTTGCTTGCTTGCTTGCTTTATTTTGCAACTCAAAGCAACTTACAACTAAACCCAAAGTGACTTTCAACCAATGCCTAGCAGACACTGATAGCCCTCTCCTCCATTAATTTATCCAGTCCTCTTTGAAAGCCTTCCAAGTTGTTGGTCCTGTGGAAGCGAGTTCCATCGTTTAACTATGCCCCATGTGTATAACATCTAGCTTGGCCCTTTGTAATGCCCATAATAACAACTATACTGATAAAGATGTTGGATTTGAAGATTTCCTTAGTCCATAGGTGGCATAGGTGGCCTTTGGTTCTGTGAATGGGACAGAATTCTAGCCCTTACCCAAAGCACCCCCACTTCTTGCACAGCAAGGGAAATTTGATTTGTTCAAATGTACAATTTAGAATTTACTGTTGCTTAGTGTGATGGTGGTGGGTAGCAAGCCTCCTTGTTAGCATGTGAGGGAGTCTCTGGAGTTAAAAGCTGCTGCTGAAAAGTGGACACCTATTTAACTTTGTGTTTGTAACCACTAATAGAACTTATGCATGTCCTGATTTTAGAGCTGCACAAAACCCCTAACCTCCTTGGACCTTTCTTTACAAAAGGAGTGAGCTATTGCATGGACAGGCAGAGTCCCCGAACCCCCAGGTGACCCCCTGAGCAGAATAAAGACGCAGGACAACGTGCTATGGGATTCAAATTGGCCACAACTTTATTAAGATTCAGATGTAGGGGGACCTTGGCTCAGGCATTGGGCGTTATCCTTCCCAGTCCCCAGCCGGGCTTCTGGGAGGCTTCGGGGTTATTCACATGTATGGGGATTGGGGCTGGCTCTGGAGAACATATGTTCAAGCAGAGGGAGCCCGCCCCCTGTTCACCGCCGCTGGTAGGGGGAAGTGATGACACCTATTGGCATGGTCAAGACTTCCCCCAATACCCCAATCTTGTTGTCACAAAGGGGGTGATGTCTCCGCCTCACGCCCCCCCCCCTCTAGGAAAATTGCCAAAGAATTCCACCCAAGGCCTGACACTGCCAAAGTTGTGACGTATTGCTATGGGAAAGGCGAAACCTGCCAATGCAGGAAAATTCCTTTCCGACCCTTCAACAGTGGCCTTGACCCTGTGAACCTGTAGAGAAAAGGTTAACCTGCAAAAGAACTTGAATGAGGGTGTGGAGGGTAGGAGAAGCTCTGGAACCAACTGGTGCTTGGAGGTAAGATTCAAATTCTACTGTGTGAGTTGGACAGTCCCTCCCTTTACCTGGCCATCCCCTGGCAACACCTCCCCAGGCAGGATTGGACGCTAGGCTTGGGTAGGCGGAGACCCCTGGCATCCTACCTGGGAAGGCGGTGCCAGACCCAAACTACCAGGGAGTCGCCTCTGGGATCAGGGGGCTGCGTGCCACCATGCAAAAGTCACCCCCCATCGATGTGTGGAGCGGTCATTAGGTGACACCCATAGAGAGAAAGCCATTTGATGATCAGGAGTTATGAAGTAGTCAAAGGTGCTTTTTTCCCCTCCCCGCCAATCCCATTTTAAGAAGCATTTTTGAGGTCTTGCTTCAGTCAGCAGAGTTATTCCTGCCTACCCTGTTAGTCCATGAATGGGAAGAGGCCCTTTCTCTTATCTGTCCTGAGTCTTCCAACATTCAGCAGAAAATGAGACTGGACCGGAAAAGAGTCCAGCCTTGCCCCTCCTCCTCATCAACGGACGGGGAGGCAACAGCACCAGCTACTGCCCCACAATGTCATGAACTGGCAGGACTGGGACTGTGACCCACTGGGGCAAGCCGGGGGTGGGAAAGGAGAGGTTGGGGTTGCAGAAAGTATACACAGGATGACAAAAGAAGTTTCAAGGGGATCAGTTTGCAGGGACCAGAAGAGAAGGACACCTCCTCTACAAACAAGGTGGGCTCTGAGGTGTAGGGAACAGCGGGAGAGATGGTCTGGAAGGCTGAGGCAGGCAAGGGCCCACAGCCCAGCTCCTTGACTAGCCAGGTGGGGCTTGTTAGCTCTGGGAGGAGGTGTGTGATTCCGCAGCTGAAGTAGGATCAGGGCAGGTGAGGCTCCCATGCCTCATCAAGCCGAGTTGCTGCATTCAGCATGCAATGAAAGCAGAGGTGAACGTCTGTGTCTGCCATAGCTGCCAAGTTTTCCCTTTTCTCGCGAGGAAGCCTATTCAGCATAAGGGAAAATCCCTTTAAAAAAGGGATAACTTGGCAGCTATGGTGTCTGCTCAACTTTCCACATTCCACTTTCCATAGCTTAGATATTCCAGGGAGGTCTTTGGGACTGTGCTTGTGCAGGATTGACCTCCAAGTGCCCTGGTCCCTGGAGCAGCTGCAGAGGCAGAAAGCTGGCCTGATGGGACTTTGGACCTGTTGGCATGCCAGCATGTGCCATGGGGTCATGTACTAGCTGCCAGGTTCAGGACACACTTACAAAGAGAAGCTCTTTACACTTCTCCTCTCGTCAGAGCAGAAGGAACAGTTGGCATCTAATGAAAGGCAGTGAGAGATTTTACTTTCCTGGGTTCCTTGATCACTGCAGATGGTGACAACAGTCACGAAATTAAGAGACGCCTGCTTCTTGGGAGAAAAGTAATGACAAAGCTAGACAACATCTTAAAAAGCAGAGACATCACCTTGCCAACAAAGGTCCGTATAGTTAAAGCTATGGTTTTCCCAGTAGTGATGTATGGAAGTGAGAGCTGGACCATAAAGAAGGCTGATCGCCGAAGTATTGATGCTTTTGAATTATGGTGCTGGAGGAGACTATTGAGTGTCCCATGGACTGCGAGAAGATCAAACCTGACCCTTCTTAAGGAATTCAGCCCCGAGTGCTCATGGAAGGACAGATCCTGAAGCTGAGGCTCCAATACTTTGGCCGTCTCATGAGAAGAGAAGACTCCCTGGAAAAGACCCTGGTGTTGGGAAAGATGGAGGGCACAAGGAGAAGAGGACGACAGAGGACGAGATGGCTGGACAGTGTTCTTGAAGCTACAAACATGAGTTTGACCAAACTGCGGGAGGCAGTGGAAGACAGGAGTGCCTGACGTGCTATGGTCCATGGGGTCACGAAGAGTCGGACATGACTAAACAACAACAATGAAAGGTAATCATGTTTAAGGATACATGTTTAATGTAGGAGAGGCTGGGGCAATGTAAAGAAGAACTGAGGAGGCAGAACAAAGTGTCTATCGTGCACTGTGATTTTTTGAGAGGTGGCGTACTGAGACCTTTTCAGGCACCATGATCAGGGGTGATGGGTGCTGTGGTCTAGCAAAATCTCAAAGGCACCTCAAACATAGGCATTTCATTGATGGCATTGCCAGCTCAGCCAGTTGGCCAAAATCCTGCCCCTTCCAATTTCTACTCTAGGTGACTTCTTTAACTTCAGGGACCCATTCCCTATTGGGCTCTTTCCCCTTCCATGCCTTTGTAGTACAAGCTCAAAATCTACAATGAAGGTTGTTCCACAAGCACCACCAGAGAGACTACAGAAATGTAATTAATGTGCTCGAAAAGTACCGTTTGCTTCCTCCTTATTCAATTATTGGAATAATTTTGTTTTTGACGGGGGAAGGGACCTACCCTCAAGGGCTCTCGAGAATGAGCACTTCCCCTGTGGCAAACAAACACAGCTTCCAATTCCAGCAGGGATGCAATGTAAATTGGCAGTGCCTCTACTTAAGAAAAACAAAATACATACATGGAAATAAACACAAATGGATTAATTAAAGCAACCGTTCCCTCCCCCCATCCCAGATCTCCTTTTCCGGTCTTCCTCTTCTTGGAAGCATTTACCTTTCTGAATGTTCCAGAAAGACAAGCTCACAAAATGGGTTTGAATTCTAGCAGAGGTGAAGGTAAGGTTTTCTACCTGAAAAACTGTAGGTGGTGATGGCGATGACTTGGGGAGGGGGGTTGCCAGACCTTCACGTCTAACCTGAATTTTTCAGGCTTGCCTGGCCCCTTTCAAGTGGCAGGTTTTGGGCTTGACTCTCCAGGTGTACAAGAATGCATTGAATAATAATAATAATAAATAAAGTTATTAAGAAGACTATTCCCAACATGTCTGCCCTGGGGTGTGGCCTAGCACAAAACAGCTGCCGTGGAGCTTGACCTGGCGCAAAATTATAAAGAGGGTATAATCACTGCTGCTTCCCCGCCCCTCAACAATCTTGCATTAAACTTCACCTCTGACCTAAACCTTACCTTCCAAGTCCCAGACTGCAGAATCCAGGACCGGCAGCCGTGTGACACTGGAAGTTGCGTCGACATAACTTCTGGTGTCGCTTTGCCCTTCTATGGGCACCAAAAATGGCTGCCGCCGACACCGGAAGTCGCATTTGCGCACTTCCAGTCATGCGTAGATGTGACTTTTGAAGCCGCCGACGGCCATTTTTTGTGCCCATAGAAGGGCAAATCAGAAAAAATGGCCGCCGGCAGGAGAAAATAACGGAGAAAAACGGGAGACGAAGTGATACGGGGGACCACCGGGAAAAAGTAAGTAAAAAACGGAGGTTTCCCGGGGAAAACGGGGTACTTGGCAGCTAATCCTAAACATCAGTTATTATTTTATTTGATTAGTATGCCTGCATCTTGTTAGGACCCACCTTACTTTTAAGATTGCAAGTTGTTTTTAGTATTGTGTTTCAATGCTGCAACCCATCCTGGAAACTTGGGGTGAATGGAAGGTTATTAATAACAGCAATCTTTCTAAAACATTTTCCACTGCCTTGGAACAGCGTATCTTAATTTAGCTTTACTGTACGAATTAGTGTGGCACGTCCACCTTTGGTAAGTGGTTGGGAAACTGAACCGGCAGCGAGATCTTTAGACGGGCGGCTCGTTGATAGTTGCTGTTTGGCGTCAGTGTTTCTCGCTTAACGAGAAAATGGTACATGCAACACAATCACTGATAGGGAGTGGAAAATGACTGGGGGACTTGGAGCGAGCAAATGACACTATTGACTGATGACAGATGGAGAGCAGGAAAGAAGAGAAATGGGAAGTAGCGATGGAATTGTCTCAGAATCTCAATGTCCAGCTTATCTGAACTTATACCTCCCCCCCCCCCAAATACCTGTCTCAATCTTGATGAGAAGTAAGCCCCCCACCCCAGGTTCCATAAAAACTATGAATAATTATTGCATGTTATTTTTTGTTGTTGTTGACAACAGACACAATAGGTCAGTGGGCCTGGCTGTTAACCAGAAGGTTGGTGGTTCAAGCCCACCCAGGGAGAGCTGTGGGGAGGATTCCTGCATTGCAGGGGGTTGTGATAGATCAGAAGTCAGCTAACTTTTTCCCTGTCCCTGTCTCTCAAACCTTGTGGGGGGGGGGCAGACTATATTTTGAAAAATAATGAATGAATTCCTATGCCCCACAATTAAGCCAGAGATCCATTTTGAATAAAAGCACACATTCTACTCATGTAAAAACATGTTGATTCCCAGACCGTCCGCAGGCCAGATTTAGAAGGTGATTGGGCAGCATCCAGCCCCCAGTCCTTAGTTTGCCTACCCATTCAGGGGTTGCCAACTCCCAACAGACTGCGATCTACTCACAGAGTTAAAAGCTGGCAGTGATCTACCCCCTTTTGGGGGGTTCAGGTCAAAGTTATTGAGCTTTTTCTAGGGAGGGAGAAAGCCATGCTTTTTGGGGTGCAGGGCAAAAATGTTGGGCTTTTTCTAGGGGAGCCAAACTTGTTGAGCTTCTTTGGGGGGAGCCAGTGATCTACCACAGATGTGCAGTATTCTACCGGTAGATCACGATCTACCTGTTGGACGTGCCTGTAGATAGATGATCGTTTGGGTCTCTTCCAACTTATGTCAAGGAAATAAACAACCATCTGACTTTTAGAAGACGTCTGAAGGCAGCCCTGTTTAGGGAAGTTTTTTAAGTTTGATGTTTTATTCTCTTTTTAGCGTTCTGTTGCGAGCTGCCCAGAGTGGCTGGGGAAACCCAGCCAGATGGGCGGGGTATAAATAATAAATTATTTTTTCTTGTTATTATTACTATGTTCCTGTGGATTCATCTTGCTGGGCCATCAGATGTAAACTGAACAGCTGCAGTTCAGAGGCACTGTGTCTGGTTTTCACGTAGAAAGTCCCAGGTTCACTCCCTGGCATTTTCAAATACTCCCGGGAAGGTCCACTGTCTGAAATCTTGGAGAGCCACTACCAGTCAGTGCAGAAAACAGGACCTTCCACATTCATAGGTCCCCGGTCAATATGGGCAATGGTCAGTAGCGTTGGGAGTTTTAGCCGTAAACATCTGGAAGCTTGCAGAAGGCTGATCTTGAGTTCCTTAAATAATTATACTTCAACTACGTATTCCTGACCATCTTGCTATTCATTAAAGGGATCTTCCCTGGCCCCTCCTCCCCACATCCCTTTTAAACATCTTTAGAACTAAATTACTGCATCGGAAGACTAATACCCCATTAAACGAGGTTTAGGTGGAGGGGGAAGTGCTAAAAGAAGCCTAATCCCTCTCTGGCATGTAGAAATATTTTTAACTAGTACCAGACTTTCGGCAAAATGCCTCCCAGGAGAGAGTCTCTTTCTACTTTCTCCCCAGCCAGAAATACACTTCAAAGGGTTTCTAATATCAATATAATATAGGGAGTGGAATATCAAGCAGGGAGAAGCCCGCACTCCCTTCCAGGCGCAAACAAAACCGGCTCTTTGCTTTAAATTTGTTTCATTTCCTTAGCTGTAGATATCACACTGAGAGAACAGGATGCTGGACAAGATGGGGCTGCTGGGTCCAATCTAGAAGGGCTCTTCTTATGTCAAGCATCGAGTAACGGAGCAGTCTACCTGCGTGCATGAAATCTCCCTTAAACATAGCTGGTACTTGTTTAGACAGTGCATAGTTAAAATTATGGAATTTGCTCCCATCAGAGGTAGAGGGTCACTGGAGTGGATGGCTTTAAAAGATTATTAGACAAATTTATGAATGGTACACCTTTAATGGCTTCTATTTATTATGGCTATGTGCCACCTCCAGAATCGGAGGCGGTGAGTCTCTGAATACTGGTTGGTGGGTGTCAAGGCTCCGGGAAAGCTATTCCTCCCCCGTTTGCAGCAAGAGCAGAGAAAACGAGGTAGAGTCCTTTTTAATGAGTTTTAAAGGTAAAGGGTAAAGGGGCCCCTGACCATCAGGTCCAGTCGTGTCCGACTCTGGGGTTGCGGCGCTCATCTCACCCTATAGGCCGAGGGAGCCGGCATTTGTCCGCAGACAGCTTCCGGGTCATGTGGCCAGCATGACAAAGCTGCTTCTGGCGAACCAGAGCAGCGCACGGAAACGCCGTTTACCTTCCCGCCGGAGCAGTCCCTATTTATCTACTTGCACTTTGATGTGCTTTCGAACTGCTAGGAGGGCAGGAGCTGGGACCGAACAACAGGAGCTCACCCCGTTGCAGGGATTCGAACCGCCGACCTTCTGATCAGCAAGCCCTAGACTCTGTGGTTTAACCCACAGCGCCACCCAATAGCAAGAAACAAAAGAACGCAACAAGCCTTAACAATGGTGCTGCTCCAAACTGGGCTTCTCCTCCCTCTTCCCTTGGGTGGTCACTTGTAGTCAAATATATTTGAGGTCTTTGTTCCTGTACTCTTAATGAACGCCGCGTTCTGGGAAAAGGGGGGGGGGGAGTCAGAAATACTCTCCAGTGACAATGTGTCATCTGGCTGCCCTGCCACAGTTTCACCCCCCCCCTTTCTTCTAAAACTTCCCAGCTTTTCTGTTCATCTCTTTCTGACTTTCCTCAAAGCCCTGCTGTAAATCAAAGCTGTTTCCCTCTTCTCCTTCAGCATCAGGAGAAAGGGGGGGTGATCCCCACCATTCCTCCTCCTCCATCTCACCCTCTTGAGACGGATTCCTGACAGTGCGGAATCACGAGGCAGGAGAGGGCTCTTGCATCTGGAATACCCTCCAAGTGTCCCGATTTTCCAGGGACAGTCCCGGAATTACAAAAAGCCATCCTGGCTTCTTATTTGATCCCGGAATGTCTCTGTTTCCCCTGCCAGTGCTGCAACAACAACAACAACAACAACAACAACAACAACAACAACAACGATTATTTATAGCCCAGCCGACTGGGTTTCCCCAGCCACTCTGGGCGGCTTCCAACAAAATATTAAAATACATTAAAACATCAGTCATTAAAAACTTCCCTAAACAGGGCTGCCAAAAGATGTCTTCTAAACATCAGATAGTTGTTTATTTCTTTGACATCTCATGGGAGGGTGTTCCACGGGGCAGGCGCCACCACCGAGAAGGCCCACTGCCTGGTAGAGCGCAAGGAGTCTTGATTCTTTTTTAAAAAATGGTTGGACAGTGTTCTCGAAGCCACCAACATGAGTCTGACCAAACTGCGGGAGGCAGTGTAAGACAGGAGTGCCTGGTGTGCTCTGGTCCATGGGGTGATGAAGAGTCGGACATGACTAAACAACTAAACAACAACATTTTAACCAGAAAAGTATTTATTAAAAAATCCTCGGAATCTCTTGCTGCTCTGAGATTGAGGTTGCAAGAAACAGGCCAGAAACTAACATCAAATAGTATCTTGCAAATTCTAGACATTGAGACCTTTCCAAAATCTTGCGGTCTAATCTTGCTGCAGAAATGCGCTTTAAATCTTTAATGGGTTTCATCGGAGTCAAACGCGAGCACTTCTTCAGCCACCACTCGCTTCTCTGTCAGCAGGCTGCTTGCTCTTTTATGCTGATGGGCGCAAGAGTTGCCAGGGTACATTTCCAGCAGGACAGTTTGGTTTGGCTCAGTCCAGGAGGGAAGTGCCTTTCCAAATTGCAATGGGAGTCCTTCAGTGAAAAAGAAATTGTATTTTACAAAGAAGTGGTGTCTGTCTGCTGACCTGAGTTTGAACCGCAAGGAGACAGAAGATCTAGATACGACTCTTAATGCAAAACGTTGCTGGCTTTCCAGGAGGAGGGAGAGTTGTTTGTTGAGCTATACAATTAACCCGTTTGGTTCTGTTTCCTCCTTTGGTTTTGATATGGGAGCCCATTTCATGATGAAGTCTATTGTGGATAATAATGAGCATGGAGAGTCAGTGTGGTGTAGTGGTTAAGAGCGGTAGACTCGTAATCTGGTGAACCGGGTTCACTTGGACTACTGCAATGCGCTCTATGTGGGGTTACCTTTGAAGGTGACCCGGAAACTACAATTAATCCAGAATGCGGCAGCTAGACTGGTGACTGGGAGCAGCCGCCGAGACCACATAACACCAGTCTTGAAAGACCTGCATTGGCTCCCAGTACGTTTCCAAGCACAATTCAAAGTGTTGGTGCTGACCTTTAAAGCCCTTAAACGGCCTCGGCCCAGTATACCTGAAGGAGCGTCTCCACCTCCATCGCTCTGCCCGGACACTGAGGTCCAGTGCTGAGGGCCTTCTGGCGGTTCCCTCGCTGCGAGAAGCCAAGCTACAGGGAACCAGGCAGAGGGCCTTCTTGGTAGTGGCACCCGCCCTGTGGAATGCCCTCCCATCAGATGTCAAAAAGAAAAACAACTACCAGACTTTTAGAGGACATCTGAAGGCAGCCCTGTTTAGGGAAGCTTTTAATCTTTAAGAAATTAGTGTATTTTAATATTTCTGTTGGAAGCCACTCAGAGTGGCTGGGGAAACCCAGCCAGATGGGCGGGGTATAAATAATAAATTATTATACATTATTATTCCCCGCTCCTCCACATGCAGCTGCTGGGTGACCTTGGGCTAGTCACACTTCTCTGAAGCCTCTCAGCCCCACTCACCTCGCAGAGTGTTTGTTGTGGGGGAGGAAGGGAAAGGAGAATGTTGGCCGCTTTGAGACTCCTTAGGGTAGTGATAAAGCGGGATATCAAATCCAAACTACTCTTCTTCCTCTTCTTCTTCTTCTTCTTCTTCTTCTTCTTCTTCTTCTTCTTCTTCTTCTTCTTCTTCTTCTTCTTCTTCTTCTTCTTGTAGTGTGCAGTTATGATTTGTATCCCCATTGCTGAAAAACCCTCCATCTGATCTTGCTGAAAAGTATCACAGTCACATTCTCCCTCAACAGTCGAAGGCAATATGCCTGTGAATGACAGCTGCTGAGAATTACAAGTGGAGAAAGTGTTCTTGTGCTCAGGAGTTTTCCATGGGCATCTGGTTGGCTGTTGCAAGAACAAGATGCTGGACTAGATGAATCATTGGCCTGATCCAGCAGACCTCCTCTTGTGTTCGTCTGCAGTGCCTGCTTAGGTGAAAGAGGCATAGTCAGCAAATAAGGCAGGGCAGATTATGCACATCCCCATACCCTCCAACTTTTCTCCGGTGAAAATAGGGACAGCCTATTCCATTATTATTATTATTATTATTATTATTATTATTATTATTATTATTATTATTATTATTACTACTACTACTACTCCCCGCCCATCTGACTGGGTTGCCCTAGCCACTCAGGGCAGCTTCTAATAAATATAAAAACATAATAAAACATCATCATTTTTTTATTTGTATGCCACTTTTCCACAGTTAAAACAATGCTCAAGGCGGCTTACAAGATGAAAAGATTTACATAATTACCAACACAGCAAAGTATTCATAAAAACAAATAAAACACATTAAAAACTACATAACCAAACTGAACAATTTGCACATAAAAATAAAGATGCAAAAAGTTAATATCAGTAACAACAGCAAAGACTCCCAACAAAACTCCCCCCCCAAAAAATAGCTTTTTTCCTTGTGCCATCAAATTGTTGAATCGGTAGTTGTGGGCGGAAGGGAGGCCAGTTGGTGGTATGGGGATTTTTCGCTGTGCTGTTGTATTGTGAGGGGAATAGTGTTTGTCTGAGGCACGTTTTTCTTTACATTGCAATGTATTCGAAGCAAAATTCCAAGTATGGTTGATACTTGGCCAATAAATGATTCTAAAAAAAAATCTAAAATGCTTGCTGTGTAGCAACTGCAGCAGCAGTCCTTATGAGGCCTGTCAGGCCCATGTTAGGATTGTCCTATTCACATGTAGGACCCTGGCAGAGACACATGCCCGACTGGCATGTTCTCTCTCTCCTGGTCGATCGTTCAGGAGCTTCAAAAGCTTTCTCCAGCCCAAACATCACAGCGACTGATACCAAGCACCAGCACATTTACGATCCTGCAGAGCATTTGCAGTTTGCGTAAAAAACTCAATAGCTCAGCATTTTGGCTAATCTACTTTATTTGCATATAATACAGTCGGAGCATTCTGACTTAGCTCCTTCCTTTTTCTCATCAGACAGCAAAGAGAAAGAAACAAAGGGCAATAGTCCTATGTTCTGGAACACAGTAGTATAAAACATCCTGTCTCCGTCACTTCCCACACTGTGGAATGAAAACATACACTGTCGTGTGATAGACAACAATCTCATGACTGCAAACACAGAGGAAGAATCTTAACAGCCCCACCCTAGGCCAGGTGGAAAGTGATTAAATTAAAGATTTAAAAATCTTGTCTATTCAGGGCTGCCTTAAGATGTCTTCTAAAGGTTGTATAGTTACTTATCTCCTTGGCTCGGGGGTCACATAACTCCATACCCTCTGCAATGAAAATAGGGCTATCCTAAGGGAAAGTAGGCCATTCTAGGATCAGAAACGGGGATGGCTTCTGTAAATCGGGGACTGTCCCTGGAAAACAGGGACTCCCAGAAGGTCTGCAGGCCTGTCTGAAGAGGAAAGTCTTAGCCTCCCGGCAGAAAGATAACAAGGGAGTCAGTCTCACCTCTCTTGGGAGGCAATCTTACAAAGCATGTTATTTGTCTCATTGTCTGCTGTAGCAAAGTGACTTAACTCACATGATTAATTATGTAAATTATGTTGGCATTATGTTATTCCACCTCCTTCATTTCAGTGCAAAGGAAGCACAATGCAAAGTGGGTGGGACATAAACCATTTTCTATCATTTGCAAACTGAAAACAGCAGCAGCGGCAAATACTGATCATATTCACTGGATCAATTTCCATTCCGGACATGGCACAGATAAGTGAACGCCAGCAGATTTCCGTTTTTATCAGGGTTCTCCGACATGCCTACCTGTGACCCACCCCAACCCAAGATGCCATTGGAATCCAGCTCTCATCGTCGAACAACGTGGCCAATGGTTTGGTATGACGACAGCTGGAATCCATCCATTTTTGGAGGACTACATCTTCCCTGCCCCTGGCTGATGGGCTTAGAAGAGAGCAGTCTTCCTCGCTCAAGAGGATGCTTTTGTTTCTACTCCAACAGCCGGAATGAAAAGATAAGTGGCTCTTTCTTCCAGCAGCTGAGCTGCGTCTTTTAGCCAGGCCTTTAAAAGCTTGAGAAAGTTATCCTACTGCCATCAGCCAAGTCTCCTTTTTTCCTCAAAGACCATCTACGGCGCTGCTTAGAAAAGGGAGAGCTGAACTTAAATCTCACAGGAAAATTAAACAGCTGAAAGCTTTATTGATTGGGTGTAATGCTCCTTCTTTGCATCTCCATAACTAGCTATGGTCCCTCTTAAACCAACAGCATACTGGCCCAATACAAATCTTTCTTTCTTTCTTTCTTTCTTTCTTTCTTTCTTTCTTTCTTTCTTTCTTTCTTTCTTTCTTTCTTTCTTTCTTTCTTTCTACCACCAATGGAGAGAAGCAGGAAAGAGATTCATTAAAGAGGGTATGGGCAACCTCAGACCCAGGGGCCAAACACAGCCCTCCATGCCTCTGTACCTGGCCCTTGGGACTCTCCTAGGCCAATGTTCTTCAACCTTGGATCCCTAGATTTTTTGGATAACAATTGGAGTCCAATTGGTTTATTCACCATATTATTACTCATATCATTGCAGAAGGAACTTATCACTACTGTATTCTTCTTGTAGCGGCATGATTGCTCATAGCAACAAAATTGGAAAGGGCTTGATCATCCACATATCACACAATGGAAACAGGAAGTATGGACAATTGCTTTATCTGAGAAACTACCGGTAAGAGAGTAGATGCCTTGAAGGATGCAACTGACACAGACAATTTCATTAAAATATGGCATCCCTTTATAAAGTACAGTGGTACCTCTACTTATGAATAACTCTACTTACGAATGGAGCTCCGTCCGCCATCTTGGATGCGGTTTAGATAGGATTTTTTCTACTTACGAATTTTTAGATAGTGTTGCTTCGACTTACAGATTTTTTTCTCCCAGTGCATTCCTATGGGATTCGACTTACACATTTTTCGACTTACGAATGTGTGTTCGGAACGCATTAAATTCGTAAGTAGAGGTACCACTGTATTGAAACGAACACCCTGATGACTAGCACCCATCAACTATGCATATAGATACCTTATTTTTTATTTGTTCTTTCAACCAGCAATCTTATCAGGTGGTTCTTTTCTGCAATATATTTACCAAACTTTTAACAACATAAGGACAGGCGATCAGGAATATCAGCACAAAGGTTCCAAAAGCCTCTGATCTTTCCCTGGCTCTTGAGTTGTGCGTTGCCTAATGAAATCTGAGGTCCACCCAAAATCAAAACGAAAAGGGAAAAATTACATGTGACAGCTTGGTTTTTGAGCATGAGAACCCAGCGTTACTTTCTGCTTTTGCAGCTAAGAAACTGGGGGAATGGAAGCAGAGCCAGGAACAAACATCCTTGCCTGTTCCTTTCTCAAAGTGTAATCATTCCATAATGCAAACTGAAGATTTTTTTGGTGCTGAAGCAATTACTGCTTGATGGAAGATTTGCTTTACCCTGGGCCTAGGCACAGCTTGTTTTCGGAAGCACTAATGCTCACAAAATGCTGGAAATGAGTGTTTTGTTACAAAATCAAGGGCTGTGTCAAAATCGGAGCCTGTCTGGAGTCGGAGCCATTGTTCTCGTTTGCAAGCTCTCTGTATCGCAAATGCAGCATAAGGGATTTTCCAGCAGCAGGATGATGAAGCCTCGGCTCCGATAGGTTGATCAACTCTACAGTTCTATTCTTCTACCTGATTAGCCCAGTGGGGATGTGCTTTAGGTCTGCTCCAGCAAAGGACTTCTTATATTCCTACATGGCCTAAGGAAAAAGAGAGATCTAGGGAAACATCAAACTGTGGTCTGAGGAGGAAGCAAGGCGCTGCATCATAGTCTTAGCACAAGTGTATTTTGATCATGGTTGCCCTGAAGCATGGGTTTTGTAGTCTTCAACTATGGAAAACATTCGTAATATTGGAAACAATCTACAGAAACCCGCACTGAAATCTGGTTAAATAATATTTGGAATGTGGCTCCATCAGAATGCCTTTACTCGCCACAGAAGGGTACAGTAATTAGATGAACTTCAAGTATGGACATTTTTGGGGAGATGTGGCTTCCTTTCTTTTCCTTGATAAATGAGGCGGGAGATTCTTATGTGCCATCTTCAACACCAGAATCTCTGTGGAGAGGCTACTTGGACTGATAATACATAAATAGACATATTGGTTATATTGTTGTTGTTTAGTCGTTTAGTCGTGTCCGACTCTTTGTGACCTCATGGACCAGAGCACGCCAGGCACTCCTGTCTTGCACTGCCTCCCGCAGTTTGGTCAAACTCATGTTCGTAGCTTCGAGAACACTGTCCAACCATCTCGTCCTCTGTCGTCACCTTCTCCTAGTGCCCTCAATCTTTCCCAACATCAGGGTCTTTTCCAGGGATTCTTCTCTTCTCATGAGGTGGCCAAAGTATTGGAGCCTCAGATTCAGGATCTGTCCTTCCAGTGAGCACTCAGGGCTGATTTCCTTCAGAATGGATAGGTTTGATCTTCTTGCAGTCCATGGGACTCTCAAGAGTCTCCTCCAGCACCATAATTCAAAAGCATCAATTCTTTGGCGATCAGCCTTCTTTATGGCCCAGCTCTCACTTCCATACATCACTACTGGGAAAACCATAGCTTTAACTAGACGGACCTTTGTAGGCAAGGTGATGTCTCTGCTTTTTAAGATGCTGTCTAGGTTTGTCATTGCTTTTCTCCCAAGAAGCAGGCGTCTTTTAATTGGTTATTTAATGGGTTATGTAGTGCATATTAAACTTGATAAGAATGTACCACTGGACAAATTATGTAGTCATATGCTCTTTTATTTAAATGAAAAACAATAAAAATTATTGGTAAAAAAGAAAACCCAACAACATCAACAACTTTGCAAAACTAAGCATCCAGTTCTTCATATGCTTTAGTTACCTCTTTGCAGTGGATGCAGTTGTGGGGCATAGCCCCACCAACCTCTAGCTGCCTTCAGCCAGCCCCCCACCCACCTGCTTGCCTTCTTACCACCAGTGTAGAGGGTGACACTGCCTGTTGTTACTTTCCTCTTCCTTTGTCTCAGTGATGCCCCTTATAAAATTCAGCATGGAGGAGGGTGGTGCCCAAACTGGAACTGGCTGGCCCTGAGCACCATTGACTCTAGCGCCACCTGCTGTTGGGCTCCTTGCCTTCTGCCCTACCAGTCTCAAAGGGCATCAGCTATCATTGCCTATTTATTTCTGGGTCCAGTTCTAATTGCTTTTTACTAAGCTCTAAAGCCCTAAAGCACCTGCGGGATGCGGGTGGCATTGTGGGTTAAACCACAGAGCCTAGGGCTTGCTGATCAGAAGGTCAGCGGTTCGAATCCCTACGACGGGGTGAGCTCCCATTGCTCGGTTCCTGCTCCTGCCAACCTAGCAGTTTGAAAGCATGTCAAAGTAGATAAACGCTGTTTCCGTGTGCTGCTCTGGTTCGCCAGAAGCGGCTTTGTCATGCTGGCCACATGACCCGGAAGCTGTACGCCGGCTCCCTTGGCCAATAATGCGAGATGAGCGCCGCAACCCCAGAGTCGGTCACAACTGGACCTAATGGTCAGGGGTCCCTTTACCTTTACCTATTAAAGCCCTAAAGGGTTTGGGTCCATGTAAGTTGAAAGACAGCCTCCTAGTGATGGACTCAGTGGCTGAATTCTGTCTTGTTTGGTCTCATGCATGAAATGTCTGCATTCAGATTGCATTCATCCACAAAACTCAGACTTTCCCAGTGCTCTTCAGAGCATTCATCCAGAATATTTTATAAGTGCATTTTGTGTGCGTGTGCATTTACTGAGCACCAAAACGACACTGCAAGGTCTGGAGGGGTTGGGCTTTGATCTGAAAAAAAGTTTGGGAGCTTTGGATCAGGCAAGCCCCTTGTGAAATGTGGTTTAAACAACTTCTTCCCCCATCAATGTGCTACCACGAGATGCTATTGGACTCTGACTCCCATCACCCCTGCCCATTGGCTGTGGTGGCTAGAACTGATGGGAGTCTGAGAACATCTGACTGCCAACGAATCAGCTAGCCATGCTCTGAGAACTACACATTCAGCCAGCAAATATATGCAAGGTTAAATTTCCTCCTCCTTTAAAAATAAAAGCTAGGAGAAAGGAATAAAACTAGGGGCTATTTCTTCTACAATGCAGAAAACCTTCTGCTTATTTTCTTTTCTTTTCTTCTTCTCCACTCTGAAGCCTCCTTCTTGCTCTTCTTGCAAAAAGCCTTTTCTGCTATCATAATCTTTTGTTTTGCTCTTCTGGAAAAGGCTTGGCTGGCTCCCCACCCCCCCGTGGGAAAGATTAGCAGGTTGGTAAAAACCCAAGGGCGGAATTAACCCAGAAAAAAATGCAAATGTGAAGGCTGACCAAGTTTTCATTCAAACCCGGAAAAATGGAAAACGTCACTCCAGGAATGAAGGGCAGATAGTGGTGGCCTTATTCCTTGCAGAACTTTCTTCAAAAATTGAATGAATTAGACCAAGATTAAACAAGGGGTCTCAGCAAACCAAGATCCCTATTTGGGGTTCCTGTCTATGTTTCCTCCTCCTTGTTTTCATTACTTCCTAGTGTAGAATTCAGCAGGGGACGGGGACAAAACTACCATTAGTTTCCTCTGTCTAGCGCCACCTACTGCTGGGCTCCCAACCTTCTGCCCTACCGAACTCAAACGGCATCAGCCACTACTCTTTCTGAAGCCTCTCTGGGATGTTCCCCAGCCTTTGGGAATGAAAGGAGGATACAGTGGCTGTGCTTGCTCTCCCTCTTCCTCTGTTAGCTTCTGTATAGCATCCATCTTGCAGAATCTGAAGACAGGCAAGCATTGAAAGCCTTGGAGTGGTCCTTGGGAGAACCATCTGTAATATGGATTGATTGATTGATTGATTGATTGATTAAAGCACTTGCTCAAGGCCCTTCATTTGCCTTGCTGAATTTCTCGGTAAGTTGATCTGAAAAGCACCCAAGTCGAAGGAGAAGACAATTTTCAAGCTATCGAGTCAAGAAGGTGACCTTGTTAAGAAGGCTAATTAAGAGCTGAAGTCTCACCAAGATTTGTTTTGCCTCCCATATAAATGAGTGTTTGGTAAATGTGGCTTTCTAAGCTAACGTTTATGCATTGGATGTTGAATGGCTGAGGGGGAGCTGTTTTTCACCATTCAGGAACATGTCAAGAGCTTGGTCCTTTGGAGCTATTACTTCAGTGCTTCTGCAGCTCAGACTGAGTACTTACCGTGTTTCTCTCAAAATAGAATCATAGAATCATAGTTGGAAGAGACCACAAGGACCATCCAGTCCAACCCCTGCCGAGCAGGAAACACCATCAAAGCATTCTTGACATATGGCTGTCAAGCCTCTGCTTAAAGACCTCCAAAGAAGGAGACTCCACCACATTCCTTGGTAGCAAATTCCACTGCCGAACAGCTCTTACTGTCAGGAAGTACTTCCTAATGTTTAGGTGGAATCTTCTTTCTTGAAGTTTGAATCCATTGCTCCGTGTCCGCTTCTCTGGAGCAGCAGAAAACAACCTTTCTCCCTCCGCCATATGACATCCTTTCATATATTTGAACATGGCTATCATATCACCCCTTAACCTTCTCTTCTCCAGGCTAAACATACCCAGCTCCCTAAGCCGTTCCTCATAAGGCATTGTTTCCAGGCCTTTGACCATTTTGGTTGCCCTCTTCTGGACACGTTCCAGCTTGTCAGTATCCTTCTTGAACTGTGGTGCCCAGAACTGGACACAGTACTCCAGGTGAGGTCTGACCAGAGCAGAATACAGTGGTACTATTACTTCCCTTGATCTAGATGCTATACTCCTATTGATGCAGCCCAGAATTGCATTGGCTTTTTTAGACACTGTCTTATATTTATTTTTCCTCAAAAAAACACATGGTGGCTTATTTTCAGGGGATGTCTTATTTTTTTATTACGTGTCCAGCCTAGCCTCTTCCTTGGCGCCCTCCAGAACTGCGCTATGTCTTATTTTCGGGGTATGGCTGATATTGCGCAAATGCTCAGAAATCCTGCTATGGCTTATTTTATGGGTATGTCTTATTTTTTTGGAGAAACGGTATATTGGAGTTGGTGGCTCAGAGGAGGCCTCTCTTTCGGACAAAGTGAGGCAGTGCCTCTGAACCTCAGCTCCTTGCCTTCTGTGAAATGGGCTGTGGGGATCATATCCCTTTTTGTAATGTAAGCTAGGGCAATATGTTGCCATGGGAACTAATAGCTAGAGACAAGTGTGGTGAAAGGGAGCCTGTTTTTCTTTCCGGTAAGTCAGGTTGAAAGTGATGTCATCGTTGAGTCTGTATGTGAGTGGAATAGTGTACTAGATGGGAAGTTTTTTGAGAGTCAGGGTCCTGGTTCTGAAAGAGCCACAGACACCTGGCTTGTGTTTTTTTGTGAAAATCCAATGCTAAGGCATTGAGCAGGCATCCCCAAACTCCGGCCCTCCAGATGTTTTGGCCTACAACTCCCACGATCCCTAGCTAACAGGACCAGTGGTCAGGGATAATGGGAATTGTAGTCCAAAACATCTGGAGGGCCGAAGTTTGGGGATGGCTGGCATTGAGGGTTCCCTTATAAATCTGAGGGGGTGCAATATAATTATTAATTAATTGATTAATTTACTTATTTATATATAATGCGCCCATCTGGCTGGGTTTCCCCAGCCACTCTGGGCGACTCCCAACAGAATATTAAAAACACGATAAAACTTCAAACATTAAAAACTTCCCTAAACAGGGCTGCCTTCAGGTGTCTTCTAAAATTCAGAGAGTTGTTTATTTCCTTGACATCTGATGGGAGGGCATTCCACAGGGCGGGTGCCACTGCCAAGAAGGCCCTCTGCCTGGTTCCCTGTAACCTCCCTTCCATAGCTGCCAAGTCTCCCGTATTCCCCGGGAAACCCCCATTTTTCCAGCTGTCCCTAGCTGAAAAAACAGATTTTTTTTGTTTTTCCCCGGTTTATTCTGGCGCGGCAACCATTTTGGAACTGGGCGGAGCATGCTCAGAAGCGACTTTTGATGCTGCTTTGCCCAGTTCCAAAATGGCTGCAGCGCAACTTCTGGTGCAGCGGCCACTTTGGAACAGGGCAGAGCAGCATCAAAAGCCGCTTCTGAGCATATTCCGCCCAGTTCCAAAATGGCGGCAGCGCTACTTCCGGTCTGCTACTTCCGGTCCAGTCCCTTATTTCTCAGGCCGGAACTTGGCAGGTATGCTCCCTTCTCGCAGGGAGGGAACCGCCAGAAGGCCCTCAGCGCCCGGGCTGAATGATGGGGGTGGAGACGCTCCCTCAGATCTGCTGAGATTAATGCTTTCAACTCCCACGTTAGGCTTAGCTTACACACACACACACACATACACCTTATTTAATAGAAACACCATGAATACCCAGTGGCCTTCTAAAGTAGGGTACACACACTGGAACCCCTCGCTGCTCAGAGATTGAGGTGCATGCAACAAGAAAATCAATGAATCCCTTAGTGGTTCCAGAACAACACACAGAGTATTCTGCAGTAACTGAGGGAAGAACTCCTGCTCAAATAATAATGATGAGTAACTGGTCTGGGATAATAATTGGAACTTACAAGCAGGTTGCTAGAAATAAATCCAGGGAGTACATTTTGGACTTCAGCTAGATATACTTAAAACCTATTTTTTCCCCAGTCCATCATTTCTTCACTCTGTTTCCCCCCTCCCTTTATTACAGTTCTAAATATACCTGTCTGACCCCATAAGACTTGGAACTCCTTTCCTCTCTGCTTGCTCAGTTCCTGAGAAGCTAACTAGCAGTACACAGAGCTCAGGGTGTGATGCCTCTGTGTCCCTTGTGGGACTTCAGAAATATTAACTCCTGCACTGCCTCTGGATGAAGCCAGAAATATGTCCTTGGAAGGTCTGTAATTTTTTAAAAAAAAACGACAACAACCAAAACCTTGGTGTAATAAAATTATTAGGAAATATGAACGCACTCCTGATGCCTAAACACATGTACAATCAATAAACCATAATGCACTACATTGAGATGTGTCATAATAAATTAAATGCATGAGTCATGCTGGAAGTGTTTTCCAGTAATTTATAAATGCTTTGCCAGTTCTCAACAATTGATTGAGTTTTAGTCTGCCTGCCTCTTCACGCTGCCGTAATTATGTCAGTTTAGCCGTAACGTCATAAAGTTCATTTTCCCATTCTTCAGGTAGCAGCACTTCCCACAGTTGGTTAGTATGGAGGTAGGGAAAGTCCCATCCCCATCTTTCAGTATTCTCTTGGGTAGAGGGTTCTGCACGTAGGCAGGAATACTCTGATGCTCAGATATTAGAAGTGGGGCAACGTGAAAAGGATCTAGGTGTCTTTGTAGACCACAAGCTCAACATGAGTCAACAGTATAATAGTAAAGTACGGTGGAAGCTCGGTTTGTGAACACCTCGGTTTACGAATTTTCGGTTTACGAACGCCGCAGACCCACCTGGAACGGATTAATTCACTTTCCATTACTTTCAATGGGAAGGTTCGCTTCAGTTTATGAACGCTTCAGTTTATGAACAGACTTCCGGAACCAATTACACCCATGCTTCGGGTTAAGTACGCTTCAGGTTGAGTACTCCGCGGACCCGTCTGGAACGGATTAATCCACTTTCCATTACTTTCAATGGGAAAGTTCGCTTCAGTTTATGAACGCTTCAGTTTAAGTACTCCGCGGACCGTCTGGAACAGATTAATCCACTTTCTATTACTTTCAATGGGAAAGTTTGCTTCAGTTTATGAACGCATCAGTTTATGAACAGACTTCCAGAACCAATTGTGTTCATAAACCGAGGTACCACTGTAGTAATAAATGTAAAGGGACCCCTGACAATTAAGTCCAGTCACGAACGACTCTGGGGTTGCGGCGCTCATCTTGCTTTAAAGGCTGAGGGAGCTGGCATTTGTCCGCTTCTGCAGACAGTTTTTCTGGGTCATGTGGCGAAACCAGAGCAGCACACGGAAACACCATTTACCTTCCCGCAGGAGCGGTACCTGTTTATCTACTTGCACTGGTGTGCTTTCGAACTACTAGGTTGGCAGGAGCTGGGACCGAGCAACGGGAGCTCACCCCGTCGCGGGGATTTGAACCGCCGACCTTCTGATCAGCAAGCCCTAGGCTCTGTGGTTTAACCCACAGTGCCACCCGCATCCCTAAAGTAATAATAGTACCATGCTTACATCCCACCTGGAGGACTGTGTTCATTTCTGAGCAACACAGTTTAAGAAGAATATCGACCAGCTGGAATGTGTGCAGAGGAGGGGCAACCAAGATGATCATGGGTCTGGAAACCAAGCCTTACAAAGAACAATTTTATGATTAACTCAGAACCAAACAGAACCTGGGATTTTCCCAAATGAGATAGCTCCAACTGTATATACTTTGTAACTAAGTCTGCCTTCAGGGATCCATATGTGAACTGATATGAGTAAACTACTTTTATATACTTTACACAAGATTGTGTCGTGTTTATTCTTTTAAGAGGGATATAAGGGAAGTTACCAGGAACCAAATAGTAAGAGGCTTATACAAGCCTGCAACCAGCTACCCGCTGTGTGTTTAAAAGAGGAATGTGAAACTCTGCTAAGAAAAGGAACTTGCTAGCGCAAGTTCGGAAGGATATTAATAAACAATATAGCCTCTCCTGCCTCCCTGAACATTCCCACACCTCTGGCCTCTCTTCTCCTCTCCTCATTATTCTGCACGTTCTTGGAGTCCAGGAGGAAAGGGAGTTTGTCGCAGCAGGAGAGGGAGACTCCCTGGATTCTTTAGCAGCCTCTTGACTCCCCTCCTCTGCTTCAGCCTCGGAGTCTGTCCTGTCACAGGCTCTTCCTGCTCAGCATCCATCCCCTCCTCCCAGTCTTCTCCCTCTGACCTCTTGTCAGTGTCCCACCACCAATCCCTTGGCTCTGAGCTTTTCTCCTCTGGGGTCTCCCTCGGGGGTTTCCTGGCTGGTGCCTCCCACCACCCCTTTTCGTCCAGCCCACTCCCTGACACCTCCTTGGGAGGTGTGGTCACTGGGACTGTCACGAATAGCTCCTGCACTTTGGAATTTGCCACTCTGCCGCCGGCAGGAAGATCTCCTGCAGCATCTTCAAAGCCGCTCGAATTCCTGATTGGGAGCTGGAGATGGCAGGTGTTTGGGAGGCCTTGATTAAAAACTGTAAAACAGCCGCTCTCGACACGTCTAGCGTTATGGCAACACATTAAGTTGAGCGAGAATCAGCCGAGCATTAAATAAACCACAAAAGAGTTACAATAAATTATGTAAATCTATTTGGGATTTTTACACGAAAGGACATTATTACGCTATAAATGTCAGGGGGAAGAGGCAGCTGGAGAGGATGGAGCAGCCCTCCTGCTCTTATCTCTTTTCCAGTGGGAGTTTCTTCCCCCCACAATGATGCACTTCAGAGGACCACTTGATCTCTGAACATGGCCGACTGATGGGGTGATAAATTGCACTCGGCAAGGGAATAGATTGGGGAAGGCTGGGGGGTTCACTATGAAATAAACATTAAGGATTGCAGGTGCTATCAACATCAGGTTGCTCCTTGTTCCCATCTCATCTTCCAAAAGATCGTAAGAACTGCCCTTGCTTGAGGAGAACAAGGAGCCAGGAGTAGGAAATCTATGGTCCTCCTCCAGATGTCCTTGGACTCTACTTCTCATCATCCCTGACCATGGGGCCATGCTGTCTGGCGCTGATGTGAGTTGGAGGCCAACAACATCTGGAGGACCACGTACTCCCCACCTGTCATCTATAGTTGAGCTGTTCTGTCTCCAGTAGTTGCTGCAATACAAGCTCAAAAGCAGGACCTGGTTTTCTGATTCTCCATCCTGCTGATAGGCATAGTAAGAGTTTCAGTGTCCTAGTGTAGAGCAACCTGCAGCCCTCCAGCTGTTGCTGGATTAGTAGAAATAATACCGTATTTTCCCATGTATAACACGCCCCCGTGTATAAAGCTACCCCTATTTTGGGGGACTCCAATTTAAGAAAATGGGGAGGAGATGGCCCTCAGTTCTTGAGCTTTTTGGGGTGAGGATTGCCCGGAGTTCTTTTTTTTTTAAAAATATGTTTTTATTGATTTTATAACACATACAAAAAAGGAAATACACAAAAAGAAATACAAAAAGCAAAGAAAAAAATGAAAAACAAAAAACGAAGGACAAAGAAATAATATTTCTTTAACAATATCATATATAATTCTTACTCTGTCGACTTCCTCCTCCCCCCCTTCCACGTTTCTATTAATAACTAATATAGCACTCTCTTCTTCCTAAACCATTTCTTCTTCTAAAATACTTGTTATAAATTTTTTTGATCTATTTTAAACACCCATTCCCAATATTTCAAAATATCATTTGGATCTAAAAAATCTTAGTAATTCTGTTACATTTAAACATATTCCCTTCTTACTATATCTAATTGCTTCTATTGCTTCTACAGCCTCTTTTTACTTCCACTTCCCTTATTGTTCAGATTGCCCCGAGTTCTTGAGCTTTTTTGGGGGGGGGATGATGAATATCACTCACACGACTGATAAACGCTGACAATCACACCTGTCACCAATGCCACCAACCGCCTACCCACTCACCGCCAGCAGCAGGCAATCGCACGCCCAATTGCTGCAGCGGTAGCCAATCCATAGTAGCCCTTGCCGCAGCCACCAATCACCCACCCAATCACCTCAGACAAGCTCCTGCTCATGGCTAAACCAATCACTTGTCCCTCCTCTACACTATCCCTGTATAAGACAACCTACAATTTTTTTACATTATTTTAGAGTAAAAAAAAACCCATAGTTTATACACCATGAAGTATGATAATTTAATAACAATTTTATTATTTATATGCCGCCCATCTGACTGGGTTGTCCCAGCCACTATGGGCGGCTCCCAACAATAAAACATCAACCATTAAAAACTTCCTTGAACAGGGGACAGTGGGTTCCTATGCCTCTGGGCCCCCCATGTCGGCATTTTGGGGAAAGGAAGAAAGCAATGTGGGCGGATATTTCCATTTCACTTTGCAGCCAGCTCAGCCCATCCTATATAATAAAGTGCAAGTGTCTCTGCGTCCAGATTCCCTGTGTCCCTGTGTCCGTGCTACTGCGCATGTGCCCCACAGACACAGGGATTGGATGCAGAGACTGCACGCACACATGCTCTCCCCACCCTCACCTACCGTTTCCCTGCGGCCGCCAACCGCTGCTCCCAGCCAGAGTGAGCATTGGCGGCGGGGGGGGGAGAGAGCGTGTGTGCGTGCGTCCAGCAAGGACAGGTCCCAAGCGCTTCTCCGAACCCCGGGATGTCTCCTTCCTATCGGCGGCTGGGGGAGAGGAAGGAAGGAGGAGAAAGGGCTGCTTTATCCTCCTTTGTTCCTGTCCCCCTGCCACCGACAACAAGGACAGGTCCCGGGATTCGGAGAAGCGCTGCGCTAGCGCTTCTCCGAACCCCGGGATGTTCTAGCGCCCGTTTATTCAACAGGCTGAATTACACTAGTGCTATATTAAAAAAGACGCCAGACCTTCAGGGTCTTTCACTTTAAAAAAAAAGGGTGGGAAGGGTGCTTGATGGGTGCCAAGACTGATGTCTGAGGTCACTGTGAAGCCCCTGGGCACCAAATTTAGGACTTCAGCCTAAAGCAGGCCGTTTTCTCTTTTTAAAAATAAAAATCCCCCAACCTGATAATGTTGAAAGGCAAATGTCATAGATGTTTTTAAGAGCTCTGCATGGGTCCAATTATAATTTCATTTTAAAGCTGCATTTGCAATCGCCAGCCTATTTTAATTAAAAATGCATCTGAAGCCTAAGAACATCCAACATTATCAAGCTGCCAATCTTGGTTGGAAGAACTTTTGCACTGAACGAATTTGGAATGTATTAGAAAAATTCATTGTTTCTAATACAATTTCTCTTCTCTCCACCCCCCCCCCTCACTGATTTATTAGTGGCTCCTTCCCTCTCTCTCCTCCCCAGCAACCCGCCTTGCCAATTTCCCCTCCTCTTCTGTTAATCTTTCTAAATAACTTGAAAGTGGCCCACTGTCTATTTAGCTAAATGAATTCAGTCCACAGATACTCATTATTTTCTAGCATGATTTATGCAAGGGCTGTTAGCTAGATTGTACCATGCTTGAAGGTTTCTTGGCAATCAGAGAAAATCCAGATTGGAGTCGTCAAGTATTAACTAAATAGAAAACTGCCCCTCCCCTTACAAAAAGAAAGGAAAAAGAAAGACGGGGGAACTCGGCAGCGACTTCTCTTATAAGGAACACACTTAAATCTGAGAGGCAGTGTGCTCCAGAGAATTTTTAGGCACAGTTACAATCCAACACATCTGGCTCATTGTCCAGATGAGCCATGGACTAGGGCCAATGGGAGGAAAGTCCTCCAGAAACTGCAGATCCAAGGAAAAGTTCGGTCCATGTTGAGGTGCATCCCATAGGATTCTGGGGCAATGGCATCTGCGTCCCTACCCCTGACCCCCAAAGAGACACCTCTGCCAGCAAGCTTTGATGGACTCCCAGGGGGTTCGAGAGGATCTTGAGGAGAGACTCTCCTCAGATGGAAATTGTCATGACCCTCTTGGTGCCATCAGGCTTGGGCCTGGGATGCATAGCTGCCAAGTCCCCCGTTTTCCCCGGGAAACCCCCGTTTTTAAAGCCGTTTCCTGCTGTCATCCCGAATGGCGAAATATCCTGTGATTCCCCCGGATTTCTTCTGGTGCCACTCTGCCCATGTCTGGGCACCGGAAATCGGGCAGCGTCGGCACCGGATGTTGCTTCTACGCATGTCCGGACATGCATAGAAGCAACGTCCGGTGCCGGCATGGCTGATCCCGTATTTTTCTAACTGGGGCTTGGCAGCTATGTTGGGATGTCACATTTGAGAGGAAGGTGGGGAGGGAGGGGAATTGGAGGGGGGAGGCTGGAACAAATGGAAAGCCCTCCCCTCCTTGGCCTCCAATGACATCATGACTCTAGTGAGGAGATTGGACTTCCAGCAACCTCTCCACCTCAGGGGGGAGAGAGAGTTGTCAAAATTGAAATGTCCGATCTGGCTATCTTATAAGGCACACACTTAAGGCAGCAGCTAGACTGGTGACTGGGAGTGGCCGCCGGGACCACATAACACCGGTCCTGAGAGATCTACACTGGCTTCCAGTACATTTCCGAGCACAATTCAAAGTGTTGGTACTGACCTTTAAAGCCTAATAATAATAATAATAATAATAATAATAATAATAATAATAATAAACATTAAAAGTCTCCCTGAACAGGGCTGCCTTCAGATGTCTTCTAAAAGTCTGGTAGTTGTTTTTCTCTTTGACATCTGTTGGGAGGGCATTCCACAGGGCGGGCGCCACCACCGAGAAGGCCCTCTGCCTAGTTCCCTGCAACTTGGCTTCTCGCAACGGCCTCGGTCCTGTATTGCTGAAGAAGCGTCTTCACCCCCCTCGATCAGCCTGGACACTGAGATCCAGTGCCGAGGGCCTTCTGGCGGTTCTCTCATTGCCTCATTGCCTCCCCAGAGTGGCTGGGGAGACTCAGCCAGATGGGCGGGGTACAAATAATAAATTATATAAATTATATTATCTTAGTTACATCCCAGTTTGACTACTGTAATGTGTTTTGAAAAGTGCCTGGAAACTTCAGCTGGTCCAGAATGCTGCAGCCGGACTGCTAACAGGGGCCAATTACAGGGAGCACGTTACTCCCCTGTTAAAACAACTTCACTGGCTACTGGTCCATTTGGGTGAGCACCTTCTCTTGGTCCCATCAACATCAGAGGCATCAGAACCTTTTCTGTGGCTGCTCAAAGACTGTGAAATTCGCTCCCAAGAGAGGTTAAACTGACTCCCACTTCATGGCAGGTTAACCCCTTTTCTGTTCGAACAAGGTTTTGAAAACCAAGGTGAAGACATTGCTGATTGCTAGACAGCTGCCAGGGCAAACTAGATTTTAATTACTGGCTTTCGATTGAGTTTTGATGTTGTTTTAATTATTGTTTTTAACTGGTTGGTTTTTATTACTTCGTAATTTGTAGTTGAAGTTTCTAAATGTTGTAAGCTGCCTTGAATCCCAACTTTACAGTAAAACAGGATAGAAATATATTAAAGAATATTTTTAGACACATGGGGGAGGTCTTGGAGCTGCTGCCTGCAGTGACTGAGCAAGCGTCAAGAAGAGGAGATGTGTCTTGGTCTCTCTCAGACCCCTAGATGCAGTGCCCTCTTGCGGGCTAGCCACTGACATAGGAATTGCAGTAAGGGCTGTGCCTGCCTTGACTTTAAAGCTGGACAGGTGAGCACAGAAAACTTGTTGGAGCAACTTCTCTGCTTTTGTGCAGTTTTCAACTTCTTGTAACTGACCCTGAACTCATGCCTTGGGCCTTGTTCTTAGACTGGGTCCATCCCAGACAATCATTTGCCTTGTGGTAGCTCTGGGCCTGGAATAGCTCTTTCCTTGCTACTGGATCTGTACCATAACTCCGCCTTAATAAAGATCCTTTCTTTGCTTATGTGTAAGAACTTCTACCATCATGCTTTGGAATGGGAGCCAGGACAGAAACCTCACTACCTTGAAGGAGACAATGGCTGAAGAAGAAGACCATGGCCCTTTAAGTGGCTCACAGGCAGCTCAGGGCGTGGGGCCTCCAGTCTATGTCTACTGAGCCCTGCTATAAAACTCACCCAACTGTTTCGGGACTTTGCTTGTGTTGCTTGGGTGGTTGGTTGGTCTCAGCTGCAGAAGTCTCAGCTGGTCTCCTAAACCAGTGTTTCCCAAACTTGGGTCTCCAGCTGTTTTTGGACTACAACACCCATCATCCCTAGCTTGAAAGACCAGTGGTCAGGGACGATGGGAACTGTAGTCCGAAAACAGCTGGAGACCCAAGTTTGGGAAACACTATCCTGAACCCTTTTCTTGATCTCTCTCCAAGGTGCTGAATCTTGCCTTCCATTTCAACTAAGAACTTCTGACCTCCTGTTGCTTGAGCCATCATCCCCTTGGTGGCAATCCCAGCACATAATAACAGTGCAGTCAACAATACAGTCCTCCTGAGATTACACCTTCTCTCTTTAAAAAAAAGGAGAGATTTTCATAAGAAAGCTCACACAAAATTGGCATGTTTCTCTCCTTGAGATGAAACAACATAAACATTATTTAACTAGATTCCTTACAATTTCATGACTGTGAAACCTCTAAACCAACACTGTTTCCATAACAGCATTTAATTCATCTCCACCTTTGCAAACCCTAAATTTGACCTTACAAATTGGATCAGCAGATCCCAGCTCTTCAAAGTTATTGGGATCACACATAATCTCAGAGCCTAGATTGCTCATGTAAAGGCACCTGACATGGTGAATCAAAACGTTTTATTAATGCATAATTTTTTTTCAGAGGTTGTGGACGATGCACAAAATCAGATCCTCTGCTTCTTCATTTGACCCTATCTAGAGAAGTCTGATCTTGCCACAGTTATCCATGCAGTCATCACATCCTGACTAGACTACTGCAATACCCTTTTACATGAGACTGTGTGGAAGCTTCAATTTGTACAAAATTTGGCTGCCCAGCTGCTGTCTAGAGCCAGCTATTCGGAAGATATTATGCCTATATTGGCCCAGTTTCACTGGCTGCCATTATGCTTCTGAGCCCAATTCATTGTGATGGCTATCAACATTAAAGCCCTGAATGGTTTAGAACTGTCTTAAAGAGCAGCCTGCATCTGTATCAACCTGCTCATCCCTTGATATCTACTTTGAAGGTTTTCCGGAGGAGCTCACCTCAGAAGATCAGATGGCTTGTCATCCACAACAGGGATTTTCTAGTGATGGCCCCACAGTTGGAGCTTTAACATGTGGGAATGTTAGGGATGTGGATTAGGATATATTATTAGATAGATCCTATCCAAGCTTGTGTTAGCAAGCTTCCAATATCAGCAGAGTGACATTCTCCTTTTGTGCGCAGCAAAGCGTGTGCGTTCAGGTTTGCTAAAACCTGTACAATATTATACTTCCTGGAAAAGTTCCCTTTGTCCCTCTTAAAAGAAATACACAACACAGTGTTTATAAAATAAGATAGAGTTTACTTACAGTTTCATCCTGAGTTAACAGCATAATCTCAGAAAGGCAGGCTTACGTAGAAAAGTTACAGATATATACATGTGGAGACTACTTAGTAAAGTAAGGCTCCATCTGGTCTCTCTCTTGGCTGCAGGCCAAGATGGAGAACCATGCTAACTGGAGATTCTCTGGAGATGTGTTCCCATCGAAGGAGAGAAGGCTAAGAGAGAGAATGGCTGCTGGCTGGGAGCTTCTATCTGCCAGCTAATCCATCTCATCTGCATATCTGGAGGAACAGGAAGCTGAACTTAGTCAGGTGTCCCTCCAGGTGAGTTCCTGTTAGTGGACACTCTAGGAACTGTTGTGACTTGTCTGCCCCAGTGTTCCATCCCACATAACAGGCCCCATCCTTTGTGAGATTGAAGAGGGTTCTGAAGACCCATCTCTTGTCAATGGATTTGGATGGGCAATGTTCATTGGTGGCTGGTGGGGGCCTTTTTGAATTCTAAATGATCTGGTATTATCAATAGATTGTTGGATTCTATGATATTTTCTTTAATTTGGTAATTTTGTAAAATTTTATATCTGTATTTTAAACTGCTTTGTGGAGAAGGAGCCTCAAAACGTAGGGTACAAGTATGTTGCCACTGCTGTCCGGTGTAGATTTTTAGTCACAAAGTAAACCATCATTCTACAGTGGTGCCTCGCGAGACGAATTTAATTCGTTCTGCGAGTCAATTCATTTTGCGAAAAATTCATCTTGTGAATCGCGGTTTCCCATAGGAATGCATTGAAATTTCTTTTCTTTTTTTGCCCATAGGAACACATTAATTAAATTTCAATGCATTCCTATGGGAAACCGTGATTCGCAAGACGAATTTTTCACAAAACGAATTCGTCTTGCGAGTCACCATCAGATCGCAAGACACATTCGTCTTGCGAGGTACCACTGTATATTCAGTGTGCTGCAATGGTTAGAGTGTTGGACTAGGACCTGAGGGTCTAGGGTTCAAATTCCCACTCTCTCAGGAAGTTCAGAGAGACTTTGAGCCAGTCACAGTCTCTCAGCCTAATCTACTTCACAGGGTTGTTGTGAGGATAAAATGCCGAGGGGAAGAACCTTGTATGCCACCATGAACTCCTTGAAGAAAGGTGAGCTATAAATATAAGAAAGCATTCTTATATCTGCTAGATTTTTTTATGCAGCTCTACGGCTGGAGAATCCATGATGCAGTGCAACTCTGAGCAAAATGTTCAGGAGCTTCTGTTGAGGCAACCCTCTCATCTCATCATCCATAATGTAGCACTGTTATATGTGCATGAAAAGAACGGCATGAATAAATGTAAGACTATAAAACCCATGATGCAGTGCATCAGTAAGATCAGTGAGATATGAAAGTGAGAAAGCCACCCTCCAACCAATGAACTTGAGCTCCAGATACCTGCCACTGAATTAAGCCCTATTTTTGCCTCCTTCTCCCTGCTATATTTCACACTCGCTGTAATTGACCTGGGCCAGCGCCAACATGTGACGAACTCCTATTTCTGGGGAGAAGAACTCTGCATCTCATTAGCCTGCCCTTGATCTTGCGAGCCAATTCCCCATTCACTTACACTTCAGTTATCCCAGAGACAGCATCTATCTTCAAAACCTTGTGGGTTTATTGATGGGGAGGAATGGATGCTGGCCAAGCAGCACTCTCTTCTCCTATAATGTCAGGACGCTGTGGGAGACAGCCCTGAAGAAGTCAATGAAGCTAAAATAGTGTAGTTTGTACAACCAACCTGGTACAGTGGATACAGCTTTGGACCAGGGCCTGCATTCCAATCACAGGTCGCATTGATGTTATTGAGAATGATTGCTTCTGTCTGCTTTGGTGAATAACAGGTCTTAGAAGGGAATCCTGTAAATGGCACAAGGTGACCTACTGACCCCAGAATGCATTGTAGTAGCTCTAGAGTTGTCACAGTTATCCAATGCTATGCCTTAGGGCAGGCATCCCCAAACTGCGGCCCTCCAGATGTTTTGGCCTACAACTCCCATGATCCCTAGCTAACAGGACCAGTGGTCAGGGATGGTGGGGATTGTAGTCCAAAACATCTGGAGGGCCGAAGTCTGGGGATGCCTGCCTTAGGGTGAAAGGCATCTCCCATGACTAGGTGACATTGCCCAGTTTGGCTCCTAGTAACCCTATACCTCAGAAGGGGGGAAGCCTGGGCCCAGGGGTCAAATGAGGCCATCCAGGCTTATCTGACCCTCCAGACTCTCCCCAGGCCACACCCTTCCTAAGCCACACCTCTAACCCTAGGCCACACCCCTCGCCAGTCCTGCTTAGCACCATTCTCTCATGTCCTTGCCTGCCTTGAATTCTTGCCTGGAGTGAGGATAGTGAGGTATATGTGAGTGTGTAGGGAAACCAGCCTACTATTCAAAGGCAAAATTTGCATTCATTGCCCCACCCACTTTTGCCTCTAGCCCCGCCCACCACTGGCACGTGGCCCTCAAAAGGATGACCCGAAGGGGATTCAGGCACCAGCCTGAAAAACATTCACCACCCTGAGCACAGAGGCTCCTTCAGCAGTCATTTCTAACAGAGGTATCCTCCATGAATCTGCCCAGTCTTTTTTCTAAAGCTCTCTAAGCTAGCTGCCATCACCCCTATCTTGTGGCAGTGAGTTCCAAAAGTGAATTGTGCATGGTATAAATAAATACCCATCTTCTCAGTAAGCTTCATGGGGCCGTACAAAGTTCTGGTATTCCAAGAAAAAGCATTTTCTAATTTCAAGGCCTTTTCAGGAGGTGTTAAGTTCAGCGTCTTGGTTGTTGTTGTTTTTTTCAAAAATCCATATTAGGCCAACAAATATGTCACAAAATGGTAGGCAAGCTCCATAATTCTTCATTAGGCTAATTGCAATGGGGTGGTGGGGAGGGAAGAAGTCGGTTGATGTTGAAGTCAAGAGTCCTGGTGAATCTGAAAGCCTGAACGCTTTTGTGCAACAATTTGGTTGGCATGACGAAAACATTTTCTTATTTTTATTATTAAATTTCTATGCCATCCTTCATCTGATGATCAGAGGGTGGTTTAAAATATAAAAGCACAATAACAAACAAAATAATAACAAACAAAAACAATAATACTCACACACATACCAGTTTGAAAGGCCATGTTGTTGTTGTTTAGTCGTGTCCAACTCTTCGTGACCCCATGGACCAGACCACGCCAGGCACTCCTGTCTTCCACTGCCTCCCGCAGTTTGGTCAGACTCATGTTGGTAGCTTCAAGAACCCTGTCCAACCATCCTGTCCTCTGTTGTCCCCTTCTCCTTGTGCCCTCAATCTTTCCCAGCATCAGGGTCTTTTCCAGGGAGTCTTCTCTTCTCTTGAGGTGGCCAAAGTATTGGAGCCTCAGCTACAGGATCTGTCCTTCTAATGAGCACTCAGGGCTGATTTCCTTCAGAATGGATAGGTTTTATCTTCTTGCAGTCCATGGGACTCTAAAGAGTCTCCCCCAGCACCATAATTCAAAAGCATCAATTCTTTGGTGATCAGCCTTCTTTATGCTTCAGCTCTCACTTCCGTACATCACTACTGGAAAAGCACAGCTTTAACTATACGGATTTTTGTCGGCAAGGTGATGTCTCTGCTTTTTAAGATGCTGTCTAGCTTTGTCATTGCTTTTCTCCCAAGAAGCAGGCGTCTTTTAATTGCGTGACTGCTGTCACCATCTGCAGTGATCAAGGAGCCCAAGAAAATAAAATCTATCACTGCCTCCATTTCTTCCCCTTCTATTTGCCAGGAGGTGATGGGACCAGTGACCATGATCTTGGGGTTTTTTAAATTTATTTTGAACTTCAGACCATATTTTGCACTCTCCTCTTTCACCCTCATTAAAAGGTTCTTTAATTCCTCCTCACTTTCTGCCATCAAGGTTGTGTCATCAGCATATCTGAAAGGCCATAGGTGGTTTAAGTAGCCAAAGGCCTGGGAGAAGAGGAGAAGACCTCCAAATCTTTCCCTAGATCCCTTTTGGGCTCTCCTGACCTGGGTAGAGACCTGCCCAGCCCACTGGATTGCTCCATGCGGTCTTCTGTTGGCCACTCCTCTGTCCTGACCCAACCAGCCGCCACTGCCCAACAAACATATTCAGGGCCAATGACAGTAATGTCCTAATATGGAGGTTTTATTTCTTATGTGCCAACATGGCTAACCATTGCTTGTTGGTGTCAGTTGGATATATGTACTTTTGGCTCAATTTAAATAGAGGCACACTCCAAAACAAGCACATCAAAATGCACACAGCCCTGAAGAAAGGGCTTGTACAAAATGCTTTCTATGAAAGTGCATGATCTTATCAGGAGATAGACAGATCGACCTCCCAAATTCAGCTATGAATTCCATTATTTTCTTATGGTCTGTTTTTTAAAAAAAGTTAACTTACTAGCAGGAGATAAGTGCACACAGTCATTTTACAAGAACCAAAGAAAGAAAGAACCAAAGAGACGAGAGGCCTGTTCTTTAATTAGGTAAAGGTAAAGGGCCCCCTGACCATCAGGTCCAGTCATGTCCCACTCTGGGGTTGCGGCACTCATCTCGCTCTATAGGCCGAGGGAGCCGGCGTTTGTCCACAGACAGCTTCCGGGTCATGTGGCCAGCATGACTAAGCTGCTTCTGGCGAACCAGAGCAGCACACGGAAACGCCGTTTACCTTCCTGCCAGAGCGGTCCCTATTTATCTACTTGCACTTTGATGTGCTTTCGAACTGCTAGATGGGCAGGAGCTGGGACCGAGCAACGGGAGCTCACCCCATTGCAGGGATTCGAACCGCCAACCTTCTGATCAGCAAGCCCTAGACTCTGTGGTTTAACCCACAGCGCCACCTGGGTCCCTTGTTCTTTAATTACCACTATATAAAAATATGCATGGTCAGGGAGAGGAAAGCATGTATTGTGCCTCTTCTGAGGTGCATGATCACAGAATGACACTCTAAAGGACCCCCCCCCCCAGAGCATTGGCCTGCATTAGTGGGGACGTGAGCCATGCAACCTTGGATGGCCATTGTGCCACAGAAAATCAGCTTTGCACAAACCTCAGCAGAATTGTGGCAGGCTGATGGCTCCACATTGTGCCACCGTTTCTTTCTTGGGGGTGCATTGACATGCCCAATGTGGGTGTTCAACTCTGGAATGCATGAATACGAAAGCTGTGGGGGCGGAAATGCAAGGGCCTGCTCTCCAGTCAGGATTGGAGACGGAAGACCAGGGTTGCCATCAATGGAGCCAACTCCCTGGGGCCCTGGGTGCCTAAGCACCCACAAAATTCCAAATGAAGTGACTGGGCACCCACAAATTTTGGTGCCAGGGCTATGCACACTGCATGGCACCCACAGCCCCGGGAACCCACAGTCGCGGGGCCAAGCTGAAATGCCCAAATCCTGACCTCTGTCTGTTCTTTAGTTCATGGTCCCTGCAGTCAATTGCCTGGGCTGGCGAGTGAAACTGAAGCAAACTTTAATATCTATGGAATTATCTTATACTAGCTACCATTGGCCTGTCTAGCCCTGTATTACCTAGGCTTACTAGCGGTGACTGTTATGCCAACTCCTGACCAGGTTCCAGACATGGGATCCTCAAAGGATGGACCAGACACCCAACTGGTCAAAGAAGAGCCTGCTGGATCAGGCCAATCGCTCATCTAGTCCAGCATCCTGTTCTCAGAGTGGCCAACCAGGTGCTTCAATCAATCAATCAATCAATCAATCAATCAAATACCTTTATTGGCATCACAGTATAAAACATTTCAAGTAACTGGAATAAATTAAAAGACAAGGATGAAGCTATCAAGGGATATAAGGTCACACTATGGTCTTGTGCATTTGGATATTCTGATATGCCCTGTCTATTGTCCCAGAGGATAGTTTGTTAGGAACCCTTTCAGGTAAAATTGTGGCTAAAAAGGAAGCTACTAAAGCAGTAATAGGACGCGGGTGGCGCTGTGGTCTAAACCACAGAGCCTAGGGCTTGCCGAGCAGAAGGTTGGTGGTTCGAATCCCCGCAACGGGGTGAGCTCCCGTTGCTCGGTCCCAGCTCCTGCCCACCTAGCAGTTCAAAAGCACATCAAAGTGCAAGTAGATGAATAGGGACCGCTCCGGCGGGAAGGTAAAGCAGCTTAGTCATGCTGGCCACAAGACCCGGGAAAACTGTCTGTGGACAAACGTCGGCTCCCTCAGCTAGTAAAGCAAGATGAGCACCTCAACCCGAGGGTCGTTCACAACTGGACTTAATTGTCAGGGGTCCTTTACCTTTAAAGCAGTAATACATTTGTCCCGATCTGCCAGGAGAAACCTTATTTGGTTTCTTCTCGGAGTTGTGGGCCAACATTTTGCTCAGCTTCACTTGGCAAAGTCTGCTGTGTAAAGAGCAATCTCAGAGAATGTGGTCCATTGAATCAGGTACTTCTTGAAATGGAATGGGTGAGAATCTGCCTTTGGTCACTATGGAGGTAAAAGCATTTAGTCTCGCAATCATAAAAGCTCTTCGGTGGGAAGGGAGTAGTAGATCTTAGATATTTGGCACAGGTTCCGTAGGATGTTGTGTTGTGTTACCGGAGAACAAGATCTCGGTCGTAGAGCCGCTGCTTGATTAATTGGAATGTGTGATTTTCATCGCATACTTCGAGGCTCTCGAGGGCAATGTCCAAACTATGGATTTTGTCTTGAATTGCTCTGTACATTCTGGATAAAATACGGTCTTCAAGCATAGAGGTTAAGAAGGAGTTAGATGGTGTTCTAAAATGGACTTTCAGCCAGGCCTTGATTGTGGAGAGCCATGCTTTGGTTTCCGTCAGATGTTGACTGGATTCAGAACATAACGTTAAATAACTTACACATTTAGGGGCACCGAGGATCCAATGAAGAAAGGTCACTTGAATTTGTTCAACTCTATTAAATGCTTGTATCCAAATTGGAATACCATACAATAACTGAGAAAGGACCAATAGATAGATAGATAGATAGATAGATAGATAGATAGATAGATAGATAGATAGATAGATACAGTGGAACCTCGGCTTATGAACACCTCAGTTTACGAATTTTCGGTTTACGAACGCCACGAACCCATCTGGAATGGATTAATTCACTTTCCATTACTTTCAATGGGGAAAGTTTGCTTCAGTTTATGAACGCTTCAGTTTATGAACAGACTTCCGGAACCAATTACACCCATGCTTCGGGTTAAGTACGCTTCAGGTTGAGTACTCCGCGGACCCATCTGGAACAGATTAATCCACTTTCCATTACTTTCAATGGGAAAGTTCGCTTCAGTTTATGAACGCTTCAGTTTAAGTACTCCGCAGACCGTCTGGAACGGATTAATCCACTTTCCATTACTTTCAATGGGAAAGTTCGCTTCAGTTTATGAACGCTTCAGTTTATGAACAGACTTCCGGAACCAATTGTGTTCATAAACCGAGGTACCACTGTATAGATATATATATATATTGCAGCCGGGACCATACCAGATGCCTCTATAGCAGCATATGGAAGTCCATAACAATTAAATATGTAAAGAGATTCAGTCCATATGAAAGGTATCATATATGAGAAATACTTGTATAGGATTGAATCATACTAAATAGTATCTAAGAAAAGATACATATTGAATGTTGAATGTTGCCCCCCCCCCCAGTCTCTCATCCCTTACACTAGAGAAATTGCCATCTCATAAGCACAGCCTCCTGCCTCTCAAAATTTCACTTTAAAACAGTAACAAAAACCTTTCTATCCCTTTTCCCTGTAGCAGCTTTGTAACACTTTCCACCCCTCTGAATGGTCAGAATAAAGGCTTGTTCAGAGGCTTATCACAGCCCCTGCAAAAACAGCAGCAGAAATAATGGGATGTCAAGGACTTTTTGGAGCAGGATCACCATGCCCTGGTTGAGCATGCTAGGTGTGTGTGTGTGTGTGTGTGTGTGTGTGTGTGTGTGTGTGTGTGTAGGGCCAGCCCACAACATTCTGGCACCTGAGGTGAACCACAAATTGGCACACACACACCCCTCCCCACCAGGGAAGAAGAGGTGAGTGAAGTTCCCCATGAGGAACAAGCAGGGAACAAGGCTCTACATTGGGATATATTGCCCCTGTGGATCCTGCCCTCAGAATTGGGCTGATTGTGTGTGTAAGTGGGGCTTCACGGCATCTTTGCTCATGTAGAAGAGCGACATATTGGGCTCTGTGATTTGTTGGAAGCACAAAGCTTTTCGATTGGCCTGGCTTTGAATAAAATCAAGGGGCAGGGCCTTTAGACTAGGCATAGGCAAACTTGGCCCTCCAGATGTTTTGAGACTGTGGGAATGTTAGGGATGTGGATTAGGATATATTATTAGATAGATCCTATCCAAGCTTGTGTTAGCAAGCTTCCAATATCAGCAGAGTGACATTCCCCTTTTGTGTGCAGCAAAGCGTGTGTGTTCAGGTTTGCTAAAACCTGTATAATATTATACTTCCTGGCAAAGTCCCCTTTTGTCCCTCTTAAAAGAAATACACAACACAGTGTTTATAAAATAAGATAGAGTTTACTTACAGTTTCATCCTGAGTTAACAGCATAATCTCAGAAAGGCAGGCTTACGTAGAAAAGTTACAGATATATACATGTGGAGACTACTTGGTAAAGTAAGGCTCCATTTGGTCTCTCTCTTGGCTGCAGGCCAAGAGGGAGAACCATGCTAACTGGAGATTCTCTGGAGATGTGTTCCCATCGAAGGAGAGAAGGCTAAGAGAGAGAATGGCTGCTGGCTAGGGGCTTTTGTCCCTGCTAATCCATCTCATCTGCATATTTGGAGGAACAGGAACTTAGTTAGGTGTCCCTCCAGGTGAGTTCCTGTTAGTGGACACTCTAGGAACTGTTGTGACTTGTCTGCCCTAGTGTTCCATCCCACAGAGACTACAAATCCCACCATCCCTGACCAATAGTCCTGTTAGCTAGGGATGATAGGAGTTGTAGTCCCAAAACATCTGGAGGACCGAGTTTGCCTATGCCTGCTTTAGACCCTTCAGTGAAGCAGAAAATTGTTTTGAGCCTAGTTCTAGCAACTCACTTCAGGGACCCTGAGTTTGCAGAATCTGCCTTTCAGAGGCAGCAATGCTTCTGAATACCAGTTGCTGGAAGCCTCAGAAGTGTCAGAGGCAGATTTAAGGCAGCACGACTGGCTCCGCATTACTGGGGTTTGAGCCTAGGGGGCACCATGGGACATTGTAGTGAATTCAGTAGAATAGAAGGCAAGAGGCTGGGATTTTGTCCTCTCCCAGGGCACCGCTGAACTTTGAAAGACCAAAGTCTGCCACTGAAAGCGTTCAGGTCTTGCTTCGTGGTTTCCTAGAGGCATCTGGGTGGCTATTATGAGAACAGGATGCTGGACCAGATGGGCCTTTGCCCTCATCCAGCCGGGCTCATCTTATCTTCCTACCTAGGTCTTGAGTTCTTATCTATTCAGATACCAAAGCAGCTTCCAACATGGCAGCCTTCCTTGGTGTAGCCACTGGGGAGACTTTGAACACTCTGCCTGAAAAATGGCCTTCAGAAAGGTCAAATTGGACATGCTGATTCCAGGTGCAGAAACCCATTTCCAAAGGTCTGCTGCAAATAGTGGCTGAACTTTACCATGTAGCCTTGACATACGACGAGAGATATCTTTAGAGACGTCTCTGTTTGCCATTGTATCATATGCGCGGCTTGGAGAGCATTGAGAAAAGCAAAGGAGGAAGAAGAAGAAGCATATGAAAGGGAAAAGGCTTTCCTTTGGGGAAAACAGCCAAGAGCATCTCACGACACTTGGAGATTGCTCTTCTCCCTCCCCCATGCCTTCCGTTTTTAGCCAAACTCTCATTTTCTTCCTTCTTTTCTGGAGCTCTCTGCTCCCCTCCCACTTCAAATCAAGTCAAGGTCAACACACACACACACACACACCAGTTCTGCTTTAGAGCACAAACACATGTACAATAGGAAAAATGATTTTTCATGAGCAAGGCATCCCCAGATCAAACACACAAATCCTCCATCGCACAGCACAATTTATTTCCCCCTAATTAGCTGCCTTTCTTGTTCATGAGCTTCGGCCTTCATCAGGCAGGCTCGTGTCCTCCGATTCAGGGCTGCTGCTTCCCTTTCCGGAATAAGAAGTGGAGTTCCCGTAACCAACCCTCCCTTCATCACAACCTCACAGCGGCATAATCAAACTCTGTGTGTGTTTGTGCGTGGGGCTGCGGCTGCGTTTGAACGTTGTTCTCCATTAGTTCTCATCTCTGTTCTCGAGAAACTCTGACCTCCATTTTCAATCAATTCTCAGTTATTAACCAGCAATGAATAGCGGCAAGGCCTGTATTTGCAAATTGAATATAATAAACCCGTCCGTTTTCAGAGGTCCTGGGGGAGAAGGCAGCAGGTCTGCAGGGAGATTTCTTCTTCCCCTCTTCATCATTGATTGTTGGCCCTTCCGGGGGCATTGCTAAACCCTTAAAAGGCAAATGTGCATGAAGTTTATATCTGCTGGTGTCTATGTCTTTAGATTGGCTTTCAAAGGGAAAGTGGCCAAGTAAACCAGGAATGGGAAACTTGTGGTAGCGGCACTCTGCATGTTGTTGAACTTCAAGTCTCATCAGCCCTGGGCAGCATGGCCAACAGCAGGGGCGTAGCATGGGTTCTTGGTGCCCGGGGCATGAATGCACATGCTACAGGGAGCAGGTGGGGAGGGTGGCTGCGCCAACCCAAGCCCTCTCGGCCAACTGAGTCGCAGCAGTCTGAGCCAGCAGTGAGTGAGGAGAGGGAGGTTCTGCCACTGGCCCAGTCCTGGAGGCCTGGCCCGAGTACAACTTGGTGAGGGAGGGAGACTGTTGTGGGGGCACCTGGTTGTGCCCCTCAGATCCTTTAAAAATCTGAACCCAGGGCCATGGCCCCCTTGGGCCTCCTCATGGTATGCCCCTGGGGTGTGGTTGAGCTGGAGTCCAGTCACCGTTGGCAGGCCAAAGGTTCCCCAAACCTACTGTAAACAAAATAATGAGAGAGAGGGAGAGGGAGTGTGCCTGGTCCAAATGACGCACACTGGCCCACCTTCTATTCCCATCTATAAAAAATCACTTCCTTGGAATAAATCAAAAGCCAACCGGTATAAAGCATGGTGTTCTCCTCAGACTTTGTTAGACCTTCTGCCACAGCCAGTGCTTAGGGACGGGCAAGAAGTTCGATTTGGGTCACTTTTAAACCTGTTTGTATCACATTTGCATCTTCCAAAAATATGAGAACCGAAACCCTTTGAAATATGCACTTCTCTGAATTTTGCAAAGCAGTTCTCGAAGCTGACAAAACTAGGTCTTTCAGAGGGAAAGTGGGCATAAAAATGGATGTGTTGGTGAAAAGTACCTTTAAAATGCATTATATTAGGGGGAATAGCTTGCAAAAAAATGTATGTGTTAGTCAAAGCTGTATGTGGAAATGTGTTGATTGGGAGAAGCTTGCACTAAATTGCTGTTGAATTCTCATGGGGTTGTGTTGTTTTTTTAAGGCAGATAGCTGCAGAAATTCAGAGAAATGAATTTAAGATTGGAAAAAAATAGAAACAGAGAAAAGTGAAAAAGACACACTGTTGCATTGCAGGGGGGGGTGTTACCTGCTTTGCCTGAATATCATTAATGCACCCCAGAAAGTTCATGCATCCGATCAGGGCATGTTTTCCCAAGGGAGAACATTTATCCCCTATAATCGACCTCTGGCACCTCCATTTATTGGAATGTCATTTTAAGAGAATCTACAAGCTGGCACAGCCCAGGGGGTGGTCAAGAACATTCAGGCGCACCCCTTCCCATAGTGATAAAAATATAACAAAACCTATCAGTTGTACCCACACCCACAAAACCTGCTTCCTCATGTAAGGCTGGCCATGAAGTATCCGAATCTCTAAATCATTTAGGATGGGGAATGAGCAGAGTTGACAGCAGCTGGTGCCAACCTGGTACCCTCCAGATGTTTTGGCCTAAAACATCTGCTTTGGGTGAGTGGGGATTGTGGTCCAAAACATCTCGAGGGCAGCAGAGTTGGCAGAGGCTGATTTACAGTAACTCCGTGGAATCATTAAGGTGACCTACTTTTTTGCAGGTGGCTGGGAGGATAGAGAATATTAGGTTTGCTTCTCCAGATGCGAAAATGATGAGCAGTGAGTTTGGGGTTAAAAATAAGACTTCATGGGAGGAGAGTGGGAGCCTTTCCCTCTTCGGAATCCTTATCTGATTCAGCCTCTAATGGAACCGCACCGCGCTCGCTTTGCATCTCCGCGCCTTGGGAATTCCAAGTTCTGCGATTTCAGGAGCGTGTGGAGGGGGCAGAGAGTCAACGTAAACGTGGGCAGCTTTGCGGTCCTCAGCGGAGATGGGCGCCGGAGTTATTCCCCACCTTCCCCTCCTACCTCCAGCAGCCTTGCTATATGAACCGCACCCCGGGAAGAGGGCGAGGCTGTGGATTATCTAGCGGTGGTCCCCGAAACTCCCCCAACCTGCCCACCCAACCCTCCGCATCCTATCCCTTTCCGGAGACTGTGTGCCCACATGGAACGGGTTATCCCCCCCCTCTCCTCCTCCCCGCAGAACAGCTGAACTTCTGAACCGTTCGCAGAGTGACCTTCAACGCACAGCCACCTTGGGTAGCGCCAGTCGCAAGAGAGAACAAAGGAAGCGAAGGGAGCGAAAGCGTAATGGGGGCGGGGTAGAACATTCAGCAGCAGTTTGAGGACAGAAAGAACTGAGGCGGGGGGGGGGAACCGTGCAAACCCCCCCTCCTTCAACCTCCCCCCCTCAGTCCATTTCCTTTATCATTATACGCACTGAGGGTCGGCGCGCACACCGCCTCTCCAAAGCGGCGGCGAGTCCTGAAGACCGGCCACTCTTGGGCTCTTCTGGGCCATGCGCCCGGGGTACTTTTACGCATGGAGCTCTCTCCAAAGCGCACGGCTCAGCATCCCGCCGCTGCCGCTCAGCTGGGTGGGAGCCCTTTCTCTCGGCTCGCTCGCGTGGCTCTGCTTCCAGCCGCTCTCCGGGCTCCCCACCCCCTTTCTCGCTTTCTCTCCACCCCTTTTTCCCTCCCCTCCCTTCGCTGAAGTCTGAAGTTTCCCGTGTGCGCAAAGGCGAAGCGCTCTTCGGCGCCGTGTGGTTCTTTTCTCTCTTTCTCTCTCTAGCTCACATATATATCTCTATATCTCTATTATATATATATATATACACATACATTCCTCTCTCGCTCTCGCTCTCTTCTTTTTAGCCTTCTACAAAAGATTTGGTGGAACTGACTTGGTGCAAAGGGGACCGGAGCCAATTTGGAAGAAGATCGGCTTTCCATCCTTCCTGGGGGGATCACAGGAGGATAAAGGGAGGCAAAAAAAAGGTGGGGTCTCCTTGCGGGTGGGGAGAGGAAAGAGATCAGGCATGCTTCAGGCACCAAGGATGAGTGGCTTTCTTCCCTGACCCTCTCTCAGGGCACCCACCCACCTCCCCCTCTCTCCGGAGCTGCTCGTGGGATTGACATTGCTGGAGACCTCCTATCCCCAGGGGAGGTGGGGAGAGAGCGAGAGCGAGGAGGGGGGAATCCTGACGCTCTCCGCTCGGAGTCCTTGGAAGTAGATTTTTGCTGCCTGGTCGGATGTGAACGGCAAAAGAGACGGCTATGCGTGTGGGAAGACAGAGGTCCGTGAAACTAAGGTAAGGCGGCACCTCCTCCCCCAGTCCCTGTCAGAGTGGGGGGATGGGGGGAGAAGTGTCCTGGCAGCCTCTACCCCCTCCCCAAAGCCTTTTTCGGCCCCGATCCTCTTCACATTTACTCGGGAGTATACCCCCGCAGAGTTCCAACAGGGCATACTTCCGCTCTCTCCGAGGCAGCGTGCGCGCAAGAGGATACTGGAACTTGGAGGCTGGGTAGGTGAGGGGCTTACTTCCGAGTAAACGGGTCCAGACTCCAGGAGCGAGCCCAGCTCTTCCCGACCCCTTCGATTCCCACTCGCCATGCGAGGCGTTTGAACAATGACTTTGTGGCAAGCGCATCTCCCTCCCACTCCCACCCCCCAAAATATCCATCCTGTCTCTTATTTCGCCCTTTCACCCCTCACTTATTTCAGAAACTAGAAGCCCAAGATTGGGGAGCGGGGAAATACACTGTGTTTCACATTCTTTCGCTACGCATCCACCCCTCTCCTCTTTCTCGCCTTCCCTTTGAGAAATGTGCGTCTCCGCCAGGCTTCTGGGGACAACCTCACCTTTTCCCACATTCCTTTTTCATTGAATTTATTGAATTATTATTACTCCTCCCACACTTAGACAATGCGGGGGGGTGTGTGTGGAGAGAGACGAGTCCTCCCCCACCCCCACCCCAAATGGTCCGCGTGGAGCAGCGGCGAAGCTGCCGCTTGGAGAGACCCACCCGAGGTCGCTTGCGGAGAGCTAGCTAGAGAACAATGAAGCTGGTGGATCTCCCTCGCTCTCCACCCTTTTTCTTTCTATTCCACCTTCAGGTTTTGCCTGCCTGGTTTAACTCTTTCCTCTCTCTCTTTCTCCTCTTCTGCTGCTTCTATTTAACCCTCTCTGATCCCCCCACGCCTTTCCACATCTCCCCACTTAACTCTTTCCTGTCTCGCTAACCCTTTCTCGCCCTGCAAGACCACATTTGGAGAGCGATTTCTCCCCCTTTCCGCCCCTTTCCGACTTCCTTTTCACATTTGCTCGCCGTCAACCCTACTTTGCCTTTCTTGCCCCTCCTCCCGCTATGTAAATTTACACCACCCGATGCTAGCCCTACTCAGAGTAGACCCACTCGAATGAAAGAAAACGCCAACCATTCATTTCAAAGTATGTACGCTGAGTAGGGTTTAGTTGGGTGTAACCGGTTATCATAACCAAAGTATCTTACCCAAAATACTCTGTTTGTGGCAGGGACCCATCCATTTTTAAGCAACCATGTGTATCTCAGTAGTGCTACTATAGCAAGTAAGCAATGCTAAGGATCATTTGTACCCATTCTTCTTAATTCTTCTTAACTTTCTGCTTCCTTTGGTTCATTCTTCCCTTCCATTCTTCTCAGAAAACTAGAGAGGGCATTGGCAAGTAGTAGATTCAAGGCTGATGGAAGGAAGTCTTTCTTCACATTGGGTAATGTTAACTTGTGGAACTCACTGCCACAAGACAGGAACAAAGGGAACTGCCTTAAACTGAGTCGGGCCACTGCTGCATACTGCTCACCATTGTCTACTCTACACCGACAATTCAGTGAAAAAAAGGGAGCTTGATAGCCATTGAGAAACCCCCCTCCTCCTCCTCCTCCTCCTCCTCCTCCTCCTCCTCCTCCTCCTCCTCCTTCCTTCATGGACCCCTCAGCCATGATAGCAAAATGAAGCCTCCATAGCTAGAGGCACTCTACCTCTGAAAACAAGTTGCTGGCAATATGCAGGAGGGGAAGGCTGTGCCCCGTTATGTCCTGCTTAGGATAGGATGAAGGACTAGAACAGAACAAAAGCTTTGGCTTGATCCTGCAGGGCTCGTTCTTATTTATCCCATTCACACCTCTCTTTCCCCAATTCCCTACACTGAAGCCTCTCTCACCCACATAACACACTTTACGTGGAGTTATTCCGTGTTCCTTTTACCCTTCAACTGCGACTTCACATGGAAAGCTAAACGAAAAATGGACATTGTTGCTCCAACTTTATTACTCTGAAGTATGGGGCAATGGATGCGGAACAGAAGCTGGCGGTGCCCAATGCTGCCCCTGTAAACCCACACTGAATGCCAGGGGCAGTTCATCCAGTTTTGCTGCCTGAAGTTCCACCTGCCCCCCTCACTGCTCCACTCACTGGGGTCACACAGCGTAACTTCTGTGTTCCAGTGGGATCTTGCAAAGGCTGCTTCTCTGGCATCACCGGGAAGAGAGTACCCATAGAGGTGCCCCTTGGGTTTGACCGCCTGAGGCACCTGCCTCAGCCTGCCTCATGGACCAGCCGGCCCTGGCTGGTTCAAGAAAATGAGCGATTTGTCTTCATGTATGAATGAAAATGTCCACGTCCCCCCAGCTGTTCCTTCCTTTTTCCTATTTTGTTATTCCTGCTTGGTTTCACCTCTGCTTCAGGGATTTTCAAAACACTCACTCATGCACACATATACACACCCTCCTGAGAAATTTCAGGTGGAGACAGACAGACAGCTACGTATTTACATTTGGTGGGAGAGGTTTGAATGCAGGTCCCCTGCCCCCAAAACAACAGACGGGGCTTTTGCCAGACCTGCAGCCAGTCATATGCACGTTTACTCAGAAGTAAGGGCCGAACTGGGCATTGTGTGGGAGCTCTGTGTTAGAAGTTCACGATCTAATTTTATATTATTGTTTTTGTAAAAGTGTGCCTTGGTTTGAGTTGGGGCCACTGTGTGGCAGAAAAGAGGGGTGCTCTTATCCTTTCCCACCCCCACATTTCCGTCCAGATCAATAACATCCCTGTGGAGCTCTTATCAGCCACATAAGGGGGCTGCCTGCCTGCCTGTTTTTCCATCTGCGGTTGGGGAGCAAGGGATGGGGGGTGCAATCTGTTTGGGAATGCATTTGGGGACAGGGTTAGACCTCCCCCTCCCATGGCTCAGATCCAAAATGGAGCCCTCCGTTGGCTGCTTTTTGCAGAAGAAAAAAGAAAAGAAAAATTGCATTGTGTGCACCAACATAAGATGGGGTTTTTTGAAGTCTCTCAAAGTTCTAGGGGGATCGCTCCCAAGTAACTGTGCTTGAGAGTTGGTGACTTGCCCAAGGTCACCCAGTGAGTTTTTCAGGCCAAGCAGAGATTCAAACTGTGGTTGCCCAGGCCCTAGTCTAACACTCCAACCACGTCACCATGCTGGGGTTCCTTAAAGTTGCATCTACCTTTATTCTGCCCATTGCTGTTTGACAGGGCCGGCAGAGGACATTTTGCTCTCCAAGGTAAAGAGCAGCATTAGAGCGGGGGTTGGACTAGATCAGGGGTGGCCAACTCCCAATAGACTGCGATGTACTCACAGAGTTAAAAGCTGGCAGTGATCTACCCCCTTTTGGGGGGTTCAGGTCAAAGTAATTGAGCTTTTTCTAGGGAGGGAGAAAGCCATGCTTTTGGGGTGCAGGGCAAAAATGTTGGGCTTTTTCTAGGGGAGCCAAACTTGTTGAGCTTCTTTGGGGGGAGCCAGTGATCTACCACAGATGTCCAGTGATCTACCTGTTGGACGTGCCTGGACTAGATGATCCACAGGGTCCCTTCCAAGCATCCAAGTAAGAAGCAACGTGTTGGAAGCTTATAAAAAATTATGCTTGTCATGGGGAAGGTGGGTAGAGAAAAGTACCCCTCCCACTCCCGTAACACATAGATAAACTGTAAACTCCCTCCCAAATGAGGCAGTGGTGGCCAGCAACCTATTGCTTGGAAAGACACAGATTCAAGGAGGAAAGGGCTACTGATGGATACTAGCCAGCATGGCTATGCTCAGCCTCTGCGGCTGGAGGCAGCAATGCTTCTGAATGCCAGTTCCTGGAAACCACAGGAGGGGGAAATGCTCTTGTGCTTGAATCCTGCTTGTGGGTTGGCCTCTTTGAGAACAGGACGCTAGACTAGATGGGTCGTTGGCCTGATCTAGTAGGCTCTTCATATATTCTTACCAAAACGTCTCCCTTAGTTGTTGTCTGCCTTTCCCCAAGAGCTCACCCCCCTCTTCTTCACCTAACTCTTTCGTCCTCCACCATCTACAGGTGCCGGCTGCTATCATGACTGATGGCGAGAGAAGAGAACCCTTCCAGCCCCTGACGAGCGACGAGGTGCAAGTCCCCATAGCTTCTGGCACAGCCACCGGCAAGGCATCCCAGCCTGGGGAGGAGAAAGATGAGGACACCCTCAGTGCTTGTAAATCCATCCAGGACAGCCTGGCTTCGGCAGGATCATCCGCCCGGGATCCAGCCCACGAGGGAGAGAACCAGGTCCCTTACCCTGCACTGGCCTCCACTGTCTTCTTCTGCCTTCACCAGACAACTCGCCCACGAAGCTGGTGTCTCAAACTGGTCTGTAACCCATATCCTTTCTCTCCTGAACCGGGCGATGTCAGTTTGGTGGTTTGGTGTGTGGTTTTTTCGGAGTCCCGTCAACTTTTTGCCTTCTTGGCTTTGGGTGCTGGATTTGAGAAGACGTCTTGGGGGATGGTTGTTTTGGTTGACCGTTTTCACATCTTCTGATGGGTCCGCAGTTTTGAGCTTGTTCTCGACTTGGAATAGCCTTGTGGACAGCTTGTGGTTTGTTTGTTTTCTGGTGAGGCTTAGTTCTCTGAATCCGGAACCAGAAGGTGGGGAAATGAGACTTCTTTAACAGGGCTGTATGCTGCAAGGGTTCAAGGTTGAAGGAGATGTAGGCTGATCTTGCGCTGTGAAGGAGAACCTAGAGAAGGTGGCTTTGGTGGCCCAGTTGAGGCTGATTCTAGTGGTGTCCTGCCTACCTCATCTAGTTGTTGGGCATGCAGCGATTTTTTGTCACAGCGAATCTAATTGTTTCTGCTTGGTCTTGCCCAATCCAGCGTTGGTTGCAGTGACTGGTCAATGCAAGCAAAGAGAAATTTCATGCTTTGGGTTAATGCGTTTTTAAGGTATTTATTTCTCTAGAGCATCCGTAAGCTGCTCTTCAGCCAGTATTATTCCCATAATGGTTTACACAGAATCAAAACAAAACAGTCCCTACTTGCAGGCTTGCAATCTAAAACACACACACACACACACACACACACACACACACACACACACGGGAAAGGGAACAGGAAGGAGAGGAAAATAATAACCCAAATTCCAGACCCCAATTTCTAAGCAGCCTTTCCCATGTTGAGTAGCTGGCACATTTAAGGAGTTTCTTGATGGAGCTGGACCTCCAGGAAAACTGATGACATGAGCTCTGCTTCTCACCTTTCCCACTGAGACAACCTGACACGCACAACTTGGGGGTCACACTCAGCAGCAGATATATTTGGGTGATTCCAAGTAGGCTGACTTTTTTCTTAGTGGTATGGTCTTTTTCCACTCCAGGACAAGGGTTTCCAACCTGGGGACACATCTGGAAATCTAGGAAACGGCAGTGTGTGCCACAAAATGCCCATTTCACAGGAGGAAAAACTAGCAGTGATCAGAACAAGCCCCCCTCCCCCAAGAAAACCCAAACCATTCAGACAAAACGCCTACCCCAAACAAAACTCCAATAAGAAGTAGAAGAAGCCAGGAACCACCAACTCAGCTGCATCAAGGAGGGTGTTTTGGGGTGCTGTAATGCCCATAATTACCACACTGGGGACCCTAACTGTAGGTGGTATCTCCGAGCTACTTTTCAGTTGTTTTTAACTAGGTGTTGACATTTTGACACACCTGTACATACCTAGAAAGAGTGTATCCTGACATCAAAAAGACGAGCTCAAGCGGCCCTCAATTTCTGTCTTAATATATCCTGAAAATCAAGTTGTTTCTGCCGGGAAATGGGATGGTGGAACTGAAGCCCTGGGATGAATCAAAGGACTCTTCCAGGCATCCTGTCTGTTGAGCATTCCTTCTGATTTGTTTACAGGGAGATTAGAGGATGTCGCACCAATGCTTTCCGGTTCATTCCCCCCCCCCCCGGTCCCTCTTCTTCTCATTTGGGGAAGCAGGTTTGTTGCGCAAGATCAACTGAGTTTGTCAGTGTGCAAGTGAATCCCACCCGAAAATTGCGGCTGGAAGCGGCTGGAGGAGGGCTAGGCTGAAAAGGGGAGGTGATTTTAGGCATCCCTACAGACCCTCCCAGGTGCTAAGATCAACAGAGGGCAGGTCCACCTCCCCCAGGAGCTTAGGGGGTGGGGGTGGTCCATGAAAGGGCCTTCTCTGTGGCAGCCCCTAAGTCATGGAACTCCTTCCCCACAGAAGTGCATCTGGCTTCTTCATTATGCCACATTCAGTGAATGCTGAAGACACATCTCTCTATCCTGGCCTGGGACACCAGAGATGTATGCTTTCAGAGGCTGTTCTATTTTAAAGAATGTAACATTTTTACTGTTTTTAATTCTAGAATTTTAAAAGTGCCGTAACCCACCTTGGGGCCAGCAGGCAGGTTTTGTTGGCACTGCTAATAATAATAATAATAATAATAATAATAATAATAATAATAATAATAATTTGAGGGTGGATGGGTGGCATTGATAGGAATGGCAAGGTGGAATTCTGGGTCCCACTAAGTAGGAATCTGTTTACTGCCATGTCAAAATCACAGTGAAGTTTTTGGCTGTTGCAAAAAGCTCAGGGGAGACGGAGAACAGCAGGGGACACTTCAACAGTTTACATAAGAGGGTTAGGAGATGCTGGTTGATTCACGGGCTGGAAAATAATATATATATATTTGCAAGGGGATTAGCTTTTGACCTGATGCATGGCTGCGGCTTGGGGCTTTTAAATCAGATGGGATGAACTGCCTCTCAGGGGGACGAGGAGTGAGTTTTGCTTCTCCCAGTTTACATGGCTGATACCAGGGTGGGCTTCCATAAAACCCCAACAAAATGTGGTCTTTCAGAAGGAGGATGCTATGAAGGGGCTGGATCTCATACTGGGACAAGGCTGGCTAGAGACTGTGTTTTGCTTGGGGGGGGGTTGGTTTGTTTGGTTTGTGAATATGTTGATGCTAGACAAAGTCTGGTCATTGGTCCCTGTAGCCCTGTAGATGTGGAGAGCCGGAAGCCTCCAAATGGTTACAGCTGATTGGTCCAAACACTGAGCCCCATTGCAGTAGGAAACTCCCCATAAATATCTCCATACCACAGCCAAGGAGCCCATTGGCAATGTCAATGAACCTCAAACTGTCCATTTGCAGGTGCAGTTTGGACCCCAGACAAATGGTTCTTAATCATTTTTCTTCTTCTTCCCTGGACCGCTGGGTGGAAAAATGCTGACAGTCCCCTTAATGATTTCCCTGCTTCTCGTAGCAAATTGTAATGTGCTGTGCTAGATACTGTATGATTTTTAATTGTGTTTTCATTCCTCCTTTTATTTCGTTATCACGTTACAATTAGAATTGCTAATGCAATAAAATACAATTTAAGGAATGAAAGCAGCCATAAAAATGCATTTAAAAATCAATAGGAATCTGCAATGTGATGGACGTGCTGTCTTGCATCTTCAGCCACAAATCCACGGGCAAACCGCAGGGCCACTTGAATGAAGCTTGCAGGCTGTGGTTTGGGAAGCCATGCCCCAGACTATAGACCATGGGGGCATCAAAAATGGCATGCGGCCGTGGCGTAGGTGAGCTGAGCTTGGCTTGGCTTGGCTTCTGTTCAAAGGGGGCTATGCACCCTGTGCTCTGTTAAATTCCAACCAGTGGGAGATGAAGGGGGAGAGGGTGACACAGCCAAGTTTGGCCAGTGTTGGGCCCTTCATTGCTGCTGGAACTCTCAGCCAGTGCCCAAGCTGGCTGACCACTGGCACAAAGGCCTGCTACTGGACTCAAGATTTAAACCAGTTTGATACCCCTGCTTTATAGATTGAACCTGGTTTGCTGTAACTGAATTGCAGATTTCAGCAAGTTCAATGGCCATTCCCTCTTCCCAGGAAACCGTGGAGATTGTAACTTTGGAGAGGGCATGAGAACCCCCTAAGATTCCCCAAGTGGGTGATACTGCCCCCTGGGGGCGGGTGGTGTGATTAGCTAGGAGGCGGCAGGGGGTCGCTGCAGGTGTAAATGGCTACCTGATTTTAGAAGTTCACAACTTCTGCTAAGTTAATTAAAGTAAATAGTTTTAACTGGATTTTGAATGCACATGCAATTGACTGTTCCCGTTTTTGAATTTCATTGTGCTTTTTTTTGTTCCTAAGCTGGTCATGCAACCCCCTATTCTGAATAAGGCTTTTCATAGTGGGGCACAGGAAATGGGTTTATGGAACTAAAAGTTGGGGAATGACTGAACTAAGGAAATGATTCCCAACTTCAATAACACACACCTATTCCCAGGATTCTTCAGCGGCAGAGGGACGTCAATAGTTAAAATGGTATAAGAATGATGCAAGCTTGCAGCGTATATAGGCACACATATCAACATCTTGCTTTGTCTCTTTTGCTAGGATCAGAGAAAACTGCCTTATACCAGCATCCATCTAGCTCAGTGCTGCCAACACTGGCTGCCAGCATCTCTCTGGAGTTTCAGGCCAGAGTCCCTCCCCCAGCTCTTTCTGGAGATGCCAGGGCTCGAACCCAGACCTTTTGCAGGCACAGTGAATGCTCTACCACTGAGCAGCGGCCCTTTCCCGTTGCTTGCAGGATGGGGAGGGCAACTCTATATTAAAACAGTGCCGTCGAGTGCTTTCCACTTTGCAAAAGGACCACAGGAGGAATAAGCCCTCTGCCCCGAGGCGGACACAATCTAAAATTCCACACCAGGGAAGGCAATGAAGGGAAGGCAGAGGCTGTGCAGATTTCGGTTACTGATTATTTATTTCAAAGTGCTTGACAAAGGAAATGTACATTAAGGGCATAGTGTCAACGTGTTGATAGTTCCACAGCCGGTGCGGCGACAAACAACTAATGCAGGGGAAGGGGGGCTTTTGAAGCTCAGGGTTCTCATTGGCTTCTTCCCAGAGGGTGGGAGACATCACATGCCAGTGGTGGGTGGGGCCAGAGGCAAAAGTGGGTGGAGCAATGAACGTAGCATTTGCCTCTACCCGGGACATTAGTTTCCACACCCATTCCTCTTTATCCTCCATCAAGGCAGGCAAGAAGCAGTATCAGAGGTCAGGTGGTTGGAGTGGGTGATCCTTGGGGGTATTTCCCAACCCTGCAAGTCTATGATCCATGGGTCTACTCATTTTATATATATGTAGGGCTGCCAATTCAGGAGCATTCCCCAGCCCTGAGATTTCAGGGCTCAAACCAGAGACCATGGTGATGTCCTGGGGTGGGCCCTGGAGATGGAAGTTAATTGGGAGAGGGGAGCAGAGACAGGCAGACCTTTCCCTGTGAGTGTCCATGCTGAAATTTGCAGCCTGAAGCTTGCAAATTGCACGCATGGCCTTCTTAATCATTTTTCATCATTATTAAAGGTATTCTCGCCCACCTGTAAGCTCAAACCCTCCACCTGCCACCAGGATGGGGCCAGCAGAACCTGGAGAACTGAGTCCACACCTGAAGGTGCGGTAGTCCTGTTATTTGGGCCCATTTACACATAGTAGCCTTTTCCTTTTCATACACACACACACACACACACACACACATATACACACATATATATGGAAAGGAAAAGGCTACTATGTGTAAATGTGTAATTTTTTATTTATTTTCCATTTAATTATATACATTCACCTCATCATTATCCACTTATCGACTTCCTTCCCTCCCACCTCACGGCTTTCAAAATTAACCTTTATTTCATTGCATTTTGTACGTTTTCCAATTCTAGTTGCACAGATTACAAAATGACTCAAAATTTAAATAAATACAGTGGTACCTCGGGTTACAAATGCTTCAGGTTACAAACTCCGCTAACCCAGAAATAGTACCTCAGGTTAAGAACTTTGCTTCAGGATGAGAACAGAAATCGTGCTCTGGCGGCAGCGGGAGGCCCCCTTAGCTAAAGTGGTATCTCAGGTTAAGAACAGTTTCAGGTTAAGAACGGACCTCCAGAACGAATTAAGTTCTTAACCAGAGGTACCACTGTATAGAAAGGTAGAATAATTCTCATTACAAGTCTTAAGGCAACCTTGCTAGTGATGTTACTCGCTTACAATAATCTTTCAATTATCGTATAAATTTACCCCAGTCCTTTTTGAATACTTGATCTTGCTGCTTTCGGATTTTTCCGGTCTGCTTCGCCAGTTCTGCTAAGTCCATCATCTTCTTTCTGCAAAGTCCACTCTTCTTTCATTGGTACTTCTTGTTACTTCAATTTTGGGGCTAAGAGAATTCTTGCCGCGGTTGTTGCATACATAAACAGCCTTTTGCCTTCCCTTGATATCTTGTTACCCACTATCCCCAATAAAAAGGCTTCTGGTTTTTTAACAAAAGTATTTTTAAACAGTTTCTTTAACTCATTATATACCATTTCCCAGAAAGCCTTTGCCTCTTTACCTCTTAACAAGTCCGCCACATGTGCTAGAAGATACCTTCCCTTTCTTTACATTTCCAACACTCATTGTTTCTTGTTTTGTACATTTTAGCCAGTTTGCCTGGTGTTAAATACCAGCTATACATCATTTTCATAACATTTTAAGTGTACTGCATGCAGTAAAATGAATACCTTCCTTCCACAACCTAAATGATGCCTTATGAGGAACAGCTTAGGGAGCTGGGTATGTTTAGCCGGGAGAAGAGAAGGTTAAGGGGTGATATGATAGCCATGTTCAAATCTATAAAAGGATGTCATATGGAGGTCTTTAAGCAGAAGCTTCCTGTAGAGGTAATCACCAGGGTGATGGGCCATTAAGAGAAACAAAGGAAAGGGGATCAACGTGAATTTGAATATGATAGCCATGCTCAAATATATGAAAGGATGTCATATGGAGGAGGGAGAAAGATTGTTTTCTGCTGCTCCAGAGAAGCGGACACGGAGCAATGGATTCAAACTTCAAGAAAGAAGATTCCACCTAAACACTGGGAAGAACTTCCTGACAGTAAGAGCTGTTCAGCAGTGGAATTTGCTACCAAGGAGTGTGGTGGAGTCTCCTTCTTTGGAGGTCTTTAAGCAGAGGTTTGACAGGCATATGTCAAGAATGCTTTGATGGTGTTTCCTGGTTGGCAGGGGGTTGGACTGGATGGCCCTTGTGGTCTCTTCCAACTCTATGATTCTAATACCTTCCTTCCACAACCTATCCAAAATCTTTAGCCCATAGTAGCCTTTTCCTATGTGGTGCCCTCTGGCTGGCGCTGATGGGATGTGTGGTGGGAACCATCTTGGGAAAGCCTGCTTGTACAGCTTGTCTCGCCCGTCTTCCAGAACCGGGATTGCCTTTTCTCAAATAGCTTTACAGCAGAGGTAGCCATCTCCGATTTCCAGCCAAGGCATCCAGGCCCTATGAAACGTGCAGTGCCTGCTCTCGCTACTTGCCAGGCATCTTGCAGCTTCTGTCCTGCCAGCATTTTGATGAGCATTATTTATTAATATGGTGATTATCGATCTCGCTTTAGTTAAGCAATGAAACTTGGTGCGTCTTAAAAATGGGCTCTTCCGTGCCTCTCCTTGGCAACGGCGAGGAGAAGAAGTGTTCTACGGAGACAACAGTCCATAATAATCCATTACTAAGTGCAATCAGAGAGAGAGAGAGAGAGAGAGAGAGAGAGAGAGAGAGAGAGAGAGAGAGAGAGAGAGAGAGAGAGAGAGAGAAAGAGAGACTACATCAGCTTTATGGGTTCAGTTGTCCCCTTGCTTTAGCCGGTTGCTAACGCTGGCCAGGCTTTAAATTGAATTAGTTCTCGAAGGTTTGGAGGTAATTAGGGCCCCAAGGAATGGAATACAAGAGTTGGAAGGGATCCCAAGGGTCATTTAGTCCAGCCCTGTGCATTCTTCTTCTTCTTCTTCTTCTTCTTCTTCTTCTTCTTCTTCTTCTTCTTCTTCTTCTTCTTCTTCTTCTTTCACTCATAGCCGAGTAAGATTGTCTTCCATAAACACGGTTTTAAAAGTGAGCCTGTAAGTGACTGTGGAGGCCAATTCTGGATCCACACATCCTTGCACAGTGGGGACATTGGTTCCTGGGCAGGAGTTGATCATGGTAAGGTTTTGCCAAGTGAACCTTCCTCTTAGCACATTTCTCCCTTGCATCCTGAGTTCGAGTGTCTTCAAAGCCCATGACACCTTTGGTCAACGCTGTTCTCCAACTGGAGTGCTCGCAGGCAAGGGTATCCCAATTGTTGGTGTTTATACTACATTTTAAAAAAATTGCCTTAAGCCAGTCTTTAAACCTCTTTTGTTGACCACCAGTATTACGCTTTCCATTTTTAAGTTCGGAATAGAGTAGTTGTTTTGGAAGACAATCATCAGGCATCTGCACAACATGACCAATCCAATGAAGTTGATGTTGAAGAATCATTGCTTCAACACTGGCGATCTTTGCTTCTTCCAGTACACTGGCATTAGTTCACCTGTCTTCCCAAGTGATGTGTAAAAATTATTGGAGACACCGTGCAATGCAGGAATCACAGCTAAAGAATCCCTGGAGATGGCCAGCCAAGCTCTGTTTAAATACCTCTGAGAAAGGAAAGACTCCCCTCTCTGAGGTAGTCTGTTCCACTGTTGAACAGCTCTTATTATTGGAAAATTCTTCCAAATGTTTAGTCAGCTAAAAGCTTCTCTGGGTCCACATCATATAGGATCTCAGGCCACCTCTGACTCACTTTTTCTCAAAATGTCCCAAATGTTTCAACCTTTCCAACATCGCCTTTCTCCACCCCTTTCCTCACATTAGTTATGGGAAGTCTGAAAAGATTGGCACTCACAACCTGGGTTTTGGAAGGATAATAATAATAATAATTTATTTGTACCCCGCCCATCTGGCTAGGTTTCCCCAGCCACTCTGGGTGCCTTCCAATAAAGATTAAAATACATTAAAATGTTGTTGTTGTTTAGTCGTTTAGTCGTGTCCGACTCTTCGTGACCCCATGGACCATAGCACGCCAGACAATAAAGATTAAAATACATTAAAATATCAAACATTAAAAGCGTCCCTAAACAGGGCTGCCTTGAGATGCCTTCTAAAGGTCTGGTAATTGTTGTTCTCTTTGACCTCTGGTGGGAGGGCATTCCACAGGGTGGGTGCCACTACTGAGAAGGCCCTCTGCCTGGTTCCCTGTAACTTGGCTTCTCATAGCGAGGGAACCGCCAAAAGGCCCTCGGCACTGGACCTCAGTGTCCGGGCAGAACGATGGGAGTGGAGACCTCTTTCAGGTATACTGGACCGAGGCCGTTTAGGGCTTTCAAGGTCAGCACCAACACCTTGAATTGTGCTCGGAAACGTACTGGGAGCCAATGTAGGTCTTTCAGGACCGGTGTTATGTGGTCTCGGCGGCCGCTCCCAGCCACCAGTCTAGCTGCTCCTTTTTGCCACAGTGATGATCACATCTTCATCCCCTCTAAGTGTCCTGATTCCCCAGGGACAGTCCTGGAATTACATAAGCCCTCCCAGTTTCTGCTTTGATCCTAGAACTTCCCGCTCTTCCTTTTCCCCTTCTTTTCCACTTCTCAGAGAACAATTAACAGAGGTGGGTGTGTAGGTATTAAAATGGGGTCCTGTTTCTACGGCAAATAAAATCCCTGCCCCATATAGAGGAAAATGTTGATGCTGGCCTACAAAAAACCTTCCAAAGATTTTGAAGGGAAATACCACTAGTCCACTTTAGATTCTTTCAGTGCCATGATTCCGCAGCCAGACATTTGTTAGGAAACGTGTGGGGTGTTTATTCCTTTATTGTAAATTGAGCCCTATACTCTCTACTCAGAAGTAAGTCCTACTGTATTCAATGGTGATTACTCCCAGGTAACTGGGTAAAGACTGTGCAGCCTTACACTCCAGTCCTAAGCATTTTTATTCAGAAGTCCCACTGAGTTTAATAGGATTTACTCTGCTATTTTCCTAACCATTCTCACAGTTTCTAGTATTAGTACATATTAATATTTCACCTATTTCTCTAACAGGGACTCAAGGCAGCTTACCACTAAAATTTTATTTTGTTCCATTTATCTCTGGAAGGTGTTGAGCTCGATCCCTTCCGTCACACATTTATTTTCTTTACAGCGGTCCTGTGAGGTAGGAACTGCCTTCAGATCTATTGCTATATAAATTCAATCAATCAATCAATCAATAACAGGTGAGGCAGAGAGGTTGTAATTGGCTCAAAGTACACTGTTGCGCATGTGTTACATGACGGCTGTTTGTGCGGTGAGATCAAATGCGAGAGAAGTTTCCTGATGTACAATAGAATGTCTGTATTTTCATCGGAAAAATGTTTGAGGGTATGCATTTTGGTTCTAAGGCACAGCCTTCCTGGGGGTAAGCATGCTTTAAAATCCCAAAATGGGATGCAAGCATTCTTCCAGTGCACAGTTCCCGCACCCATGGCCTGGATTCCAGATCAGCGGCTTACAGAACAGCTGCAATCCCACTCTCTTCCCCTCCCCCCCATAACAAGATAGTCCCACCTGCTTCCTTGCCATGTGGTTTTGCATCCCAGTGTGGCGGTTGAGAAAACCTGAAGTGGAATGTGGTGGTCCAGAAAACGTGGAACTGGAATTCCAGTCCTGGAATCCCTGGCTGCTATGGATGCATCCGTGCTTATTGAGGTAGAATCGGGTGGAAAGGAGAACAGCAGAGCCCCCTCTAATTTGTAACAAGCCGTTTTTGATGAATCCAGCTTCTCCTGCAAGGGGTAAGGAAAGGTGCTTGACCTGCTGCAACCCTCTCTTCCAACCAACTAGGAGGAGGGTTCTCTCTATATCTGCTAGCTAGCTGCCTTTATGCTTCTTTTAAGGCCATTGCTAAGTCCTTAAAAGTCCCTGTGCTGCATATTTGCATAAAATATGCCTATGCTGATTTATATGTAGATATTCAAATTGTAGCCGACTTTCAGAGGGCAAGCTGCTCCATTGGCATCATGAACCTTTATTTTTAAAGCAATGTTTAAAAGAGGGAAGCGGTATATAAATGTAAAGGGAGGCAAATAAAAATAAAAATAATAATCTGTCCCCTACCCTCTCCCAGCTCCCTTTAAGAACACTCCGATCTAATAATAATAGCCTTCATTACATCTTTTTAGGTGCCAAGCAAACATGTTTTTTAGTCTGATTAAGAGCCAATGTCCTTTTAAATGTGTTTGTGGGAGGGGAGTAAATTTTTTGGTTTTGGTTTTGTTCTTACTATGTATTTTTCGCTCTCATTTTGTATTTTTATGTTGTGAAAAGCCCCGTGATCTTCTTATGAAGGGTGGTGTAGAAATTTAATAAATAGTAATAATCTTCTTCCATAACTTGCTAGCTTTATGCAGAGGCTGTGGGATGGGCTACAAGCCAGAACCAGTCCCCCACCCATTGAAAAATCATTTTGCTTCTTCAATGGGGTCCATGATCTGCATAATATAAGTTTGAGTACAGAAAGCCACAGCCGGATGATTGGAAACAGCGATGGTTCTGGATCCCAGTTGCTGGAAGCTGCACGAGGTGAGAGGACTCAAAGGACAGAGGAGTGGGAGAAAAGTGGGGAAGAGCATGTGATTGGGTGGAGGAAGGGGGCAGTGCGCCCCGAGTGTCACCACTGAGTTGGGTGACAAAATGCTGGGCGGCACTCACCGCGGGGCCTGCAGCACGCCCAAGCCACATGTCTCCCCTGGGAGTGACGCGATGACTTGGGCTCCTGCAGGCTCCACGCTGTCCCAAACTGTTCGACCGCCGCCTGCCCCCCAGCTATAGGGCGGCTTAGTGGGAGGAGGCAGGCAGACTCCTTGGAGGCCCCGCAGAGCGTCCTGCCCAGACTTGCCCCGCCTCTGCCCGCGGGCAGCTGGCCCCGCCCCTGGGCTCAGGGCACGCATGTCACCCCAGACGGCCAGTCGGCTTGCTCTGCCACTGGGCAGGGGTGCAAAGACTGAGAGAAAAGGGGAGGAGGGGTGGAGAGAGAGAGAGAGAGAGAGAGAGAGAGAGAGAGAGAGAGAGAGAGAGAGAGAGAGAGAAGGTTGTGAGAGTGAGGGGAAACCCCCCCAAACTTCTGATTCTGACCCTGCCCATCTCTGACCCACGGTTAGCATGCAGACCTCAACAGATCACCCAGTAGTGGAACCCTCAACAGGAAAAAACATGTTTAGTATACAGATTCTGGGGACTAAAAGGGTGTGCGACCAGGGCCGGCTCTAGGTAAGGTCCCGGTGGCGCGGCGCGCCAGGGCGCCGGGCCGGGAGGTGGGGCGCTGCGCGACAAAGCCGCGCAGAAGCCAGACGGGGCGCTGCGAGGGCGGGGGCGCCGGAGCAATCTCCGTGCCTCAGTGCCAGGGCACCTGACCTGCTCCAGACTACCTTGTGTGCGACCAGTCAAATTTCCAAGAAGTTTTAAACCATGCTTCTATTATTTTAAAATACAGTGGTACCTCGGTTTTTGGTACGCTCGGTTTTCGAAGGCCGTTCGAGTTCCGAAACGTTCAAAAACCGAAAACTCAGCACGGAAGCCTCAATACGGAAAACTCAATACGGAAGCCGCGTTTCATGTTTGACTTCCGAGGTGAGTTCGAAAACCGAAGTATTTACTTCTGGGTTTACAGCGTTTGAAAACTGAGGTACCACTGTATAACAAATAATCGCCGCCACCACTATCTGAGGTGGATTAGTTGGCCAGCTGGAGAAGTCGTTTTCCATGTTTGCGCTGTTATCTACTGAGGCTAATAATAATAATAATAATAATAATAATAATAATAATAATAAATGTGGTGTGTGTTTTTTAAAAAAAAAACAGAAGAAGATTCTGCTTCCCAGCAAAGGAGAGACGCTTATTTGTTTATTTTTACACAATCGGCTGAATTCAAATAAATAAATAAATAAATAAATAAATAAATAAATAAATAAATAAATGGGACTGCGTGCTTTTCCAAAATTGCCTCTGGCAAAAGGGCAAGTGGCTTTGGAAGGAATGCCGCCAAAGCATTTCTGTGGCACTTTGAAAAGCGGCGAGATGGAAAGACGGGTGGCGAGACGGAGGGGTGTGTGTGTGCAGGAAAAAGAGCCAGGAGGATTCGGAGAGCACCTGTCTTTGGGAGTCCGGGGGCGGGGGGGGGTGGATTTCTGGGAGGAAAAAAAGATCTGTCAGATTTGCAATGCAGTCGCCAGTCAGCACAATCAGGATATATTGCTGTGCTTCCCAGCTTGGGAATCCCTAATGAACAGGAAAGGCTTCTTTGCACTCAAACTCTGACAGCAGTTATTTGGGACCAGAACGGACATCTACGAAGACCATGTTGCAAACGGTCTGTTCAAATTCTATGCATCTGAAATACTTGTTTTGGGAGGGGGAGCTCTCCAGGCCAACTTTCCCAAATAGGGCAGAGGGTGACATTTGCCAGAGGCAGCAATGCTTCTGAATGCCAGTTGCTGCGAACCACAGGGGGGGGGGAGAGGGTCCTGTGTTCGAATCCTGCTTGCAGGTTTCCTACAGGTATCCATCCGCTTTGCTGCTGTGAGAACAGGATGCTGGACTGTTTGGGCCATTGGCCTGATTCCAATGTTCCAGATTTGGTCCTTTTTGCATTTTTGCGCCAACCTCCGCAATTCGCGCTTCTCGATACAGTATGTGAAATGAAACGAAGCCATCTTTCGACAATTGCAATTCCCTGAATTTTGCAATGCAGTTGTCCAACCCAAAAATGTGTGCATGACATGCATGTGTGAGCGAAAATGACATGCAGGTCATAGAAGCATAGAATTGTAGAGCTGGAAGGTACCCCAAGGTTCATCTAGTCCAACCCCGTTGCAATGCAGGAATGCATTATGATAGGGGAAATTGCTTGCAAACATGTGTTTATGGGGGGGGGGGGAATGCACTAAAATTCTGATTGATTTTCATGAGGACGTGTTTTTTGTTTTTTAAAAATGGCAAACGGATGCAGAAATCTGATGACCTGAGCAAGACGGGAAATAAGAGAAACTGAAAGAAACCCAAATTGACAGATTCATCAAACCCAATACCGAAAGAAATGTTATTCCAGCCCTTTGGTGTCTTCAATGTGTAGAAAGTTCTCTGCCCTGAGAAACTTACAATATATAATTCAACCTGGCAAGAGGCGACAGAGGGACAAACAGAAGAAGAATGTGTAAAGGGTTAAATTGTAATAGGAATGTAATGTGGTGCCCTACATATATTATTGGTCTATGTCTCCCAAAAGCCCCAGGCAGCAATGGCTAATGGTCAGGGGTAATGGGAGTTGGTGTCTAATGACATCTGGACGGTTGCAGGATAGCGCCCCCTCTTTGCAGTTCATGTTCCAACTATCCCAGAGCTGGACTGATGTTTCCGGGGGGGGGGGGGTTAGTAAATGCCTGCTTGTTTTCCACCTGCTGTTTTACCATTGAAACTGAGTTTACATATTTCCTCCTCCCTCCCAATCCATTTTCCTTTTGTGTCGTGTCCTTTTAATGTCTTGTGTCATGTCTGAGAGAACAGGGACTGGCCTCTTTTGTTTAGTGACTTGTAAGCTGCTCTAGGGGCCTTTTTTGTTGAAGAGTAGGATAAAAAATGTTTTAAATAAATAAAATATCTGCTCAAGTATATATTTCCAGATGAAGGGTTTACTACAAATGGCATCTCCCTTCTTTCTTTCCCTCCCCACCTTCATTTTTAAAATAAATAAATTTCTTATTTAGCTGGCAATTAGCTCGTGATATATTTGGCAGGAAGGAACTCTGTCTTCTCGCTTCCACCATAAATCATGGACTTTAAATATTTACAATGGGGGTGAGGATGAAATCTGCACCTATATATTCAGAAATATGTGGATCTTGCTGCATGTTTTCTATGTCTGTGTGTTTTTTTCTTCCTTCCATTTTGACATGACTGGGGTTGTCTAGGAAAGTTGCAAAATGGCCAGATTTAAAGCAGACTAAACCAAATCTCACCATCATTAAATACCTAACAGCCTGCGCTTGTAAAAATGTTTCTCCAGTGAAATATTCCAACAGAATTTATTACCAGCTTAAGGTGCAATCTGCACCATACATTTGAAGCAGTAGTATAGAACATTAAACAGGCATGGCTTCACCCAAAGAATCATGGGAGATGTAGTTTGCTAAGAATGCTGAGAGTAGGTACGGTAGCTAGGAGATCCCTATTCCCATCACAGAACTACAATTCCCAAAGTTCCCTGGGAAGAGGGATTTGACTTATAAAGGACTCTGTGAAGGAGATCAGGGTCTTCTAACATTTCTTAGCCATAGCTGCCAAGTCTCCAGCTGAAAAATGCAGGATCAGCAGCAGCGCGGCACCGGAAGTTGCTTCTACGCATGTCCAGACATCGACTTCCGGTGCCGCGCTACCCATGTAGTGGCTGGTTTCCCCAGCCACTCTGGGTGGCTTCCAAGAAAGATTAAAATACATTAAAAACTTCCCTAAACAGGGCTGCCTTCAGATGTTTTCTAAATGTCAAGTAGTTGTTTATCTCTTTGACATCTGATGGGAGGGCATTCCACAGGGCAGGCGCCACTACTGAGAAGGTCCTCTGCCTGGTTCGGCTCTGGACCTCAGTGTCCGGGCAGAACAATGGGGGTGGAGACGCTCCTTCAGGTATACTGAGCCGAAGCCATTTAGGGCTTTAAAGGTCAGCACCAACACTTTGAATTGTGCTTGGAAACGTACTGGGAGCCAATGTAGGTCTTTCAGGACCCATGGAGGTTCCACCTAGCCACTGCCGGATTTATGTATAACCTAAGTAATCTGAAGCCTAGGGCCTTAGATGCACATTCTTCAAGAGAGAAGTTTAGGATGAAAGCCTTTATTCCTATACAGTGGCACCTCGCAAGACGAATGCCCTGCAAGATGAATTTTTCACAAGACAAATGCGTCTTGCGATCTCATGGTGACCCGCAAGACGAATTCGTTTTATGAAAACTTCGTCAAGCGAATCACGGTTTCCCATAGGAATGCATTGAAATTTAATTAATGCGTTCCTATGGGCAAAAAAAGAAATTTCAATGCATTCCTATGGGAAACCGTGATTTGCAAGACAATTTTTTTGCAAAACGAATTGACTTGCAGAACGAATTAAATTCGTCTTGCGAGGCACCACTGTATTAGATGCACTTGAAGCCAATTTAAAAAGAAGTACTGTGTACATTGATGTTGCAAAATCGTTTTCCATTCTTGCTATTCTGATAGCATCTAAGCAAGAAATTCAGCAAGGTGTTGAACTGTTGATGGAAGCACACCCAGAAGATGTTGACCTGAAACTTATTGAACTTTGCACTTTCACCTGTACGTGAGATAAAGCCAGGGGTCAGCAACCTTTTTCAGCTGTGGGCCGGTCCACCGTCCCTCAAACCATGTGGTGGGCCGGACTATATTGGGGGGGTGAACGAATTATTATGCCCCACAAATAACCCAGAGATGCATTTTAAATAAAATCACACATTCTACTCATGTAAAACCCATGATTCCTGGACCTTCTGCGGGCCAGATTGAGAAGGCGATTGGGCCGCATCCTTGCCTCCCCTGGACAAAGCCATAGGGTTACAGCAGAGCACTCTCTGTCTCATACAGACCTTTATCAAATTATATACAAGGGAAAAAATCAGATGGCCTTTCCTAATGTGGAAGCAATCTTGTGGCTATTTCTTAGCTTTATGGTCACTAACTGCTTGGGAGAGAGGAGTTTTTCAAGACTCAAAAGAATTAAAAATGAATTAAGTGCCACAATGTCCCGAGAGAGGTTGTCCGCATTGACCGTTCTGTACATTGAAAGTGACAAACTTAGACAAACAAATTTTGATGAAGTTTTCTGATGTCCTTTAGAGGAGGAATTGTGAATTGCAGAATTTTAAATACCCGCCGTCATCCTTTGCTTCACTCAGTTTTGTTTATGACACTTTTCCATTTTCTTCTAGTCGTGAAGCTGGGGGGTTGGGAGGGGCCTCACAAATGGAGTCACCTACCTAGGGCTTCTCATCATCTAAACCAGGGGTCCACAAACTAAGGCCCGGGGGCCGGATGCGGCCCGGCCCAATCGCCTTCTAAATCCGGCCCGCGGATGGCCCGGGAATCAGCATGTTTTTACATGAGTAGAATGTGTCCTTTTATTTTAAAATGCATCTCTGGGTTATTTGTGGGGCATAGGAATTCATTCATTATTATTTTTTTCAAAATATAGTCTGGCCCCCCACAAGTTCTGAGGGACAGTGGACCGGCCCCCTGCTGAAAAAGTTTGCTGACCCTCTAAACCCAGCTCTGCACCTAGCTGTTGCGGCTAACAGCCATTGCCTGCTTACCCTCCTGCAAAACCTAAGAGCTGTTCGGCAGTGGAATTTGCTACCAAGGAGTGTGGTGGAGTCTCCTTCTTTGAAGGTCTTTAAGCAGAGGCTTGACAGGCATATGTCAATAATGCATTGATGGTCATAGCTGCCAAGTTCTCCCTTTTTTTAAGGGAAATTCCCTCATGCTGAATAGGCTTCCTCGCGAGGAAAGGGAAAACTTGGCAACTATGTTGATGGTGTTTCCTGCTTGGCAGGGGGTTGGACTGGATGGCCCTTGTGGTCTCTTCCAACTCCATGATTCTATGAAAACCTGAAGCTGTGTTTCATCAGTACCAAGTGGAAACACCCCCCTCCCCGCAGAAAGGATTCCCAGCTGAAGCCACGCCAGCTTTGAAAGCCGCCTGACGGGCTCTTAAGTATTTATAGGCGGCAGTGAATATCCGTGACCTGCAGCAGGTGGGCGTTTTCCAAACAGATGTCCGGGGCTTGGGCTGGGTTCTGCGGGGCTGAGCGAAGGCAGTTGACGAGGGAAGGGTTGCCCCCACATTTATAGTCCTCTAAAAAAAGCTTCTGCATGTTCCTCTGGGGTGGACAGGTGCCCAGCTGATCAATTTACTGCCAGGGTCGAAGGTCAAGCATTCCGAGCAGGCATGGGAGAGACATGCCCTCCCTGGATATGTTTTAGAAACCACAGAGACTTGAAAGCTCATTTTTTAAAAAAATTTGGGAAACTTTAATGGCACAGGATGAGGGCAATGGAAGAGCTCTGCTGCAGTGATGAACCAGCAGAGCTCCTAATAATAATAATAATAATAATAATAATAATAATAATAATAATAGCACACATTGCTTTCTATGGGCTGACAAATATGTAAATTTCGTTTTCTCTCTTGAATTCACATTTCCACAGTAGTTTGTGAGTTATTCTAATGTTGTTGTTTTTAAAGTTGTGAAATTTCATCAACCTTTTAGTGCAAATTTCTTAAAAGGCACACATTTTTGCATGAACTTTTGCCTGATGTGCACATTTTTGCAAAGCTATTTCCACTCATCGAATGCATTTTCATGAATAGATTTATTCCTATGCATTTTTGCACACATGACTCAACTGGGAAATTGCAATACAAAATTCCAAGAATTTTGAATTTTAAAGGTTGGCTACATTTTGGTTCATGGAGTGTTTTGGGAAAATGCGGATTAGGGACGGTCACATTTAAATGCAAATAGACTCAACCCCTCTACCCAAATTGGTGTATCTAAGTTTTGCTCACTAAAATCAGTGGTCTTACATAAGACATACCCATTATTTAAGTCATTTATTTTATTTAAAATATTTCTAGCTTCCCCTTCATTACTTAAAGCCATCTCATAGTGCATTACAATCAATTACTTTTCAGAATGTATAATAAAAGTATCAGGCAAAAAAAAAATCTTCATCTTTTATGTTCCTTTACCCATTGATTTCAAAGGGTCTACTCTGCGTAAGACCGATGCTGGATAAAACCCAATGTGTAATTTAGTTCTGTGTGCTTCGTTTTTAATTTTAAATACCACCTTTGTGTCTTAGTGTAGGGGAAGGGTGATCATGAAAGCATTTGGGGAAGGGGTTAACCGTTTCCTCCTCTGCCCCACCAATTAAAATCCAGCGCCAACACAAAAAATACTTTTTTACTGTAAAGGGCAAGGTCCCTCTGAGAGACATGGTAGGAAAGACCTCCTTTCTGAATCCAGTTCTGATCCTTATTAGCTCTCTCACACACAAACACACAGTTCCCACTGTGGCTAGCTATGCATCCCTTCCCCAAAATGACTTGAATTTGCATAAAAATGGCACGAGCCAATTTCGAAAGAATTACTATGATTTAAATAGAAATACTGTACTTTTTTGTCTATAAGACGTGTATAAGACGCCCCCTATTTTGGGGGACTCAAATTTAACAAAATGGGGGGAGATGGCACAGAGTTGTTGAGCTTTTTTTGCAGAGGATTGCCCAGCAGTGGCGTAGCAAGGTCAGGTGGTACCCGGTGCAGAAAATTTCTTCTCTCCCCCCCCCCCCCATTGAAATCTAGTTGGACTCCCAAGAGACGGCAATCTACTCACATTATAAGAAGACTGGCTGTGATCTACCCATTGTCATTGTCAGGAGTTGTTCAGCTTTTTTTAAGGGAAGGATTGACCAAAGTTGTTGAGCTTTTGGGGGGGAGGGTTGGTTGCAAAATTGTTGAGCTTTTCTTGGGGTTACAGGGTTTAGATCCTGAGTTTAGGGAGCTCCTGCTTCTATCCTTCCCTCCACCTTTCACTTGTTTGTTTGTTTGTTTGCTCACTCGCTCGCTCGCCTGCCTCCTTCCCATCTTCTCCAGCAGCCAGGGAGCGTGGGGATGTCAAAATGGCAAAACGGCACAGCTCCCCCCTTCCTTCGACAGCTCATGGTAGGTGGGGGTCGCTGGTGGCCGACGCACAGAATGTCACCCCCCTCATTGATGACACCCGGGGCGATCTGCACCTACTGCACCCACCTTGCTCCGTCCCTGACAGCTGCGGCAGCGACCAGTCAAACCTCCACCCTATGCACTACCCAAGTATAAGACGACACCCACTTTTTAGCATTATTTTTAAAGAAAAGAACATAGTCTTATACACGGAAAAATACAGTACATTACATCTTGATTCATGCGGAAGGCTGTGACCAGGTGAGCTGGCCGCTTGCTCTGGCTGCAATACATTTGCTGACTCCTGATGGGCAACTTCAAGGCTGCTGCTCTCCTTTCTTTGGGATGCTTTTGCCTTCAACCTAGACACAGAGAGGGCAACCTTTCCAATAGAAGACTGTGGAGTAGGATACCTGGCCAGCCTCCCCTTTGCCTGTGGCTGCTGTTTGAAGTAGTTATTTATTTATATAAAACACACCCACAGCTGGGGATTGAAGGATAAATGTGGTTCAGTACGCCTTTAAAGCCAAATCGATCAGATTCTCGCTTTCTGAAAACAACCTGCGGACCAAAACGCAGCTAATCCTTTGGAATCCGCTCTGCACGGTATTTTGCAATGTGCTTCTCCAACCAATATACAACCACACACGCACCCCCCAAAAAACCATGCATATGTTCGCGGGAGGTGTGCATAAAAATGAAGGTATTAGTGGCAACGACATACAGACATGCATTAGGGAGCTGGGTATGTTTAGCCTGGAGAATAGAAGGTTAAGGGGTGATATGATAGCCATGTTCAAATATATGAAAGGATGTCATATGGAGGAGGGAGAAAGATTGTTTTCTGCTGCTCCAGAGAAGCGGACACGGAGCATTGGATTCAAACTTCAAGAAAGAAGATTCCACCTAAACATTAGGAAGAACTTCCTGACAGTAAGAGCTGTTCGGCAGTGGAATTTGCTACCAAGGAGTGTGGTGGAGTCTCCTTCTTTGGAGGTCTTTAAGCAGAGGCTTGACAGGCATATGTCAAGAATGCTTTGATGGTGTTTCCTGCATGGCAGGGGGTTGGACTGGATGGCCCTTGTGGTCTCTTCCAACTCTATGATTCTATGATTGTATTAGGGGAAATGGCTAGGGAAAATGCGTTAGGTCAAAACTGTGTATGAAATTGTGTTGATTAGGAGAAATTCTCACTAAAACGCTGATGTATTTCCATGAGGTTTTTTTGGGGGGGGCGGGCGGGGGGGAAATGCAATGTAGTAAACCAAATTTAAAGTCTGAAAAATGAGAAACCTAGAAGCTGACACATCATTCCGTTCCTACTCACAAAATCACATGTTGTCTGTGCAGTGTCCAAACAGAAGCCCCGAGGAGGCCTGGGAAGCAATAGCCCTTTCCCGTTGCCTCTTCCCAGCAGCCGATACCTCCAGCCATATTGCTTTTAATTCATCTTCTGAATCCCAAGTCGCGAATTAAGTGTAACTTCTGTTCTTAGTGTTAATTTTTCTTTTTAGAACGATGTTTCCTGGGATGGAACTGCCATCGCAATGAACTTTTTCATTGCAAAATGGAACGCTTGTCGCATCTCCCCTAAGTGGGGGAGGTTATATAAAGAATTGAAAAGCTGGCGGCACTTTGCCACATATTACCTACAAACAAGTTAGATGATAAAAGGCTTCTGTTGTGTACAAAAAGTCACACTGGTGTAGCTGTGTGCATGGCAGCCAAGTGACTGCTAGACAAACCATCCCATTACAGCTTTTCCCTCCTCTCCTAATTCTGCAACATAACATCAGGGATAGGGGGAATTTTTCAGCCCAGGGACAACATTACCTTCCATGCCATGGTCCAGGGGCCACATGCTAGTGAGATTCAGCAATAGAGAGGACCAAAGGTTCCTCCCTTGCTTTAGGATCTGGCTGTTGGTGCTTCTCAGAGTTGATGTGAAGTGAGCTTATTGCAGCCAAAGCAGGTTCTCCTACACAGGGGTTATTTATAGAGACCTGTGGGTGGGATTTGTTGTGTGTTTGCTGTAATACTCAGAAACTCTGTTTCGGTGGGTTGTTGTTTAAGGTTATGATGGGCTTTTCCTTCAAGTGTGTTACTAAAATAAAATAAAAAGATTTGCAGGTCAGAGCAGCCTATATAGCTTCTTTCTTTCTTTCTTTCTTTCTTTCTTTCTTTCTTTCTTTCTTTCTTTCTTTCTTTCTTTCTTTCTTTCTTTCTTTCTTTCTTTCCAGCAAACCCACGAGAGAGGTTGGCTGAGATTGGGTTAAGGCCACCCAGTGAGCTTCATAGCTGAACTGGGATCTGATCCCAGAGACACATCCACACCGTACATTCAAAGCACTATGACAACACTTTAAACAGTCCTGGCATTCCCCAAAGAATTCTGGGAGCTGTAGTTTGTTAAGGGTGCTGAGAGCTGCTAGGAGACCTCCAATCCCCTTCCGCAGCTACAGTTCCCAGAGTAGTTTAACTGCCACTCCTGCATCACAGGTGGGAATTGTAGTTCTGGGAAGGGAACAGGGCTTTCTGAACAGTCCTCAGCACCCTTAACAAACAAGGGTTCCCAGTGTTATAAGAAAAAAACTGCTCCATTTCCCTTATGTGGTATTCCAGAGCTCTTATAGAGTCCTTAAGTGGGTTCCCTATCGGTAGGAGAAAATAACAGAGGCCAACCAGAGTATATTGAGAAGCAAAGCTGCTAGTAAGCCTGATCTTTATTAAAGGAACTGTTGCAACAGGGTCCCCACTCACCACACGCAGGAGGGAGGAGAACCCTGAACAACGGTGTGCAAGCCCTTATATAGACTTTTGAAATTGCCTACCCTGCAGCCCAAGACCACCCTCCAAAACATCATACATACATCACAGAAGGAGGTGGTTTACAGCAGAAATCCTGTCTGCCAGGATACCTGATAATGGTCACTGATTGCATTACCTGGGCAGTCTGGCCATTCTTTTTAGTTCCTGAATCCAGGTCACAGGTCCATCCTATTCATGCACAAATATGCCCTTAAGACAGGATTTGTAAGCAAAAAGACAACGGGAAGGCTTTCCCCATTTGCCTCCCTTACTGCAGAGGTGTATTTGAGGTCAATGGGAGAGTCAAAATGGCTTCAGGATTGCTCTCCCATACTATTTCAGACACATGGTTCATATATTTAGATAGGGGTGTGTTTATGAATATTCTATATTTCATAGAATCGTAGAGTTGGAAGAGACCTGCATTCCAACCTCTGGCTCACTGTCACTTTGGCCCTGTTCTTCTCCTCCCCTTTGTTCCGAGCTCAGACTACAGCTGCTATCCCCCTACTCTCTGCCTTCCGCTGCTAACTGTTCTCTCCCTATGCCTGCTTAGAATAGAATAGAATCATAGAATCGTAGAGTTGGAAGAGACCACAAGGGCCATCCAGTCCAACCCCCTGCCTAGCAGGAAACACCATCAAAGCATTCTTGACATATGCCTGTCAAGCTTCTGCTTAAAGACCTCCAAAGAAGGAGACTCCACCACACTCCTTGGCAGCAAATTCCACTGTCGATCAGCTCTTACTGTCAGGAAGTTCTTTCTAATGTTTAGGTGGAATCTTCTTTCTTGTAGTTTGAATCCAATGCTCCGTGTCCGCTTCTCTGGAGCAGCAGAAAACAACCTTTCCACCTCCTCTATACGGCATCCTTTAATATATTTGAACATGGCTATCATATCACCCCTTAACCTTCTCTTCTCCAGGCTAAACATACCCAGCTCCCTAAGCCGTTCCTCATAAGGCATCGTTTCCAGGCCTTTGACCATTTTGGTTGCCCTCTTCTGGACACGTTCCAGCTTGTCAGTATCCTTCTTGAACTGTGGTGCCCAGAACTGGACACATATTTGAGCCCTTGAAATTCTTCTAACTCCAGCATGAAGCCATGGCTGATTAAAGTGGTATCACAACACTTTAAATGCATGCTGTGGATGTGGTCCAGGTCTCCTCAAGTCCTGAGTTATACAGATGGTGTGGACTTCAAGTCACGCCGTTCCTTTACTGTTGGCAGAACTGGCCCTGACATTAGGCATAGGGAAGCAACTAACTGCATTGGGTGGCAGGTTTTCTGGGTTGGGTAGCTGCAGGGATCGAGTCTCCCAGCCGTTCCTTCTGAGCTCCCTGACTATGTGGCGAAACGTGATCCTGAACCGGCAGGCAGTGCCTTTATTTGGCATGGTGAGGGAGACAGACCAGAATGAGGCCTGAAGCGCAAGTCAGGTCTGCATTAGTGACTCTTTGTTAGGGCTGTTCTATAGTCACTTTCAGGCAATAAAAGAGTTGCGGTTAATCTCCGGCAGTCTCTGGCTTTCATTAAACATGGTGTCAGACGTTAGGACCACTCCGTAGAGGATCCAGTGAGGAGGAGAGACTCTCGCACAGTTCAAGGAACAAGGCCTAAAATGGCAAAATTCTCCTCGCCACAGAGGCTTTTGATCTTAGGAGTCCCCCTGGGTGGCCGGGTGAGAAGCAGGAATTCTCTCATCGTGGAATTGCCACAAAACTGAATCCAGAAGGAGAAGGATTTCAGATATGCTCCCTAAATAGGGTCATGGGCGTGGAAGCCAAAGAGATATTTAAATCGTTTGGACTGGCTACTCAAGGGGACAAGAATAATGGCTGGCACAGCGCCCCCTATAATTATTATATTATATTATATTATATTATATTATATTATATTATATTGTATTATTTATTTATACCCTGCCCATCTGGCTGGGTTTCCCCAGCCACTCTGGGCGGCTTCCAACAGACATTAAAATACAATAATCTGTTGTTGTTGTTGTTTAGTCGTTTAGTCATGTCCGACTCTTCGTGACCCCATGGACCATAGCACGCCAGGCACTCCTGTCTTGCACTGCCTCCCGCAGTTTGGTCAAACTCATGTTCGTAGCTTCAAGAACACTGTCCAACCATCTCGTCCTCTGTCGTCCCCTTCTCCTAGTGCCCTCAATCTTTCCCAACATCAGGATCTTGACCATTAAAAGCTTCCCTAAAACAGGGCTGCCTTCAGATGTCTCCTAAAAGTCTGGTATTTGCTTATCTCTTTAACATCTGACGTGAGGGCGTTCCACAGAGTGGGTGCCACTACCGAGAAGGCCCTCTGCCTGGTTCCCTGTAGCTTGGCTTCTCATAGCGAGGGAACCGCCAGAAGGCCCTCAACGCTGGACCTCAGTGTCCGGGCAGAATGATGGAGGTGGAGACGCTCCTTCAGGTATACTGGACCGAGGCCATTTAGGGCTTTAAAGGTCAGCACCAACACTTTGAATTGTGCTCGGAAACTTACTGGGAGCCAATGTAGATCTTTCAAGACCGGTGTTACGTGGTCTCTTGGTACTAAGCTTGCTGCCCTCAGGTGTGGCGAAGGATGCTTTCCTGGCTCCAGTATAGAAGTCAGATGCAACCATCAGCCCATTTGACCGTAGTATGTGAAATGGGGCAGTTCCATCTTGTCCGCAGCCTCAGGAAGCAAAATGGCTGACCTTTGGTGATGCTGGTTGAGGCTGATGGGAGGTGTAGGCCTAAAATCACACCAAATGTTTAAAGCATTGTGATACCGCTCATGTTCATTTCCATGTCAATTGCTTCTGAGGAAAAAATATGCCCTCAAGTAACATGGAAATGAGTGCACTATATCAGACCCACCAAATGTCTCTATATTTCAGGGACAGTCCCGGATTTACAGAAACCATCCTGGTTTCTGATTTGATCCTGAAATGTCCCCTTTTCCCCTGTTGTTGTTTAGTCGTTTAGTCGTGTCCGACTCTTCGTGACCCCATGGACCATAGCACGCCAGGCACTCCTGTCTTGCACTGCCTCCCGCAGTTTGGTCAAACTCATGTTCGTAGCTTCGAGAACACTGTCCAACCATCTTGTCCTCTGTCGTCCCCTTCTCCTAGTGCCCTCAATCTTTCCCAACATCAGGGTCTTTTCCAAGGATTCTTCTCTTCTCATGAGGTGGCCAAAGTATTGGAGCCTCAGCTTCACGATCTGTCCTTCCAGGGAGCACTCAGGGCTGATTTCCTTAAGAATGGATAGGTTTGATCTTCTAGCAGTCCATGGGACTCTCAAGAGTCTCCTCCAGCACCATAATTCAAAAGCATCAATTCTTCAGCGATCAGCCTTCTTTATGGTCCAGCTCTCACTTTTCCCCTTTTCCCCTAGGGCGTCCCTATTTTCAGCAGAGAACTGTTGGAGGGTATGGAGTTATGCAACCCCCTAGCCAAAGTAATAAGTACATAAATTTTAGAAGACATCTGAAGGCAGCCCTATATAGGGAAGTTTTAAAATATTTGGTGTTTTATTATGCTTTTATTCATGTTGGAAGCTGCCTAGAGTGCCTGGGGCAACCCAGTCAGATGGGTGGGGTATAAATAATAAAATTATTATTGTTATGGATACAGGGGTGGCCAATTTCCAAGAGAGTGCGATCTACTCTCAGAGTTAAAAACCGGCGGTGATCTACTCCCTTTTTGGGGGTTCAGGTCAAAGTTGTTGAGCTTCTTTAGGAAGGAGGAAAGCGACATTGAGCTTTTTTTAGGAAGGAAAGCCCTGTTTTTGGTGGTTCAGGTCACTTTAGGGGTGCAGGGCAAAGGTGTTGAGGTTCTTTTTAGGGGAGCCAAAGTTTTTTAGCTTCTGGGGTGGGGAGCCACTGATCTACCGGCGATCTACCACAGACGTCCAGTGATCTACCGGTAGATCACGATCTACCTGTTGGACATGCCTGGAATAGGACATTGGGGGAATGTTGGAGTGTGTGGTATATTCCAGTTCAGTTGCAGAAGTGGGTTTTCCATTGTGTGAAAACTCAGATAGAATGTGGAAGACCACAATGAAGGAAACGTCATGAAAATGGAATAAACTGAAATGTGTGAATGTAGCCCTAGTACTTGAAGTTCCCGTAACATGTATAATATTGGGGAAGTTTGGTGGGTTGGAAGGGATGGAATATTTTGCTAGTTGTCATCTCCCCCACCACCACAACAACCATTCCATTTGTTCCTTCCTCGGCTATCAAACTTCCAACATTATCAGAACAGCCACATGAATCCTGTTCTGGGTTTTATATATATTTGCTCTTGGTAAAGTTCACCGGAGTTCTTTTTCCAGCTCTAAGCTCTTGAAGTTTCTTTGTCTCTGGTGCCTTGTAAGTGGATTAATAGCAGTGTTGGATGGAACCAGCGATGCGATGGCCGCCCAACATGCGCTGTGGCTGATAAGCATAACTTAGAGAACGGGTGTCGCGTGTACCCTATGAATGGAATATTTAAACCTAAAAAGGTAACCGGAAGCAACTGGCTGCCTGTGCGAGGCAGGTTTGCTTTAATGATCCTGAGAGGATTATTGCCGAAGGCCAGACTCCTTTCCATTTAAATCAAAGCCTTCTATAAAGTGGGGAGACCTCTGTGGAGGGGGGGGGATCAATAGATGCGAATAATACAGCCCTGGAGTAAATAGACTCATTGGATGCAATTGGCGTTCTGTCAATTTTTGTTTTCAATAAGCAAAAATTGAACCCCAAGGCAAGCTTGGAGGTTCAGGGAAATTGGGGAAGGGGGAGGAGTTTGCATTGTATGGTAAGCCTATATGACCCGCCTGTCTTGGAATGACCCGAAACACAACTGTCTATTGAAATGTTTTTTTATACCATTCTCCAGTCAAAAGATCCTTACAAAACCATGTATATTAGCGGAAACTGGGTAGAGACATGCCTCTGTTAGCAAAAATAGCGTATAGAAAGGCACTGTATTCGGGGAAATGGCTTGCAAGAATTGATCTATTAGGAGAAATGTGTACTGGTGTAGATTTCCATGCAGGCATTGAAACAAATTCACAAACAGGTGCAGAACTAGCTGACAAAAATTAGAAAACTGAGTGAAATTGAAATGCTCTGACATCTGCATCCCTGGTACGGACCCAGATCTCAGATAAATAACTGCAAAACAGGGATTGGGGTAGAAGATCAATTGTGATTGTAAGTGGAAAGCAGCAAAGGGAAAGAGGATGCTTAACCCCCCCCTCCCATCTCTGTAGACACATGACATACTTATGTGGGTAGATTTCAGGGGCAAATGGCAGGCCATGATGCCACAAAAGGCTTATAAGACACACCAGCTGAGAAGTTAGGAAAGAACTTTATTGTCTCCCAAAGAAAGAACAGAACAGCAGCAAGAAGCTCCTCACTCACCAAGCTATGGCTAAGTCCAGTGCCACCTAGTGGCTAAACTGTGTAATGGCATTATCCACACAGGGTGCTGAGAGTTATTTGCAAACTCCCACTCCCCACAGAGAGTTACAACTCACAGAGTCCCCTGGGAAGAGGGATTAAACTCTAGGAATTGTAGATCTGCGAGACAAACAGAGATCTCCCAACAACTCTAGCACCCTTAACAAACTACAGTTCCCCAAATTCTCTGGGGGAAACCGTGGCTGTTTAAAGTGGCATGATACTGCTTTAAATGTATAGTGGAGATCCTGAAAGTAAATGTGCCCAACTTTCAATAAATTGGAAGACAGTATTATTCGGGGCATCAGCCAGTCCAGAGATGGGGAAGCTGTGGCCCTCCAGGTGTTATTGTGCTACAATTCCCATCCTTGCTTGCCATTGTCATGCTAGCTGGGACTGATAGCAGTTGGAGTCTGCCAATATCTGAAGGTGCAAATCTTCCCCATCCCTGGGCAGGAAGAGGCATGCAACACAAGGACTCCGTTTTTTGAGGCGACTTCATCCCTTCTTGCAGAGTGTTCCTGTGCCCTCAGTCCCTAGCATTTTGAAATCACTGGAACAGTATATTCTCTGTTGCAATAATATCCCGTTCACTGTTTTAGGGGGATTTGATTTCTGCACACAGCAATTTGACAAGCTGTAGTTGCAGATGTCAATTTTCTCCCATTTAATACAATCTGTTTTATTACTCTCGAAACAGTCGGCCTGGTTTTTGGCAACAGATTAAGCACACCCATTCCAGATCTAATTTTGCTCATCTCCAGATGACAGATTGTGAAATGGTGCGCACTCAGAAAGCCCATAGCATCCAGTCATTTTGCATCGGGACAGCCTCTGTTAAATGCAAATCCAGGATCATAAAAGGATGCTACGCATTTTCTCTTTTTCTTATCGTTGCGAAGTGAACAGAAGTTGGATTTGAAAGTCCCTTTAAGCCAGCTATGTCATTCCCCTGCAAAACCTGGAATGCTATTGGGTCTAATCCTTCTGAGGTTGAATTTGCCAAGAGGAAAAGCTGACCACAAGTTTATGATCAGCAAGTTTGGAATGTGTGCTGTATCTCAAAAGGGCAGAGAGTAAGGTTTGTTTGTTTGTTTGTTTAACACATTTATACCCTGCCTTTCTCCCGAATTAGGGATTCAAGCTGGCTTACAACATTTAAAAACATTTTAAAAAATACAAAGTAATTAAAAGCAAGCTTAAAACAGCAATCAAAATACATCAAAACACATTTAGAACCAGCAATTCAAGTACAGGTCGCCCTGACAGCAGCCCAGCGATCACCATCATATGCAATATGTATGGGAAAGTCTTAGCCTGCCAGCAGAAGAATGACAAGGAGGGAGCCAGTCTAGCCCATAGCTGCCAAGTCTCCCGTTTTCCCCGGGAAAACCCCTTTTTTACTTACCTTTTCCCGGTGGTCCCCCGTATCACTTCGTCTCCCGTTTTTCTCCGTTATTTTCTCCTGCCGGTGGCCATTTTTTTTCTTTCCGATTTGCCCTTCTATGGGCACCAAAAATGGCCGCCGTCAGCTTCAAAAGCCGCATGTACGCATGTCCGAAAGTGCATAGATGTCACTTCCGGTGTTGGCGGCGGCCATTTTGGTGCCCATAGATGGGCGGAGCAAGACCGGAAGTTGCGTCGGAGCACTTCCTGACATGCGCACAAGCGATTTTCGAAGCCAGCGGCGGCCATTTTGGGTGCCCATAGAAGGGCAAAGCGACACCGGAAGTTACATCTACGCAACTTCCGGTGTCAAATGGCTGCCGGTCCCGGATTCTGCAATCCGGAACTTGGAAGGTAAGGTCTAGCCTCTCTTGGGAGGGAATTCCACAATCTGGGGGCAGCCGCAGAAAAGGCTCTCTCTCATGTCACCACCAACTGTGGCTCTGATGTTGATGGGACCGAGAGAAGGTGCTCATTATTTATGACTAGTCAAGGGCCCATCATGGTCATTGTTCTTCATGGAAGGGATAAGACTATCAACCAGCCACCATGGCTATGCTTCTGACTAACAGTTATGGAGAAACACAAGCAAGGAGAGCGCTATTTGCACTCAGATCCTGCTTGCAGGCTTCCCGTGGGGACGTTGGGTTGACCACTATGAGTGCAGAATGCTGGAGGAGATCCACCTTTGTCCTGATCCAACAGAGCTCTTCTCATGTTCTCATTCGATTAGCACCAGACATTTATATATGGGGAGAGGGCATGTTCTGATATGTGCTCATCTATACACCCCCCTCCTCAAGTAGAGGAAGCACAAGAAGTGACGCCCCACCGCTTCCTCTGCCATCAGAACGTTCTTCCTCTCACCAGTGCAAAGGAGGCATTCCAGCACATCACACTGCCACTTGACTTCCCTGCTTCTGGGACAGAGAAGACTAGTAGCAATGCCAAGTGCTCACTATTTCTCTAGTAAATGTAAGAACTCCTCCTCCTCCTCCTCCTCCTCCTCCTCCTCCTCCTCTGCCCTTTTGACTGGGTTGTCTCAGACAATCTGGGCGGCCTCAACATAAATAAAAAGATAAAAGAAATTTTAAACAAACTTCCCTATACAGTGGTGCCTTGGTTCTCAAACGCTCTGGTACTCAAAGAACTTGGAACCCAAACACTGCAAACCTGGAAGTAAGTGTTCCAGTTTGCAAACTTTTCGGAAGTTGAACATGCTCCATTTTGAGTGTTACACTTCTGTTTTGAGTGTTACACTTCTGATTTGAGTGCCACACTTCTGTTTTGAGTGTTATGCTGAGGTCTGTCTGTTTTTGCTATTTATTTTGCGCTTTTGTGGCTTTTTTGTTTGTTTATGTGACTGTGGGGAACCCAGTTCAGCTACTGCTTGATTGATTGTGTGACTGCAGTACATTGTTTATTGCTTTCATTTTATGGATCAATGGTCTCATTAGATAGTAAAATTCATGTTAAATTGCTGTTTTTGAGGTTGTTTTTAAGAGTCTGGAATGGATTAATCCATTTTGCATTACTTTCTATGGAAAAGTATGCCTTGGTTTTGGAGCGCTTTGGTTTTGGAACAGACTTCCAGAACAGATTAAGTTTGAGAACCAAGAAAGCACTGTACAGGGTTGCCGTCTGATGTCTTCTAAAGGCCATATAGTTATTTATCTCCATAGCTTGGGGGTCACATATTTCCATACCCTCCAACATTTCTCTAATGAAAATAGGGACATCCTAAGGGAAAGTGGGACATTTGGGGATCAAATCAGAAACAGGTGGCTTTTGTAAATATGGGACTGTCCCTGGAAAACAGGGACATTTGGAGAGGCTGAGCTCCCACCAAGTTCACTTAGAACCAGGGCATTCTGGCTGCGGAAGTGGTGGGGTGTGGGGCATAGCAGCGGGATGGGCAGCTGGTGTGTGTGTGTGTGTGTGTGTGTGTGTGTGTGTGGAGGAGACAGCAATTCCAATTTTGCCTCAGGAGGCAAAACAGGACAGGCCACCCCTGAAAATAGAGCAACACCAAGCTTTGTGGGAGTCCCTATTCTACTGGTGGTGGTGACATTGTGGTTTGACTTGGGCAACGGTAAAATCATGCAGAACCCACCCACTTGCTATTCAGCCCTACCACAGAATGGTTATACAGCCCAAGTTGTTATTGTATATTGATGTGTGCAGGTTTGATCAACCCAAACTCATGACGTTAAGTAGAGAGCCGGAGCCTTTTTTTACTTTTCAGCTCTGTTAAAAAGTGATGAGACCGGTGGTCTCCCGGGATCTGTTGGTGCTCGTTTGTGTGTTAAATCCTACACTTGTTTTCCCCAATCCAAGACATGTGGTTTGCTTTTCAAAGTGCCCTTTGTTCCAGCTGCCCCTGCCTGGTGTTAATGTCCTGTGTGCCACTGTGTGTTAGAAGCCTCTGTTTGCGACTGGACTTAACTGTCAGGGGTCCTTTACCTTTACCTTTACCATTCCCCCCACCAGCCCTGCTCTGTACTCTCCTTTAGTGTTTTTGCCTGGCTGGAGTGTGTCCTTGTTTATGCTTCTTGCCTTTCCAGAGGGAGGATAGACTGATGGATAAAAAGGTAAAGGGACCCCTGACCATTAGGTCCAGTCATGACAGACTCTGGGGTTGCGGCGCTCATCTCGCGTTATTGGCTGAGGGAGCCAGCGTACAGCTTCCAGGTCATGTGGCCAGCATGACAAAGCCGCTTCTGGCGAACCTGAGCAGTGCATGGAAACGCTGTTTACCTTCCCGCTTACCTATTTATCTACTTGCACTTTGACGTGCTTGTGAACTGCTAGGTTGGCAGGAGCTGGGACTGAGCAATGGGAGCTTACCCCGTCTCAGGGATTCGAACCGCCGACCTTCTGATCAGCAAGCCCTAGGCTCTGTGGTTTAACTCACAGATAGCCACCAGCAAAAGAAAGCCCACCGTCCCTTGATGTCATTGGTTCCAGATTGAAACTGCTCATGCCATCAAGAGGTTTTCCCTGCTGTTTAACCAAAATATCTCCTTTTGTAACTTTAAGCTCATTAGAGTTAAATCCTGCCTTCTGGGGAAGAGAGGAAATGTCTTTGTCCTCTACTGTGTGGCAGCCCTGCAGGTATTTAATGAATGCAATCACATCCAAACACCACCACCGCAGCCTCTGTCTTCCCTTCTCCAGACTAAACATACTGTACTCACTTCCTTCAGCTTCAAAATCCCAATGCACAGTAAATGTTGGCCCTGACTTGGAATGCTTTCGACTTGCTGCCCTCTTCTTCTTGGCTCTGATTTGAGCAGAAATCAAAAATTGAATCATACAAGCTGTCGGCTCAGTTCTGCCAAATTCTAAGAGCCATTGCATGTCATCTTGAGATGCCATTGCGTGTCATCTGTCAAATACTATTGCATCTCAACTACCGAAAATGACCAGGTTTTGATGGATATCATCATAAATTCAAATGCAGATCTCAAACATTTGCCGGCTATTTATCAAACATTTGGGAATGTTTTCAAAGACAGGCGTGTTTCAGTGTTGGCTATGATTCCCACAAGCGTTTAGCGTCATGGGAGTGACTTGTGGACTCAATCCAAGGCCCATCTGAATTTCCTAGTCTGGTTCTGGTTTGATAGAAACCAGATCTTAACATGGCTGGAAAAAAAAGGATGATTTCCATCCTTTGGGAGCCATTTCCTCTGCCGTTTAATCCTGTAAATGTTTACCTCTGCCGCAATCATAAATTACATTTGGCTGGGCAGACACACCCATATTGGGGCAAGTAACAGAGATGAGCCACCATATACATTGGCGATCGTCAAGTCTGATGTGGCAAGCAGGGTTTTTTGGTGGTGGTGGTGGTGAGAGAGAGTTGAAATGTATATTTAATGTACCGTTTACAGCATTTATCCATACAAAATGTGACTTCTGTTTACACTGGTGTTCATTTAACTGTCACTTATCAAAACACACCGAGATCTGTAAGGCACAGGCTGGAATTCCTCCCGGCGCGGTGTGCGTGTTGTAGCCGCTCAGAGGTGTACAACTCCAGCGCCACAGTCCCATAAATAGTCTTGCTTCTATCAACCTGACAATTTCCTTGCCTCTTCCACCTCCTCTCCCCGCCCCCCATTTTCATTCTTCGAAGAGGCTGCACACAAGCTCTCTGAAACATTGTTTTCATCGCTTTGATTCCTGCCTCTTTTGCAGCCATCCTTTCTTGGCAGCCAAAACCCATTTTGTGATATGGAGGGACATCACACAGAATGGATAATGTTATGTACTGAGCTGAATCCAAGAACAATAGGATCCAGAATGCAGCAGTCTGATTGGTCCGCAGGAGCCACCCAATCCAGCTCCAGGTGGAAGTGAATCCGCAACCTGATTGGCCCGCAGGAGCAGCCAATCAGGCTGCTGGTATAAGTGAATCCGCAACCTGATTGGCCTACAGGTGCAGCCCTGAAGTAGCCAATCACGCAAGGCCCATTGTGTAAATAATGTATATAAGCAGACGTTTTGGGGAAAGAGCCATTCCTTCTCTTCTTCTCCTTTTGCTACTACAAGCTGAATAAAGCGCATGAAATTCACTCTCAACTCCGAGAATATTTCCGATAAGCTACCAACGGTACAAAGTCACAGGGCTCTGGAAGAGAGGAATACGAAGGGCAAGCTTCCTTAACAGCACAGGGACACTAAAACCATCCAATTGTTCCTTCCATTATTTCTCAAAGTTACGGAATGTTCCAGAAAGATTTTTAGTTTTTAAGGAGGTGGGGTGATTGCTATAACATCCTAAGCCCAATAAGACTGGACCAAAGAGACAAGGACTATTCTCCAGCTGTTTCACACCCCCTTGAAACCTGCTGTGGTTTTTTGGCAATATTTTGAGAGGTGAGGTGAAGTTCCTTTCAAAATCTGTCAAGAACTGAAGTGGCCGCCATTTTGTTTTCCTCAGGGATAGGAATAGTTGAGCATGTCAAAGTTGGTTTCTCTCGGTTTCTCATTTCTCCGGTATTCAGTTCCTCACATTTCCACATCAGTTTTCAATTTACTGATTTGTTTATTTTTAAAAAAAAACCCTCATGAAAATTGATCAGCTAATTTCTCCTAATACACACATTTGTCCTCCAATTGGTTGCCTGAGCACGGCTTACTTCTGTGCTGGACACCCACCGATTCCCAACACACGCAGAATACCCCCCACCTAGAGACCAATATCTTTCTGCCCCCCACTCTTGACAGAGCGTGGGTACCACTTCCTTCTGGGGGGACATTTGCCTCCAAGCTTGCTTTTGTACAAGGAATGCTAAATGATGGCCTGGTGTTGACTTTTTTCTGGAAAGAAAGCCAGTATTTTAAGAAGTGGGGCTGGGTTGGCACAGTTAAACAAGAACAGGAGAACCCACAAAAGTATTTCTCTGCTTCTAAGTTTGGGAACGGGGGGCAGGCAAAATAAAGTCCTTCAACATATCGCCTCTATCTAGTTGTTCCATTGCAGGGAATCACCTCCCATGCTCACCCTTGCTGTTGCTAACTCTAATTGTCTTTGTTCACCTACATCCGAACAAGCGCGGAATTCCACTCTTGGGTGGATAAACACCCCCTCTGGATTGTACAATCGAGGGCGGTGAGGCACTATTAGAGGATGTCGAACAACCAACTTTTACCTTCCTTGTGAAGCTGACAAAATTGCCAATTTCATGGATGAGAGTTCTCTTTGCTCCAGCGCATATGTAACACGCGGTCCCTCTACCTGGCTCTCTTTTCTGACACGATACAGGTAGGTTATATATATCCTACGGAGCAGCCTTCCACCAACCCTAGTGCCTTCCAGAGATTTGAGACTCCCGTCATCCCTCAACCGTTGGCCCTGCTGCCTGAGGCTGATGGGAAATGGAGTTCAGCAACATCATCTGGAGCAGTGTTTTCCAACCTTGTGCCTCCAGCTGTTTTCGGACTACAATTCCCATCATTCCTGACCACTGGTCTTGCTAGCTAGGGATGATGGGAATTGTAGTCTCAAAACATCTGGAGGCACAAGGTTGGGAAACACTGATCTGGAGGGTCACGGGTGGGAGAAGACTCTGTGAAGATGCAGGAATGAACTTTCACTTTTAAGGTTGATGAGGACTTTTTACACCAGCGTGGCCATTATGACCTTTGTTTGTTTGTTTGCTTGTTTGTTCATACCCCACCCAACTGGCTGGGTTTTCCCAGCCACTCTGGGCGGCTTCCAACAAAAGATTAAAAATACATTAAAACATCAGTCATAAAAAAAACTTCCCTATACAGGGCTGTCTTCAGGTGTCTTCTTAAAGTCAGATAGTTGTTTATTTCCTTGACATCTGATGGGAGGGCGTTCCACAGGGCGCCACCACTGAGAAGGCCCTCTGCCTGGTTCCCTGTAACCTCACATCTTGCAGTGAGGGAACCCCAGAAGACCCTTGGAGGAGGAACTCAGTGTCCAAGCTGAATGATGGGGGTGGAGACGCTCCTTCAGGTATACTGGGCCGAGGCCGTTTAGGGCTTTAAAGGTCAGCACCAACACTTTGAATTGTGCTCAGAAACGTAGTGGGAGCCAATGTAGGTCTTTCAAGACTGGTGTTATGTGGTCTCAGCGGCCGCTCCCAGTCACCAGTCTAGCTGCTGCATTCTGGATTAGTTGTAGTTTCCGGGTCACCTTCAAGGGTAGCCCCATGTAGAGCGCGTTGCAGTAGTCCAAGTGGGAGATAACCAAAGCATACACCACTCTGGCAAGACAGTCCGTGGGCAGGGAGGGTCTCAGCCTGTGTACCAGATGGAGCTGGTAGACAGCTGCCCTGGACACAGAATTGACCTGCACCTCCATGGAGAGCTGTGAGTCCAAAATGCCTCCCAGGCTGCGCACCTGCTCCTTCCAATGTGAGCTGGTGATGTTGGAAGCCGCCCAGAGTGGCTGGGGGAACCCGGCCAGATGGGCAGGGTATTATCATTATCATTATTATTATTATTATTATTATTATTATTATTATTATTAATTACCAGCTACAAAGTGCAGGTCCTGTTTCTGATATTTGCCCATTTTTCATGGAATCTCTGTGTTAATGCTGGTCTACCAAAATGGAAGGGACCCAGGTGGCGCTGTGGTTAAACCACTGAGACTAGGGCTTGCTGATCAGAAGGTTGGCGGTTCTAATCCCTGTGACGGGGTGAGCTCCCGTTGCTTGGTCCCAGCTCCTGCCAACCTAGCAGTTCGAAAGCACGTCAAAATGCAAGTAGATAAATAAGAACTGCTACAGCGGGAAGGTAAATGGTGTTTCCATGTGCTGCTCTGGTTTGCCAGAAGCGGCTTTGTCATGCTGGCCACATGACCTGGAAGCTATACGCCGGCTCCCTCGGCCAATAATGCGAGATGAGCGCGCAACCCCAGAGTGGTCACGACTGGACCTAATGGCAAGGGGTCCCTTTACCTTTACCAAAACGGAAACTGAAGTGTAGGTGGCTTTGGCCTACAATGCCTGCATATATACCAGAAACAGAAGACCCAAATCTTTCTGAATTACTGTAATCTAAAGTGGAACACTATTTCTCCCCCCACCGGTCTTCCTTGATAGGCTCGGGTTTTTCTTCTTTTCTCTTTTGCATATTAAGAAGTTCACATTTCTTAGACTCTCATCCTCTCTGGAGACGTCAGAGCAGAAATAGACCAAGCCCCACCCCCTTGCTTCGTTTAAGCTAGTACAATGTGCTTATCCCTCTGGAATCCCATTGACCCTCTTGAATAATTTCCCTGTTCCATTAGGAGATGTTCGCAAACGGTCATTTGCTGACTTCCGCTTTGCGCATCTCTCTCCCCGCCCCCCCCCTCAGACCACACAGCATGTATGATGAAAGATCAGACGGGGAAATCAATTTTATTGACACAAAGGAGAGGGTAAAAAGATGGAAGATGGTGGCTATTTAATTTGCAGCTCTGTTGTCATGCAATGTCTCCTCACTGCAATGAAAACTCACAACTGTCAAGTTCTTTTCTCCTGCTCCTCCACTCCCAAACGAACAAGGACCTATCTTATAATACACAGGCACTTTGGTTGTCTCAGGAAGGAAGAAGATTCACACACCGACAAGCTCAATAAAGCTTGACAATTAAACATTAAAGCACATTAAAAATCAAATTGCTTGATAATTGCTGTATAAAATTAGGCGGGGAGAGAGGATGGTGTAAAGTTTTTCTTCCTGACTCAGAATCCTAGAATTTGGAGCAGTGTGGATAAAAATCAAAGATTTTTATATATATATTAAAAAATTAAAAATTAGATTTTTAAAAATTTAAATCGGATTTTTAAAATAAAATGCTTTCGGAGGAAAAATCTTTCTAAATACAGTATAGTTTTCTATTTAAGTTACGTTATAGTCCGAAAGCTTCTCATCAGGAAATAAGAATTTTTTAAAAGTTTTTCATGTGTGCTAAAACTCAGTCTAAGTTGCTGGGTGGACCTGTCTGGAACAGATTAATCCACTTTCCATTACTTTCAATGGGAAAGTTCGCTTCAGGTTAAGTACGCTTCAGGTTAAGTACGGACTTCCGGAACCAATTAAGGACTTAACCTGAGGTACCACTGTACAGTGGAACCTCGGTTTATGAACACCTCGGTTTATGAATTTTCAGTTTATGAATGCCGCGGACCCATCTGGAACGGATTAATTCATTTTCCATTACTTTCAATGGGAAAGTTCGCTTCAGTTTATGAACGCTTCAGTTTATGAACAGACTTCCGGAACCAATTACACCCATGCTTCAGTTTATGAACGCTTCAGTTTAAGTACTCCACAGACCCGTCTGGAACGGATTAATCCACTTTCCATTACTTTCAATGGGAAAGTTTGCTTCAGTTTATGAACGCTTCAGTTTATGAACAGACTTCCGGAACCAATTGTGTTCATAAACCGAGGTACCACTGTATTATTATTATTATTATTATTATTATTATTATTATTATTAGGAATCATGATAGCCTCTAACCATGGTGAGAAGAGGGTGCTGGAGTAGAAGGGCCATTGATCTCATCCAGCATTCTCTTCTTATGTTCTTACATAGCAAGAAGCCGGCGGGCAATGCCATCGCCTGCACTGGTGGTAAGAAAGAAGACAGGCAGTTGGGGGTGGGCTGAATTCTTTCAAGGATTCTTTAGCTGTGATCTCTTACATTACATTACAAGGTTTGGGACTAGATGACCCATTGGGTCATCCCTTCCAATAACAATTTTATGATTCTATGAAATTGGCGGGGCAGTGCCCCATTTGCCCCACTGGACAAGCTTCCCCCTACCTGACAGGACACTGGAGTCGTCAAGCAAGGCCTCTAGGAACTGTGTCTCGGTTTTGCATCCAACTTTCCATGCCCATTAAGGAGCAAAGCTGTTCCGGGCCATCTTCATGAGCCCGGTTCTCCACTCCTCCCCTGTTCTCCTGGCTCATCTCCTCCAGATCATTTATCTAGGAGAACTCAACTTATCTCCCTTGGAGCGATGCCTGGCACTTTCCCTCCTCATTTGTCAGCCTGAAGTTCCCGAAATGTTATCTCGCAAGGGCCGTGTTGATGTTCCTCAGGATCTCTGGGGGTCTTCATCTTCTGCCACAGGTCTGTGGACCTGACCTGCTCTTCATTCCTGAGACCAGCTATGGACCAGAGTTAGGGGGCTGAGTCCTGTCAGCGCGCCGCTGGCAATTCTGCTTCCTGTGCTCTGAGACGCTTTTCTAGTCTTACACTGAACAGCTGGCCCTTGTACGGTCATAAGTCAAGCAACTCCCTGCTGAATCCTATTAATATCCTTCCTCAAGGCATATTTTTGGGTGAATAATGGGACTGTTTTCCTTGACCCGTTGCCCCTTTCTTGCACATTACATTTTGAAGAAATTTTATTTTTGAAGACTGGAGAAGGAGGCAAAGAGCCTCTCGTGTTGAGGGAGACGGGGAAATGAAGGCTCAACCAGCTATCCCAAAAAGCCCGCAGAAATTGCTAGTCCATAACATTTTCCAGTAGCCCACCCACCCACCCACACTTTATGTATTTGTTTATTGAGGTACAGGCATTCCCACTTTCGTGGGAGTTAGGTTCTGGGCATGCATGCATAAGCGAAAATTGTGTAAGTGGGGTGCACCCTCGAAAAAGCCTCCAAAGACCCCATTTTTCTTGCTCTCCAGATCTTTCTCCTACTTTCTCTGCACACACAAGTCTCTTTTCAACTGGAGTTGACACTCTGGGGCTGACTGCAAGCTGGAGGCTGCGCAGAAATGCAGCTGTTTGCTGCGCTTTCACACGTGTCAGCTGAGCAGCCTAAACCAGGCATCCCCAAACTTCGGCCCTCCAGATGTTTTGGACTACAATTCCCATCTTTCCCAACCACTGGTCTTGTTAGCTTGGGGTCATGGGAGTTGTAGGCCAAAACATCTGGAGGGCTGCAGTTTGGGGATGCCTGGCCTAAACAAACCCTTGCGGCACCTCCAATCTCTTTGGAGCTTCCTCCACCCTCACTGAGGTCCTCTTCAAGTTCCAGGGTGTGTGTGTGTGTGTGTCTCCTGATGAGCCACAAGGAACCTCCAGCTCCCTCCCACCATTTTCTGGTTTGAATTTATTTATTTCCCGGTGCTGCATGTATACACGGTCACACACAACTCAATCGCGCACAAGTATTTTTACCTTACCTCTCCGCTCCTTCCGTTGGACCCCCGAGACAGCTCAGATGAGAGCAGATGGCATAGAACAGGGGTCGGCAACCTAAGGCCCGTGGGCCACAAGCGGCCCATGGGGGGTCGTTTAACCGGCCCATGGACCGCCACCACCCACTCCTGCAGCCAATGGGAAGCTGCACACGCCTCCTCCACGCCAGAAGGAGTGCCGGAAATAGCACTTGCGCATGCGTGCGTGCGTGCGCGCACACACACACACACACTGGCCCACTGCGGCGTCTGAGGGACCGTGAACCGGCCCAAGCCACAAAAACTTTGCCAACCCCTGGCATGGAACCATGCAAGCCAAAGAACCAGCCTCAAGCGAAACGCTTAGTGCAATTTTTTGTTCTGCTTGCAGTTCCTGAGCCCCGTTCAAAAGCCGGCCCCATGTAGAACGTAGTGCTGTAATCCAGCTTGGATATTATCCACCAGTAGTCACTGGTAGGGTTGGGCTCAGTTATTTAACTCCGTCCCATTTCGGTCTCATTGGCGCTTAATTGTGGGTACCGTTCCAATCTGGTCTTTTAACCCCTAGTGTGCCATACTGTCCCGTTGCACACATTTTAGCTGTTTAACTATATTGGCCTTCGCCCCAAAGGCTCACAGGGAAATTTACAACGAAACATGCAATGCTAAAACATTGTTTATTTAATTTTATTTCTAATTATTTTTCATCAACTCTTTGTGACATATATTCTATTCCAGGTCAGGGAGCAAGTATGTGACATAGATAGATATGTAGATATAGATATAGATATAGATAGATATAGATATTTTTAGCCTCCAACTCCCATGATCCCTAGCTAGCAGGACCAGTGGTCAGGGATGATGAGAATTGTAGTCTCAAAACATCTGGAGGGCCAAGGTTGAGGAAGCCTGATATAGATAGATAGATGATAGATAGATAGATAGATAGATGATAGATAGATAGATAGATAGATAGATAGATAGATAGATAGATAGATAGATAGATATTCTAGAATCGGAAGGAACCCCAAGGATCATCTAGCCCAGGCATAGGCAACCTTGGCTCTCCAGGTGTTTTGGAACTACAAATCCCATGATCCCTGACCACTGGCCCTGTTAGCTAGGGATCATGGGAGTTGCAGTTCCAAAACACCTGGAGAGCCAAGGTTGCCTATGCCTGATCTAGCCCAACACCCTACGATGCAGGAATCACAGCTAAGAAAAGTCCCTAACAGATGACCATCCAACCTCTGTTTGGAGACAGACAGATATGAAATAAGGGCATGTTATTATCCAGTATACCTGAAGGAGCGTCTCTATTATCCAGTATACCTGAAGGAGCGTCTCCACCCCATCGTTCTGCCCGGACACTGAGGTCCAGCACCGAGGGCCTTCTGGCAGTTACCTCGTTGTGAGAAGCCAAGTTGCAGGGAACCAGGCAGAGGGCCTTCTCGGTAGTGGCGCCCGCCCTGTGGAACGCCCTCCCATCAGATGTCAAAGAAGAAAACAGCTACCAGATTTTTAGAAGACATCTGAAGGCAGCCCTGTTTAGGGAGGCTTTAAATGTTTAATAGATTGTTTTATTTCATTTTTCTGTTGTAAGCCGCCCAGAGTGGCTGGGGAAACTCAGCCAGATGGGCGGGGTATAAATAATAAATTATTATTATTATTATTATTATTATTATTATTATTATTATTATATCCAGAATGCTGCAGCTGCCTTAAAATGTCTGCAACTTTTGCAAAATGGGTATCCCTGGAACAGAGCACCACATTCTTCCCCTCCTCCATGTATTTCTGTGATCTTTAACTCCTGCCTCCTAGTGTGACATAAGCATGATTTCAGGTTATGCTCCTCTCCGAAATTCCGCAGCGTCACCTGTAAGAATCTGGCTTACCTGTGCGCAAGATGAAGTCTATTGCATAGGTAGTCATTTGTGTGCGATATATGTATAATCCCGAAAGATTTTTATTTTTATTTTTTTGAAGCCCACGCGCGGAACGGAACGGTCAGGAAGGAAAAAAGGATGTGATAGAGAAATTATTAATGAGTTCAGAGAGGTTACTATGGCAACCTGTTGCTAATGAATCTCTGGGGTTTCCTTTTTACCTTGATGGAGCTCTTAAAAGCAGGCAACTCTCTGCCAACAAGTTTCCCAGTCATCGCGTTGCCGTGGCAACGCCGGTCGCTAAAACCAAGCGGAGACCGCACACTTACACCCACATGCAGGCAGATGGAACTCCAGGTTATGCGACTTGACAGGGCGGTCTCTCTTATCTGAGCTGGGGGTGGGGAGGTTGCACACGAAAGCGCCAGGTTATTTTCTTCAACCAGCCCCCTACCCGCCGCCCCTGCCCTTTCCCCGTCTAAACAAACATCTCTCTTGCACGCACATTGATTCCCTTCCCCTTGCACACGCCGGGTTCCTTGCAGAGCCGGCAGTCGGGATCGTTTGTTAGGAACCATCTGTGGCACAGCAGGCACCCCCCTGTTTCCAGATTGGGGGGGGGGGCATTTCAGGAGAGACGGGCGGGAAAGCAGAGACACAAGCCGGGACCACTCAAAGCAGCAAAGCAAATCTATTAAACGAAATCCAATGGGGGCAAATGCCAGCAGGAAGAACCAGCTGCACAAATATGAGATGGGGGGGGGGGCAGTGGGTTCCTTCATGCCAGCTGATCCTCTGGCTAGGAGGAGTCTCCTTAGAAGTTTCTGCCTGCCATAGCCAGCAACTTGAACAAAATATTGGGGGGCCCAACCCCCCGCCCACTCTCCTCTCCTCTCCCCTCCCACCCCCAGTGGCGGAGGAAAGGGGGTGCAGTGGGGGTGGACCGCCCCATGTGTCATCCCTGGGGGGGGGTGACATTCGGTGCACCGCCCACCCATAGCAAAGCGGCACAGCAGCTCCCTCCTCCCCCCCCCGATGGCTCACGGTAGGCTTGGGGGTTGCGGGCGGGCATGGCGCCATTGCCCCGCGCTCCCAGCTGGAGGAGGTAGGCAGGAAGGCAGGGGAGAGGGTGGGAAGGAGGCAGGTGAGCAAACAATGGAGGGGGGGCGGGAAGGGGAGAGGAGAGAAAGGAAGCAGGATTGGTGGGTAAACCTTTCAGCTATCCTGAGCCTGGGAGGGCACCCTCCATGCCACGCCCCCTCGGGAGCGCGCCCCCACTGGGCAACATGGGCATATGCTCCGCCGCTGCCCACCCAGTTCGCTTGCCTCTTACCCCCCCCACCTGTGCACAGTAAGTTTCTGCCCTATCTCCCACCTCCAGTCCCCACTTGCCACCAGCTCACCTCTCCTGCTGGTCTGCCTCTCCTACTGGTCTGCCTGCCTGCCCATCTGCCTCTCCCCAGGAAAAGAAGGTGGCGCCCAGCTGAGCGAGGTGGGATGCCTAACCAAGAGAGGGAGGGAGGGACCAACTTGCAGAATATATTGGGGGCCAGCCCCCCCCAAAAATATTTTATTGGAGGGCTGAAGGGACCCCACAGAGTTGGATATTGCAATGGTAAAAGGGCTCGTCTTGTGCCTTAGGCTCTTGGCTGAAGCTCTGAGCTCCTCTTGCATGTTAACAGGATTGTTCCAGAATGCTGGATTGCTAAGGAAGGGTAAAGAGAAGGGAATAATTTAAGTGACTTTTAAAAAAGAAAATTAAAAATTGCTATTTTAATATTTCCTCTTTTCAACAAGGAATATCTCTAATGGATCTCTCTCTCTCTCTCTCTCTCTCTCTCTCTCTCTCTCTCTCTCTCTCTCTCATCCAATTAAAATTCAGAAGCTGCTCGGCAGTGATGCCAAAGCCCCTCCAATAAATGCCATTAAAAGCAATTTAATTAGGAAAACATTTTATTTCAGGCTTAGGAATACTGAGTGGATTTTCCCATTCTGGTTGTCATACCAACCCAGGCTACTTTAGTCTGTGACTTGCACTGATGATTTTGGGGGGTCAGGATCTGGACCTCTTGTGATGAAAGCAGTTAAACACACACACAGAGAGAGAGAGGGGGGGGAGAGAGAGAGAGAGAGAGAGAGAGAGAGAGAGAGAGAGAGAGAGAGAGAGAGAGAGAGAGAGAGAGAGAGAGAGAGAGAGAGAGATTGTCTTCTTGAGGTATTCCTCTGTGTGGGTTGAATCAGGAGGTAGGTAATAGTTAGGAGCTGTCCGGCCTGCAATATGCCACTTTCAGGTCTGTGCTGTGCTGCCCCTTGTGGCGACTCTTCAGCCCTGCAGGTTGAACAGCTGTTGGGGTTATGCTGTCCTCTAAGGGCTAAGGCCAAGGTTAGCCAATAGATGTTGGGCTTCAACTCCCATGAGTCGAATCCAGGCACCCCCAAACTTCGGCCCTCCAGATGTTTTGGACTACAATTCCCATAATCCCTGACCACTGGTCCTGTTAACTAGGGATCATGGGAGTTGTAGGCCAAAACATCTGGAGGGCCGCAGTTTGGGGATGCCTGGTCTAAGCCATCATGGCCAATGGTCAGGGATGCCCTAAATTAGAGCCCCTAACAGTGCCCTATGTTGGCTACCCTTGCCTTAAGTTCTGGGGTGACTCTGCCCAACTAGGCTTCTGTCGATCTAACCTTAGCCTGGTTGATTTCTTATTTTTTTTAAAAAAAGCCAGATTGCACTTGAGCTTCACTTAGACAACCATCAGTTTGGTCATGTCTTCCAGACTGCTATGCTGTACCCATATTTGGTTCCAGACATTCACTCTGATTGTGTGGATAAGATATCGTGGACAGAATTCTACAGGATGTGTTGCCAGTGTGTGGAAACGGTCTGGATCCAATGACTTCCAGCCATGCATCTCCACATGGTGGAGATGTCAGGTGCCATCCTGGCACCCAGGCATCTTCACTTGGGTGCAAAATGCATCTGGCGCCTGGCTAATTTCGAACAATGGTACATTTGCTGCTCCGCTTACCTCTGTCTCTGGCCCCTCCCACCGCTTGAATGTGGCCCTTGAGAGGTTGCCCAGAAGAGAATATGGCTCTCAGGCAGCTGAAGCATGCCTATTGCCACTTGAGGTTATAGAACCCAGTTCCTCCTGCTGCTGCTGCTTCCGCAGGCTGCCAGATTTTGAGGCTGCCTGTCATCCAGCACCATGGCGGAAATTTTCTGTGAAAGCCCTGCAAAATCACAGCAGAGCAAGCCAAGACAGAGCTGGCTACAAATTCCTTGTTCTTCTTACCCTACAATTACTTTTTGCCCCTTTTTGGTTTCCCCCCCCCCCAGTTCTCTCTTTCTCTCTCTCTCTCTCTCTCTCTCTCTCTCTCTCTCTCTCTCTCTCTCTCTCTCTCTCTCTCTCTCTCATTCTCTCTCCTCCCAGGATCGCAAGACCTTGAACTGTCTGCTTGAGTTAATTTGGTGGCGGGTGATTACATAAGGATGCCGCAAAGACAGTCAAAGCAGAGGTTTCTCCTTGTGTAGTTCCTGCTGGTGGGATCAGTTCCTGAGCAGACACAAAAGAAGCAGGGGATGATAGGCAGCTAATTGCACAGCACAAGGAATCTCTTTGACCACGACTTGAATAGGGAGGTCAGACCAGACCAGTCCCTGACGGCATGGATTTCCGAATGCTCTAAGATCATGGCAGGTCGTGAAAAGGGCCTTGCTCCAAGGAGCTCCCGATCCAAGTATTGGCAGAGAGAAACGGGGACAGGAAGGGAGAGAAGGTGCACCCGTGCTACTTTTTTTGTGTGCCATATAATATTTTATTAATTTTTCACAATACATTAATCATATTCATTATTTTTCACATTTTATCCTTTTGGCTTTTTAAAGCCTTGACTTCCGTCCACCCCTTCTAATAATTTTCTAACATTTATTCTAACATCTATACTTCACTTGTCAATCATTGAGTTAAATTATAACAAAAACTTATCACTAAAATTTAAATTACAATGACTTTTCTCTTCTATAACTTACAAAGCTTCTTGCAATCCTACCAACGTAGTACATTGAATGCAACTGTCTTTCAAATAATCTGTAAATTTAGTCCAATATTTGATGAATTTCTGGTCCCGCTGTTCTCTGATTCTTCCTATCATCTGATCCATCAGTTTCACTGTCCATTCTTCTTTTGTCGGTAATTCTTCTTGTTTCCACTTTTGTGCAGTTAATATTCTTGCTGCAGTTACTGCATATTGGAAAAGTTTTATATCTTGCTTTTTAATTCCAGTACCTGTAATTCCTAGTAAAAAAAAAGCTTCTGATTTTTTAACAAATGTATATTTCAACATTTTCTTAAGTTCATTATATATCATATCCCAAAAGCCTTTCACTTTCTTACACTCCCACCACATGTGATAAAAGGTAAAAGGTGCCTTCGTGCTACTAGTCCTCATGGCTGCGAGGCTCAGAGGCAGTGTGCATCTGTGTCTCAGTCATGAGGGATCATGAACGAGAGCTTTTTGTAGGCTTCCCATTGGGGCATCTGGTTTGTCGTCCTGTTTTGTGTGCTCTGCAATACTGTATCTCACAAGATTTCGGGAAGATCTGGGAGGATCTCACTGCAAACTGGCCCTGCTGCTAGCGCTGCTTCTCTGGAGGCAGGGGACCTGTGGGGACACTGCCTGATGGTCTCCCACCATTTGAGGCGGCTTCCTCACCTTGCCTCATGGCCAGGGCAAGCAAGGTGTCTCCCCCTTGCTTAGGCCAGGCTGGTTTCAACCAGAAGTCAGGCGTTTAGTGTTGCTGGTTCCAAATGGTGGTGTCCTCTTCTGTCAAGGCCCACAGAGTTGGAATATAATTGAGTATAGCGTGGACATCTGAGAATTTCTGGGATTTACCATGGTGGACAACAGCTTCTGTCCAATACAGTGCCATTATATGGTATGCATAGCTGCCAAGTACCCCGTTTTCCCCGGGAAACCCCCGTTTTTTCGTACCGTTTCCCGGCGGTCCCCTGTATCGGTTCCTCTCCCATTATTCTCCCTTATTCTGCTTGCTGGAAGTCATGTCTACGCATGTCCGGTAGTGCGTAGACGCGACTTCCAGCGCCGGCGCCGGCCATTTTCGGTGCCCATAGATGGGCAAAGCGACACAGGAAGTTGCATCTACGCAACGTCCAGTATCACGCGGCTGCCGATCCCGGATTTTGCAGTCCAGGACTTGGCAGGTATGATGGTATGTCCAGAGCATATGTTTCTGTGCCACCCCTGGAACACGACAGCAGATGTCCATGGGTGCAAAGCACTTCTTGGCGAGGCGATGAGGAGCCTAGCACTCAAACAGAGGTACAGCAGGCATCCTCTATATTGACTTCTAGGCATCTTCTGAAGACTTCATTATGCTTGCAGGCCTAAGCGACTCTTTAAACTTTCTCAACTGGGCAGCCCTATTTTAATGATTATTTTGCACTGTTTTGTGGGTTTTAAAAATGTTTTGCTGTACTTTGTCTTGCTGTACACTGCCTTGATATTTTATGAGTTGGTGGTAGGGTTAGACCCTCCCACACACCCCAGGACTCTAGGTTTTCCTGGCCCCCTCCAGTTGGCAAAGGGTAGGCTTGAAAACACTCCTTCAGGTGGCTGAAGGAGTGTTTAAAAACAGGGTACTTTATTTAAAAGACTATGTGTAAAGCTTCAGCTTGGCAGAGGCTGGCTATAAAATATTGCATAAGACTCTCCTGGGGGGGTTGTGCCTGCCCTCCTCTTTTTCCTCCTCCCCTCTCCCAATTAACTTCCATCTCCAGAGATGGGAGGGAGTGCAGAGGAAGAACCACCAGGCCTGACGCTGGGTTTGGGTCCTGAAATCTCAAGGTTCAAGATGCTCTTGACCTGACAACCTTAGTTGGTGGTATAGAAATATTTCTCATAAGTAAGTTTGACATGAAATAAAAGGAAAGCTTCTTTAGTTTAGTGGCGCAAAAGCGATTTTTTTTTTGCTAGAAGTAATTCTTCCCCTGCTTTAACAATACCAAAATTAAATTGCTTCCTTGTTCGACTAGAATAAAAATAAAATAAAAATCTATCTCCAGATATGGAAATTGCAAGAAGAAAAGAGAGCTGTAGAAGCTTATATTCCCTTCCCTGCAAATGTCTTCTGCTTCTAATCATTTAATTTCTCTTCTGATAGTGCCAAACCGGTGAAATTGGAGGGAGTAAGAAAAAAACACCCTTTTAATTATTTGAAGGACTATTTCAGCAATGTTCTTATAACAAATGGATCTTTAAAAACAACCTCCATGTCATCTCTTGAGGAATATTAATTGGGGAGGGGTCCTAGATTGGTGAGAATTCACATAGAGGTGTCTTTGTGGTGCCTGAATTAATAGGCCCCACCTAGTGCTTTAAATTGGAACACTTTGTGAGGCAGTGGAGAGGAATGATTTAAAACGTGTGTTAATGGACATGCTTTTCTGCCTGTCTCCAATTTGAACAACAACAAAAAAATCCATTAGAACAGTTTATTTGCCTGTATTTAATAATCTCCTGCAGGGTTTACAAAGTTCAACTCTAGAGACCTTATGCCACAATGAAAGATAACAGGAGAAATATTGATTATATGTTAGAATCGTAGAATTGTAGTGTTGGAAGGGATCCTGAGGGTCATCTAGTCCAACCCCCTCCAATGCAGGAATCTCAACTGAAGCACCCATGACGGATACTCATTCAACCTCTGCCCAAAAACTTCCAATGAAGGAGGGTCCTCCATCTTTCGAGAGAGTCCATTCCACTGCCGAATAAACAGCTCTTATTGTCAGAAAGTTATTCCTGATGTCTAGTTGGAATCCCCTTTCTTATAATTTGAATCTATTGGTTCAGGTCCTACCCTCTGAAGAAGCAGAAAACAAGCTTGCTTCATCTTCCATGGACAGCCCTTCAGTAATTTGAAGATGGCTGTCCTTTCACCTCTAAGTCTCCTCTTGCCCAGGCTAACCATACGCAACCCCCTTCAACCGTTCCTCATAAGGCTTGGTTTCCAGACCCTTGATAATCTTGGTGATGTGTGCGAAGGGATTTATTTTGTTTCACATGTAACCGTTGCTCCCACCACTGGTATGTGGTCCCTTGATGGCTTTCCACAAGGGAACGTGGCCCTTGGGCTGAAAAAAAGTTTATCAACTTCTCCCATAAAGACTCTGTTTGATTGCTACATCTCCCAGTCTCCGCATTTTATTTATTTCCAGCGTGTGCGGCATGCGTTAGAGTTCCCCCACTGCTGCCTGCATCACCTGAGCTTGAACTGGAGCATAAATCTCATTTCATAAATAAGCTAACCTCTGAAAAGCTCTGTTATGCAGCTGAGTGATCTTCTCCCAGACGAGGGAGGAGGAAGGGGTTGAGAGGAGAGAGAAATGCTATTATTTCAATGCTCGCTTGGGACTGCTTTGCAGAGGGTGTGGATACAGGGCTGCTGCTAGGGTTTTTTGCGCCCTAGGTGAGATCACCTTCTGGCCCCCCCGCTTTCCCACTCGGCGATTGGCCAAGAAGGTGCGTGAGGGGAGGAGCCTGGAGTGTGGAGCATGTCCTCCACCACCCCACCCCACCCCAAAGGCCATGCTCTCTTTTTTCCTTTTCTTTTTTTAAAACCCGTCTGCCTGACAATCGGGCACACGAGCGCTCAGGTTCCCCCACCTCCCCACCTGCTTCAATTGATTGGTTTGAGCGGCCCCCCTCGATTTCTGGCTCCGCCGTGCGGCGCAGCCCTGCGCCCCCTGCAGGACATTGCAGGGAAGCGTCTCTGCAGCAGCAAGCAGGAGCAAAAGCGGTGGTGGCAGAGAGAGCGTTTGCGAGCAGGGAGACACACCAGTGCCCCCTCCATTTTGGCGCCCTAGGCAACTGCCTAGTTCACCTTAATGGACGCGCTGGCCCTGGATATACATGGCTTCCAGCATCAAGGCTCCTGTTGCAAAGGTTGGCCTGCAATGCTCTCCCACCACTGCCTCTTCCTTACTCAGCAGAGGGCAATAAAGTCACCCTGCACATGTTCAGAAGTGAATCTAGTGTCCAATGAAGAATCAAACGATATTAAGGGGGTTGGCAATCTAATAGAACTGGAGGGGAAATGCTTCCTTGAATTAAAAGCAGAAGGCAACTGTGGGTTGCATCCATTCACAGTCCCATTCAGAGGAGACCCACTGAAATCAATGGATATGACCAGTGCTTCTTTTCTGGGGGACGCATACCCCTAAACATTTTGTGAATCTACGTTTGGCCTCATTGAGGGGCAGAATTTCAATATGAGTAGGAAAATGAGAGTACCCCTAAACATTTTTTTAGGGGGGGAAAGTACTGCATATGCCTAACATAGGCTATTAAGTTCATTGGGTCGACTCCTGAGTAGTTGTCTACAGTGTTGTTTGTTTGTGTTAATTAAAACCAAAGCATTCCTGATTAAGTCTTCAGGGCAGAGCAAATCCAGGTGGAACTGGCAAGCAAGGGAGCAGAGCCTCCCCACACCCACACCCCGCTCACTACTGTATACACCAGGCATCTCCAAACTTTGGCCCTCCAGATGTTTTGGCCTACAACTCCCATGATCCCTAGCTAAGAGGACCAGTGGTCAGGGATGATGGGAATTGTAGTCCAAAACATCTGGAGGGCCAAAGTTTGTGGGTGCCTGGTATACACTTTTATTTACATATTACTTGGCTGGAGAACTGCAAATCTCACAGGGTGGCTGTGTTTCATTTGATGTGTATTGTTTCGGAAAGAGGGCTTAGGTTGCTTCACTCTTCAGTGTGAACGGAATCAAATCTCTCTCCCATCCCTCCTCCTGTCAACTCTCTTCTGCTTCCTTCAACATCAACCTTCCCAATCCACCTTGAAATTTCCACATTGAATAACCCCTAAGACATCTGAACCATTTCCAAACCTCCATGTAGTCAAACTTCCTCTAACCAGCGAGCACGTCTGATGGATGATTTTGAAAAGTGCAAACTCACAGGCATTTGGTGAGAACGGGATGCTAGACTTTTTACCTTGGCCTGTGACTGTTTGTTAGGACCCACCTTGTTTTTTTGCCATTGTTAAGTTGTTTAAAGCTGTTTTTAACATTGGGTTTTAATGTTGCACCTAATAATAATAATAATAATAATAATAATAATAATAATAATAATAATAATAATAATACACCATCATGCATATGGAGCAGAAACAACACTTAGCAGTATCATAGTAGGGCTGTGTTCAATCCTGCTTGGGAGCCTTGGCATTGTTTGAGGAGAGGTTTTTGGCCTATGCAAACTCTGAATCTGAGCACTCGACATCACCTTTGCCTTGTGGGCTGTCAAAACTGACAGGTAACCTTAGCAAGGGACAATGCGCAAGGAACTGCTGTTTTGTTGTTTAGTCGTTTAGTCGTGTCCGACTCTTCGTGACCCCATGGACCATAGCATGCCAGGCACTCCTGTCTTGCACTGCCTTCCACAGTTTGGTCAGACTCATGTTGGTAGCTTCAAGAACACTGTCCAACCATCTTGTCCTCTGTCGTCCCCTTCTCCTTGTGCCCTCCATCTTTCCCAGCATCAGGGTCTTTTCCAGGGAGTCTTCTCTTCTCATGAGGTGGCCAAAGTATTGGAGCCTCAGCTTCAGGATCTGTTCTTCCAGTGAGCACTCAGGGCTGATTTCCTTCAGAATGGAGAGGTTTGATCTTCTTGCAGTCCATGGGACTCTCAAGAGTCTCCTCCAGCACCATAATTCAAAAGCATCAATTATTTGGTGATCAGCCTTCTTTATGGTCCTGCTCTCACTTCCATACATCACTACTGGGAAAACCATAGCTTTAACTATACGGACCTTTGTCAGCAAGGTGATGTCTCTGCTTTTTAAGATGCTGTCTAGGTTTGTCATTGCTTTCCTCCCAAGAAGCAGGCGTCTTTTAATTTCTGCTTTACCACTCTCTTAAAATGATATTGGCTCTCCGCGCTGCCTTTTACCACTGACAGTTAACCTTACAGCTTAATCAATACCATTGATGGACTTGCAATGGTCTGTGAAGTCATTCACAGCTTTCTACTGGAAACGGCTGCACCAGCAACAAAGCATAGAAGACGGGATGCATCAGCGAGGCAGGTCTCCCCATTAACCAGCCTACCAGCAGCTCTGCATGTGAGCTTTGTCCTGAGAATCTCAGCCAGGGACGGCCAGCCCATGAGGTGGAATGAAGCAGCAGAATCTCATGGGGCAGAACCCCCCATGGGAACCCCCCCCCAATGCCTGGTGCCATTAAGGTCATGCAGCGGTGGCCTCTGTTGAGATCTCACAAGATCTCATGGGACTCTAAGAAGATCTTGCCTGAAACTGCTGCAAGACTTCCAGCCCTCCTAACACTATCCCATTCGAGGATTCTTTACTTTTCAACGCGGCTTGGACCAGAGACCTTGGGGCGGGGGAGAAATTCAATTCCGTTCGCATTGAAAGGTGAACTTTTGTAATTTCCATTTTCTGAAACACTGTTCGAACCAAAACACAGGCATCCTTTGAAATTCGCGTGTCTCCGGATTTTTCAATGCAGTTCTTCGGGGAAGGAGCTTGCAGCAGATACTAGGATAAAGTTTGCATGTAAATGAATACTTTGGCGAAACTAACTTATAGAAATGCATTGTGGTTGGGGAAACAGGCTTCTCAAAACTGCACGCAAAAATTTGTGTATTTTGAGAGATTCACACATAAACGCCGATGAATTTTCGCAAAGACTTTTCTTTATTTAAAAATAAACATATTTGTAAGCTGGTGTGGAAAGGTGGGGAGCTGAATTTAAGACTGGAAATAGAGAACTGTCCTCTGCAAAGTAGGACACACACACACACACATGGGCACACAGACGCACACACACTTTACTGGAATCTGATATTCTTCTTTAGCTTTATCCTGCCTTCCCTGGAAAGCTTCTTGTAAGTGTTTCAGACACAGAGAATAACAAGCGAGGAGGAAGGGGGTGGAGTGGGGAGGGAGTTCTCTACAAGCCCTGGTGTGTTTTCTAAGAGGAACATGATATGCTTTTCCAAAGACAAAAGCAAAGTGAAAATGGCTGAGAGACAGAGAAAGGGTAAGATGTCTGGAAATGTGATAATGGTTCCGCGAAACCTTTGGATCTGGGCTTGATGATGTCTCTGCAAGACTGTCCGGCTAGACAGGGAACCTCCGTTAGTCAATCCGTCTGGCACATCTCTTATTACTGTGTGGTAGATTGTATCAGGGTGGTGGCGGGTGGGGGAGAACTGCTCTTGCCTACCTAATGTAGAAACGGAATCTATGCAGGGAGATGAATTCCCACGAGGCATGTTTGTTGGGTCTGAGAGCAATGAGAAGTCTTTTCGCCTGGCCACGCTGCAAGAGTGTCCTAACCAAACAGGACTTTCTGTAACTGCAAATCCTTCCTGCAAATTCCATATTGGTGCCATCCTCCGAACCAAATCAACGTCTTCTGTATAACTCATGAAACGTTCTTTTGTCTGCTTTATAACATATGGTTTACAGCAGGGGTGGCCAACTCCGAAGAGACTGCGATCTACTCACAGAGTTAAAAACTGGCAGTGATCTACCCCCTTTTGGGGTGTTCAGGTCAAAGTTGTTTAGGGAGGAGGAAAGCCCTGTTTTTTAGGGGTTCAGGTCAGAGTTGTTGAGCTTTTCTGAGGTGGGAAGAAAGCCCTGTTTTGGGGGGTGAAGGGCTAAAATGTTGAGCATTTTTAGGGGAGCCAAAGTTGTTGAGCTACTTTAGAGGGAGCCAGTGATCTACCAGTGATCTACCACAGACGTCCAGTGCTCTACTGGTAGATCACGATCTACCTGTTGGACATGCCTGGTTTACAGTATATATTTATTTAAATGGATGCTCTGCATTTCCCTCTCCCGCAGGAGTTGCCCAAAGTGGTTTACAGATTATAAAGCATTAAGAATCTAACGTAATCGCAACTGACAAAGCAGAAACGGTCGGCCTCAAAGCGACAGCGAAAGAGCCTACCAAGCATAGCCCCGTTCTAGAGGCAGATAACCACATCGAAACATAAGACGAGCATGCTGGATCAGGTCAAATGCCTGCCGAGTCCAACTTCACGTTCTCCCAGTGGCCAATCAGATGCGAATGGGAAGCCTGTGAGCAGGACCCGAGCACAGCAGCGCCCTCCCCACTTGCAGGGTTGCCAGACCTCCAAGACTGACCTCCAAGTATGCCTGCCCCCCTCTGGGTGTCAGGGGAAGAGCTTGGACCTCCAGGCAGGCAAGAGGGCTTTTATAACAACAACAACATGTTAAAGGGACTGTGCAAGCAGCTTGCGAGTTTCTTCCCCAGCACGAGCTGGCTGCAAATCACAGCATTTGCACTCTGGATGGTTTGCTTTCCTCCTCTCCCTTCTCCCAATTAACCTCCATCTCCAGGGCCTGCCCTTAGACATCACCAGAGGTCACCCTTATGTCTCAGATTTGGGCCCTGAAATATCAGGGCTCCAGACCTGACAGCCCTAACCCTGAGTTAGACCTGTTAGGGCTCATACATTCTTAAAAATGTAGATCCATTCCCTCCATTTTGTTCCCGTTCATTATTCATACTTCTCTTGTTTTCTTTTCTACGGAATCTAATCAAACCACACTGGCCCCTTTGATCTGCATGGTTTTGTTTCCCTGGTCTCTTTTCGCGCAATCGTTTACCGTGCTATAAAAGACAGGAAGGCTCGCCACTTCTCTGTCCCTGCTTTGCCGGCGGCCTCTTCCATTGCCTTTCATTTCCTCTCCTGGACGGCAAACCCTTGTGGGGAAGGGAGGTAGATCCAGCCCAAGATGCGAAATAAATGCATGCGATCACGCACACGCCACGCAGTGGTGTAATTGACATTTGTTGGGCACAATCCTCTGAGACGTATAAATTGGAGCTTTATTATTCTGCATGCTAATCACTCATTGTTTAGGTCTCCCAACACACTTGGAGACTTTAATCAGAGGAAATAAGGCAGGCTGCGCGAGAGGAGTTTGCCTGCCCCTGCCTCTTCCCTCCCCCCCCCTCTGGTTCTCATTCGTAAAAATGCACGGCTCAAACTTTGCATAGCGCATTAAATCACAGAGCATCGTGCATCCACGGTGCTCTGTGTAATAAAGAAAAGTCCATAAGGATGGGCTGCAACCAATGGAATCTTTATTTCTTCCGGGAGCGACATTGACAAGTTCATTCCCCGAGTTCTTTTACAGGGCTCTCTCTTTGTTCAGAGCCTATCGATCCAAAAGCAAGCTAATCATGTTAAAGGCCAAATTGACTTCCTGGCTGCATCTACTCCGGACACCTGCCCCGCTGTGACTTCTCGCAGCCTTGCGGGCGGCTGCTGCGATTAGCTCCTGTTTTGGGGAGTGTGTTTCAGGTTTGCCAGCTTCTGATTTAAAAAAAAAAAAACTGGGTGAAGGGTTAGGGATGGGGCAGTAGCAACCTAGCGAGCTGTCTCACAGGTGTGGGGAACCCTTGGCCCTCCAGATGTTGATGAAAAACAACCCTGGCCACTGGCCATGCTTTCTGGGCTGGAGGGGAGCTATTGCTCAGTAACATCTGGCCTTCTAAAAGTCCCCCACACCTGAGTCACAAGCCCATGCCAATTCTGTCTTCCGATCTTGGGCCACCTTGCTTCAGAGGGAAGCTACGGAGGAAGTTTAAGATGTAGTTCAGCCTCATCTGGAGCATGAAAGGTCCCCCATGCTGCCCTACAGCGTGATTGGGATTCTGCAGGCCCATGGGCCAAATGTGGCCCCCATGGCTCTCTCTTTGGTCCCTGGGCCCCTCCCTAAGCTATTCCCCTTTTCACAAGCCATATGCTCTTGGAGTGTTTTTGCCTGGCTGGAATGTAGATTAAGGAAATTCCCGGACATGCTCATCTCTCTCTCTCTCTCTCTCTCTCTCTCTCTCTCTCTCTCTCTCTCTCTCTCTCTCTCTCTCTCTGTGTGTGTGTGTGTGTGTGTGTATAGTGCTTCCTTTTAAAAGAACAGAGACAAATTAAATGTGCCTCCTTTCCTTCACCCCCGCCACTATCCCGCTGCAACCTTGAAGTTCAGGAAGAGCTGAACCCTGTGATTTTGCAGAGTAGGTACCGGTAAACTGCCCCTCTATCCACAAAGCGGAAGGTCCAATAACTCTGTTGGATTCCAACCATTCATGCTTGTTTGCCTTGGGCCCATTGAATAGAGGAAGAATAGGAGCCTGTCTTATTTGTCACAGCTAGAGATCCATGGATCTGTCCATTCTGGTTTCTCATTTTTCCAGACTTAAATTCAGTTCTCCACATTGCTGTAGCAATCCTCTCTCTCTCTCTCTCTCTCTCTCTCTCTCTCTCTCTCTCTCTCTCTCTCTCTCTCTCTCTCCATAGCTGCCAAGTTATCCCTTTTTTAAAGGGATTTTCCCTTATGCTGAATAGGCTTCCTCGCGAGAAAAGGGAAAACTTGGCAGCTATGTCTCTCTCTGTACCCTCATGAAAATTCACCAGGTTGTCAGTGTGAAGAAGAAGAATACTGTTGGGGTAGTATTGTTTTTGTTCGTTACAAAGCAAACTTTTAATGTTTGATGTCTTACTGTGCTTAATACCGTGTTTCTCATATTATAAGACACGTCTTATATTTATTTTTTCCTCAAAAAAACACACTATGGCTTATTTTCAAGGGATGTCGTATTTTTTTCCTCCTCCTCCTGCCGCGGCCGGCATTGCTGCTGCTCCTATCACTATGTCTTATTTTCCGGGTGTGGCTTATATTCCTTGAATGCTTAAAAATCCTGCTATGGCTTATTTTATAGGGATGCCTTAAAATATGAGAAACAGGGTATTTTTAATATGTTGGGAGCCGCCCAGAGTTGCTGGGGCTACCCAGTCAGATGGGTGGCAAAAAATAATAATAGATAAATAAATACCACTGCACAGTTTTGTGTTTTTATATTGTAAACCACTTTGCGTTCCTCAGATGAAGGGCGGCATAGAAATTTAATAAATAATAACAACAATTTCTCCAAATGAGCGCACTCGTGTGCAGTTTCGACTAACAGATGCACGTTTTTGCAAGCAAGCTCCCCCACTCTACATTTTAGCATGCAGTTTCCCCCCTAGTTTGTGCCTTGTGTGCATTTTTGTAAGCACTGTTTGGCTGGAGAACTGCATTACAAAATTCAGGGAAGGACACGTTCTGAAAGCTGGCTGTGTTTCAGTTTGAGAAGTAGATGAGCTTCTTCCCCCTTCCTGGTCCCAACAAGGGACATCCAAAACACACACTGCATTCAGGATCTTGGAAACGGGAAGGTTTGTGTGCAAGGTGAGAATCATCTGCCAAAATGGTAGGAGAATTTGAAACACCCTTTCTCCAGATCTCCACTTTCATGTCTTCAGAAGCATTAGGAGCGGCTACAGTGGAATATTCTTTCATCCCTCCTTCATCCAGAGTTTCTCAGATCTCTGCCTTTCCATGCTTACTTTAAAATATGAGTCATGCCATAACTCAGAAATGTGTACTTTTCAAGAGGGCAGGGACAGTAACCATTCATAAGAGTAAGAAATCCATATCCGCGTAACCTAATATGCTTAAATGGAAGTCATTTCATTTATTCAATTTCCCTTAAAATGATTGATTTTTTTTAAAAAAAACTTCAACAAAAATTGCCCAGGGAGCTTGTCAATCACCCAAGCATGCTTGCATTCATTGGAGGCAGGAGAATTCTTCTGAGTGGACTCCTGGCTTTATGTTTTCTACCTCTTTAAATAAAAGCGTACGTGCTTCTCTCTCTCAGAATTGATTTTTTTTTTTGGACTTCTCCCAAGTAAGTTGACTAGTGACATGCATGGGAGCTGTGAGAAGATCTCGCCAACAATAAGCATCTTGAACTGAACCCACTGAACGTCAAGAGGACCCTGATGAATCAGGCCAAGACCTCCCTAGACCAGCATCTTCTTCTCACGGCGGCCAACCAGATGTTTCTTGGAAGCCCACCAACAAGAAATGAGCACAACAACTTTATCTTACTGATGCTCCCCAAGAAGTGGTCGCCAGAGGCACGTAGAAGTTTCCGATACATAGACATCATGTCTAATTTCCATTGACAGCATTTCCCTCCACAAGTTCTTCTCAAAGCTTTAAAAGCTCTCCAAGTAGGTCTTTCCTCAGCATCCATCTGAGAACATAACATAGGAGGAACCTGCTAGATCAGGCCAGTGGCCTATCTGGCCCGTCATCCTACTCTCAAGGTGGCCCATGGAAAGCCCACAGATTCTCTTCTCCCTGCTGGTTGTCAGGAGTATGGGCAGGAGTCAGGCTCTGGGGCCTGTAGTGCTTTGCAGGACTGGGGCCTGCCTCAGCTTGTGCTGGAGAGGCAAGGAGTGGCCACTCAGGTGAGGCCACTTGATACTTCACTGCACCTGGTGGCAGGAGCTGGGAAGGATAAAAGCTCAGCATTTCCCTTCAGCTCTTTGCTACAGCAACGCTATCCCTGCCTGGTTGCCTCTGGCCTCTTGCTCCTGGGACCCTCGCCTTGCTGACGCCTTGATCCTTGGACCCTTGCCATGCCGACGCCTTGACCCTTGACCCTTGGACCTCTGCCTTGCTGATGCCTTGCTCCTTGACCCTTGGACCTTTGCCTTGCCGACGCCTTGCTCCTTGACTCCCAGACCTTCGCCTCTGCCTTGCTCCTTGACCCTGCGACTGCCTGCTGCTGGACCCTCAACCCTGCACCTGTTCCTGCTTCTACACCACCATCTTGCCTCTGGTCCTGACGTCCTCAGCCGCCCGCCGACCGGACCGTGACACTGGTACTCCAGTTTCCAGTTTCCAATTCCAAATTAGAACAAGTAGAAAGGGCAAGAAGACTTGCTTGTCTTTGAGCAAGAAATGCCCAGTTTTCCCTTTTGAGCTTTCTCATGGTCTTATCTGATCATCTTTTTTTATATAACTATTAAAATTTCCAATTAAACACATTTAAAACAATATACAAAACAAACAAACAAACAAACATTCAAAATACATACATCACTCTTTTAACAATTCTCATTACTCATTACAAAATACTCCGCCGAGTTTGACTTCCCTCCCTCCCCTCAATAGGTTTTCTAATCCGCTCTTATCTCGCAGTTCCTTTATATCTAGTCTTTAATTCAATTCGTAGGATTTATTTCAAGCCTGCAAGTGTCTTTAAACCTCTACAATTCTTTTCCATATAATCCACAAATTTACTCCAATCCCTTAGAAACCTTGTCTCCCTCTGGTTTCGAATCCTGCTAGTCAGTCTCGCTAATTCTGCATATTCAATCATCTTTGTCTGCCAGTCTCCGATTGTCGGTAAGTCCTGGGTCTTCCATTTTTGGGCCAATAATGTCCTTGCCGCGGTTGTCGCATACAAAAATAAGGTATTATCCTCCTTGGTTATCTCTTGACCTATCATTCCTAACAAAAAGGCTTCCGGTCTCTTGGGAAAGGTATACTTAAAAATCTTTTTCAGTTCATTATATATCATTTCCCAATAGCCTTTAACCTTTTCACATTTCCACCACATATGATAAAAGTCCCCTTCCTTTTCATTGCATTTCCAGCACATTCTATTACTCATTCTATACATTTTTGCTAATTTCACCGGGGTTAAATGCCATCTATACATCATCTTCCAAACATTCTCTTTCAAAGCAGTACATGCTGTGAATTTTATTGTTTGGTTCCATAGTTTCAACCACGCATCGTATTCAATATTATGCCCAAAATCCGTAGCCCATTTTATCATTACCTCTTTCGTCAATTCATCTTTAGTATACCATTCTAACAGCAAATTGTACATTTTGGACAACAGTTTTATTCTGCCCCCTAGCAACTCTATTTGGAATTTGGACCTTCTCTCCTCAAAACCAGTTTTTTTGTCTTTTACAAATATATCATTGATTTGATGATATTGCAGCCAGCTCGTCAGGTATACTTTAACCTCTTCATGGTCTTATCTGATCATCAAGCCAGCAGCTGCCCCATTCCCTGATCAGCTTCAACTCGCCTGGCTGAGCCCTTCTCACATTGTCCTAGAGCGTGATGAAACAGGGCTCTGAAGTACCACCAGTGGAGGGGAACCCTTCAAATGAGAGCGAACCCCTTTGCTTTGCCCTGGCAATAAAGCTTTCAACATCAAATATCCCTCAGAGGCAGAAAGAAAAGAAGCAGACCCTATAAAATAAAAAATTTAAAAGATCAGGCATCGTGGGTTGTCAACCATTGTATGCTGACAGTTAAATAAAAGTTTGAGGGCCATTAATTTTGTGAGTTTGGGGCTATAAAGTAGCCAGGGGAAGGGAATCTAAACCAGTAGTAAAAGACAAAACTGGAAGAGCAGAAAGCAGGCTGGAGAGATGCCCATGGCAGAACAGAAGTCTACCGTAGTTTATACTGCTGTGGTGCTGAGGGATTTCTGCAAAGCTGCAGACCTCTTCATTCTTACCTAGGAGTAACAGAGCGACCCCAAACCCTTAGTGTTAGGTTGGGGAGGAGAGTAAAGGTAAAAGGTAAAGGTAAAGGGACCTCTGACCATTAGGTCCAGTCGTGACCGACTCTGGGGTTGCGCGCTCATCTTGCATTATTGGCCAAGGGAGCCGGCGTATAGCTTCCAGGTCATGTGGCCAGCATGACAAAGCCGCTTCTGGCAAACCAGAGCAGCACATGGAAACGCTGTTTACCTTCCCGCCGGAGCGGTTCCTATTTATCTACTTGCATTTTGATGTGCTTTCGAACTGCTAGGTTGGCAGGAGGGGAGGAGAGTAGGATTGGACAAAGGTGTCCCACTGCCGGACCAAATCCAAAACCCCTCGGTGTGAGTGGCAGGGTCTAGGATTGAGCAGAAGTGTCCCGCTGCCAGACTCTGGACCCAGCCACACCTTGACTAAGTGTGGTCTGCAAACCCTTCATGCCTGTTTTCCTCTTGTCCATGCCGTGTTCTCCTTCAACAGCTGCTATCCCACCCTTTCCGCTCCCTAAATCCAGTGTTTTCCCATGCTTTGATCATCTCGATGGGGAGAGCTGCATCATTTTTTTAATATTATACATCCATTGCAATGGTATAAAGGTTAATTTTGAAAGCCATGAAGCTGGAGGGAAGGAAGTCGATAGGCTCTAAGAGCCAAGGCGGTATGATGGATAAAGATGATGTGGATGTATAATATTAAATGGAAAATAAATAAAAATTATATTTTTTTAAAAAAATGATGGGAAGAGCTGCATCATTTTTTTAAAAAATATAATTTTTATTTATTTTCCTATCGACTTCCTTCCCTCCAGGAAAATAAATAAAAATTATATTTTTTAAAAAATGATGCAGCTCTCCCCATCATTTTTTGTCTTCAGACAGCCCTGCTGGTGATGTTAATTGCTTACAATGATCTTTCAGTTATCGTATGAATTTATTCCAGTCCTTTTAGAATACTTGATCTTGCTGGTTTCGGATTTTTCCTGTCGGCTTCGCCAGTTCTGCAAAGTCCATCGTCTTCATCTGCCACTCTTCTTTCATTGGTAGTTTTTGTTGTTTCCATTTTTGAGCTAAAAGAATCCTTCCCGCAGTTGTTGCATACATAAACAGTCTTTAATCTTCTCTTGGTATCTCTTCACCCACTATCCCCAATAGAAAGGCTTCTGGTTTTTTAACAAAGGTATTTTTAAACACTTTCTTTAACTTGTTATATACCATTTCCCAGAAAACCTTTACCTCTTTGCAAGTCTACCACATGTGGAAGAAGATACCTTCCCTGTCTTTAAATTTCCAGGGAGAGCCAGTGTGGTGTAGTGGTTAAGAGACTCATAATCTGGGGAACCGGGTTCGCTTCCCCGCTCCTCCACATGCAGCTGCTGGGTGACCTTGGGCTAGTCACACTTCTCTGAAGTCTCTCAGCCTCACTCACCTCACAGAGTGTTTGTTGTGGGGGAGGAAGGGAAAGGAGAATGTTAGCCGCTTTGAGACTCCTTAGGTAAAGGGACCCCTGACCATTAGGTCCACTCGTGACCGACTCTGGGGTTGCACGCTCATCTTGCATTATTGGACGAGGGAGCCGGCGTACAGCTTCCAGGTCATGTGGCCAGCATGACAAAGCCGCTTCTGGAAAACCAGAGCAGCACATGGAAACGCCGTTTACCTTCCCGCTGTAGCGGTTCCTATTTATCTACTTGCATTTTGACGTGCTTTCGAACTGCTAGGTTGGCAGGAGCTGGGACCAAGCAACGGGAGCTCACTCCGTCACAGGGATTCGAACTGCCGACCCTCTGACCAGCAAGCCCTAGGCTCAGTGGTTTAACCCACAGCACCACCTGTGTCCCTTTTGAGACTCCTTAGGGTAGTGATAAAGTGGGATATCAAATCCAAACTACTCCTCCTCCTCCTCTTCTTTTTCTCCTCCTCCTCCTTCTATTGCATAGGGAACCTGAATCACTGGGTGCTTTTAGATAGAGGTTGGATGGCCAACTCTCCGGAATTATTTACCTGCGTTTTCTGCATTGCAGGGGCATTGGACCAGGCGGTCCTTGGGGTCCCTCCCAGCTCTTCAAATTCTGTGCTGCTATTGCGAACAGAGAAGGACTTGACAGCACAGGTGTAAGCCATTTTTAAATAAAAGTTCAGACAGGGCAACCCTAAGCATGCTTACTTGGAAGTAAGTCCCACTATAGTCCTTGGGAGGGGGGGTGCTCCCTAGTCCGCGTGTTAAGGTTTTGTAGCCTAAGAGATCTTTCCCTTCACTTAATCAGACTCCAAATCATTTCCCTCAGCCTCTGGCACTTTTCTTTGTCAACAGCCTCCGAGCTGGAGCCCACAAGAGTTTTCCGCCTGATGGAGCTGCTCCGTGACCATTAAAAAAAAAATGCCCGCAGTTTGCTATACCAAATGACTGAGACAAAGAATATATGAATCCTTAAGCATGGGGGAGATTTCTCCAGGGAGAACTCTTCCCATTGACTTCACGCCCCCACATTTTTGCCTTCAACATCCAATTTAGACGGCACAATGTTTTAGAGAAGAGGACGTCTCTCAACAGAGGAATAGCAATGGCAATTTAGTGAGGAATCCAGCCAATTTTACTTTTAAAACACTTTCTCTCTCTCCCCCCCCCCCAACCAGGCAGGCTACTCTGCTGTAAATACCAAGGATATTTTTAGCCTCTGAGGAGACACAGGACATGTCAAAAGTTTTTGAGAGCTCTGCTTCCTCGCCACTGCACCCAAATGCAATTTCCCCTCAATTCACCACCACCATCCCCGAAATGACTTATAGTTTGCGGGAACAAGGAAAATTGCAGACCTGCGTTGTATTTACCTGCTTAAGGCGCAGTGTTTTGACATGTATTCATTGGGGGAACCCTTCAGTCGAGAACAGGTGTGAATGAGCCTTTGGACCTCCAGATGTTGCTGAACTACAACTCCCATCAGTCCTGGTCATTGGCCATGCTTGCTGTTGCTGAGGGGAGTTGTCCTGCATAACTTGTACACAGGAAGCTGCCTTATGCATTGGTCCACCCAGCTCAGTATTCCCTAAACTGACTGGCAGTGGCTCTCCCAGCGTCAGGGGTAGGAGATATACAGAGAGCCCAACTGGAGATGCTACTGGGGACTGAACCTGGGACCTTCTGCATGCAAAGCAGATGCTCTACCACTGAGCTCTCTGGAGAACATCTCACTAGTAGGGCTGCGAGGTCAGGATTATCCCAGACCCTTAGAATTTGAAGGTGTAACCTGAGACCTAGGAATGGGACCTGGCTGTGTCATGGGGTTGAGCAGCACCCACAAAGCTCAGCTGGTCACATTCTAGATAAGGGGACTGAGAGTTCTGAGGATTCTTTTTTCTTTCTTTGGCGATCACTCATAGCCGAGTCAGATTGTCTTCCATAAACACGGTTTTCAAAGTGAGTCCGTAAGTGACTGTAGAGGCCAATTCTGGATCCACATGTCCTTCCACAGTGGGGGCATTGGTTTCTGGGCAGGAATTGATCACAGTGTGCATTTGCCAAGCGTGCCTTCCTCTTAGCTCGTTTCTCCCTTGCGTCCTGAGTTTGAGTGTCTTCAAAGCCCATGACACCTTTGGTCAAGGCTGTTCTCCAATTGGAGCACTCGCAGGCCAGTGTTCCCCAATTGTTGGTGTTTATACTACATTGTTTAAGATTTGCCTTGAGACAGTCTTCAAACCTCTTTTGTTGACCATCAGCATTACGCTTTCCTTTTTTAAGTTTGGAATAGAGTCGTTGTTTTGGAAGACGATCATCAGGCATCCGCACAACATGACCAGTCCAATGGGGTTGATGTTGAAGAATCATTGCTTCAACACTGGTGATCTTGGCTTCTTCCAGTACACTGGCATTAGTTCACCTGTCTTCCCAAGTGAACTGTAAAAATTTTCTTTTCTTTTTTTTAAATATATTTTTATTATATTTTACAAAAAAGACACCAACAACACCAACAATAAAGAAAAACATTACAATAAAAACAGAAAAAAAGAAAAAGAAAAGAAAAACACATAACAAAGAATCACTTGTTTCTAAACTCCTCTCACATTTTCTAAAGGGACCCCCTCGGGCTCCTGACCACTGTGGTTCATTAACCTATATCATTTTAGCAAATTCTATATCAATTTAATCACCTCATTTTGTTCTTATTTTACATCTTTTTCTTAACATGCTCATCATCTCCACAGTTTAATTCCAACCTACTTCTAATCTTAATATATAACTTTTGCATATTTTTTTAAATACAACTTAAATTCTTTCCATTCTTCTTCTGTCGCTTCTTCCCCCCGGTTGCGGACTCTTCTGGTCATCTCAGCCAGTTCCATAAATTCCATCATCTTCATCTGCCAATCATCAATTGTTGGTATTGCATGTGATTTCCAGTTCTTTGCTAATAAAATTCTTGCCGCTGCTGTGGCATACATAAAAAAATTAACATTTCTCTTTGGAATCTCTTTGCCTACTATGCCCACTAGAAATGCTTCTGGTTTTTTAGCAAATGTGTTTTTCAACACTTTCTTCATTTCATTATAAATCTTTTCCCAGAAGTCACTTACTAGTGGACATGTCCACCACATGTGGTAAAAGGAACCTTCCTCCTTCTTACATTTCCAACATTTATTATCATACATATGATAAATCTTGGCTAACTTTACTGGTGTATGATACCATCTATACATCATTTTCATTGTATTTTCTCTTAATAAACTACACGCAGTAAACTTGATGTTCTCTTGCCATAATTTTTCCCACTCCTCTATCATAATATCATGACCCACATCCTTTGCCCACAAAATCATGACATTTTTTGTTTGTTCATCCTTCGTATGCCATTCAAGCAGTAATTTGTACATTCTGGAAAGTGTTTTCGTCTTAGGTTCTAGTAATTCTGTCTCCAACTTTGACTTCTCTGGTTGAAAACCAAGTTTTCTATCCATTTTAAACACTTCATTAATCTGGTGATATTGGAGCCAGTCATCTAATTTTTGTTTCAGCTCCTCATATGTTTTTAACTTATATTGGTCTCCTTCTTCAATTAACAAATCTCTATATTTTAACCAACTGGTGTCCATATTTAACCTTTTACGTGCCTTGGCCTCCAAAGGTGAAATCCATTTCGGTGTTTTTCTTTCTAAAAGATCTTTATACCTGGTCCAAACACTATACAATGATTTTCTAACTATATGTCTTTTAAAGCCTTTGTGGGACTTTACTTTATCATACCATAAATATGCATGCCATCCATACACATTGTCATAACCTTCTAGATCTAAAACATCCGTGTTTTCTAGCATAAACCAATCTTTCATCCAGCAAAAGGCAGCTGCTTCATAATAAATCTTTAAATCTGGCAGGGAGAAGCCTCCTCTTTGTAACTGTAAAATTTTTCAGAGACACCGTTGATGGAATCTTTTGAGGAATTGTAATGTTCCCAGAGTGGTTCAACAGCCAATCCCTCTTACCAGGGAACGCTGGGAATTGTAGCTCTGGGAAGTGAACAGGGTCCTGCTAACAACACTCAGCAGCTTTAACAAACTTCACTTCCCAGCATTCCATGCGGGAAGCCATGTGTGTTTAAAGTGGAACAATAGTGCTTGAAATGCATGGTATAGATGTGGCCTTGGTATAAGGCAGGCATCCCCAAACTGCAGCCCTCCAGATGTTTTGGCCTACAACTCCCATGATCCCTAGCTAACAGGACTAGTGGTTGGGGAAGATGGGAATTGCAGTCAAAACATCTGGAGGGCCGAAGTTTGGGGATGCCTGGTATAAGGCAGTTTCGTGCATTGTTGGCTTCTGTTAATGATTGACACTAGAGAGAAAGAATCTCCTCTTTTGATGGTGTGCACAGCCAACATTACGAGTCTAGCACCACCAATGCAACTTTGGAGGAATAAAAAATGCAATACTCCGATCTTCTCCCTTTTATTGAGACTTCCCCTTTCCAAAGATCACAACCATTTATGGTCCTGATCGATATGCTTTCTCCCAGGCATGCATTCAATACTGCTGCCCAGGCCTCTTAACCGAAGTCACTTTTGCATGGGAAAAGCATTCCTTTTCTCAATGGATGGGAGGGACAAGCAAATAGCATAGCCAGGACATGAAACAGTGGGCCTTGATAGCTCATTCTCCTTCAGTGCTTTTCATATCAACGTGCTAATTTTACTAGGAGTCGAAGGGTGGCTGTTCTACCAGCCAGGCATGCTGTAAAATCAGCATGGAGCAATGCAGATCAGACCGCCCTCTCTCCACCCCAGCGGCGTCTGCTCAGAGGCGGCGTTTAATCTCTCTCCCTTAGCCATGCCAAGTTGACGGTGCTAGCAGAAAGGTAAACTTCTCTCCTTGCAATTGACAGGCCCAAGAAGGCCAGGCAGCCAAGCAAAGGAGGTGGTTTTGCAATGTTGTGACAGCCGCATGCTGGAAATATGCGGCCGAGTACAGCAGGAACTTCATTTATCTTGAAGGCCCAAGACAAGGGAGCAAATGTGCTGGATTGTTTTCTTGTTTCCAAAACGATGGTTTATTATTATTATTTTTATTATTAACTTTTGCCCTCCCATAAGAGTGGTCGCAGCCTGTAAGGAGAGACAAAATGGTCAATTGCCCTTTCTCCCCCTGGTTTCTTCAATCTCAAGTTTCGGCATCAACAGCGGTTATTGTAAAATTTCTCCAGCAGTTCAGTGCATGTGTCTCCTATCAGACATATTTTTTGGCATGCCATTTTGCCTTACACAGTGCACACAATTTTACACAAGTCCTTTTCCCAAGTGATTTCATATGTTCCTTTCACTATGTTCCTTTTGATGCACGCTAAACCTTAGCGTGTGCGTTTTTTTCACACATTGTTTTACCGGAGAACTGCATCACAAAATTCTGAGAAGCGTGGATTGATTGATTGATTGATTGCAGTAGTGGCCAAACTTGGCCCTCCAGCTGTTTTGGGACTACAACTCCCATCATCGCTAGCTAACAGGACCAGCGGTCAGGGATGATGGGAATTGTAGTCCCAAAACAGCTGGAGGGCCAATTTGGCCACCACTGATTTATTGCATATACTGTATTGTATTTGGACCTCCAAGAAGCTCAAGGTGGTGTACATGGTTCTCCCCTTCCTCATTTAATCCCCACAGCAACCCTGTGAGGTAGGCTGAGAGACCATGACTGGCCCAAGGCCACCCAAGGAGTTCATTGGGAAAATGCAATTTGAACCCTGCCCTCCAGAGTCCTAGCCCTACACACTAACCACTATACCACACTGTCTCTCTGCCTAACCTAGCATGTCTTCTATGATGTGTGTGATGCAGCAGCTAAAAAAGCCAATGCAATTCTGGGCTGCATCAATAGGAGTATAGCATCTAGATCTAGGGAAGTAATAGTACCACTGTATTCTGCTCTGGTCAGACCTCACCTGGAGTACTGTGTCCAGTTCTGGGCACCACAGTTCAAGAAGGATATTGACAAGCTGTAACATGTCCAGAAGAGGGCAACCAAAATGGTCAAAGGCCTGGAAACGATGCCTTATGAGGAACGGCTTAGGGAGCTGGGTATGTTTAGCCTGGAGAAGAGAAGGTTAAGGGGTGATATGATAGCCATGTTCAAACATATGAAAGGATGTCATATGGAGGAGGGAGAAAGATTGTTTTCTGCTGCTCCAGAGAAGCGGACACGGAGCAATGGATTCAAACTTCAAGAAAGAAGATTCCACCTAAACATTAGGAAGAACTTCCTGACAGTAAGAGCTGTTCGGCAGTGGAATTTGCTGCCAAGAAGTGTGGTGGAGTCTCCTTCTTTGGAGGTCTTTAAGCAGAGGCTTGACAGGCATATGTCAAGAATGCTTTGGTGGTGTTTCCTGCTTGGCAGGTGGTTGGACTGGATGGCCCTTGTGGTCTCTTCCAACTCTATGATTCTATGTGCACGCCTATTAACGTGGAGCAAGCACATGATCCTAATTGTGTGCAAAATGGAAGCCACCAGTTGGTAATCTCCTTCAACCTATGCTGTAATAGTTTGGTTAATATTTCCGTGAGAGACAGAAAGCCCTGATAATAGATTATGTTTTCTCTCTAAAACCATAAAGAAGCCACCAGCCCATCACCACCACCACCACCTTCTAGTCCAGTGTTCTGTTCTCACAGTGGCCAACCTGAAGAGGAGGAGGAGGAGGAGGAGGAGGAGGAGGAGGAGGAGGAGGAGGAGTTTGGACTTGATATCCCGCCTTTCACTCCCCTTAAGGAGTCTCAAATTGGCTAACATTCTCCTTTCCCATCCTCCCCCCCCCCAACAAACACTCTGTGAGGTGAGTGAGGCTGAGAGACTTCAGAGAAGTGTGACTAGCCCAAAGTCACCCAGAAGCTGCATGTGGAGGAGCAGGGAAGCGAGCCCGGTTCACCAGATTACGAGTCCACCCCTCTTAACAACTACACCACGCTGGTGAGGGAAACTCACAGGGAGGACCCGAACACAAGAACACTCTCCCCTCCCATGGTGCCAGAGCACGGCCATCGTGGCTAGTAGCTATCAGTAGCCTTCTACTCCCTGGATTCGTCTAATCACATCCCGTTTTTTTGTGCGAGATCTTGGCAGCCATTTCGGGTGCCGAGCGCTCACGCGTTCTCGCAAGCTCTTGCTCAGAAAAAAGAGAAGTGCTTTGCGTGGGGCAAAGTGAGACACAGGTCACTTGACTCATCCAGGAGAACATGCCGGAAGATGCGCATCCCCGTTTGGGGTCGAAAAAAGTTGGATGGTATGCTTACCTCTCCAGCACATTTGCAGACAGCTCGCTCGGTTAGGCCTGAAAAGATTTGGCAGCTGAGGTTTCAATGAGCGTCCAAATCTCGAACACTTACGCGGCACAAATAAGGTGGAATGTCTGGTTTTTCTGAGCAGGACAGGGGGTCTGTTTCCAGTCATCTCAAGGGCCTACTTGTAACCCTCCCAAGTTATCTTGACTGTTCCAGGACTGAAGGCATCCAAACCTTATTTGCCTTGCTTCAAGGAGCATGGTGTTAAGGTGAATTTGCTTTTTTCATGGCTTGCTTTGCAGCTCCAGGGAGCAATATTTTCATGGGCTGTTTCCATTCTGGAAACCTGGTTCCTGAGTCAACAATGGCTGCCTCAATCAGTTTTCACGTGGACGTCTTCTCCTAGTCGTGATTGTAAACAACCTCGGTCTTTGATTAAGCATTAAGCTCCATTGGGGTTGTACAACCATGAGCTTCCAGAACATTTGTGTCTAGTAATTCCCCCCCCCAAAAAAAACCCCTCCTCAGCTCTGGCTGAACTAGATCCCCAGGGGCCTTTTGGAATGGCATTTCCAGAGTTAATGGCAAAAAAACCCCTCATGTTACACTGCAGAAACTGGTTCCCGGACTACTCTGAACTTACGAGCCCACCAGTGAGAATTCCCTTCTCACTCTTCTCAGATAAATGTGACATTAGAAAAGGGCAATGTCAGCTCACTTATTTGAGATTTGATGTGAGTTTTCATTCAAGACCAGGGAACGGCAAATGTGCTGCTTTTCCTTCAGAGTTCCAGCAAATGGCACAATATTCATCCATTCAGTTGGTCAGAAAAGGCTCTCCCTTGTGTCCTACCACTGTAAAAACATATGGAGAGCCCTACTGGACCAGGCCAAGCAGCCACGTCTCACAGTGGCGAATTGGATGCCTGTGGGAAGCCCAAAAGCATGGCCTGAGCACAATAGTGCTCTCCCCAATTGTGATTCCCAGCAACTGGTACAGTATTATGAGGCACACTGCCTCCAGCAGTGAAGGTAGAACATATCCACCCATGAATTTAGAATTGAATTGCAGATAGTGGTGGTGGAGAAATTTGATTCAGTGTGCATTTCAAGACAAATCCATCCAATTTGCAATTTCCAAAATAAGTGGGGAGCCTTGAGAGATGGTCCATTCCTCCTAGAGTGACCATGTGTCCTACTGTAAAAGTAAAGGGATCCCTTACCATTAAGTCCAGTCGCGGACGACTCTGGCATTGCAGCGCTCATCTCACTTTACTGGCCGAGGGAGCCAGCATACAGCTTCTGGGTCATGTGGCCAGCATGACTAAGCATGTTCTGGCAAACCTGAGCAGCGCATGGAAACGCCGTTTACCTTCCCGCATGCACTTTGACATGCTTTCAAACTGCTAGATGGGCAGGAGCTGGGACTGAACAATGGGAGTTCACCCCATTGCGGGTATACAAACCGCCGACCTTCTGATTGGCAAGCCCTAGGCTCTGTGGTTTAGACCTGCTGTACAATCCTACTGTACAATCCTCTATTTGGAGGGCTGTCTAGGCCGTGTCCAGTTTAAGGACCAAGCAGGAAGGACCTTGAAGCTGTTCTCATGATGTTGCACCTGGACACTAGATCGAACAGGTACACAGGTAGCCCGGTCACAACCTTCCCTGCTTTATGGAGACATGTAATCACTTCTAAATTTGCAATAAAATAAGTAAATTGACATATGCAAATCTGTGCCCTCTCTTTTGGGGTGGTGGCCAAGGGATGAGGGAGAAATTTGGTTAGGATTCTAGTGCGGGCCTATCTAATTTGCACTTTTGGAAACAATTCGGCAAACCGAAACACAGCCATCCTTCAAAATTTGTGGCTTTCTGAACTTTGCAATACAGTTCTCCAGCCAAATAATGTGTGCAGAAATGTGTGCATTAGGGGAAAGTGTGCATAAAATGTGTTGTACTGGGGGATATTGCTTTGCAAAAATGTGTGCATCTGGGAGGAGAATTGCACACCAAAAAAATGTGTATATTGGGACAAATTTGGCACTGGGTCCAGTGATGGATTTCCAGGAAGCCTTTTTTTGGGGGGGGGGGGAGATGTGGATGCAGAACATAACCAATCTCCCACCACCAAACAGCTTATAAATGACTGTGGATGATACAATCAAATAGGAAGGAGTACAGAGCTTCAAAAATGAAGGTTTGCTGAAAATGCAGCTCACCCACCTGGAAAATAAGAGACCTCTGTGTTAATGGTGGTTTTGTTTCCATAGGCTTGTTATAAATCACCTGGTTATTTCACCTGTTTTATGTGATTGTTCTGTTTATGTTTGATTTTGCATTTATTTTATTTTAAAAGTGCGTGCAAAAAAAATTATTCAGGGAGAACTGAATGTAAAACTAGGGGGGGGGAAGAAAACTGAGATAAATTGAAATTGACAGATTTGTTCATCCCTAGAGACAAAGCATTTCCTCTTGCGGGGACAACATCTAGGGGGGCATCTGAGATCCTCCACTTCTTCTGAACTTCTCAGGGATGCTGTTGTTGCTAGATTTCTGTCAGCAGGAGAATGACTATCAGCAGGAGATGCCTTGCTTACCCGCTCTCTGCTCTCAGCAGAAGAAAGCTATTTCAACCTCAGCTCTTATTAAAACGCTTCATCTTTGCTAACAGCTAAACAGACATTGCCAAATGCCACCTTGAGTATTGCTTGCGCCATAAACGCCCTTTCTCCCTTTCCAGTCGACATCAACTTGCCAATTCCCCCATGGAATAACTTTTTAATATTTTTCTCCCCACCACCCACCTCCCCTTCTCCATTTTATTTGATTTCTGAAGAGTATTTAGCCTATTTGCACGGAAAGGGGCGCAGAGTAAATTCTTTTAAAACCTCTGATGCAAACTGTGAATAAGCTGGTGGCTCTAATTAAAGTTTTAATCAAGGAACTGCAGCCATGACTCTTGAATTTGGCTTTGTTTTCCTGCTTGGAAAGCACTGGTAAATTCGCCTTTCCCATATTTATTGTCACACCGCTCCGCAGAATTGAGATTCTGACACGGGATGGGGAAAATTTGCATGCTCAGGATAGAGAAAGGCTTTGAGCAGCTGCAACAAAGGGAGAATAGCCAAGTTGGTGTTGGTAGCCAAGGTCACCCCACTGACGAATCCCTGCAATGATGAAATCTCACCCGCTAGACCACTGTTTTCCAAACTTGGGTCTCCACCTGCTTTTGGACTACAGTTCCCATTATCCCTGACCACTAGTCTTGCTAGCTAGGGATGATGGGAGTTGTAGTCCCAAAACAGCTGGAGACCCAAGTTTGGGAAATGCTGAACTAGAAACAGGAAGTGTACCTATATACCGTGTTTCCCCTTTTTTAAGACGTAGTCAGAAAGTAAGCCATGGCAGCATTTTTTAGCATTAGTGAGATCTAAGACACCCCCCGAAAATAAGACATACCTCCATGCGAGACCGCCGAGCGCCCCAGCCAGCTAGAGGGGCCTGGAACTGGCTGCTGTTGCTGCAGAGAACGCATGGAGCGCCCTGCAGCGCCTGGCCTCTTCTTTTCTTTTCTTTTTTTTGGGCTGCCCGAGGCCTGCTGCCCCGCCACCAGAACCGGCGGTTGCAGAGCGGAGCGCTCCGAAGCGCCAAGCGCTCGGAGCGCCCTGCAGCCCCTGGCCTCTTCTTTTGGGGGGAGAGCTGCCCGAGGCCTGCCCCCCGCCACCGGAAGTGGCGACTGCAGGGCAGAGCGCTCCAAAGCGCCGAGCGCTCGGAGCGCCCTGCAGCGCCTGGCCTCTTCTTTTGGGGGGAGAGCTGCCCGAGGCCTGCCCCCCGCCGCCGGAACCGGCGGTCTGCAGCGCCGAGTGCTGGGCGGAGCGCCGAGCCAGCAGCCTGCCGCCTCGCTGCCGCGCAGAGCGCCCAGCAGCACCCCGAACCAGTGGCCTGGCCCCTCCGAGCAGGCCTTAAGGTACCGTACAAGACATCCCCTGAAAATAAGACACCGTGTTCTTTTTTGAGTAAAAAAAGTTATAAGACGGGGTCTTTAAAAAGGGGAAACTCGGTAGGTGGGTTGGATTTGGTTTATAAACTGCATGTTTCCTGTTTAGCGAAGTTTTTAATGTTTGATGCTATACTGTTTTTAATATTTGGTTGGAAGCCGCCCAGAGTGGCTGGGGAAACCCAGCCAGATGGGCGGGGTATAAATAAATAAATAAATAAATAAATTATTATTTATACCCCGCCTATCTGGCTGGGCTTCCCCTGCCACTCTGGGCGGCTTCCAACAAACATTAAAATACATCAAATATCACAGATTAAAAACTTCCCTAAACAAGGCTGCCTTTAGGTATTTTCTAAATGTCAGGTAGTTGTTTATCTCTCTGACCTCTGATGGGAGGGTGTTCCACAGGGCGGGTGCCACTACCGAGAAGGCCCTCTGCCTGGTTCCCTGTAGCTTTGCTTCTCGCAGTGAGGGAACCGCCAGAAGGCCCTCGGCGCTGGACCTCAGTGTCTGGGCAGAACGATGGGGGTGGAGACGCTCCTTCAGGTATACTGGACCGAGGCCATTTAGGGCTTTAAAGGTCAGCACCAGCACTTTGAATTGTGCTTGGAAACGTACTGGGAGCCAATGTAGGTCTTTCAATGTAGGTGTTATGTGGTCTCGGCGGCCACTCCCAGTCACCAGTCTAGCTGCCGCATTCTGGATTAGTTGTAGTTTCCGGGTCACCTTCAAACTTATTATTATCAAGATGGCAATGATATTGGGTTGCATCCAACCATGTTAGAGTAGACCCACTGAAATCAATGAACCTAACGGCTCGTCCACACCTCTGCTTGGGAAATGCTGAGCTTGAACCACTTAAAACTTGGTTGCCATCAGGAGTTGCTGTCTTCCTGTAGCTTTGTGCACTTAGGACCATTTCTGACTCCATTTCTCAGAGCAGAGGGGAAGGGAAGTATTGGAGCCCAAGGGCTGCATCCCCCAATGGACAACCTTCAGGAGGTTGGGTGGAGCCAAAGTCACAAACTGGATGGGGCCAGAGGCAAAGGTAGACGGAGAAATGGATGTGACTCGTAGGTCACAGGTTCGATCCTCATATGGGAACAGCTGAATATTCCTGCATTGCAGGGGGTTGGACTAAACTAAATGATCCTCAGGGTCCCTTCCAACTCTACATTGGTACCTCTGGTTATGAATTTAATTCGTTCCAGAGGTCCGTTCTTAACTGAAACCTTTCTTATCCTGAGGCGCGCTTTCACTAATGGGGCCTCCCGCTGCGCGCACGCCAGAGGTGAGCGATTTCCGTTTGCATCCTGGGGCAAAGTTCGCAACCAGGAGCAGCTACTTCCAGGTTAGTGGAGCTTATAACCTGAAGAGTTTGTAACCAGAGGTTGCCGTTTAGTCGTTTAGTCGTGTCCGACTCTTCGTGACCCCATGGACCATAGCACGGCAGGCACTCCTGTCTTGCACTGCCTCCCGCAGTTTGGTCAAACTCATGTTCGTAGCTTCGAGAACACTGTCCAACCATCTCATCCTCTGTCGTCCCCTTCTCCTAGTGCCCTCAATCTTTCCCAACATCAGGGTCTTTCCCAAGGATTCTTCTCTTCTCATGAGGTGGCCAAAGTATTGGAGCCTCAGCTTCAGGATCTGTCCTTCCAGTGAGCACTCAGGGCTGATTTCCTTCAGAATGGATAGGTTTGATCTTCTAGCAGTCCATGGGACTCTCAAGAGTCTCCTCCAGCACCATAATTCAAAAGCATCAATTCTTCGGCAATCAGCCTTCTTTATGGTCCAGCTCTCACTTCCATACATCACTACTGGGAAAACCATAGCTTTAACTATACGGACCTTTGTCGGCAAGGTGATGTCTCTGCTTTTTAAGATGCTGTCTAGGTTTGTCATTGCCTTTCTCTCAAGAAGCAGGTGTCTTTTAATTTCGTGACTGCTGTCACCATCTGCAGTGATCAAGGAGCCCAAGAAAGTAAAATCTCTCACTGCCTCCATTTCTTCCCCTTCTATTTGCCAGGAGGTGACGGGACCAGTGGCCATGAATCCGATCTATGATCTATGTTATTAAGGATTGTCCACACTTCTGTTTGTGCCGCTGCTTCCCCCCCCCCCCCCAGGGAAACCTGCTGCTTAGCACTGACTCAGAGCAAATTCAATTGGTTTTCCCGCAGATGGATGTTTCTTTCAATTCAGTGGTAAACAGCGGGTTTTCTGGAGGAAACAGTGGCCCAAAGGACAACCACATGGACCCATGTCTAGAAAGCTCAGGAGCATTGCAAAACTGCTTGGACCCATGCTTTCTAGGCATGGCACAAATGGAAATGTAGGTGAGCCCCAGGTTAGGGTGGCATTCTACTGAATTTTACTCAGGGTAGACCTGCTGAAATTAATTGTTCTTATTCGTGTCTGTCTGGGTTCAGGCCTGGCTGCAGGACTAAGTGTCCCTGAGGGATAACTTTTGCAGAGAGTGGGGCTGGAAAGTGGACGTTGTTCTTCCATTGAAGACCACCCTTAGTCACACCCATTGATTTGTGCAGGGCTAGCTTTCAACGCAGCCCATAAATTCTCTGCAATTCCAACTCTGCAATTCTATGATCGTATAAGCATGCTCAATGTTATTTTTTTCATTCTCTTGATTATTTACTTTGCACTATATAGATATATTTCCCTTCCTGCAACTCAAATCTTCCTCGCCTCTAGTTTGTGGGGGATTCATCACTGGAAGGAGCCATTGGCATATTAATTTAGCACAAAGGTTGCTGTGAGACGAGAGAGAGGGAGAAAATGTGTTGCTTATTGAACTGGGTGGCTTAACGAACATGAAACTCTTTGAGTGAACTATGTAAGGATTTCTCCTGAGAGCAGCTGATTCCTGTGTGTGTGTGTGTGTGTGTGTGTGTGTGTGTAAGTGCCAAGTTGCTTAGCAACCAGTGTGAGAAAGCAAGATGGAACTTCAAAAGAGGACCAGATCCCTACCCCCCCCCCGCAGCTCCACATAGGCCTGTTTTAAGTGCTCGTACTTAATATTTTCTATGAATGATGAAGGAGTTGATTAAGACCCTGGGTAGGCAAACTACGGCCCGGGGGCTGAATCCGGCCCAATTGCCTTCTAAATCCGGCCCACGGATGGTTCAGGAATCAGCGTGTTTTTACATGAGTAGAATGTGTCCTTTTATTTAAAATTCATCTCTGGGTTATTTGTGGGGCCTGACTGGTGTTTTTACATGCGTAGAATGTGCACTTTTATTTAAAATGCATCTCTGGGTTATTTGTGGGGCATAGGAATTCATTCATTATTTCTTTTTCAAAATATAGTCCGGCCCCCACAAGTTTGCTGACCCCTGATTAAGACCCACTTTAAACTGAACTGATTTCTAGTTCATTAGCACTTACCTGCCTGTACATCAGGGATGAGGAGGGGCACATTCCCTTTGGGGCAACTTTCTAAGGGCCGTATGCCAGGAATGGGCATGGCAATAAATTTGTCCCCCAGGTCTTAGTCCAGAGCAATTCACAGGGAAACATTTCCTTTCTACACTAGGCACTCACATGGCCCTCTGTATCCCTCACCCAGACAAGGGAGAGGCATGGCCAGAGCTGGAGGGTGTTTTCCACCTGCTTTGGTCTTCCAGGAAGATAAATCAGCCTTGTGACATTGCAGGGGTGCAGCATGGAGGAGAAGAAAACAGAGATAGAGGACTGGCAAGAGATAGAGGCACCATCTGGACCCCCTCTTTTTTCTGTTGATGTGGAAAGACGTGAAATGCATGCACCACGGGGGCTGGCAAGCTTTGAGGGCATGTCCATGTATTTCTCCTGGAGGAGTGGACTCTACTGCAAAAATTCAGGGTTGAAACTGCTCATCTTCCACAACAGGGTGAAACCTTTTGTCAGATAGTCCGTACAGTGGGTAAATGATGGAAATGTGTGATGTTAGAGAATGTTGGGAGGGGGCTTGCTAAGGTCCACCGGTTCAACCCGCTCCCAGTGCAAGAGTGAAACATTAAAAACTTCCCAATACAAAGGCTGTCTTCAGGGGTCTTCTAAAAGTTGTGTGGTTCTTTATCTCCTTGACATCTGATGGAAGGGCGTTCCACAGGGCGGGCACCACTGTCGAGAAGGCCCTCTGTCTGGTTCCCAGTAAGTTCACATCTCATAAGGGAACCTCCAGAAGGCCCTCGGAGCTGGACCTCAGTGTCCGGGCTGAATGGCGGAGGTGGAGAGGCTCCTTCAGATATACTGGGCCAAGGCTGTTTAGGGCTTTAAAGGTCAGCACCAACACCTTGCATCTAGTCAAAACCAGGGGTTTCCAAGCTAGTCCATGAGCGTCATTCAAGTGGCCCATTCCACAGCTGTGGATATGTGGTTGATGACAGAAAACAGCACACCCGTCACCTTAAATCTCCGCCTGCAGTTCCCCACTCCCCCATGCACATAAACAAGCTTCATTGCATATTAATAACAAACAAACATGGTGACAAATTGTGGTGATGGATACACAGGCTTCCACACTTTCCACACTTCATGAATCAGCAACAAACTTGTGAAGTCAGAATTGTCTGCTGTGCCCATCAGGCTTTTGTGGTATTTCCTCAAGCCAGTCATCAGGTTACGGGGGACCTCCTAAAAGTGGTTTGCTATGATGGAAGAATCCCGGGGCACCATGGGGCCTCACTCTGGCATAGGTTCCACCCTGAGCTTTTCCTGCCACGGTTTGTTCTGCCAATTGGCTTCTGAGTCCATCGCTGGCTGCAAAGTTGGCGAGACTCTCCACCATCTATCCTGGCAAACTGACGTGACCAAAGGAGGCTGAGAGTGCGCCTTGGACTTTGGCGTCTTTTTTTTAGCCAGCACACCCAAACTGTTCCTCAGTGCAGAGTCTGGGGAAACTGTGTTGGGAACCAGCTCCTTCTCTCAGAAGCGCCCTCCATGTCTTCTGTTGGACTCAGCTGTATGCTGGCAGCCTTGGCCCCAGCCTTCTCCAGACCAGCTCTCTGTTGCCTTCTCCATGGATTGTGTGCCCTATGTAAATTAAAGCACATGCAAATGTTATTGTTGTTGTTGCTTAGTCGTTTAGTCATGTCCAACTCTTCATGACCCCATGGACCAGAGCACGCCAGGCACTCCTGTCTTCCACTGCCTCCTGCAGCTTGGTCAAACTCATGAACACTGTCCAACCATCTCGTCCTCTGTCGTCCCCTTCTCCTTGTGCCCGCCATCTTTCCCAACATCAGGGTCTTTTCCAGGGAGTCTTCTCTTCTCATGAGGTGGCCAAAGTATTGGAGCCTCAGCTTCACGATCTGTCCTTCCAGTGTGCACTCAGGGCTGATTTCTTTAAGAATGGATAGATTTGATCTTCTTGAAGTCCATGGGACTCTCAAGAGCAGGCATCCCCAAACTTTGGCCCTCCAGATGTTTTGGACTACAGTTCCCATCATCCCTGACCACTGGTCCTGTTAGCTAGGGATCATGGGAGTTGTAGACCAAAACATCTGGAGGGCCGCAGTTTGGGCATGCCTGCTCAAGAGTGTCCTCCAGCACCATAATTCAAAAGTATCAATTTTTTGGCGATTAGCCTTTTTTATGGTCCAGCTCTCACTTCCATACATCACTACTGGGAAAACCATAGCTTTAACTATACGGACCTTTGTCGGCAAGGTGATGTCTCTGCTTTTTAAGATGCTGTCTAGCTTTGTCATTGCTTTTCTCCCAAGAAACAGGCGTCTTTTAATTTCGTGGCTGCTGTCACCATCTGCAGTGATCATGGAACCCAAGAAAGTAAAGTCTCTCACTGCCTCCATTTCTTCCCCTTTATTTGCCAGGCGGTGATGGGACCAGTGGCCAGGATCTTGGTTTTTTTAATTATTTTGAGCTTCAGACCATATTTTGCGCTCTCCTCTTTCACCCCCATTAAAAGGTTCTTTAATTCCTCCTCACTTTCTGCCATCAAGGTTGTGTCATCTGCATATCTGAGGTTGTTGATATTTCTTCCGGCAATCTTAATTCCATTTGGCATTCATCCAGTCCAGCCTTTCGCACGATGAATTCTGCATATGAGTTAAATAAGCAGGGAGGCAATATACAGCCTTGTCGCACTCCTTTCCCAATTTTGAACCAATCAGTTGTTCCATATCCATGTTACATGCAAATGTAACCTGGAACAAAATGTTCAGGGTACCAGTCTGCCAGCCATGCCCTTTCCCAGGACACTCCATTCCACCACCCATTTTTTTGACCTCATTCTCCCAACAGAATCTCAGCCTTATGTGGCCACTGAGAGTGTTCTGTTCCTATTAGCCCTCATTTTCATTTTCTCCCGCCCTTGGGTTTGCTTGTTTTTCTGGCGCTATGTCCTTCTGCAAACCTTGAGGTCCACCAAGCCTGCTGATACCTTCCAGGTACAAAATGATCAGCACTCAGAGAATGAGCTTACTATTAGTATGGAGGACAGATAGGGTGTCCTTAGGATTTTTGTTCTCAGCTCTGCCCCAACCCCCAAAGTCATAATACTGGCACCAAATAGAAAATGGTTGTATTTATTTTTGGAAGACTTTTTATTATTATTCTTGCGGCTGGGCTGGATTTCTTAGAATTTGTGGGTTTTGTTTTTGTTTTAAGTAAAGCATTTCATAGTGTTGGGAGCTATAAAAGCTGTAGATATAAATTCATGCTAGTAGAAAGATATAAAGGTGTTAAAAACGTTTGCTGCCAGACAGGCGCAGGGAAGAACACCCAGGAGTGCAAGGAGACGTGTTTGTGGATGCAGGTGTGGTTTGATGATGTCCAGGAAGCAATTGCTCAAGGCTTGCATTAGGTGTGAACTGATTTCTTGATAACATTTCCAGTAGGTCGCCCAAAAAAAACAAAAAAACAACTGCCCTTCTGAGACATGAGAGGTTGCTAATCTGGTAGTAGGACTGGCTACTGTCAGGAGTCCAGGTTCCCAGCTTGATAACACAGTAAGCGTAGGTGATTAAAAAGCAGGATTTATTGCAAAAACAAACAGATAGCTCCGGACAGCTCTAACAAAGCCTCTGGCATCATTACTCAAGATGACCCTTCTGAAGATTACTTCCAGTTTCTACAGAATATATTGAACCGACGCCCCTTGCATCTCTTGCTTTGCTTCCTATCTAGAAGCCCTCCCATTTACCGACTCCTTGAACTTATTGGATTAGCTCCATCCTCTTCCTTTTCTGACAAACTGTCTCCTTGTCTATTTGCGCCTATTTGAGCTTCCAGCGACCTTTAGCTGTGTTCCAGCCTGCTCTCAGCTACTGTTTTATCAGCCTGCCCATCAAGGTCAGGAAGAGCTGAAGTCTGCAGCTGCCAGCTCTCGCCTCCCTGACTAACATCAAAGCTCCCCTGTTCCTGGCTGCTTTCTGAATTTGGCTGCAAACCTTCGCTTGGAGCTGGTTCATTCCTGACAAGTACATGTTACATACCTTTTTGGAAAAGTCTATTTCTGCTTTGTACACTGGACTTTCCCTAGTTTCTATGCCTCTGTAACAGAGATGGAGAAACTGAGGCTCTGAATCCCATCATAACTGAGCCTCGCATTCTTCACCCCTGATCTGTGTACATTAGTGTTGTGCTGAAAAAATTGGTCCTGCATTTCCCCCAGTCAAACACACACCATAGGTGCCAACTCCCTGGGGCCCTGGGGCCCCGAGCACCCACAAAATTCCCCATGAAGGGGCCGGGCACCCACAAATTTCAGTGCCAGGGCCATGGCACCCATGGTCACGGGGGCGAATTGGCACTCCAGACACACACCATTCTCCATCAATTAATGAGAAAAGAAATTGCATTCAAAGTGAATGAAGGAGAGGGAGGAAATGTTGGTGACATTTTGCACGGGTGGGGTGCAGTGTTTTTGTCCCACTTAAGAATGTAAGAAGTTAAGAGCCTGCTGGTATTGTGCACACTGCCCAGTCAAAATGCATAATCTCCAACAGGCCTCAGGGAATATAGCAACAGAATTCTGTGCACATACAGAATAAATGCACATTTCCCAAGGCCTGATAGAGATTAGGTATATCCTATATATTGTATGCTGACCAGGAACTGTGCACATTGCACAATTTTTGCTTTTCGACACAATGTTCAAAATGAAGAATAGCAATGACAAAAATCCCCAAATATCAATAATACCCATTATAAAACAGTAGACTATTAACATTTGTGCTATCATATAAAAATACACTTAAATAGCAATAATATAAATAAGCGTAACGAAAGGAATTTGCAAGCCATATGAATTTCTCCTCCACCCCTAATGGGGAAGTGACCCAAAGTCACCTTCTCAAGGCAAAACACTCTCCACCCAATGATCCTGCTTCGCTTTCTGTTAAAGAACAAAGAGACTGTGGGTGTAGGATGAGTTTTCCCACGATGATCTATTTTATTTTATTTTGTACTGTCCTCCAGGTCACCCAGATATAGCTGTTCTCTAGGGCCACACAATGCCAGCTCTGGTTAGTTATTTTGGCCTCGGCAAATGCCTATATATAGCCAAGGCCTAATAAAACTATTTCTTGGGTGGGTATTTAAAACTTTTCCGGCTTCCTAGAAATTCATGATCCAGCACTAGATCTCACACGTCAGTTACAGGGAGCTGGTTTCCCGACAAACATCAGATTCCACCAACTCCTGGAACAATGGCAGATTGCTTTCTTTTTTGTTGACGGTAACACGCCTCTGTAGATGCATGGGAAAGGGTGGTAGTAAACAACGATGACTGCAGGGGCAGGAAAGGAAGCCTGGGGTAGTGGCTGGGGCGGGGGCAGCAGGATGATACTCTGAACTCTTGGTCAAACACAGCATCACTGAAAGATGTACAGAGAAATTTTGCAACAATTTGGTGCTGCTAGATTTTTTTTAAAGCACCAGAGTAATGGTCCATTCAGCTCAAGGATGCTGTGGTCTTCCAGGTGGTGGACTCCAACTCCCATCACCCTGACCATTGGCCATGATGGCTTGGGCTGATGGGAGTTGGAGTCCAAAGGGAAGGCCACAGGTCGTTCCCCCCCCCACCCCGATTTAGCCCCAGTATCTCTGCTGTTCCTGTGTTGGTCATGTGTTGATGGCTGAGTTCCAGCTGATGAAGTTCAAGGACATGGACAAAGGGTTTGGATGGGCACAGGTGACCACTTTCCCCGTGTGGTTGATAACATCTGGCAGGGAGGGAACAGCTGGCTGGGCCAAGAAGGTGCTTATGCCTCTCTGAGAGAGGGGGTGCCAGGCCATCTGAAAGGAAGACAGTGAAATGACTTTTCAAAAAGCCCTCCCCCTCCCCCTTCTCTCCTCTTCCCCCCCCCCCCGAAGATCTGAATCATTGTACACTGGTTGCAAATGTCCCCTTTCTGGACACAAATCTTCAACAGGTGGCTTCCTACCAACTCTGGGCACTCTTTGATAAGACTGATTTTCTAGATCAATTTCAACTGGGGTTCAAGCCTAGTTTGGGCACCACGTTGGTCACCAAGGTTGCCTTATATGGTGAGCTTTGTTGGGAGAGAGAATCATAGCATCACAGTGTTGGAGGGTACCTCCAAGAGTATTCTAGTCCAACGTCCTGCAATGCAGGAATCTCAAGTGAAGCATCCAAGACAGATAGGGGAGTGTGTCCCTGTTGATTGACCTCTTAGCAGCTTTTGATACCATCGGCCAAGGCACCCTCTTAGGAAAGCTGCCTCAGCTGGGAGTAGCAAATAATAATAATAATAATAATAATAATAATAATAATAATAATAATAATAATTTATTATTTTTACCCCGCCCATCTGGCTGGGTTTCCCCAGCCACTCTGGACGGCTTCCAACAGAAAAATAAAACACAATAATCTATTAAACATTAAAAGCCTCCCTGAACAGGGCTGCCTTCAGATGTCTTCTAAAAGTCTGGTAGTTGTTTTCCTCTTTGACATCTGTTGGGAGGGCGTTCCACAGGGGAGGCGCCACCACCGAGAAGGCCCTCTGCCTAGTTCCCTGCAACTTGGCATCTCGCAACGAGGGAACCGCCAGAAGGCCCTCAGTGCTGGACCTCAGTGTCCGGGCAGAATGATGGAGGTGGACACTTCATTGCAGTGGTTCTGTTGCTACCTAGATGCTCAGCAGCAGAAGGCTGTGCTTGGGAGATAATGTCCAGCCTTCTGGAGTTTCCAGGGTGGGATCTCTGTACAATTCTCTTTTATCCCCTGTACTGTTTAACATCTAAACTAAACAGGATCATCCAGAGTCTTGGAGTGTGTAGTCATCTGTTTGCTGATGACACACAATTCTACTTCTCTTTTACAGCTCAAGCAGGTGTGGCGGATCACTGCCAGACCTTGGTAATGGACTGGATGAGAGCCAGCAAACGAAGTTCAATCCCAATGAGAGACAGTTAGTGGGTGACTGTTCTGGATGAGGCTACACTTCCACTTGAAGGATCCAGTGTGCAGCTTGCAGGTCCTCCTTGATCTCATACTGTCATTGGAGATATAAGTGGCCTCCTTGGCATGAAATGCCTTCCACCGGCTTTGGCTGTGACCCCCACCAGGATGACAGTGGCCTGGTCTCGGTTCCCTATGCTCTGATAACCTCTAGATTAGACTACTGCACTGTGTTGTATAGGGGGCTGCCTTTGAAGACAGTTTGGAAGCTACAGCTAGGCAGCAGCTAGCTCAGGCATCCCCAAACCACGGCCCTCCAGGTGTTTTGGCCTACAACTCCCATGATCCCTAGCTAACTGGACCAGTGGTCGGGGAAGATGGGAATTGTAGTCCAAAACATCTGGAGGGCCGAAGTTTGGGGATGCCTGAGCTAGATTGATAACTGGGAGGAGAAGGCATGTAATGAACATGTAATACCAGTTCTGGCCAAAGTGCAGTGACTCCCAATTTGATTCCAGGCCCAATTAACAGAGATGGGTTTGAGCTTGAAAGCCTTAATTGAATCAGGAGCTCTACACCTGAAGGACTGCTTTTCCCCATATGAACCTGAGTTTGTCATTTTAGGCCCTTATCTGAGTGCCACCTCAGTGGGAGGTCCAATGAGAGAATTGGCCTTTTCTGGAGTGGTTCTCCATTTATGAACACCAAAAGATCAGAAGAGGCCTGCTGGATCAGGCCAAAGGCCCATCTGGGTCAGCTTTTAGTTCTCACAGTGGCCAGCCAGATGCTTGAAGAAGCACATAAGCAGGCCATGAGTGCAATAGATCTCTCCTGCTCAAGTTCTCCAACAACTGGTATTCAGAGACATTCTCCAGCCATGGTGGTAGCATGCAATCATCATGACTAACCTGATCCTCCATTAACATAGCTGCCAAGTCTCCCGTTTTCCCCGGGAAATCCCCGTTTTTCCAGCTGTTCCTAGCTGAAAAAACGGATTTTTTGTTTTTCCCCGGTTTATTCTGGCACGACGGCCATTTTGGAACTGGGCAGAGCATGCTCAGAAGCGACTTTTGATGCTGCTCTGCCCAGTTCCAAAATGGCTGCAGTGCGACTTCTGGCGTGGTGGCCATTTTGGAACTGGGCACAGCAGCATCAAAAGTCACTTCTGAGCATGCTCCGCCCAGTTCCAAAATGGCGGCAGCGCTACTTCCGGTCTGCTATTTCCGGCCCGGTCCCTTATTTCTCCGACAGCATCTTGGCAGGTATGTCCATGAACTTTTCCTTTTAAAGGCTCTCAAGTGGCCACCCGCACATCTTGTGGTTGCAAATCCTATAACAGAACAATGTGGTATGCCTTGGCTGCACTGAGATGCTTGACTTCAGGGAATCCCACCCCGGCCAATGAAAAATCTGCTCTGAACTCCACCGTAAGTGAAATATTGGTAGCAATGTTAGGCTCCTATCCGTACGCGCCTTGGAAAGCACACAATCTCGTTTGCAGTGTAACCGGCGTGTTATCTCCAGCCTAGCTGCAATGTTTCTCCCTGTCAGGCTTGAAAGATTGTGCGATTGCCTGTGGTTCATTGTGTAAATACATCTTTTTATGGTTTTTTTTTTTATTTTTGCAAGACGCGTTTTGTACCTGGGAGATGGGGGCAAACATTCCGTAGTCGCTATTCTCGGCTGATAGATGGCGTCAGTCAGAGCTCTACAGACACTTGCAATGTTTGGGGTGGATGTGTATATTAAAGCAGGCATTAAAAAAATGACAGCAAGCAGGCACCAGCGTTTTGAAGGGGATAGGGGCTCTCTCCCTCCCCTCCCCTCCTCCCATTTCTTTGACTTACTCCTTGCCTTTGGGATGGGCCATTCCCTTTTGAAAGGCAGGTGACTTCATTGTTTTAAGGAAGAAAGCCCCTGTATTCTGAAAATAGCTCCCTTGCTCTTTGTAGCTAACTCATTGAGAGATGTGCTCCTGGGATGTGGCTCAGGGGTACAGCATCAGCATTGTATGCAGAAAATCACAGGTTCAATCCGCAGCAACTCCTGGAGTACTGTGTCCAGTTCTGGGCACCACAGTTCAAGAAGGATACTGACAAGCTGTAACGTGTCCAGAAGAGGGCAACCAAAATGGTCAAAGGCCTGGAAACAATGCCTTATGAGGAACGGCTTAGGGAGCTGGGTATGTTTAGCCTGGAGAAGAGACGGTTAAGGGGTGATATGATAGCCATGTTCAGATATATAAAAGGAGGGAGAAAGGTTGTTTTCTGCTGCTCCAGAGAAGCGGACACGGAGCAATGGATTCAAACTACAAGAAAGAAGATTCCACCTAAACATTAGGAAGAACTTCCTGACAGTAAGAGCTGTTCGGCAGTGGAATTTGCTGCCAAGGAGTGTGGTGGAGTCTCCTTCTTTGGAGGTCTTTAAGCAGAGGCTTGACAGGCATGTGTCAAGAATGCTTTGATGGTGTTTCCTGCTTGGCAGGGGGTTGGACTGGATGGCCCTTGTGGTCTCTTCCAACTCTATGATTCTATGATTCTATGAATAGGACTGCATCATTGGAGTGGCATTGCCAGTCCTTGTAGACTATAATTCCCATCATCTCTGGCCATTGGTCATGCTGACTAGAGCAGCTGGGAGTCGCAGTTCAGCAGTAGCTGCAGCTCAACACACCGGCTATTTCAGAAAAAAACGACCTTCTGTTTCCCACGGACCAGCCCTTGGAATATCTACGAAGGAAGCCAAATGATTACCTTGGTGCCCAGATGAACTTCCAGAAAATAAAGACTTATAAGGCAAAAGTTGACTAAAAACTCAGTTCTGACTTTGATGACTCGGAGACGTCAGTCTATTTTTAGAAATCTTTTGAACCGGGATATTATTTAACAAATGTGCCTTGTTTTTGTTTTTTGTTTTTGTTTTTGTTTTAAAAAAAATGCCTGAGAGAGAGAGCATCTCTTGAGATGAAGACTCTCTTGGCAAGTCAGTGCAATCTTTTGAGAGTCATTTGGAGCTATTTGGGCTCGTTTTCCATTTTCCATAAAGGCCCCTAGCTGCCCTCATTAGAGGACAACTGCCCCAAATCAGTATTTACATCTGTATCGGCAAAAGTCTGCCATTCCATCTTTGATGGTAGCTTAGCCTTGGCTATTGGCTTAATTTAAACACCTTTTGGACGCATCTTGTGAGGAGGACATGGAGGAGGACTTGTATCACCTGGGAAAAGATCTGTGGACTCAATATTGAGCTAGATGGACCAACGGTGTGACTTGCAATAAGGCCGAGCTCCCCGGGTTCTTATTAAATTTAGCCCTCTGCTCAGAACCAGGAAGGCTGGAATCATACTTTAATTTTAATGTCATGGCTCTTTGGTAGAGCATCTGCTTTGCAGGCAGAAGGTCCAGGATTCAAACCCTGACATCTCAGACTGGAGGGGGCAACCCAATGGCCGGGGCACTCTTAATAATAATAATAATAATAATAATAATAATAATAATAGGTAAGTGTGCAAATAGACTCCTGTTCTGAAAGCCCGAAGAGCCGCTGCCAGTCAGTTTAGACCAGTGGTTCTCAGAGTTTTTTAAATCTGTGCCATAGAATAAAATTTGCTCGTGCCACACTGAAATTTTCATTGATAAGAAATACATTGGAGAACAAAAAGAAACAACTCCTAGCAGTGCTTGATTTATAACCTAGAAGACGGCGGCTTTGTATTATTATCGTGGGACATCCAGAACGTAGAAAACAATGCAGCTACATAAGAACATGAGTCATTCCCCAAATATAATGATAAACAAGCCCCTTGCCTATGCACGTACCTTAAGTTTGTCTACAAACTCAGCGAGAGGTGTGAGCTTGCTTTTGCTGGGTAATCTCTTTTATATTTGGTCTCATTTGAGGCAAACAAACTCTCATCTCATCAGGATAAATAAGCCTTTCTCTTTTCTGATCTTTCATATGTGTCAGAGTTGAAAATCCATGCTCACAACAATATGGAGAACTGTAGAAGAATAGCCGGTGCTGTGGGATATCTGTTCATATTCTGCAAATAAATAAAAAATACTTTGATACTACCCTACACTACACTACCCTACACTATACTGAAATGTTCAAATGTTTCTTTGATTGTCCTTGAATCTTTCCACACTTGCCGCCCTCTCCTCTTTGAGAACCACTGGTTAACCTGTGCCAATCTAAATGTTCATAGAATCATAAAATTGTAGAGTTGGAAGGGACCGCTAGAGTCATCTAGTCCAACCCCCTGGAATCTTTTGCCCAAGGTGGGGCTCAAACCCATGGCCCTGATATTAAGAGTTCAAGAAGGATACTGACAAGCTGGAACGTGTTCAGAAGAGGGCAACCAAAATGGTCAAAGGCCTGGAAACGATGCCTTATGAGGAACGGCTTAGGGAGCTGGGTATGTTTAGCCTGGAGAAGAGAAGGTTAAGGGGTGATATGATAGCCATGTTCAAATATATGAAAGGATGTCATATGGAGGAAGGAGAAAGATTGTTTTCTGCTGCTCCAGAGAAGCGGACACGGAGCAATGGATTCAAACTTCAAGAAAGAAGATTCCACCTAAACATTAGGAAGAACTTCCTGACAGCAAGAGCTGTTTGGCAGTGGAATTTGCTACCAAGGAGTGTAGTGGAGTCTCCTTCTTTGGAGGTCTTTAAGCAGAGGCTTGACAGGCATATGTCAAGAATGCTTTGATGGTGTTTCCTGCTTGGCGCGGGGGTTGGACTGGATGGCCCTTGTGGTCTCTTCCAACTCTATGATTCTATGATTCTATGAGTGCCATGCTGTACCGACTGAGCTATCGCCTACCCATACAATACTGAGCCAAATGAGTGAATGCTCTGGCTTCGTTCAAGGCAGCTTCCAGTGTTCCTCAGATCATGCCGAGGAGAACCCGTAAGCTGTGTGTGTGATCTTTCAGAGGGATTGCAGCCCCATCCTAAACCATTACATTTGCCTGATTTAAAGGATGCTGCTTGCCTGCTTTCCTTCATCAATCAAAGCAGCAGGACCCAGTGGCAGATTGATTCTGCAACTCACCTTCCTCCTCCTTCCATTCCAGGTGTCACAAACATGTCAGAACCAATTACGGGCAGATGGGGCAAGAGAGAAAACAGATCTTTGTTTTCTCACCAATCTGCAAACCTCGCTGCCTCACCAAAACACGTTACCCTTTTCTTTGTGTAACTGGGAGCCCAAGAAAGCTTCGGTCAAGAAGAACGAGCCGGATTCTGCCTCCAAGAGTGTATTGCCAGCTGACGCTCAGGAGTTCTTTCAGGAATATCTATAGCACCCTTCAACGTCAGTTTTCAGGGCAGTCTACAAATAAAATGGTTTTGAATTATATTTTTAAAATCTCACTAATACAAAAATAGGATTCAGACACTGAAACACAGCACCGAACCTTCAGCTGAGTACTTTCCAATTTATTGATTCCCCATCTATATAAGGCCAAATCTGTATAAAAGTTGGCACCTGCTCAAAACCTTTTTTTTTTAATGCAAGCCTTTCCTGATTATGCCTTAACTGTATTTTTACCTCACTGGGCAGGGCAGGTGCCAGCAGACATGATGGAGACATCCCAGATCCTGGCCATTTCAGGTTCCCAACTGGAAACCCGGGGCAGGCCCTGGTGATGTCACAGGGACAGGCCCTAGTGATTCTTCACCTGCACTCCCTCCCACCACTGAGCCCTGGAGACAGAGGTTAATTGGGAGATAGGTGGAGGGAGGAGAGAAGGGGGCCAGGCAAACCTGGAGACTTCAGGTCAGTACTGGATATCCAGTAACCCTAGCCTTGGCCATTCCATCCACTACGGTATATAGGGATGATCACAGCAGCAATACAGGTAATAGCAGCATTACAAGCAGATGGTTAAGTATTACTGACAAGAGCCATGTTGAACCACGCTGAAGACTTGTGTTCCGCAATACAAAAGGAATCCATCAGATCCCTTATCAAGTTAAGTGGGATTTTACATCAGATCCCTTATCAAGTTAAGTGGGATTTTACAGCCTGTCCGCACGTGCAATGGGGAGGGGGGTGGGGTAATAATCTTGACTCCTTTGTTTCCTGTTGCTTTAGCATAGACAGCTGCTGGCAACATTTGCGGGTCAGTCGGCTCGGTTGCAAGGAAATATGTTTTTTCTCCCCTCCTCCCTATAGATCTTGCAGAATATCTACTCCAGGCTGAATTTAAAACAAACATTACCTTGTTTGGGCATCTCCCTCTTGTCCTCCCCCGCCCCCCATCTTCCTTCCCTCCTCTGTGAGTATTTGCTGGAGGGTGACTCATTGTAAGCCTTTTCTTAACAGCTAAATTGAGTTTAGGTTTCCTTGGGTCTTCTCGGGTCTTCTTGGAATTAAGGAAGAGGGACAAATTTATTAACAAGATTTTCTCCTTTCACTGACTCTCTCTCTCTCTCTCCCTCCCTCTCTCTCTCTCTCTCTCTCTCTCTCTCTCTCTATATATATATATATATATATGAATGATGTTTGGGTTTTCTTTTGACTCATTCACTGTATTTATTTATACACGCAGCAACTTCAATGTACATGGCGCCTTAACAGAGTTACTTAGGCAACACAGACGAGTCTCCACTCCCAGGGAGCTTTCAGTCTGAACTAGACGGTGCAGAAGCATCAGAGGGAGAGAGAAGGAGGGTTGAAGGAGGGAGGGCAGAATTTGAACCAATTTTGCTAAATGCACTTAAAACTTGGTTGCTATCAGGAACCACGTCTTCCAGTGGGTTTGTACACTTGGGGGGCATGTCCGACTCCACTCCTCAGAGCAGAGGAGGAGGGATGCATTTGAGCCCAAGGGTTGCATTCCCCAATGGGCAACCTTCAAGAGGTTGGGGGGGGGACCAAAGGCATGAACTGGAGGGGGCCAGAGGCAAAGGTAGGAGGAGAAACAGATGTTAACTCTTAGCTTCATAAAGTGGGCTGTGTTCCTGCCACGCAAACATGGAGCCAGACCCTCCAAGTGTCCCTGTAAATCCAGAGACAGTCTAACATTTACAGAAGCCGTCCCAGTTCCTGATTTGATCCTGGAATGGCCCACTTTTCCTTAGGAGGAATGTTGGAGGGTATGGTAGGACATACCTATTTTCATCGGAGAATTTTTGGAGGGTATGGAGCTCTTATCCTTGATCCTTAGGGTCACAAGGCCTCCTCACTTTTCCTTCTCAACTTCTCAACTCATTATTATTATTATTATTATTATTATTATTATTATTATTATTATTATTATTATAAATTATTACATGAAGATGCCAGGGATTGCACCTGATGCCTTCTGCATGCCAAGCAGGTGCTCAGGGCCGTCTTAAACACCCCTGCCGCTGTGGTGCGCCCTCTCCGGCACCCTCCCGCCCCGTTTCCCAGCGCGGTGGGCGGGTGGGCGCAGCGGCGGGCGGGCGGGCAGGCACAGCGCGATCTCTCTGGCGCCCTCCCACCCCGTTTCCCAGCGCCACCGGGGGTCTACCTAGAGCCGGGCCTGCAGGTGCTCAGCCCACTGCTTCCTCTTTACACATACAGGAAGAATGATGGTGACGACTGAGATGATAGATAGATAGATGATAGATAACATACCAGCATCCTGTTATTCAAACTCTTGAAACACAATGATTATTACAGGATAGAGGCATTCACAGTTTATGTCTGTGAATGGATGGAAATGGAGGGGCTAGAAGAAGATGTTGTTGTTGTTTAGTCGTTTAGTCGTGTCCGACTCTTCGTGACCCCATGGACCATAGCACGCCAGGCACTCCTGTCTTCCACTGCCTTCCGCAGTTTGGTCAAACTCATGTTCGTAGCTTCGAGAACACTGTCCAACCATCTCGTCCTCTGTCGTCCCCTTCTCCTAGTGCCCTCCATCTTTCCCAACATCAGGGTCTTTTCCAGGGAGTCTTCTCTTCTCATGAGGTGGCCAAAGTATTGGAGCCTCAGCTTCACGATCGGTCCTTCCAGTGAGCACTCAGGGCTGATTTCCTTCAGAATGGATAGGTTTGATCTTCTTGCAGTCCATGGGACTCTCAAGAGTCTCCTCCAGCACCATAATTCAAAAGCATCAATTCTTCGGCAATCAGCCTTCTTTATGGTCCAGCTCTCACTTCCATACATCACTACTGGGAAAACCATAGCTTTAACTAGACGGACCTTTGTCGGCAAGGTGATGTCTCTGCTATAACTTTTATATGCCTGTTGTCTTTGTCTTTAGAAGAAGATACAGTACAGTAGTTGAATTCACTTGGGGATGGGAATGTTTTCAGGAAAAACTGAGAATGCCCTATGGGACTGAATATACCCTTATAAGATGGACCAGCTGCATGGTGGATGAAGAGGAGAAAGGCATGGAGCGCTGTTTGCAAAGGCTCTTTTTTCCGCATCCCTAAGTACATTAATTAATGCTCCATAAAATTACAGCTTGATGAGAGATAACTTTTAAAAGGCATAATTAGAGCAGGGCAGTAATTAAACGAGCCACTCCGGACAGTTTTCCAGCTGATGAAACACTTTTTCTTCTCCAGCCATTGAGGGTCAGGAGAAAAGAAGAAAAGGAAGAAATCCATGAATTCTATAAAAGGGAGGGCTGGGATGTGAGCAGGAATGCAAGTGATTTAGATATTGTTGCATGAGAGGAATCAGTTCTGGGTGACATCAGGAGGGAAAGAAAGCTAAGGATCTTTAAGAAATTAGTGTATTTTAATATTTCTGTTGGAAGCCGCCCAGAGTGGCTGGGGAAACCCAGCCAGATGGGCGGGGTATAAGTACTAAATAATAATAATAATAATTATTATTATTATTATTATTATTAATTATTAGGAGACATGACTGGTTTCAGTTTTGTATATAGTTTGGTAGCACCACACCACTTGGGTGCAGATCAAATCAGAGCGAGGAACAAGGGGAAAGCTTGGGGGCGGAGGGATGCAGGCAGGAGCTCAGGGATGTTGGAGAGCCCTGTCGCCGACCGCTCAGGGAGGAAACTGAGAGGGCATCGCTCCTTCCGGCGCAAGAGTTAAGGAGAGCGCCGCAACGCAGGTCAAGGGGGAGGCGTTTTGCCGTGCCCCGACTACTTTGCTGGTGTAGGAACAGACGCACGCCATTGCCAGATTCTGATTCGGGATGAGAGGTCATGTTTTAAGCCGTCTCTCCTGTAAATAATTAGCACAATAAACGTCTTTAAAGACACACTGGACTCAAGCAGAGTTACTCTAGAGTAGCCACGTCGACCCTCTGACAATAATGTTACAAGCTGTTGTGCTAAAGTATAAAATACACTTAAGAAGGCTTAGAAAACACCAGAACATGCAGGCAGATTAATGTGGGAAGCCAGTGGGGTGTCGTGGTTAAGAGACGTAGACTCGTAATCTGGGGAACCGGGTTCGATTCCCTGCTCCTCCACGTGCAGCTGCTGGGTGACCTTGGGCTAGTCACACTTCTCTGAAGTCTCTTGGCCCCACTCACCTCACAGAGTGTTTGGTGTGGGGGAGGAAGGGAAAGGAGAATGTTAGCCGCTTTGGGAATCCTTCGGGTAGTGATAAAGTGGAATATCAAATCCAAACTCTTCTTTTTCTTTATTTTCTCCAACCATTATTTTATGTATTGCATTTCTACGCCACCTTTTTTCTCTGAGGAGCCTGAGGTGGCATGCATGCGTCTCCCCTTTCCTCGTTTAATCCCCACAACAACCCTGTGAGGTACGTTAGACTGGGAGGCGGCGACTGGCTTCCAAGGCCACCCGGCCAGCCTTGTGTCCAAGTGGGGATTTGAACCCTGGTCCCTCACAGTGCTCTAACCACTGCACCACACTAGCTCTTCGAAAGGACAACCTTGTAAGGATCTTTAAGCTCGAAAGCCCAGAGAGGATAAAGAGTAAAATGGAACACATCCCCCTCCCATCTGCGACAGAGAATGAATTCCAAGGAAGAGAGTGAACTGGGCTTAACTGATGTGAAGTGCAAGCAAATAATAATAATTGGTGCACTCAGGTGCCCAAAATACAAACATCTCAGAAAATATGCTCCTAGGTTTACCCAAGGAGTCGGCAGCACCATACCATGATGAAATATTGCCCCCTCCACCGCCACCCCTCCAATGCACCTTACACCATCCTTGACTTTTCAGGTTCGCAGGCAATGGAAAAGTTATTCCAAGGACCTCATTAGTTTATAATAGAAGTCCCCGAAGAGCTGCCTATGAGGTCTGGGATAATTACGTTTGCAACGTGAACAGGTTGAGCCATAAATCTTGTCAAAGGAGACGTGTGGTCCCGCTTTGCTCAGCTTAGAAGAAGCGGCCCTGGAAAAGCCAGCAATTTTGAGTTAACCTGCCTGTTAGGAGTGGCGCTTGGGCTATTCTAGGTGACAAGGGGTTCCTAACTGTCAGAGGTTCTTGCAACTACTCTAGAGTAACGACGCTCCGCATGCTTGTCTTTCAGCAGTTTTTATTAGTGCAGGCTATTTACAGTGAGCTGGGTATGTACAACATGTCTGCTCAGTCTGATGCAGAATCCGACACTGCCCCCCCCCCCCGTGACTTCCTCCAACATAAGAGTCTTGGGACAGTGAATCTCCTCCCTCTCTTTCTCCTGCATAATTCCGGAACCGGAGGAAGGGGTCTACGCTCCAGGCTTTCACTTTCTCCCTTCTCCCCCTCCCTTTCCTCACTCCTGTGTGGCCGGGGCTCTCTCATGTTGCTGGAGCCCTGGCCCTCTCTCTCCATTCCCTCACTAACTTCCTCAGAGCCCTCGCTGCCATTGCTACTTGGGGAGGAGCTACTTCTGATGCAAAGGGGGCGGTTCTCTGTACTTCCCCCCCCCCTTACACTAATGATAAAACTTTTAACCAGCCCCTCCATTTTCGTCCTGCAATTAGGCTGTCCCTAGAATCTGCCCCTTTCCTCCCTGGATGGATATTGAGACCAAACTCTGCTTCATACTGAGTTCCATTCTTTATGCCAAGCATGGGAATACTATTTTTCAGCCTCGGGGGCCCGCCTTCGCTTCGGGGCTTCCTCCCGAGGGCCGCATGCTAGCAGTGGGCGGCGTCAGAGGCAAAGGGAGGCAGGGCAACAGATGTAAATGTTACCTTTGTACGATAGGGTGGTTTCTGCACACACCCTTCTCTATCCAGGAAAATGAGAGGCATTAGCAAAGTTCAAGGACGCAGTGCAGCCAGGCAAAGTTGCTCAGGTTGCAAAGTAGGATCACTGAAGGGTGTGGCCTACTAAGAAGAGGCGTGGCCTAAGGAGAGCTCTGGAGGCCTGAGACCACCAACAATCCTGCTGCATGGTTTTGCACCAGCTGGAGCCTCCAGACCAGGGATTCTAGCCAACTAAATTCTACTGAGAGCAATCCAGCTGAAATTAACAATGTTGGTCACGTTCATTAATTTCTATGGGTTTACTCTGGGTAAGGTTTGCATTGGAGATAATCTCAGGCCCAAGTGAAGGTAGTTATTTCCTTTCCCCATTCATGCAGGGAGAGGAACTGGTCCTACAGGTGAAACTCGGAAAATTAGAATATCGTCGAAAGGTGCATTTATTTCAGTAACACAACTTCTTATTTTTCTTTTAATTTTTACAAATGCTTTCTTTTGGAAATTCCACAGTAATAAAACAAATAGTTACAATAATACAAAAATAAACACCGCTATTACATTTCATTAATTAGGTAAAGGTAAAGGGACCCCTGACCATTAGGTCCAGTCGTGACCGACTCTGGGGTTGCGGCGCTCCTCTCGTGTTATTGGCTGAGGGAGCCGGCGTACAGCTTCCAGGTCATGTGGCCAACATGACAAAGCACACGGAAACACTGTTTACCTTCCCGCCAGAGCGGTACCTATTTATCTACTTGCATTTTGACGTGCTTTTCCTTTCATTTATAATTGACCCACCTAACGACAAATAATTACAATTACAACAAATAAAGGCTTGACATATCTTGCTTTGCATGTCATCCATCTATCTCATATACTGTATTCACCTTTTAAGTTGCATTACTGAAATAAATGCACTTTTCGACGATATTCTAATTTTCCGAGTTTCACCTGTATAAGCCAGGCAGAGACAGCTCATCACATCCTCCTAAGAACTCAGCTGAGTTTCTGGACTTGCTGAGCAAGGATGCCACCATGTCTGAAATCACGTGGCAGGTCTCTTCTTTCTCTTCTCAGGGTTGGGTGCCTTCCGCTCATTATGAGGGTTGTCAGACCTCCAGGTCTGACCCGAAGTCTCTACGTGGCCCTCTCCATGTGGCAGGGGTAGGGCTTGAATTGCGTGTCGAGGTCGCCGGATTCTCCCCAATAAATTCACACACACACGTGAATTAAGTTTAAGGTTTTTGGCATTATTTTGGCCACAACTTTATTAAAATACAATCAAATGTGAGTGGTTGCTTAGGCATTGGTTAACCCATCTGTCCCCCACCCTGGGACAGATTCTGCACTGACTTCCTTTAGGCATTTTGTGGAAGTCCGTAGGTAAACATTCTCAGAGGGAGGACGGAGCCTCCCTCAAATGTTCCCCGAGGCTCAATTTGCTCTGTGTCAGGCCCAATTCCCCTAACGGGGTACTGACAAAAGCCGTTCGAGCCCCAGGATTTCTTTAACGGAATACCTCTATGTTGTTGTTGAGTCGTTTAGTCGTGTCCGACTCTTCGTGACCCCATGGACCATAGCACGCCAGGCACTCCTGTTTTGCACTGCCTCCCGCAGTTTGGTCAAACTCATGTTCGTAGCTTCGAGAACACTGTCCAACCATCTCGTCCTCTGCCGTCCCCTTCTCCTTGTGCCCTCCATCTTTCCCAACATCAGGGTCTTTTCCAAGGATTCTTCTCTTCTCATGAGGTGGCCAAAGTATTGGAGCCTCAGCTTCACAATCTGTGCTTCCAGTGAGCACTCAGGGCTGATTTCCTTCAGAATGGAGAATACCTCTATAAGCAGCAGCAATTTAGCGTAACTTTCCAGCCTTCCCATACTCCTCTTTCCATACTCCTCTTTCCATACTCCTCTTTCCAGCAAATCTCTTACCAGCCAATTTTAACCAATGCCTAACCGCCAACCTTACAAGTTGTGACGATTTGCTATGCAGTAGGCAAAAACCAAATGGCAACAGCCATTCAGCCAGATGTCAAAATTCCTACCGGGCCCCTGCCCCAAAGCAGGCGATCCCATGACAGGCACAGCAATGTCAATACGCAAAGCATCCCAAAGGTGGGCGGGCGGGAAATCCGAAGCGCTTGGCAAAAGTGAAACCAATATAGTCATGCAGAGGGTTTTTATAGGCTAGGGGCCGACCCTTATTCCAAACTGCAACAAGCTTTTCTACCCAGCAACAGCACCATCATGCCAGTGGCCATTTTACCTAATCTGCCTAGCAACAGCAGGGTCATCCTGATTCCCCTCCCGCAACGCGTGCTCTTCATAATTGGAGAACCAGTTTTCCCCAGTAGGAAAGAGTGCCTTTAATTGATATAGCTAAGAAGATTGTGCCTGCAGTTTTGAACCTTCAGCCCGGCAGGTCCTGGCTGGCAAATGTAGCATAGAGACTTGGGAGAATATGCCCTCCACTGATCCCCCTCTCCCAATTAACCTCCATCTCCGGGCACCACTCCCATGACATCATCCGAGGGCCTCCACCGTGGCATCACCAGGGACTGCCCCTAGGTCTCAGGTTTGGGCCCTGCAATCTCAAGGTCTGGGGTGCTCCTGACCTTGCAACCCTAGTTGCAGATATGACATTCCCTGCTTTATTCGCCTGGTGAGGGAATCCCTTCGGCTGGGAGATCTTTGCAGCTACACATTTCCTCAGGCGCTAAAAATCGGCAGGTCGCTAAAGAGGCACATCCCATGCCCTCATTTCTCTCTCTTTTATACATAGTCAGCAGCTCGCAGCCATAGCAACAAGCAGGCAGATGGAGGTTGGGGGGGGGGAGAAACTTTATTAAATCAATACATCAGGCACCGCGTCTAACGCCTGCTGTCCTTGCTCACCCCAGTAACATAGAAATTGCGGAAACGTGAGGCTTCCAGATGGTTATGATGTAGTATTTGTGTGCTCTGCGTGTGTTTGGTAATCTCCCTGCACAGCCACACGGGACAATTCCAAACCCTCTTTCTTTCGCTCTCTTTTGTGTTTTAAATAGAGGCATTGTTATTTTTGCTAAATAAAGAGGTAGGCTGAGAGGGGGTGGGGTGGGGGTCAACTATAAAGTTACTCGAATGAATATCAGGATTCTATCCCTTCACCATACAAATTTCCTAAGTAGTACAACAGAGCACTTGCAAACTATCTCAGGGGTGTAGGGGTTAGGGGCGTGGGGTTTGAAGACCCTTTATTATTTCTGAAGCATTATTATTATTATTATTATTATTATTATTATTATTATTTGCCCTTCACCAGCAGGTCCCAGGGCAGGTTACAATTTTAAAATTCAGAATTAAAAACAAAAATAAAAATACAAGGCCACATGTATTTCCATCCCAGCTGGTTCTAATAAGAACTGTAACTTTTAAAAGAACTGCTACTTAAACTTGCATTTTTTGCTTCTCCCTCCCTATCCCTTTTTACTTATGTGTCGTGTCTTTTTTATGGGGGGTGGGGTGGGTGGCTTCCTGACTACTGATCTTTGTAAGTCATTCTGGGAGCCTTTCCAGCTGACGAGTGGAGTAAATATGCTTCAAAGTGACGAAACCTGCAGAAATTCCCTCATCTCCATCATTACGAAAAGCTGCAGGAGCCGTCTCATCACTAGGGTTGCCAGACTCAATAGAGGACAGGACTTCTGTGCCTTTAATTGCCCTGCTCTCTTTTGAGTCTGGAAACCTTAAAGAGAAAGCAGCAGACCCTTTGCTTGGAAATTAAACAAAGGGCCTGCTGGTTCCTACTCATCACTTGGTGATTCTAGGCAGCTGCTGGGTCCCACCAGGCATAGCTGCCAAGTTTTCACTTTTCTCGCGAGGAAGCCTATTCAGCATAAGGGAAAATCCCTGTAAAAAAGGGATAACTTGGCAGCTATGCCACCAGGGCCACTGTCTCTTGCATTCTTGAGCCACCCATTCAGCATGAAAGGGGGGGAGCTTTGGGTCCATTTGCTCTGTGGCTGAGATGGGCACATTGGTGTATTGGTTTGGGGTTTTGAGGGGGGGTCATAGCTGCCAAGTACCCCGTTTTCTCCGGGGAAACCCCGATTTTACTTACCTTTTCCTGGTGGTCCCCCGTATCACTTCGTCTCCCGTTTTTCTCCAATATTTTCTCCTGCCGGTGGCCATTCCCCCCCCCCCCGATTTGCCCTTCTATGGGCACCAAAAATGGCCGCCGCCGGCTTCAAAAGTCGCATTTATGCATGTCCGGAAGTGCATAGACGCGACTTCCGGTGTCGGCGGCGGCCATTTTTGGTGTCCATAGATGGGTGGAGCGACACCGGAAGTTGCGTCGACACACTTCCTGACATGCGTACAAGCGACTTTCGAAGCCGGCGGCAGCCATTTTTGGTGCCCATAGAAGGGCAAAGCGACACCGGAAGTTACGTCGACGCAACTTCCGGTGTCACACGGCTGCCGGTCCCGGATTCTGCAGTCCGGGACTTGGAAGGTAAGGGAGGGGGTCAAAGACCCATTACGATTTCTGCAGCTGGGTCCCTGCCTCTGTGTTGCAATAAGAACCAATAACAACAATACAGACACAACACATAGGCTAATAGTTAGTAAAGAATATATAACAGAATAATGATATCGTTCAAATTATAGGAATAAGCCAATCAAAGTTCATATGTACAGTGGTACCTTGGATTACAACCATAATCCGTTCCAGAGGTCCGGTTGTAAACCAAAACAGGTTGTAACCCAAGGCACGCTTTCGCCAATGGGGCCTCCCCCCAAAAATGGGTTGTAATAAAAAAAATGGGTTGTAATAAAAAAAAGGGACACACACTTCCGGGTTTGTCGTGGTTGTAATCCAAAACGGTTGTAATCCAAAGCGGTTGCAAACCAAGGTACCACTGTGAACAGAGTGGTAGCGAGGATTGTGTTCAAAACAGATGTCTCAGGACAGTCTCTCAATAGTCTTTCAAAAGTTTCAACAGAAGACATCTCAAAAGCCGCAAAAGAACAGTGCCTCCAGAATGATACTGCTGTTTTGTAATAGTCTTCATCAGCCAATATTTTTCAACAGAATATGTAAGCAAGATTCATGCTAAGGATCAGTGCCCACTAGACTATTACGAAACTTTTGAAAGACTGTTGAGAGACTTTACTTTTGAAACTTTTGAGACGTCTTCTGCTGAAACTTTTGAAAGGCTATTGTGAGACTGTCCTTAGACATCTGTTTTGAACACATGGCTTGCCGGTCCTCGCTACCACTCTGCTGTATTGGACATATGAACTTTGATTGGCTTCTTCCTATAATTAGAATGGTATTATATATTCTCTACTAACTATTAGCCGACGTCAGGCATCCCCAAACTTCGGCCCTCCAGATGTTTTGGACCTCAGTTCCCATCTTCCCCGACCACTGGTCCTGTTAGCTAGGGATCATGGGAGTTGTAGGCCAAAACATCTGGAGGGCCACAGTTTGGGGATGCCTGGCCTACATGTTGTGTTTGTATTGTTGTGATTGGGTTCCTGCCTCCAGCATCCTAGAGGCTTCCAATCAACATGAGCAGGGAGCGTTTTAGCCACTGAGAAGAAGTCTTCTCGCCCTTTGTGCTGATTGGAGCCAATGAGAGTGAAAGGAAATGAATCAGCCACTGAGGTTTTGGCTCCTAAGGTCACTCTGGAGAAAGCTTGAAGGAAGCATGTTGAGGAGTTATTGTTCCGTGTGCTCCAAAGCTAAGCATTCGGGAGCACAGACAACTCAAGGCGATTCGGTTTCAGGAGAATGATCTGCAAGTTCTTTAATGTAAAATGGAACTTCCAAGGAAAACGGGGCTTAAATCACTCTGAAAGAAGATATTGAAGCACTCCAAATCATTTGCCTGTGCAAGTACACAGAAAATAGTAGGTCTAGCTCAGTGGGGTCCAAACATTTTTCAAAGAGGGCCAGATTTGATGAAGTGAAGGGCCATGGGGGCCAACCGAAAAGCCGGCCGAAGTTGTTGACTTTTTTTTAGGATTGAAGTTGTTGAGCTTTTTTTTAGGGTTGTTGTTGTTGAGCTTCTTTTAGGATTTAAGATTGAAGTTTAAGGTTTATAAACAGGAAATAAACTGCCACAGGGCCCAGATTAAACTGACCGCTGGGCTGGATTAGGCCCCCAAAACGGGCTTTGGACATGCCTGGTCTAGCTGAAAGGCAACACATGCAGTGATAGTTTCAGTTGTTGGCATCTGCCTGTCTCGAGAGACAATGGAGTGCGCCTCTGGGGGTGAGGTCAAACTGCTGCGTTTGCAGCACCGAAGCTATCTCCCTGGGGCGCAAGCCTGGGCAATTCGGATGGAGGTTCTGAGCTGCCATACAACCATCTTAGGGACTCCACTCCAGATTTGTGTAGGGTTAACTCCTGAGCCTTTTCTTCTCCTGAATATATCTCGCAAAGCAGCAGAGGTTTGGGGTCAGAATTTTCCTTCTCCTGGATGGGTTACCTTCCCAGGTTGATGAACACTGTCTGCATCCCTAAGTATTATTACTGTATAATCGTAGAAGATTGTATAATCTTAGAAGGTTTTATAACCGTAGACGTGGGCAGGGATGTGGGTGGCTGTGACCATGACTATCATGCAGGGCTCCTGCGCTTCTGAATTTGCCTCTTCACTGCCTTCCTCCGGAGCCCTATCAGAATATTGTGAACCCATGGAATACATTTGGCAGCAACCTGGAACTCCTGCCGCGATCAATAAAATTAATCCATCTTAGCCTAGTTATTCTGCTCTTGGTTTTGTTCTCTGAGTCTAAGTTAGCTATAATTGCCAAAGGGGTCCCCTTCTTTACAAGGAATTCTGGGAATCGTAGCTCTGTGAAGGGAACCAGCACCCTTGCCCAACCAACCGCAGTTCCCAGGATTCCTTAGGGAGGAAACCATGACTGTTTAAACTGGTGCAATGCTACTTGAAATGCATTGTGCGGGATGGGGCCGTAAGTTTAACAAAGGTTCAGATTGTTTATTGACTTGGATGACTATCTGTCCAGACCATCGCTGATCAGTGGCCCCCGGAAGGTTGCCCAGGGAGGAATGTGGCCCTTGTGCTAAGGAAGGTTGATCACCCCTAGTTTAGCAATAGGAAACCAGGAAGGCAGGGCTGGAATCATCATATAGTAGCCTCAGGCAGGCAGGCAATGTGTCCCATGCTTTAAAAAGCTGCTCACCGTTGATACAGATATGACTTTTATTGCATTTATTTTTAAAAGTTAGTGTCTCTTTCCAGCGCAAGTTTTCAAAGCATCTCGCAAAACAGGGAGGAGGGAGGAATAGTAATAGTACCAATAATAGTAATAGTATTAGTAATACCCTGCCCATCTGCTGGGTTTTCCCAGCCACTCTGGGTGGCTTCCACCACATTGTTGTTTAGTCGTTTAGTCGTGTCTGACTCTTCGTGACCCCATGGACCAGAGCACGCCAGGCACTCCTGTCTTCCACTGCCTCCCACAGTTTGGTCAAACTCATGTTCGTAGCTTCGAGAACACTGTCCAACCATCTCGTCCTCTGTCGTCCCCTTCTCCTAGTGCTCTCCATCTTTCCCAACATCAGGGTCTTTTCCAGGGAGTCTTCTCTTCTCATGAGGTGGCCAAAGTATTGGAGCCTCAGCTTCACGATCTGTCCTTCCAGTGAGCACTCAGGGCTGATTTCCTTAAGAATGGATAGGTTTGATCTTCTTGCAGTCCATGGGACTCTCAAGAGTCTCCTCCAGCACCATAATTCAAAAGCATCAATTCTTCGGCCATCAGCCTTCTTTATGGTCCAGCTCTCACTTCCATACATCACTACTGGGAAAACCATATATAAAAACATAATAAAACATAAAACATAAAAACTACCCAATACAGGGCTGCCTTCAGATGTAAGCAATGAGTACGCAACCTAACATGTGCAATTAGATCAGGAGAAAATACAATAAAAAATATCATGAAACGCTTGCTATGATCTGCTGAATACTTTGTGGAATTTTATTGTTGTTGTTGTTGTTGTTGTTGTTGTTGTTGTTGTTGTTGTTGTTAATTTTATTATTATTCATGCCCTGTCCATCTGGCTGGGTTTCCCCAGCCACTCTGGGCGGCTCACAGCATATATCAGTACACACAAAAACATCAAACATTAAAAACTTCCCTAAAGAGGGCTGCCTTCAGATGTCTTTCTAAAACTCAGATAGTTGTTTATTTCCTTGACATCTGAAGGGAGAGCGTTCCATAGGGCGGGCGCCACTACTGAGAAGGCCCTCTGCCTGGTTTCCTGAAACCTCACTTCTTGCAGCAAGGGAAACCACCAGAAGATCTTTGTTGGCATACACGCTGGAGACCTGGCCTTCGAGCCCCCCCCCCCCCCCCCGTTTGGCATCTGCCGGGTGTCTTCTCCCTCCAGCTGTAGCTAACTGGAACACGATGCAGGCTCTGTGAGCCAGGACACGTCATCTGCAGAGTTCATCCAGCATTAGCGTGGTTTGGCAGCAGCAACAAGAAGAGACTCGGAGAGAAGTTCTTGCATATTTACAAGCGTTTATTCTAGAAGCATATCAGAGCATGTACAGATACGTCTTCCTCCTTCTCCCCATAGCGAAAGCAAAGTAAGTAACATTACAATAGCACAACAAACGGAAGTATACATCACGTGACCCATTCAACATCCTCTTCCAAGCCTGTCCCTGTTTAAGGTGGAACAGAATCTACTATGAAATCCTAAAAGACCTCAGTGTCCAGGCTGAATAATGGGGGAGGAGACACTCCTTCAGTTATATTGGGACAAGGCTGTTGGGGCTTTAAAGGTCAGCACCAACACTTTGAATTGTGCTCGGAAATGCACTGGAAGCCAATGAAGATCCTTTAGGACCGGTGTTATATGGTCTCGGCTGCCGCTCCCGGTCCCCAGTCTAGCTGCCGCATTCTGGATTAGTTGTAGTTTCCGGGTCACCTTCAAAGGCAGCCCCACGTAGAGCACATTGTAGTATTCCAAGCGGGAGATAACTAGAGCTTTGGTGACACAGTCTGCAGGCGGGTAGGGTCTCAGCTGACGTACCAGGTGGAGCTGGTAAACAGCTGCCCTGGACACAGAATTGACCTGAGCCTCCAAGGACACCTGTGAGTCCAAATTGACTCCCAGGCTGCTCACCTGGTCCTTCAGGGGCACAGTGACCCCATTCAGGACCAGGGAAAGCATGTTGCCTTGACTCCTGCAGGAGGAGGCAGGGAGGGGGGAGTGTTTCATACCTAGAATAATAGCAATAATAGTATCATAGAATCCCTTCAGGAGCAGGATCCTCGTTGCTACCAGACGGGACGTCTACATTGCAGCAGGCATTTTGGACCTCCTGGGTCCCAGCCCAATCCTGCAAACATTACAGATGCACACATACACACAGGAACCAATGAGTTTGGCCTTGTGGTTTAACAGCTGCTTCTGGGATGGAGAAAACTGTCGGGATCCAGCTTCCTTTGAAGTTCTGTTCAATCGCTTGGCATCTGCCACAGCTCTCTGCAAAATCTGGAGGCTTGAGAAAGAGAGTTTGGCATGACGAAAGAAAATGCTTTATTCTCCGGGGATGGAGGCAAATATCATAATCGCCTCTTCCATGGAATAGACTGGGCGAGAATTGTCCATATTAGCCAGGTGCGGAGATGTGGGGTTTTTTGGTGTTTTTTTTTTAAAGAAGTGGTTCAGTAACTGCTCTTTAAGGGGTTCAGGAAAAACTCCGTTGCAGAGGGAAGCATTCACCACCCCACGGAGCCCATTCCCCAGCCCTGCCTGGCTCACTTTTATGAGCCAAGATGGGCAAGGATCCAGGAGAAAGGTGGTTGGTTTCACTCATCCAAGCAGCCCACCCGCAAACTCAGAGGTAACAAGTTGGAATTGATCCCATATAATCTGACTAGACAAAGCTCTGGCACTTCCCCGCAGTGACAATATCAGGCACCTTTCGGGCACAGAGCAAGAGAATCTGCCTTCTGAGATGATGTTCATGTGCCACCATGCCAATTTAAATAAAATGCTCAGGCTTTGCTGGTAAAGATGCTGCTTCCTCAGCAGGGATAAAGATAACTGCATCCAAAGTCTTTAATGATTATTATTGTTCTATGTATTCTGCAGTGGAAGGCATCTGCCACAGATTCAGGTCGCATTTGCTTGAAGGATGGCTGTGTTCCAGTTTGCATATTGTTTTGGAAGTGATAGGTAGGTTCTCCTTTAAATGTAAACTGCATCAAATTTCTCCCCCAACCCTAATTGGGTGGACAACCTGGTCTCCCAGAGGCTATCTTTCTTCGCCATAGGTGACCAACTAAGCGGCTATGCCCCTGCCTGCATTATAGTGACTAGCAGAAGGAGCTGTGGAACATGAAGCAACCGGTTTAAATATTAGCCAACCAAGCACCCCAAATACACTTTGCAAGCTCCACTGCCTCTCAAACTCAACTCTTCATTTGAGATACAGGGTCAATATTCTCCAGGGGGGTGAGAGTGGCATAAAAAATAATAATTAACAAAAATATTAAGAACACTGTGCCTGCAGCCAGCAGACTTCAGCCTAGCAGAAGCTAGGCAAATTATTTTGACAAAAACCTGGAAGCTGTCTGTGGAGAAACGCCAGCTCCCTTTGAAGAAACTCGATCTCAGGACGCAATGAGTAGCCAGCGCTGATCGGGCAGATGATAAGAGGCAATGGTGGTGTGCACGATTGCAAGGGGCGCTCAGGCAGGTGAGCATTTTTTTGTTAACTCCCTCCCCCAGAAGTAGAGAAACTGTGGTGAATCGCCCCCCCAAAATCGCTCAACCACCATTGGCTCTCTTCTGCAAAAAAAGCTCAACAACTCTGGGCAACCCCATTTGAGTCCCCCAAAGTAGGGGGTAATTTTATACATGGGGGCATCTAATTCACAGAAAAATACGGTACATCCCACCCCATATTTTATTCAAGTTGGCATCCCTGATTGTAGCTCTGCAAGGGGTAAACTACCATTCCCAGGAGTCCTTGGGGATGAAGTGTAAGCAGGCTCGGTTCTAGGGCAGCTTGATACAAACACAAACACACCTACACCAGGTGGAGGGATTCTGCAAGAGCCGATGGATTGCTGTGATCCAGCTCCTGCATCCCGGGAGGTAAAGTCTGCAAGTGAAATTATCGAGCCGGTTTCTCTAAACAGGCAGAGATGATAGAAAACTCTTGCCCCAAAAGCCATCTGTTTCCATTAACTTGTCAGAGATGTCAAGGCATGGATTCAATCCAGGTTGACCTTCTATAGTTCAGTATAATTCTCCATTCCCTTTCTGCCCTTCTGCCTTTGATGTGTTTCCTTTGGCTTTGCCCCCCCCCCCCACACACACTGCCTCTCCTGTTCATCTGGTCATCACAATTGGAGGTTTTTTCCTAGCGATCAATTCCCTGTCTTGATGTTCTTCAAAGCTGTCTCTTCCCCTACTCCGTTCCTTTCACTCCTTGGTTGTTTTTCTTTCTTTCTTTCTTTCTCTTGCACTGCTAAGACATCTTTGGGTGATGCTGGGCCACCAAGACCAATCATCTTTAACCAGCTGTGGCAAACGCAACACAAAGAAATCATTTATCTGCATTTGCTGTGGTGGTAATCAGATTTGAAGGCATGGCATTAGATGAAATGCCAACGTGAGTTTCTCTTGCGTGAAACTCTCCCCGGCAAAACAGTAATGGATTGGGTCTTTGGGTCCCAATCAATTTATGTCCTAGCATAACATATAAACATTTCCCAGTCCTCCTGTGTACTGAGGATTGTTTACGAATCAGACGAAGTTCTTGGAGAGTTGACTGCAAAAAAACATTTAAACAAATGGAAGACAAATGGAAGACTTCATTGGAAGTGGAAGTGAAGCAAAGCGGTGGTAGTTGCATCCTTCATTCTTGCTTGTTGATATTCCACCATTAGTGTATATCTGTGGCTGTTGGCAGACTCAAACTCCCATGAGCCCCAGTCAATGTGGCTAATGGTCAAGGATGATGGGAGGTGCAGTAGCATAAAAGCATAAAAAGAGCCCATTGAATCTAGCTTTCTGTTCTCACAGTGGCCAAGCAGATAGTTGTGGGAGACCAGCAAGCAGGATCTGAGCACAAGAGCAGCTCCCCCCTCCTGTGGTTTCCAGCAACTGGTTTTCATAAACATTACTGCCTTCCACTGTGGACTAGGGGTTCTCAATGGCCTTCTCTTCCAAAACAGGTTTCCCACCCCTTGTGCATATGATAGTGCTTTTCAGAAAAATTCAGACTTTTCAGAAAATTTCATATATCTTTTCACTAATACGCATTTTAGTACACATCAGTTGGCTGGAGAACTGTGTTGCAAAATGCAGAGAAGTGTGAATTTTGAAAGATGCCAGCATTTCAGTTTGCACAGGGTTGCCGTATTTCGAGAAGTAAAATTCATGACACCAGGAAAAACAGTGTTGCTCAGCTTATTAGGCAATCAACCTCAAAATCGCAGACAATTCCCCCCGGACACTATTTTCGCTGGTTAAACCCCGCACGTATCCGGACGTATGGCAACCCTAAGTTTGTGTATTTTCAGAAAGCACAAATCAGGTAGGTTCACCTTTCAATGTGAACTGAATCAGATTTCTACACCGTCCCTACCACAAACTTTGAGTCTGAGTATAAAATTCCACCCTAGCTTCCATTCTAGGCTCCCAAACTGGATTGAGTAAGATGATGAACTATGCCTAGGGAATTACATTGACTATTTACAATGGGAAGTTTGCAATTTACAATTTACAATTGGCATTTCCCTCTGGTCAGTTGCACTGTCCATTTGTTGCAAACGAAAACTCCAACATCTGTGCATCATTGCTAGCATATCATGTGGAATTTTCTCTCTAAAAATCAGCCACAACTTAGCCTTGGAAGGATTTGTATCCTGAAAGACAGTATATAAATCACTGTAGTAAATAAATACTTGGGCTGCTCAGCCAGGAAGTGGAGGAGGGACACGGTTAGACTGGCTCCTGCCAATCTGTGTCAGGGATGGACCAATCAGTCAATTATGGTTTCTTCCAGAACCATATTGCTCCAATCTCATGGACAGTTTTTACATTAATTTCCACATCTGTTTGTGATTCTCTTTTTTTTTAAAAAAAAATAGTCTTCATGAAATAAGAGTTCTCCCGATATGCACATCTTTGAACGCAACATTGCCTAAAATTGCAAAGCATTTCCCCCCAATTATTGCATTTTTCTTGGCTATTGTAATGAACATGGTTATTTTTATACATGCTTTACTTTAGTGCAGGGATCACAAACCATTTTGGACCAGTGGGCACATTTCAGATTTTGAGAGAGTGCTGGGGGTGGCCACAAAATAGCTGCTATCTGTGGGGGATACATACCACAGAATCAGAAAGACAGACACCCCTCTTAGTTGCCTTCCCATTGTAAACATAAAGCTATGTCCTGCTGGTCTAGGACTGCCATATGTCCGGAAATTCCTGGACATATCCGGGCATCTGGTTGGAATTTTCTAAATCAGTTCAAAAATTTTTTGGAACTCAGCAACTTTGCACACACACACAAAAAAGGCTCGACAACTTTTGTGTCCAGATTGAGATATGGCAAACTTAGCTGCTGTTCCTGATTATGGCCATCACACAATATTGATTTTATATACACTGATGCTGGAGATAGCAACAGGGAAAATTTCTCAGCACTGGAGGTGACCACCAGAGCCAGCCCTACAGCCAGGCTGGGTGGCGCAGGGCACCACGGCGCCGGCCCACCAGGAGGGCGCCGTGAGCTGCGTCCGCTGCGCAGCTGCGCCCACAGCAACCACGCTGCGCCCGCCCACCCGCCCACCACGCTGGGAAACGGGGCGGGGGGGCGCCGGAGGGATCCGTCGCTCCACGGTGCCAGGGGCGCTTAAGACGGCCCTGGTGACCACACTCACTTTCATTTCGCAGAAATGGCTTAGAAGGAACTTGCGTGTTTCCCCCCATAACTTCCTTTCTCAAAGGACCATGTCACCCAATTGGTGACTACTGCCTTAGTATATGAATTCGTGGGCACATTACTTGACTGGAGAACCATATTGCAAAATGTAGACAATTTCAAATGATAGCTGCATTTCGGTTCTCTGTATCTTTTTTGCCCCACGTGAATGAAATGCGAACTGTCTGGTGTGGGAATTAAAATCTAGTTCCCATTTGCAGAGCTACAGGTGGAACTCGGAAAATTAGAATATCGTCGAAAAGTGCATTTATTTCAGTTATGCAACATTATTATTTTTCCTTTTAATTTTTACAAATGCTTTCTTTTGGAAATTCCACAGTAATAAAACAAATAGTTACAATAATAATAATAATAAACATCACTATTGCATTTCATTAATTACATTCCATTTATAATTGGCCCACCTAATGACAAATAATTACAATTACAACAAATAATGGCTTGACATATCTTGCTTTGCATGTCATGCATCTATCTCATATATTGGTTTCACTTTTTAAGTTGCATTGCTGAAATAAATGCACTTTTCGACAATATTCTGATTTTCTGAGTTTTACCTGTATGCAGAAGAGAACCCAGGTCATTCGACCCTTTAATTAGTTCCCTTTTCCCATCCTATGAACCCTACGCAAGACACTCTCTCTGGGGGAAAAAGCAAGGGCTGAGGCGCTAAAGAAAGCTTGATCATGCATAATGAGATAAGAATCCAATGTCTTTGTTCATCCCAGGTGGCTCCATGGTTTTAAGCTTGGTAATGAGTTCCAATTCAGAAACTTCTCTTTCCAGTCTGTTCCTGAAAATTTTCTGTAATAAAACAGCTGCTTTGAGATCTTGTATAGAATGTCCTGGGAGATTGTCCTGGGAGACATTGGGTTCTTATCTCATTATGCATGATCAAGCTTTCTTTAGCGCCTCAGCCCTTGCTTTTTCCCCCAGGACCAATTGCAGTCATCAGCAGTCGTTAACAGCCACCTACAGGTTTACCACTCCCATCAGCCCATCACCCATTCCCACCCCCCACCCCCCACCCTCTGTATACACATAAGGGTCTGACTTCTGTTTCAAGTGTATCTGATGAAGTGTGCATGCACACGAAAGCTCATACCAAAATAAAAACTTAGTTGGTCTTTAAGGTGCTACTGAAGGATTTTTTTTATGATGTTGAGACTTGTTCATAACTGACATAGCTGTAACGACTGACATAGCTGTCTCACATGTAGGACATCACAGAGTTCTAGAGCCCTTATGAGAATTAAGCCTTTACTTAGCATTCCACATCTCATCCATGTATGTCATCAGGGACCCAGAGTGCATTGTCAGAAGGTGGGCTTATATTCCTACGTACGGCGTGCTGCCGGCCGGTTAAGCAGCTGCTTTCTTCCAGGAAATGCCACCGGCCCGACGGGTGTTATCCAAACCACACTTGGACAAAGAGATGCCCCACAGATGTTTTTAATCCAATTCCTTTCATCTATGAATCACTTCTTACAGAACATCTTGGAGCAATTTATTAATAAAAATGTCAACAATGAAAAAAAAATAAAAACAAATTTCATTGGGTTTTTTTGGGTGGGTGGTTTTTTTTAAAAAAAATTGCAAATCTAATACAGAAAGAGGGGCAGGGTGAAAATATCTCCACTTAAAAGACTTGTTTAGGAAAATCGGACCAGCCCTGTTGGGTCAGGACTGTGACTCATCTCAGACCCTCCAAGTGTCCCTCTTTTCCAAGGACAGTTTCAAGTTTACAGAAGCCGCCCTGGTTTCTGATTTGATCCCGGAATGTCCCACTTTTCCTCAGGACGTTGCTATTTTCATTGGAGAAATGTTGGAGGGTATGGAGTTGTGCGACCCCTGAGCTAAGGAGATAAATAACTATACAACCTTTAGAAGACATCTGAAGGCCATAGCTGCCAAGTTTTCCCTTTTCTCGCGAGGAAGCCTATTCAGCATAAGGGGAAATCCCTTTAAAAAAGGGATAACTTGGCAGCTATGTCTGAAGGCAGCCCTGTATAAGGAAGACTTTTTTTTAGCGTTTACTGTTTTATTATGTTTTTAATTTGTTGGAAGCCACCCAGAGTGGCTGGGGCAACCCAGCCAGATGCCACCATCTAACTGGAGTGGGTGGGAAGGTGAGCTGGGGGGGGTCTGCTTTCAGGGTACTTTTCCCCCAGCCCCCACCCCATCTTAAAGTTCTTCTTGGAACCAAAATTCTGACCTCAAGCCCTTAGAGCACACCCTGCAAATCACTACTCAAAGAGTAAAGACAAATTGGCCTCCCAACATCCCATGGTGTCTGAGAGCAAAGCAACAGCAGGGGAGGGCCATTAATTATAGCTGCTTACCGGGTGATTGACGTGAAGCAATAAACATTCCCAGAAAGCAGCCGCCTTGCTGAATACTGGAATAATTATTCCAGAAGATGGTGGCTGGAGGCCACAAAGGCCCAGCATTTAAACAAAAGTCACTGCCTACCGGTAGGTTCAGCAAAGCAGCGTGTGGCTGGTGTGTCTGGCAGAAGCTGGCGTAGGATGGATAATTAATTGGCATCTTGGAATCTCTCCTAGATGTCATGCCACCGTGTCTGAAATCACATAGTAGGTCTCCTCTCCCTCTTCTCAGGCTTGGGCACCTTCCATTCATGATTAGGTTTGCCAGACCTCTAGGTGTGACCTGAAGTCTCCAGGTTTGTCAGAAAAAAGGACTTGAATCTCCAGGAGGGCGAGATTGCATTTATTTTTTAATTTTTTAAGAGTATTAAGAAGACTGTGCTTTCAGCTTGCAAACCTCAGCTCAGCAGGAGCTGGGTGCAAATCATAGCATGGATACCCTTAGGGTGGGGGCTGCGAGCCCCATTTCCCCTCCCCCAATTAACTTCTGTCTCCAGGGCCAACCCCGGTTACATCAACCAGGTGCCACTTCTAGGTGTCATGTTGTAGATTATTTAAAAAATACATTCAAATGGCATATTTGCAATGGGGAATGGATTGAAAAGCATTAGGGAATCTGTAGGGTGAGTGTGTGTGTGGGGGGAAATGTTTAAGTAAATACAGAATAATGGAATTGTAGTCCAGCCCCTCCCCATTTAGGAATACCAGCTAAAGAAGTGCTGGCAGATAGCCATCCAACCATAGCTGCCAAGTACCCCGTTTTCCCCGGGAAACCCCCACTTTTACTTACCTTTTCCCGGTGGTCCCCTGTATTACTTCGTCTCCCGTTTTTCTCCGTTATTTTCTCCTGCCGGCGGCCATTTTTTTCTGATTTGCCCTTCTATGGGCACAAAAATCACCGCCGCCGGCTTTAAAAGTGGCTTCTACACATGACCGGAAGTGCGTCGACGCAACTTCCGGTGTCGCCCCACCCATCTATGGGCACCAAAAATGGCCGCCGCCGACACCGGAAGACACGTCGACGTACTTCCGTCATGCGTAGAAGCTACTTTTGAAGCCGGCGGTGGCCATTTTTGGTGCCCATAGAAGGGCAAAGCGACACCGGAAGTTACGTCGATACAACTTCCGGTCCGGGACTTAGAAGGTAAGCATCCAACCTCTGTTTTAAAAACCTCCAAAGAAGGAGAGTCCATGACCTTCCGAGGAAGGAAGAGTGAAACAGCTTTTAATGATAGAAAGTTCTTCTTAATGTTGTGGCATTGGGGCAACAGAAATAAACCCCATTTTATTCTTTTTAGCCACAGCATTGCCTTGATTTCAGTGACTTTTTACAATACGGAAAACGTAATTCTTTCTTTCCCCCCCCTTCCAAATCAGGGTTGGCAAACATTTTTAAAGGTATTTTCACACTGACCTATCAGGAATGTTGCAGCACAGAATGGTGAGGAGGGAGGAGGAGGCGAGGAGAAATGTGAAGTATGCATTTTCACCACCAAACTCCTACACATGCACATAGGACTATATAAATAGCTCTGTTGGTGGAGCATGAGGCTGTTTAATCCCAGGGTAGTTGCCCACATTGGGCAAAAAGATTCCTCATTGGACTAGATGACCCTCAAGGTTCCTTCCAACTCTACAGTTCTGTGATTCTAAGCCCAGCAACTAGCATTGCCTAGCCGCACTACAGTATCCCAAGTGCAAGAAAAGACCCAATGAGAATCAACACCTCAATATGCATTCCCCTGTGGCTTAAGTTCATGTGCAGCCTTCGTTGTTGTTTAGTCGTTTAGTCGTGTCCGACTCTTCGTGACCCCATGGACCAGAGCACGCCAGGCACTCCTGTCTTGCGCTTCTTCCCGCAGTTTGGTCAGACTCATGTTGGTAGCTTCGAGAACACTGTCCAACCATCTTGTCCTCTGTCGTCCCCTTCTCCTTGTGCCCTCAATCTTTCCCAGCATCAGGGTCTTTTCCAGGGAGTCTTCTCTTCTCATGAGGTGGCCAAAGTCTTGGAGCCTCAGCTTCAGGATCTGTCCTTCCAGTGAGCACTCAGGGCTGATTTCCTTCAGAATGGATAGGTTTGATCTTCTTGCAGTCCATGGGACTCTCAAGAGTCTCCTCCAGCACCATAATTCGAAAGCATCAATTCTTCGGCGATCAGCCTTCTTTATGGTCCAGCTCTCACTTCCATACATCACTCCTGGGAAAACCATAGCTTGAACTATACGGACCTTTGTCGGCAAGGTGATGTCTCTGCTTTTTAAGATGCTGTCTAGGTTTGTCATCGCTTTTCTCCCAAGAAGCAGGCGTCTTTTAATTTCGTGATTGCTGTCACCATCTGCAGTGATCATGGAACCCAAGAAAGTAAAATCTCTGCCTCCACTTCTTCCCCTTCTATTTGCCAGGAGGTGATGGGACCAGTGTGTGTAACCTAACAACCCACTAAGTATGTCTCTCTCATTCTCCATCAACCAGCAGGTAATATAACATAGATGGGACATTTTAGGCTCAGGCAGCAGCGCAGTAATCCGATTGGGTGCCCAGGGCAGCGCAGGAGGGCAGGGCCAGTGGGGGGCAGGGCCAACCACCCGTGGGACTCCGAGAAGTCTGCCTGCCTCCTCCCCCTCAGCCGCCCTACAGCTAGGGGGGGCAGCAGGTGGACCTTTTGAGCAGCGGAGCCTGCGTGCACCCAAGCCACAGTGTCTCTCCCAGGAGAGACGCATGGCTCGGGCACGCCATGGGCCCCGAGGTGACTGCCGCATGGGATTTGTCACCCTTTCAGTGGTGGTACCCAGTGCGGCCCGCCCCTATCACACCCCCGTCTCTCTGCCCCCGGGCTCAGGGTCCAACTAGAGACCTCTGGATCTCAGATGGCTCCACCCAAGCCACACCCTTTCACCCAGGCCACACACCTCAACAGTAAAAAAAAAAATTCATGGCTGGAATATTACATCTGTTGCCCTGCACCCTTTTTGTCTCTGGCTTCCCCCGCCGCTGGCAGGCAGCACCTGCAGGGTTGTTCATGAGACAACGTGGCTGACAGGTTGACAAAGCTCCCCTCTTCCTGTTGCATAAGAACAAAATCCTGGAGAGAACAGCCCATATTTGGGCTCTTTCTAACAGAAATGCCATGGGAGGTATTCGACTAATGCATCTCATCAGAATGAGGATTTCCATTTGTGCTCCAGAACTTTCCCTGGGCCGCACCACAGATTTAAAACACATCTACTGCAAATGTAAAGCCCCCCAAAGGATCCTGGGAAGTGTTGTTTCCCCCTTGGCAGAGTTACAAATTCCCAGCACCCTTTAAAAACTGCAATTCCCATGGTTCTTTGGAGGAAGCCATGTGCTTTAAATGTGTACAGTGGTGCCTCGCTAGACGAATTTAATTCGTTCCACGGGTCTTTTCTTATAACGGAAAATTTGTCTAGCGAATCCCATAGGAATGCATTGAAATTTTTTTGAAATTTTTTTTGCCCATAGGAACGCATTAATTGAATTTCAATGCATTCCTATGGGAAACCGCGATTCGCTAGACGAATGTTTCGTAAAACGAATTCGTCTAGCGAGGCAACCTCCGCTCGAAAAATCATTTCGTTAAGCAGGGCATTCGTTAAGCGAGGCACCACTGTACTTTGAATGCATGGGGTGCACCCTGTCTCCTCCCCCTCACTCACCCCAAACGCTTACCAAATCTTCCCCAGAGGGCTGGGGAAACCCCTAGGGCAAATTTAAGGAGTGTGTGAGGGGGCGAAATTCCATCACACAAGCAGACAGCCTTGCACTGATGGGTCTCATAAGATGGACACCCAGCGAACCTTTTGGGACGGGATCGGAAACATGTTCATTTCTGAAACAACGGAACATCGCCTTGTTCTTTGTGCCCCGTTCATTCCCATCCGACTCGCCCCTCACCAAAGAACCCTCCCTTATAGATTTGCTCTGCTCCAAAGCCAAATTTTGGCCAGATGGCATGCTTCCAAACCTCACCTCCTCTCCACCCTCCCTTCTCCCTCCATCTCCCTGGTCGATTCCCCAGTCCCTGGCCACTGCCGGCTTCGTTCCGGCCATTACGCAGCTGTTTCTCAGCTGCTTCCTTTAACATACCGCCATTGGAGACGCGCGAGACACCGGAGCTGTTCCAAACATAGCGGTTTTCTTCCCCCCTTCCCCTTCTCTCCTTTTTACTGATGGAATAAGGCTCCCTGTGGGGCCTTCAGGGAACAGCTGTTAGTCTAGGATATCCGAATGTCTGGCGTAGCAAATGCCATCAATCCAGAGAGAAGCCGTCACATGGGATGGCTAAGATCTTTGGTTCAGGCTCATGAAATTTTCAGCTTCTAGGGTTCTGGGTGTCTTTGTTTCCTTCCTCGCCCCCCCTCCTTCCTAGAAAAGGCTCCCAAACTTACTCCTGTTGAGAGTATTAGGTAGGGAAGATCCAAGATTCTTCGGGCCTGAAGCTTCAAATGACACCATCACACTTTAGAAAAGTGTGCATCCATCTTTATCGAAATTCTGCATCAAATGAAAGATTCTTTGCAGGATCAGGCCAATGACCCACCTAGTCCAGAATCCCAGACTTTTCAAATGTCCCCTTTTCCCCTCAGGAACAGTCCTGGATTTACAGAAGCTGCCCCGGTTTCTGATTTGATCCTGGAATGTCCCGCTTCTCCTTAGGATGCTGCTATTTTCATCGGAGATATGTTGGAGGGTATGAATTTATGTGACCCCCTCCGCCAAGGAGATAAGTAACTATACAACCTTTAGAAGCCATCTGAAGGCAGCCCTGTATAGGGAAGTGTGTGTTGTTGTTTTTAGTGTTTTAAGTTTTATTAAGTTTTCGAATATGTTGGAAGCCACCCAGAGTAGCTGGGGCAACCCAGGCAGATTGGCAGGGTGTTATTATTATTGTTATTATTATTATTATTAAATAGGATTTCTCTATTTTCATCGGAGAAATATTGGAGGGTATGGCATCGTGCTCTCACAGTGGCAAACCAGGTGGTTGTAGAAATCCCACAAGCAAGACCTGAGCACAAGAGTCCTCTTGTGAGGTGTAGTGGTTAAGAGCGGTAGACTCAAAATCTGGTGAACCGGGTTCGCTTCCATGCTCCTCCACATGCAGCTGCTGGGTGACCTTGATCTAGTCACACTTCTCTGAAGTCTCTCAGCCTCACTCACCTCACAGAGTGTTTGTTGTGGCAGAGGAAGGGAAAGGAGAATGTTAGCCGCTTTGAGACTGCTTAGGGTAGTGATAAAGAAGGATATCAAATCCAAACTCCTCTTCTTCTTCTCCTCCTCCTCCTTCCTCCTCCTCTCTTGTGGTTTCAAGCAGCTGGTATTCATTGCTGCCTCCAACTGTGGCAACAGAGTACAGTGGTACCTCAGAACTTGAATGGAATCTGTTCCGGAAGTCCGTTTGACTTCAAAAACGTTTGGAAACCAATGCGCAGCTTCCAATTGGCTGCAGGAAGCTCCTGCAGCCAATCGGAAGCCACGGAAGCCCCATCGGACGTTCGGGTTCCAAAGAACGTTTGCAAACCGGAACACTCACTTCCAGCTTTGCGGCATTCGGGAGCCAAAACGTTCGGGTCGCAAGGCGTTCGTCAAGCAAAGTATGACTGTATAGCCATTGTGGCTTGCGGCCATGGATAGCCTTCTAATCCTGACATCCAAGCTGGTGGCCGTCCCTGCTTCCTGTGGAAGCGAGTTCCACAGTTTAACTATGGACTGTATGAATAAATATTTTCTTGCATCTATCCTGAATCTTCCAACCTTCAGCTTCACTGGATGCCTGTGAGTTCTAGTGTTGTGACAGAGCGAGAAAAAACTTTTCTGTATCTACTTTCTCCATTTTATAATTTTTATAAACTTCTGCCAGGTTTACTTACTCACCTTTAAACTAAAAAGTCCCCAATGCTGAAACCTGAAAAAGAGCTAGATTATATTATTATTACTTTAAATGCATTTCTAATATGCTTTATTTTTAAAAAAGCGGTGAACACTCTGTACTATATGAAAAAATCAAATAAAACAAATACAATTTAAAACCAATAAAACAATATAAAAGCCAATAAAACAGAGCTTCGGGGCATTCATGTGCATAAAACAGGGTCCAATCTTATGGGTCAGGGAAAAAGAGATGTCTATATAAGTCATCTAAAGCAATTCTTGATAGCTGCTTTGCACAGAACAGAGGGAAGGGCACTCTCTGCAGCAGCCTGGCTTTTGACAAGTGCCCAACTTCCTTCCTTTTGAACATTATATTCCGCACCCTCACTGTTGCGTGTTCCTTAGTCTGACTTTGCTAGACCTGTAGCACATTAGGAACCAGTGTGGAGCATCAAAGTCCCACCCAGTGATATTATAAGAAGAGCCTGCTGGATCAGACCAGTGGCCCATCGAGTTCTGGATCCTGGTCTCACAATGGCCAATCAGACACCACTAGGAATTTTGCGTTAGCCACCTGTTGGCCACCCACACACCTCTAAGCAAATATTTGCCACCATATGGGCTAGAAACTTTTTTTAAAAAAAAATGCAAGCAGGAATAATCAGACAGCTGAATTCTGCACCCACGGCAGCGTTCTGCAAAACTCAAGCTCCCACAGTTCTGTCCTTCCATAAACCACTATTCCATGCCTTCCAAATGTTCCTATTTTCTGACTCCTATTCCTGACCAATCTCTAAAACAGCCAGTGCAATTATGGGCTGCATCAATAGGAGTATAGCATCTAGATCAAGGGAAGTAATAGTATCACTGTATTCCGCTCTGGTCAGACCTCAACTGGAGTACTTTGTCCAGTTCTGGGCACCACAGTTCAAGAAGGATACTGACAAGCTGGAATGTGTCCAGAGGAGGGCAACCAAAATGGCCAAAGGCCTGGAAACGATGCCTTATGAGGAACGGCTTAGGGAGCTGGGTATGTTTAGCCTGGAGAAGAGAAGGTTAAGGGGTGATATGATAGCCATGTTCAAATATATAAAAGGATGTCATATAGAAGAGGGTGAAAGGTTGTTTTCTGCTGCTCCAGAGAAGCAGACACGGAGCAATGGATTCAAACTACAAGAAAGAAGATTCCACCTAAACATTAGGAAGAACTTCCTGACAGTAAGAGCTGTTCGGCAGTGGAATTTGCTCCCAAGGAGTGTGGTGGAGTCTCCTTCTTTGGAGGTCTTTAAGCAGAGGCTTGACAGGCATATGTCAAGAATGCTTTGATGGTGTTTCCTGCTTGGCAGGGGGTTGGACTGGATGGCCCTTGTGGTCTCTTCCAACTCTATGATTCTATGATTCTGTCCCTGTTTTGTCCCCATTTTCTGCCTTGGGGCACTGCATTGTGTCAAAATGTTGTTGGACTGATCTAGGAGTGTTGTCCTTGTTCTGGATCCCCACTGTGGAAATGAGGCACTTCTAGTTAAATTACAGTCCTTTGCTCTCCATGTGCATCTATACATATAAATTAGCGTATGCAATTTGTATGCAAAACAGGGTCCCCTTTTGGGGGGAGGTGGGGATGATATAAAAGATGTGGCGCACGGTGCAATGTTTGTCATTTTGCACCCTGCAGCTGCTGAGGTCTGTGTTGAACTGTTGCTAATGTATTCCAGGACAATTCTGTTTTCCTGGTACTCTCTTCCACCAAGCGCCCTGCTCAGCTTTGAAATCAGCGGACAGCAGGCAAATTCCATAATTAGAACCCTCAGCATCCTGGAACAGGGGAGGATTGAACCGTGGCATGAGAAATTAGGGTCTTAAGACATTTATTATTGTGGGGGTGTTTACAGTACCAACAGTGAATACCAGTCATATATGCTGGGTTGATTTCCGTTCTGGATGCAAGACGAATGAGCAGACACTGGCAACTTCCGCTCCCCATTCTGCTTCTTCGAATTCTCTGACACCCCTCCTTGTGAGCGGGTGAGGCTGTTTTGCTTCGGTGGTGAACAGCACTCACACCCTGAAAGAGAGGGAACGATTCATGTCTTTATTGCTGTAGAATTGCTGTAGACCAGGGGTTAGGCATCCTAAGGCCCGTGGGCTGGATGCGGCCCAATTGCCTTCTCAATCCAGCCCGCGGAAGGTCCAGGAATCAGCGTGTTTTTACATGAGTAGAATGTGTCCTTTTATTTAAAAATGCATCTCTGGGTTATTTGTGGGGCCTGCCTGGTGTTTTTACATGAGTAGAATGTGTGCTTTTATTTAAAATGCATCTCTGGGTTATTTGTGGGGCATAGGAATTCGTTCATTTTTTTCTTCAAAATATAGTCCAGCCCCCAACATGGTCTGAGGGACGGTGGACTGGCCCACGGCTGAAAAAGGTTGCTGACCCCTGCTGTAGACCCTTCGCATCCTGGTCATCACTTGTTTGATTTATTCCCATCCGGACATTGGTACAGGACTCTATATACAAAGACGTCTAGGCACAGGAATAGCTTTTTCCCTTGTGCCATCAAATTGTTGAATCTGTAGTTGTGGGCGAAAGGGAGGCCAGTTGGTGGTATGGGGTTTTTTCACTGTGCTGTTGTATTGTGAGGGGAATAGTGTTTATCTGAGGTACGTTTTTTTCTTTACATTGCAATGTAGTTGAAGCAAAATTCCAAGTATGGTTGATACTTGGCCAATAAATTATTCTATTCTATTCCGGGCGTGTCCAACAGGTAGATCGTGATCTACCGGTAGATCACTGGATGTCTGTGGTAGATCACTGGTAGATCGCTGGCTCCCCCAAAGAAGCTCAATAAGTTTTGTTTCCCCCCCAAAAAAGCTCTTCAACTTTTATCCGGAGCCCCCCAAAACAGGGCTTTCCTTCCTTAAAAAAGCTCAACAACTTTAACCAAAAAAGGGGGTAGATCACTGCCAGTTTTTAACTTTGCGAGTAGATCACAGTCTCTTGGGAGTTGGCCACCCCTGTTCTATTCTATTCTATTCTATTCTATTCTATTCTATTCTATTCTATTCTATTCTATTCTATTCTATTCTATTGCCGCTTTGTCCCCTGGCAAAATGGACACTGAATTTCAACACCTGTGTGGCATGTTATCTTTGGCAGACCAGTAAAACCCATGGGGCTGGGGGGAGGGAGCCGTCTGTGGGGGTGGCAGCAGCAGCAGCAGCGGACTCTCTCCTCTCTAATGGTCACAAGCCTCTCTTTTGCCCACTGAGCACATTCTCATTCTGGGTTCCGCACACGGAGGAAAACGGTGATGCCGTTCTGGGACCTGTTTAACAAAGTGGGGCGATCTTTGGCGCTTTGTCTTTTGAAAGGGGAGAGGGGGTGTCAGCCATCAAGTCAAAGGAAACGCGGCCTTCACTGCTGAGATAAGCAAGTATAATACCAAGTGTCTCTCTCTCTCTCTTTCTCTCTTTCTGTTGCTCCTGAAAGGAAGCAGATATTCAGCGGCTCCCCGAAGAGCAAAACTCAAAGAATTATTATTATTTTTATCATAAATCAGCAAAGGCTGTCAAAGGAATCCAAAGGGAAGAAAATACAAGTGAAATGAGCTCTCATCATTTCAGCAGAGATGAGCATGTCTCCTGCTTGAGGAGATATGCAGAATGACCAAAATTAGGGCAGGGGTTGGTCAAGGCAGGCGGAAATCCATCAGGTCAAATTCCAATGTGCTGCTGTTTGCTTCTTGAGCTGTCGAAGGCAGCTGCGCTCTTCCAGAGGAAAGAAAAACTGGTGGAGAAAATATTGCCACCCCTGTCATCATTAGACAGGCAGTGTGGTGTAGGGGTTAGAGCATGGGTAGGCAAACTAAGGCCCAGGGGCCGGATCCGGCCCAATCGCCTTCTAAATCCGGCCCATGGATGGTCCGGGAATCAGCATGTTTTTACATGAGTAGAATGTGGGGGTGGGGTGGGGAGAACCACATTTGCTACCTTGGAAGGTAGGTGGGATACAATTGTAAGAAAATAGTTTGGAGGTGCAGAACCTTTGCCTCTGCAGGTTTTGTTGGACTCCAACTCTCATCGGCCCCAGCCAGCATGCTCAATGGTCAGGTATGATGGAAGTTGCAACCTTGGGTGAGCCACAGGCTCCTCAGCCCAGAAATAAACACAAATAAATAGGAATTCCACTTTCGCATTTCCACACACACGCACACCCAGTTGAATTTAGGAGGATATATGGTGGTTAACAAATTGAGGTTTTGGAGAACAGGGGGCGGGTGGGTGTGGAGGGCTCCCAGGTCCTGAATGGGGTAACTGTGCCCCTGAAGGACCAGGTGCGCAGCCTGGGAGTCATTTTGGACTCGCAGCTGTCCATGGAGGTGCAGGTCAATTCTGTGTCCAGGGCAGCTGTCTACCAGCTCCATCTGGTACGCAGGCTGAGACCCTACCTGCCTGCAGACTGTCTCTCCAGAGTTGTGCATGCTCTGGTTATCTCCCACTTGGACTACTGCAATGCACTCTACGTGGGGCTACCTTTGAAGGGGACCCAGAAACTGCAACTAATCCAGAACGTGGCAGCTAGACTGGTGACTGGGAGTGGCCACCGAGACCATATAACACCGGTCCTGAAAGACCTACATTGGCTCCCAGTGAGTTTCTGAGCACAATTCAAAGTGTTGTTGCTGACCTTTAAACCCCTAAACGGCCTCAGCCCAGTATACCTGAAGGAGCATCTCCACCCCCACCACTCCGCCTAGACACTGTGGCCCCCCTCCAAAGGTCTTCCGCTGGTTCCCTCACTGTGAGAAGTAAGGTTTCAGGAAACCAGGCAGAGGGCCTTCTCGGTAGTGACACCCTCCCTCTGAAACGTCCTCCCTTCAGGTGTCAAGGAAATAAACAACTATCTGACATTTAGAAGACATCTGAAGGCAGCCCTGTATTGGGAAGTTTTTAATGTTTGATGTTTTAGCAGAGTGGGGGTGTCAAATGTTGATTTAACGAGGCTTTGCTGAACACTCCTGCCATTTTGTGACGTCTATGCAGATTTGAACTGGTTTAATCTGTGTGTGATTGGTGGGGGTGCGATCCTGGGAACCGTAGTTCAGAAGGTGGCGGGGGTTCGACAGAAAATGATAGGCACCTTCCTCAGACTCCCAATTCCATCTTCCAATTCGGGCAAAGCCATCAACAAGTACCTAGCAGGAACCTGCTCTTTCCTTTGGACCGTTGAGATAAACCAGTTAAAGGGTGACGAAGCTGTGATTGCTTCCCCAATCTCCTCTTTTGCAAGGAACTTTATCCAGCTTCCTCCTAATACAGCAGCAGCTGCCCTTGGGTGGGTTTCCAGCTTGTTTCCTTGGCAACACTTAAACCAAAAAGAAAAAGAAAAGATGTATCCTAGCAGCAAAGCAGGGAGATCCCAAACTATACACTATCCTGTTTAATTACGGGGTTGAGTCCCTCCTCACACTGCCTTGAATACTTGGCTATTTCTGTCTGCCAAGAAGTGAGACGGGTCCCCCTGCCCCCTTATTTTTAGACCTGTCAATGGTGTTAAGGACTGGAAGAGATCAAATTCCAGCTATACATTGACCAAGGGAAACCCCCACTCTCACCCCTGGGAGCCCGCACGCCTGGCAGATTCCATTCCTGCGATTCCAAGGTCCATATTAAGGAAAATGCCTTTCTTAGCCCAACCAGCACAGCACAAAATAGTGGGCATCCCCAATTTCTCCAAACGCAAACTTTAGGGTTGCCTCTCCAACTGAGGTCCACTCAGAGGAGATCTCACTGTTATGAAATTAGCATGGCTAATTTCGGTTCATTGATTTCAGTGGTTCTGCTCTGAGTGCAGCTCAGTTGGAGACAACTCTTTGAGTTCAGCTGAACCTTCTCCAAGGCTAGATGGTAAATAAAGCAATGGAGATGTGGAAACGCAACTACAAAATGGGTTTTGTGGGGTGATACGAAGGTGAGCTGAGCAGCAGTATAGCATCTAGATCAAGGGAAGTAATAGTACCACTGTATTCCGCTCTGGTCAGACCTCACCTGAAATACTGTGTCCAGTTCTGGGCACCACAGTTCAAGAAGGATACTGACAAGCTGGAACGTGTCCAGAGGAGGGCAACCAAAATGGTCAAAGGCCTGGAAACGATGCCTTATGAGGAACGGCTTAGGGAGCTGGGTATGTTTAGCCTGGAGAAGAAAAGGTTAAGGGGTGATATGATAGCCATGTTCAAATATATAAAAGGATGTCATATAGAAGAGGGTGAAAGGTTGTTTTCTGCTGCTCCAGAGAAGCAGACACGGAGCAATGGATTCAAACTACAAGAAAGAAGATTCCACCTAAACATTAGGAAGAACTTCCTGACAGTAAGAGCTGTTTGGCAGTGGAATTTGCTGCCAAGGAGTGTGGTGGAGTCTCCTTCTTTGGAGGTCTTTAAGCGGAGGCTTGACAGCCATCTGTCAGGAATGCTTTGATGGTGTTTCCTGCTTGGCAGGGGGTTGGACTGGATGGCCCTTGTGGTCTCTTCCAACTCTATGATTCTATGATTCTATGAATCACACAGGCAATTGTGCCCTCATAGTGCTGCTCTTTGTATTCTGGAAAGCCTGACTTTAGCCACTGGAAATCCACACACTGATAGGATATAATATGATATAATATGATATGATATGATGATATGATGATATGACACATCACATCACATTATACATGGAACTGTAGAATTCAAAGGAACCCCAGGTGTCAACCCCCTGCAATGCAGGAATCTCAACAAAAGAATCCATGACAGATGGCCATCCAACCTCTGCTTAAAAATCTCCAGTGAAGGAGTATCCACCACCTTCTAAATGAGTCTTTCCCACTATCGAACAGCTCTTACCATCAGAATCCCCTTTCTTGCAATTTGACTCCATCGGTTTGGGTCCTGCCGTTGGAGCAGCAGAAAACAAGCTTGCTCTGTCTCCCATGTGTCGGCCCTTCAGATATTTAAAGATGGGTACCATACCCCTTCTCAGCCTTCTCTGCTGCAGGCTAAATATACCCAACTCCGTCAACCGTTCCTCGAAAGTCTTGATTTCCAGATCTTTGATCAACTTGGTCACCCTCCTCTACGCATGCTTTGGAATGGTCAAAGCCCTCACTGATGCACGATCAGCATGCCTGGCTGTGTACTCTGTGCACACTCCTACTCTATGAAGAGTAAGAGGGCAGGTCTCTACCCCAAGGACCTTACACTATGCACTTCCAGCTTTTTAATAGCCTTTTAAATTGTGGTGCCCAGAAGTGGACACAGTATTCCAGGTGTGGTCTGACCAAGGCAGAAGAGAGTGATACTATGACTTCCCTTGACCGGGACACTAGACTAGAAGAATGCTGTTGACTCATGTTAAGCTTGTGGTCAACTAAGATCTCTAGATCCTTTTCACATAGACCAGGCATCCCCAAACTGCGGCCCTCCAGATGTTTTGGCCTACAACTCCCATGATCCCTAGCTAACAGGACCAGTGGTCGGGGAAGATGGGAACTGTAGTCCAAAACATCTGGAGGGCCAAAGTTTGGGGGTGCCTAACATAGACTGTAGGAAGGTAAGTAGGTAGATAGAATATAAAATTGCAGTTTACAGAACCTCTGCCTGCAACACATAGGACTTCTCCTCTGGATGAATTCACGAAGCTAAAACCTGAGAAGACACACCCAGTTATAGCAGAAGGCCTTTTTCATAGTCACACAGAAGGATAATATTTCACAGCATTTCTAACAAGGCAAGAGACTTTTCCAGCATTGGTCTCGTTTTTTTCTCCTGTGCAGCAAAGTAGGTCACTACTTTTCTCCTGGCTTTTCACGAAGCACCTGAGGATCAAGGGAAAGGGAGGGTGTTGTAATATCTTAGGAAGCCAACTAGGGCATTTTGAAATCCTAGAAAGAAATGTGAATTTTCCGTACATAGAGATCTTAAAGCCAGAGAGTTTTCCAGTAAGAGGAAGTTGATGGCACCAGGACAGGTTCTACTATTGGATAAAGTGAGGCAGCTGCCTTTTGCAGCAAATAGGCAACCAATAGGGGAGAGAGGGGTGACAAAATGTTGATGGACAGAGGTTTGTGTGCTGTGTAGAGCCTGTTCTCTACCTCTTAAGCTAGGGAAGGGGAGCCTGTTCATTTCAGTTTCTCTCCGTTTTCCGTTTTTCCATTTTTGAATTCCATTCTTCACATTCCCCACCAGTTTGTGAATTATCTTTTAAAATGTTATCATGGAAATTATAAACATCTTGGTATGAATGTCGCCAGATATAGCTCAGTTGGTTAGAATGTGGTGCTCATAATGGCAAGGTTGCAGGTTTGATCCTTGTGTGGGATAACTGCATTTTCCTGCCTTGCAGGGGGTTGGACTAGATGATCCTCAGGGTCCCTTCCAACTCTACAATCTATAATATGCACTGTTCTATACATTTTTATGCACCCCAGTATATTCATCTCTGTACACAGGATGTGGTTGGAGAACTGCATCGCAAAATTCAGGGAAATGTCAATTTTTAAGGACAGCTGCCTTTTGGTTCTGAGAGTCCCGGTTAGGTAGGTTCACCTTTAGATGCAAATTGAACTGAATTCCTCCTCCATCCCTAAAGTAGAATATAATTTTGGTCTTATCAAATTGCATGGTTTTATTCATAATAATGACAATTTGCACTTTGGCAAAATGAATTTACTTCATGGTCTTTCTGGTCTACACCCCGTCAGTTCAGCTACAAAGAGGCCTTGAGGTGGCTTCTGATAAAACAGATCCCAGGGGAAATGTGTGCCTGGGGAGATTTCTGCGGGCCACATTAAAGAGCTGTGGAGGGCCACATTCATTCAGCTCCTGGGCCTGAGATTCTCCACTCTCACTTTGAGCCATTGCATTAATTTTTTAAACTGTCCATTACTGTAAAGTTAACCAATCAGAGAACCCAGTTATAGTTTCTACGGGGTGGTCTACAAATTCTGGGAATAGGTAAATGGAATTTCACTAGAATGGAGCCAATGGGCCTCTCTTGAGAGGGATCGGCCTCTACTCTTAATCTGGTTCACATTCTGAAATTAGGGAACCATTTGTTTTATGAGTTTCCCCCAGACGTATTTACTTATTACAATTTATAAGCCAGCCTAAGAACAACCTGTTGGATCAGGCCAATGGCCCATCTAGTCCAGCATCCTCTTCTCCCAGTGGCCAACCAGATGCCCCTGGGAAACCTACAAGCAGGATCCAAGCACAAGAGCTCTCTCCCCTCCTGTGGTTTCTAGCATTCAGAAGCATGGCTGCCTCCAGCTGTGGAGAGCACAGCATAGTCCTCATGGCTAACAGCCACAGATAGCCACATCCTCCTCCTCTTTCAAAGTGATCCATGTTGGTGGCCATCACTTGCCACCCTCTGTCCAAAACTCGGGACAAGTTGCAACCATAAATACAGGCAATCAAGTATTAAAATCAGTTAAACTATGTTCTGTACTCCAGGCATGTTATATATGAAAGGGCTGGCATTGGGTGCACATTTTCAGTTGGTGTTGGAAACTAAGCCCATTGGCCCATCTAGCTCAGTATTGTTCACACTGACTGGCAGCAGCTCTCCAGGGTTTCAAGCACTGGATACCTAGATAGGCTGGGGGTTGAACCCAAGACCTTCTGCATTCAACGCCCTACCACTGAGCAGTCACTCTTTCCAAAGCAGGGAGCTGCTTCGAAAATATGCTCTAGGCAGACACAATGAGGATTCTTTCCCATCTCTGCTATTTTGATCGAATGCCCAAAATTTCCTCTCCCTTTTGCAAACAGTCATATTTGCAGATCCTACCCATCTGAGTCAACAGACTCAGAACGCAATGTACTCTGCACCTTCTCTGAAAAGGTTGAGGCTGTTGATTGCACCAAAAAAAATTGTTTTGAAAGGACAGCCAACATTCTCTTTTTGTTTTATAGTGGCTTGCTTTTATTTTTCCAAGGGAGTCTTTGTGCGATATTCTCCGCAGACAGAAATGGATTGGGAAGGTGGGGTGGGGGGATGTCAAGGATTTGAGTGGGAAGGGGTAGCTCATAAGAACCTAAAGCGGCCAGCTGGATCAGCTCAGTGGCCCACTTAGTCCAGCATCCTCTATTCAGAGGGGCTTGAGTTCAAGAGTACTCTCCCCTCTTGTGGTTTCCAGCAACTGGTATTCAGAAACAGTGCTGCCTCTAACCGTGGAAGCAGAGTAAAAAAAATTCCTTCAGTAGCACCTTAAAGACCAACTAAGTTTTTATTTTGGTATGAGCTTTCGTGTGCATGCACACTTCATCAGATACACTGAAACAGAAGCCACCAGACCCTTATGTATAGTCAGAGGGTGGGGGTGATGGGAATGGGTGATGGGCTGAGAGGAGTGGTAAACCTGTTGATGACTGTTAATGACTGTTAATGACTGCAATTGGTCTTGCGGGGGGGGGAGCAAGGGCTGAGGTGCTAAGGAAAGCTTGACCATGTATAATGAGAAAAGAATCATATGTCTTTGTTCATTCCAGGTGGCTCCATGGTTTTAAGCTTGCTAATGAGTTGCAATTCAGCAACTTCTCTTTCCAGTCTGTTTCTGAAATTTTTCTGTAATAAAACAGCTGCTTAATGTCCTGGGAGATTGAAGTGTTCTCCTACTGGTTTCTCTGTCTTGTGGTTCCTGATGTCAGATTTGTGTCCATTTATCCTTTGGCGTAGGGTTTGGCCTGTTTGTCCAATATAGAGAGCTGAAGGGCACTGTTGGCATTTGATGGCATACACAATGTTAGAAGATGAGCAATTAAATAGTCCTGAGATGGTATGTTGGATGTTGTTGGGGCCAGTAATGGTGTTGTCCGGGTGTATGTGGCAGCAAAGTTGGCATCTGGGTTTATTGCAGGCTCTGGTACCAGGGTCCATGTTAAGTGGAAGCAGAGGATAGCCATCAATAATAATAATAATAAATTTTTATTTATACCCCACCCTTCCCGGTTTAAAAACCGGGCTCAGGACGGCTAACAGCAAATATTAAAACACTAATTAAAATGCGACTTTAAAACAGCATAGAATACAACATAAAATGCAGCATCAATATCAATAACATTCACAAATTCAGGGGTCATTTTTGGAAGGAAAAAATAAACCACATTCAGTAGACATCGAATGATCATCAGGGCTAACTGGCCACGTTGGTCCTACTAGGGCCAGCAAGGAGGTTTGTGAATAAGAATTTAAATGTGGGGTTTCTTCATAGAAGAGGAAAGGAAAAATGGAATAGAGGATCAGGCTAATTCAAATTGAAGGCCAGGAGGAATAGCTCCCCTGCAGAAGGATATCAAGCCCTGCAGGGCCCTAGTCTCGTGGGACAGAGCATTCCACCAGGTCGGAGCCACCACTGAAAAAGCCCTGGCCCTGGTGGAGGATAGTCTGGCTTCTTTAGGGCCCGGGACCTTTAAGTTATTATTATTCATGGACCTTAGGGTCCTCTGCAGGACATACCAGGAGAGGTGGTCCCATAGGTACAAGGGTCCTAGGCCGCATAGGGCTTTAAGGGTCAAAACCAGCACCTTGAACCTGACCCTGTACTCCACCCGTGGCGCTGCGGGTTACGAACGCTGCGGGTTGCAAGCGTGCCTCCCGCACGGATCACGTTCGCAACCCGAGCGTCCACTGTACAGCCTCCCACTGTTGGCAGCAACAGGAGGAGCCAGAGGAGGAGCTACCGGCATTGAAGTCACACGATGTCACAATATTGGGACGCCACACACGCAATGTTGCATCTCCCAGTCACCCTCGTAAGCTAGTGCTTCTGCTGCCAAGTCTTGCAACCGGGTGGCAGCTCACCAGCTTGGCTTTAAGACTTCCAAAATCTGCTGCTTTTCTCATTTCGCAACAAAAAGTTAATAAAAATCAAGTGGAGGGGGATTTGGTTGAAGTAGTGTGTACATTATTTAACGTCCACTGATTGAGACAAATGGTTGGCGGTATCTCCTGCATACGCCGGGTCGGAGATTGTCAGTGTCTTTCCTGGAAGATCTTCCTCCTTTTAAATTTCCATCTCCTTTTAAAAAACAAGTTTCATTCCTTTTTCTCTCCTAATCCAAAAAAACAACTTTCTCCTTTACTGCAAGAGTACTGTCAGGTCTCCTTTTTCTAGGTTTGGGCAATATTTTGATGCATCAGCCCAGACCGGTTTGAAGTCAACATTGTGATAATGGTTTTATATTTTTTGTCCTGCCAATGATATCACGAATCAGAGTGTGTGCGCTATGTAAAAATCACAAGGGGGGGACGGGACCATGAAGCCAGCCAATGCTTCTATGTGAATCATGAGAGCAGGCACCAGCAAAAATCACAATGCAGGAAAAACTGTGAAGCCAGCTGATGCCTCTACATAACAGCATCCTTATTTCAGACATTGTGATATATCGGTATATCGTGATGTTTAGCTGGTGATATAGCACAATGTTGAAAACCAGATATTGCCCAGCCCTGCCTGGTACTAGTCCGTCATCTTTTGAGTCATCAGACTCAAACACAGGGCCGGCCCTATGGCCAGGCTGGGTGGCGCAGGGCACCATGGCGCCGGCCGGCCAGGAGGGCACCGCGAGCTGCGCTGGCTGGCCGGTCCGCCAGTCTGCCACGCAGCTGTGCCCATGGCAACTGCGCTGTGCCTGCCTGCCCGCCCGCCGGAAACAGGGCGGGAGGGCGCCGGACGGATCCGGCGCACCACAGCGCCAGGGGCGCTTAAGACGGCCCTGCTCATGGTGCCTCTCTATTCCACATTGGCCAGACCTCCCCTAGAGCACTGGGTTGGATCCTGATTAAGGCAGGCCACATTCACACCATACATTTCACACACTATGGTACCACTTTAACCCATCATGGCTTCTTCCAAAGGATCCTGGGAGCTGTAGTTCATGGGTAAGCAAACTAAGGCCCAGCGGCCGGATCCGGTCCAATTGCCTTCTAAATCCAGTCCGTGGACAGTCCAGGAATCAGCGTGCTTTTACATGAGTAGAATGTGTCCTTTTATTTAAAATGCATCTCTGGGTTATTTGTAGGGCATAGGAATTCGTTCATTTTTATTTTTATTTTCAAAATATAGTCTGCCCCCCCACAAGGTCTGAGGGACAGTGGACTGGCCCCTGCTGAAAAAGTTTGCTGACCCCTGCTGTAGTTTGTCAATGGTGCTAAGAGCTGTTCCCCTGACAGAGTTGCAGTTCACAAAGTGGCTTAAGAATCATTCTCTCTTCCTGGCCACAGAGCAATCTTCAATTTGGGGCTGATGAAGCAGTGCCCATTCACCATAATTGACCAACCTCCCCTGTCTTCGCCTGCTTTGAGAATTTCCTTTTACCCAGCATCTTCCAGAACAGATCAGAGATTCTTCTGGGTCTGGGTGACCTTGGAATGTCCCTCTGTGTCCCTCTCCGTTTCAGCTCCTCCACCCACCAGGGATGGGAGGGAGAACAGATTTTAAAAGTACTGTATTCCTTTTTTTCTTGCCTTGAAGAACTGTGCAGTTTGAGCCCTCCAACAGAGGTGCCTATAGATATATTTTAAAAGGCTTTGGTTTCCAACAAAAGACAGGTAATGCAACTGAAAGGGCTTTCCTTGCTCACCTGGGGTTTGGAGAGAGAGAGAGAGAGAGAGAGAGAGAGAGAGAGAGAGAGAGAGAGAGAGAGAGAGAGAGAGAGAGAGAGAGAGAGAGAGAATCATGGTCTCCTTTTCTCTTTGGTCCTTGAAAGGCTGGATAAAGCAGCCCAGCTTCAAACCAAAGAGGTCCCCAAAAAACACATCTCCCTCCCCCCCACACACACAGCACACACTTTCCCCTGACCCCCACCAATACCTGAGCATGAAAAGGCAGGCCACAGTTGCTTCTTTGTAGCAAAAGAAAGGCCCCCCCTTCCTCCGAGCACATCCAAAATGTTTCAACGGGGGGGGGGGGGGGGACAAATCGAAAGCCAGCCAAAGCTTCTCCTACACATTCACCTGCAGATTCTGTGTGCAAGTTCCTTTTCTCTCTCCAAACTGCCATGCCTATTGCTGTTTTGGAAAGAAAGAAAGAAAGAAAGAAAGAAAGAAAGAAAGAAAGAAAGAAAGAAAGAAAGAAAGAAAGAAAGAAAGAAAGAAAGAAAGAAAGAAAGAAAGAAAGAAAGAAAGAAAGAAAGAAAAGCGCAGAACCTTCCTAGGGATGTAGGGAATATTCACGCCTGCCCCCCTTTCCTGGCATTTCATAATGCAGGTTATCCAGAAGGTTCCTTGTGGAAGGACTTCTGATCCAGTGGTAACTGCTGCCCCTGGGGACTGATAGGACAAGTGCCAGGGAGTTCAACAGTAGATGGCTCCAGCGAGCCAATGAGAGCCAGAGCTGTGTCTCAGCTGTAGAGCATGCAGAAGGTCCCAGGTTCAACCCTTAGCATCTTCAGGTAGGGCTGGGCAGGGCCGGCGCCTCCATTAAGGCAAACTAGGCCTTGGCCTAGGGCGCCAAAATGGAGGGGGCACTGTCGAGCCTGCCCACCGGCCGGCCGCGCTGCCGCCAGCGCCAGGAGCAACGAGGGAGTGGTGGCGGCGGCGGCAGCGCCCGTAGCTGAAGCCTTCAGCTATGGGCGCTGTTGCTGCTGACGCCGTCGCTCACTCGCTGCCGCGGCTGCTGAAGAGCTCACAGCGTCCCCTCCATAGGCGGGAGGTGCGCGAGCCAAAATGAGAGCTCAGCGCCCTCCCGCCTATCGAGGGGACACAGCAGCGTCATGATGCATGTGCCGGGGGGAGGCGCCAGAAGGTAATTTAGCCTAGGGCGCAAAAAGCCCTAGCACCATGCCTGGGGCTGGGGAGACCTTAACCTGGAGAGCCGCTGCCAGTCAGTGTAGGCAATACTGCAGTAGATGGACCAAAGGTCTCACTCACATATAAGGCAACTTCCTATGCTCAATTCCAGACAGAGGCAACTAATTCTAGTTTTGCCTCCATCCTCTTGCCTGTTGAAATTCATTTTGTTAGTTTGGGCCCAGTTCTTCCATCCATTAAGGTCATCTTGAATCCCGATTCCGTCTTCAGAAGCATTGGCTACCCCTCCCAGTTTGGCGTCAGCTGCAAATTTGATGAGCATCACCTCAATACCTGCATCCAAGTAGCTTATAAAGATGTTGAGCAACAACAGGCCAGGACAGAACCCTGTGCTACATCCCACTTGCCACTTTTCCCCCAGGATGACAAGGAACTGTTAGCGAGTACACTTTGGGTTTCGTCAGCCAATAAGTTACAAATCCACCCAACATTACCCAATCCATATTTTACTAACTTCTCTGCAAAAATATCATGGGGGACTTGGTCAAAAGCCTTACTGAAACCAAGATACATAATGAAATATACTCGGAGTCGAGAGTGAATTTCATGCTCTTTATTCAGCTCATAGTCATCAAGGAGAAGAAGAGAAGAATGCCCTTTTCCCAAAACCATCTGCTTATATACATTATTTACACAATGGGCCTTGCATGATTGGCTACTTCAGGGCTACACCTGTGGGCCAATCAGGTTGTGGATTGACTTCTGCCTGCAACCTGATTGGCTGCTCCTACAGGCCAATCAGGTTGCAGATTCACTTCTGCCAGCCGCCTGATTCGCTGCTCCTGCAGGCCAATCAGGTTGCGGATTCACTTCCACCTGGAGTTGGATTGGGTAGCTCCTGCGGACCAATCAGACTGCTGATTCTGAATCCTATTGTTTTAGGATTCAGCTCAGTACATAACACATAATATTCATAGCATTCTCCTGATCCACCAAGCTTGTAATTCTACCTTGTTTCCCCTTCTTGAAGATGGGGACAACATTTGCCCACCCTCCTGTCTGCAGGAACATCACCTGTTCTCCAAGAATTCTCAAAGGGGCCCTGAGATGACACCACAAGCTCCTTTGGTACCCTTGGGTCCTGCTCATCGGGCCCTGGAGATTTGAATTCATTTAAAATAGCTAGCTGTTCCCTTACCACCTCTTTTCCTATCTTGGGCTGCAACACCCTCCATTGTATTGTACTGCTTATTTTGTTATCACCAGGTTGGGCACTGTTTTCCGTTTGGGTGAAGACAGAGGCAAATAGGTGTTGAGCAGACCCACTTTCTCTCTATCACCCAAGAGCATGTCTTCATCTCCACACAAATGACCTACTGCTTGCTTGTTCTTCCTCCTGCTTCAAACATAGCTGAAGAAACCTTTTAAATATCTTTAACCTCTCATTCTGAGTTTTGGCCCACCTAACCTTCTCCCTGAAACTGCTGGCTTCTCATGCACAATCTTCCTTCATGGTTTCTCCTATCTTCCATTTCTTATACACCCCTTCTTACATCTCAGCTCATCAGTAAGCAACTTTTGGGGGGGGGGAATTTGTTTATTTGGGTTTTTCAAATTAAAATTTTACAACAACGTATCAACATACAATATAGAAACAAGATTCCACAGAATCTCCTGGACTTCCCTCCTCCCCTATTGTTAGTCGTTTCCTCCTGCATCTTTTATAATAATCCAAATCTTTTGCATCTCCATTATGCCAAAAATTCACCATTAAACTACAAGTGTTATTCCAATCCCACTGACAATTTTAGCTGTTTACAATGGTTTTTAAGATAGATCATAATTTTCTTCCCATTCCTTGTTAAATTTTTGGTCCTCCTGATTTCTGATTCTTCAAGTCATTTTTGTCATTTCGGCATAATCCATCCGTTTGATCTGTCATTCTTCTCTGGTGAGGACCTTTCCTTCTTTCCATCTCTGGGCTAGTAGCAATCATGCAGCCGTGATCGTGGACCACAAACTTGACATGAGTCAACAGTGTGATGCAGCAGCTAAAAAAGCTAATGCAATTCTGGGCTGCATCAATAGGAGTATAGCATCTAGATCAAGGGAAGTAATAGTACCACTGTATTCTGCTCTGGTCAGACCTCACCTGGAGTACTGTGTCCAGTTCTGGGCACCACAGTTTAAGAAGGATACTGACAAGCTGGAACGTGTCCAGAGGAGGGCAATCAAAATGGTCAAAGGTCTGGAAACAATGCCTTATGAGGAACGGCTTAGGGAGCTGGGCATGTTTAGCCTGGAGAAGGGTGATATGATAGCCATGTTCAAATATATAAAAGGATGTCATATAGAAGAGGGTGAAAGGTTGTTTTCTGCTGCTCCAGAGAAGCGGACACGGAGCAATGGATTCAAGCTACAAGAAAGAAGATTCCACCTAAACATTAGGAAGAACTTCCTGACAGTAAGAGCTGTTTGGCAGTGGAATTTGCTGCCAAGGAGTGTGGTGGAGTCTCCTTCTTTGGAGGTCTTTAAGCAGAGGCTTGACAGGCATATGTCAAGAATGCTTTGATGGTGTTTCCTGCTCGGCAGGGGGTTGGACTGGATGGCCCTCGTGGTCTCTTCCAATTCTACGATTCTATGATTCTACATAAATAGACCTCTACTCCAACAGTAAGCAACTTATGTAGTCAACACCAGTTTCCTTAGGCGCCTCCCACTTTTCTTGTTGGAATTGTCTATCTCTGTGCCTCCAATATTTCACCATTAAGAAACTCCCATCCATCTTGGACTCCCTTCTCTTAATATTTGACCCCTTGCTGCCTCCTGCCTCTCACAGAGGACGATGGAGCGGTCCATAGAGATGTCGAGATAGAGTGGCCCAAAGACCTTTATTTCACCACATAGCTTTACCTGGGTGTTTTCTATTGGGCATTTGTTCTTAGGCAGGGATGCATTTAATAGCTGCAATCTGATTTTCCCTTGATCCTAATGCTGTTTTCAAAGAGATTGATTCACTGGCTTCGCTCGCTGGCCTTTTATTCCACCCCGACTTCTGCTGCCACTGCCCCCCGCCCACTTACCTTCCTTTTTTAAAAGCCGTATTCATCTCTAATCCATCATAATACTATCTCTGCAGCTTTTAATGTGATTAAATAAAGTACAATGCATGACGGCACTGGGGTGAACAGTTTCCCAAAGTGTATTAGATTACATAATACAGCATCGTAGACGGTTCTTGGGGCACGCACACAACAGTGGACAACGGCTCATTTTGGGTACAGAAATGGCCATAGATTCCGGTTTCATTAGTTCCCAGCAAAGGAAGTCTATTGCTTTCTAACGGCAGCATCTTTCTGCTCCTGCAGTGGGATTTCCCATCACTTTTCCGGGTGTGCATGAGGACTAGAAACTTTTCTATTATTTTTTTAAATCATTTTTATTAAGGATTTTCTTGGGTTACAAAGGTAGAGCAGTGTCTCATGCCTCATTTTTACACATCATTTTTACTTGTTGAGACATTAGGAGGAAGGGGAGGAAGAGGTGGGTGGGATGGGGAGTTGGATGTGGTGGATTGCCGATGTTTCTGTTTTTCGTGATATGTGTAGGGGTTCGGCGTCAGCGTCGTTTGTGCAGGTTCTTGGCCATGTAGCTAGAGTTCAAAGTCCACAACGCCAACAGAATAACTTCAGGACTGAATGGAGTGCACAGCTTGTGAGAATCCCTAAAATTTTCTCTGCCTACTTTGAAATGAATCCATGCATGTGTTTTCAGTTTTTCTAATGGAAAGCTTTGAAGTCCTAATTCCCCCCCCACACACACACACACCACAGTTATTTTAAATCCACGAACACATTATGAAAAGGGATAGTTCTAGATTTTCTTTGTTGTGGGAGTAGCCAATCCGGTGCCCTGCCCTGCAAGTGTTGCAGACTACAAAAACCATCATTCTTGACCATTGGCCATGCTAGCTGGGGCTGATGGGAGTTCGAGTCCCACAAATTTTGGATAGCACCTGGTTGGCCATCCCTGGTTGGAATTCAGTTGTAGGATTCAACACCTCAGGAGTCTAAACCCACCCTCTGAATATTCAGTACGGTTTGGATTGTATTCAACAATCCTTTAAATGAAGCTTTACAAGAAGGTTAGAGACATTCATGGAGGTAAAGGCTAAAAGTGCTAGCCACAATGGTTACCGTACTTTTCTGTATAAAATGAGGTTTATTTCTTATGAAATAATGTCAGAAATGGGGGGGGGGGTTCGTCTTATACACGGATAGTGCAGGGGTGGGACGGGGAATGAGCAGGATTTTTTTTTCTGCAGCAATTGGGTGGGTGATTGGTGGCTGCTGGCGGTTGGTGGGTTTGGCAACACACACTATTGCCACCATCGGTCTGGCGGGTGAGTGGCTTTTTTGCAAACCCCCCCAAAAGATCAAGAATTCTGTGCAATCCCCCCCCCAAAAAGCTCAACAACTCTTGGCAATCTCCCCCCATTTTCTTAATTTTTCGTCCCCAAAAATAGGGGGGTGTTTTGTACACAGGGGTGTGTTATACACGGAAAAATACAGTATGTTTTGCTTCCATCATTGGAGGCAGTATGCTTCTGGTACCAATTGCTGGAGACCACAGGAAGGGAGAGCGAACTTGTGCTCAGATCCTGCTTCCTGGTTTCCCACAGGCATCTGGTGGGCCGCTGTGAGAACAGGATGCCTGAGCAGATGCTCCATTAGTTTGATCCAGCAGAGCTCTGCTTTATGTTCTTACAGTTCCATCATTGCATTACCACATGCTACCAATGGCTTCTAAGAAAGGGATGATGTGATGGACAGGGTGGGATGATGTGATAGGGTGGGATGGCGGGATGGACAGGGCTCTCCTGCAAAGTCCTGGTCAAATTCTCACCATTTCTTTGCAGCCAGCATGGGGGAGACCTAGCTGGGAGGTCCTGGAAATGGGAACCTCCCAGGTAACCAAGAATCACAATTCCTGGCTTCCCCAAGAGAGTTTTGGACAGGATGCCTGGGAATGAAAATCTGATCCTTTTATTGAATGATTGGGAATCTTTCGAGCATTAAAGGATTGAGCTAGGTCAACTTGTTTCACTTAAAACAGGGAAAGAGAAGCTATAGCTCCCCAAATGTGCTCGGACTCATAGCTGCCCTCTTCACTGGTCAGGGAGTCTCATGACTGAGCTTGCCCTACCTTGTGTCTATTATCTTGGTTGGCGGAGTGAGAGAACTGTTGGGACATCTTCACTGCTTCCGTTCAGTTTCACATCACTTGCTTTGCTGCTGAGATCTGCTTCCAGCGCTAGCTGCTTGTGCTTGCACCGTTCTGAGACGGAATAAAGATCAAGCTCTGTTCCTCGCTCTCTGACCTGGCTCCCTGTTTCTGCCAGATTCTTTAATGCTCCAGTCGGCGTGATACACAGGCAAAAGGCTGTTCAAAGGCACAGGAGGTGCTGCCCCTGGCTACACAAGCAATTTCATTGATCCAGCAACAACAACACACCCCCTACAGCCCCATTATAAGAGCAAAGGGGCAGGGACAACTTAGTGCAGCAAATGGTTTTGATCAGTGCTATTTTTCTAGAAAAATAGGTGCCGGAGCCATAGGAGCCAACTCCTAGGTACTGAGCTCCCTTCATCTCCCCCAATAAAATATTTGAGGGGGACACACACACCCCAGTTGATAGGCATTCAAATGGTGTGCGTGCATCACATCATGTGATCGGTTGGGCAGGGTAGAGCTTACTTGCCCCCCCTATTTTATTCAAATTGGCACCCCTGGCCAAAGTTCACCATCAACTTCTTCTGTTCGGATGGCAATGGTGCCCACCTGAGAGGTGCCAAAGCTGAGCTCCAGTGAGCTCCAGCTTTAAAAAAAGAAAAAAAGAAAGCCCCGATTCGGATCCTTAGACAGGGCAAGCAACCTGGTGCATCTCTGAGAAGCCTGAACCAGTCCCACCTGTCCATGCCTGAATTGGTGTCTCTGCAACCTGGGCTACAGAGGAGCCCCTGGTGCCTCCTCAAAGGTGGATGAGATGATGGGCGGTGTGATCCCTTCTCCTTGAGAAGTGTGACTGGGCATGGTTTTTGACCATTCCAATTCCAAAGGTGGAGTGAGTGGAGCGATGGGCAAAGTAGATGGCCCACAACGAGCCTCTGAGAGCTCCACGGGGGCAGTCTGTGCCTTGAGGAGATGGGACAACCTTTAGAAGACACCTTAAGGCTTCCCATCTGTATAGGGATGTTTTAGGGTTCCATGTGTCTTCTTTTCCCATGACATGTCCTCTTTTTCATGGGTGGAGTTGTCATAGCGATCCATAGTTAAAAGTTGTTGTTGTTGTTGTTTAGTCATGTCCGACTCTTCGTGACCCCATGGACCAGAGCATGCCAGGCACTCCTGTCTTGCACTGCTTCCCGCAGTTTGGTCAAACTCATGTTCGTAGCTTCGAGAACACTGTCCAACCATCTCGTCCTCTGTCGTCCCCTTCTCCTTGTGCCCTCAATCTTTCCCAACATCAGGGTCTTTTCCAGGGAGTCTTCTCTTCTCATGAGGTGGCCAAAGTATTGGAGCCTCAGCTTCAGGATCTGTCCTTCCAGTGAGCACTCAGGGCTGATTTCCTTCAGAATGGATAGGTTTGATCTTCTTGCAGTCCATGGGACTCTCAAGAGTCTCCTCCAGCACCATAATTCAAAAGCATCAATTCTTCGGCGATCAGCCTTCTTTATGGTCCAGCTCTCAAATTAGAAGTTGGCAAATGTGTCCTCTTTTTTTGCTCTTCAAAATATGGCAACCCTAGATGTTTCGTTGTGTTTTCATATATGTTGGAAGCTGCTTGGTGAATTGTTGGAGGGTGTGGGACCCAGGGCACTCTCATGTTGCAGCTTCTGTCATGGTTTGCGATGGGGGAACAGCAGCCCATGCTACTAATTACAAGCCTTATCTGCCAATTCACAATTCAAATCCCTTTGCCCAGGTTTCCTGCTTCTTCTGAATGCCGTTGTCATGAGGACTTGTGCGCACATAACATGTTGCTTAATGCTTCTTGCGTCCAGCTGCCCTGGAGGGAAATAATTCCTTTTTCCACTGCAGCTTAGGGTCAAAGGTAATGGCTTTCATTTTAATTAAGCAGCCTAGGGGGAAATAAATCAATTCTGCCCAAACTAAGTTGCAGTTTAGTTTTTGCTCTGGAGTGGCAAACCCTGAGAAATCAGACAGGGAGTGATATGGGATAACTTTGCTGAAAGCAGGGGTTGTATACCCTCAATTCCAGGGGCTGAATGTGACCCTCCAAGCACTTCTATCTGGCCCTTCCAACTGTTCCCAGGTCACACATATTTCACTGGCTACACCCCTCACAACCTCCTTGAATGGCTTTGCTTGGCTAGACAGATCATGTGCTTGAACCCTGATCATGCCTCTGGCTTCCCTGGATGCAGGATAGAACCGGGCATGCGAGTTTGTGTAGAAGCTAGCCTATTGTACAGAGGTAAAATTTGCATTTGTTGCTCCACCCACCTTTGCCGCTGGCCACGCCCACCACTGCCACAATACAAAGATGCCTCCTGTTTGTGGTTTAGGGGCGAGGTGGGGCTCAAGATCAGTGCTGGATTTACGTGTAAGCTAAACAAGTTATCGCTTAGGGCCCCACTCTCTTGGGGCCCCCCAAAAAAAATTAAAGAGAAAAAAACTGGATGTACATTTCCAAAATATGAGATTAAAAAACCAATAAAATAAAACCTACATAGAGCAACAGTGTTTTGTGTTGTGTAAGCTCCTATGATGTAAGTAATGGGCCCCACCTGCTAGCCTGCTCCCACTGCTTTGTTCATTTCTATATACAATGGAACCTCTACTTATGGATTTAATCAGTTCCGGAGGTCCGTCCGTAAGTTGACCTGGATCGCTGGTAAAAGTGCCGTTGTGCGCAGGCACATTTGGCGGCAGCGCGCTTCTGCACATGTGCAGATGGCAGCTGCCACTTCTGCGCATGCACAAAAGAAAGAAGCCGCTTCTGAGCGTGCGTGGATCACAGAAAACCCGGTATTTACTTCCAGGTTTGCCGCGGTCACAACTTGGATCAGGCCCAAGTAGAGGCGGTCGTCAGTAGAGGTTCTACTGTATAGGGTGCCTTTGTACGGACTGATTGCAGGGCAACATGTGCAAATGGCTTTAGATACCTATTAGGTCCATAAATTACCATATAGCATATATTCAACACAGAAAAACAGCGACAATTTGTTGTTGACAAAGGACAGCTAGACATACGGTATAAAGGGCCCCATTACCTTCAGTAGCTTAGGGCCTCACCAAACCTAAATTCTGCCCTGCTCAAGGTGTGTGTTTTGGTGGTGGTTCATAGAATCATAGACTTCAAAGGGACCCTGAGGGACATCTAGTCCAACCCCCTGCAATGCAGGAATCTTAGCTAAAGCATCCATGGCCTCTGCTTAAAAACCTTCAAGGAAGAAGAGTCCACCACATTATGAGGGAGTCCGTTCCACTGCCGAACAGCTCTTACTGTGAGAAAGTTCTTCCTGATGTTTAGTCAGAATCTCCTTTCCTGTCATTCGAATCCGTTGGTTATCTAATATATGTATCTGTATATATTAGATTAGTGCTGTGTTCACCTATTAATCACTTCCCGGGAATTTCTATTCTAAGCCATTTTGGCATGTAAGAAGGACATCAATTTATTATCATTATCTTTAACTGGGCTAGTGGCGCTTGCTTGGAGCTGAGGGACGGCTCCAACGGTAGGGCATGAGACTCTTCATTTCAGGGTCGTGGGTTTGAGTCCAACGTTAGGTGAAAGATTCCTGCATTGCAGGGGGTTGGACTTGATAACCTCTGTGGGCCCTTGCAACTCTACAAATCCGTGGTTCTGTGGCTAGGATCCTGCGTTGGCTTGCTACTGAAAAATATTGTGTTATTCCTAGACCCCTGTGAGCCCCAGACCCAGGAGAACCTTACTAGCTGTGGTTCTCCAGGTTTTGGATCGATGAGGCTCTTCCCAAGCCCTGCTCTCTGAAAGAGCTTGTTTGTTGTAGCTTGGTCTCTCCCACAAATGCAAGATGACTCTGGCTGTTAATTATTTCAGATTTGTTGCTAAAAACAAACTAGGAAGGAGCTCCTCTACTCATCGTCCTCCCCAGAAGATGGAGTTGCCTGGACTGAGCTCCTCCCCCAGCATGGAAGCCCCCCACCTTCTCTTCCCGTATCTTTTGCGCATCTCGGCCACTTTTGAAATACTACGAGATTTGGGAGAGAATGTCAGGCTCTGATATCTCTCAGTCCCACCACCCTCACAGGCATGCTAGGTGGAGACATTGGACAGGGCCTTCTGGGTGGCTGCCCCCAGACTTTGGAACTCCCTTCCTAGAGAAATCAGACTGGCTCCCTCCTTGCTGCCTTTCTGCCAGTCATTGAAGACTGTTTTATTCCCACAGTCTTTTGGGAACTGGCTGGTTCAATTTTAAGGAAAGGGTTCTTAATAGTGTGCAGTACTGGTCTTTACTATTTGCATTTTATTTTATTCTGAAATAGTTTTTATTTGATTTTACAAGTATACAGTTATAACAATACAACCATACACATCCACATTTACTGATTCCCACCTCCCCTCCATGGGTCCTATTATTAAACCTTTTCTACTGCATCTTTTCCAAAAATCTATATTTTATATAGCTCCATTATCTCCATAGTGTTTGCTACATTGCAAGTGTTATTGCAATCCTGCTAATGTTTCCATCTGCTTACAGTGGTCTCCAAGATAAATGATAATTTTTTCTCATTCTTTATTGAAGTTTTGGTCTTCTTGGTTCCTGAGCTTTCCGGTCAGTTTTGCCATTTTGGCATAGTCCAACAGTTTAATTTGCCGTTCTTCTCTGGTAGCGACTTTATCTTCTTTCCTTCTCTGGGCTAGTAGTATCAGTGCAGCTATCGTCACATACATAAAAAGCCTTTTCTGATCCCTTGGAATATCAGCACCTATAATTCCTAATAAAAAAGGCCTCTGGTTTGTTTGTTTTTTACAAAGGTTAATTTGAACATTTTTTTCATGTCATTATATATCCTTTCCCAGAATGCTTTTATTACAAGGCCACCACATATGATAAAAGGTGCCTTCTTTTAATTTACATTTTACCAATTGCATTTTAATAGGTATGGTGGGGTTTCTTTGGTTTCGTTTTGTTTTTTCCATTGGTTCATTCTATATTTTCCTTACTCTTTATCAGTAACCTTCCATATGTCTTTAGCTACCTGTGTAATATTATATGTGAACCACCTTAAGTTCTGGGGGGACAGGTGGCACAAATACTACCCCTTTAAGTGGGGAAGCCAGGTTGAAATGGAGACCTTCTGTGTGCAAATGTGGGCTCTGCCACTGAGCTTTATCCTCTCCTGCTACCTCATCATTTCAACATGAAATTGAGACCAAGGTCTTATTAGAACTTACCGCCCACACACTTCCACTGCGCTTTTCTGCTTGTGTGGTGGCACCTCGGTAAAACCACTTCTTACTGTTTGTAGCAGAGTTTTCCCCAGAGGCAGAGGACAAAAACAGGAGTCGTACTCAAATTCACAGTCAAGAGCTTCTTTACTGCTTGACTGGTTGCACAAGCATTTCTGTTACTACCGTGTTTCCCCAATATAAGACAGTGTCTTATATTGTTTTTTCTCAAGAAGACACACTATGGCTTATTTTCAGGGGATGTCTTCGCCTCTTCCTTGGTGCCCTCTAGAACTGCGCCCATCACTATGTCTTATTTTTGAGGTATGGCTTATATTGCGCAAATGCTTAGAAATCCTGCTAAGGCTTATTTTATGGGTATGTCTTATTTTCAGGGAAACCGGGTATTATGTACAAGCTATTTGCATTCCTTCTGTATCTCTCCAGCACGGTATAATCTCAGTCCAGTAATTAACAATCCTGACACAGCAAAACTCACGGTATCAGCAGCACACATTGTCTTGCTTCCACCCTTGTTGTCAGCGCATGTGCTGACAGTGTGTGTGTGTGTGTGTGTGTGTGTGTGTGTGTGTGTGTGTGTGCTTTCCTTGAGCAGCCTGCAACTTCCTCCATTTATTTGCACCTCCAGCTGACACCATTTAAGCCTAGACACTAAAGAAAGTCCTGGAACCCTCTTTAAAGCTTCCAGGAACTTTTATCTGTTTCCTAAAGAATGTTCTCCTAACAGGTCTTCTCAACACCCCTGCAGTGTCAGATCAGCCCCTCAGTCACGGCAGATTTTTGCACAAGGTTCGTAGGAGAGACTAGTCTGTTCCTCCCCACCCCCACCTCCCCTCATGACAGTGACAGCAACTGCGTCTTAGGAATTCTAATTAAATTGAGAGCATATTTAAACCGTTTTTCCAAGGACTACTTACCAAGGAGCAAGAATATCCGGGGCATATTAGCCTGTCGGATTTAATAAATCTCCAATGCCGTGGCTGTGGGCCAGCACCAGTGCATAATCTTTACCAGCGCCATTTAATTAGGGCTGAGTGTTGCTCTGTAAACCTATTCTTTGTTCATCTGAAACAGGGAGAGAGGTAAGAGGCTTGGGAATTAATTGATTTGTTGCAATGGGTCAAGGGCTGCTCCCTTTCAGATGTTAAAACCAGACTCCTGTTGAATGGTAGGTGGCATAGATCCACACATGAATGGGTACAGTTTCTAAACCTCTGCAGTGGAGACAAAACCCATGGCTCCTTGAGTGTCTTGACTTCCTATGAGAGCCAGTGTGGTGTAGTGGTTAAGAGCGGGTTCGAGTCTCCGCTCCTCCACATGCAGCTACTGGGTGACCTTGGGCTATTCACACTTCTCTGAAGTCTCTCAGCCCCACTCACCCCACAGAGGGTTTGTTGTGGGGGAGGAAGGGAAAGGAGAATGTTAGCCGCTTTGAGACTCCTTCGGGTAGTGATAAAGCGGGATATCAAATCCAAACTCTTCTTCTTCTCCTCCTCCTCCTCCTTCCTCCTCCTCTCTTGTGGTTTCAAGCAGCTGGTATTCATTGCTGCCTCCAACTGTGGCAAGCAAGACCTGAGCACAAGAGTCCTCTTGTGAGGTGTAGTGGTTAAGAGTGGTAGACTCAAAATCTGGTGAACCGGGTTCGCTTCCATGCTCCTCCACATGCAGCTGCTGGGTGACCTTGGGCTAGTCACACTTCTCTGAAGTCTCTCAGCCCCACTCACCTCACAGAGTACTTGTTGTGGGAGAGGAAGAGAAAGGAGAATGTTAGCCGCTTTGAAACTCCTTTGGGTAGTGATAAAGCGGGATATCAAATCCAAACTCCTCCTCCTCCTCCTCCTCCTCCTCCTACTCTTCTTCTTCTTCTTCTTCTTCTTCTTCTTCTTCTTCTTCTTCTTCTTCTTCTTCTTCTTCTTCTTCTTCTTCTTCTTTTGGAAACAATCTCTTGGAATCTCTTTCATGCCCCCGCCATCTTTTTGATCATTCTGGTTGCCCTTTTATGAACCTCTCACCAAAAAAGACAGGAGATAAATTTGATTTGGTGGGCATTAACTACGTCACACATTCTGAAACCAAGTGCAAGCTGAAACATAGCCGTCCTTCAGAAGTACCGTAAAATAGAAATGTTGCCACCCGACCCCACCCCCATGGCCCCCTCCACCTCTTCCCCCCTTTTCTTCCTAATATAACACTAATGTCTCAACAAATGAAACTGACCTGTATAAAATCTAACTTGAAAAAGGAGGCATTGCACATACTTTTGTGAACCAAGAAATATTTAATAAATAAAAATAAAAATAAAAGAACCTGCATCTCTCCATCCAAGTCGCATGTACAAAAATGCACAGTGTGTGTATAGGAACGCCTGCATTGGTGAAAATGCACTAGCATAGAAAAACCCATTGCCTTGGGGAGAAGTGCTCTGCAAAAGTGAGCACGTTGGGCAAAATTACAAGCGTGTGCATACTAGGAAAATCTGCACTCAAGTGCTGATGAATTTACATGATTGTAAATTCATTTTATGTTGTAAATTGCTACAGGCTACGTTGTATGATTTTAGATGCATGAGTATTCTCTGTCGTCCATTGTAATGGCCTATGGCTTGATACAATAAAATTAGCTGACTGACTTTCACACAAATAAACTTCCTATCTTCCTATGCCAGTGGTTCTCAAACTTTTTTCTCTGGGACACACTTTCAGAATAAAAAAGTTGCTTGCCCTACACTGGATTTTTTTTATTGATAAGAAACACATTGGGAAACAAAAAAGAAAAACTATTGGGAAACAAAAAAGAAAACTATATCTATCCATATTCTGCATTTTTAAAAAAAGAAAAAATACCATACGACACTGATATGTTTAAATGTTTCTTTGATTGCCCTTGAATCTTCCTGCCACACTTGCCACACTAGTTTGGCATGCAGCACCCTTTGAGAACCACTGTCGTATACACAAGCCCTAAAGATTTGACTTGACCAAGTGATGTCTATGCAGTCCTGAACTGGCCGTTGGAGTTTGTGCCTTCAAAAATATCTTTGGGTGGCAGAGAGACAAAGCAAGATGATTGACAAAGGGATCTGCTCTTTTAAATCACCCTGCCTTGTGTTGAGGCAGCCTTCCACAGCACATGTGGGATTCCGATATTGGCATGCGCAAATTGCCTTCTCCCTCCCTCCTGGCTTCTGTTACAAGCAGCGCTGACATGCCCTCCCCTCCATCTCTCTGAAGTAGTCAATATCGCAATTACGGGCTAGAGTTGAAGTCAATTTTGTCCATTATGTCCTCCCCTTACAGCTGGTGCTGCCATTCTGACTTCCCCGAAAGAGCTGCTTCTCAACCAGCCATTTGAGTCTCATTTTCCTTAACGTCAAAATTACATACTGCGGATCCTTTCTCCTCAATCCGCTCGCCTCCCACTTTTCCCACTCGGTAACAACCAGATTTTCCAGTTTTCTCTCCTTCCTTCATTCCCTGCCTCAGTTTCCTGTTAGGGGCAAGCTCTTTGCCCTTCCTATAGAGTTGAAAGGACCAAAATGTTCATCTCTCTTTCATGGGTGGGGAACCGCTGGAACATGGGCAGCTGCCTCAGACTAGCTCAGCATTGTCAATGTTGACTGCAGCATTGCTCCACTGGTTCAGGGAAAAGACACTCTCAGCCCTGACCTGGAGGTGCTGGGAATTAACCCTTGGATTTTCCGCATGCCTGGCATATGATCTACCACTGAGCTACTAATTTGTGAGCTGAACATTATATTCGCTCATGGGCAATCTTTGAGGGCCAATAAGCAGAACAAAGAGCACTTACTAATAAGAGCCGTGCAGAATAAGGTCCAAGGCCCATGTTGTCACACATCCTGCTCTCAAAGAGGCCAACGTGGAAAACCCACAAGCTCAGGAGTTTACAAGCAATGGCAACAACTGCCTTTGCCCAAGCAGAAAATTGGTTTCCCAAAGTAAATTGTGACATCAGGTGATTGACAGGTGGGTGGCTGAGCCTGTGAGTAGGTGGGGGAGGTAAGGATCCAGCCCACTTGCCAGATTGAGTTTCCCACCCCTGAAGTATTGGAGAGGCAAAGGTGAATAAGCATCCTCTCCTCCACTATGAGGTACCAATTACTCTAGCATCCATCTTGGTTGAGGCTCGCCTGCAACTGTCCTTGGTGCTGAAACGATTGGTCATAAGAGCTTTCGCAGAGTGGAACATTAGGGATAATCAGGTCAGGGGAGCCAACATGGTGCCTCTAGATGTTGTTGAACCAAAACCAACCATCCCTCACCACCAGCTGTGTTGTGTTGGGGCAACCAGGAGCTGTAGTCCAACAACATCTGGAACACACCACATTGGCTATTTTGGATGGATGATCTGTTTCCCACAGACCAGCACTTGGAGTATCTGAGAAGGAGGCCATACATTTGATGGGAAGTGGAGTCCCACAACATCTGGAAGGGTATTGGCCTTCCTGAGTTAGAAGATACAAGTGCGGATTGGAGATATTGGAAAATAAATTACAGGCGCCTACTTCACTGTTTGGATGTTAGCAAGACAATAATCACTACCATAGCTCCCCTCCCCCCAGCCAGAACGTGCTGGAAAACCACTTCCGCATTTTACGGAGGTGGTGTTGTGGGCATGGCCCGTCTCGACCCTCGCGAGGGGGCTGAGAGTTCAGCCCTCTCGCGAGACGGGGTTCCCACCTCCGTCATTCCCCAGCTGACCAATAGGGCCAGCCGGGCGGGGCTTCCCCGCGTTTAAATCAGGCTGGAGGCGGGAACTCTGCCTCTCCTTCGGCCGGCACTGTGAGCGATCGGATCACCCACCCACCCGCCCTATGGTTAGGCAGTTAGGTAGGTGAGGCCGACGCTGCTATGGAGTTAGTCGGTCGCCTCGGTTGGCCGTGGGGCCGGGTAGGACTTTTTCCACTTGGATTAGCCAATCTGGTTTTTTCGCCTACCTCATAGCATTTCGTCACAACTTGGTTTGGCGGTTAGGCATTGGAAATTTGCATAAATAAAGAATGGGGGGGCAGATTACATCATCCTCTGCCCGAAATTGGAGATTTAATCCCGTTAAAGGGGTTCTGGGGGCGGTAGCTTTGTCCTGGGCCTACGGAGGTCAGGGCCTTATAGCACCCCCCCAACGGTGGCCACAGGAGGTGTCTCAGTAGATGTACATCACTGGGCTCCTTTCTGATGGTTAATTTCTCCCAGGCTGTAACACACGGGCTACAGTCAGATATAGCCGGTTAGGTTCCAATGCCTAAGCCAATACCGCTCAACATTCGCAACCAATAAAGTTGTGGCCTTTTCACCCACTTAAACTCATTTCACTGTGTCTTGTTCATTATTTCTGGGAAGGGAGGGACATTGCCACACAACTCAGTTCTGGCACCGTTCAGGTAGGTGTCATTGCCATTCTAAGAGAACAAGGGAGGTGTTTGTGGTGAGTTCCAGCACCTCTTTTTCTAGAAAAATAGTACTTGATCACTACCACCATCTAATATCTACATAGCAGCTATATTGGGGTCTACCTAACTAAGTTCTGCACAGAGTAAACTCATTGGCATTAACACAGCTAAGTTAGCCAGCCAATTAATGTCAAAATGAAGTGTTCAGGGTTATTGTGTTGCCTTGGGTCTAGGATACCTTAGGATACCACCTGAACCCTTTGTGTCCCAACCTAATCGCGGAGGCCTTGTGCTTGGGTCCTGCTTATTGGCTTCCCATAGGGGCATCTGGTGAACAGGATGCTGGACTAGATGGGCCACTGGCCTGATCCAGCAAGCTCTTCTTATGCTTTTTCTTATTCCTGAGACCAATGCCTTCAACACATCCATGATAATGAGCAGCCAGAGGTGGACCTTGTCTGGTTGGCCCAGATGGCAATGTACAGTCCCCATTCTCATCAAAACATGCAGCCCTCTTGCCCAGTGAGCATCACAGCCTGGCTGGGGACTCTGTATTTGCTACATGCATGCATGAACCTTCCTTCCTTCCTTTCTTGCAAGTTGAGGCTCAAATGTTTACTCCTGAATAAAGTGCATGCGAAAGAGGCTCACCCTCTTCTCCCCTCTACAGAATCTCATATGCATTTAAAAGATGTGTTTTAAAAGGTAAATGTAAAGGGACCCCCGACCGTTAGGTCGACTCTGGGGTTGCGCGCTCATCTCGCATTATTGGCTGAGGGAGCCGGCGTACAGCTTCCAGGTCATGTGGCCAGCATGACAAAGTTGCTTCTGGCGAACCAGAGCAGCACACGGAAACGCCGTTTACCTTCCCGCTGTAGCGGTACCTATTTATCTACTTGCACTTTGACGTGCTTTCAAACTGCTAGGTTGGCAGGAGCTGGGACCGAGCAACGGGAGCTCACTCCGTCGCGGGGATTCGAACTGCCGACCTTCTGATCGGCAAGCCCTAGGCTCTGTGGTTTAACCCACAGCGCCACCCGCTGTGTTTTAGATGTGTTTTAGCAGGCAGTAAACCAAAAGGCTACCCTTTCTCCATTGCTGCCTCTTCAGGGTTGGAGAAGCTTCATTATATTTATATTTTTATTTTTAAAAAGGAGAATGAATGCAAGTATAATGCTGAATGCTTCTGTTCTCACACCAGGCTGGCGTGGGCATCTGTTGCACAAGGCAGTGGAGAGAACTAGGTCCCAGATTGCTTGAGAACAGTTTTCAAGGGCTATAAATAATATTTCCAGAATTAGGTTCCTGGAACCTACAGAATCTGCTTCCCTAAGGAAGATGCAGGCCCTTATCTATGGGGGACCAGGGACTAGGGGCAAAATTCAGTTTGGGTCTTCATGGGGATCCATCGCTTTCTCGCTTCCCAAAATGGTACAGGAACAGAAAAGCTACTACCAGCCTTCGAAATCTTTGCTTCTCTGCATTTTGCATTGCAGTTCTCCAACCAAATAAAGTGTACCAAGAAATGTGCACATCAGTGTGCATGAAAGCACATCTCATGGTGGAAAGAGCATACAAAACTGTGTTACCTTAGTGAAAGCTGCATCCAAAAACCTTTACATTGGGAGAAATGAGCACTAAAATACTGAAACATTTTCACGGACTATATTCGTGGATAGCATCACTGCAGGTGACGCAAGGAGGGAAATGCATGTTTTAACACAGAGGTCAGCAAACCTTTTCAGCAGGGGGCCGGTCCACTGTCCCTCAGACCTTGTGGGGGGCCGGACAATATTTTGGATAAAAAAATATATGAACGAATTCCTATGCCCCACAAATAACCCAGAGATGCATGTTAAATAAAAGCACACATTCTACTCACGTAAAAACACCAGGCAGGCCCCACAAATAACCCAGAGGTGCATTTTAAATAAAAGGACACATTCTATTCATGTAAAAACAGGCTGATTCCCGGACCGTCCGCGGGCCGGATTGAGAAGGCGATTGGGCCGGATCCTTAGTTTGCCTACCCATGTTTTAACACCTGGCCATGATTCAAAAAACCCTGCACACAGAGAGTTAGCACAAAGGGGTTAGAGTAAACTTCAGCTATTCTTAGGGTTTTGCTATATTCTTGGGGGTTTGTGATATTTTTCCTGGCTGAAGTTCTCTACCTTTAACAGCTGCTTGATAACCAAACATTCGGATAATGGAGTTTTCTGACAACGCTACACCCCCATACGGTGTGTGTGTGTGTGTGTGTGTCAGCGGAACTTTTGCCTGTCATTTGCTTTCTTTCTTTTGTTACATTTATATACCATATTTTCCTCCGAGAAGCTCAAGATGGTGAACGTGGTTCTCTCCTCCCTGTTTTATCCTGACAACGACCCTGTGAGGTAGGTTCGGCTGAAAGACAGTGATCAGGCCAAGGTCACCCACCGAGCTTCATGGCTCCTTCTGTGCCCCACATAGGCAGCTGTTAAAACACCGAAGAGCTTAGCCAGTAAAAAAGAAATTGGGGGGGGGGAATGATGTCAACAATTAGAGTATTTTTTTTCATTTTTCTTTACATGCTGGAAATTCTAACACATTTGTCATCAGATGGGGTGTGTGACTGAATTAATAGTAACACTTTTAATGTCAGATTGAATGCAATGCCAACAGATGCCATTGGCGGTATGAATGAAATGCAGCTAGCTGCGAAAGATTTTTGCGTGTTTTTTTTTTATAAAAAAGGAACACATACATATTTAAAACATTAAAGCTGCCATTACATATTTTAACAGTACCGCCAGTTCTCTGCAAATTGTCTCATTTGAGTAATCTCTCTATTCCTGGAATATTAAAAAGGTGTCACAGCTGTGGAATGTAGATCGAGGGAACAACAGGGAGCAAACAGGAGGCGCGGAAAGATTTTATTTTATTTTTTTTAAAAAACCAATTTCTAATCTGAGCTGTAGACAGCTTTCTACCTCCCACGGTGTAGGCAGAACGTAACCCGTTCGCAGCTAGTAGCCGTCAATAGCTCTTCTCCAACGTAAAGTTGTCTAATTCGCTTTCAAAGCCTCCCAGCTGGATGGCCATCTCATAGTTGAACTATGCTCTGTGTGAATCACAGAATCATGGAGTTGAAAGTTACCCTGAGGACCATCTAGTCCAACCCCTTGCAATGCAGCTACAGGCACCTCTCCCATACAGGGATTGAACCTGCAACCTTGGCATTATCCGGACCATGCTCTAACCAACTGAGCTATCCAGGCTGTCCCCCCGAAGTCCCTTAAGTGACTCCCCTATGGTCTGATTCACTATGACAAATTCCCATGCTTCAATAGCTCTGTCGGTAAAGAACGAGACTCTTAATCTCAGGGCCATAGGTTTGAGACCCACGTTGGGGAAATAGATTCCTGCATTGCAGGGGGGTTGGACTAGATGGCCCTCAGGGTCCCTTCCAACTCTACAATTCTATGATTCTATGTTCCTATTGCCGGAAGAAATGCCAACAACTTCAGATATGCAGATGACACAACCTTGATGGCAGAATGAGGAGGGATTAAAAAACCTTTTAATGAGGGTGAAAGAGGAGAGCGCAAAATATGGTCTGAAGTTCAACATCAAAAAAACTAAGATCATGGCCACTGGTCCCATCACCTCCTGGCAAATAGTAGGGGAAGAAATGGAGGCAGTGAGAGATTTTACTTTCTTGGGTTCCATGTTCACTGCAGATGGTGACAGCAGTCACGAAATTAAAAGACGCCTGCTTCTTGGGAGAAAAGCAATGGCAAACCTAGACAGCATCTTAAAAAGCAGAGACATCACCTTGCCGACAAAAGTCCGTATAGTTAAAGCTATGGTTTTCCCAGTAGTGATGAAAGTAAAATTTCTCACTCCCTCCATTTCTTCCCCTTCTATTTGCCAGGAGGTGATGGGACCAGTGGCCATGATCTTGGTTTTTTTGATGTTGAGCTTCAGACCATATTTTGCGCTCTCCTCTTTCACCCTCATTAAAAGGTTCTTTAATTCCTCCTCACTTTCTGCCATCAAGGTTGTGTCATCTGCATACCTGAGGTTGTTGATATTTCTTCCAGCAATCTTAATTCATCCAGTTCTTCAATTATGCCACTGCAAATTTCGAATGCACATAAGAACAGAAGAACAGGCTGCTCGATTGGACCAATGGCCCACCTGGTCCAGCATCTTGTTCTCACAATGGGATGCCAGATGCCTGTGGGAAACCCAAAATCAGGAGCTGAGCACAGCAACACTCTTCCCTCCTGTGGTTTCCGCCAGCTGGTATTCAGAAGCATGACTGTCTCCAACCGCAGAGACAGAGCACAGTCATCATGGAGAGTAAGGGACAGTTATCAGTTAACTCTGCCCATCTGCCTGTCTGTCTCTCTGTGAAGCCTTGAAGTCATGATTCCTGCTCATCGCCTGCTCTAGTTTGTATTGGGCACGTTGTAGTGTGGCAGAATGCCTTGTCAACTGGCTTCTGTACACATGGCTGGATCAGTCAATCGGATCCCACAATATTTGCCAGAGCTCTTCCTGAAAGTACAATTGTTGTTGTTGTTTAGTCGTTTAGTCGTGTCCGACTCTTCGTGACCCCATGGACCATAGCACGTCAGGCACTCCTGTCTTCCACTGCCTCCCGCAGCTTGGTCAAACTCATGTTTGTAGCTTTGAGAACACTGTCCAACCATCTCGTCCTCTGTCGTCCCCTTATCCTTGTGCCCTCCATCTTTCCTAACATCAGGGTCTTTTCCAGGGAGTCTTCTCTTCTCATGAGGTGGCCAAAGTATTGGAGCCTCAGCTACAGGATCTGTCCTTCCAGGGCTGATTGAAAGTACAATAGCAGCTTTCAAAGGGTTGAGAACTTCAGAGTGGACGGTGCTTCAAAGAGAAGTGACAGTTGTGTCATTTGTTTACATTGCATCCATTTCCCTTTTTGGTTTTATTTCTTGGCTTTGATGGGAAACTCATGTGCTTTCATCTATGCTGGAAAAATTCCAGGGAAGTCTGAAAGGGTTTGAGGAGAAATTGCTGTGCAGTTTCCTGGTGGAAGGGGAAAAAAACTTTAGAAATACCCTTGACCGGGAGTAGTCAATGTGGTGCCCTTCAGAAAGTGTGGGCTGCAACCCCCATTGCCCCTGACCAGAGGCCATGCTTGCTGAGGCTGGTGGGAATTGTAGTTCCAAGAACATCTGGATCATAGCTGCCAAGTTTTCCCTTTTCTCGCGAGGAAGCCTATTCAGCATAAGGGAAAATCCCTGTAAAAAAGGGATAACTTGGCAGCTATGATCTGGATACACCGTGTTAGCTACCCCTGAATTATACAATGAAATGTATACTTTGTTCTTTCATGCTCAGAATCAAGTTCTGTTGATAAAAATAAGAATATCAGTATCAGTTGATATTGACATCAGCTAAACACTTTCCTGATTGCCCAATAGTAGGAGTAGGAGTAGGAATTTTGTACGCAGAGGCTGTTGAAAATAATGAAGGATTAACATCAGAATGTATTAAGAGAATTATTGTAATATTTTGAAATGCAGTAGAACCATGAGATGGTTAGGATTCGCTCCGATCTCGAAGCATGGGAAGTCAGCTAAATAATAATAATATTTTATAATTAGGCATAACATTGGGATTTGTTTAATTATTGGATAATTTGTATAATTTGGAATATTGTTGTTGCTTAGTCGTTTAGCCGTGTCTGACTCTTCGTGACCCCATGGACCATAGCACGCCAGGCACTCCTGTCTTCCACTGCCTCCCGCAGTTTGGTCAAACTCATATAATTTGGAATATATAATTTGGTTCGATTGGAAATTTTTAATTATTATTTTTTAAAGGAATTTTGTAGGCAAATTTTCTGCTGTCAGCTTTCTGGGATTTAATTTTGCCTCGTATTTTTCTATTCTCCTTTGTAGGTTTTAAATTTTATGTCCTGTGAATTAATTAAAATTGAGAAATGTATTTATTTAAATAAAGAAAAGCAGAAGTTGGGACTCGGTTCATAGGCTTAGGAGAACCTTTATGTATAAGTTTACTTTGCAAACTTAATTCTTTGCCAACTCATACTGTAGGTGAAAAGGAGCACTGAGAGCTTATGGTTCTTATGTGTTCGGGAGTGAATAGCTATTATTGTGAGTCCAGGGGGAAGCACAGGCAGGCGATGCTACTCCCACAGCAATATCAATGCCCTAAAATACATAAAGACGTCATCTGTCTCTAGGTAACCTCTGCTAGCCCATTCCAAAGCAATGACCCTTCCACCCTCCCTACAAACACCCTCTCAGCAGATGAGTTAGTCTGAGCCCCTTCCAGCAGGATGTGTGGCTCATTTCTGAGGCCGCTATCCAATGTCTCCTAGAAACAAACATTCCTCCCCCAAAACTTAAAAGCTATTGTACTGTTACGGGAAAAATATAGGTGTGAGGCTACTCAGCCACCTAGCTCGTCAGGCAAGGGCCTGCGGTTCACTGCGGACGTAAAGGAAGGAGTCCAGCCACCATCCGGAGCAAAACAGCAAAGTTTATTACTGCGCAGCAGGTTCAAGCCAAGGCTGAACACCGAGAACAGGGTTACAAGAACTTTTAAAACTTCCCACCTGAATCCCATAATGCATTTCAAAAGCGTCATTCCTACATCACTGTTACATAGCTAAACGTCAGAAAAGGGGAGGTACATACAATATTAACATACTGGTAAACAAGATTAACATAAGGGTAATGTAGAAAAAAATTCCTTCAGTAGCACCTTAAAGACCAACTAAGTTTTTATTTTGGTATGAGCTTACGTGTGCATGCACACTTCTTCAAATACACTAGAAACAGAAGTGTCAGACCCTTATATATATACAAGGGGTGCTGGAGGTGGGTGGGAATGGGTTGATGGGAGTGGTAAACCTGAGATGGCTGTTAACGACTGCTGATGACTGCAATTAGTCCTGGGGGGGGGGGGCGGGAAGCAAGGGCTGAGGCGCTAAAGAAAGGTTGATCATGCATAATGAGATATGAATCCGATGTCCCTATTCATCCCAGGTGGCTCCATGGTTTTAAGCTTGGTAATGAGTTCCAATTCAGAAACTTCTCTTTCCAGTCTGTTCCTGAAATTTCTCTGTAATAAAACAGCTGCTTTGAGATCATGTATAGAATGTCCTGGGAGATTGAAGTGTTCTCCTACTGGTTTCTCTGTTTTATGGTTCCTGATGTCAGATTTATGTCCATTTATCCTTTGGCGTAGGGTTTGGCCTGTTTGTCCAATATAGAGAGCTGAAGGGCACTGTTGGCATTTGATGGCATACACAATGTTAGAAGATGAGCAATTATATAGTCCTGAGATGGTATGTAACCATAAGGGTAATGGTTCAGGGCAAAAGTAAATGTGTGATAAGTACCGGAAGGAACTTCTTGAGGGTCAGATTATGGGATTAGGCTTGGCCAACAATCAGATCAGCAAAGTGCCTCTGGGCACTTCCTGGAGTCCCTTTTCAAGGGCAAAATAGTGTTGGAATGGGGAAAACTGGAGTTGATTTTATATGATTTTTTAAAACTAGGTAACTTCCCTGAGCTGTCAAGTCGAAAGGATACATTTATGCATAATATTTATAATAAAGATGTGCCCCCCCCCGTGATTTCCATAACAGTACCATTTTGCAAAACGCAGCAAGGCCACACCTGTACGTACCATGCATTTAAAGCAGTATCATGCTGCTTTGAACAACCATGGCTCTCCCTGCCAAAGAACTGCAGTTTGTTAAGAGTGCTGAGAGCTGTGAGGACACCCCTCGCAGAGTGACAATTCCCAGAGCTGTAACTCTGGGAGGGGAAATAGGGTCTGCCTAACAACTCCCAGCGCCCTTAATAAACTATTGCTCTCAGGATTCTTTGATCTGACTGTTCAAAGGGGACCGATGCAATTCTGAACAGCATGCTTTTTAAAAACAACAACAACAACACCACGTTATACAAGATCTCAAAGCAGCTGTTTTATTACAGAGAAATTTCAGGAACAGACTGGAAAGAGAAGTTGCTGAATTGGAACTCATTACCAAGCTTAAAACCATGGAGCCACCTGGGATGAATAAAGACATCAGATTCTTATCTCACTATGCATGATCAAGCTTTCTTTAGCGCCTCAGCCCTTGCTTTTTTCCCCCAGGACTAATTGCAGTCATCAGCAGTCGTTAACAGCCATCTACAGGTTTACCACTCCCATCAGCCCATCACCCATTCCCATCCACCCACCACCCACCCTCTGTATATATATAAGGGTCTGACACTTCTGTTTCAAGTGTATCTGAAGAAGTGTGCATGCACACCATAGCTGCCAAGTTTTCCCTTTTCTCGCGAGGAAGCCTATTCAGCATAATGGAATTTCCCTTAAAAAAGGGGAGAACTTGGCAGCTATGATGCACACGAAAGCTCATACCAAAATAAAAACTTAGTTGGTCTTTAAGGTGCTACTGAAGGAATTTTTTTTATTTTGTAACAACACCACGTGTATACTCTTAATCCAGCAGTTTGGGTGTGACCTCATCGAACAGATGCAAGTAAATGAAAACACGGGTTGCCTTTTGAAAGGAAGCAGCCATCGCCTGCAGCCAGACCCTCACATTTATCTCTATCATAAGAGGTGAGGCACAAGGGTTCCGGCCTTCCCTACTGCCTAACTGATGACTTGGTTTGGCAGTTCTTCCATTGCCTCATTCTTGCCAATCCTCCCGTCTCCACCCATTGCTCTCTCCCCCTTTCCATCTTTTTTCCTCCCTTCCCAAGAGCCAATGTTATCTGTGACCCAAGAAGGAGATGGACCAATCTAGTTTCTGTCCCTGGACATTTGCCCTGCCTTGAGTTCCATTCGGTCCATTTTAGCACCAGTCTGTACTCTACAGACACATTTCCTCTTAAAATATATATACCTGCCCACCTGCCAACACTGTGATGTCTATCAGGGGCTCCTTGGGGTCCATGGGGATCTGGCATGGTTTGGCAGCCCTGGGTGGATGAGAAAGAAGGAGATGGAACAGAGACAGGGGACTTGAAGGCTGGCACCCAAGGCTAGAGGACAGAAGCTTTTCCCCTTCTCACTCTGATGGGGAAGCCAACTCTCGTCACTGCCCTTCCTGCAGAATGCAGAGCATCGTCAGTGTGGAAGGACTTCATTCAGCCTGTGAGAATGACTGGGCAAAAATGTGTGTGGAAAAGTCAGAATCAGAGGAGCAGGAGGCAGGTTTGCCGCTGAGAACCAGGTGCTGTCTTTGTTGTTGTTGTTTAGTCGTGTCCGACTCTTCGTGGCCCCATGGACCAGAGCACGCCAGGCACTCCTGTCTTGCACTGCCTCTCGCAGTTTGGTCAAACTCATGTTAGTAGCTTCGAGAACACTGTAGATGGGAGCAAATACCCCAAAGAAGGATATCTGCACGTGAGATACCCCCATGAAATGAGGGAGTCTTGCCAGTGAGGTCGCCATGCCTTGTATTTAAAAGTTGGGCTGGAGGGGCGTGTCGCCCATTGGGACATCTTCATTGCTTCCCTTCAGCTTGTGTTGCTCGTGTGCATTGGAATCATGGCTTCGGGACCCTGAGCCTGTACCATTAGTAACCTGTATAAACAGCTCATTCTTACCAGCACATTCTTTATTACAGTCCAAAGACCCGCAGAAACAATTTTGAAAGCAAAATACATCAGATATACAGGGGGAACATTGCTAGTCATTGTTTTATATCTAAAGCATGTTGATTTCTAATTCTTATTATCCCCGAAAGGAATTTTGCCACTGCAAAGTGAGATAAAAAATATCTGACTTTCCAGATAAATTTACCAATAAAGGTTTGATTAATTGGCTCCTGGCTTGTTTATGCAGCCCACAGCTTACACACAAGTAGGAGCCTCTGTTGTTATGTTGGACACTGTCAGAGGAGATGCTTTGCCTTGCCTGTGTGGCTTCACCTGAAATTTCACAGGTAAAGGAAGTGGAATTTGCCCTCGCTGATAATAAGGATTGGAATTAGAATGGAGGTTGGGGGAATATCGGCTGTTTGGATAACTATCATAGGTTGATGGTCCAGCCGCCAGCATCATATTTCACATGTAACTACTGCAAATGGACCTCCAATCAATGTCAAGGTGCGCATTAATGCAATTCTAGCATGTCTGTGTCTATTGGTACGTTGTTATAGCCTTGGTGGCACTGAATTTATTAGTGACGTGCTTTATTGCTGCGTGATTTACTCCCATGCCCTGATGGAATGTGAAGTCATTGCTCTTAATAACCATTTAGTGCACATAATGTAATGTACATTCCTTTCTGTTCAAGTGCTCCTGTTCTGTGTTTCTTCAGAAGTGACAGGATCCCTGGGGGAGGGCATGAGAGGTGGGTAGAGAGAAATTCCTCTCCATTTTTTGCTGGTGCAAGAAATAAAGATGAATGAAATTGCAAAGCTATCCCTTTGGGTTGCATTAGAAATAACAAAGGGCTCACAATATCTGGGCTTTTCTTTGTGCAGGGAAGTGTTATAAGGGGGGGGGGGAAACTGCTCCTTTTCCCCTTGCGGGGTACCCAAGAGCCTATATACTTATGTAGGTTCTCTATCGGTAGGAGAAAATAACGGAGGCCAACCAAAGATTATTGAAAAGGAAAGCTGCTAGTAAGCCTGATGTTCATTAATCTGTTGCAACAGGGTGCTCACACACACACACATGAGGGAGGAGGAACCCAGAACAATGGTGTGCAAGCCCTTACACAATGGTACATCGGGTTAAGTACTTAATTGGTTCCGGGGTGCCATTTGCACCCCCGAAAAGTACTTAATCTGAGCGGCGATAGTGCGCATGCATGAAGTGCTGATAGAGCATTTCTGTGCATACGCAAACCACGCAGGTCGCTTCTACGCATGCGTGGACCACGTAGATCGCTTCTGTGCATGCATGCGCCGCGGAACCCGGAAGTAAATACTTCCGGGTCCGCGGAGTACTTAAACTGAAAGTACTCAAACTGAAGTGTACTTAAACCGAGGTATGACTGTATAGACTTTGGAAATTGCCACCCTGTAGCTTAAGACAACCCGCTAAAACATCATACATACATCACAGAAGGAGCGGTCTACAGCAGAATCCTGTCCGGCAAGAAACCTGTTAATGGGTTTACCTGGACAGCCTTTATCTTTTGTGATGATAAATACTTACCGTAATTCCTGAGTCCAGGTCACAGGCTCACCCTATTCATATCTTAAATGTGCTCTTAAGGCAGGATTTGTGAGTCTTTCCCCATTTCCATCCAAACTGCAGAGGAATATTTGAGCTCACTGAAAAAGTCAAAATGGCTTTAGGACTGTTTTCCTGTACCGTTTCAGATATGTGGTTTATATATTTATGTATGTGTTTGCCTGGTACATTTATGAACATACATTTATTTTATATCTTAAAGGGTAAAGGTAAAGGGGCCCCTGACCATCAGGTCCAGTCGTGTCCGACTCTGGGGTCGCGGCGCTCATCTCGCTCTATAGGCCGAGGGAGCCGGCATTTGTCCGCAGATAGCTTCTGGGTCATGTGGCCAGCATGACAAAGCTGCTTCTGGCGAACCAGAGCAGCGCACGGAAACGCCGTTTACCTTCCCGCCGGAGCGGTCCCTATTTATCTACTTGCACTTTGATGTGCTTTCGAACTGCTAGGTGGGCAGGAGCTGGGACTGAGCAACGGGAGCTCACTCCGTTGCAGGGATTCGAACCGCTGGCCTTCTGATCAGCAAGCCCTAATGGTTTAACCAATTCTCATAACAGAAATATTTAGAAGGTTATACTAGGACCAGATCACCCTGAACTCAGTATAATGATTGACTTGAGATCTCTCTCTCTCTCTCTCTCTCTCTCTCTCTCTCTCTCTCTCTCTCTCTCTCTCTCTCTCTCTCTGCTGTCGTAACAATTTCCTGTTGTAATGGTGAATACAGAGGCTTCAGTTGAACCAAATCTCAACCCCATGATTTATTTGGATTATGAAGGCTCAGCCACAGGAAATATGAAATCAAATGTCTCAATGCCACTCCAAATTGTATCGTGTTGGGCAGATGATTCTAGGTTTGCCTTCTTCATGAGAGTTACCACACTTCCCTTCACAAAGGACTGACCACCCTTTATTCATGAAAACCAACTTTTATGCAGTTTTTGGACTACAATACCAATAAGGCAGTGTGACTGTGAACCAATTGCACATATGTACAGTAAGCACACTGGAGGCCCATATTTGAAGCATAAAAATATGTGACGGCATAAATAAGCAGTACTTCAATACAAAAAAAAAAAAGCTTACAGGAGGTGGGAAAATGTTGTTCCTATCTCTAAAAGGTGGGGGCGGATAAGACCCAGGTAACCAGTCAACTTGATGCTCTTAGAAGGAAAGATCCCAGAATTAAATTAAATTAATTAAACAGTCAGTCTGTGAGCACGTAGAAAAGGGTGCTGTGAATACTAAAAACCTAGCATGGGTTTCTCAAAAGCAAGTCATGCCAGAAGAATCTCATTTCTTTACAGGGGGTTTGACTAGATGACCCTCAGGGTCCCTTCCAACTATACAGTTCTAAGATCCCCCACAGAGATCTGTTACTCTTAGCCATGAGCACAGATTTCAAGGTGGAAGCCCCCCTGGCTGCCCCATATATACACATATACATAGAGTTTATATACAGTGGGCAGCTTCTTCATGTCTGCTCTAAATGTGCATAAATTGATTTATGTCATTTTAACACACCCTTTGTTTGGGAAATCTTGAAACCTCCCAGCTTTTTAGAGCCTTTGTATGAAACATAATAAAGGAAGACCTGAGAGGTGGATTCTTTCTTCTCCCATTCATCAAGTCAGCCCTGGGATAGTTAATTGTCAGGGTCGTAATGGACTCTTGCACTGTTTTGCTCCTTACTTGAATTTGCATTATTCCTCAAGGGAGAGTGAGGGAGGGAGAAAGAGAGAGGGAGAGATGGTGGACATCTCAGAGCAGAGAACCAGTGTCAAGCTCATAAAGAGACAATGCCTGTTTCCATAGAATCATTTGTTCGTTCCCCTGGTGGCTCAATGCCACAGATGGGAACTTTGGTTACTAGGTAACCATGCTGCATCGACCAATGGCAGAAGAGAGTTTACCAAACTTACTCGGTTTATATCTGAGGAATGTATTTCTTTTGTTTGATGGGTCTTCAGGGGGAGATCATTCTCCCCTCTCACATCTCGGTTTCCTTTTAGATTGGGGCTGAGCCGAAAGGGGGCTCCATTCCATCAGCATCGAGAGATGACCCCCTTTTGGAAAGTTGTCAAGGACATTTGCAAAACAGGACAGAAGTGTCCACCCAATCATAAAACATGGCTCTGAACATGCTTCACTTGTCTCTGGTTAAGCCATCACGTCCCTGATTGGCTAGGATCACCTATGCAACCAATCCTGCTAGTTTTTTCCCTCACTCTGAAGCCGCTTCGTTTGCTTTCTGTGAGGTCATCGTGTACGCAGGTCTTGATTGGCTATGTAGTGCTGCAACATCATATGTACACCATGATCCCTGATTGGCTGAAATCACTCTGTGAAAGAAGCCTGACTGGGGGGGTTGATGGTCCCAAAGCAGTACAGTCATACCTCGTGTTGCGTCCTCTTCATGTTGCGTCTTTTCGCGTTTCCTCCCGCGGCAACCCAGAACGGGTTACTTCCGGGTTTCACCGCTCGCGTATGCGCAGAAGCGCAAATTTGTGCTGCGGGCCTGCGCAGACACAGCACTTCGAGTTGCAGGCATTTCACGTTACGGATGGGCCTCTGGAATGGATCCCGTCCATAACTCGAGGTACCACTGTAGAAGATAAGAGGAAATCCATAGCCCATTATGAGCTGAGCCCAAACTCCTCCTGTATTCAGGCCTAGTTTCTCTCTCTCTCTCTCTCTCTCTCTCTCTCTCTCTCTCTCTCTCTCTCTCTCACACACACACACACACACACAAACTTCCTGTCAGGTCCCTGCTCTCTAAGCAAGCCCACCTTTGCAAGGAGGCAGGAGAGAATGGGCAGGAATACCCAAGTTTTCTCAAGGGTTTTCCTAGAAATCTCAAAAAGCGCCAAAATATGTTTAAAACACATCGTTTAGGACACAATGCATTTAGGAAGGCATGCAATGAGATAGTATATGCATTTGAATAAGTATTTTGTGAAATAAAATACATATTTTAATCACACATTTAAGTATGCATTTATAGATTGAGGGGTCAGTTTTATGGCATGTTTTGCCAGGTTGTGCAACATATGATCCAGCGGATCTCCAGCTCAGGCTGCTTATTCCTGGCTCAGCTGGCATTGAGTCCCCAACCAAAGACATGCCAGCATAATTTATTCATCCCAGCTCAGTTGGCGCTCAATCATCGGGTCCAAAGCTGGTTTAGGTGGCTCAGCTCAGTCATGTGATGTGGGAACCTGGGATAGAGGTTTTGTTTCCCCTACCTGCTTAACAGGGTTTGGATATGGTATAGCTAGCTTTTGCATGCATAGAATGGGTCCTTTAATATGGAAATCAGGCTTATGAATAAACACATGTGAAACTAACATGGATGGTCAGCATAGCTGCCAAGTTTTCCCTTTTCTCGCGAGGAAGCCTATTCAGCATAAGGGAAAATCCCTTTAAAAAAGGGATAACTTGGCAGCTATGATGGTCAGATTTGTCCATTTCAATCTTTCTCAGTTCCTAATCCCCCCCCCCACCAATCAAATTCATTCCTGCACATTTCTGCAGCCATTTGTCTACGTGAAAATCTGTCAGCGTTTTAGAGCACATTTCTCCCAAGAAAGCCCATTTTTTTGCTTTTAGGTCTACATCCTTTTGCAAGCAATTTCCCCTAAAATAATGCATCCTTGCATGTTATTTTCATGCATTTTTAGTCACACTTTCCCCCAAATATTTTCATTTTGGTGTACGCTGTTCAGTTGGGGAACTGCTCTGGAAAATTCAGAGAAGTGCGAATTCCAGAAGATCGATAAGCTTCAGTTCCCATGTTGGTTGGGGAAGTACAAAAAAGGTAGCTTCTCATTTGAATGCAGCAAAATCAAATTCGTGCCCCATTTCTGTTCATTGGCCATTGATGTTTCTTCAACAGTACCCCATTTACTCTGCAGCGCATTGAAGTGCCTGGTTTTGCTGACGGCAAGATGAAGCCTTGGTTCTATTACACACCTGTCAGTGAGACACTGAACAGACAACAGAAGAACCAGATTGGTGTTTTACCAATAATAAATATGCAAGGTGTTTCTGCCCTTGATATCAAAGAGGCGAAATGATTGAATGGAGAGTTTTGCCATTGCAGATGTTATGCTATGTGACCAAGGCTGCAATGTTCAGTCCTCTGTGGCTATAAGCAATCTCTCCTTCAGCAAACATCTTCTTTTGCCAAGAGGCCACGGTTGTCTACTTCAGTGTATTTATGCAATGCAGATGAGCAATAGGATAAAAACTGCATTTATATAGCACTTTAGGACATTCGTTACAAGAACTCTGTTATTAGGAAACAGTAGCTGAGTTTGATTTTGTATCCCTCTACCCTCCCCATCTTTCCCCCCTCTCATGTTGTGTGTTTTAGATTCCAAGCCTTAATAATAATAATAATACAGTGGTACCTCTACTTATGAATAACTCTACTTACGAATGTTTCTACTTACGAACGGAGCTCCGTCCGCCATCTTGGATGCGGTTTAGATAGGATTTTTTCTACTTACGAATTTTTAGATAGGGTCGCTTCGACTTACGAATTTTTTCTCCCAATGCATTCCTAGGGGATTCTACTTACATTTTTTTTTCAACTTACGAATGTGTGTTCGGAACGCATTAAATTCGTAAGTAGAGGTACCACTGTAATAATAATTTATTTGTGCCCCGCCCATCTGGCTGGGTTTCCCCGGCCACTCTGGGCGGCTTCCAGCAAAGATTAAAAATACATTAAAATGTCACACATTAAAAATTTCCTTAAACAGGGCTGCCTTCAGATGTCTTCTAAATGTCAGGAAGTTGTTTATCTCTTTGACAACTGATGGGAGGGTGTTCCACAGGGCGGGCGCCACTACCAAGAAGGCCCTCTGCCTGGTTCCCTGTAGCTTTGCTTCTTGCAGTGAGGGAACTGCCAGAAGGCCCTCAGAGCTGGACCTCAGTGTCCGGGCTGAATGATGGGGGTGGAGACCATAGCTGCCAAGTACCCCGCTTTCCCCAGGGAACCCCCGTATTTTCTTACCGTTTCCTGCAGGTGTCCTGAATGGCAAAATACCCCATATTCCCGTGGATTACGGAGCTCCTGCCAGCGGCCATGTCCTTCTGGTGCCGCACCGGCACCGGAAGTCGCTTCTACGCACTTCCGGACATGTGTAGAAGCGACTTCCGATGCCGCTGTGCCCATTTCCAAAATGTCCGCAGCGCCAGAAGTCGCTTCTATGCACTTCCGGACATGCGTATAAGCGACTTCCGATGAGCTGTGCCCATTTCCAAAATGTCCGCAGTGCCAGACGTTGCTTCTACGCATGTCTGGAAGTGTGTAGAAGTGACTTCCGGTGCCGCGGCGCTGCTGATCCCAGATTTTTCAATCCTGAACTTGGCACCTATGGTGGAGACACTCCTTCAGGTATACAGTGGTACCTCTACTTACGAATAACTCTACTTATGAATGTTTCTACTTACGAATGGAGCTACGTCCGCCATCTTGGATGCGGTTTAGATAGGATTTTTTCTACTTACGAATTTTTAGATAGGGTTGCTTCGACTTACAATTTTTTTCTCCCAATGCATTCCTATGGGATTCGACTTACAAATTTTTTCTACTTACGAATGTGCGTTCGGAATGCATTAAATTCGTAAGTAGAGGTACCACTGTACTGGGCCAAGGCTATTTAAGGCTTTAAAGGTCAGCACCAACACTTTGAATTGTGCTCGGAAACGTACTGGGAGTCAATGTAGGTCTTTCAGGACTAGTGTTATATGGTCTATCACTTTCTTACCACAGGCATTTCTAAGATGCTGTTGAAGCCCCTCTTTTCTCTTTTGGCCAAAGAGTCAAATATAAATATAAATGTTTGGGTGGGAGGGTAGAAGTAATGAAGAACACCTTGAAGGTAACGAAAGTTAAGCCAGGTTGCACAACAGCAGCAGTCATGGCATGGGAGCGAGATGGTAGGGATACTGAGAGAGGAAAAGTGGTGGGACATTTGAGGGCTTCGCATCCTTTTTCTGTCTCACATGAGGCAGCTGAGAAATGGACGAGGAAAAGGTTTGACTACAGTGAGAAGGGAGAGGCACTGAAAGGAAACAGAGTGGCTGTTCTAAACAATGCCAGACGTCTGAGCAAAATGTGGGGTGGGGGAACACTGAGGGGGGAAACAGTGGTTTTAAATGGTGGCAGAAGTTTGAGTAAAAACAGAGATGGGGGTCACAGAGAGAAAAATGTGATTTTAAACAACTGCAGAGGTTTGAGTAAAGCAGGCTTGGAGTGATACTGAGAAGGACAAAGTTGCTTTTAAACAATGACAGAAATTTGTATAAAGCAAGGGGGAATAGCAAGGGGATTGGTGAGTGGAGAAAGCAGGGGTGCACCCCTAATACTTAAAATATGTGTAAACTGCCTTTATAGATAAAGGCCACTCAAAGCAGGTAAAAATATTGTTTTATATTAGATTATATTCGTACCTGTTTCAGTTAATCTAGTTCAGGAGCACCCAAAATGGTGTCCTCCAGATTTTTCCGGATGCCAACTCCCATCATTCCCTGACTTTTGGAGACCCTCAACACCTGGAGGTCCACAAATTCCCTGCCAGGCTTCAGGGAATCGGCTTCCCCCACCCCCCGGCTGCCCCGGTGATAGTAGATAAGAAGTACAAAGGAAAATGAGTCTTCATACCAGTTAGAAACTTTAATAATCACAGCAAGAGAACAAAGAAACCAGCTCCTGGAAATGAAGGTGCTCCCAATTAAGGATTCCACCCCTTTACGTCCCTATTAATCTACGTCACTTCTGTGTCTTGTAATCTGAGCTTGTTCCCTCGTTGCTTTGCGTGCTTTCTGCTCTGCCACTTTCTGAGCTCTTCTTGACCTTGGGGAGAGCAGATGAATGCTATCCAGAGACTGTGAATCTGTTAACCCTCTCTCTCCCAGTGTTTCTTCTCCGAGCTGTTCCCCATCCAGCATTTCCCAGCTTTTGCCTTCTGAACAATGCCCCTCTGCAAACCACTGTTCCAAATCTATACTGCCCTCTGCTCCTGGGAAGATTCAGGATCCAGATCAGGAGCAGGGGGAGGGGGAGAGGGAGGCTCCCATCATTTCTCTTCCATGCAGGCCTCCTCAGCACGGTCCCTGACATTCCTCCATCCTGAACTAAGCTACGCTGTTGGTCAGCCTTCCCAGACTCGGTGCCCTCCAGTTACTGCTGGACTTCAACTCCCATCATCCCTGACCTTTCACCATGCTGGCTGAGTCCAATGGGAGTCCAACAACAACCATGTCATCTACCTTTGATCTTGTTCTGGTTTTACATCAGAACTTGGGATCAGCCCTGCTGGCGGGTTCTTTCCCAGCCCTACCTGGAGATGCCAGGGATTGAACCTGGGACCTTGTGCATTCAAAGCAGTTGCTCTAACACTGAGCTATGGTTCTCCCCCTAGTCCATGGCAACTGCTGGCTCAGTCTTCAGCCCATCTCTCATGAACCACAGGTATTGAAATGCAAGCTCAGTTTCTCAATGTCTGGGGGGGGGGTGCTTTGCCAAATGAGCCAATTGGTTCGGGGCGTTGCATTTGCTGTAGGGAGAGGGAGTCACGCGTGAACTTCAGCTGTTTACCCCTTTTGCAGAATTTGTTTCTCTTTAGGCAAAATTACCCTGTGTCGCTCAAGAAAAGTCCCATTGATTGCCGAGCTGAATTAGCATTTCCTCCCGCGTGCTGGTTGACAGCCACCCGGGCCGATACAAAAGCGTGCTGTAAACATTAACGCCTTTGGAAAGAGCAAATTATAAGCTTGCCACTTCCCCCCCTCATGGCGCCTGTCTAAGCAAAACCCATGGCCTAATTTCAGCTCGCTGCTCTGCCTTTTTGCAGCATCCTTTTCGGGGCAATAATTTAAAAAATAAAAATTGTGAAGTGGGCCATTTAAGTAGTGACATGAGAAAGGACTGTTGCAGGAGGGGAAGCCTCAGGTCAGAGGAGAGCCAGCCTGGCCCTGGAGTTCTGCTCAGTTTCTGCAGCAAGGAATTGGCCAGTCTAGGCTTTGTGTCACCCTGCTGGCTGCTAACTGTTCATCTGTTTGCTGTTAGGAAGTTTGCATCCAGAGGTGGGACACCAACCTTTACACATTATCAGAAGTAGGAATATTTAAACTGATTACAGTACAGTGGTACCTTGGTTCTCACACTTAATCCGTTCAGGAAGTCTGTTCCCAAACCCAAGCGTTCCAAAACCCAAGCCGCGCTTTCCCATAGAAAGGCAAAATGGATTAATCCGTTCCAGACTTTTAAAAACAACCCCTAAAACAGCAATTTAACATGAATTCTACTATCTAATGAGACCGTTGATCCATAAAATGAAAGCAATAAACAATGTACTGCAGTCACACCAATCAATCAGTAGCTGAACTGGGTTCCACAGAGTCACAAAAACAAAACAAAAAGAGCCCCAAAAACAAAAACACAGAATAAATGGCAAAAACAGACAGACCTCAGCGTAACACTCAAAACGGAAGTGTGGCACTCAAATCGGAAGCGTAACACTCAAAACGGAGCACGTTCAGCTTCCTAAAAATGTTTGCAAACTGGAACAACACTTACTTCTGGGTTTGTGGTGTTTGGGTTCTAAGTTGATTGAGTACCAAGGCATTTGAGAACCAAAGTACCATACCACCGTAGTTGCTTTCTTTACCAGAGCAAATAAATAAATAACAGACATAAATCCCCACGTGAAACAGAGCATTAAAGTATCTAAAACCCATCGTAAAATGCAGGACCAAAACTTCCCACCCACTCAAGAAGGCCACAGATAATTAAAAGCCAAAGGCCTGGCAAAAAAAGAAATGTTTTTGACTGGTGTCTAATGCTATGTATTGTTGGCACCAGGCGAGCTGCCTAGGGAAGGGCATTCCATGGGTAGGGAGCCATCACTGAAAAGGCCTGCTCTTGTGTTGCCACCCTCAGGACCTCATGGTGAGAGCACACAGAGAAGGGCCTCAGATGGAAAAAAACACAAGTAGTTTGCTCACTGGAAAAGTAATGGTTTATGTACTGATATTGGAATACAGGCACAAGTACCCCGTGTCTATTATGAAGAGCACAGAATGGTTAAATCTGCTAAAATAAATAGAGATTTTTTTTTTGCTGTGTAACTTTAAGGAACAGCACCAAAGTAAGTGTGCATGTGATATAGGTTACTGTAAAATTATATATTTCACACTGTAGTTCCAAACAAAAGTTAGTCACAGATGTTTCATATCGTCTGCCACCAGGCAGATTTTATATATGTTGGAAGCCACTCAGAGTGGCTGGGGCAACACAGTCAGATGGGCATGGTAATAATAATAATAATAATAATAATAATAATAATAATAATAATAATAATAATAATTCTAGGTCACATGTGGGGAGGTGGTCCTTCACAGGAGCAGAAGGTGCCCTTGGGCTCGAATCCTGCTTCCCGAATTCCCACAAGCATCTGGTTGGCCACTGTGAGAACATGATGCTGGAGCAGACGAGCCAATGGCCTGGTCCCACAGGCTGTTCTTAGCTTCTGACAATTCCCAGAGTTCCCTGGGAAGAGGTTTGCTTGCTGGACCAGCTGGGTACTCAAGTAGCTTCTCATCTCCCCATATTAGGAGATGGCAATTTGACTGAGCTTGCAAATGTGGCAAAGAGCGCTGTCTTAAACAAAAGATTTTGTTTTGCAGTTTTACAGTCCTTTTGGCCTGTATCTGCCTCCAATCAGCATTATCGGGTCACTCCGACTTCCAGTGTTTGAGGAAAAGGAGAATATTTCCCCAGCAAGCTGTCCTTCCCCACAGTTTCACTTCTGTCAACCTCTGCCACATCTTACAGAATTTTGTAGAATCTTCCCTTCGTCATCTTCTTTATCCTCCCAAAACTAAAAAGCAAAGAGAGAGAGAGAGAGAGAGAGAGAGAGAGAGAGAGAGAGAGAGAGAGAGAGCTTTAGCATTTCCTTGTAGGAAACCTGTTCTGATCCCTTGAGGTTTCTTTCACCTCACCAAACTCTTCTTCCATATCTTTTCATTTCCTCCCCTGTCTTGCGACAGTGACGAACTCCTCTGTGCAGCGGCTTCCCGCCTTACCTGCACTTATTGCCTCACCGCTGCGAGCTTTACGACCTGTGAAATTGGCTTAAGTATCGATCGGTTGTCCTTGTTTACAATGGCGAAGGCAAGAAAGGGAGCATTTCCGCCTGCCTGCGTTGCAACTTGGAGGAGACCCACTGCAAGGCCTGAGCTGAATGCTCGCCGGTCACTTTGCCTGTTCCTTCGTCTTGATTTACCAGGCTGTCAGGAGTGGCGGTGGAGGGAGAGGGAGAGGAATAGGAATCAGTGCAGCGCATGCAATACTCCAGCAAGGAGATAATGCCTGGCTAGGTTAAATATAACTAGCTAGAGAGCAAAGAAGAGCTCCTTGCTGTGATCGTAGCATCATAGAATTGTAGAGTTGGAAAGGGCCCTGAGGACCAGGGCCGTCTTACCCATAGGCGCTAGGGGTACAGGGCACCCGGGGGCTGGCTCTCAGGGGCGCAAGGCTGAGAGTCCAGGGCCTGAGAGTTGAGTCCGGGAAAGAGCCCGCCCGTTGGTCAGAGCACTGCGACGGTCTCTTCTGCTGCAGGTGGCTCTGCACCTCGAGTTAGGGGGTGACCGAGACAGCGAGACACTGAGGCAGCCGGCCGACTCTGCCCTCCTGCGCACCTGGGACTGGGCAACGGGGAGGGGGTGCCGGGCGGATCTTTGCACCCCAGCGCCGCATATGCTTAGACAGCCCTGCTGAGGACCATCTACTCCAATGCCCTGCAATGCAGGAATATGCACCTGTCCCGTACGGGGATCAAACCTGCAACCGTGGTATTATCAGCACCACACTCTATCCAACAGAGCACATGATAGTGCTAGGGAGTCTCTGGCCACACGAGGTCCTCCATGGTGTCTTCCGAGTCTCAGGATGGCAAGGCCCTATCCTCTGGCCAGAGAAGTGGTGGGGAGACACTGTCTCACTGGCCCTGCAGGCTCATGGGATGGCATGTCATAGAATCATAGAATCGTAGAGTTGGAAGAGACCACAAGGGCCATCCAGTCCAACCCCCTGCCGAGCAGGAAACACCATCAAAGCATTCTTGACATATGCCTGTCAAGCCTCTGCTTAAAGACCTCCAAAGAAGGAGACTCCACCACACTCCTTGGCAGCAAATTCCACTGCCGAACAGCTCTTACTGTCAGGAAGTTCTTCCTAATGTTTAGGTGGAATCTTCTTTCTTGAAGTTTGAATCCATTGCTCCGTGTCCGCTTCTCTGGAGCAGCAGAAAACAATCTTTCTCCCTCCTCTATATGACATCCTTTCATATATTTGAACATGGCTATCATATCACCCCTTAACCTTCTCATCTCCAGGCTAAACATACCCAGCTCCCTAAGCCGTTCGTCATAAGGCATCATTTCCAGGCCTTTGACCATTTTCGTTGCCCTCTTCTGGACACGTTCCAGCTTGTCAGTATCCTTCTTGAACTGTGGTGCCCAGAACTGGACACAGTACTCCAGGTGAGGTCTGACCAGAGCAGAATACAGTGGTACTATTACTTCCCTTGATCTAGATGCTATACTCCTATTGATGCAGCCCAGAATTGCATTGGCTTTTTTAGCTGCTGCATCACACTGCTAATGCCCTGTGTGCCCTTTCCCTACTGTTTTGGAGACCTCCGCTTCAACACCCAGAGATGATCCTGACTCCTAGACCCTGGCAAAGCCAGCCCTGGGATCTGCTCTCTTGCTCTCCTGCAGCTCCTCCAGGCCAAAGGAAGGGGGCTCACAATCCGTCCTTTCCCTTATCAGCAAGCAGGCCGGTCACCTAGCGACCCCTTAGCACGATTTTGTAAACGTGCCTAACCCCCGCAAAATCTGATGCATTTATTTTCCTGGTCGAGAGCACCAGCTCCGTACCTGGATAATCCATCATTTTAATTGCTTTCCTGAAAGCACAGCCATCAGAGCCTGTAGGGCTGCCGGCTTACTGTCCTGCACAGCTGGAATGTGGGGCATGTGTGTGCGCCTTCTAAAAGCACACAGATTCTGTTTGCATGTTACACAGAGGGGTACTATGCCTGCAAAGTGTTGGGTAGCATTAAAACAGAGCGGGGATTGAGTGGCTTCCAGTATTTCTCTTCAAATATGCTACAGATGCCAGGGCTAGGAAACTCCATGGGTTCTCCCCTTCCCCATGTTATCCTCACAACTACCCTGCGAGGTAGGTTGGCCTGAGAGGTGGTGACCGGCCCTAGATCTCCCTCCTTGAGCATTCCCAGGCCTGAGAAAGGATGTGAACCCTGGGCTCCTGGGACCTATGCCCACCCTAGTCTGCTACAGGGAGCACATATCCGCTTCTTATTGCTGGCATCTGTCTGTCTCATGAGACAATGGAGTGTGCCTCCAGGGGTGAAGTCAAACCACTACATTAGCAGTGCCGAAGTGACCTCCCTGGGGCACAAGCCTGGGCAGTCGTTATGGGGGTCCTGGGATCCTCAGATGACATGAGCCCTACCCCCCCCCACACACTCCATAGCTGCCAAGTCTCCCGTATTCCCCGGGAAACCCCTGTTTTTCCAGCTGCTCCCAGCCAAAAAAATGGATTTTTTTGTTTTTTCATGGTTTATTCTGGTGCGGCGGCCATTTTGGAACTGGGCAGAGCATGCTCAGAAGCGACTTTTGATGCTGCTCTGCCCAGTTCCAAAATGGCACACTTCTGGTGTGGCAGCTATTTTGGAACTGGGCAAAGCAGCATCAAAAGTCACTTCTGAGCATGCTTAGCCCAGTTACAAAATGGCGGCAGCGCTACTTCAGGTCTGCTACTTCCGGTCCGATCCCTTATTTTTCAAGAAGGAACTTGGCAGGTATGCCCCACTCAGTGTCACTAATGTGGTCCAAAGGAAAGCAGAGCAAGATGTTTGACGCCAGCTTAGCTGCAGGAGTTGCTGGAAGGAGGTATACAAGGCACCATCCAACCATCTTAGGGTCTCCAGATTTGTGTAGGATTTACTCCTGAGCCCTTTTTTTTCCTCCCGAAGATGTCCCACAAGGCAGCAGAAGATTAGGATCAGAGATTTCCTTTTCCTAGATAAGCGACCTTCCCAGGTTGACAAGCCCCACTTGCCCCTCACTTCCCTCCACAGCATGTGCAGAAGCCACCTTCCTGACTGTTGGGTCCACTGTCTTGTCCGCTCAATACGCCGGAGCCTGACCTTGCATGCAGGGGAAGTCCCTAACTCATTGAGGGTTAGAGACCCATCAGCTACCTTCACCTGGTTTAGCTGGCCAGTCAAAGCCATTCCCAGGGTGTGTAGCCACTGTCACATGTTGACAGCTTCTAGGAGCCACAGGTGAGACTTGAGTGCAGGGTGGGGAGGACCAGAGGTGGACAAGCTACCCTAGAAGGAGATTATGTGTCCCGCAACAGAGGTGCTACCCCTCTCCCAACACCCCATACACCCCACACAGACATCCACTAGGGATTATTAAAAGAGTGGCACAGAGCAGGGATGCTCAGGAAACACACCGGCGCCACTCCTCAAAAGCAAGAACCCAGTGGTGATGCTTGATGTTCCAGCCTTGCGAAAGAACAGTGTGCAGCTGTGGGTGGAAAGGGGGGCAGTAACTTTCCGAGGAGGCTAAAATGCCATGGGGCACGGCGCTGGCGTCAATCGGCCCCCTAAGCGTGGAGATTATGAGAGCGGCTCATCTGCAGCCTTGAAGATAACGCCGGATCTCTTCCACTCAGTTGCCATGGCATGCTTCTTACCGTTCCCCTTTGTTCAAACAGCTCTGTGGGTTATTTAAGATAATGGTTGATAAATCCCTGCGACCTGGTTGGCTGGCTTTTCTCCTTTTTTTCCATTTCCTTTCTATTTATTTATTATTTTTGCTCGGCAATCTGCTTGTAACGCACTCAGACAATAGTGACTTTTATTTCTTCCTTTCTTCTATAGCTGGAAATCAGTTGGCATCAAGAATCTAGGGGAGGGGGAGCAGCGGCTCTACTGTTAGGCAAAGTGAAGTGATGGCCTCAGACGGCAGGTGCTGGGGGAGGCAGCAGGCCCCTGGCTGATTCGCCAGGCCCACGTTCCCCTTGGTTGGGGAACAAAGCTGTGTCTCTGTAGTTTAATACGTTCTTCTCTGTCTGCTTCACTGGATGGCTTCACTGGCTACTGGGGTGTCCTCTTCATTCCACGCATACCCAATTTTGGGAGCACTGCACACCCAACTTGGGGGTGGGGTCACCCTGAGCTGCAGGAGAAAAAACAGCCTTGGAGCAATCTGCACATTAAACAAGGGCATCCAGTGAGACTGGCCTCCAAGGTCACCCAGTGAGAGCTTTGCAGCCAAGTGCAGATTTGAACCCCGGTCTCTCCCTGGCGCTACGCCACGCTGGCTCCCTTTAAGGGCCCAAAGAGTTGTTAGGAACTAGAGTTCCCAGCACCCTCAACAGCTCCCGAGGCGCCCTTGTCCTCAGCCGACTTCCCTTCTTGTCCAGCTGCAGAGCTACAGCTGTTTCACATCCCTTCTGCCTTGGAAGGAGGAGAAATCTTATCTTATCTTTCTCGCAATGGGATCTTTCTGTAACGGGAGGCTTTTTATTGCCGTTTAAAGAAACACAATAACATTCCTCTGAATATTAAGCATTTGAGATGGGGGTGCCTGTTCTGCTCCTGTTTTTCTTTTCTTTTCTTTCGCTACAGCCCCGGAGTTTTGATCTAAAGCGAATGAGAAAACACGGTTTAAAATATGCTATAAAATAGATCTTTGTTTCCCACTATGTTTATGAAGGCAGCGGGGAAGCAATTTTCCCTGTCACCTGTAAACAGGAGATGGATGGCTTTGTTTCTCGGATGATAGTGATCTAAGGAGGGAGAATGGGAATCACTTCACTAAGGAAGGTCTTTATCAGTAAGCACTGATGTCTTACAAACCCTTTTTAAAAAAGAAAGAAAAAAGAAAGAAAAACTCTTATTTCAGCTCACCAAACTAGCTAAATTCATCCAATACATTAACTCTTGAGCACCATACTATTTTTCCGCTCTCCAGATTTGGTGGGATCATAGCATTGTAGAGTTGGGAAGGGACCCTGAGGGTGATTTAGTCCAACCCCCTGCAATGCAGGAATCTCAACTAAAGCATCCATGATTAGGGAGCTGGGTATGTTTAGTCTGGAGAAGAGAAGGTTAAGGGGTGATATGATAGCCATGTTCAAATATATGAAAGGATGTCATATGGAGGAGGGAGAAAGATTGTTTTCTGCTGCTCCAGAGAAGCGGACACGGAGCAATGGATTCAAGCTACAAGAAAGAAGATTCCACCTAAACATTAGGAAGAACTTCCTGACAGTAAGAGCTGTTCAGCAGTGGAATTTGCTACCAAGGAGTGTGGTGGAGTCTCCTTCTTTGGAGGTCTTTAAGCAGAGGCTTGACAGGCATATGTCAAGAATGCTTTGATGGTGTTTCCTGCTTGGCAGGGGGTTGGACTGGATGGCCCTTGTGGTCTCTTCCAACTCTATGATTCTATGATTCTATGATGGATAGCCATCCAACCTCCAGTGAAGTCTCCAGTGAAGGAACTCTGTGATGTTTGGTCTGACTGTGAACAGACAGGAGAATTACTTACTGCCCCTGCAGGCTAATGACTACAAACCCCATGGTGCAGTTCAGCCGCGAGGAGGGGGGTAGGGAAGCACAAGGCACCCAAATAAAATAATCAGAATTCTGCATGTCATGGGAAAGATAGATAATCTTTAATGAAATGGAGCCAGGGGTGACTCCAAGGGGTAGGAGGTGTTCCCCCGATGTTTTCTGCTCACCAGGTTCATTCTCTGAGCTTTCAGTCACAGGTCATTAAAATGTGGAGGACTTTTGGCCCTCCAGATGTTGCTGAACTGCAACTCCTGCCATCACTGCTTGCTGGGCCTAGTGGGAGTTCAGCAACATCTGGGAGGCCAAAGATTCCTCACACCTGCCCTATGGAATGGATATTATACTGTATGTGGTCCCTAAAAATAGCCTTTCAACCGCTTTGCTTGTGTGAACTCAAATAATAGCTAAGGAAGACATGATACAGTGGAACCTTGGTTTTCGAACGTGATGCGCTCCAGAAGTCCATTTGACTTCTGAAACGTTCAAAAACTGAGATCAAGGGGTGGCCAACAAGTTCAATGGGGAAAATTGAGAAATGCACCTCAGAAGCCATTCGACCTCTGAGGTGCGCTCGAAAATGGAAGCATTCACTTCCGGGTTTTTGGCGTTCGGCTTCCGAATGTTTCAGAAGCCGAACGCCAAAAACCCGGAAGTGAATGCTTCCGTTTTCAAAAGCACCACACACACACACACACACACACACACACCATTAGAAGTGTGGCTATAATGCTATAAATCAGAGCCAGCTAAGTGTAATGGAAGGGTTATTCCACAAAGCATATAATTTTGGGAACTCACTGCCACAAGATGCAGTGAGGGGGTCACAGACTTAGGTAATTTTAGAGGGGGTTCGGACAAGTTCACCACAGATTATTAGAAATCATCACTGAATGGAGCCTCATTGATCAGTGGCAGTACAGTGGAACCTCGGTTTATGAACACCTCGGTTTATGAATTTTCGGTTTATGAACGCCGCAGACCCATCTGGAACGGATTAATTCACTTTCCATTACTTTTAATGGGAAAGTTCGCTTCAGTTTATGAACGCTTCAGTTTATGAACAGACTTCCGGAACCAATTACACCCATGTTTCAGTTTATGAACGCTTCAGTTTAAGTACTTCACAGACCCGTCTGGAACGGATTAATCCACTTTCCATTACTTTCAATGGAAAAGTTCGCTTCAGTTTATGAACGGTTACTCCGTGGACCGTCTGGAACGGATTAATCCACTTTCCATTACTTTCAATGGGAAAGTTCGCTTCAGTTTATGAACGCTTCAGTTTATGAACAGACTTCCGGAACCAATTGTGTTCATAAACCGAGGTACCACTGTATACGTCTAAGTACCAGGTGCTGAAGGACAGCGACAGAAGGACCCTTCACACCCTTCTCCTTAAGAAGTCTGAAGGCATCCGGCTGGCCCTTGTTGGAACTTGGTCTGATCTACCAGGGCTCTTCTTCTTGCATCCTTAAGGGCGGCCCTGAGACCAACAGAGTAGGAAACAGTTCTGCCCCATGGGACCCAATGCGCTGGGAGGGTCTGCCTCCTAAATCCCATTGAAATGAAGGGGGGTGCTGTGGAGCAGAGTTGGCACACAGAAGAAGTGTTGGGGGAAAAGAAAGGGTTTAATTTTGCTAGTGAACGATTACTGAGCCACAGGAGAGCTGTAGCTCAGGGGCAGAGCAAATGTTTTACCAGCCAAGGCTCCCAGGTTCAATTCCTCCACGTACAACTGACGTTTTCGAGAGCCACTGCCTCTTATGGTAGACAATACTGAGCTGGTGGGATGCAGGCTCTGACTCAGTTTAAGGAAGCTTCCTGTATCCCATCTCCCATCTCTCCCTTGCTTTGATCTTGGCTGAGGAGGGCGGGGGGGGGTCAAAGAGGACCCAGGATCTGCTACCACAAAGCTGTACCCGACGCAATAAATTGAGGAAGGTGCCCACATCCAGACCAGCCTAGCCGTGCTAACAGAAAGTGCTCAAGCGGAATAAAGATCAATAATTCTGCCACAGAAGGTGATTAGGAAAACTCCTTCTGGCAGCCGGGTTCCATTTAATTTAATTAGGGAGTCTGGCCACAAGGTTCCTAAAGGTTGGGCTGTAGAGGAGGAAGGGAAAGTGAGGGATTGTTTAGAGAGGGGGGGGAAACAAGGTTGCTTCAAGTTGAGATGCCCCAGGAGGCAAGGAGGGTTGCTTTCGGCCCTCAGGGTGTTGGCCCACATTTTTCTGCATAAACTGCCCCTGGCAACTTTATGACAGAGGTGGGGGCATGGGCATAGGCAGGGGGGGCAGCTGTTCAGGTCAAGCAATCATTGCGGCCTTGTTGCCTAAGGAGATTATTATGATTTGGGGACTTTTTGCTTTGCAAATGATGGGGCCTTGAGTTATTTAAAGCAGTTAAGTAGGAAGTCGCCAATGGATAATAAGAGCCCCGTTCAATCGGAGCTCATTTGAAGCAGAGAGTTAAACTGTCCCTTGAATCAAAAGCTGCTCAGAGTACCCTTTGGAGGGGAGGAGGGAGGACTAATAATTGGCTCTCTTCATCAGATGGACATTTAAACGGTGCCAAGTTTAGCATGGAGGCTTGGACTGGGGAATTATTCCTTTTTCCACCCACCACCATTCCCAATTTGGCTTTGCATTCCGATGAAGTCTCTGTTGATTGCCTGGAGTTCCATCTTCCAACAGAAGGGTTGGTTTATGAAAGTGGACCGGACACAGTGGGAAAAGTTATATGCCACCTGGTAGGCAGGTGTAGCCAAACCCTCTCGGTCTAAAGCCACTGGAGGTTGTGGAAGGAATTTTAAATCTTTCTCCGTTTGGGCCTCTTGGAGGCATGCAACCCTGTCTCCTTGAATAAAGACGCAATGTTCTTCAACCTTGGCTTCTCAGATAGTGCTGGACTACAACTCCCATCGTCCCTGGCCATTAGTTAAGCTGGCTGGGGCTGATGGATGTGAAATCTAACAACACCCAGGGAAGTTGTTAAACAGGATCTAGAGGTCTTAGTGGACCACAAACTCAGCATGAGTCAACAGTGTGATGCAGCAGCAAAAACAAAAACAAAAAAAAAAGCGAATGCTCTCCTAGGCTGCATCAACAGAAGTCTAGTGTCCAGATCAAGGGAAGTCATAGTACCACTCTATTCTGCCTTGGTCAGACCACACCTGGAGTACTGTGTCCACTTCTGGGCACCACAATTTTAGAAGGATATTGACAAGCTGGAACGTGTGCAGAGGAGGGCAACCAAGACGGCCAAGGGTCTGGAAACCAAACCTTAGGAGGAACAGTGGAGGAATCTGGGACAGAGAAGACTGAGGGGAGATATGAGAGACATCTTCAAATATCTCAAGCGCTGTCACTTGGAAGAGGGAGCGAGCTTGTTTTCTCCTGCTCTGGCGGGTAGGACTCGAATCAGTGGCTTCAAGTTACAAGAAAGGAGATTCTAACTCAACATCAGGAAGAACTTTCTGACACTAAGTACTGTTTGACAGTGGAACAGTCTCCCTTGGGAGGTTGTGGACTCTCCTTCCTTGGAGGTTTTTAAGCAGAGGTTGGGTGGCCATCTGTCATGGAGGCTTCAGCTGAGATTCCTGCACTGCAGGGGGTTGGACTGGATGACCCTTGGGGTACCCCCCAACTCTGCAAATCTATGGTTCTAAGTTCCATTAGAGGTCTTGGTGATCAGCTGCCTAATCCTCAATTGGAGCCACCTAAGCTAATGGCCACCCTTGCCTCTGCTGGCTGTTGATTCCATTGTTCTTTGAAGAAGCATTGTCTCTTGAATATCCTTTGCATGTGGCTAAGAAAAAACAGAGCAGGAATCTTGTAACTGCAGCTCTTGTGCAATGTTAATGAAACCTAATGGGATCTTGCTGTCCTCTAAACCTGTTCCCACCCAAGCGTTAAGTGAACATTCATTAAGGAGAGCTTCGGGAGTCCTTGCTTGGCTGGAAGAGATCTAGGTCCCTATCTGCACTTTATGCCATTAAACCACTTTGAACAAGCATGGCTTCCCCAAAAGGATCCTGGGAACTGCAATTGGCTAAGGGTGCCAAGAGTTGTTTGGAGACTCCTGTTCCACCCGCAGAGCTACAGTTCCCAGAAAGGTTTAACAGTCAATGGCTCTTCCCAGGGAACTGACCAGAACCCTGCTAATGATCCCCACCCCATTCCTGTCTCCCAACACTGTCTCCCATTCAACCCCGGTGTTGTTGTGTGGTTCCTACATATTGATGTTACCCAAACAGCATGTGATGGAGGCACGGGGACTCAGAAGGCAGCTACAGAATCAGTCCCTGCTTATGTAGCTCTTTGAGGTTCATGCAGTGAGTAGTGGGAAAGAAGGAATGCTTAATGGAAAGCCATAAGCCAACCCAGTAAGATGTGACACCATGGCCAATTTCTGCCATGCTGTTTCAAGCTGCTGTCCAAGGTGCTGAACCCTTCCAAAGCCATCCTTGAGCTTTCTCGTTCAAACTCGGGTGGGGAACCTTTGCCAACCCTCCTAGGCAACCTTCTGGTGGCCTTATGTCAGTGGTGGGCAGCCAGATGCAAGATGTGGGTGGAGCTGCAGATATGATTCTTTCCCTTTCTACTGTCAGCTATGTTTCATACATGCAGAAGTCAGAGCTTTCTGTGTGTACACATCTGCCCATCATCCATCCAGGCAAACAAAGAGGCATGATCACAGTTCAAATACATATTCCAGCCAGGCGAAAACACTCAATGAGAGCTTGGAGCAAGGCTGGAGACAGGCATGGTGTGGGGGAAAGTCCTGAGGGCCAGATTTGTTGTTTGTTGTTGTTTAGTCGTTTAGTCGTGTCTGACTCTTTGTGACCCCATGGACCATAGCACGCCAGGCACTCCTGTCTTGCACCGCCTCCCGCAGTTTGGTCAGACTCATGTTGGTAGCTTCGAGAACACTGTCCAACCATCTCGTCCTCTGTCGTCCCCTTCTCCTTGTGCCCTCAATCTTTCCCAACATCAGGGTCTTTTCCAGGGAGTCTTCTCTTCTCGTGAGGTGGCCAAAGTATTGGAGCCTCAGCTTCACGATCTGTACTTCCAGTGAGCACTCAGGGCTGATTTCCTTCAGAATGGATAGGTTTGATCTTCTTGCAGTCCATGGGACTCTCAAGAGTCTCCTCCAGCAACACAATTCAAAAGCATCAATTCTTCGGCGATCAGCCTTCTTTATGGTCCAGCTCTCACTTCCATACATCACTACTGGGGAAACCATAGCTTTAACTATACGGACCTTTGTAGGTAAGGTGATGTCTCTGCTTTTTAAGATGCTGTCTAGGTTTGTCATTGCTTTTCTCCCAAGAAGCAGGCGTCTTTTAATTTCGTGACTGCTGTCACCATCTGCAGTGATCAAGGAGCCCAAGAACGTAAAATCTCTCACTGCCTCCATTTCTTCCCCTTCTATTTGCCAGGAGGTGATGGGACCAGTGGCCATGATCTTGGTTTTTTTGATGTTGAGCTTCAGACCATATTTTGCACTCTCCTCTTTCACCCTCATTAAAAGGTTCTTTAATTCCTCCTCACTTTCTGCCATCAAGGTTGTGTCATCTGCATACCTGAGGTTGTTGATATTTCTTCCGGCAATCTTAATTCCAGGGCCAGATACAGAGCCCTAAAGGGCCACATTCAATCTGGGAGCCTCAGGATCCCCACCTGCCATTAATGAAGAAGAATTATGTGGTGCTCATGTGCTTTGCTGCCAGATCAGACTCACCCTATGTTGCGGGAGAGGCGGGGCACGGAAAGGCTGGGAGACAGGAAGGGGAAGGTCATTCCATAGCAAATAAAATTGATCACCTCGTTGCTCTGACTGATAAGCAAACTTTGGCCAAAGGTCATGGCAAAGATGAAGACACGGCGCCTTTTCCAGCCTTCAGGTGCAGAGAGACTTTGTTCCTGCTACATTTGGTCTCTCTACAGTTCCTTCCTTTGGCCGAAGCTGAGTGGTGGTTTGCAAACTGCCTCCCTTTCTGACATGCCTCAGGCCACTCATTCTGGTCCTGCTGTAGGTTTGAGTCCTGACACCCATGCCAACAGAAGCAACTTCAGTGCTGGGAGTCACCCACCTCTCATTTTATGCCTTTCAGTCTCTGAGTGGCGCCTTAAACGCCTCATTCCAGCTTCTCGTAAGTTAATTTCTCCACCCAGCAAAATGCAATCACAAATTTGCCGGCTGTGTTTGCCTCGTCTGTCTTGTTCTCCCAATTGCTGGATTCCCTCGGCTCTCCCCATTACACTTAAAGGCTGATGGATTTCAGTCCGAGGCGAGGTGTTCATTTGCTCAGTACTAGGAACCTCTGCCGAAAGAAAGGAGATCAGAGACAAATCAAAGAGGAGCTGGACAAAAGCCTTTAAGAGTCCTCAGGATTGGGCTCAGTTCTGCAGCTGATCATTACACACACACACACACACACCCCGCCTGCCCTGTAGCCTTCTGGAGTTTGAGAATTTACATTCCAGTGAAGTCCTCTTCAACTTCAAAAAGATATTTGCCTTTGAACATCCAGCCTGCAGCTGATTCAAACCCAGAAGCTCAGGGGTGGATCATTACAGCCATTTTGATCCCCCTTCTGATCTGCAAAATGTGTGTGTGTGTGTGTGTGTGTGTTTCCTGCAAATTGGTCAACTCTCAGGTCCCATATACATTTTCTCACCCATCCGTCTAGGGTGTCAAAAAGTGCTCCAATGTCATGACTGCCTGTTGTGCGCATGTGGGTGGTAGATCAGAAATAGGATATGGATTTTTTAACCTGTGTTATCTCAAGGATTTGAGGCACACCAGACTATTAAAATAAGGCCGCCTCAGTGCGAGAGGGAGAAAAGACACAGCAGAATGAAATACACGCATATCTACAAAAACGGTGCGTCTGATCAGATGATACTGAATCATCTGATTCAGTCCCTGCTTCTTCTTCCAAAGGCTAAATGCAGCTTTGGAAAGAGGGGATTTGAGACATGGAAATGATGTAATGGGGAGGGTTAAGCCCCACTCCCCTCATGTCACAGCCCCAATCCAAATCAGAGCAAGGTACAGCTGATTTTCATGAAGGACAAAGACTTTGGGTGATCAGAAGATGGAGCACCCAAATCACTTCTAGGTTGGCCCTAAACCGGGGCTGGGGAACCTTTGTGGGGGCCCCCCAGCAGGTGTCCCTGAACTACAACTCCCATCAGTCCCAGCTAGCATAGCCAGTAGCTAGGGATGATGGGAGTTGTAGTCCAGCAGCTTCTGAAGGTGATATTGTAAGAGAAATCTGACTCACGTTTCTCTGCCATGACCTTGGCTTGTTTAACAAAGTCTTGCCTTGCCTTTTCTTTTCTTTTCCTTATCGGTCGTGCGTTACAGCAGGTCAAACCTACAGGCATCTGTTTGGCCACTGTGAGAACAGAATTCTGGACTAGACGGGCCATTGGCCTGATCCTGCAGGCTCTACTTATGTTCTTTATAGGCTACAATGTGAGCAAATTTAATCCAAGCTGCTGAATTATGGTCCATCCCACAGAAGGTGAGCCAGGGCGCACTTTGGTAACCTTTTGTAATGTGGCACCCCGTGTGAGGCCATAATCTGGTGCCCCAAAATAGTTCTTCTCATTTATGGAGTTTCTCAATTTTGTGCTCAGGTAGGGGAACTGCCCACACCACCTTAAGAAGAAGAGAAGAAGAAGAAGAAGAGTTTGGATTTGATATCCCGCTTTATCACTACCTGAAGGAGTCTCAAAGCAGCTAACATTCTCCTTTCCCTTCCTCCCCCACAACAAACACTCTGTGAGGTGAGTGAGGCTGAGAGACTTCTAAGAAGTGTGACTAGCCCAAGGTCACCCAGCAGCTGCATGTGGAGGAGCGGAGACGCGAACCCGGTTCCCCAGATTAGGAGTCTACCGCTCTTAAGCACTACACCACACTGGCTCTCCTTAAATCCATCACTGGTTTTGCCTCACCTGGAATCCCAGTTCCAGATAACATGCATTGAAGATGAATTTGGAGGTGCTTCATTCTGTCCAGTACTTGCAGGCTTTTCTCTTTATTTGCAGTCAACAGAGCATTATAACTTTTTACAACAATTAGCAATGAACAACGTTAATAAAAACTGAAAAATACAAAACTATATTATTATTACTGCCACAGCTAATTTATTAATCGCTTTCTAAACTACTGTCCCATGGAGATTTATGCATAAAATGATTTTTTAAAAAACCATTTAAGAGAGCAGAAACAAAACACACATTTAAAACCAAAGCAAAAGTCTTAAGAAGTGGGAATTCATGGTAAAGGAGGACCATTTATCCAGCTGTAATGCTAAACTATATGCATCCATAAATCAGGCGATCCTTAATCGTCTAATATGGATGGCCATATTAAAAAACATTGTCACTCTTTCTGTGACTGACTTATTGGAGCCCTGAAGCAAAGTAGTCATGAGAGACTCAAAGGAGCAGCCAGGGAGGGATGGAATAATGGGATATATTAAATCTTCCCCAACCCCTTGATAAAAAAACTGCAGTATAAAAGGGACGAGCAGGAGAGACTCAAACTGAGCTTTGTTATAAGGGCAGCCTCTGTTGATCACTGGGGTTTTATTGCTTCTGCCGTCTAGTAAATTAGGAAGGAGAACATTTAAACTTGCCAAAGAAAAGGGCTTTCCTGTGTTTAGAGGTAGTTAACCATGCCAAGTGTACCATTCCATCTTTGCAGGGGAGACATGGTAACACCAGTGACTGAAAGGGAACAGGATCCCCATATAGTTCCTTGAAACTCTTGAAAATCCATATCCAGTAGCCTCTGTTTAGATCAGAGGTCAGCAGACTTTTTCAGCAGGGGGCCCTCAGACCTTGGGGGGGCGGTGGACTATATTTGGGGGGGTGAACGAATTCCTATGCCCCACAAATAACCCAGAGATGCATTTTAAATAAAAGGACACATTCTACTCATGTAGTAGAGTAGATTTCTGGACCATCCGCAGGCTGGATTTAAAAGGCAATTGGGCCGGATCCGGCCCTCAGGCCTTAGTTTGCCTACCCATGGTTTAGATCATCGGCAAGGGATTCCCACATGGCAGGGTTAATTAATGTTTGCAGCCTTCTTGTCATGTTTGCAGGCATCTTTGTAACACAGAGTTGGTCTGCCAACAGGCCTGGTCCCTACAGCCAAAGGCAGACCATTGGTCAGTCTAGCTCAGTGTTAATTCAGCTGACTGGCAAGGGCTCTGCAGGGTTTTCAGGCAGGAGTCTGTCCAAGCTGCACCGAAGGCCCAGAGAAGTCAAAAGAAGATTGTGTCCATGAATACAGCCTTTAAACTCCTTTTCATTCCCAGATGTTGAGAGGTAGAATTCGCATAAGGGGCCTGTTGTCGTTGGCACCTGTTTGTCTCTGCAGACAATGAAATAGTGCACCTTGGGGGTGAGGTCAAGCTGTTGGAAGGCTGTAGCGCCTGCTGTAGCCATAGAGACTGATACAGGAGAGACATGTTTGGTTGCAGCTGGGGCAGATGAAGGCATCCCGTTGTGTTGCTGCAGATGCAACCATGGCGTTTCTTCTCTCCGCTGTCTTCGCAGCAGTCGTTTCTCCTCTGGTCACTGCTGCGGATACACGACTTGACTGCCTTTCTCCAGGCACTGCGGTCATACGTGAGGGATTCCCACATGGCAGAGTTGATGTTGCCAGCCTTTGTCTCATGTTTGCAGACATCTTTGTAATGCAGAGCAGGCCTGCCAATTGGCCTGGTGCCAGAAGCCAGCTCCCCTTGGGGATCCTGCCATCTTCTATTCAGTGGGCATGACCAAGCCGGCTTAGGTGTTGCTGAGACAGAATGTGGGCTTGGGAGAACACATCTTTGTTTGAGACTCTGTACTGATATGTGTATGCAGCACATATGGAAGGCATTGAGGCATCGCTCCTGGCGGGTATAAATTGCCCTTGACTCACTTCCATAAAGCAGCATGCTCAACACGAAAGCCCAGTAGACCTTCATTTTGGTATTGATTGCTAGCATCACATTATCCCAACCCTTTTGTAGAGGGAAGCAATTGCCATAGCTGCCTTACCAATACATTTCTCCAGCTCAGTGTCAGTGGAAAGTTTCATATCTTTGTTGTCATTTAGTCCTTTAATCGTGTCTGACTCTTTGTGACCCCATGGACCAGAGTATGCCAGGCACCCCTGTTTTCCACTGCCTCCCGCAGTTTGGTCAAACTCATGTTCGTAGCTTCGAGAACACTGTCCAACCATCTCATCCTCTGTCGTCCCCTTCTCCTTGTGCCCTCCATCTTTCCCAACATCAGGGTCTTTTCCAGGGAGTCTTCTCTTCTCATGAAGTGGCCAAAGTATTGAAGCCTCAGCTTCAGGATCTGTCCTTCCAGTGAGCACTCAGGCCTGATTTCCTTAAGAATGAATAGGTTTGATCTTCTTGCAGTCCACGGGACTCTCAAGAGTCTCTTCCAGCACCATAATTCAAAAGCATCAATTCTTCGGCGATCAGCCTTCTTTATGGTCCAGTTCTCACTTCCATACATCACTACTGGGAAAACCATAGCTCAGGCATCCCCAAACTGCGGCCCTCCAGATGTTTTGGCCTACAACTCCCATGATCCCTAGCTAGCAGAACCAGTGGTCAGGGAAGATGGGAATTGTAGTCCAAAACATCTGGAGGGCCAAAATTTGGGGATGCCTGCCATAGCTTTAACTTTACAGACCTTTGTCGGCAAGGTGATGTCTCTGCTTTTTAAGATGCTGTCTACATTTGTTTTTGTTGGCAGGGATACTGGAGTGAATTGCCGGTTCCTGCTCCAGGTGGATCATGTTTAGTGAAAACTCTCCACTATGACCTGTCCGTCTTGGGTGGCCCTGCACGGCATAGCTCATTGCTTCTCTGAGTTATTCAAGTCCCTTTACCACAGCAAGGCAGTGATCCATGAAGGATCTTTATTTATGTATAAAGAGGACCACCTCTTCCCATATGAACCTACCCGGCCCTTGAGATCATCTTCTGAGGCCCTCCTTTGTGAGCCTCCTCCTCAAGAAGTCTGGAGGGTGGCAACACGCGAATGGGGCCTTCTCTGCAGTGGCTCCCCGTCTGTGGAATGCTCTCCCCAGGGAAGTTTGCCTGGCGCCTTCATTATATACCTTTAGGTGCCAGGCAAAAACGTTCCTTTTTAACCCGGCCTTTGGTTGATCCAGTTTACATCCTATGCCCTTTTAAAATGCGGTGGGGGGGTATTTGGTTGCTGTTTTTGTTTTTATTAGGTATTTTGTGGTTTTTTCTGTTGATTTTATTCTGTTAACTGCCATGAGACCCCAGGGTATAGGGTGGTATATAAATTCAATAATAATAATAATAATAATAATAATAATAATAATAATAATAATTCACTCAAAACATCCAAGTTTAAAAAATTTTCGTGTTAGCTTTTTATGGTGACATCTGTGCTGGAAACATTTGGGAAGTACAAAAGCTGGTGGAAAGTTAACTTCTGATCCACGCATGAGCCGTGGAGGTGCAGATCAGGTCGGCTCATATCAGAATTGCTGAACAGCCAATTCATCACACATCCTTGGATCTAATCCTCTCTAGCAATGTGGCGGAAGGCAACTCTGCTCCCCTGCGGATATCACCTTGGCGGTGGTTGCCTCTAACCACTGTCTGTTCCCCACCTCCCTTCCCAGAGCAGGATGGAGAAAATTAAGTTTTCCATTTAAGTGAGCACGCGGTAGTAATGCGAACTGAAATAATTCGGAGGCAAGCCAGCCTTGGTTTGATCCTTTTAAACTGGTGTAATAGCTCACTGCTGTTTCTTGGGGAATAAACGTCATCTGCAATGAATCTGTGGCATTCTCTTTGCCTTCGAGCCCAGTAGTAAGAGCCGGAGCTAAGCGCAGATATTCTTAGTGGGAGACACACACCACTCCAACATTTCTCCGATGAAAATGGGTGCATCCTATTCCATACCTTCCAACATTTCTCCGATGGAAATAGGGACGTCCTAAGGAAAAGCAGGAGGGACCCAGGTGGCGCTGTGGTTAAACCACTGAGCCTAGGGCTTGCTGATCAGAAGTTCGGCGGTTCGAATCCCTGTGACGGGGTGAGCTCCCGTTGCTTGGTCCCAGCTCCTGCCAACCTAGCAGTTCGAAAGCACATCAAAATGAAAGTAGATAAATAGGAACCGCTACAGCGGGAAGGTAAACGGCGTTTCCATGTGCTGCTCTGGTTTGCCAGAAGCGGCTTTGTCATGCTGGCCACATGACCTGGAAGCTATACGCCGGCTCCCTCGGCCAATAATGCGAGATGAGCGCGCAACCCCAGAGTCGGTCACGACTGGACCTAATGGTCAGGGGTCCCTTTACCTTTTAAGGAAAAGCAGGATATTCCAGGATCAAATAAGAAACCTTAAATCCAGGACTGCCCCTGGAAAATAGGGACACTTGGAGGGTCTGTAGACAGACCCACTATACCTGAAGGAGCATCTCACCCACATCGTTCTTCCTAGACACTGAGGTCCAGCTCCGAGGGCCTTCTGGCGGTTCCCTCACTGTGAGAAGTGAGGTTACAGGGAACCAGGCAGAGGGCCTTCTCGGTGGTGGCGCCTGCCCTATGGAGCGGTCTCCCGTGAGATGTCAAGGAGATAAACAAATTTATTTTTAGAAGACATCTGAAGGCAGCCCTGTTTAGGGAAGTTTTTAATGTGTGACATTTTAAAGTATTTTTAATCTTTTGTTGGAAGCCGCCCAGAGTGGCTGGGGAAACCAGCAGGGTATAAATATATTATTATTATTATTATTATTATTATTATTATTATTATTATTATCATCATCATCATCACATAGTACTGGAATGTAGGATCCCCCGACAACTGCATTACTGCAATGCACTCTATGTGGGGCTTCCCTTGTGTTTGATCCGAAAGCTGCAGTTAGTGCAGAATGCTGCGACACAATTGCTGACAGGCGTGGGGGCTTTAAAGTTTATGGTTTTAAAGTTTACAGTTTTAAAGTGGGGTTTTTAAAGTACGGTTGTGGTGTTCTCTCGATTCTATTGTCTTATCTTTTTGTAAACCGCTTTGGGAGTTTGTTATAATAAATAAGCAACAATAAACAAACAAACAACAGCATAAATTGGCAGCACATTCAAGACACACAGAACACAAACTTCCTCTGCACGAAGCATAATTAACTTGTGCCAATAATTTCCCCAAACTCCTGTAACAACCCCTTGGTTTAGATGGGTTTTGACCAGAGAGCTAGCCACATTCGTGGAATCAATTCTGTTCCTGGACACCTGCCATAATAGTTCCTTATTCATCTATTTCTAGAAATATTTCTATTCTGCTCATTCATAATGAAAATATCAAGCAACCGCCTGCTGCGAATTCATCAGGATCAGACCACGAATACACTCGCTCAGTGCCATAAGGCCTATATATATTTGTGAAAATAATATACACAAATACATTGTATTAGGGGGAATTGCTAGCAAGAATGGGTAGCCCGTTCAAAACTGGATTTTTTTTATTTAAAAAATGTGTTTATTAGGAGAAATCCTAAAATGCTAGTGAATTTGCATGAGGTTTTTTTTTTTAACAAAGAAACAAAAAACCACAGATTTCCACAGAAATGTGGAGGGCTTAATTTAAGATCGGAAGAATGAGAAACTGTTCCTAAGCAGAAACACATGTCCAGATTGTGGACTGCACTCATCCAGAGCCTGCCAACCTTCTTCTGAGCTTTCATCAAACTGCCATTCCAAATTCTTTGGCAGGGCAGGGGACTTAATCCATTACATAAGGATGCGCTTGGCAAAGGGGAGGGCTTCCTTTGCCATGCAGGGAAGAGAGAAGGCCAGCCGCTCTGGGTATTGAAGCGCATTCCGGATCGCCGGTGTTGACCTAGTTTGTCTCCAGTGACAAATTGTGACAATCAATGTAATTGCAAGCATTATTGCATTCTCTGGAAACCGATCCCATCATTAAGACAAATGAGTCCAGGAATGCTGAGTCATGTCACGCTTTCGGAACTGCAGCAAGCCAGTTCATTGGAGAGGATTGGGGAATTGGGGGGGGGGGGGAGAGAGAGAAGAAGCAGGCCCCTCTTTAAATGGCATCGTCACTGCCACCATCAGGGCCCCGATCCTGCCCAGCCCGAAAGTCAGCTTCTAATTACTTGGAACGCAGCATCTCTAGGAATTGCTTGGAAGAATCAGGCTCTTTCCCTTTCTTGTAATTTTGATCAATCACTGACTTTCATTAGATTAGGACTCTTGGGCAATTCTGACCACGATGCTTATAAAATCATAGTGTTGGAAGGGGTCCCCAAGGGCTGTGTAGTCCAACCCCCTACAATGGAGGAATCACAGCTGGAGAATCCCAGGCAGATGGCCATCCAAGCTCTGCTAAAAATCCTTAAAAGAAGGGGGGTCCACCACCTCCTGGGGGAGACCATTCCACTATCAAACAGCTCTTACTGTCAGAAAGTTCTTCTTGATATTGAGTCGGAATCTCTCTTATTGTACCTTGAAGCCTTTGGTTCATGTTGTGCCTTCTGAAACGGCAGAAAACAAGTTTCCCCCACCGCCCTCTTGGCTGTATGTTGTATCTGGGTTTGTTTGTTTGTTTGTTTACCCTAATTAAACATTAGTCCCGCCTCTGGATCTGAGATGGGGCAGCTGGTCCCCAAGTTGCATGAGGGTGGATCAACCTGATTGGGGTGGGGGAGATTGTAGCCAGGGGGTAAATTGGGGGGGGGGCTGTGCACAGACATAAAGGAATTATTTTTGTTGAGTCATTTAGTCATGTCCGACTCTTCGTGACCCCATGGACCACAGCACGCCAGGCACTCCTGTCTTCCACTGCCTCCCGCCGTTTGGTCAAACTCATGTTCGTAGCTTCGAGAACACTGCCCAACCATCTCGTCCTCTGTCGTCCCCTTCTCCTTGTACCCTCAATCTTTCCCAACATCAGGGTCTTTTCCAGGGAGTCTTCTCTTCTCATGAGGTGGCCAAAGCATTGGAGCCTCAGCTTCAGGATCTGTCCTTCCAGTGAGCACTCAGGGCTTATTTCCTTAAGAATGGATAGGTTTGATCTTCTTGCAGTCCATGGGACTCTCAACACATGGAGACTCTCAAAACTCCATGGACAAAGACAACAGGCATATAAAAGGAATTATGGAGAACTGGATTTAAGATGGGGAAAATGACCATTCCCAAGGGAGGGACACAGGCCTAGCCATCACATACCCTCCAATATTTCTCCGATGCAAATGGAGACATCCTATTCCATAATAATATTATTAATAATAATTTTATTATTTATACCCTGCCCAGCTGACTAAGTTGTCCCAGCCACTCTGGGCAGCTTCCAACACATGTAAAACATATTATTTTTTGTAAAATCTCTTTTATTCCATTTTACATTCCACTTTTGAATTCAAACATTAATCCTAACCCCATTTAGGATTCCCTGATTCCTTAGACTTCCCACCACCCTTCCCTGGTTTCCATTATCAAACTTTTCCTGCTGCATCACGTAATTTCTCTATTCTTCTTAAAACAGTCCGATTTTACATTAGTTTCTGGTCGTTTACAGCGTTCACTTAACTAAATTGTTTTTTAAAAATCCATTCCTTCTTAAAGTTTCTATCTTCCTAGTTTCTGATTTTCCTGGTCATTTTCGCCATTTCGGATTACTCCATACCCTCCAACATTTCTCTGATGAAAATAAGGACGCCCTAAGGGAACGCGGGACATTCAGGGATCAAATCAGAAACCGGGACGGCTTCTGGAAAATAGGGACACGGGGGGGGGGGATCTGCCATCATGCCCTGGTTATGTAGATCCAGCACCCTTATCCTGTGCCAGCCTGTTTAAAAAAAAAGCCTTGGGTAAGCAGCAGCATCAGTCACGCTCTTGGGGACGGTAATTTAGACTTTAAAACGGGCTGCAATCTGAATGTTAAGTGTTCACTTCCCCTCTTTCATGCTCCATTAAACATACTCTGCGAGTCCAAAAGGAAAAGAAAACTCTATTCGAGTTGGAGGGTGGGTGGTTGGGAAGCCTGTTTCATGCTGGCTACTGCCGCCTAAGGCTGCCCCCCTCCTCCTGGAGAGCCAAATGCAGGTATTGGGCCAGGTGTGCCCCAGGTGAGTAGACGGCAGCCTTTATTACAAGCTCATATACCTGTAGGTTCATAAAAGAGCAAGGGATTATGCTCCTTTAGATGATGCTGTAGAGACTTAATCTTCTGTAGCCCATGCTTGCTTCCGCTTATATTTGCGAAACCTGAGGTGCCCATTGATTGATTGCAGCTGCTGAAATGTTCCATTTCATATTCTATCCTTGTGTCAAGGCTCCCCAAGACCGTTTGAAAATAATAGTAATAATAACGAGGGGAGGCAAGAGAGGAAGACAGTTGCCTTAGGTGCTTTTAGGAAAGGAATCTGCAGCCGAGGCTGAACGAAGACAAAGGGAAGGATCTCTCTCTCTCTCCATGCAGCAGTGTGGTGTAGTGGTTAGAGTGCTGGACGAGGACCTGCGAGACCAAGGTTCAAAGCGCCACTTGGATGGGAAGCTCACTGAGGCCATTCACTCACTCACTCTCAGCCAAACCTACCTCACAGGGTTGTTGTGATGATAAAAATGAGATGGGGTGATGGCCGGGCTTACGTGGTTTTACTAGTGGAATTAGACAGGGAGGGAGGAGAAGGAGATTGAGTGCTGTTGTGCTCAGATCCTGTTTGCTGGTTTCCCTCAGGCGTAGGATCATAGAGTTTCAGAGCTTGAAAGGTATTCCAAGGGTCATCTAGTCCAACCCCCTGCAGTGCAGGAATCTCAGCTGGATCATCCATGGCAGACGGCCATCCAACCTCTGCTTAAAAACCTCCAAGGAAGGAGAGTCTGTAACTTCCTGAGGGAGTCTGTTCCACTGTTGAACTGCTCTTGCTGTCAGAAAGTTCTTCCTGGTGTTTAGGTGAAATCTCCTTTCTTGTAACTTGAATCCATTGGTTTGGGTCCTACCCTCCAGAGCAGGAGAAAACAAGCTCGCTCCATCTTCCATGTGACAGCCCTTGAGATATTTGAAGATGGCTCTCGTATCTCCTCTCAGTCTCCTCTTTTCCAGGCTAAACATACCCAGCTCCTTCAACCGTCCCTTATCCGGTTTGGTTTCCAGACCCTTGATCATTGAGAACAAGATGCTGGGCTAGATGGGACATTGGCTTGATCCAGCAGTCTAATAATAATAATAATAATAATAATAATAATAATAATAATAATAATTTATTTATACCCCGCCCATCTGGCCGGGTTCCCCCAACCACTCTGGGCGGCTTCCAACAAAACATTAAAATACAGAAATCAAACATTAAAAGCTTCCCTAAACAGAGCTGCCTTGAGATGTTCTTACGTTCTTTCTTTTTTTTTTTAACATACTTTTTATTAATTTTACAAAATACAAAAAAACAAAAAAACGGTACATACTTAAACCCCTTTTCCACCTCCTTCCTACCCACCCACATGGGTCCTCCCCTGCCACAGAAGTATCCCATGTTTGTGAACAGTCAGAAATGGTCCATTTTATGCTTGGATTTCTGTCCTCCTCCCCCTCCCCTGACCCCAAAGCCCCCCCCCTGCCACCAGGGAGCTCCAGCAAACCAGGGCAGTACGCAGGAGGACATCCATCCAACCATCTATTGTTATACCAAAAAAAGAGAAAAATAGAAATAGGAAAAAAAGGGGAAAAAGAAAGGGCGAAGAAAAAAAAAGAAAAAGAAAAAAACAATACAAAACAGAAAATTTTTTCTTGCATTCATAGTTGAAAAACCATATTTTATGGGCTTCCCCTCCCCCCCTTCCCCGGTTTTCATCCCTTTTTTATCATCTGCAACAGTTTCTTACTTTATAAAAATACACCTTTGTATCTTATACAACTTATAAATCAATTGTTAACATTTTCATCTAATATTCAAATCACTGAAAATTCAAACTCCCATTTTCTCTTCCCGTGCCTAATTTTTTTTTTCTCCCTCTATAAGCCTCCATATTTTCACATTTTCCAAAATCCATTCACTTTTAAAACTATAACTATTCTCAATTTAACCTTACATCCCCGATTACCGGCTCCACCCCCCCCCAATCCAGCAAATTCCAAAATCAGCAGACCAGTTATAAACCTGTTAATCCATCCTTATAATCACAACATCACTTTCCCTTCACCCCACCCCCTGTTTACAGTCTCTTGCCATCCAGGTCACCATACAGGACCCCTGAATTTCTTCTCTTCTCTGCATATTTTTTCCTTCTTCCCTGTGGGCGTTCTGGAGTTCCAATAATACCAATCGTGCCCCCCTCAAAGGCAGGGCACTCCATCCAACTTTTTGTAGAGTAGAGTCATCATTTTTTTCATGGTGTGTTTCATTTTGTGTTGAATCATCACAGTCCTCATCTTCATCTTTTCCTTCCCCATCATTGTCATTCTCACATTGCTCTTTTTCAGTGTCAAAAGCTTCATCTCCTAGAAAATCATATTCCGCCATCACCTCCTGAAATTTCTGCTGTAACTCCTGTCGTCGTGTCTCCTCTTGACATAACTCTATTCTTGTTTCCCACATTAAGGTCAAAACAGACCGCTGGAACTCAGGGGAACACTTTTTTGTTGACATATTTCAGTCCTGCCAAGGTCAAAACTTATCACGTGGGGTGGAATATGATCACAGTTTATTTTCTCGACTCCATTTTAACAAGCTGGCTGCATTCTTCAAGTCTTGTTAACAATAAAGTTCGAACTCACATTTCACAAGCACTTAAGCCAAAAAAGAAATTCCACAAAGTCCAGAAATACAAAGTGAAGTAAAAATTGACTTATAAATCCTGATCAACTCACTGGATTGCCTGGGCTGCCGGCTCCCGAGGGAAAGAAAGGTTTTTCTTAGGCTTTACCTCATTGCTGCAGGGCAGTCATAAACCACAGTCTCTCTCCCCTTTTCACCCTGCATCAAAGGGGATATTCTCTTTGATGCCTTTGAGGGATCCTTTTGAATTACAAATCTTCTGTTTATGGCTTCGGGTTTCTATTTACTGTCTCTTTGTTGCCGTGGGGGGGGGGGGGTGGCTTCCTCTTTTCTCCCCTCTCTCCCAGACCAAATTGTTTTATAATCCAAATCGTGAGGTTACTTACAGTCTTTTCCAATCATTTTATTTTCGGAAGAATCCAGCGCTCTCCGCCTTCGGCTTGAAGCTTCTCCCTGCTAGAATAACGTTGCCGCTCAAAATGGCCCCCGCGACTTCTACCCTCCTCGCTCCGGAGCTCTTATTAGAGCTAACCGAAGAGTTGGGGAGTCCGGATTGGGTCTGTGCCGAGCAAATTGCCCTCGGGACGCCCTTCCCGAGGTTCTAAGGGGCGCAGCGTTGCTCTCGCTGCCCTCCCCACTCCTAGCAGAGACGGGCCGTCTCGGAGACGAGACGAAACCCCGCCGATCGACGCTGGCGCTGAACCCGGAAGCCCGATGTTCTTACGTTCTTTCGGTGGGTACAACTCAATCCACAGACGCAAAGTTGACCAATGCTGCCCTACAGCACAGCAATGTTCTTCAACCTTGGGTCAGCGGCGGAGGAAGCCGTTCGGGGCGCCTGGGGCGGCGCACCCAGGGGCTGGGCGATCCGCCCATAGGGGCAGGGCGGTGGTGGGGTGAGACGCCCGTAGGGGCGGGGCACACTGCGGGGCCTCCGGAGTCTGCCTGCCTCCTCCCACTCAGCCACCCTGCAGCTGGGGGGGGAGGTAGCGGGCAGACAGTTTGGGCAGAGTGGAGATTGGGTGCGCCCAACCCATTGCCCAGGAGAGACACCATTTTGTCACCCCCATCAGCAGGGCCGGCCTTACGGCAGGGCTGGGTGGCACAAGGCGCCAGGGCACCGTGCCGCCAGGGGGGCGCCATGCAGCTCCGCCCGCCGCGCTGGGAAATGGGGCGGGACGGGGGCATCAGAGGGATCCGTCGCACCATGGCGCCAAGGGGCGGCAAATATACTTAAGACGGCCCTGCCCATCAGTGGTGACATCTGGGGTGGACCGCATCCAGCGCAACTCCCTTGCTCCGCCCCAGCCTTAGGTCCCCCGACATTGCAGGATCACAACCGCCATCACCTCCAGTCAGCTGAGCCAATGATCTGGGAAGATGGGAGTTGTAATCCCAATAACATCTAGTGATCTGAGATCAAATAACACTGCCCTATAGTAACCAGCCCTAATAGGTCTTCGTTTCCATTCCCTGTCTCTACTTCCAATCTCAGCAGAAAAGCACACCCGGCATCTTCAGAATAACTTCCTCTCCTCCCCGTTCAAGCCTGGCAGGGGGGGGGGGAGATCGCCTGCTAGCCTTGCCAAAATCTATCAAGAAATAAAGCTATTACTTCTGGGTCAGCCACTCACCCCCTGCCCTCCCCAATTCATTATTCCAGAGTGGCCCCTTGGCTGGACATCAAAAATAACAGGAACTGTGAATCAGCCTGCTCCATTCTTCAGACAAACAAATAAATCACCAATGCGGAGAGTTTCGTGGCATGAAAAGGAGTCGTTTATGGAAATGCAAAACCCTCCTCTCATCCAGGCTTTCCTGGTACACAACCTCCAGCTCGACAGCAACTGTATTGCGCAAGTTGCACTGAGGTTCGTAGAGGTCAGCTCCCCCTTCCCATTTGTTAACAAAAACAGCTGGGTGTAATTATTGGGTATTATTTTCATGGAGGAAAGGCTACAATGGCTAGTAGCCATCATGGCTATGCTCTGCTTCCACGGTCAAAGGCAATAAGGCTTCAGAGTTCTTCTTCTTCTTTGGCAATCACTCGTAGCCGAGTAAGATTCTCTTCCATAAACTCAGTTTTAACGGTGAGTCCGTAAGTGACTGTGGAGGCCAATTCTAGATCCACACATCCTTCCACAGTGGGGACATTGGTTTCCAGGCAGGAGTTGATCATGGTGTGGATTTGCCAAGCGTGCCTTCCTCTTAGCGCGTTTCTTCCTTGCGTCCTGAGATCGAGTTTCTTCAAAGCCCAGGACACCTTTGGTAAAGGCTGTTCTCCAACTGGAGCGCTTGCTGGCCAGTGTTTCCCAGTTGTAGGTGTTTATACTACATTTTTTAAAAGATTTGCCTTGAGACAGTCTTTTAACCTCTTTTGTTGACCACCAGCATTACGCTTTCAGTTAGAGTATAACTGAAGGAGCGTCTCCACCCCCACCGTTCAGCCCGGACACTGAGATCCAGCGCCGAGGGCCTTCTGGCAGTTCCCTCCCTGTGAAAAGCAAAGTTACAGGGAACCAGGCAGAGGGCCTTCTCGGTAGTGGCACCCGCTCTGTGGAACGCCCTCCCATCAGATGTCAAATAAATAAACAACTATATGGCATTTAGAAGACATCTGATGGCAGCCCTGTTTAGGGAAGTTTTTAACGACTGATGTTTTAATGTATTTTTAACCTTCTATTGGAAGCTGCCCAGAGTGGCTGGGGAAACGCAGCCAGGTGGGTGGTGTAGAAATAAGTTGTTGTTGTTGTTGTTGTTGTTGTTGTTGTTGTTGTTGTTGTTGTTGCTGCTGCTGCTGCTGCTGCTGCTTTGGAAGACGATAATCAGGCATCCACACAACATAACCAGTCCAATGAAGTTAATACTTCGACAATGGTGATCTTTGCTTCTTCCAGTGCATTTGTTTGGCTTTCTTCCCAAGTGAAGTGTACAATTTTTTTGGAGACACCGCTGACAGAATCTTTTGAGGAGTTGGAGATGGTGTTTATAAGTGGTTCACGTTTCTTGTGCTCAGGTCCTGTTTGCTGGTTTTCCACAGGCATCTAGCTTGCTACTGTGAGAAGAGGATGCTGGACCAGGTGGGCCATTGGCCTGATCCAGAAGGCTCTCTTTATGTTCTTAAGTGAGATAGATTGATCCTTTTCCAAACAGGAGCCCTGTGCCAGGGCCTTGCGCCAAGGTGTTTTCCATTCAAATTTATTTTTGTTGCAAGTGAGCGGAAGCAAGTTACTAGTCCACAAAGAAGTACTTTCCTTGTAGGAGGTAGAGTGGGAGAGCGAGCTACAGCTCTTTTCAAGCTTTCCAGAGCTTCCCTTTCTCATTCCTTGCTGCTGATGATCATTATTTGTCGCAGGTGATGGCTTTTGATTAGATTAGATTAGTTATATTTCCATGCCACTTTGCATTCAAATGAATCCCAAAGTAACTTATAGACACCCACTTTCCCCTCTGCCCCCCCCACCACTGGCCTATGGCCCTCAGGATGTTGTCTAGAAGGAAATTTGGCCCTGGATCTGAAAAGCGGTTTGCTATCCCTGCTCTTGCCTCTGAGGTCTGCCTTCCCTGCAAAACTCTGGCTTTTATAAAGCATTTCTCAAGTGGCAAGCGGTGTGTTTCTGCAAAAATGTGTTTCCTTGTAAACATTTCGCCGGAAGCTGATCTTGAAACGTCATCAGTTTTATCAGAACGAACCCATCCTGCTGCCTTTTCCCCTTTTCTCATCCCCTGTCATTGAAAATGGCATTTAATTCATCTGAATTCTTTGAAGAAAGAAATGTTCCTTAACTGGCACTCTTGCATTATTTAATGCAATGTGCCCTGTGGGGATTCCTCTTTAAGTCGTTTTTCCTAATTTTCTATCCTGCTGTTGCTAGCACTTAGCAAACAGGCTGGTTTTTTTCCGCTGTTCCCCATTTTGGATTAGCAGAAGAATGGAGAAGTGGCTCATTCACAAAATCGTTAAACCTTCTACCAGCCTCCCACTCCATCCCGCAATCATCAAATTAAGGAAGGTACGCGAAGGCTGATGAACCAGCTGTGCCACCTTCAACCAACTCGCTTCCTACCCAACCCACTCAAAAAGAGCAAAACAACAGCCTCCGTAAACAAAGTCACTTAGGTAACATAGACAGAGTCCAGAGAGAAAAGAAATCCTAGTAACACTTTACTGAGGAAACTGAGTAAAAGCAGCTTATAATTCGAAATGAATGGAACAGAAAAATTTTGTCCTTAAAAAAAAAAAAGTTCCAGCCTAGTACATAGCAGGGAAACATTCAACCAAACATACGGAGGGAAAACTCCTTCGGCAAACATCACCTCACTTTGCCTGGTGCCTGTGGAGAAATTATATAATATAATACTGGCACAACATCTGAAGCACATAGATTCCTTCGGAGTTGAGTGGCATGGTTTTATTATGCACAGGGCTAAAGAGGAAAATGGAGGACTCCCCTCACGTTATATTACAACTTTTTGGTTAACTTAAACCATTTATCGCCTTCTATATGAATAGCAGACCGGGATAAGAACTTACGTTATTTGGTCGTTATTTTGCATCTATTGCCTGAACGCCAGCTTCTAGGTTAGGGTGGGATGTTTCATTATTTATCTGCATGTTGTTGTGATGTGTTGAAACAATTTAATAAAGAAAAGAAAAAGTGCCCCGTCAAGTCTGGGGGTGGTTATTCATCTCTGCAGGAGCCCCCTGTCTCCTGGGAACATCAAATCCTCCTGCATCATCTCTCCTCCATCCCCCCCCCCCCCCGCATGGTTGATTGTGGTTCTTTTGTTCTTCTTCTTCTTCTTAAGGCTGGGAGAGGGGCTGTTTGATATGCAAATGCCGCCCACATCCCTCCTCTTTGTTTCCTGCCACCACTTTCCTGTTGATATAACTCAGCCCAAGTTGCCTTCCTTAACTCCTTGCGCCCACCTGGTTCGAGCACGTCAGCATGTTGGTCATCCTCCTGAACTGTGTCACCCTCGGGATGTTTCAGCCTTGTCAAGATGACAAATGCAAGTCTGAGAGGTGCACCATTTTGGAGGTAAGAAAATATCATCTCTCTCTCTCTCTCTCTCTCTCCCCCGCAGTGCCCATTGGAACTGGTAGGGCAGAAAGCAGGAAGACTGACAGTAGGTGGCGCTAGAGCCAATGACAGGCAGAGCCAATTAATTCTAAGCTTGCCTCTATCCTCCTGCCAGCTGAGTTCTACAAAGGCAGCTCTGAGGTTTCCCACAAAGAATTATGGGAGTTGCAGCTGGCTAAGGGTGCTGAGAGTTGTTAGGAGACCTCGCAGAGCTATGGTTCCCAGAGTTCCCTGGGAAGAGGGTGCCAGGCAAAAACATTTTTACTTACCCAGACATGTGGTTTTTAATCGAGGTTGGATGGGTACTAGTAGTTAGCTACATATGTCAGTGGCCTTTATTTGCTCATCCAACTGGGTAACTCTTGCCCCTTTTGAATATATTGTCGGATGAGTTTATTGGCCTCCATTAATTGCTGCTTTTTATGTGAATGTCTTTGTTATTTTTTTTTATTTTTTTTGCTGCATAAGTGGCTTTGCGGCACTTGAGTGCAAAAAATGCAACTAATAAATAAAAATATTAATTAAAGTACAGTGGTGCCTCGCAAGACGAATTTAATTCGTTCCGCGAGTCAATTTGTTTTGCAAAAAATTCGTCTTGCAAATCACGGTTTCCCATAGGAATGCATTGAAATTTCTTTTTTTGCCCATAGGAACACATTAATTAAATTTCAATGCATTCCTACGGGAAATCGCGATTCGCAAGATGAACTTTTCGCAAAACGAATTCGTCTTGCGAGTCACCATCAGATCGCAAGACGCATTCGACTTGCGAAAAATTCGTCTTGCAGGACATTCGTCTTGCGAGGTACCACTGTAATAGTGAGCTCATAGGTGCAGGGCAAAGCTGTGTGCCAAAACCTCCCTGCCACCTCTTAACACCACCCGAGGCAGCCGCCCCTTCTTACCTAATGATAGACTCATCTCTCTGTGTGTGCTGGAGGATTTTGGACACTTCCAAGATGTGTTTTGGACAAGTAACAACCTTAAGCCCATAACATTTCCTGCAGACCCCATTTCTGTATGATTTCGTACCACCACCGACTGGTATGGAACAAGTGGGTGGTCCTGTTCCTTCCAACAACTCTCCCCCCCCCCAACTGAGACCAAATAAAATTCAGACTTTGTGTCAAGGCTGTTGGCAGAAACCCGCCATCTCTTTGCTCATAATGCAACCCTACATAACCACCCTCTGGGAAGCGTGTCAGGGCCTTGAGCTCAACATCCATTTCTTCTCCTGCAAGCTAATGAAGCCCTGGAGCTTGCAGGCTGGATCTTAGCCGCTAACTCCCATTCCTCCTGAATCCTGGCAATCATGCACTTGACAGGGACCCCCGGGGAAGACCTGGTCGGAGCTTTTCAGCACAGAGCAGAAACACCCTGGCAGCAATTGGGGTGAGCAAGCGCCCTCATAGCTGTGGGCCTCCTCTGGTAGTTAATGCAATTGCCTTCAGGCCTGGCTCTGCAGAGTTCTACTTTATGCAAACACATTTCGTAAGACAACCATACATCTCAAGGAAGCCTCTTCTGTTTAACCCAGCCATTCCATTAAGACTATCCCATTAGAATCCCATTAGACTCCAGTTAGTTTTTGGCTGCAGGCCGGCCATTATTGATCCGCTTCTATTCCGTTTATGGATGCTGTGGGATTTAGGAGGATGGGCATGTAAAAAAAAAATACTGTGTTGGGGGTGTTAATGGGATTGCCTTCTAACAAGCCTTGGATTTTCAGTTCCCACCCCCCACAAAAGAATAGGAGCCTTCCTAAATCAGAAAGAAGTCCAGGCATCCCCAAACTGCGGCCCTCCAGATGTTTTGGCCTACATCTCCCATGATCCCTAGCTAACAGGACCAGTGGTCAGGGATGATGAGAATTGCAGTCCAAAACAGCTGGAGGGCCGAAGTTTGGGGATGCCTGATCTAGGTTATAGCTGAGGAACCTCCATCCCACTAGCCAGATTTCACCTGCCACACCTCCCCATTTGGCCCACGAGGCTATTTCCCCAAAGCTACAGCCACCTGGCCTCATACCTGATGTCATCTGTGGCATCAGGTGTGCAACAGGTAGAGATGTAGCGGCACATATTATCCAGGGAGGAGGGAGTTCAACCCCACTTGCGTAGCATCTCCCCTGCCATATGCAGGGGCGTCACAAGGGGGGTGCGGGTGTCATGCCTGGGGGGGTGACAAAATCCCCCCGGGCGGATTGGCGTGATGGCACTCGCACCCCCGGCAGGCAGATTCCCGCAACTGTCATCATTAAAATGTGCACTCTGGTCACACAAATACACCCGGCGATCAGCCTGGCACCCCCTGGCAGGCAGTTTAATGTGATCGGCAGTCTGATTTTTGCGATAGGCAGGGAGTGCTCGCACCCCCAGCTGACAGCGCTGCACGCCGGGAGTATTTGCACGATCAGTGGGCGGATTTTCACGATGACAATTGCATCAATCGCGGAAAACCGCCTGCCGGGGATCATAGCTGCCAAGTTATCCCTTTTTTTAAGGGATTTTTCCTTATGCTGAATAGGCTTCCTCGCGAGAAAAGGGAAAACTTGGCAGCTATGCCGGGGATGTGAAAATCCAGCCTCCGATCACATAAAGCTCAACAACTTTGGGGTACCCTGCCTAAAGAAAGCTCAACAACTCTGGGCAATGTTCCCCAAAATTGCAATGTGGGGGGCTGACAAAAAATAAATTGCACCGGGTACCACCTGACCTTGCTATGCCTCTGGCCATTTACTCCCTATCCCTGATGTCAGATGATTGGCAGGTGGGCGATTTCAACAGACCTACTGTTGTTCTATTAGAATTGAAAACAGTCTTCGTTTTGTTTAAGTTAATGGTCTATTAGTGGCAATAATAAAAACAGGAGAATCATTTCCCTCAGTAGTTATTTGCACAATTAGTTCTTTGCTGATATTTGCAATTGCATAAAAGTTTTGTCTTCTCCTTTTCCTCCTTCTCAGATAAAACCAATCTATATTTTTGTTGTTCTTTTGGGTTGGGTTGCAACACTAGAAAACACCTAGCTGTCAAAAAAAGGCAGCCTCTGGAATTGTTGCCAGATTCTTAATTTCTGTGAAATTGTCTTTCCTCCCTGGGAATAGGCTCTCCTCATTTACAAAACCATGTAACACTCCTCCAAAACTACTCAGTTCCAATATGGGAATGTTCTTCTTTTTGTTTCCTTCACCAGATATGAAAGTGTTTCTTCACCTATTTTACTTATCAATTACGTTTATATTCCATCTTTCCTCCAAGAATCTTGAAGTGGCATGCATAATTCTCCGCTGCCCCCCCTTCCATTTTTTTTTGCTCACAACAACCCTGCGAGGTAGGCCACTCTGTGTGACACTCTGACTGGCTCCCAAGGGAAGATTTGAACCCCAGTCTCTCCCAGATGCTAGTCCATCACTCGATTCGCTACACTAAATGACAGGGATTGACTATGGGACTAATAGCGACTTCTTATTGTTGTCTTTTTTCCTTTTCCACTCCAGGCGTTTGATCATTTCATCTTTGCCTTCTTCGCTGTGGAGATGGTCATCAAGATGATAGCTCTGGGAATCTTCGGGCAGAAGTGTTACCTAGGAGACACGTGGAATCGCCTGGACTTCTTTATCGTAATTGCGGGGTCAGTAGACAAATTGCTCATCAATCAGTGTTGTGGGCTGGAAGAGAAAGTGGTGTAAAACGTATATCTATAGGAGGGGGGCATGATTTAAAAGCCCATCAATTTTGCTTGCTTGTCTCAGGGCCATAGTAGAAATTACTTTAACCGGGTAGCAAGATGCTACGTGTTGTTTTGGGGGGGGGCGTGCTTCTGTGTACTTCCGGCTGATACAATACACAGCTATATTCTCTGCTGTTTTCTGAAACCCTGGAGAGTGACTGGCAGCCAGATTATGAGGCAATTGCCTATGTTCCTGAGGATCTGCCCTGCTTTAGGTCCTACAGTTTCTGAGGTAAAGGTAAAGGGACCCCTGACCATTAGGTCCCGTCATGACCGACTCTGGAGTTGCGCGCTCATCTCGCATTATTGGCCAAGGGAGCCGGCGTATAGCTTCCAGGTCATGTGGCCAGCATGACAAAGCCACTTCTGGCGAACCAGAGCAGCACACGGAAACACCGTTTACCTTCCCGCTGTATTTATCTACTTGCACTTTGACGTGCTTTTGAACTGCTAGGTTGGCAGGAGCTGGGACCGAGCAACGGGAGCTCACCCCGTCACAGGGATTCGAACCGCTGACCTTCTGATCAGCAAGCCCTAGGCTCAGTGGTTTAACCCACAGCACCACCTGGGTGGCAAATATTTAAAATGAGTCAGGCGCTTTCTTAATCACTGCACCACATTGGTTCAAATATCTAAAACGTTTGAGTATCCAAATGAAAATGTCTTTTTGTTAGTTTTTAAGCATCCACAAAGCTCAGACCACTATGGGATGAAATGATTGGCGTGTTTTTCCTTTCCTTTTTAAGTTTACTCTCTGCCGCCCCGCCACCCTGTCCTCTAAAACGTCAGTCACCCCCTTGATAATGGAGCTATTTTAGTCCCCAGAGGGATAAGGAAGTGAGTGTTGAATGTGCAGGACCCATTTTTACCCTTTTGGTGTCCTCGAGTGAGTAAATAGAGCGATGAGTGCTTGTGGTATCAGGCAAAAGGCCACAGTAACCAGGGCAGTTCTGATGCAAACAGAGGCTCAAACTGGCGTGAAAGGACAGAACTGGATATTTTCTTCCCAGCACCTCTGTGTGGAGTAGACAGCTAAGTGTCCCCCATAAGCAAGACACAGGCGGCCTTATCAGATAAACTTCCTCTGACTTTGATCATCAGGACGGCTAAAAGCAGGCAATGTGTTGTGCCCTGCCTGGTATCAAAGGTCATATCTGCATAGCCTTCATTTTCTAGACAGCTTTTAATTAAATCTCTATGCTGCCCTTCCTCCCATAAGAGCCTGCTGGATTAGGCCAAGGGCCCACCTGGTCCAGCACAATGGTCAACAATATGCCCCTCTGCAAAGTCCACAAGCAAGATCTGTGGGCTAAACCACTGAGCTGTGGGCTAAACCACTGAGCCTAGGGCTTGCTGATCGGAAGGTCGGCGGTTTGAATCCCTGTGACGGGGTGAGCTCCCGTTGCTTGGTCCCAGCTCCTGCCAACCTAGCAGTTCGAAAGCACGTCAAAGTGCAAGTAGATAAATAGGAACCGCTACAGCGGGAAGGTAAACGGCATTTCCATGTGCTGCTCTGGTTTGCCAGAAGCAGCTTTGTCATGCTGGCCACATGACCTGGAAGCTATATGCCGGCTCCCTCGGCCAATAATGTGAGATGAGCGCGCAACCCCAGAGTCGGTCACGACTGGACCTAATGGTCAGGGGTCCCTTTACCTTTACCTTTACTATGGTTTCCAACAACGGATATTCAAAAGCCTTATTGCCTCTTAGTGGTTAAGAGCGGTGTAGTGGTTAAGAGCGGTGAACTCGTAATCTGGTGAACCAGGTTCGATTCCCTGCTCCTCCACATGCAGCTGCTGGGTGACCTTGGGCTAGTCACACTTCTCTGAAGTCTCTCAGCCCCACTCACCTCACAGAGTGTTTGTTGTGGGGGGGGGAGGAGAATGTTAGCCGCTTTGAGACTCCTTAGGGTAGCGATAAAGCGGGATATCAAATCCAAACTCCTCTTCCTCCTCTTCTTCTTCTTCTTCTTCTTCTTCTTCTTCTTCTTCTTCTTCTTCTTCTTCTTCTTCACAGCAGAGGCAGACCACAGACCTCTTGGCTAGTAATAGTAACCATCACTAACCCTCTCCTCCATGAATTTGTCTAATCTCTTTAAAGCCATTAAGTTGGTGGTCATTGCTGCCTCCTGTGGGAGGGAGTTCCATAGTTTAACTATGTGCAGAGTGAAGAAGCACTGTCCTTTGTATAATAATAATAATGATAATAATAATTTATTTGCCACCCATCTAATTGAGTTGCCCCAGCCATTCTGGGTGGCTTCCAGAAAAATATTAGAACCACAGTAAAACATCAGACATTAAAAACTTCCAACATTCAGCTTCATTGGGCATCCATTATATAGATCTTTCCCATGCTCACTAGAGAAGAGGGGAGAGCCTTTTTGCCGCTTGGGGGCCATATTCTCTGCAGTGGGGGCCACACTCCCATGATGTTCGGGGCCAGAAGTGAAAGTGAGCTGAGGAAGAAATGATTACCTTTGTACGGTGGGCAGGTTTCTGCTCATGCACTCAGCTCTATCCTCCACCGAGTCCAATGAGAGACATTCTCAGAGTTCAGGAACACTTTCCAGCCAAGCAAAAACACAGAACCGGTGAGGGAAGGGGCCTGAGGAGAGTAGGTTTAGCTAGGGGTGGGGGCAGTCCAGAAAGCAAGAGGCAAAGGCCTAGATAAGGTTGCCAGGTCAGGAACATCACAGACCCAGAGATTTCAAAACCCAAACCCAAGACCTCAGGATGGCATTAGGCGATGTCTGTGCTCCCTGAGACCACTGAGCCCTGGAGACGGAGGTTAATTGGGAGAGGGGCGGAAGCATAAGAGCTAATTCCTAGGTGCTGAGGTCCCTTCATTCCCCTGGTAAAATTTTGCAGTGGGTTGGGGACCCCAAAGTTTATAGGCATTGCCATTCAAATGTTGTGTGCATGCCACATTTTGTAATTGACTATGTGGGGGAACCCCCGCCCCCCTATATACAGGTGAAACTTGGAAAATAAGAATATTGTCAGAAAGTGCATTTATTTCAGTAATGCAACTTATTATTATTATTTTTTATTTTAATTTTTACAAATGCTTTCTTTTGGAAATTCCACAGTAATAAAACAAATAGTTACAATCATACAAAAATAAACATCGCTATTACATTTCATTAATTGCATTCCATTTATCATTGACCCGCCTAATGACAAATAATTACAATTACAACAAATAAAGGCTTGAAATATCTTGCTTTGCATGTCATGCATCTATCTCATATATTGGTTTCACCTTTTAAGTTGCATTACTGAAATAAATGCACTTTGCGACGATATTCTAATTTTCCAAGTTTCACCTGTATTTTTTCAAGTTGGCACCCTGGGAGGAGGACAGACCCCGACAGACCCCACCCCCATCCCTGAGAGTGTTTTGCAGTAATTTGCAGCCAGTTCTTGAGAAGCTGAAGTTTGCAATCTGCATGTACAGTCTCCTCAATAATAACCATAATCATTCAGCATAATATTAATAAGGGACTCCCACCCACCTGGAGATTCGAGCACACACCCATCCTGTCATGTGGAGGGGGCCAGGCAAACCTGGAGGCTTCAGGTCAGACCTGGAGGTTCTGGCAGCCCCAGGGCTAGATGGCTGAATTTGGCCCCCAAGCCTGAGGCTCCACACCTCCGCATGAGAGGGCTGTCTCAGCCTGGACAAATAAAAAGATGATAAACAGATAAATAGCTGCATCCATTTATGGTGGAAGCTGTAATAAACTGGGACTGCCGCCAGGCAGCTCTTCAGGATCCTACAATGTTTGCACAATGGTTTTAGACAATAGCTCGTATTATTCCTGGAAAGTCGGCTCGGTTCACACACCTGGCTCCTGGCCTGTTCGCTCCAACTGGCAGGTGGAAATTGGTGTTTGTGATATATATTTCCTTGCTAGGTGGCCCTTGAATCAGCTCCAGTTGTTTCTCTCATGTTCTGCGGTGTGGCAGTGACAAAATAAATCCCAGGCGCTTGGTTTCAAAACGCTGAATGCAGATGTGGCAGGATTATTCGGAAAGCATATTACGCCATCGCATGGAAGCCAAAAAGCCCTGAAAAACACCCCACAAGACCTGTGATTCCATTCCAGAGAATGCTTTCTTTGGTATTTATCCCCACTGCTAGAAAACAGACAGAAATCACTACTGATGAATGCATTTTTCCTCAGGCCATGTTCTGATCCTAAGGACATATGGCATATATGGTTCTTCTCTTCCCCATTTTATCCTCACAACCACCTCATGAGGTAGGTTAAGAAAGGAGAGGCAGTGATTGGCCCAAAAGGTCACACCCAGTGAACATCATGGCCAAGTGAGGAATTTGAACCCTGGTCTCCTGGGACCTACTCCAACACTCTAACCACTGCACCATGCTTGAAAGGTGATTGAGGGTGCTTTTCTTTCCATGGAACATTTCTGCAGCCTCCCCAGGTGCCTTAACTGAAATGCTTCGTAGGAGGAGTTACTTTATGGCATCATCCTCTGAGCTCTAACTGAAGTGAGAGCAGCTGGGGAGGCTGCCTACCCAGTGTCTGAGGTCAGTGCAGTCTCTGGTTTTGTTTTGAAGGAAAGACTTTTCATGTACCTTTTAAAAAAAATGCTTCCAGTTTCTTTCAAAGTAAAAATACTTCACTTTAAAAAATGAAAATGAACAGGTCAGGCATACAACTAGCAGGCTCCCCACTTTCCGATCCCTATAGGACAGCCCAGCTGAGGACATCAGAGGATTTCAGGAAGTGTTGGCACCCGAGGAGGCTGCAAGATGCAGACGCCAAGATAAATTATTTTTAAAATAATTGGGATCACATTGGAAGTAAGGTCAACACACCCCAAACCCTGAACTCTACCCATGACAACTTCATGGAAATGTTTACTCCCTTTTCATAATTTTCAAATGCAATTTCTTTCCCCATAACTTGATGGAGAGCACTCGGGGGGGGGGGGGGGGGCAGGGGTGTTGTGGGAGAAAATTTCAGCATCACACTCATCTAGTCCAGCATCCTGCTTCCTACCATACAAAACCAGATGTCCTCAAGAAGCCGATGCAATACTACATCTCATGGGGATTTGAGAGCTCAACTTTATTTACAGGTGAAACTCGGAAAATGAGAATATTGTCAAAAAGTGCATTTATTTCAGTAATGCAACTTATTATTATTTTATTTTAATTTTTACAAATGCTTTCTTTTGGAAATTCCACAGTAATAAAACAATAGTTACAATAATACAAAAATAAACATCGCTATTACATTTCATTAATTACATTCCATTTATAATTGACCCGCCTAACGACAAATAATTACAACAAATAAAGGCTTGAAATATCTTACTTTGCATGTCATGCATCTATCTCATATATTGGTTTCACCTTGTAAGTTGCATTGCTAAAATAAATGCACTTTTCGACGATATTCTAATTTTCCTAGTATTTTCCTGTATTTACCAACATTTATATACTGCTTGATTGTAACAAAACCTCCAAGCAGTTTACAAGGAATCGTTCTCATACCTGTACTTAGGAACCACATTTATTTACTTCCTACATTTATATCCTGCCTTTCCTCTCCAAGGAGCTCAAAGCAGTAGAGGTGGGTTGTCTCCCCTGCTCCATTTTATCAGCTCAACTACATTTGGGTGGGGAGAGAGTGACTGTCCCAAGGTCATCCAAGGTCATAGCTGAGGGGTGTGTGGATTTGAACCCTGTTCCTAGTCCAACACTCTAACCACTGCACCACACTGCCTGCTAGTGAATCAATCGATCATTTTATTTGTATGCCACTTTTCCAAAGTTGAAACCATGCCCAAGACAGCTTGCAACATAAAAAACATAACTTCAGACAAAATGTCAAAGACTTCCGTACCTGCAACTATAGAATTACAGAGTTGGAAGGGACCCCTGAGGGTCATCTAGTCCAACCCCCTGCCATGCAGGAATCTCAACTAAAGCATCCATGACAAATGGGCATTCAATTGACAAATGAAACTATTTCCACATAAATCATCATAAGATCTAAAGCAAAGGTACAAAAAATAACAATACCAACAGCAGCAACACCTCTCCTCCCCCCCAAAAACCCTCAATCCCCCAGCCCAAGAGTCTGTTCAGCAGCCTTAGCTTTTGTAGCTGGAGTCAGTCCCAAACCAGATGGGGAAAGTCCTGCAAGGCAGAGAGCAGATCTTCCAGGACTCACAGCCAATGAATGGAACCACATGGGCCATTACTGCTGTAATTGTCAGCCTCCCCTTGACACCAAGAGGATCAAGTAGCAAATTGGTTGTGTTTTGTTTTTCATCTAATTTTCATCTAGGTCTTAATGATATTTTATTGAATGTAGCCATGTGTTTATTCAGAGATGGGTGCTTACTTAGAAATAAGCACCCATTGTGTCCCGTGGAACTTCTTCTGTAATAAGGAAGCGTACAAGTTTAGAGGATGTTTGAGAACTCCATTCTCACCTGTGTATCTCTCTTTGTGTGTTTCTCTCCTTCTCTCCAGCATGATGGAATATTCCTTGGATGGGCACAACGTCAGCTTATCTGCCATCCGTACAGTCCGTGTACTCAGGCCTTTACGAGCCATTAACAGGGTGCCAAGTAAGTCCATTGCGCAATTAGTTTCGCTCCCCCCCCCGGCTCCCCTTTGAGATGAAGAAATTAACATCAGGGTCCAAGTCTTCTAACTGGGTCTCTCTTTTCTCTTGTTCCTTGACCGCTTGGCTGATGGCAAAACAAAAAAATAAGAATGCAAGCAGAGCGCTGCTGGGCGAGGCCAGTGGCCCATCGGGTCCAGTATCCTGTTCTCACAGTGTTGAAGCCCACATGCAGGAACAGAGCACATCAGCAGTGCTCTCACCCCTTGTGATTCCCTTTTTTTTTTTAATATTTTTATTAATTTTCCAATTAAAACCAATTATATCACATTCAATATTTCAAATTATACACATATATATATCAATCAAACCGAATGTTATGCCAAATCATCTAAAAAATTTTTTATTTGGGTTCCCATGCTTCAAGAAATTGGGAATTCCTCGCAACTGTCCACTGCCGTCTTTTTTCTAAAGTTCAAATCGTCCTCCAAGTTCATAATAATCCAGATCTTCCCCTTACAGTCACATAGATGTTTTCCACTTTCATCCGATTGTTTCCCAGCTGCTGAGATAAATATCAAACAAAGTTTCACAGATGTTCTTTCTCCTGTGTGAGTTAATCAGTCCAGCCTCCCCATAAATCTTCTTAATGGAGCTCCCTGTTGCGTCGAAGCAGTTCGAAGCAGCGCCATTTTAAAAAGCTCAAATCACTTTCGTTTTCTCTCATAGCCATGAAGATTTACGATCATTATAATTTACAGCTTTTCCAGGCAGGAGACCCAAACATCAAACCATAGACTCTTGGTAAATTAATGGATCTCCTTGCCCTATAGCTGAACTTAGCTTCAGGTCGCTGCTCCAATTTAAAGTGCGTCACAGCTCATAAATCCTCCGAACGCGTCCAGAACTCCTTCCGTCCAACTAGGGGGGGGCTTTTCTCATCGGCAACTCCACATCTTTAAAAAATATGCTCAGTAACAACAGTTATAAAGTTCAACTCACACAGTCTTTTGCTTCTCTTTCACTCCAAACAAGCCAGGACATCGCGTCCGGGAAGGTACGAGGCAACAATATGAAGAAAAATAAAATAAAAACTCACTTCCCTTATCGCTCCGTCCCCATCAATCCTTCTTCCAGATGCAGTACAATCTTTGACTCCTCTCCCTCAGCAGCATAAATTTCTCAGCAGTAAACAGCGCTTCTTCCCCTCCTTCTGAAGTATGTCCATAGATTTAAGCCTAATTATCTTCTTTAACCATGGAAATCCCCGCCATGCAGATTAGCGTCCGGGAGTCCTGGCCCTTGTAAGTGCTCAGCCCAAGCTCCCCCCACTCCAAAAACAGTCGGAGTGGGTCTGGGGGCATCGCGGGCCAGCGGCCCCTCTCCGTAACCCCCGGAGAGGGTAGGGGGTTGCCATTTACTCCCCTAGCAACCGCCAAATTCCTTACGAAGGTCAGAGAGATGGAAAACAGGTCCGCCATTCCTGCAGGCGGAAACCGGAACCCCCCCCCCTTGTGATTCCCAGAAACTGGTCTATACAGGCACACTGCTTCCCAAAGTGGAGGCGAAACATAGCCATTTGGGCTAGCAGCCCTTGATAGCCCTCTCTTCCATGAATTCCCCAAATCTTTTAAAGACTTCCAATTTTGGTGGCCGTTGCTGCCTCCTGTGGCAGGGAGTTCCATAGCTTAACTTAAACTCAGTGTCTGTCCTGAATCTTCAGGCGTTCATAGAAACATAGAGTTGGAAGGGATCTCAAGAGTCACCTAGTCCCATCTCTGGCAATGCAGGAATCAGCTTAATCGGATGTCCCCAAATCCCAGTGTTATGAGAGAGGGAGAGAAACCATCTCCCTGTCCATTTTCTGCACCCTGTGACTTATTTAAACACCTCTGTCGCATCCTCCCCTTACAAACGAGCAAAACATTTTCATTTAAATTGGTAATTGCATCGAATGGCCAGTCGTTTTAACGTTACTTTTGTACTGCTTTAAATGTTTTTATATCGCTGTACGCTGCCCTGATATTGTATGAGAGTGGCCTTTGATACCATTGACCATTACATCTTTCTGGACCGTCTAGAGGGGCTGGGGGCTGGGGGGCACTGTTAAACAGTGGTTCCGCTCCTTCCTCCTGGGCCGTGTCCAGAAAGTGGTGTTGGGGGATGAGTGTTCAGACCCCTGGGCTCTCACTTGTGGGGCGTCTCAGGGTTCCGTCCTCTTCCCCATGCTTTTTAACATCTACATGAAGCCGCTGGGAGAGATCATCAGGGGGTTTGGGCTGGGTGTCCGTCCATATGCGGCTGATACCCAGCTCTACCTCTCTTTCATACCGGAACCAGTGAAGGCGGTGAAGGTCCTGTGTGAGTGCCTGGAGGCGGTTGGAGGATGGATGGCGGCTAACAGATTGAGGTTGAATCCTGACAAGACAGAAGTACTGTTCTTGGGGGACAGGGGGTGTTCGGGTATGGAGGACTCCCTGGTCCTGAATGGGGTAACTGTGCCCCTGAAGGACCAGCTGCACAGCCAGGGAGTCATTTTGGACTCACAGCTGTCCATGGAGGCGCAGGTCAGTTCTGTGCCAAGGGCGGGTTAGGTTGAGACAGAGTGGCAGACCTCGAGGTCACCCACTGGTCTTCATCGCAGAATGGGGATTTGAACTGTGTCAAGCTAACTGCTTCATAGTATCGTAGTGTTTCTTCCAACCTGGTGCCCTCCAGAAGATGCTGGAGTTCAAACCCCTCATCCCTGACCATTGACCACACTGGTTGGGGCTGATGGGAGTTGTAGTCCAATGCCACCTGGAGGGCACCAGCTTGGGGAACGCTGCTATACTGTCTTAATCGATAGGGGGTGAGACTTCTTAAATCTAGCAGCTAAAGAGTGGGTAATTTCTGCCAGCCTTCCCCAGCCCAGTGCCCCTTCCCCAGGTGTCGCTGGACTACAACTCCCATCATTCCTGGTCATTGGACATGCTCACTGGGAGTTGGAGTCCAGCAATATCTGGAGGGCACCAGGCTGGCCAAAGCTAATAATAGGGGGGAATGAGCGCATGTAGGAAACTTTGGGTGGTTTTTAGACCTCTCTGCAGACTAAATGTTGAATTATGGGGGTTGGACTAGATGACTCCCGGGGTCCCTTCCAGCTCTACGATTCTATAATTCAATTCTAGTTTGCTTGCTGGCCCCGAATGGCACCTGGGTCCTTTTTTTCCAGCTTCCTTTATTTATTTCCTCCTTTGGGGCTTTTCTTTGAAGATGAGTGATGGGTTTAGGAAGGGAGCGGTGTCATAAATATGCACCTCAGCTATTTGTCTCTGGGTTAACATTGGGGAAATTTTCTTAGCAACCTTAATATTTGTTTCTCACTGTTATGTATTATTCTTCTGCAGGGGACAGGGGCGGGGGAGTGAGGGAGAGAGACAGCCACCAGTAAAAACTAAGAATAGTAAAAACCAGTTTAAGAACATGAAGAGCTGCCTTAGAGCAGGCATCCCCAAACTGCGGCCCTCCAGATATATTTTGGCCTACAACTCCCATGATCCCTAGCTAACAGGACCAGTGGTCAGGGATGATGGGAATTGTAGTCCAAAACATCTGGAGGGCCGAAGTCTGGGGATGCCTGCCTTAGAGCAAACTACAGTGGTACCTTGGTTCTTGAACTTAATCTGTTCCAAGAGTCAGTTCAACTCCCGAAACCGTACAAAAACCAAGGCACGGCTTCTGTTTAGCTGCAGGAGCTTCCTGCACTCAGTTAGAAGCCTCAGAAGCTGAGGATGCCACATCAGATGTTCAGCTTCCCAAAAAAACGTTCGCAAACCACAACACTCACTTCTGGGTTTACAGCATTCGGGAGCCGATTTGTTCAGGAGGCAACCTGTTCAACAACCAAGGCACCACTGTATAGGTCAGTCCTATTCAGAGTAGGTCCATTGAATATAACGAACATCACGTAGGGTTCCCATATTTTGAAAAGAGGACACATTTGCCGACTTCTACTTTTAACTATGGACTCTACCCATGGAAAGGAGGGCGTGTCCTGGAAAAAGAGGACATATGGCAACCCTGCAAGGCCTTACCCAAGTCTTTGTATGTCATTGCAAGCACCTTGAATTGGACTTGGAAGCACCAGCACAGGCCTCAGAGAACTGGTATAAGACGTGCCCACCAGCACCCTGCCTGCTGTATTCTGCCGACATTGCAGCTTCTGAACAGTCTTCAAGGGCAGCCCCACATAGAGTGCATTACAGTAGCCATGCACACAGCAGTGGGCACTCAACCACACCATTGGAACTTGTATAGCTGCAGCTTTCAGCATTCCCAAGACTGTTGCCAGCTCAGCCTCTGTGTTTGCAGGGGGTGGGGGCATCAGCGGCAAAGGCGAACCAAACAGGGTCTGTCTGCTCTCGGAGATTTGAGTGGGCCTTAAGCCCCTTCCATGATTTGCTTCAGCTGCGTCTGTCCTCAATCCAATTTGGAAGATAAGCCCACCAGTTGAATTCATTTCCTGGTAGCAATGGCACGCTGCCGAGTGATCCCTTCCCGATATGCTAATATCTGCTCTGAGCTCTTTTATCGCTTTTTGGTGCAAACTTTCATCTGCCAAGAGCTCGTGTAATTGCAGAAAAATAATCAGGTGCCCGTAAGAAATGATTTTGCCTGCTCTTTCACTTTGTTTCAAAAAGGTATTGAATTGTCTGGGGCTCCCAGTAATAGCCATCTACCTGTAAAGCTTTGACGGTGAAGAATGCATAGGGGCTGGAAGCTAATTCCAGTGTGCCCAGTTCTGCTGAGGGTTAGACTCCGTGCGGGTAGTGGAAATATTTTGAAGGGCCTCTTCCAGCCCAAAGCGAGGCAATTCAGCACCCTGGCCAGCTCCCAGAGGGCTGCTCTAGCGAACCTTGGGAAGATGTTGTCCCAGCAAAGGCTTGGGGTCACTTGAAGCTTTTAAAAAGCTCTCAGGGCTTGACCCTGCTGTGACTCCACCCCTTAGTAAAGCTATTTGCATGTTGGAGGGGCCTATTCAGCAGCCACAAAGAGGAATTTAAAATTACAAGTGGGATTGCAGCACAAATGCTTCTGAATGCTTTTATGGATGCCTTTTTAACTTTTTTTTTCACCAATAAATCTAATGTAGAGTGGTACCTTGGTTCTCAAACTTAATCCATTCTGGAAGTCCGTTCCAAAACCAAAGCATTCAAAAACCAAGGCACACTTTCCCCTAGAAAATAAGGCAACATGGATTAATCCGTTCCAGACTTTTAAAAACAACCCCCAAAACAGCAATTTAACATGAATTCTACTATCTAACGAGACCATTGATCCATAATGAAAGCAATAAACAATGTACTGCAGACACACAATCAATAAAACTCGGCCTCCAGGTGTTTTGGGACAACAATTCCCATCATCCCTGACCACTGGTCCTGTTAGCTAGGGATGATGGGAGTTGTAGTCCCAAAACATCTGGAGGGCTGAGTTTGGGGATGCCTGCAGTAGCTGAACTGGGTTCCACACAGTCACAAAAACAAAATGATAAGAACCGCAAAAACAAAAAGGCAAAATCAATAGCAAAAACAGACAGACCTCAGCGTAACACTCAAAGCAGAAGTGTGGCATTCAAATCGGAAGCGTAACACCAGGCATCCCCAAACTTCGGCCCTCCAGATGTTTTGGACTACAATTCCCATCATCCCCGACCACTGGTCCTGTTAGCTAGGGATCATGGGAGTTGTAGGCCAAAACATCTGGAGGGCCACAGTTTGGGGATGCCTGCGTAACACTCAAAATGGAGCATGTTCGGCTTCCAAAAAAAGTTCACAAACCAGAAAACTTACTTCTGGGTTTGCAGTGTTTGTGTTCCAAGTTGTTTGAGTACCAAGGCATTTGAGAACCAAGATACCACTGTATACTGTACAGAGGTTTTGGTTTTTTTAAATAATCAAGTAGTGTGTGTGTGTGTGTGTGTTACAGATGGTTTCTAACAAAAGCAGCCTTTTCACTGCAGTCTCGTAGTAGAGCATCTTAAATTCTGGTGCCAAAGGGCAGGGGTCCATTGAGAATCCCACACAGAGCTCGGTCAAGGATAAGTGCTTTGATCTGCCCACCTGGCTACACCTGATTGTATTAGTTGGTGGAGGCTGACAGCAATCAATTTGCTGCAGAGACTTACTGCTAAAAAAAGAAAAATGTCCATGCAGCACAGGCATTGTCTCCACTCAGAATTGTTCTTGGAAATAGCTGGGTGAAGAATCCCTACAATTTGTTTGTTTGGCAGCGCACTTAGTTTTTCTAAGGGTGGAGGAAGAGATGTTTCCTCTAGCTTTACAATTTTTTTCCCACCCTTACTTTCATTCACGCTCAAAACCCACACCAGATAGATAGTTGAGAGAGAGAGAGAGAGAGAGAGAGAGAGAGAGAGAGAGAGAGAGAGAGAGAGAGAGAGAGAGAGAGAGAGAGAGATGACATAGATGATAGGTAGGTAGGTAGGTAGGTAGATTAGATAGATAGATAGATAGATAGATAGATGATAGATAGATAGATAGATGATTGATGACATAGATGATAGATAGATAGATAGATGATTGATGACATAGATGATAGATAGATAGATAGATAGATAGATAGATAGATAGATAGATAGATAGATAGATAGATAGATAGATAGATGATAGATAGATAGATAGAGATGATAGATAGATAGATGATAGATAGATAGATGATAGATAGATAGATAGATAGATAGATAGATAGATAGATAGATAGACAGACATAACCCTGACAAAATATAGTGCTGTTTTTTCAGCCTAATACCTCCTAATCATATTTTCTCCATGTGGAACATAAGAAGCTGCCTTATTCAGTGGTACCTCGGGTTACAGATGCTTCAGGTTACAAACGCTTCAGGTTACAGACTCCGCTAACCCAGAAATAGTACCTTGGGTTAAGAACTTTGCTTCAGGATGATAACAGAAATCGTGTTGCGGCAGGAGGAGGCCCCATTAGCTAAAGTGGTACCTCAGGTTAAGAACGGACCTCCGGAACGAATTAAGTTCTTAACCTGAGGTACCACTGTACAGAGTTGGGCCATTGGTCCAGCCATCTCAGTATTGTCAACACTGACCAGCAGCAGCTCTCCAGAATTACAGACAGGAGTCTCTCCCGACCCCAGCTGGAAATGCCAATTATACCTGGATCCTTCTCTGTGCAAATCAGGTGTTCAGATTAAACTGTGCACCTTCCGCTTGAGAAGCAGATGCTCTACCACAGAGAAGATCTCAAGGCACCTCAAAATATCTTAAACTCAGGGTCAACCAAGAAGAGACAAGACCGATCTGCCATTGGGTTATTTTCTTTCTTTGAATCTCATGTGGGGAACCTTGGGCAGCCACAAATTCAGGTGGCTTTAGAAGGAATATTGGACAAATTCATGGAGGACAAGGCTAACAAAGGGTCCTGGCCATTGTGGCTGTGTTCTCCCTCCCCTGTCAAAGGCCATAGTAGAGCCTCTGAACACCAGTTGCTGGAGAAGGCAGGTGACGAGGGGGCTGTTGCAGTCATGTCCAGCCTGCAGGGTTTTTTTCCCCACAGGCATTTGGTTGGCCACTGTGAGAACAGGATGCTGGCCAAGATGAGCCACTGGCCTGATCCAGCACGGCTCATCTTGAGTTCTTATGCTCTTTAGTTTTCCTTCCTTCCTTTTGATGGGGCCTCACACCAACAGGATTTTGCACTGAAGAAGAGTTTGGATTTGATATCCCGCTTTATCACTACCCGAAGGAGTCTCAAAGCGGCTAACAATCTCCTTTTCCCTTCCTCCCCCACAACAAACACTCTGTGAGGTGAGCGAGGCTGAGAGACTTCAGAGAAGTGTGACTAGCCCAAGGTCACCCAGCAGCTGCATGTGGAGGAGCGGAGACGCGAACCCGGTTCCCCAGATTACGAGTCTACCGCTCTTAACCACTACACCACGCTGGCCCTCTGAAGACAGAGGGGCTTTTGTTAGGAGTAATTGACAATGACAAGGGAGGCAAAGCGAGGATTGCTCAGCAGAAGAAAGAACAGGAGGCTTATTGAGAGATTGCAGCCGAGCCAAAATGGCACACTGTCTCCAAATTGGGCCACTAATGGGCACGGGGGAGGAATTGAAGCCAGCAAAAAGCTTGGTAGGGCAGAGCTCTCAGGAGGATGCCACTTTGCACAGAGAAACCTTTTAAGAGGATGAAACACCCCTGCAAAGTCTTTCTTGCCACCAGCAGATTCATCAGGCACATTGATTGGCACCAGAGGGTAAGAATGTCCCCGCCCAAAGAAAACTCACTTCCCGTCAAGTGCTGCGGTCCCCAAAATTGTCTTCCCCTCCTTTGGCTGACCTTCATAAGGCTGCATCTGCACCAAACATTTAGATGATGGTGATGATGATGATGATGATGATGATGATGATGATGATGATGATGATGATTTATTATTTACACCCCGTCCATCTGGCTGGGTTTCCCCAGCCACTCTGGGCAGCTTCCAACAGAAGAATAAAATAATCAATTAAAGATTAAAAGCCTCCCTAAACAGGACTGGCTTCAGATGTCTTCTAAAAATCTGGTAGCTGTTTTTCTCTTTGACATCTGATGGGAGGGCGTTCCACAGGAGAGGGCGTTCCTCTCTCTCTCCTGGCCGGTTCTCATCTAAATTACTTTGCGATCCTGCTCTGCTTCTCACAGGGGGGGGGCTTGCTCCCCTCCCACCATCACCATTGGTTGAGCTGTACCCTTGACAAATGTGGCCAGTCGTATCACCCAAAGGGTGGCAGGGGAAAAGATGTCAACAAGATGGCTTACTCCTTAGCAGCACCAGGTAACATGATGGGACGACGCCACTCGCCTGACCTCCCAACAGCAGAGTCGCTGGTGTTTACAAGAGGGGAGATTCGGTCTTGTGCTCAGGTCTCTGCTTGCAGGGTTGCCATGGGGTATCTGGGTGGCCAGTGCTAGAAAAGGATGCTGGACAAGATGGGGCCACTCTGCTTATGTTTTTATGGCCAGGGGCAGGTGGTGTGGCTGGGGAAGAGGACTGAGGACCAGAGAGGGGACTACATTCATTCCTGAACCTCTCCGCTCTTGGCTTGGGAGGTTCTGAGGTGCGAGCTACCCGATTAGCTAAGAGATGTTTTGCTTCCCCCCTGCAACAAAAAAAACATGAAATCGGGCTTAGTATTGCCGCTGTTCATTCGTTTGCTTTTTCACAACGGCTGCTCGCCGTCCCCTTTGATGCGGGGCTTAGTTCCGCCGTTGAAAACAACAGCAGGTCATTCCGGTGCCAAACAGCATCTCGGCAGCAATCGGGGTTGCGGACTGCAAGGGTATAATGAATCCCAGATAGCATCAGCCATCCAGGTAATCCCTTCTGATCCCCCAATTCGCAGGCAAAGCCTTAACATTCACTCGCTGTCTCTCTCTCTCTCTCTCTCTCTCTCTCTCTCTCTCTCTCTCTCTCTCTCTCTCTCTCTCTCTCCTGGCCGGTTCTCATCTAAATTACTTTGCGACCCTGCTCTGCTTCTCCCAGGAGGGGCTTGCTCCCCTCCCACCAACGCCATGGGTTGAGCTGTACCCTTGACAAAGGCGGCCAGCCGTATCGCCCAAAGGGTGGCAGGGGGAAAGATGTCAACAAACGAATTTAGTCCTAATCCAGGGGCAGCCAAGGTTGTGCCACCCGAAAGTTGCTGTTGGACTACAGTTCCCATCATCTGCCATGGACTGGTTGGACGTAGAGGAAGGGTGGGAGGAACCAGATGGGGAAGACCCAAAGGAAGAAGGCACAGAGCCCAGGGAGTGGTGGTGGGACAACGAGGAGTGGTCAGAAGGAGAAGACAGGGGGGAGGAGGAGGCATTGGAAGGTGAAGAAGGTTACAGGGCTTAGTGAGCTGGAAGAGTGTGTGGCAGACAGAAGTCCAGAATTAGAGGCAGAAGCAGAAGCAGGCTGGTGGGAGGGAGGGAGGAGGCCAAGAGGCAGAGATGGGGCAGGCTGGTGAAGAGGTCCAGGTGTTTCCTGGTCCTGCTGCAATGAACCTCCCTCCCTAATGCAGATGTATGAGGAAGTAGGACCCTCGTACTTATGGAACCACTTCTCCTGGTATGTCCCGCAGAGGACCCTAAGGTCCATGAATAATAATAGCTTAAAGGTCCCAGGCCCTAAAGAAGTCAGACTATCCTCCACCAGGGCCTTTTCAGTGGTGGCTCCGACCTGGTGGAATGCTCTGTCCCACGAGACTAGGGCACTACAGGACTTGATCACCTTCCGCAGGGCCTGTAAGACAGAGCTATTCCACCTGGACTTCAATTTGAAATAGCCTGATCCTCTATTCCCTTTCCCCTTTCCTTTTTTATGAAGAAACCCTTTCTGGGACCCCATATGCAAACTCTTCCCTGGTCTCCACCTCTCCAGATGTTTTGGATACCTAGCTAACAGGGCCAGTGCTCAGGGATCATGGGAGTTGTATTTCCAAAACATGTGGAGAGCCAAGGTTGCCTATGCCTGCCCTAGTAGGACCAACTTGGCCAGTTAGCCTTGGTGATCATTTGATGTCTACTGACTGGGGTTTCTCCCCCCCCCCTAAAATGACCCCTGAATTTTTGGATTTTATTGACATTGATGCTGCATTTATGTTGTATTTTATGCTGCTCATATGCTGTTTTTAAATCGTATTTTAATCAATGTTTCATATTTGCTGTTAGCCGCCTTCAGTCCGGTTTCTAAACCGGGAAGGGCGGGGTATAAATAAAAAATTATTATTATTTATTATTTTTAAATGTGCAGGGCTGGGTCACACAAGCTGTGCATCTGAACCAAGTGGATCCTGGAAGGACCTGCCAAATCTTTTTTATCAACCACTGCCTGCCTGCTCCATGCCCTCCCTTCATCTCCTTTCCCCCCTTCTCTCTCCCTCTCCCCAGGTATGCGCATACTCGTCACCCTGCTGTTAGATACTCTGCCTATGTTAGGCAATGTCCTTCTCTTGTGTTTCTTTGTCTTTTTCATCTTTGGGATCGTCGGGGTGCAGCTGTGGGCCGGGCTGCTGAGGAACAGATGTTTCCTAGACACCAATTTTCAAATGTAAGTACTCGGAAGTCAATCAGCCATCTCCTTACATCTGCCCATGCGCTTGTGCGCATTTAATTATAGAACCGTAGAGCTGGAAGGGATGCCGCCCTCCTGCAATGCAGGAATTGCGACTAAAGAACCCCTGACAGATGGCCATCCAACCTGTGTTTAAAAGCCTCCTGCAAAGGAGAGTCCACCACCTTCTGAGGGAGACCGTTCCACCGTCAAGCAGCTCTTGCCCTCAGAAAATTGTATGCTGCCACCTGAGGCAGTCAACTCACCTGGCCTCATGGGTGGGCCGGCCCTGACTATTAGAGTGATTAGACTGTCAGACTAGGACCTGGGAGACCAGGCTTCAAATCCCTCACTTGGCCATGAAGCTCACGGGGTGTGACTGTGGTCCTCTCAGTTTAAACAAGGCTTCGTCAACCTCGGCCCTCCAGATGTTTTGAGACTACAATTCCCATCCTCCCTGACCACTGGTCCTGCTAGCTAGGGATCATGGGAGTTGTAGGCCCAAAACATCTGGAGGGCCGAGGTTGACGAAGCCTGGTTTAAACTATCTCAAAGGGTTGTTGTGGGAATGAAATGGGGAGAACTGTCTACACCACCTTGAGCTCCTTGGAGGACTGGTGGGATATCAATGCAATAAGTTAGATAAATAAATAGAATTAGTTGGCTGTGCCTGTGGCAGGCTCTAGGGCCATATTAACACCCTACCTTTAAAGCCCTGTGATACCATTTTAATCATTCATGGCTTACCCCAAAGAATTCTGGGAACTGGAGTTCCTTGGGGCTGCTGTAAAAGGTAAAGGGACCCCTGACCATTAGGTCCAGTTGTGGCTGACTCTGGGGTTGTGGCGCTCATCTCACATTATTGGCCGAGGGAGCTGGCATACAGCTTCCAGGTCATGTGGCCAGCATGACAAGGCCACTTCTGCCGAACCAGAGCAGCGCACGGAAACACCGTTTACCTTCCTGCTGTAGCGGTACCTATTTATCTACTTGCTCTGGTGTGCTTTCGAACTGCTAGGTTGGCAGAAGCTGGGACTGAGCAACGGGAGCTCACCCCATTGCGGGGATTCAAACCGCCAACCTTCTGATCAGCAAGCCCTGGGCTCTGTGGTTTAACCCACAGCGCCACCCGTGTCCCTGGGGCTGCTGAGAGCCCCCTTATTTCCCTCACAAAGCTACAATTACCAGCGTAGTTTAACAATCAAGCCCTTTTCCCAGGGAACTCTGGGAACTGTAGCTTCATAAGAGGAATAGAGGATCTCCTAACAACTCCCCACAGATTACAGCTCCCAGAATTCCTTGGTGGAAGCCATGACTATTTAAATCGTCACTGTAGTGCTTTAAATAGATGGTGTGGATGAGGCTTATTTTTCTGCCTGTGATTGGCTCTTAATCCACCTACCGTTGGTCTATCTGACTTTGGCACTACCAATGGGCACCAGTCATTGCTGGCCAGTTGTGAGCTTTCGGTTGCCACCTGCCCAGTGTCAAATGTCAGGTGTCATCGCCAGGATCTGCTGCACAAGAACCTCTCTCTCCACTTTCTTCTCCCTGATCAGCTTGGATTTCCCCCCCATTAAAACACCGCCAGCATATAGACTTGTCTCCATCACCCACCCTTCTGTGGGTGCACTCATTTCTGCCACAACCCGTAAACGAATTTTCCACCTTGCCCCACTCTTTGAAGAAATGTTTGGAAAGGAAGGGGAGTTTGGGTATCAAGCAAATGCCACAGGACAGTCCTAAATGGGATTGCTTTGGTCATGAATTAAAACTCCAGAGCTGCTGAGCTTAGCCGTGCCGTTGGCAGCCTGGAGTGCTCTCCCCACACAGTTAAGTTTATTTTTATTCCTAAGACTCTGCCAGGCAGTATAAAAATGTAAACAGAGAGTTCCAGGCGGCTTTGTGTGTTTAAGCGAAAGGTGTTTGCAGGGCTGCCTAATTTCCTCCTCCTGACTTGGATTGCATCTGATGTCTGGGCTTCTGAGAAAGGCTGTCCAAGGCCTGAAGGGAAGGGCTTTTTTTTGCATGCAGGCCTCATTCCATGCTAGGGGTCGTTGGGAAAGCAACTGAAAATGAAGCCACCAATGTCACAATGCCATTACAGTGGTACCTTGGTTCTCAAACTTAATCTGTTCCGGAAGTCTGTTCCAAAACCAAAGCGTTCCAAAACCAAGGCATGCTTTCCCATAGAAAGTACTGTATATTCCTGCGTATAAGACTACTTTTTAACCCAGGGAAATCTTCTCAAAAGTTGGGGGTCGTCTTATACGCCAGGTCGTATTTCCTATATGGCGAGTATATCCCAAACTCTATATTTTAACTGGAAAAGTTGGCGGTCGTCTTATATGCCCAGTCGTCTTATACACCGGAATATACGGTAATGCAAAATGGATTAGTCCATTCCAGACTTTTAAAAACAACCCCTAAAACAGCATTTTAACATGAATTTTACTATCTAACGAGACCATCGATCCATAAAATGAACGCAATAATCAATGTACAAAATAAATAAATGAAACAGTATTGTAGATGATAAAAATTAAAATTATTTTTTTTCTTACCTGCACCGATGATAGTTATTGTTTGGATGGGGGGGTGCTTTTATCCATTTCCACATTTTTATTCCATTTCCACATTTCCTCCCCGGGGCCTCATGGCCAACTCCCAATTCACGTGACATCACACGTGTGTGTTGCACGTGTGACGCTGCGTACACACAACAAGCCCACCCCCCGGCAATGTTGCATGGAACATGTTGCCTCTGAGCAGCATTTTTCCAGGGTGGTCATTTTAAGGATGGGAAATGTCATGCACAGATCTAGCCAGCAAGAGTCTCACCATGGTCTTCTGTCAGCCATGCAGGTGGGGTCAGAACCAGGAGACGAGGGTCATCCTAGGCCTTGAAATGTTGTCGGACCTGTTGTGAGACCGACTTCGTTTTCTTTCTCTTTGTTTACTTGGATTGTTGCATTGCAGGTTTTTTGGCATGGCAACAATTCCCTAATGTACGTTTTGGCCCAGAGACACTGGAGCAGTATAAGAGGAAAAACCAAACGCGTAGGAGCGAGTTTCCCTCTTCTTCCCCAGTATAGAATATATTGCCAAAGGCAATTTAGGCTGGAAAGAATATTTGCTGCCCCTTGCTAGGCAGTAGCAGCTGATCAGTTCAGAACTGCCCCCTCGCTACATAAAATACAACAGTCCCAACTCAATTCTCAAAAATAATAATTTCAGGGGGGAATTATCATGATCTAAACACAGCAAGGGTATAAGGGAGTTTCCTGTGTCTTCCTTCCCATTCAAGGACGTACAACTTGACTTTCCTGAATCCGTACTATCGGCCAGAGGAAAGCGAGGAGAATCCGTTCATCTGCTCGTCCCACCGGGATAACGGCATGCAGAAATGTTCCAGCATCCCAAACCGGAAGGAGTACAAGGTGGAATGTACTTTGAGCATGGACTCTTACAACCAAAATTCGTATACCCTGGACTTCAGCAGCAGAAACGCCTGCATCAATTGGAACCAGTATTACAACATTTGCAGGACGGGGGATCTCAACCCGCACAATGGAGCTATTAATTTTGATAATATTGGCTATGCTTGGATAGCTATTTTTCAGGTAAGCCTCTTTTATCCTCCATTCTTTCATTGGGGTACCCATGTGTGTTTGAGATGCACGTTTTTGCCCACATAAGATGAGTAAATGAAGCAATCCTCAAATATTACATCAGCAGCCGGCCAACTCTGACGCTCTGCTTTTGCGCTGGCGGTTATCAAGCTTCCCGCCTCCGAGCACTTTCTGCTCTTTCATGCTGACATTTTGTGGGAAGATCCAATTGTGGTGGGCTAGCTCTCTTTCCGTGGACATTTTCTTTTGTTATTTGTCGTAGCCCCGTCTGATTCCCATTGCCCAGCAAGCAAGGGCTAGAGCAGAGGTCGGCAAACTAAGGCCCGTGGGCCGGATGTGACCTGCTGGGCTTGTTAATGTGGCCCACGGGCCTTGCGGACCCTGCCGCCCACTCGGTCAGTCCCCGCGCTAAACTGCCGCAGAGGCCTCGCCACGCGGGGACTGACTTTCGTGCTGTGGCTTCTGATTGGCTGCAGAAGCTGAGGGTGCCAAAGGTGAGGCGTCGTCGGTGACTGCAGTGGCTGTGGCATGAGTGGCAGTGGCAGTGGCAGTGGCAGGGGGTCTTTTCAGGGGGGGCTTTTGGGGTGGGGGGGTCCTTTCGGGGGTGCTTTTGGGAGAGGGTGGGTCCATAGCTGCCAAGTACCCTGTTTTTACTTACCTTTTCCCGGTGGTCCCCCGTATCACTTCGTCTCCCGTTTTTCTCCGTTATTTTCTCCTGCTGGCGGCCATTTTTTCTCTTTCCGATTTGCCCTTCTATGGGCACCAAAAATGGCCGCCGCCGGCTTCAAAAGTCGCATCTACGCATGTCCGGAAGTGCATAGACGCGACTTCCGGTGTTGTCGTCGGCCATTTTTTGTGCCCATAGATGGGCAAAGCGACACCGGAAGTTACGTCGACGCAACTTCTGGTGTCACATGGCTGCCGGTCCCAGATTCTGCAGTCCGGGACTTGGAAGGTAAGGGTGGGTCCAGCCCCCCACAAGGTCTGAGGGACAGTGGACCGGCCCCCTCCTGAAAAGGTTTGCTGACCCCTGGGTTAGAGGTTGCCAAGGAACACTTGCCTGAGAGCAGAATCCACATAGGAAGTGCCAACACCCTGGGGCCCTGGTTGCCCGAGCACTCACAAAATTCCCCATAAAGGGGCAGAGCACCCACACATTTCAGTGCCAGGACCATGCACACTGCATGGCACCCACGGCCCTGGGGCCAAGTTGGCACTCCTGATACAAAGTCAGACAGTCCAGAGGTCAGGGAATCCAAATGATCATAGAGCCAAGGGTTGAGATGGAGAGCAGGTAGCAGCAAGGTAGGGCCAGCAACCACAGGCATTGTTTCCAGCACCTGACTGCTGCTGAAAGCTGTTTATGAAGCCCAGAGCCAGCTGGTTCTGATCAGTGCTTTCTGCTCTGTGACCTTGAAGGTTGATCAGCTGCAGGTGGAGTCACTCCGCCTTCTCCCCCTTCAGGCTGCTGTTCAGCAGGTGAACTTGTCTCCTGGCCCATGACATGGCTGGTCCTCCCATAAGCCTTTGGCTTATTTACAAGGAGTTCCATGTATTGGAAAGTGATTGGAAAACCATCCGTCTGCACCAGCCGCAAGATGCAGACATCCTTTTCAGCGGCTTCGAAAGAGAGTGAGACAAATTCATGGAGGAGGAGGAGGAGGAGGAGGAGGAGGAGGAGGAGTTTATCAGTGGTTGTGTGTCTCTGAATGCCAGTTGCAAGTCAGGGGAGTTTGGAGAACTGTCGTGGTTGCTAGAGACAATGGCTGTGTTCTACCCTCCATCGTTGGAGGCAGTATGTCTCTGAATACCAGTTGGTGGGAATTGCAACTGGGCAGAGTGCAATTGTGCTCATGCCCTGCTTGCAGGTTTCTTATAGGGGCATCTGGCTGGCTGCTGTGAGATCAGGATTCTGCAGTAGTTGGGCCATTGGCCTGATTGAGCAGGGTTCCAACGTTTTTACGACAGAGTCGTCGACTTCTGGTCTGTGTCAATGCCACATATTTCCATCCATTTTCATATCAATCTGCTATTTCCATCAGAGAAAAAGATGTGCCAAAATTGCATTTAATGGCAGCTCAATGCACACAGTTCTTAAAAAAAAACACCATTCCATCCTAAAATATTAAATTCTAAACACATTTTGGTGCTTTTTGAGCTGAGATCTGTTTTGTAGGCTTTTGAGACATATGAAACCTGGGGGATAATTGCGTTCTGATCTGCGTATGTGTCTGGAAGACACAAATTGGGACTGTTTGCTTAAAAATACAAAGAAAGCAAAATTCAGCTCCATCCCTGCCAGCTGCCAGGCCATTAAATGGTGTCCATTCCCATAGCAATGGAGTATAATCAAGGCTTTATAGAGAGCATATTTTCTGCTGGCCGTGACTGGAGAAATGAGTCTCGGCTTGCATCTGATGCTCTCTTCACGCACGCCTTTCTCCCCGATGCTCCATATCCACAGATGTCATGGTGTGGAGGAGTTTACCTGTGTATATAGAAACAGCCCTGCATAATTTCAATGTGGGATGCTATTTAGGTGCAAAGTTATTTGGAGTTAGCTGAAATGTTGAAGACACAGTTGCATAAACTAGGAAGGGGGAAAGGGAGAGGGTTGACTGTAAAACCTGCGGGAAGAGGGTGGGGAGCCTCATGCCCAGGGGATAAATGTGACCCTCCAGAGGTCTCTATCCAGTGCTTGGGACTTTCCTCCAAGCCACACCCCTTTCCAGACCACACCCACCTCCCCCAGGTCATGCCGCTCACTAGTCCTGGTCTGCATCCTCCTCATGGTCTTGCCCGGCAGAAATCGTCCTGGAACTGCTTCTTGCTCACCTGAATGGAGAGAGGTGGTGTGTGTGTGTGTGTTTGTGTGTAGAAACCCCTGACTTTTGCATGGCTGAAATGTAGCCGGCTCTTCAAAGGTGGCAGTCTTATCCGTTGCCTCCAGCCAGCTCACGTCTTAGCTGCGGCACTGCCCATCAAGGGCGTACCCACCATGCGGCAAGTTAGGGCAGCTGCCCTACTCTAGAAGCAGGGCTGGTGGGCAGAGGCGGAGCACAGCCCGGCGGAGCGCGAGTTCGCCATTCCCGCCGCACCGCGCCGCACCCTCCCTCCAGCTCCCCGGCGCGCCCTCAGGCAAGGCCAAGCGCGGCGGGGAACCAGGGAGCGCGGCGCGGTGGGCGGGAACGCCGAACTCGCGCTCCGCTGGGCTGGGCTCCGCCTCCGCCCACCAGCCCTGCTGCTAGGGAGGGGCACAGCCCGGCGGAGCGCGAGTTCGCCGTTCCCGCCCGCCGCGCTGCGCCCTCCCTCCAGCTCCCCGTCGCGCCCTCTGGCAAGGCCAAGCGCGGCGGGGAACCAGAGAGCGCGGCGCGGCGGGCAGGAACGCTGAACTCGCGCTCCGCTGGGCTGGGCTCCGCCTCCGCCCACCAGCCCTGCTGCTAGGGAGGGGCACAGCCCGGCGGAGCGCGAGTTCGCTGTTCCCGCCCACTTTGTGGCCCCTCCCCTTCCGTGCCTTGGCCCCTCCCCTTGCCCCCCCCCTAGTTTTGATCCTGGGTACGCCCATGCTGCCCATGACTTGCATGTGGCCCCTGGGAGGTTCCCAATGAGGTTATGTGGCCCTTTGACCTTGTTTTAGGAAAATCCTTGGGCTCACTTGGATTACCAAACAAAGACACCAGCCAGGAATGTAGGAGCAAAACAGCAGCCAGTAGGCCTGTTTTTTATTTTAAAGTACTGTTGCACCTGGACTTCCACCCCACCACATCGGAGAAGCAGGAAGAAGCAGGATGGCTCCCACTTTTATCAGTTTTACAAAGATACCCACAACACCCCTAATTACATTATGCATACGTCATGAATACATCATAAATTGGGAGGGTCTGGTGACAGAAACCTGAGCTTCAGGTTTGTCCCCATCCTTCACTTGACCTCCACCTCACACCCATCAAATAAGACAAAAGAAATATTTACAAGCTCCTGGTTTCCCAGGCCAAGATAATCACACCTCTTTGTCCCCACCAAGAACCTAATCCATTCCTGGATGGTTTGCCATTGTCCATAGGATGACTGCCTGTCTGGCACCCATTTGCCAGGATGCCAGTGGTTACCTCTTGTGAAAGAGGCAAGTACGTGTACGTGATCCCAAATTTCAGGGATTATGGCTGCTCACATCCCAGGCTTCCCCCTTCATAAGCCATTCATTTCCTGAACAGAACAAATAATCCAGAATGCGGGAGCTAGACTGGTGACTGGGAGCGGCCGCCGAGACCACATAACACCACTCCTGAAAGAACTACATTGGCTCCCAGTACATTTCCGAGCACAATTCAAAGTGTTGGTGCTGACCTTTAAAGCCCTAAACAGCCTCGGTCCTGTATACCTGAAGGAGCGTCTCCACCCCCATCGTTCTGCCCGGACACTGAGGTCCAGCACCGAGGGCCTTCTGGCGGTTCCCTCGCTACGAGAAGCCAAGTTACAGGGAACTACGCAGAGGGCCTTCTCAGTAGTGGCACCTGCCCTGTGGAACGCCCTCCCATCAGATGTCAAAGAGAAAATAACTAAGGTGCTGTGGGTTAAACCACAGAGTCTAGGGCTTGCTGATCAGAAGGTCGGCGGTTCGAATCCCTGCAACGGGGTGAGCTCCTGTTGCTTGGTCCCAGCTCCTGCCCACCTAGCAGTTCGAAAGCACATCAAAGTGCAAGTAGATAAATAGGGACCGCTCCGGCAGGAAGGTAAACGGCGTTTCCGTGCGCTGCTCTGGTTCGCCAGAAGCGGCTTTGTCATGCTGGCCACATGACCCGGAAGCTGTCTGCGGACAAACGCCAGCTCCCTCGGCCTATAGAGCGAGATGAGCGCCGCAACCCCAGAGTCGGACACGACTGGACCTGATGGTCAGGGGACCCTTTACCTTTACCTTAATGTTTAATAGATTATTGTATTTTAATATTCTGTTGGAAGCCACCCAGAGTGGCTGGGGAAACCCAGCCAGATGGGCGGGGTATAAATAATATATTATTATTATTATTATTATTATTATTATTATTATTATTATCCATACTGGAGCAATTTCTAAAGTTTTCCCAGTGAGCCAGTACGTAGATACATTTATCAGCGAATTGTTACATTTGGTAATGTGCAGCAGACGCCCTTTGAATAGAGATGAGTGTTTTGTGGGGGCATTTGCCGAAGTGATTGTGTTGATTTTGGTAGTCGGGGTGTGTGTGTGTGTGATATCTGCTGGAGGGGCAAACCCACCACCTTTACATAAATTCCCGCAACAACCTAAAAAAAAGGTTGCTCACTATCAGGAGCCAGAGCCGGGTAGGCAGCAATAAAACACCCGGAGTCAGTGAAGTTTAGATTCAAAGGAATGTGATGCAACAACTTGGCTGAAGCTGTGCAGGTCTGAGTCTGGTCAGCGCTTGGATGTGCTAGGATGAGAACGTAGTGTGGTTGCACAGGGAGTAAACCTGCTGGGAAAGCCAGTTTGAGATCCCCCCCATTCTTGCAGCGCTTTAAAAAAACAAAAACGCAATGTGTGAATTGGTCTTGAAGAGAGTTAGTTCTACCCCATTGTGTGTGTGAAGATTCTGGGGGAATTGTGTTGCGGGAAGCACCCTCAGAACCAATCTTTATTTGCCTGCCTCGTTCTGTTTCCGAGAGCCTAATCGTAGCTCTTGTAATCCTACAAATTACACATGTTTCAGTGCTCTTCGCTTATTGTGTAATGGGCTAACTCTTGCATCTCTTTATTAGGCAGGCGCATTCCGTGGCAAATTATGGGAAGTAATTATCTTATTATGGGTAAGAAAGAGAGGAGATGGGGACCGAAATTAAATGTGAGTTATTAAGGTCCCTCGGTTGCGCATGGTGTTCAGAGAAAGCAACGGAAGCTGTAATTAAGGGGGAGGGTGCAGTGCAAACCAGAGAGCCAGTGTGGTGTAGTGGTTAAGAGCGGTAGACTCGTAATCTGGGGAACCGGGTTCGTGTCTCTGCTCCTCCACATGCAGCTGCTGGGTGACCTTGGGCTAGTCACACTTCTCTGAAGCCTCTCAGCCCCACCCACCTCACAGGGTGTCTGTTGTGGGGGAGGAAGGGAAAGGAGATTGTTAGCCGCTTTGAGACTCCTTCGGGTAGTGATAAAGCGGAATATCAAATCCAAACTCTTCTTCTTCTGCTGCTGTGGAAATGTGGAGACTTAATAATGGAATAATGAGTAACTGAAATTGACAGATTTGCCCATCACTCTACAGCGAAGCGTGTGTGTGTTATTTAGGGGGGGGGAGGTGTACATAAAATAATAAGGCCCATTCCATAAGTAAAACAACAATAAAGAATCCAGCACAGCAGCAAGAGATGTTCATTTTTAGCCCATGTTGTGCTAAATTTCTGTTTGCAATGTAATTAGAGGGAGGAAAGAATGGAGCCTTTTTTGGGGGGAGTGGCTTTCCCATGCTTGGTACAATCCACTCTGCTGCTTCCAGACTCTACCACTTTGTTTGGTGATAGGTTAACCTGCCTAGAGATTGGCTTCAGCTGTGAATACAAGGGCTTTAGACTTCTCGGCGCTGTCAACAGTGCTGTGTGCCTCGCGGCCATCCTCTCTGCTCTCCTAAGTGCGCTTTGCTTGTCGAACACCCCGCAGTCAGTAAGAATTTATCCCGACAACACTCCACGCGGGACGTCATGCAAGGAAATGCTCACTCTCCAGATGAGCACTGACACACGCAAGCCGTCCTGATCTGCAGCCTGCGACCATCGATCCTCGTTGCCATCTCTAAACATCCGCCAAGGGCCAGTTCACACTTTGCACAGTCGGTTCACCGCTTGGCTGCCACTGAATGCAAGCTGAGCATCATCGCAAGGCAGCATTAAGCAGCCGCTGAAAGTCCTGGCAGGACTCGACACGGCGCTGTGCTGGGTGGCTGGGTCCGACTCCATTTTAACTCCCCATGATGCCCCAGACCAGGGGTTGGCAAGACTTACCGGCCATGGGCCGGATCACTCCTGTGACGCCAGAAATTGCATCTGCTCATGTCTGCGGCGCCAGAAATGGCTTCTGCGCATGCCCAGATGCCGAAAATCTCACCTGTGCAGAAGTGATTTTTGGCGACTGGGCATGCGCAGAAGTCATTTCCGGTATCTGCGCGTGCGCAGATGTGATTTCCGGGGTCGCTCGGCAAGTCCCTGTGCCGGTTTAGCACAGCAAGCGGGGGATTCTCCGAGCGGGCAGCTCAGTTAGGGGGTGGCCCATGGGGGGGGACAAAAAACAAAAAAAAAGCTGCAGGCACGCCGGCCGAGCGATTGGGCGCCGCGCGGGTGCCTGCTAGAGGGGAGGTGGCACTCGGGGCCGCACCCCCACCCCGTGATCGCCACCTGAGCCTGGACGCTTCGTTTAGGCTCCGTTTAGAAGTTGTGGGGGGCGCGAGCCCCCTTTACCTAGCACACAAGAGCAGTAGGATGCTGCACATGCGTACAATGTAGAGGGGATCACACACACCCCGTGACTTCTAAACTGAGCCTAAACGGAGCGTCCAGGCTCCAGGCAGATAGCCCACTGGTGTGGCGGGCACGGCGCGCCAGTGGGCTATCTACCTGAGGCCTGGACGCTCAGTTTAGAAGTCACGGGGGGTTGCGACCCCCCTCTACGTAGCGACGCATGCGTTGTTACATAGCGCCATCACGCCCCACGGGGGCATGGCAATTTGTCGCCCCGGGTGTCGCAGTGCCTCGCTACGCCCCTGCTCTTTCGTGCAAAAAATAATAAAAATGCCTGCACATAGAAAACTAGGGGGTCAAGAGCAAGGTTTGCAGCCCTAACAGGCTAGCTTTCTACATGGAAGAATTGCTAGTTTGTTTATTTTTGCATCACCAACCTTCCATCCAGCAAACCCCACCACCCACTGCAGTCCAAAGTGACAAGGTCCAGAAACAGATTAACCCCTTCTGTATGAATAAGATCTCCGCTGGTAGAGGCTTGCAGACCCATTGCACATTCATCATATCTCATTTCGAAGACATTTCGGCTGGTGGCCATTGCAACATCCTGTGACAACGGGTTTCCCTGAGTTAAGATGCATGTTGTGGGATTGAGCTGCCACTGCCAATTTCAGCAGAGAGCCCCCGGGGCTTCTATTTTTGAGACAGGGTGAATAATGTTCCCTGAATCACAGGCTCTTTCCACTACTCACAATTTCATAATCCGCTATCTATCATGCACCACCACAGTCACCCCTCTTTGTGTTGTCATTTTTCTAAGTGAGGACATCTTTGCCCGGGGGTTGAAAAGAGAGATAAACAGTTGGCAACACTTTAGAGAAAAGTACCCCGATCGAAAGCAAAAATAGTCATAAGTAGATGGGTTTTTCAATGGTTATGCTGTAGTGATGTGTGTGTGTGTGTGTGTGTGTGTGTGTGTGAGAGAGAGAGAGAGAGAGAGAGAGAGAGAGAGAGAGAGAGAGAGAGAGAGAGAGAGAGAGAAGGCAACTGAAGAAAGTGGATGGAGACAAGAATTTCCTCATCTCTCCTAACACTAGAACTCTTGGGCTGAATGTGGGAAGCTTCTTCCCTATGGAACTCACTGCCACAAGAGGCAGTTTATGGCCACCAACCAAGATGGTTTTTAAAAGTGGATTGGAAAAATTAATGGAGGAGAAAGCTGTCAGGGGGTACTAGCCGCTGTGGTTCTTCCCTATGGAACTCACTGCCACAAGAGGCAGTTTATGGCCACTGTCACAGAGGGCACATAGCGGCTACTCTAGAGTAATGACTCTCCAAACCGTTGCCTTTTCATGCTTTTATTGTGTGCAAACTATTTACCAGGCATCCCCGAACTTCGGCCCTCCAGATGTTTTGGACTACAATTCCCATCTTCCCCGACCACTGGTCCTGTTAGCTAGGGATCATGGGAGTTGTAGGCCAAAACATCTGGAGGGCTGCAGTTTGGGGATGCCTGCTATTTACAGTGCTAGAGCTGTACAGGATACATGTTCTCAGTCTGGGTCAGAACCCTGGAATGGGGATTCCCGCGTTTTCTTCCAACATAGAAGTCTGGGAATCCCAAATCTCCTCCCTCGTTTCTTTCCGTGCAATTCCGGAACCGAGGGAAAGCTCTTCTTTCCCTGCTTTCCCTCCTCCCCTTTTCCCTCTCCCTTCCTTCCTCTCCCAAGCGGAGCAGGGGCTCTGCGACCCTGCCAGAGCCATGTCCTCTACTTCCTGCTTCCCCGCTGGACACTTCTCCCTCTCCGCTGCAGCTGGTACTCGGGGAAGAACTGCTTCTCAGGATGGGAGGGGGCTGTCTGTAGTCCCTGTCCCTCACAGCCACCAACCAAGATGGCTTTAAAAGTGGGTTGGAAAAATTAATGGAGGTACTAGCCGCTGTGGTTATGCTCTGCTTGCACGGTCAGTAACATTTCTGAATCCCACTTCCTACAAGAGGGTGCTCTTGTTCTCAAATCTTTCTTGTGTGTTTCCCCCAAGCATGTCGTTGGCCACCATGAGCTCAAGATCATAGAATCATGGAATCGTAGAGTTGGAAAGGAGCCCAAGGGTCATCTAGTCCAACCCCCTGCAATGCAGGAATATGCGCTGATGCATCCATGATGGATGGCCACCCAACCTCTGCTTAAAAAACTCCAGGGAAGGAGAGTCCACAACTTCCCGAGGAGACCGTTCCCCTGTCAACAGCTCATACCATCAAAAAGTTATTCCTGATGTTTGGACATGTAATTTGAAGCCATTTGTTCAGGTCTTACCCTCCGAAGCAGGAGAAAACAAGCTTGCTCCCTCTTCCATGTGATATTTGAAGATGGTTATTATATCTCCTCCTCTTCTCCAGGCTAAACATACCCAGAAACATAGCCTGGTGCTGGAGGAGATGGGCCATTGGCCTGATCCAGCAGGCTCCTCTTCTGTTCTTAAACTTAATATAAGTACTGTACCCAAAGTCAAGCTCTGTCTATTACATCATCATATCGATACCATATGTGTTTCAAAAAATATTTCTTCTATCAAATGGAAGTACATTAAATATAGCCACCTTGTGGGTGTTTGTGAATGCAATGTAGGATTTAAATGTAAAGAAGAGACAGACAGACACCTGGGGAGAGAAAGAGAGGGAGTGGTGGTGGGGGAGAGAGAGAGAGAGAGAGAGAGAGAGAGAGAGAGAGAGAGAGAGAGAGAGAGAGAGAGAGAGAGAGGAACGAGCTTGTTGAGTAGGTCAAAATTCCACCTCCCCACAACTCCAGCAGGGCCAACTACCGTAAGTGCCTTTGAGAAGCTCACAAATGAGGCATGAAAGCATCACTGCTTCCCTAGAGTTTATCCCATTGCCTAGCCCTCGGAGATAGACTGCCTTTGAACATGGAAGCTCCATTGGCTCATAATTCAAATGTAAAGATGGATCTCTAAGCCATTAGGTGGCAGGATGTGACAGGGCCCTTCCTTCTTCCATCCAAACTAGCCCCTGCATCCCTGGTTGATATGCATGCGCCGTATTTCACGACACGCACGCACCCGCCAGAGGTCGTTGTGAACTTCTGGCGGCAGTAAGTCAAGGGGCGGAGACAAGATCTCCTCTGCCCTCTGCCGAGGGGAGCAATCGAGATAACACCAAGAACTCCTGTTACTGCTGACAGTTCCTTTAACACTGTTCAGAAGCTCTCTCCTCTCTCCTCCCTGTAATCTTTTCCTCCAGCTGAGAGAGGGAGGGAGGGAAGGTGAGGAACCCACTCTTTTTTTGCCCATCTTGGGCATTCTTGTCACGCCTCTCTCTTGCCATGCTTGCCTGGAGCTTTCTCCAGCGCATTTGCTGTATCAGCAGGGGACACGTCTGAGGAGGATTCCCACCTTGCAGATGGCAAACAGGACGCGGCTCGTAGAGAACTTGATTAACCCGTCAACGGAGACATCTTCTTAGGCAGACAAGGCCGCAGTTATACCCACGTCTGTTCCTGTGAGGTTGGGGAAGAGGGCGTGACCAGAGAGGAATCTCATCCCTGTTGCATTTAAAGGCTTATCAACTGCACACTTCCCAAAACAACAGGCAAACCAAGATGTAGCGCTGAGGGCTATTGGTTACAGGAGTCAGACTAGGACCTAGGAGAGAGACCAGGGTTCAAATCCCCCACTCAGCCTTGAAGTTCACTGGGTGAGCTTGGGCCGGTCACCAACTCTCATCCTAACCTACCTCACAAGGTTGTTGTGAGGATGATGTGGCTAGGGGAGAATGATGTGTGCCACCTTGAGGTCCTTGGAGGAAGGAAGGTGAGATATAAAATGCAATCAATAGGAAATAAGTAACAGAAATTCAAAATCCTCTGAATTTTGCAATGCAGTTCTCCAGCCAAGTGATGAGTGCAAAAATGTGTATACACCAGGGTACAATGTCCATTGAAATGCATGCATTAGTGAAAGTAGCATACAGTAATTCACTGTAATGCGGGGAAATTTGCTTTGCACCGTTGTGTATCTTGGGCAAAGCTGCGCACAGAAAAAGAGTGTACAAGAAGAAATTTGCACTGAAATGCTGATTAATTTTCATGAGGACTTCTAAATTGTGTGTGTGTGTATGTGTGTAACTGCCTTGGAAATATGGAGAACTGAATTTAAGACTGGAAAAGCGAGTACCGGTAACTTGAAGAAACCCAAATTGACAGATACGTTCCTCCTTAGGTGTGGTTAGACAGGGACAGGTCCGTGCCTTCTTTGGTTGGAGAACTGCGTCTCAAAATTCAAAAAAAGCATGTGAATTTCGAAGCCTCGATGTGTTTCAGTAGCAAGCTGAAATGGCATAGGGTGGGGGCTGAGACCAGGGGACAAAGGCTAGAGGAGGCAGGTTCTTCTCCTTCCCAGGATACAGTTATCTCAGTATCACCACCACCCCAAAAAAACACAATCCTGTATGGATAGGCCAGTTTTATTTATATATATATATATAAAAAGAGACTGAGGCTGCAAAATGGTAGCTTATCTGAGGGCACTTGGCAGTGTGTTGAACATTGGGTTATATTGTTCAACACTCAAACTTTCTCCCCCCCTCCCTCTCTCTCTCTCTCTCTCTCTCTCTCTCTCTCTCTCTCTCTCTCTCTCTCTCTCTCTCTCTCTCTCTCATTCTTTCTTTGAGCCAGACATTTTAAAACTGGCAAACACTTGTGAACAACTGTAGCATGTTCTTTCCCATTGCCTCCACTTTTATGGCTTTTCACCATCTCGTTCTCATTTATTTATCAGATGCCGCGGCGTCTGTTTCTAATCTTGTGCACAGATCAGCCTTCCTTTACTTCACCCTGCTATGATTTGTAGTCCACGGCAGTAAATAATGACCCCTCCCTTTCCTTGAGCATCCGTCCTTGGTTGTTGTCCTGTTCTTGGTTGTTGTCCTGTTGTTGCGACCTAGCCTGGGCTTCACATAATGAATTGTGTGGGGAAACGGAGCGTGTCCCCCCTGGGCTCTGCCCCCAGCCTGGTGCTTCTTAGTCCTTCCCCTTCCATGGCTGGTTCAGAACCCTTTCCATGGAGACAAAAGGGTTAATTCTGCTCTCTGCACGCCAAGATGCGGCAAAGGCTTTGGCTAATTAGCATGATAAATCAAGCCTCATGAATATGTGATGAGGAACGATTTATCATCCCCCGGCTGTTGATCTGCGTTATTTGTGCTGGGAGAGATGGGGCCCTCGTTTTTGAGTCCTGCTGGATCAGACCAAAGGCCCATCTCACGCAGCATCCTGCTTCTCAAGTTGCCTAGATGTTCATCGCAGGAGGCAACTGATACATAGAATCAATGGGGGTGGTGATAGAATCAGAATTGCAGAGTAGGAAGGTGACCTCAAGGGTCATCTAGTTTGACCCCTTGCAATGCAGGGATCATAACTGAAGAATCCCTGATGGATGGACATCTAACCTCTGTTGGAAGTTCAAAGAAAGACAAAGGACATAGGTGAGGTGTCAGACTTCGGGGAATCTGATTCTTCCCCATGTGGCAGTAAATAAGCAGATCAAATGAAAGGAGCGTTCTTACCAGATAAGTTCTTTAATAATGACAGCGAGAGACAAAGGAATGCATATCTCTCTAGAAATGGTGTTGCTCCCAGTAAAGGTTTACCCCCTCCGTCCCCATTAATCTACGTCACTCCTATGCCGGGTAATCTGAGCTTGTTGCCTCTGCGCTCTCTGTGCTATCACTCTCAAAGCCTGTCTAGTCTTAGGTGAAGGGGGGGGGGGTCAGGAATGCTTTCCAAGGACACTGAATCTGCCAGCTGTCTCTCTCCTGGTGTTTCCTCTTCTAGTATTTCCCAGCTTTTCTCCTCTGGACTATGCCCCTCTGCAAACCACTGTTCTAAATCAATACTGTCCTCCTGCCCTTGGGAAGGTTCAGAAAAGGGGGGGGTCCCACCATTCCTCCTCAGTCCAGTCCCTGAGAAGAGGGGACTTCAGCAAGTATTGCATTTGTGATCATTTCCTCTTCTGCATAGCTACTAAAACTGTAGGAGTCCTGCTCTCTTTCACATCTGCCCGCCTTCTTCAGACTTCAGACTTCAGTTCACATGGCTCCATACTTTTTTAAAAAAAAATCCTCTGCAAGTAGAATGTGAGCATGTCAGAAAGAAGGGTTCTCCTTAGCCTCACCTTATCCCTGACATGCTAGGTTTCTAGGTGAAGAGGGTTGTTGTTGTTTTTTGCTTTGCCTGGGAGAAACTGCAGCCATGTCCCTGAGACATGCAAATGTGTCCTTCGGTCCAGAGAGGAAAGGTTATGAAGATTTTTGGAGAGTGAGATATGTCTCCATGAAATACAGAGGAATAACTCTTCTGAGGGTTGCTAGTGCCTGGGAATAGAGCAGAAGTCCACTTTCTTTGTTTTCCCCTGCAACCGGAGAGCTTGGGTCAGGAGCAAATCCATTAAATTCACCGCCGGATTTCACAAGTTATCGCTGGAGGCAGAATTAGCTGCTCGGCACAGGAGAAAGAATGAACCTTTATTCCCTGATTGGAACTCGTTAGCCAGATCAATGTGCCCTCGGAAGGGGAAAGGACGAGAAACGCAGATAACACAGCCTCCAGGAATCCACACGGAGGGCTCTGTAAACTCACCAAGAATAACACGGCAATTACTCTGTGCCCTCTCCCACTTCCATCTAAACTTGCCTCGAGAGATAATACAAGCCTCCTGTTAGGGCCAGCTCAGCAGAGAGATGAGAAGCGGACATTGGAGCCATTTGCAAAACCTTTGCCCACTTTCCCTTAATAGATTTTTTTTCCCCCATGCTAATCGTCAATATTACGGTGCAATACCAGATTTGCTGGTGAGGAGTGATTTGTCAATGCACAAATTTACATCATGGAAGGGTGTTCAGACAGAAGGAAGGGTTGTAGCCAGTGGCAGAGTACCTGCTTCACATGCAAAAGATCTCCAGCACCTTCAGGTGGGGACAGATCACCTTGTGGGGGGCTAGACTATATTTGGCGGTGGGAAATTAACAAATTCCTATGCCCCACAAATAACCCAGAGATGCATTTTAAATAAAAGGACACATTCTACTCTTGTAAAAACATGCTGGTTCCCGGACCGTTCACGGGCCAGATTTAGAATGTGATTGGGCCGGATCCGGCCCCCAGGCCTTGGTTTGCCTACCCATGGGTCAGACCATCGTCTAAAACACCAGAGATCTATTGCCATCATAGACAATACTGAGCTAGACTGCCCAGTGATTTGACTCAGCAAAAGGCGGCACCTTGTGCTTCTCTTGAGTTAGAGCAGGTGCAGGGAGCCTTCAGTCACCCAGATGTCGCGGAAATGCAACTGTCATTAACCTCACCAGACACAGCCAACGGGGTATGGGAATTGTAGCATCAGGAGCTGGAGTCAAGCATAGGTCAGCAATAGTATGTTTCCAAACACAATTCAAAGTATACCCGAAGGAGCGTCTCCACCCCCATCATTCAGTCAGAGGTCCAGCTCTGAGGGCTTTCTGGCAGTTCCCTCACTGTGAGAAGTGAGGTTACAGGGAACCAGGCAGAGGGCCTTCTCAGTGGTGGCTCCCACCCTGTGAAATACCCTCTCATCAGATGTCAAGGAAATAAACAACCACCTGACTTTTAGAAGACATCTGAAGGCAGTCCTGTTTAAGGAAGTTTTTAATGTTTGCTGTTTTATCGCATTTTTAATATTCTGTTGGGAGCCACCCAGTGTGGCTGGGGAAAACCAACCAGGTGGGCAGAGTATAAATTAATAAATTATTATTATTATTTAAAATTGTGTTGGTGCAGTTAACCAAACAGCTCAATCGTAGTGCTCACAGCAAGCCTTCCCAGTAGGTCTTGCGCCAATGAGGCAGGTTCGAGGACTGAAGGGTGGAGCACAGGATGGGTCGGAATAAGAGGCAAGTCAGACAAGCAAAGGTGCGCCCTCACCCTCTCCTGCACTGCTGTCTCCCAGAACCAGGAGGGGACTGAAGAGGGAAGAGCAGAGGCAGCGTCCATGCAGGCTCAGTCTCAAACTGTGTGTGCGCAGCCCGTCAGGGGAAGGTACATACGGTAAACTAGTGGGTGGCAAGTGATCCCCTGTTGCTGCAACTGCTCTGTACAACACAAGACCTGAGAATAGCTGCCTAGGCACTAAACTGGTGTGTGTGGACTGGAGCCATGGAAACTGCTGTAAGAGTCAGCTTTGACCATCAAGAGTTCGCTGTCTGCTGTCCACATTCCTTTGGCTGGGGAGGGCCCTTGTCACATTTCAGGGTAGCAGATCCCTCCCTCCTTTGTCCGTGGATAAGCAGAACAAAGCAAAAATAGTCTCTTGCCATTTAAAGAGATTTTTAATGACCACAGTGAAAGAACAAAGAGTCCTTTCTCAGAGTAAAGGTGCTCCCAGTTAAGGTTCACACCCACTTCCCCCCAAGTCACCCTTCGTCACTTCCTCCTCGTCTTACAACCTGATCTCGCAACCACTGTACTTTCTATGCTGCCACCTTATCTGCCCTCCTTGACCTTGGACTGAGCCGGTGGATGTCTTCCAGCGAAAGTGAGTCTGTTAACTCTCTCTCTCTCTCTCTCTCTCTCTCTCTCTCTCTCTCTCTCTCTCTCTCTCTCTCTCTCTCTCTCTCTCTGTTCTCCTTCTCCTAGCTGTTCACCACCCAGTTCTTTCCAACTTTTGTCTTCTGAACTATGTCCCTCTACGAACCACTGTTCCAAATCTATACTGTCTTCCTGCTCCTGGGAAGATTCAGGATCCTGATCAGGAGCAGGGGGAGGCTCCCACCATTTGTCATCTATGCAGTCTCTGACATACTGGCAAACAATATGGTCAACACCAGGCTTCTTTCAATTTCCTCCCCTTCCGATTTTCTTTTTTAAAAATAAATAAATAAATCGTATTTTGTTTCTTCCAGCGATCATTTTTGCATTTAGACTTTAAAATTAGGCTTTAAAAAGGCATGGAAACTTGGACACCATCAAGCCCTCGGTGCAAGGAGCTGTCCAAGGTGGGAAAAGGTTGATTGGGTCAAAACCATCAAATTCCATGTAGAAATCCATTTAAAACGGAATCATTTTAGCTGCTGTTGACTGAGCTAAGCTGCTCAAGTAAAGCAGGGAGAAAAGGAGGCATGGCAGCTTAGGGAAGGAGTCGCCTGAAGCGGGAGGGGTCTAGGAACAGAGGAGGCCAGCTAAGGATAGATTCTCTCATTCATTCATAATAATTACTGAGTGATTATGAAGTGTCTTACACATCGTTAGGAGCACTAGCAAAATGATGTATTACTAGAGAGCAGCAGTGTAATGTTTCCTGGCTGTTTCAAAGGAGTTTGTGGGTCACCAGCGTGGTCCCTACCTACCCATAAATTATGGGGCTCTGTATCCCCTTAGATCTCTACTCCAGGCCCACTTAGCCTGCCCTCAGCCAGCCCCCAGCTGCCGATCAGCTTCTTCCTCCTGAGTCTCAGGCCATACATTTAAAGTGTTGTTGTTGTTTAGTCGTTTAGTCGTGTCCGACTCTTCGTGACCCCATGGACCATAGCACGCCAGGCACGCCTGTCTTGCACTGCCTCCCGCAGTCCAGTCAAACTCATGTTCGTAGCTTCGAGAACACTGTCCAACCATCTTGTCCTCTGTCGTCCCCTTCTCCTAGTGCCCTCAATCTTTCCCAACATCAGGGTCTTTTCCAAGGATTCTTCTCTTCTCATGAGGTGGCCAAAGTATTGGAGCCTCAGCTTCACGATCTGTCCTTCCAGGGAGCACTCAGGGCTGATTTCCTTAAGAATGGATAGGTTTTATCTTCTTGCAGTCCATGGGACTCTCAAGAGTCTCCTCCAGCACCATAATTCAAAAGCATCAATTCTTCGGCGATCAGCCTTCTTTATGGTCCAGCTCTCGCTTCCATACATCACTACATTTAAAGTAAGCCCACTCTAAACAGACATGAATTCCTCCCACATAATGATGGGAGCTGTAGATGATAATAATAATAATAATAATAATAATAATAATAATAATAATAATAATAATAATAGTCACAGGTAGGTAGCCGTGTTGGTCTGACGTAGTCGAAACAAAAAAAATATAAAAAAAATTCCTTCCAGTAGCACCTTAGAGACCAACTAAGTTTGTCATAGGTATGAGCTTTCGTGTGCATGCACACTTCTTCAGATACACTGAAACAGAAGTCACCAGACCCTTATGTATAGTCAGAGGGTGGGGGTGGGGGTATTACTCAGAAGGGTGGTGGGAATGGGTGATTGGCTGATAGGAGTGGTAATAATAATTTTATTATTTATACCCTGCCCATCTGGCTTGGTTTTCCAAGCCACTCTGGGCGGCTTACAGCACATAAAAAATTGTAAAACGTTAGCCATTAAAAATTCTAAGGGTGGTCAGGAGGTTGCCTCCCGAAGCTATGATTCTCAGATTGGTTCCACAATCAATCCCTCTTCACAGGGAACTCCAGGAGTTGTAGCTCTGTGAGAGGAAGGAGGGATCTCCTAGCAACTTTCAGCACCCTTAACAAACCACAGCTGCCAGAATTCTCTGGGGAAAGCCATGACTGTTTAAAATGAAAGCATAGTGTTCTTAATGACTGGTGTGAATGTGGCCTCCTTGTAAAACTTAGCAGGCAGGAGGAGGAGGACAAAACTAGAATTAGTTGATCTTCCTGTGATTGGCTCTAGCTCGGCCTATCATTGCTCTGGCGCCACCTACTGTTGCCCTCCTGCCTTCCACCCTACCAATTGTAATGGGTACTCTCCCTGCTTCCCCTTCTGTTCCTATTGGCTGTTTTAGTTTTCTCCCAGCTCTCCTATCCTCCGCAGACATTTCACAGCTCCTCCTACCTCCATACTCCAGCAGACATCTTTCTCTAACTCTGAACTTTCAAAGTGCCCAATCCGTTCTCGTTCCCACCCCTGGGGGGCAGAGTCTCCTTTGCTCACCCCAGCGCCAGTTTGTGATGGAGTTTGGCAGTTTCCCCCTCCAGGACTGGCTTGCCAATCATCTTAATTGAATCTGTTTGGCGTCTCTCTCCCCCTCCAGCAGCCAATTTCCGGTTTGCTGCATAACCTCGCCCGAAATTGCTTTCTCAAAGCAAAATTAAAGTCGGCGCCGCTCGTCAGTTTTATCTCTGCGGATTGAAGCAACTGCATGTTGCATTAATACGGGTGCTGAATGGCAGAGGAATTCTGCAGGGAAGGTTGGAAGCGGTTTAATTGCTCAGCCGCTAGCAAAGGTTGGACATGCAATGCCTTGGCACTGAAGCCATGTGAAATCATAGAACCTTATATTTCTATGTCAAGCTCCTCCCAGGAGAGATGGATGGATGAAGCTCGCGGTTCTGGTTTCTCTTGAGTTTCTCAGCTTCCTGATATCGAGTGCAGTTCTCAACATCTCCACCTCAGTTTGCAGTTGGGGTTTTAAGAAGAAGCCCTCGTGAAAATCCATCAGAATTTTAATGCTGAGTTTTCCTAAGATACGCATTTTTGCCTAATGTACACATGTTTGCAGAGCAATTTCCCCTAACACGAGACATGATGGAACATTATTTTCACAACATGAACAAAATACGTAACTACAACATAACAAAAGTAGCCACAGACAATAAATGAAACATTTAAAAATACACAACTCAACTGAACAATTTCCACACAAATCATAACAAGACCTAAAATAAAGATACAAAAAAAAACCCAACCTCAACAACCACTCTCTGCAACACAAAAAACAAAAGAAACCCTGAAAAACACCCCAGCTGGAGTCTATTCATCAGCCTCAGTTTTTGTAGCTGGAGTCAGTCAGGGTCCTGCCCTCCCAAGCCAGGTGGGGAAAGTTCTGCAAGGTAGGTTAGCAGGTCTTCCAGGACTCACAGCTAAGATGCTCCATCATTCAGTTTACTTCCCTGATTTAAAAATCAAGAGGTGGCTTTTTATTATTACTGTAATCAAGATAAAATTGCAAAGCATATTTTATAAGAGTAGAGATGTTACTCTGCAGAAACTGGGACCATTTCAAAACCCTTTGGCCATTTTCACATTGTAGGTTTCCCCTAATAATAGTTTCCTTTTGCAGCGCAGTAATGAAGGGGTGATGGGCAATCTTTTCCGGTAGGGAACAGCAGATCTTAATCTCTGCCCTCCTAGTGACCCAATATTGACAGGTGGGTGGGGCCACCCACCTGTCAATCACCTGGTGTCAGGTGTTGCTGCGCTTTGAAACCCTGATTGTTGGAACGTCCAAGTGCAGAATGGAGCTGCTTGAAAGCTCTTTTCCTAACAGCACTACCCTGATCCTTAAACCTTTGAATCAGAGTAGGGCAGGGCTGTTTCCAAAAGGGCTTTCAAACAGCCCCTCACTGCTTCTTGCATACCTGCCAAGTTGCTGTCGGAGAAATAAGGGACTGGGCGGAAGTAGCAGACCGGAAGTAGCACTGCCGCCATTTTGGAACTGGGCGGAGCAGCATCAAAAGTCGCTTCTTAGCATGCTCCGCCCAGTTCCAAAATGGCCGCCGCACCAGAATAAACCAGGGGGGGAATCCATTTTTTCAGCTAGGAACAGCTAGAAAACGGGGATTTCCCGGGGAATACGGGAGACTTGGCAGCTATGGCTTCTTGGATACCTATTTTCAGAGTTTCAAAGAGCAGCATTGGGAGGAAGAATTGGAAATGGCTTCCCACTCCTTGAGACAACTGCACTCCCAATGTCCATCAACTGATCGGCTGGTGGGTCTGCTCCTTATTCCAGCCAACAAACTATTGGGAGCTTACTTCAACCTCCCAACTGTTCCTTTGAAATCCCACCCTTAGCTTTCCCACACCTGACATCATGCATGGCAACAGGTGTGCAGCAAGTGCTGCAAGCAAATGGGATTTTTGGAAACTTGCAATGTACAGATAATGATCCACATTCGATTCTGTGATGGGTCAGAACTGGTCTGGACTGATCCAGACCACAAATGGGTTCACAAATCAGTGTGTGTGTGTGTGTGTGTGTGTGTGTGTGTGTGTGTGTGTGTGTGCACAACCCTACAATTTAGGGCAGAAGGCCTTCTCGGTGGTGGCACCCGCCCTGTGGAACACCCTCCCATCAGATGTCAAGGAAATAAACAACTATCTGACATTTAGAAGACATCTGAAGGCAGCGCTGTTTAGGGAAGTTTTTGATGTTTGGTGTTTTATCGTGGTTTTAATATTCTGTTGGGAGCGGCCCAGAGTGGCTTGGAAAACCCAGCCAGATGGGCGGGGTATAAATAATAAATAAAATAATAAATAATATTATTATTATTTCTGCCACCCTAGGGGAGGGGGGAAACCCTGAGCACATCCATTTGGCAAATCGCTCGTTCCCTTTAATTGTTTCTTCCACCATTCCTTTCACATGCTGCCAGGCCCAGATGCAAATGTTCATGCAAAGAGGGGGTTTTTTTGGGGGGGGTCCCTCGGCTCATTTTCTGTTGCTGCGTGTAAAGGGAGAGAAGCACCTGTTCACGCAGCTGTTCCTGCCATCTTCCAAAAGACCCATCTAAGGACGGGGAGAGGGGTGGAGGTGGAGACAGGAAGCAAAAATCCTGGCCCATTCCCAAAGCACGAAGTTTCTTAGGTAGCTGGCAGTGTCTTGACTTTCCTTATGAGGTGCTTGCCAGCCCTGGGTTCCCCATGCAGCAATGCAAATGATCGGTGCAATAATAATAATAATAATAATAATAATAATAATAATAATAATAATAATAATAATAATTTGATTTGTACCCGGCCCATCTGCCACTCTGAGCAGCTTATAGCATGTGTTGTTGTTGTTTAGTCGTTTAGTCATGTCCGACTCTTCGTGACCCCATGGACCAGAGCACGCCAGGCACTCCTGACTTGCACTGCCTCCCGCAGTTTGGTCAAACTCATGTTTGTAGCTTTGAGAACACTGTCCAACCATCTCATCCTCTGTCATCCCCTTATCCTAGTGCCCTCAATCTTTCCCAACATCAGGGTGTTTTCCAAGGATTCTTCTCTTCTCATGAGGTGGCCAAAGTATTGGAGCCTCAGCTTCACGATCTGTCCTTCCAGTGAGCACTCAGTGCTCGTTTCCTTAAGAATGGATAGGTTTGATTTTCTTGCAGTCCATGGGACTCTCAAGAGTCTCCTCCAGCACCATAATTCAAAAGCATCAATTCTTCAGCGATCAGCCTTCTTTATGGTCCAGCTCTCACAGCATGTATAAAACCCTAATAAAACATTACACAGGGTTGCCTTCAGATGTCTTCTAAAGGTCAGCGGTTTGAATCCCCGTGACAGAGTGCGCTCCCGTTGCTCGGTCCCTGCACCTGCCAACCTAGCAGTTCAAAAGCATGAAGTGCAAGTAGATAAATAGGTACTGCTCCAGCGGGAAGGTAAACGCCATTTCCGTGCACTGCTCTGGTTCGCCAGAAGCGGCTTAGTCATGCTGGCCACATGACCCGGAAGCTGTCTGCGGACAAACGCCGGCTCCCTCGGTCAATAAAGCGAGATGAGCACCGCAACCCCAGAATCATCCACGACTGGATCTAATGGTCAGGGGTCCCTTTACCTTTACCAACACTTTAGATTGTGCTCAGAAACATACTGGGAGCCAATGTAGGTAGATCTTTGAGGGCCGATGCTATGTAGTCCCAGCCATCTTACCTCCTGGACCAGAGATGACATGCTTCTGAAGACCAGTTATAGAGGATCACAAATGGGAAGGGACTATTTGCACTCTTATCTGGTTTGCGGGCTTCCTGGAAAGGTAAAAGGGTTAAGGACCCCTGGACCGTGAAGTCCAGTCAAAGGTGACTATGGGGTTGCAGCACTCATCTCGTTGGTGTTTGACCACAGACAGCTTTCCAGGTCATGTGGCCAGCAGGACTAAACTGCTACTGGTGCACGGAGGACCGTGACGAATGCCAGAGTGCACAGTAATGCTGTTTACCCTCCCGCCACAGCGGTACCTATTTATCTACTTGCACTGGTGTGCTTTCGAACAGCTAGGTTGGCAGGAGCTGGGACAGAGCAACGGGAGCTCACCCCATCACAGGGATTCTAACTGCTGACCTTCTGATTGGCAAGCCCAAGAGGCTCAGTGGTTTATACCGCAGCGCCACCCACGTCCCTTTTTGGGTTTCCTAGAGGTACCCAGTTGGCCACTGTGAGAACAGAATGCTGGTCGAGATCCACATTCACACTGCACATTTAAACCACTATGCTCGAACTTTAACAATCGTCACTTCCCCCAGAGAATCCTGGGAGCTGCAGTTTGTTAAAGGTGCTGAGAGTTGTTAGAAGGCCTTCCTATTCCTCTTACAAAGCTATGATTCCCAGAGTCACTTAACAATCAATCACTCTTTTCGGGGACTGATTTTAAGGGGTCTCTGGCTGCATCCACACACCACATTTAAAGCACTATTATGCCACTTTAAACAACCATGGTTTGCCTCAAAGGATTCTGGGAGCTGTAGTTTGTTACGGGTGCTGAGAGGTGACAGGAGCACTCCTGCATCCCCCTCTTCATAGCTGCCCCAGTGGCCAGCTGTGAACGCCTAGCTGGGGCAGCAGTTCTTTCTGACGCTGCCTGCCTATCCCAGGTCCTGGTCCCTGCCTTCCTTGCACAGCTGCAGCTCCTGGGCCTCAGTTTCCCTGATGTAAGGGAAGCACCACCTGCTGCTATTCCTTTACTCAGTCCCAGTGCTTTTCCCATGTGGGGAACAGAAGCCACGTAGAGCCCACCCTGGTTGGGGACAGCTCACATTAACAAGCGTCTCTCTCTCTCTCTCTTCCTTACAAGTTCTAACACAGCTCGCTTCTCGTGGTGTTAATTAAGTCCTCGGCTTGCCTTTTCCACGACTAAAAGGAGATTGAAAACACAAGTACACTGTTAGTTCACCGTTTAATTAAAGCCTCTTTCGCCTTGTTCAAATATTTAACTGTAACGGAGGCAAGGACAATTATGCATTTTTAGCGGGTACCTCCAGAGCACATTTCACAAGCAGCGTAGAAGGAAGAAAGTCACTTGCAAGCTTCTCTGTTCATTTCCTTTGAGGCTGTGCATCGCCTAGAGGCTTTGTGAGAACCAAATTACCCACTGAGGTGCAGGAGAGCACGGAGCTGTGTTTCGGGGTGGAGTGGTGGACTTTGGGCTCCCAAATTCTAGTGACACCCTGTGCAGTGTGGATGGCGCTGTGGTCTAAACCAGCGTTTCTCAACCGCTGTTCCGCGGCACACTACTGTGCCGCGAGACGCTGGCTGGTGTGCCGCGACGTGCGGCGGCGAGAAGGGCGATTTGCAGAACTACCGTACCTATGTGCGGAGAACCTTCTCAGCATGGCTGCGTTTGAGCGCGCCCTTCACAAGATGGCGGCGATTCCTGTCATAACCCGCCTGCCTGCCATAACCCGCACCACCACCACTCTCCGCTCTCTCTTTTATCTCTATGGTTCCTCCTCGAGCGTCCCTTTGACTTAGTTGTCTATGGTCTTCCGCACCCAATCGAAAGCCGCCGAGCGCTCCCCCTCCCCTACTCACCATCTCTGCAGCCGCAACCTCAGCCCAGACCCCCCAGAGAGGAAAAAGCAGCAGAACCCCCAGTATCCCAACATGCACTGCAACCTCGGGACGGCCCAGCCGGGTTCAACGGGAGGAGTGGAGCCACGTGGAAATGAAACGATGCATTTTGTAACGCATAAAAATCGCACAGGGACTCCATAGGTGCAAAGAGAAGAGCCTCTTTTGTCCAGCCAGCATCCAAACTGTCACTCTGTCAGGGAGTGAGTGGCCTCTTCGGCGAGGAGCACGTGCTGGCAGAGAAATCAGCGGCTTGTGAAGCCTTATTACAGGAGATTGCAACCAACACAGCAATTGGCAAGTGTTTCTTACAGTCATAATTATAGTCAATATAGGGCAGCACAGAGTTACATTTTTTAACTTTTTTAATGGTGGTGTGCCGCGTGGTTTTTTTCACGGAACAAGTGTGCCGTGGCCCAAAAAAGGTTGAGAAACACTGGTCTAAACCACTGAGCCTCTTGGGCTTGCTGATCAGAAGGTTGGTGGTTTGAATCCCCACGACGGGGTGAGCTCCCGTTGCTCTGCCCCTGCTCCTGCCAAGCTAGCAGTTCGAAAGCACACCAGTGCAAGTAGATAAATAGGTACCACTGCGACGGGAAGGTAAATGGCATCTGCAACTGTCGCACTACCCTAAAACCACCTCTGTGGGGAAGCATGTTAGAATTCCATCTCTGCTAAACATACAACCCTGCATGCAAAGTTCCTACACACCAAGATCATATTCTCCAACATTTCTCCAATGAAAATAGGGAGCTCCTGCCCTGTTTCTCATATTTTAAGACATACCCATAAAATAAGCCATAGCAGGATTTTTAAGCATTCAAGGAATATAAGCCATACCCCGAAAATAAGACATACCATGTTTCCCCTTTTTTAAGACACCGTCTTATAACTTTTTCCCCTCAAAAAAACACACGGTGGCTTATTTTCAGGGGGTGTCTTTTTTTCTTTCTTTTTTTTAAAGTGCCGGTACAACTGGGTCCCACTGGCTCAGGATGCTCAGCGCTCTCTTCCACGCGCATTATCAGCACCACACTCTAGCCAACTGAGCTATCCAGGTTTTACAACATAATACTGTAACATAATGCACAACATGATGTACATAACATCCATTAAATGAAACAAGAAAATAAGGTGATTATTTAAATACAATACATAATACATAGCAAGCAATGGCAGCAATTGAAACTGGGATATTTTTTTTAAAAAAAATTATTCTTTTGTCATGCTACGTGTGTCCTCTACCATTATTGCTGTCAACCAGGCTGGTAGCAGCTCTCCAGGATTTCAAACTTGGGGGTACCTGGGGGTTAAACCTGGGATCCTTATGCATACAGAGCACAGGGTGCTCTGCCACTTTGTTATGGTCCTTTCCGTTTTCTGCCTCTTCTATTCTCTCCCTTTCCCCTCCTACCCATCCTGAGTCAAGGGCTCTCCTTCCTTGGAGGCTTTTAAGCAGAGGCTGGATGGCCACCTGCCATGTATGACCTAGCTGAGATTTCTGCATTGTAGGGGGTTGGACTAGATGACCCCTGAGGGTCCCTTCTAACTCTACAATTCTACCGATTCAACAAAGGGCATCATTATCACCATCACCAAACTGGTCCAAGCAACTAAGGAGAACGTCTTGCGTACACCCCTGCCCTTTTGATTGACAGCTAAGCTTCGCCTGGCCGGCTTCCGAGTTGCAGCACCCGATTCTGCAAAGCTCGCCGCGCCGATGGGAGGACGCCCGCCTGCCTGCCGCGCAAGAAGTTAGGCAGAGCCGCACAAGCTGCACAAACTCTGCAAAGAGGCGGGGGCGGGGGCAGTCCTGCCGAACGGGTTGAGTAACGCCGCCGGCGGGATACGGAGATGGCGTAAGGGAGCTGCCCACTTCTGAGGCGGCCTTTCGAGAGCCTCGGGCGGCAGAGAGGCGCTCCAGGGCCGGCGGCTCTCCTCGGGGACGGGAAGAGTCGCATTTCCTGAGGGGAGCAGCCTGCGGGCTGGGCTCTGGGGAGGGGTGGGAAGGTGCTGGGCCCCTGCTGCCCCCTCAGCTGTGAGGTAAACCTGCAACGAGCCCATGCTTTTCTCTCCGCAAGCAACGAGCCCCTCTCTCTTTCCTCCTGACGCTCGTGCCCTTGGTGCTCCGTGTAGCGCTGCTTTGCGCTTTGTCAGCGCTGCAGCCGCTGCCACTTCCGGACGCTGACCCAACCTGGCAGGCTTCTTCCTCCTGCCGCAGCCGGCATTGCAGGAGCTGGGTCCTGCTGGCTTGTGCCCTCGGTGCTCCGTGTGGCACTGCTGCACGCTTTATCGGCATTGCCGCCGCCGCTTCCGGGCACCGACCCGACCCGGCAGGCTTCCTCCTCCTGTTGCAGCCAGCGTGCTGGGTCCCGCTAGCTGGTTGGAGCGCTCAGTGGTCTTGCTCCACACATCGCGGAAGTATGGCTTATTTTCGGGGTATGTCTTACATTTTTCAAATGATTAAAAACCCTGCCATGGCTTACTTTTTGACTACGTATTAAAAAAGGGGAAACACGGTAGTGATAGGCACAGCAGCAATGCCGGCCGCGGCAGGAGGAGGAGGAGGAAAAAAATAAGACATCCCTTGAAAATAAGCCATAGTGTGTGTGTGTGTTTTTTTGAGGAAAAAATAAATATAAGACGTGTCTTATAATGTGAGAAACACGGTATAATAATTTCACTATTAATATGTGGAACGCCCTCCCACCAGATGTCAAGGAAACAGACAACTATCTGACTTTTAGAAGGCATCTGAAGGCAGAGTGGCTGGGGGAACCCAGTCAGATGGGCAGTGTATAAATTATTATTATTATTATTATTATTATTATTATTATTATTATTATTATTAAAATCCGGAACTGTCCCAGGGACACTTGGAGGGTCTGCAGAATTCAAGCCTCCCCGGCATGATAGCTTTCCCCCATGCACATTTATTTTGGCACGATGAAGCAGTCCAAAATGCATTTTTGTCAGGGTTCAGCCCAGTCCAGGATCCTCATGAGCAGGATCCTCCAGTAGATCTCTGCATCGCTGAAGAAGACCCACTGAAACTGGACACCCCTTTTTCCAGGGTAGGATATCTCCCACCTGAACTGCTGCTCCCAGACTCTGCCTTCCCCCATCTTTGCATTTTGTGGTGGACTGCAGTTCCCATCATCCTGTAGCATTGTTTTTTTTAAAAAAAATTATTCATTTTATAATAAGACAACATACAAAAAAAGCAAAAACAATACAGGACAAATACATCAGAAAACAAAAATCATAAACAATACACAGAATGCTAAAAATAACATGAAAAACATATAAAACATTTAAACAACCTGCAAACTACAAACATATTTTGCTTAACATTGTCTTGAAGACTTCCACAAATCCCACCCTTCTGATTTTCATTTTTAAAATTGTTTTGATCTTTAGCAGTTTTCATATATCCAAATTTCATCCATTATCATTCTAAACCAATTATTATTTTAAACTGTTCATATTTCTAAAACATTATTCTCTTTTTTTCTTTTTAACTTATTATTTTTTCTTTTTAACTTATTCTTTTCATTGTCCACCTTTCCTATCCCCCCCATCCCTAGGCCTCCTCCTGCCACGAGAAGGTCCCAGAGTGAATGGACAGTCGGAGGTCGTCCATTTTATAATTAGACTTATCCCCACCTCCCCCCCCCAGAACCCCCCCCCCGGCCAACAAGAGGTTCCAGAATGGAGAGGAGGAACAGAGGCGGCAAGCCGCCCAACCATCTAGCTACCCATACAATTACTATTTAGTTATCCTAAACATATTTCTCAGTTTCTCATATTTCTAAACCTGTTTTTCACATACATATCATACTTTTCCTTCCCTAGCCTAGTTATTCCACCAAGAAAACTTCATACAATTACAGTGGTGCCTCGCTAGACGAATTTAATTCGTTCCACGGGTCTTTTCTTATAACGAAAAATTCATCTAGCGAATCCCATAGGAATGCATTGAATTTTTTTTTGCCCATAGGAACGCATTAATTGAATTTCAATGCATTCCTATGGGAAACCGTGATTCGCTAGACGAATTTTTCATAAAATGAATTCATCTAGTGAGGCAACCTCCGCTCGAAAAATCCTTTCGTTAAGCGAAATTTCGTTAAGCAGGGCATTCGTTAAGCGAGGCACCACTGTACCTCATTCCTTTAATTCCACATATAACTTCTACCTTTTTATTTTTACCATCTAATTTCTGCCTCTTCTTCATCCCGTACCATTAGTCATCTCATCTGGGGCTGATGGAAGTCCAACAAGATATGGAAAGACCCAGGTTGTTCTAAGTCATCACAACAGCATATCAGGAATTTGAGACGAGATAGTTGGTCATCCTGCAAGAAAAGGGCCTTAGCAGCATCTCTCTTGTTTTAGAAAACTGGATTCCTGGGTTTGGGGAAGGAAGGTAGGGTGAGGATGAGATTGTTGCAGGCCTTTTTGATGTCATAGAGACAATAGCAGGGATGTGGAGCCTCAGGCCAAGGTGAAATGTGGCCCTCCGAGCCTTTCAGTCTGGCCCCTGGCACTCTCCCCGGGCTTCACCCCTCACTGGCTCCGCTTTGCATTCCGAGCATAATTGATAAGATGTGTTTAATTTTTTAAAAAAATTCAACTATGTAAATAGTTTGCGTCATTTTTAACATGTAAACTGTACAGCTATAAGAACCTCTCTCATGCAATAGCTCTTTAATGATGGCTGTGAACCGAAGGAGAAGGAAGGCTTAGTGCTATTTCCCTGGATAGAAACGCAGGTGATAAACGCAAACCGTGTTTTAAGAAACTGATCAGATTTCGAAACGCCAAGTGGAAGCGTTTATGTACTGCCCTCTCATAAAATATCAGGGCAGTGTACTGCAACATAGAGACATTAAAAACCCATTTAAAGAGAGGACGGAACAATCCTTAAGATGACAGGCCTCTTGGGAAGATTTGATGTGTAAGAGAGCATGTCCTTGAACTCTGATAACTCTTGCTTGTCTGGATGAAAGATGGAGAAGGGTGTGTGTTTGTGGATATATATAACTAGCCTACTGAAGTAAGGGGGGGGAATTGCAATTGATGCTCCACCCACTTTTGTCTCTGGCTCCACCCACTCCTGGCATGTGGCCCTCGGGAGCTTGCCCCGAAGGGGATGTGGCCCTTGGGATGAAAATGGTTCTCCAACTCCTGGATTTTAGGATGTTGCTGTTCCTGGGTTTGAACCTTCCCTTTGGGATTGTGCTGGTCCCTAGGGTTACCCAAGAGGCGTAGTCAAAGTCCGGTCTGTGGTTCAAAGGTTCAGGGTCAAGACAGTCCAAAGTGGCCGAAGCTGGGAGCAGGTCAGGGCATCAGGTGAGGTCAGGAACAGGTACGTAGGTTGGGAACTAAGGCAGGTCAGAAGCCCGGGCAGGAAAGCAAGGCAGGAACACTGGCAGGGTCTAGCAACCAACAATGCTGCTCCTACAACCCGGGGCTGGGTTTGGCCGCCTTTTATCTAGAACGGGGTAATGGACGGCCCCGATCCCCTGGCGACTCACTTCCTCGCCTCGCCTGGAGGCGAGCACTCCTCCTGCGAGTACTCAGGTCTCTCCTTCTATCAGCCCTGAGTCTCTGCAGCTCGGGAGATGCCGGTGGGTTAATGGACGCAGGAGCTGCCTCAGCCCCAGCCAGCAGTGGGCCAGCTGCTGGTGACAACCTGGCTGATGGCAATGAGGTATCCTCTGCATCTGGAACCAAGGCAGGCTCAGGCCCCAGACTCAGCTCAGCTGATGCTTGTTGCAGGTTGAGTGGACTGAGGCTCCTCAGGAGACAGGCCCCAAACTTGGTTCAGCCGATGTCCCAGGCAGAGGGTCCGGTACAGGCTGCGATTCCTCCGGCTCTGAGCCCGAGTCCCAGGCCATCGCAGGGATTTGCAACATGAATTGAACAGAAGGGTCATTGGAGGCTGACTAACCCACCGCTGAGAGTATTGGAATATGCTGTCATGGACTACTTGAATGCAGAGGAAGGGAGGGAGGAGCCAGCTGGGGGACCCCCGAGGGAAGAAGTGCTCAGAGGCCGGGGAGTGGTAGTGGGACGATGATGAATGGTAAGAGGGAGAAGGCAGGAAGACTGGGAGGAGGAGGTGTCGGAAGCTGGAGAGGGAAGAGGGTTTAGTGAGCAGGGAGAGTCTGTGGCAGAGAAAAGTTCAGAATCAGAGGCAGAAGCTGATGCAGGAGAGGAGAAAGACCAAGAAGCAGAGATGAGTCAGGCTGGTAAAGAGCCACAGATGTCTCCCCCTCCTGCTGCAACAAGCTCCCCTCCTCGCTTGTCTCCCAGAACCAGAAGAGGCATGAAAACGGCAGAGGAGAGGGTGGTTGCGTGCAGGCACAGTCTCCAATTGCTTGGGGAAAGCCCTAGGAATGTGAGGACTTTCAGTCTTGGCAACTGGTTTTCATGGAGGAAGACCACTGGGAATGAGCTGCTCTGCTCATTAGGCATGACACTCAACCAAGTCTTTCGAGAGTGTGTTTTTGCTAATAAAGAGTTAACTTCATCTCTGAACTGCGTAGTTACTGACCGGCAGACTCCTGTGACATAGGCCTTGCTCTTCTGTAGCTTCCAGCTTCTCATGTGTCTTGTTTCTGCTGTCAATACCAAGCAAGCTCAACTCCTGAAGAAACCACAGGATAGGCCGTTGGTTACATATGGGATCCTCATTATTGCAATGATAATCCAACGGGAAAAGCCTTGGCTGCAGGCTTCTGCAGATCTTGGCAGACTCTCCATGGCATCCTCAGCTGTAGACGATCGCTGAAGTTTGACATTAATCCATGTGTACCTATTTGCAAAGTCAACGCCAACTCTGAATAATCTGTTAGGGCACTTGCTATCTTGGTAGAGAGATGAGTGGGCCACCCAATTAAATTGCAGAGCATGAGGATTTGCAGAAAAGTTTTCCTTTGCTAGGCTGGATCTATTTCACAAAAGGAGGGCGGAAATGAAGGTAAAGGTAAGCTGGGGTATTTGAAAGCTCTGCCGATACTGACTTTTGGAGACCTGGCTTCAGTATAATATTGCAATGAGACTTTTCAAGCCACAGGTTCGGCTGCTGAGATGTTACAGAATATTAATGAACTCTATCTCGGAAGAATACCTTGGATAACCAGAACTTGTTCTCCCACCCACCCACCCATTTTTCTGTTCTCTTTTGATTACTTATCCCCACCTAAACCAGGGAGGTGTCTTACAAACGTCGATTGGAATAATGCAAGGAAATTAAGATCCTGTCATGTGTTGCAATATATCTATGGATTTTTAAAAGTTTTTTATAAAAAAATATCAAAATTTTATTTTATGGCTTTAGTATTGTTTTTTTTCTGAATTACATATGGGGAGCACCAAAATCTTTTAAGTGCTCCAAACATCTTAACTCAGTCCTCTTTATTTTTTCTTCCATCATGGACCCCAAGGGAGGCTGCTGTGTGAATGAGGGAGTGTGTGATAATGTGAAGGGGAGATGAATAACAAAAAAAGGTGTTCTCTCTCTCTCTCTCTCTCTCTCTCTCTCTCTGTGTGTGTGTGTGTGTGTGTGTGTGTGTGTGTGTGTGTGTGTGTGTGTAAAAACTCAGAAACTCAGCTGTGAACATGTCTGGGGCTCTACTTGCAGATTCAATTCCTAATTGCAGTTTATATATTTTTCTTGACTTTTCTTCCTCTCATCTCTTTCCCCCCCTATAGGTTATAACCCTGGAAGGATGGGTTGACATCATGTATTATGTCATGGATGCGCACTCTTTTTACAATTTTATATATTTTATACTACTTATAATAGTAAGTACGGGGATGGGCTTGGACGCATGGGCAGAGGGCGCTGTCATATCTTGTGATCATTCAGCTGTACCCAGAGTAGACCCTTTGAAAGTAATAGCTGCACAGTCGTACCTTGGATCCCAAACGCCTTGCAAGTCGAATGTTTCAGCTCCCAAACACCGCAAACTCAGAAGTGAATGTTCCAGTTTGCGAACGTTATTTGGAACCCAAACGTCCATCGTGGCTGATGCGGCTTCCAATTGGCTGCAGGAGCTTCCTGCAGCCAATCAGAAGCTGCGCCTTGGTTTCTTAGCATTTTGGAAGTCGAACGGACTTCCGGAACAGATTCCATTCACCTTCTGAGGTACAACTGTATTTCAATCCATTGATTTCAATGTGTTTGCTCTGAGTAAAGCTTAGTTGGAGACAACCCCATAGATCTGGGTACTATAGCACATGTTCCACCCATGTATCATTTCTGCTAGGTGTTAGGGAGGGATAGGCAGGACAATGACAACACCGGGGGAAGAGGAGCTAGCGTCTGGCTTGGGAGAGAGGGGCAGGGATTTGTGGGGACCTATACCAGCCCGGCATAGGGACCCAGGTGGCGCTGTGGTTAAACCACTGAGCCTAGGGCTTGCTGATCAGAAGGTCGGCGGTTCGAATCCCTGTGATGGGGTGAGCTCCTGTTGCATCGGTCCCAGCTCCTGCCAACCTAGCAGTTCGAAAGCACGTCAAAATGCAAGTAGATAAATAGGAACCGCTACAGCAGGAAGGTAAACAGCATTTCCATGTGCTGCTCTGGTTTACCAGAAGCGGCTTTGTCATGCTGGCCACATGACCTGGAAGCTATACGCCGGCTCCCTTGGCCAATAATGTGAGGTGAGCACGCAACCCCAGAGTCGGTCACGACTGGACCTAATGGTCAGGGGTCCCTTTATCTTTTACACCAGCCCGGAGGCAAGAATTGAAGGCAGGGGAAGCTTCAGAGCACAGGATGGATCAGAAGAAGAGGAAGAAGAGGCAGGTTGGACAAGTGAAGGGCCAGGCACTTCCCCACCCTCTCCTACACCGCTGTCTCCCAGAACCAGGAGGGGATTGAAAAGCGCAGAGCAGAGGCAACTTCCACGCAGGCACAGTCTCTGGCTGTGAGTGTGCAGCCCTTCAGGGGGGTACATAAACTGGTGGAGGGGACTGTTGGCCCACTGTTGCTGCAGCTGTTCCATAGAGTGCATACCTAGGAATAGCTGCCTAGATGCTAGACTGCTGTGCATAAATAACCAGAACTGCCAAAGCGACTGTAAGTGTCCTCTTCGCCAATAAATAGTTCACTCTCTGCCATGTGCAGTCCTTGGGCTGGGAAGCACCCTTGACACAAGGGGACCTACCTATCCCCTCTGTCAGGTGGAATTGAACCACTAGGCTTCAGGGAGCTAGCTCTCCGCTTGAGTCATAGGCCCAAGGGGGACTAACCTGATGTCTTCCGAATGATGTTGGAGTCCAGCTCCCATCAGTACCTGGCTGACATGGTCAGTGGGCATGAATGAAGGGGTCTGAGAACCTCCAGATGTTGCTGGATTAAGAGTGTTTCCCCCAGATGATCTCAGTGACCAACTTGGAATGTGCAGGGCAGGGCATTCCTTAAGGTACCCTTGACCTAAGTAATTCAGGACATGGGTGGCACTGTGGTCTAAACCACTGAGCCTCTTGGGGTTGCCGATCAGAAGGTCAGTGGTTCAAATCTCCATGGTAGAGTGAGCTCCCGTTGCTCTGTCCCAGCTCCTGCCAACCTAGCAGTTCAAAAGCATGCCAGTGCAAGTAGATCAGGCATGTCCAAAAGTCCGTTTCAACCTCAAAAAAACTCAACAACTTTGGGGTAAAATTGTTTTAAAAAGCTCAACAACTTCAATCCAAAAAAAGGACCCTTTGGCCGGCCCCTTGGTCAGCTCTCACGGCCCTTCACTTCATCAAATCTGGCCCTCTTTTTAAAAAGTTTGGACACCCCTGGAGTAGATAAATAGATACCACTGCGGTGGGAAGGTAAACAGCATTTCCGTTCACTCTGGTTTCCATCACGGTGTTCTGTTGCACCAGAAGTGGTTTAGCCATGCTGGCCACATGACCCAGAAAGCTGTCTGTGGACAAACACCAGCTCCCTTGACCTGAAAGCGAGATGAGCCCCACAACCCCATAGTCCCCTTTGACTTGACTTAACCTTCCAGGGGTCCTTTACCCTTTTTTAAACCTTAATTCAGGGCTTTGGACCCTAGTACAGCTTGGCCCGGATGATATTGCAACTGCTCTGCTTCTCTGTCTCCTTCCAGGTTGGTTCTTTCTTCATGATTAACTTGTGCCTGGTTGTGATAGCAACACAGTTTTCTGAAACAAAACAGCGGGAGAATCAGCTGATGAAAGAGCAGCGAGCCCGCTACCTCTCTAACGACAGCACAATTGCCAGCTTCTCCGAGCCGGGGAGCTGCTACGAGGAACTCCTCAAGTACATCTGCCACATTTTCAGGAAAGTCAAGCGGAGGACGTTGCGCCTCTACAACAACTGGCAGAGCAAGCGGCGGAAAAAGGTCAACCCCAACGGCGGAGAGGACGGCCAAGGCCGCCGGAGCAAGAAGCGAATCACCTCCATTCACCACCTGATCCACCACCACCACCACCATCACTACCACATCAGCAACGGGAGCCCTCACGGGCCGCGGTCCAACCCCGAGATCTGCGACCTTGAGCTCAAGGTCATGAAGCCCGGAAGTCAACTCATGCTTCCGCCATCATCCCCCAACATCCAGAACTCTGGGGCTCTGGATTCAGAGTCCGTCCATAGCATCTACCATGCAGACTGCCACGTGGAAGGGCCCCCGATGAAATGCAAGTCTTCCAGCGTCACGGCGGGGGTCAAGCTCTCCAATCACGGCAACATGAACTACCCAACCATCTTGCCTTCTCCCGTTGGCAGGGCTGGTGTCGCCCCGGCGTCGGTGGGGCAGAAAAATAGTGGTAGCAGTGGTGGCACCACTCCCGTGGCTGTGGTCAATAGCCCAGTGCATATGAATGTGGACTCTTTTGGGAAGCTCCATCATTTGGTCGGAGAACATGGTAAGGGGAGAAGAGTTTCATATCTCGGCTTAGGCTTAGCAGGCAAAGACAGAAGGCCAGTCATGATATCAATGGGTGCTGAGAATACAAGAATGTAGGAGTAGCCCTGCTAGATTGGACCAAAGGTCATAATAATAATAATAATAATAATAATAATAATAATAATAATAATAATAATTTATTCATACCCCACCCATCTGGCTGGGGTTCCCCAGCCACTCTGGGCGGCTCCCAACAGAATATTAAAAACACAATAAAACATCAAACATTAAAAACTTCCCTAAACAGGGTTGCCTTCAGATGTCTTCTATATAAGATAGTTGTTTATCTCCCTGACATCTGATGGGACGGCATTCCACAGGGAGGGTGCCACAGCTGAGAAGGCCCTCTGCCTGGTTCCCTGTAACCTCACTTCTTGCAGTGAGGGAACCCCCAGAAGGCCCTAGGAGCTGGACCTCAGTGTCTGGGCTGAACAATGGGGATGGAGACACTCCTTCTGCTTCTGACAATGGTTAGCTGGATGGCCCAATAGGAGCCCACAACCAAGGCACAAAAGCTTTTGGTGTCTGATAGACCTCTCCACCACCATTAATGTGTCTGATCTCCCTTGAAAGCCATTTCATCCAGTGGCCACCACCACATTACGCATGAGCAAATTCCGCAAATTAACCATGTACTGTGTTGAAGTGCATTTCATGGAGAGTATGGTCTGTCCATGGTGATTTGCCAATTATCAAGGCAGCCCTTTTTGCTCTTAATTTAGCTTCAATGGAATCATCCAGTTAAACCAGTGATGGCCAAACTTGGGCCTCCAGCTGTTTTGGGACTACAATTCCCATCATCCCTGACCACTGGTCCTGTTAGCTAGGGATGTTAGGAGTTGTAGTCCCAAAACAGCTGGAGGCCCAAGTTTGGCCATCAGTGAGTTAAACTCTTTCACCAATACATAACAGGCAATCCCATGTCAGTGTGAATTAAACCAATTTTATGTAACAAGGCCAAATGGGGACAAGTTCTTCCCACGGCGAGAGGTTTAAGAGCACCCAGCTGCTCATGTAGGTTGTTGATGAAATTGTACCCCTAAGATAGGGCTGCCATACATTCAGAAGTTCCTGGACAGAGCTGAAATATGGCAGTCGGAAGCAATGTCTGGGCAGAAATCACTTGAATGTTAGGGAAAATACGGACACATGGCAACCTATGTGTTGAAAGTATGGTTTGTGCTGAAATTCCTTAAAAATAGCTCGAAAACTTTGCAAAAAAAGCTCAAGAACTTTTGTGTCCAGATTTTCACCTTTTGAAATATGTCAACCCTACCCTAAGCAAATGATCCTCAAGCCTCGCTTGAGAACTAGGTAGGAAGGCCCAAGCTGTTCCCATTCATCTCTTCCACCTCATTCCATTGCAGGTCTTTGTCGGACGTCCAGCAGGTTGTCTGGCTTCAATGTGCAGTGCCCCCTGCCCAGCCCACAGGCCAACATGCTGAACTGCGAGCTGCAGAACTGCCCCTACTGCGCCAGCATCCTGCAGGACCCCGAGTTCGAGTTCAGCGAGTCGGACAGCTACGAGTCGGGCGACGACAACACCGGCGTCTACGAGTTCACGCAGGATGTGAAGCACGGGGACCAGAGGGACCAGATCCAGCAACAGAGGAATAAGAAGAGGAAGAAGAAGAAAGAGCCAAAGGAGAGGAATAGGATAGTCAGGTTCTGGAAGGCGTTTGGCGACAAGCTGAAGAGGATAGTGGAGAGCAAGTATTTCAACCGGGGGATTATGATTGCCATCCTCATCAATACACTCAGCATGGGGATTGAGTATCACGAGCAGGTAAGTGGCACACGTCTCTCATTAAGCTGGCTTTTGTAGGAATGGGGGAGGAATCGGATTTCACTTGCATTTGAATGTGAATCCACTTGGTTCGCACTCTGCAAAACAATATGAGGACCAGAACCCAGCCACCCTTGGAAATTCGCATGTCTCCGAATTTTGCAGCCCAGTTTTTTAGCTAAGTGCTGTGTGCAAAAAATAATAATAAATAAATAAATGCAGCCACCAGGGAAGCGTTGGATTTACGTTTAATGAGGCCCTAAGCTTCTCCAGCCATTCTGAGCAGCTCCCAACAGTTTAAAAACAGAATAAAGCATCAAACATTAAAAAACTTCCCTAAACAGGGCTGCCTTCAGATGTCTTCTATAGGATAGTTGTTTATCTCCTTGACATCTGATGAGAGGGCTTTCCACAGGCCAGGCACCACCACCAAGAAGGCCCTCTGCCTGGTTCCCTGTAACCTCACATCTCGCAGTGAGCTAGAAAGCCCTCGGAGCTGGACCTCAGTGTCTGGGCAGAATGATGGGGGTGGAGACACTCCTTCAGGTATACTGGGACAGGGCCATTTAAGGTTTTAAAGGTCAGCACCAACACTTGATTACTTAGATGAGGTGTCAGATTTGGCCAGGTGGTGGAGGAATCCAGTGGGTCTCAGGAACTCCAGATACATTCAGATCCTTTCACGGAAACAACCCTATGCCCGCTGGCTTCTCTGCCCTCAAAGTCCCTTCGTTGGTTTGTGAACCTGAAAAGGCAGCAACCTCCCCATGGATAAGTCTTTTGCGGCCACCCATAAAAGTGTCATTTGCTCTTGCCGGGTGTGAGAAGATCTATCTCCTTCTCCTCCTTTTTAAGTGCTTAGAGGAAATAAAAATGCATGCTGTTCACGCCAATGCAGAGATCAGCGTGGTGTCGAGAAACATTTCTGAAAGGCGAGGACAGCATGTCCCCATTGTCCTGTTGGGCTGGAGATGAGTCACCTCAAGAGCCATTGGTCGGGTCACTCAATGTATGAGAAAGATGGATGCTCTTTTCATTTCCACCCTGACTTTCCTTAGGGTGAGGCAGTTAATTCTAGATACTCATCAAAATGCATGCCCTCCATTTTTCTTCTCCCTGTGTCTGCTCCTGCTTTCTGATGCTGTTGTGGCATTTATTGTTCTTAGGAGCAAATTATTTGCACATTATAAAACCCGCTCGTGGCAGATTAGGCTATCCACAATGGCTGCGTTCTACCTCCACTCTCGGAGGCAGCAAATGCCAGTTGCTGAGTATCACTAGTAGGGAGAGGAGCTGTTGCACTCAGATCCTGCTTGTGGGTTTCGCAAAATGGGCATCTACTAGATTGTGAGAACAGGAGGGGATGGGCCTTTTTGCTCTTATTCTGGTCTTAAAAGGTCAAGGGACCCCTGACCATTAGGTCCAGTCGTGACCGACTCTGGGGTTGCGGCGCTCATCTTGTGTTATCGGCCGGGGGAGCCGGCGTACAGCTTCCAGGTTATGTGGCCAGCATGACAAAGCCGCTTCTGGCAAACCAGAGCAGCGCACAGAAACGCCGTTTACCTTCCCGCTGTAGTGGTACCTATTGATCTACTTGCACTTTGACGTGCTTTCGAACTGCAAGGTTGGCAGGAGCTGGGACCGAGCAACAGGAGCTCACCCCGTCGCTGGGATTCGAACCACGGACCCAAGCCCTAGGCTCTGTGGTTTAACCCACAGCGCCACCCTCCTTTGGCAAAACCGATGTGTTGCCCTCAAGTGAAGAGTAAAGAGGAAGAGTGGTTTCTTAAGAAAAGCACGTAGGAACTTCTCGATTCTTGGCAGGTTTGTGGGAATGTCTTGGCTCGCTCTCATGCTGGAAGGGATGTGGCAGCACAAATGGGGCAAGCAGGGGCTGTAGCTCAGTGGCAGAGCATCTGCTTTGCACGCAGATGGTCCCTGGTTCAATCCCCAACATCTCCTACTGCCTGTGCTTTGGTAATCTCCAGGCCAGATTTGTTGTGTGTGTCAGGTTTCGGGGAATCCGATCTTTCCCACGGTGGCAGCCAAGGAGCAGATAGACAATAAAAGTTCCTACCAATTGATTTATTCAATATTCACAGCGAGAGATGAAGGAATGCATCCTCCCCTAGATAATGGCGTTGCTCCAAGTCCCACCCCCTCCATCTCTCCTATTCTACGTCAGCCCTGCTTCTGCTAATCTGAGCTTTCTGCCTCTGAGCCTTCTGTTCTACCACCCTCAATGCTCGCCTTGTCCTGGGAGGCGGGGGTCAGGAATGCTCTCCAAAGAAACTGAGTCTGTCAGTAGGATGCCAGGAAGCAGAAAAATTAGAAGAGTTCTTACCAGGTAGTTTATTAAATATTCACAGAGAGAGACAAAGGAAAGCGGTCTCTCTTAGTTATCGGCAATGCTCCAAGTAAAGTCCCACCCACTCAGTCCCTCCTATTCTACATCACCCCTGCGCCAGCTGTGCTTTCTACCTCTGAGTTTTCTGCTCTATTTCTCTCAAAGCACACTTACTCTGGGGGGGGGGTCAGGAATGCTTTCAAGAGACACCGAGTCTGTTAGCTATCTCTCCAATGTTTCCCAGCTTCTCCCATCTACAGCATCTGAACTATGACCTTCTGCAAACCACTTTTCTGAATCTATACTGTCCTCCTCTTCTCGGGAAGGTTCAGGAGAAGGGGGGTGGTCCCCCACCATTCCTCCACAGTCCAGCCCCTAACACAGGCTTCCTCAGACTTTGCCCTCCAGATGTTTTTGGCCTACAACTCCCATGATCCCTAGCTAGCAGGACCTAGTGGTCAGGGATGATGGGAATTGTACTCTCAAAACATCTGGAGGGCCAAGTTTGAGGAAGCCTGCCCTAACATATGTGAGGCTGCCTCTAAAGACAGCTCTGAAACTTCAGCTGGTGCAGAATTCAGCAGTCAGGCTGCTCACCGGGGCAAGACAGTTTGAGTATGTAATGCCAATCCTGGCCTGATTTCAATGGCTCCCAGTTAGTTTCTGGGCAGAATTCAAAGTGCTGGTTTTGACCTATAAAGCTTACACTTCCCAGGGTGGTTAAATAATCAGTCCCTTTTCCCAAGGAAATCTGGGAACTGTAGCTCTGCAAGGGGGATCTAGAGATATCCTAACAACTCTGAGCACCCTTAAAAAACTACACATCTCCAACAACAACAACAACAACAACAACAATTTATTATTTTTACCCTGCCCATCTGGCTAGGTTTCCCCAGACACTTCCAACAAAACATTAAAATACAACGTCCTTCTTCCAAGGAAACTTGCCTGGGTGGAAGCTAGAGTGGGATGTGTGAGAGAATTGACATCTTTTGCTCCACCCACTTTGGCTTCTGGCCCCGCCTACCATGGCCATGTGACTCCTGAAGGTTGTTGAGAAGGAATGCGAGCTTTGGCTTGAAAAAGCTTGCCCACCTCAATTTAGTGAATAGAACGGCGTCATGATGCTAAGCAGCCAATTGCTTTTGACTGCTTGATGATGTCACAGAAGGCAAGCCAACCCAGTTGTGGGCGGGGGAGTCAGCATGAGAGGACAATGGGAAAACAAGACGCAATAGCTGTGGACCTTTTCGCTGGGAAATTGTCGAAAGAGAAATGGGGTGGTGGTGGTGGTGGTGGTGTTTTCAGTGCCGCTGAGCATGTTTCTGAGAAACCGTGACTGGATGTTCTCCGATCAAGTGTGTTGTGCCAAGAAATGCATTTTCAGTCTTGGTGCTTGTGAGACCCTAGATCGCTAAAAGTTTTTCTTCCGCCGCCCAAACCCCAAGAGCAATTGAACGTTCCAGTTCTCTGTCTTCAGCCAGCTTACCGCCATGCAGCTTTGTTGCATCAGAAGGCTGGGGTTTGCGAGCAAAGCTCTGCGGATCATCCCTGTATGTGTGGGGCTGCTCAAACCCTGGCTTAGCTTGCAAACAGCCAGGCTAACAAACAACGGAGCTGGCAGATCCAGCCTTCCTTCCTAAGTGCCTTACAGCAGCTTAAGATCAGAAAGTGGTCCTGAGGGGCTCTGCCTGGAGCTGCTGTGTAAAGCTGAGAGCAAAAAGAAACAAAGCCCGGCACCTTAGCCTATTGCCAGGATAGCTCTTGGCTACTGTTATCAAAGCCTGGGACCCAAGGCTCTTTCAGATCTCAAAACAAAATGGGAGGGGAACAGCAAGGAGGATCTGAGATCAGGGAAGAGCTGCCTCCTAGAAGCAGGGAAGCAGGGAGACTGCTTTGCATGCAGAAGGAGCCAGCTTCATTCCCCAATAGCATCTTCAGGTTGAGTCAGGAAAGACCCCGGAGAACCACTGGCAGTCAGTGTAGACCGGGGGGGGGGGGGCGGGTAGCCAATGTGGTGGCTGTTAGATGTTTTGGACTACAACTCCCACCATCCTTCACCATTCACTGTGCCAGCTGAGGCCGATGGAGCGAACCAGCAGTAAATCACACCATGCAAGTTGGAGTTAACTCTTTGATAGCAAAAGCACCATCTTCACGGGAGTGTCAGGTCTAATGAGGAGAACAACTCATCTCCGGTAGGTCTTGCCCCCTTAAAGCAGTTGCTGAGACTGAGAGTCCCCACCTTCTCACAGCCGTCTAAGCCCCCCCTCCTCACCAGAGCTTTTCCCCAAGCAATCAGAGACTGCAACTGCGTGCAGCCAACCTCTCCACCCTGTCCATGCCTCTTCTAGTTCTGGGAGACAAGCGGGGAGGGGAGCTTGTTGCAGCGGGAGGAGGAGACACCCATGACTCTTCACAAGCCGGACTCAACTCTGCCTCTTGGCCTCCCCCTCTCCTGCTTCAATTTCTGCCTCGGATTCTGGACTTCCCTCTGCCACAGATTCTCCCTGCTCACTAAACGCTGTTACCTCTTCAGCTTCTGACACCTCCTCCTCCCAGTCTTCTCCCTCTTCTCCCTCTAACCACTCACCACCGTCCCACCACCACTCCCCAGGCTCTGAGCCTTCTTCCCTTGTTGGTTCCCCAGCTGGCTCCTCCCATCATTCCTCTGCGTCCAAGAAGTGCGTGACATGGGAGTTCTAGTGCAAAGCACTTGGAAGGTACCACAATGACTGGGGTAGACAACACTGCGCAACCTGGCTGAGAATAAGGCAGGTCCCTTTGCTCCTACGATGCACTGGTGCATACTCTCTGACATCTGATGGCCGGTGGCGAGGGATGATGAGAGTGGGAGTCCAGAAACATCTGGAGGGCCACAGGGTGCAGAAGGTAGAGGGTGTCACAAATGGGGATTACTGTTCTCACTCACCCAACTGCATTTGGTCCAGGGAGTTTTTGTCAGTAGGTTCCCTTTCACTAGGGGCACACAGCCTATACCAGGCCATGCCAATCCCTGCCACCAGGCCAACCTCTGCTTCTGGTCCCTCCTTCTTTCTCCCAGCGATAAAAAACAGCACGTGCAAATCTCCCCAAGGAAGACAACGAGTAGGAAGTTCTGAACGCTGTTTATTTTCCTCCCAGTCTTTCCTGATTTTGGCTTCTGTGCTTATTTCGTACTAGCTGGGGGATTCCTGTAGCGGTTATTTCTTCTTTTAAAAAATCCAGATGTAATATTTATGCTTGCATCTGTCTCTCCTCGGAAAACATGAAGTAAAAGGAAAGAGAACAAGATGCCACTTTCGGGAAATGATGTAGAACACCGTGGGGAAGAGCGAATTTGTTTCTGTTTTTCAGCCTTGCCGCACAAAAACTCAAACAGCTTTCGGTATTCTGGGCAGCGTCAACCCGCTTTTCCCTCCTTTCCCTTTCACATCAAGCGTTCTTTGATCATCCCGGGTAGCCAAAAAACATCCTAATTGCATGCCGTCATGCCAGAATCCCCCCCCACACACACACACAACCTACACCACGTAGGGACCAAACTGCTTACACAGCAGCAAACAGCCGGAGGGGAAACATGCTAATGTTCTGATTATCCCACCTGGGTTTCCAACAGCCACCAGCTCAAGTTCTCCCTAATTGGGATAAAAGCTGGGTTTTTGCCTGGAGCTCTTCAGGTGGAAAGTTTGGTCCGAATCCCAATAAATATAATTATTTTTTTGGGGGGGGGGGTGATCTGACGCTAATTTTTGTGGCATTCCTACGTTGTGGCCTGTCAAGGTTGCTCCTCAGCCAAAGCTATGCGCACAGCACATAGTAAACTATCTCTCGCTTGGACTACTGCAATGCGCTCTATGTGGGGCTACCTTTGAAGGTGACCCGGAAACTACAATTAATCCAGAATGCGGCAGCTAGACTGGTGACTGGGAGCAGCCGCCGAGACCACATAACACAGGTCTTGAAAGACCTGCATTGGCTCCCAGTACGTCTCCGAGCACAATTCAAAGTGTTGGTGCTGACCTTTAAAGCCCTAAACGGCCTTGGTCCAGTATACCTGAAGGAGCGTCTCCACCTCCATCGTTCAGCCCGGACACTGAGGTCTAGCGCCGAGGGCCTTCTGGCGGTTCCCTCACTGCGAGAAGCAAAGCTACAGGGAACCAGGCAGAGGGCCTTCTCAGTAGTGGCACCCGCCCTGTGGAACGCCCTCCCACCAGATGTCAAAAAGAAAAACAACTACCAGACTTTTAGAGGACATCCCTGTTTAGGGAAGCTTTTAATCTTTAAGACAGGGGTTCCCAACAAAATTTTCTCGAGGACCCCTCATCAAGCCACTATTGTGACAAGGACCCCGCGAACTGTAGCTTCCGCGAAAAACAACGCTTTGTTTACAAACACTACTGTTTTGCAAAGAGGCAGCGCACGCCAGGGAGGAGGGAGGGGAATGGAGAAGACAGGGTACCTGCGCAGTAGCGCACAAATGAAGCCGACGCGCGCAAAGCATATTGGGGAGGTGAGCGTTAGTAGAATGCGCGCACTGCCTCTTTGCAAAACAGTAGTGTTTGTAAAGTGCCACCTAACGGCATACAGCAGAACTACTGCCTCTATCTAATTCTAGTTTTGCGCTAGACTCTGCTCATGCAGGAAGCGGCCAAAACAAAAATCTGTTATCATACGAAATATATTTAATATATTTTTTATTCTAATAGCATCTTGCGGACCCCTCTGGCATAGCTCGCGGACCCCTGGGGGTCTGCGGACCACCTGTTGGTAACCACTGCTTTAAGAAATTAGTGTATTTTAATATTTCTGTTGGAAGCCGCCCAGAGTGGCTGGGGAAACCCAGCCAGATGGGCGGGGAATAAATAAATTATTATTATTATTTAATGTCAAAGGTGACACAGTCGCTTCTACAGCCCCAAACACCCACACACATCCCAAATCCATGCCCTAGGGAGCAGTTGCAGCAACAGGGAGCCATGTCCCCCTCCACCAATTTATGTAGCTTCCACCAACAGGCTGCACACACACAACCAGAGACTGTGCCTGCATTGAAGCTGCCTCTGCTCTGCCCCTTTTCAGTCCCCTCCTGGTTCTGTGAGACAGTGGTACTGGAGAGGGTGGAGAAGCACCCAGCCCTTCACTTGCCTGACCAGCCTCTTCCTCCTTTTTTTTAGCCATCCTGTGCTCCAATCCTAAAGCTTCCCCTGCCTCTGAAACTTGCCTCCAAGCTAGTACAGATCCCCACAAATCACTAGTCCCCCTCTCCCCCAGTGCACACTCATTGGCTTTCTGCCATCTAGCTCAGTAATTCCTACACTGACTGGCAGCAGCTATCCAGGGTTTTAGACAGAGACCCTTACCAGCCCTGTGTGTGTGTGTGTGTGTGTGTGTGTGTGTGTGTGTGTGTGTGTGTGTGTGTGTGTTGTTTTGCAATATTTGGTGACATGCAGATTTCAAAGGATGGCCGTGTTTGGGGTTTGCACGGTTTGTTTATTTATTTGGCATATTAAATTTCCTTGGAATATGTTAACTATTGTCTCAGAAAGCACGAATTGGGTAGGCTCACCTCTCAAATATGAACCAAATCAATTTCCTACCCTATCCTTAGAGAAAATGCCTCTTTAGCCCAAAGGAAAATCTTCCACGGTCTGAACATTTGGCAGTTTTTTTCAGAATTCAACTGGTTTGAAGATTTCCCTGATTTCTGCTTCTTTTTTTCTTTCTTCTCCAAATGACTTTTTCAGCCTGCATTTCAGAACAAGATGTTCCCTCTTTGAGCCTGAGAGTCTTTGACAGATAAGTCCTTGGAGAGGCCGGGCTCTGAAAAGCCAACTCTTTCCTCGAAACGGTTCTGCTCATTTCACTGAGCTAAAGAAACTGTCCCCAAAATTTTTTCACTCATCGGGATATAAAGTTTTCGGGGAGCTCTGAGAAAGAGGGTTGTTGTTTTTCCTGGAGGCTGTTTGGAAGTAGTTCTCAAGCAGGCGGCTTTGAAATACAGATTCTTGTCCCTAATTGCCAAGCCTCCATCTTTTGATAGGATTGTGATTACTTGGGATAACAGGGTCCCGTTATCTATTGAAGCTCCTTCAATATACAGAGTGAGCAGCGTTGGCAAGAAATTATCCATACGAAAGAGCCAAAAACATTCTAAAACAATTAAGATTAACAGAAAAAAAGAGATGGAAACACATCAATAGCTACATGCCTGGAGAGGCTTGCCAAAACAAACGTTTTAAACGGGCGCCGAAAAGAGTGTCAATATGCAGGGAGTTCCAAAGTGTAAGGGCTGCCACACTCTTATCAATTTTGTTCAGGTATGGAATGGGTATTATGTGGCACTTGTGGCATTGCCACTTCTGCAAATCAAAGTGGTTCAGTGGGCACATCTGGGGGTAATGTTAAGGATGGCATACACAATCCCTCTCACAAATTGTCAAGGCACCACTGTGTTCCTTGCTAGCTATCACAATAAGGTTATCCCAGGAGTGTGTGTGTGTGTGTGTTTATAGTAATAATAATATTATAATTATTATTTATACCCCACTCATCTGGCTGGGTTTCCCCAGCCACTCTGGGCGGCTTCCAACCGAATATTAAAAACAGTACAGCATCAAACATTAAAAACTTCCCTAAACAGATCCCTAAACTTCCCTAAACCGCCTTCAGTTGTCTTCTAAAAGTAAAATAGTTGCTTATTGCCTTCACATCTGCTGGGAGGGCGTTCCACAGGGCAGGTGCCACTACCGAGAAGGCCCTCTGTCTGGTTCCCTGTAACCTCACTTCTCGCAATGAGGGAACCGCCAGAAGGCCCTCAGTGCTGGATCTCAGTGTCCGGGCTGAATGATGGGGGTGGAGACACTCCTTCAGGTATACAAGACCGAGGCCGTTTAGGGCCGTTTAGGGTTTATAGGTGTTGCAATTCCTCCAATAGCAAACTCAGATGGTGACGGCTGAGAGCCCTGGCGCCAAAGCAGGCCCAATGGAAACAGAAGGGAAATGTCTGCAGAAATGTTCACAGAACTGCCCCCTCCCCATGCCAAACAAAAAACAAAACAAAACACACCCACAGGAGTGTGGCAGTCAGTAACCACACAGTTAAAAGATGGAGTTAACTCTTTATTAACAAAAGCATGATCTCCACAGACTTGGGCTGAATCTACACATATTTTTTTAAAAACGCTGTGAAAATGCTTTAAAAAAACATTTTGAAATATATATTAAATTGGGTGTTGGCTCGCTAGCACCATCTAGTGACAGATTTGTATAATGCACTTAAAACATTATATTTGTAGCTGTATAGCTGAGTCCTCGGTTGAGTATCTGGCCTAATGTGCACAGCAGTTCATTCCCGGTGGTCTTCCTCCATGAGAGTCAGTTGGCGAGACTGAAAGTCCCTCCCTCCTCACAGCCGTCTAGGTCCCTTCTGACCACTCATTGTTGTGCCGCCACCCCTCCCCTGGCTCTGAGCCTTCTTCCCTTGATGGTTCCCCAGTCGGTTCTTCCAATCGTTCCTCTGCATCCAGCCAGTGCATGACACTAACACAGAGACAAACATACACGCCTCGCAACACCCCCCGAACATGCTCAGCAGCTATGAGTCTTTGTTGGAAAAGTAAATGGGTGATGGAATGATTCAGTCCTGTTCAGCTAATATCCTGGATTGGTTGACACGCTGAGCAGAAGTACTCCTGTTATTGGGTGATGACACGCTGCAGCATTTTGTTGCAGGCCGTGTGTGTGTGTGAAATATTCTCCCCTGGCAGCTCAAGGGTTCCTCATCATGAATTGCCTCCCTCTTACTCGCTGACTGTACTATTTAGTTGAGATCGCACAGTATGAGCTGCGACGTTTATAAGCAAAACAAACATCTGCAGGAGAGAGAATACGGAGCCATCCAAAAGAAAGGAAAGAAAGAAGGAGAGGAGGAGGAAGGAGGGGGAACTAGCTACGCAGGGTGCTCTAATCTGGAAATGATCGTACTCTGGAGGGTGAAATGAGGTGGCAATCAGTGCTACTGCTACACCCATCAGGCTTCCTTAACTTGCTTATAAAGCCCAAATCCAGAAATGATTAATCTCAGGGTTGCTTTCATGGGATCATCATCCCTGAGAGGCCACCAGTGGCCCTCTGAACATCGGAGTGCGCTGGAGTTAATTGTACAACGCCAAAGTGTGCTCCGTGGTTGTTTCCTGTTAGCAGATGGAACTGTTGTTTCATAAACTCTAGTTTATGGAACAACATTCTTCTGTTGGTGGAAGGGGAAGGCAAGTCTGCATTGGATGTCTGTGAGTTCTAACATTAGGATAGAGGGAGGGAAATGTTTCCCATGAGGGAATGTGGCCCAGAGCCCCCTAAAAACTTCTTCCCCACTCCTGATTTAGAGATTCTTGAAGGACAATCCCCTCTCTTCCCCGTTCTGTTTTCTGGGAAAGGCTCCGGCCTTCCCTTGAAAGATGGGTCGCTCAAAGTGGCGAGCCACCCCATTTCCCCCCAAATCCTCTCGTTATTGATGGGATTTGTGAACTGGTGAACTCTTTGTTCTGGCTTGCCGCTGGGCTTCACCCTCCCCCTTCCCTCCCTCCCTCCCACTGCAAAGGGTGCCAGAGAGAATCTCCATAAAAGTCTATTAGTCGGGATGAGTAATGGTTTGACAAAACAAATCCCTATAACCTCTCCTGAATCATCTTGGCAGTAATAGAGACTGTGTGTCCGTTTTTTGATTAAACATTTCCAGGGCTCCAGGAGTTGGAGGGAGTAAACAGTTGCAGCCAATAGCAGCCCCCAACCTTCACCTCTCTCTGCCCACCCCCCCCAAAAAAAACAGACTTTTGATATATCTGTTAGTCCAACAAAGTTGTTGCCCAGAAACAGAGGGTCGACTTGTCATTGCTGCAAAAATGGCATACCCTCCAACATTTCTCCAATGAAAATAGGGATGTTCTATTCCATCATTATGATTTTAGTATTTATATCCCACCCATCTGACTGCGTTGCCCCAGCCACTCTGGGCAGCTTCCAATATATACAAAAAAACATAATAAAACATTAAGCATTAAAAAAAACCTTCCCTATATAGGGCTGCCTTCAGATGTCTTCTTAAAATTCTATAGTTACTTATCTCCTTGGCTCAGGGGTTGCATAACTCCACCCCCTCCAACATTTCTCCGGTGAAAATAGCAACATCCTAAGGAAAAGCGGGACATTCCTGGATCAAATCAGAAACCAGGACAGGGTCTGTAAATCCAGAACTGTCCCGGGAAAATAGGGAGGAGGAGGAGGAGGAGGAGGAGGAGGAGGAGGAGGAGGAGGAGGAGGAGGAGGAGGAGGAGGAGGAGTTCAGACTTGTTATCCCGCCTTTCACTTCCCTTAAGGAGTCTCAAAGTGGCTAACCATCTCCTTTCCCTTCCTCTCCCCCAACAAACACTCTGTGAGGTGAGTGAGGCTGGGAGACTTCAGAGAAGTGTGACTAGCCCAAGGTCACCCAGCATGTGGAGGAGCGGGGAATCGAACCCGGGTCACCAGATTACAAGTCCACTGCTCTTAACCACTACACCATGCTGGCTCCCTGGGGCTTTTGTGGTGTCAGCAAAGGGCCTGGAAATTGCCATTTCTGGAAATGTTGTCAAAAACAAGGTCACCCAAATGAGGCGTTTGTGTTCCTCCTTTATAAGGGCCTCATCCACGCTGTAATTTAAAGCAGGATCAGACCTTTTGTCTCTCTCTCTCTCTCTCTCTCCAGAGCTCTCCCCATGAAAACTCACTCTTTACCACTGAATCGGAGCAAATGGCAGTCTGTGGAAAACCCAAATTGCTGTTTGTTGTGCTTCAGCTTTAAAAGAGCAGCTTTCTCACGGGGAAAGCTCAGGAGTGGGGCATGGGGGGAGAGCACTCAAACACGGAGCTTTAAAGTGCAGAAAGATGCCCAGGGAGCATGGGGCAAAAGCTAAGTGTGGATAAGCCCACTATTGTGCTTCAAAATGTGTCCTCCCCTGAATTTTTCATTGGAGTTCCTAAGTGAAGTAATATATGCAAGAAGGCATATGCTAGGATAAATCATGCCTATAAGCAGTGCTTTTTTTCTTCTAGGAAAAAAAGTCCCCCCCCCCGAAAAAAGCACTGCCTGTTAGTGCCTGTATCTGTGAAAACAACATGCAAAAAAAATGCATTCTATTAGGCAGAATTCCTTTGGGGAAGCATTTAGATTAGGCCTACAAAAATGTGTGCATTAGGAAAAAGTTACACTGCAATATTGATTAATTTTCCTGAGAACCTTTTTTTTAAAAAAAGAAACACACACACACACACACTAGTGTGGAAATGTGGAAAACTTAATTCCAGGTTGGGAAAAAAAATGTGAAACTGGGGGATTTCTTCCATCCCTGGAGCTTTTAACCACTGCTGCCACCTAGCTTTGAAAGACCTTCAAGAGCCGCTCCTCTCGCAAGCCTCAAACCTGGTCTTTCAGTTCAATTTCACCCAGAACACATTGCTCAGCTGATCCCGGATCAATGGATCTGAAACTATGCTCCCTAATGCTGTGCTGTATTGCATAGCCTCGTCCCTGAAATCAGAAGGCTTGCTTCTGAGATAATGAACATAGGATCTGAGTGCAAGGAAGTATCATAAAAAGGAAAAATAACTTTTGGCACTGCATCTAAAGGGGATCCATTTAGCTCGCCTTGTGCTCCTGGACATCTGTTTTTAGGAAGCTGGAGAAAGCAAGCTTCTGCCCTTTGGGGGGGGGAAGGCAAAAGCCAGAAGGGGTGTCCTTAGCATTGCCCTCTCTCCCGGGAACAAATCTGTGCATCAGTCACGGCCGAGGAGAGCGGTTCATATTGAAGAGCCTGCGTTCAAGAGGCCAACCCCCTAAGCAAGTCATTACATCTCCCTGCCATCACTCTCGCTTGCCTTTCATTGTTATCCGGACATCTAACGGGCTCTCCTCTCCAGTGAGACCATTTTGCTTCACGATTAAAATTGAGAGCCTCCCTTCTCCTCCACCTCCCTTTTCTCCATCCGTCTAATTGGGCAAGGTGTAATCCATCTGACGGGGGGGGGGCTTTTCTGAGGGGAAAAGGAGGCTTTAGATCTGTACGCCACAGGTAGACGGGTCTCATATGCGGCTCGCGCTGTTGCTTCCTTCTCTTTGGGGGGGAAGCTGGTAATTGATCTAATCCAGCCTGGCATAAACGCCACTTGAAATAAGATTGCGCTCTGCTGAGTGGAGCCGAGAAATGGGGAGAGCAACGACCAAAGCATTGATACTTTGAGCGAGAGCCCTCAGAGATTAACAGGGAGTGGAGAACCCCGCCCCCTAAGAAACAGCCCTTGACATGACACATCTCACAGAAAATTTAAGGGAAAGGAGCCCTTATCGACAATTCAACCAGCCAATTTAGGGTGAAGACAGACACCATATTGTACACCAGGGGTCCCCAAACTAAGGCCCGGGGGCCGGATGCGGCCCAATCGCCTTCTCAATCCGGCCCGCGGATGGTCCGGTAATCAGCATCTTTTTACATGAGTAGAATGTGTCCTTTTATTTAAAATGCATCTCTGGGTTATTCATGGGGCCTGCCTGGTGCTTTTACATGAGTAGAATGTGTCCTTTTATTTAATATGCATCTCTGGGTTATTTGTGGGGCATAGGAATTCATTCATATTTTTTTTAAAAAAATATAGTCCGGCCCCCCCCACAAGGTCTGAGGGACCGGCCCCCTGCTGAAAAAGTTTGCTGACCCCTGTTGTACACAGTGGCGACTATAGAGACTGCTGGGAAGGAAGGCTGGGAGGCCAACAGCAGGTGGCGCCAGAGGCAAAGACAGGCGTAGCCAACTCATTCTAGTTCCACCCCCCATCCTCCTCCCTGCTGAATTCTACAAGGGCAACACCGACAGCAAGGAAACTAGCAGCCCCTGCCACTCTCTGGAGGGGGTGTAAGAATGAAGGCAGCAAAGTGGGGGTTGGCTGCGGGTAGTGTTGCAGTGGCCCAGTCACCGTAGTGAATCAGCTTCCTCTGGATGTCACTTTTTAGTTTTCTGCGCAAGCTCTGGAAGCAAGGAGCAGGGAACATTCCTACGAGATTCCAGCCTGGCATGGGGAACCAGAAAGTAGCTGAATGGGGATGGGAGGGGGGGGTTGATTGGCTAGTGACTGTGATCTCACTAACCTGCAACATACTGGGGCCTATGCCGCCATCCTAAATGCTAGATCTTATTGTTAAAATATGCCCTTGTTGCAGGGGTCTTGTTTTCTTTTAATATACCCAAGGGTAGTTGTCTTTCAAGTGATGCTTAAAAGCTAATGCATCATTCCCCTTAACCATGGTATTGATTCACCTCCTCGCCTGCATTACTAGCACTTGAAAGCCATTTAAACTATTTCCTGCAATTGGGAAGAGAAGTGGGGTGGGGTGGGGTGGGGATGGAAGGCAGGAAGCCCTTACTGATCCAACCTGAGCCATTGCACTAATCGCTTGAGTTGCTGTTGTTGTTTTTGGTTGTTGTTGTGTGTTTTTAAGCTTCTCATTTAGCGATTACTTTCTTAGTCATGCGTAAGCCCTGGAAATCTAATATGGAAGCCAGTAATCCATTAGTTAAACAGATTTAGTTATACAAGGGGAGGGGGTTGTGTAGTCCGGGGAGTAAAGTAATAGGTTCAATCTGCGGTACTGTATGAACACATGTAAACCATAAAGCTAAAAATAAATTAAAAAGTGGACCTCCAGTGTTGCAACATGGAAAGATCCTCCCTTTTAAAGATGCTCTATTCGAGAGGTAGACAGAGGTGCCTGTCAGATGTTAGCGACTGGCCCAATCGCCGCCTAAATCCGGCCAGCGGACTGTCCAGGAATCAGCATTTTTACATGAGTAGAATGTGTCCTTTTATTTAAAAATAGCTGTACCCCGCCACGTGTTGCCGTGGCCCCTCCCCCCCAATCCCCGGCACATCCCCGTGAGTGTCTCGACCCCCCTTCCTGAACCCCCTTCCTCCCCCCCACCCCTCGGTTCACCCCTGTGGCTCCCCCCACCCCCTACCTGTATCCCCCCCCGGTTTATCCCTGTGATTCCCAGCGGGGTCCGGTCTACCTCTGATGGTTGTGGTGGGGTGGTCTCGGGGCGGCCTGCTCCCTGTTGGCGGCGTGATCTCCGGGGAGGCCGAGGGTTGTGGAGCAGGCTCCTCCCTGGGGATCGGTCTGTTCTCGGGGTGGGTGTGATCTCTGGGGTAGGGTGGGTCCCGGGGTGGTGGGGGTTGATGAGGAGTGGATGGGATTTTGGCAGTATTTTTGTTGTAGGTGAGTTTGACATCCACTGGAGGGCGCAATTTTTTTACAGAAATCCAGGTTTATTTACCTGCCCTAGGTGTGTTCTGTCCAATGTAAGTCCATATAAACACTCCCACAGCCGCATGTGAGTTTGTGGCCAAATTTGAAGCCGATCGGGTATGCGGTTTTGGAGAAAAGTGTGCTTTAACAAGCATGGACCCTCTACATTTCTATATATATAGATGCATCTCTGGGTTATTTGTGGGGGAAATGAATCCGTTCATTCGCACGCACCCCCCCAAAAAAAAATAGTCCAGCCCCCCACAAGGTCTGAGGGACAGTGGACCGCCCCCCTGCTGAAAAAGTTTGCTGATCCCTGGTCTGAAACATCCGGTCATTTCAAGAGGGGCTTGTACCCCACAGCAGTGCCGTCCTGGAGCCCAAGGCATTTCTCCCAGTCAGCCTGCAGCTAACCTGCCCGAGATGGATCCCCATCTTTCTTCCCTTCAGTCTTCTTCCCAGCACACCTTGCTAAAAACTCTTTTCCTGTTACCCTGGCAACCTTCCAAATCCCCAGTCGCTGTTCATACCTCAGGGCAAGGGGGGGGGACAGTTATCTTGCATTGCCAATGGCCCTCAATGGGGCCATTGTTGCTTCCATATTGTTTCTTAATGGCCCTAGCCACTGGCGTATCAAGGGGTGCGATAGGGGCGGGCCACCCCGGGGGCCACCCTGGAGAGGGGTGACGCTCGGCGCCCCCCTCCTGCGACTCCCAAGCCGAGCGCTGCCGCTCCAGTGCCGCACAGATGGTGCCGGGATCCTCTGCTCGTGCATGCAGCCGCAAATGGAGGATCCCAGCGGCACCATCCCCGTATGGGGCTGGAGCATAGCTGCCAAGTCTCCCGTTTTCCCCGGGAAATCCCCGTTTTTCCAGCTGTCCCCAGCCGAAAAAATGATTTTTGTTTTTGTTTTTCCCCGGTTTATTCTGGCGCGGCGGCCATTTTGGAACTGGGCGGAGCATGCTCAGAAGCGACTTTTGATGCTGCTCTGCCCAGTTCCAAAATGGCTGCAGCGCGACTTCTGGTATGCTACTTTCGGTCCGGTCCCTTATTTTTCAGAGAGGAACTTGGCAGGTATGGGGCTGGAGCAGTGCCACTACGTAGCGCACTTGTACAGCGTCGCTACGTACCATGCATGCATGGTACATAGTGATGCCACACATTCATGCTACGTAGCGTTACCCCGCCCCCGGGTGCACACCCCCGAATTTTTTTGGGTTCCCATGCTTCAAGAAATTGGGGATTCCTCGCAACCGTCCACTGCCGTCTTTTTTCTAAAGTTCAAATCGTCTCTCCGAGTTCATAATAATCCAGATCTTTCCCTTACAGTCACATAGATGTTTTCCTCTTTCAACCGATTATTTCCCAGCTGCTGAGATAAATGTCAAACAAAGTTTCACAAATGTTCTTTCTCCTGTGTGAGTTAATCAGTCCAGCCTCCCCATAAATCTTCTTGGTCTGGAGCGTCCCTATTGCGTCGACTCTCAACACGAAGCAGCGCCATCTTAAAAAAACTCAAATCACTTTCGTTTTCTCTCATAGATTAACGATCTTTATAAAATTTACAGCTTTTCCAGGCAGAAGAACCAGACCTCACACCATGCATAGACTCTTGGTAAATTAATGGATCTCCTTGCCCTATAGCTGAACTTAACTTCAGGTCGCTGCTCCAATTCAAAGTGCGTCACAACTCATAAATCCTCCGAACGCGTCCAGGCACTCCTCCCATCCAACTAGAGGGGGACTTTTCTCGTCAGCAACTCCTCATCTTCAAAAAATATGCTCAATAACAACAGTTTATAAAGTTCAACTCACACAGTCTTTTGCTTCTCTTTCACTCCAAACAAGCCAGGACATCACGTCTGGGAAGGTACGAAGTAACTCATATGAAAAAAAAAAAAAGACTCGCTTCCCTTATCGCTCCGTCCCCATCAATTCTTCTTCCAGATGAAATACAGCCTTTAACTCCTCACCCTCAGCAGCATAGATTTCTCGGCAGTAAACAGCGCTTCTGCCCCTCCTTCTGAAGTATGTCCATAGATTTAAGCCTAATTATATTCTTTAATCATGGAAATCCCCGCCATGCAGATTAGCGTCCGGGAGTCCTGGCCCTCGTAAGTGCTTCAGCCCAAGCTCCCCCCACTCCATAAACAGACGGAGTGGGTCTGGGGGCATCGCGGGCCAGCGGCCCCTCTCCGTAACCCCCGGAGAGGGTAGGGGGTTGCCATTTACTCCCCTAGCAACCGCCAAATTCCTTACGAAGGTCAGAGGGATGGAAAACAGGTCCGCCATTCCTGCAGGCGGAAACCGGAACCGACTTTTAGGTTCCTTTAATGGGTCTTCTCTGAGTAACATGTCGTTAGATAGGTTACTTCCAAGTAAGCTCTTAGGGGAAAGCGTTCATTCAAAAGGCATGCATTAGTGAAAGTAGCATACATAATATAATATAATATAATATAATATAATATAATATAATATAATATAATATAATATATGCATTATATGAAGGGAAATTGCTTTGCAGAAATGTGTATATTTATTTATTTATTCAATAAATTTATATGCCCCTTGATTTAAAAAAACAAACAAACCTCAAAGCAGTTTACACAAAAAAAAAGGAATAATACCAAAACATTATTGCAGGGCGGGGGGAAGAGAATTAAATCAACTATTTAAAACGTTCGAAAAAAAAGAAAACCAGCAATAAACTTAAAAAACACACCAGCCTTTCTGGGTTTTTCGTACAGATTCAGAGTACAGTGAAGGCACCTGCCTGGTATCAAGAGGAAGGGAGTTCCAAAGTTTATTTGACAAAATTGCATGCAAACGTTAGGGGTGGAAATCCACCCTTGTGGCAACCGATTTTTATGGGGGACTTGAAAAGGAAAACATTCCAAGGTGATGCAGAAATGTGCAGACTGGGGAAAATGAGAATGTGGTGGACTCAGCCATCCTTAATTGTAAGCCTGGCTTTTCTTCGGAGTCTTTGGAGGCTCATTATCTTTGACTGTGAGCTGAGTCTTCACCCACTTTTTTCTGGTAACTGCTGCCTCATTAGCTTCACACAATCGTCGGGTGCAATCATTTCCTTTGCTGTTTACTTCACCCAGCATTTGTACCGAGATGGAAAGCTGCGTAGGTTGCTGTAGTTCTAGTTTCAGGTTGAATTGCTCATCTTCCAACGTTGTGTATGCCATCAAAAATGCCAGCAGTGCCCTTCAGCTCTCTATATTGGACAAACAGGCCAAACCCTACGCCAAAGGATACAAGGACATAAATCTGACATCAGGAACCACAAGGCAGAGAAACCAGTAGAACACTTCAATCTCCCAGAAATACTTTAGTTGATATTCTTGCATAGTAGGGGGTTGAATGAAATTAGGATTGCCATATTTCAAGTTGTTGAACTTTCTTTGCAAAATGTGCACACAAAAAAGAGAGAGAGAAGTTTTAAAGCTGGGGGGGGGGGTTTCTGCCAAACACTTCTGATATGAACTGCCAAATGCCTGGGTTTTCCCGGACATTTTAACCGATTCTCGAAAATTCCTCCCGGACACTATTTTCGACAGACAAATCCGGCTATCTCCAGGAAATTCCAGACGTATGGCAGCCCTAGACTAAATGACCCTTGGGGTCCCTTCCAACTTTATAATTCTATGATTCTATACTATAAATTTAATGCTGTATCATACCATTTCAATCAGTTTTGTTTTTTCCCCAAAAGGACACCTAAGAAGTGTTGTTTGAATTCCATAATTTAACCTATGCGCCTTGTGAAGAAGGGCTTTCTTTTCTCTGTCCTGAGAGCACCATGATGATAGATAGATAGATAGATAGATAGATAGATAGATAGATAGATATAGATAGCATAGGTGCCAACTCCCTGGGGCTCTGGGTGCCCAAGCCATAGCTGCCAAGTACCCCATATTTCCCGGGAAACCCCTGTTTTTGCTTACCTTTTCCCGGAGGTCTCCCGTTAATTTCCCTTATTTTTGTTCCTGTCGGCGGCCATTTTTCTGGTGCCACTTTGCCCATCTATGGGCACCAGAAAATGGCCGGCGCCGACACCGGAAGTTGCGTCTACGCACTTCTGGACATGCGTAGATGCAACTTCCGGCGCCGGGCATTTTCTGGTGTCCATAGATGGGCAAAGTGACACTGGAAGTTGCGTCTACACAACTTCTGGTGTCGCACGGCTGCCAATCCCAGATTTCTCTGCGGGGTACTTGGCAGCTATGGCCCAAGCACCCACAAAATTCCCCATAAGGGGTTTGGCACCCACAAATTTCGGTGCCAGCACCATGCCAGTCACAGTCACAGGACCAAGCTGGCACTCCAGATAGAGAGATAGAGAGGGACTTCCAACTCAGGATAACACTTTATGGATTTGACGAAGTGAACTATCATTTGCCAAACTTTATGGCATAATAAATGTGTGTCTTTAAAAATGCTTCAATACACCTTGCTGTTTTCAGCTGCCTCTTAGATATTGCACATGCAATGCAGGCCGCACCCTGCCCCCTTTTTTGTGCATGGCTAGGTCTTTGCTACAGCACAGTACGATACTAGCCCCATAAATCAAACCCACTCACTTCCATTAAAAACAAATTTAAGGAGACAAACGCTTCTTCTAGGCTGTGAATTAATCTGAGTTACCTCCTGCTGCCTTTTGCAGGGTGTGTGTGTGTGTGTGGCATTTTGTGTGTTTCTTCTCAAATTAAAGGTGTTTTTTCCTCCGACCCTCTGTGTTTGTCGCCCTGATCCGCCATCTCTCAGATCTTGGCTAATGTGATAATGATCTCTCGTTATTTCCTGGCTATTAACATGCTGCCTAATGAGTGATGAAAATGGAGAGGGGAAGCTATTTTGAGGCAGGAGATGAGTCACGTACGGAAATGGACAACCGAGATCCATACGCATGGTGGAAACGGGAGAGACTTCTGTTCTCTTGGAAAGTGAGCTGGGGCAGAGGTCTTCTGGTGGTTGCCTGCCTGCTGACTCTGTGCCCTGGCTCTCACTGGAGGATGGAGAACTGGAACTCAGTGTGCGGTTTCTGCCCAAATCTTTAAGGCTCAAATCATTACTGTGCATAGATATCAAGGACTGGCAGGGTGCTGGTGAATGTGCACCGAGGGAAGGGTTCTAGTTTATCTCCACAACAACCTTGTGAGGTAGGTTAGTGAAATATACTTGGAGTCGAGAGTGAATTTCATGCTCTTTATTCAGCTAGTAGTAGCAAAAGAAGAATGGCTCTTTCCCCAAAATGTCTGCTATATACAGTGGTACCTCGACTTACGAAGACGATTTGTTCCGCGGTGCTCTTCGTAAGTCGAGGTTTTTGGCTGTCGAAACGCCCGTTCTGCGCATGCGCGAAGCGAGTTTTTGGCACTTCTGCGCATGCGCAGATCGCGCACGCGGCGAAAAGACTTCCGGGGTTGTTGACTTCATAAGTCGAAACCTTCGGAAGTCGAGGCATTCGTATGTCTAGGTACCACTGTATATACATTGTTTACACAATGGGCCTTGCATGATTGACTACTTCAGGGCTGCTCCTATAGGCCAATCAGGTGGCTGACTCGCTTCATCCAGGAGCCTGATTGGCTGCTTCTGCAGGCCAATCAGGTTGCTGATTCACTTCCACCTGGAGCTGGATTGGGTGGCTCCTGCGGACCAATCAGACTGCTGCATCCTGGATCCTATTGTTCTAGGATTCAGCTCAGTACATTAACAGTTATGCTATGAGAGAGCGACTGGCCTAAGGTCCCCCGGTGAACTTCTTAGCAGGGATACCTGCACTCAGGTATCCCTGGTCCTTAGTCTGACATTCCTGCTATATCAAGTCATATATTTATACCTCATTCTTCATTTTCCAATTCCTACTATTAAGGGAAGAGCCATACCTCGATCGCAGAGCAAGCAAAAGGTCCTGCCCTAGGAGAAACTGTGTTGTTGTTTTGCAGCCTAACCTACCTCGCAGGGTTGTTGTGAGGATTAAAGGTGATTTGCAGCAGTGGTAGGGAGTGAAATGGATTCTGCCAGGTGAAGGTAAAGCCAAGGAAATCTTGGCCCGTGGTTGCAGAATGGTCCCTGGATTTTGCCCAAAGCAAAGTGTGCCGAAATGATGCTCTTTATTATCCATCTTTATAATTTAAAAAAAAAAACCTCATTTTCTGAAATGATATAATTGCAGTTGATTTACAGGATAGAGATTCACAAACAGTGGCGATTTCGCAAACAGCGCTGATTCCAAAAGAGCGTTCTGGTTGCAATGTACATTCCAACAGAGCGAAGCACAGTCCCAGCTGCCCGCAAAGCTCTTTAATTAGATAGCTTCTCTTTTCTCCCATCCATCAATCTGATCACGCGAGCTCATTTTACCATCATCAATCCCTTAAACTTTTCTTCAATTACCAGGGTCCTCTGGAGACGTCTGTTTATAGGGGAGCTCAATTCTTGCTCTTACAATTAAATTGCTAAATCGTTCTTGAAAACTCTTTGCCTACCTAATCTTTTATATAGCTGATTTAAAAAAAAAGTGGATTTAGATGTAAATCAACTCCAGAGAAGAAACATTCGATAATTTGTTTCACTTTCCACCCAATAACTATTTTTCCAGGTCCAACCACATATGGTTGACTGGCATTCACATCTGGACATTTGTGTAGGACCAGCTCTACCGTTAGGCAAAGTGTGATGTTTTTGACACCAGCATTCAAACTTGGTCATTTACATAGAGCCGGCTCTACCATTAGGCAAAGTGAGACACCAACATTCAAACTTGGACATTTGTGTAGAGCCGGCTCTACGGTTAGGCAGAGATGCCTTTGTCCACATGACAATGACAGCCCTTTAGCTGAAACGAGCCTCCCCCGATCAAATGCAAGTGGAATACCTCATGAGGTTGCAGATTCTTAACTACAGTGGTACCTCTGGTTAAGAACTTGATTCATTCCGGAGGTCCGTTCTTAACCTCATCATGGGGCTGAAACTGCCTTGGTCGCACTGGTTGATGACCTCCGGCGGGCTAGGGACAAAGGTGAGAGTTGTTTCCTAGTTCTGCTGGATCTCTCAGCGGCTTTTGACATCATCGACCATAACATCCTTCTGTACCGTCTAGAGGGGTTGGGAGCTGGGGGCACTGTCATGCAGTGGTTCCGCTCCTTCCTCCTGGGCCGTGTTCAGAAAGTGGGGGGGATGAGTGTTCAGACCCCTGGGCTCTCACTTGTGGGGTGCCTCAGGGCTCTGTCCTCTCCCCCATGCTTTTTAACATCTACATGCAGCCACTGGGAGAGATCATTAGGGGGTTTGGGCTGGGTGTTCATCAGTATGCGGATGATACCCAGCTCTACCTCTCTTTCAAATCAGAACCAGTGAAGGCGGTGAAGGTCCTGTGTGAGTGCCTGGAGGTGGTTGGAGGATGGATGGCGGCTAACAGATTGAGGTTGAATCCTGAACAAGACAGAAGTACTGTTTGTGGGGGACAGGAGGCGGGCAGGTGTGGAGGACTCCCTGGTCCTGAATGGGGTAACTGTGCGCAGCCTGGGAGTCATTTTGGACTCACAGCTGTCCATGGAGGCGCAGGTCAATTCTGTGTCCTGGGCAGCTGTCTATCAGCTCCATCTGGTACGCAGGCTGAGACCCTACCTGCCTGCAGACTGTCTCGCCGGGGTGGTGCATGCTCTAGTTATCTCTCGCTTGGACTACTGCAATGCGCTCTACGTGGGGCAATCTTTGAAGGTGACCCGGAAACTACAACTAATCCAGAATGCAGCAGCTAGACTGGTGACTGGGAGTGGCCGCCAAGACCACATAACATCAGTCTTGAAAGATCTACATTGGCTCCCAGTATGTTTCTGAGCACAGTTCAAAGTGTTGGTGCTGACCTTTAAAGCCCTAAATGGCCTCGGTCCAGTATACCTGAAGGAGCGTCTCCACCCCCATTGTTCTGCCCAACACTGAGGTCCAGTACCGAGGGTCTTCTGGCGGTTCCCTCGTTGTGAAAAGCCAGGTTGCAGGGAACCAGGCAGAGGGCCTTCTCAGTAGTGGTGCCCGCCCTGTGGAACGCCCTCCCATCAGATGTCAAAGAGAAAAACAGCTACCAGATTTTTAGAAGACATCTGAAGGGAGCCCTGTTTAGGGAGGCTTTTAATGTTTAATAGATTATTTTATTTCATTTTTCTGTTGGAAGCCGCCCAGAGTGGCTGGGGAAACCCAGCCAGATGGGCGGGGTATAAATAATATATTATTATTATTATTATTATTATTATTATTATTATTATTATTATTACCTGAAACTGTTCTTAACCTGAGGTACCACTTTAGCTAATGGGGCCTCCCGCTGCCGCTGCACCGCTGCCGTGTGATTTCTGTTCTCATCCTGAAGCAAAGTTCTTAACCGAGGTGCTATTTCTGGGTTGGCGGAGTCTGTTACCTGAAGCGTCTGTAACCTGAAGCGTCTGTAACCCAAGGTACCACTGTACAAGTGTTCAGGAAAATGTCAGCTAATCAATGGATGTTTTACTATGCCTATGGGAACTGTTCAAACTCTCTGATATGGAATTATAGCTACATGGAACCTCCAGGTTCAGAAGCAGTATATCTGTTAATATTCTATGACAAACAAGGAAGAGGGCTGCCTTCCTCTCCATCCTGCTTGTTGGCTTGCCACAGTCACTTGGTTGTCCATTTCAGGAACCAGAACGTCAAACCTATAACGTCTGAATTAGCAAGACTGTTGGGGATTTTGTGAGAGATGCCTTTTGGGTCTGGTTTGCGGGGGACCATAGAGATGTTGGCAACAATTCTGCACTCTGCCTTTGCTCATTGTCGTTTCCTGTTCTCCCATAGCCGGACGAGTTGACAAATGCCCTGGAGATCAGCAACATTGTCTTCACGAGCATGTTTGCCCTGGAAATGCTCCTGAAACTACTTGCCTTTGGCATCTGGGGATACATCAAGAACCCATACAACATTTTTGATGGCATCATTGTTGTGATCAGGTAAGCTGGTCTGTTTAATTGCATCTCCTGAGAGGGCAAGACTGTGTACACAATCTGGGGCTGGAGACAGTCAAAAGCAAATGCTCTTTCCAATTGGAAGATGTTGCCAGAACTTGTATTTCCTTGCTTGAAATCAACAATGGGTTTACTTTTATCCCTCCTCCCTCCCGGTCCCTTTTTCCTTTTGTGCTGTGATTTTTAGACCGCAAGCCTGAGTGCAGGGGTCATTGGGAACCTGCTCTGGGAACCTTTTCCCAGCTGTGGAGAAGGATAAAAAATGTACAGAAATGAGTCAGATTGGGAACGAAATCTTTCTTGAACAATGGTGACAATTGAGCACACAACTGAGGCTAGCTTAAGGAGTGCAACCAGTGGTAGCTGGTGGCCATTGGAACTGGTAGGGTGGAAGGCGTGGAGATGAACAGTAGGTGGAGCTAGAGACAATGGCAAGCAGAGCCCAATAATTATAGTTTTGCCCCCATCCTCAACCCTGCTGAGTTCCTCAAGAGCACTTGTGAAACGGGGCTAAGGAAGAGAAGCCTGGCAGACAGTGATACCCCTTGGACTGGTAAGGCAGGTAGGTGGGGGCTGAATGAAGTTGGTGGGGCAATGCCTTGTTCATCTTAATCAGCCTCCCCGGGTGCAGTGCAAACCAGAGAGCCAGTGTGGTGTAGTGGTTAAGAGTGGTAGTCTCGTAATCTGGGGAACCGGGTTCGCTTCCCCGCTCCTCCACATGCAGCTGCTGGGTGATCTTGGGCTAGTCACACTTCTCTGAAGTCTCTCAGCCCCACTCACCTCACAGAGTGTTTGTTGTGGGGGAGGAAGGGAAAGGAGAATGTTAGCCGCTTTGAGACTCCTTAGGGTAGTGATAAAGCGGGATATCAAATCCAAACTCTTCCTCATGCAGCACACACAGTTCTGTCCTTCAATACCTTGCCTCCACTTCCTGAATATACCTTAAGGACCTCCTCTCTCCACATGAACCTACCCAGACCCTCAGATCTGAGGCCCTTCATTGTGTGTCTTTTCACAAAAAGTCTGTAGGCTGGCAACACGAGAACAGGCCTTTTCTGCAGTAGCTCCCATTTGAGGAATGTTCTCTCCCCAGGGAGTAGGAGTTCCAGCTTGGCCCCATGACCGTGGGTGCCCGGGGCTGTGGGTGCCATGCAGCATGCATGGCCCTGGCACCAAAAATTTTGGGTGCCCGGCCCCTTCATGGAGCAAGTGTGGTGTAGTGGTTAAGAGCGGTAGACTCGTAATCTGGGGAACCAGGTTCGTGTCTCCGCTCCTCCATATGCAGCTGCTGGGTGACTCACCTCACAGAGTGTTTGTTTTGGGGGAGGAAGGGAAAGGAGAATGTTAGCTGCTTTGTGACTCTTTCGGGTAGTGATAAAGCAGGATATCAAATCCAAACTCTTCCTCTTCCTCTTCCTCTTCCTCTTCTTCTTCTTCTTCATCTTCTTCTTCATCTTCATCTTCTTCTTCATCTTCTTCTTCTTCTTCTTCTTCATGGGGAATGTTGTGGGTGCGCGAGCACCCAAGGCCCCAGGGGTTTGGCACCTATGCCAGGGAGGTTCAGTTGGCACCTTAATTGTATACCTTTAGGTGCCAAGTGCAGGCGTTCCTCTTCAACCAGGCCTTCAGCTGATTGGCATCCAATGCCCTTTTAAATGTGTTGCTGGAAGGGGGATTATTGGTTTGTTCTTAACCTTATTATGTATTTTGTGGTTTTTATATTGTCATTTTATGCTGCAGAGTGCCCTGAGATCTACAGATGGAGGGTGGCATGCAAATTTAATTAAGAATAAGAATAAGAATAACACCACCCAAGGCAGCTGGCCTTTCTACTTTTATGGCCCTAGCCATTCATGTGAGGTCAGACAGCCCATTGTGCTGGCCCCGTGGGTAATCCGAGAAGCGAGGTCCAAATCAGGTCCGTGGTCCAAAGAGGCAACGCAGAGTCAGTCGGATGTAGCCGAAGCAGGGTGCAGGGCAGGGAACCAGGCAAGGTCAGGAACAGGAACACAGACAGGATCTGGCAAACAGCAATGTTGCTCCTGCAACCTGGGGCAGGGTCTGACTGCCCTTTATCTCTGACAGGGTAATGGCTGGTCCCAATCCCCCAATGACTCACCACCTTGCTCGCCCGAAGGCGAGCACTCCTCCTGCGAGTACTCAGGTCTCTCCTTCAATCAGACCTGAGTCTCTGCAGCTCGGGAGACGTCGGTGGGTTACTAGACCCAGGAGCCGCCTCAACCTCTCCTGACTCAGCTGGTAGTGGGTCAGCTGTTGGTGATGACCCAGCTGATGGCTGGAGCCAGGACAGGCTCAGGCCTGTGACTCGGCTCAGCTGGTGCTCGTTGCAGGGGAATCTGTGCAGGCTGAGGCCCCAGAGTTGGTTCAGTTGATGTCCGAGGCAGATGATCTGGTGCAGACTGAGACTCCTCTGGTTCCGAGCCCGAGCCCGAGTCCCAGGCCATGCCCGTGAGCCTCTCGTTTCGCCCCGCAGTGTCTGGGAGATCATTGGCCAATCGGACGGAGGCCTCTCGGTGCTGAGAACCTTCCGACTTCTCCGGGTACTCAAGCTGGTGCGTTTCATGCCCGCTCTCCGGCGCCAGCTAGTGGTCCTGATGAAGACCATGGACAACGTGGCCACCTTCTGCATGCTCCTCATGCTCTTCATCTTCATCTTCAGGTATGTGCCGGCATGCGTGCGCAACCCCTTCCTCTCCAGTTAATTGCTATGTTTTGTTTTTTCCCATTCATCTCCGCCGCCGCCTAGATTAGAATGACAATGGTGCCCGTTTGCCGAGCGTGGTGCGTGGGTGACAGCTCAACTCACAATAGACTGACAGGCTGGATGCTCGGCAGATGGATTCCCCTCTCCTCAGTCTCAATGTTCCACCAGATCCTGCCACCCCAGAGACAAATGAAGGATGCAAAGTGACAACAAGAGCGAAACAATTGCTCTGTTGTTCTTGATTGATGGCAAACATCATCGAGGCAGCTGAACTGAAACCCAGGATGTTGTCTCTAGAAACAAAACAGGGAGGGGGCGGGGGGTGAGAATGGCCCTCCCCCTTCCCCTGCCTCAAATGGGCTAGAAACTCTTGATTTGCATTTGTTATGCAAAGCGCGGTAGCTGTTTATTTGGCATTTCCCTCCATCAAATGTCAACTTCGTTTGCAAAATTCTTGGAGGGGTGTGCAGGGAGTAAGGGAGGCTGCAAAACTTGGAATGTTTCTAGGTAAAATCTAGAAGTCTGTGCACTTCAGGGAAACACAACCTGGCAGTTTAAAAGCACGTCAAGTGCAAGTAGATAAATAGATACTGCTCTGGCGGGAAGGTAAACGGCGTTTCCGTGCGCTGCTCTGGTTCGCCAGAAGCAGCTTAGTCATGCTGGCCACATGACCCGGAAGCTGTCTGTGGACAAACGCTGGCTCCCTTGGCCAGTAAAGCGAGATGAGCGCCACAACCCCAGAGTCGTCCATGACTGGACCTAACGGTCAGGGGTACTTTTACCTTTTTAGGGGAATGGGGGGCAAGTAAGAGGCGACATGGGATTTGTAGTCCATCAGTCCTGCAGTGTGCCTGGCTGGCGAAGGTTGGTGTGAAACAGCATTTTCCAACCTCTGGGTCGTACGTGACCTGCAAGCGGGTCTCGAAGCCCATACAAGTGAGTTGTGGGCTGTTTCATTTTTGCCTTGGATGCGTCAAGTCTCGCTTATAAAACAGGCAAAACTGCAGTTTAAATGCCCGAAACCAATGGCTGCCAAAGGCCTGAGGTCCAAACTTTGTATGTCAATGAACCAATCGGTCACCATGCTATGTAAATTTGGAGTTGTCGGTGCCCGTATCGAAAAGGTTGGGAACCACTGATATAAAGCATCCTTGAATGTTGCATTATTTACGAGTTCCTTCCTCTCTCCTTCTCTCTTCCTAGCATTCTTGGCATGCATCTTTTCGGATGCAAGTTTGGCTTGAAAACAGACACAGGGGACACCATGCCGGATAGGAAGAATTTTGATTCCTTGCTGTGGGCTATCGTCACTGTGTTCCAGGTAAGACCCCCAAAGGCTGCACCTTCCCACTAAAAGGTGGTGAATACGTGATACACTCAGAGGCTGTTCTTTAGGAAGTCAGGTGGGCGATGAAAGCCACCATAGGCTGCTCTTCAGCAGAGTTTATTAACAGGGAAGGGAAGAGGAAAAAAACAAAGCATAAGGAGGCAGACAAGATCTCACGGCCCCATCTGTTGCCAGCTCCCGGGGTGGGGTGGAGGCGGGGAAAGCGATGGAGCACGCGTGCATTTTCAACTGCCTAACAGAGTCCAGGTCACCTAGGAGATCACGGCGCCAGAGGTAAGGAAAGAGTCGTTCCATTGTCTGGAGAGGTCCTTATTCCTGATTTTCAACAGAGCCCAGTGACGGAAGCACGCAGCTGTATTGAGGCAGCACCAGGTGTCAAAATTTTGCACCTGTAAGAGAGAGGGCTTGCAGAGAGCAGCCCACTCTGCTTACTTCTACCAGCTGGGAGAGCAGCAGCGAGAGCAGCAAGTCTGGGAGGGAAAACCAGGAACAGGAAGTGGTAAAGAAGGGTCCAGGGCTCTGCAGAGTCCTGGAGGCTCAGCTCCAGGCTGGGAGCAGGGAAGCAGGGGCGAAGCTAACTTCAGCAGGGGCTGGAAGGGAGGAGGTAGGTAGAACGGCACCCCAGGAGCCTGGTTTGGGACCACGGAGGACCCGTAGAGCAAGGAGGAGGGGCGTTTGGATGCCCAGTCTTAAAAGGGGGGTCAGAGCCCGCAAGACACCATTGCGGGCTTCTGCCCCATGCAGAGCAGACATGATTTGAGACACCTCACCACTGTATATAGCATGCACAATAAAACTCTGAAAATCCAGAGGACGTGTGGAGTGCTTACTCGGGAGTAGCCAACACCCTTCTGTGACAGCACCCCTAACAATTTTGCACCCAAGGCATAGGAGCCAACTCTTAAGCCAAGTTCCCCCCTCCCCCAGTTGATGGGCATTGCCATTCAAATGGTCTGCATGCACCATGTCATGTGATTATGTGGAGCAGGGCTTACCTGCCACCGTCCCCCCCCCAAAAAAATACTTTATTCTGGCGGCTCCCTGACTGCAAGAAGTGAGGTTACAGGGAACCAGGCAGAGGGCCTTCTTGGTAGTGGCGCCCGCCCTGTGGGACGCCCCACGACACGTGCCACGCCCCAGCAGGCAGCGCCCCACGCCCCCCGGACACATGCCACACACCACTGCGTGCAGCACGCCCCACCCCCAGGACACGTGGCAGCCCCGCCCCCGCCTGCTCTCCGCCCCCTGTGCCAGAGCATGAAGCTCCGCCACTGGGAAGAACAGCCTAAGGGGGCTCTGTTGCCTTCCTGCCCTGCTCAGAGACCCCAGTTGACTACAGTAGGAGGCAGTTTGCTGCACCGAGCAGATTTTTTTGGCCTGAACTTCCACGGCTGTTGTTCTTATCCACTGGTGGGCAAAACAGACCTTCCCTGCTTCATTAGGAGACTGACATTTTCTTTCCAAGTACAAGATCTGGGCAGACTTCATGTCACAAATGGCCTTTGGAGGACAAGTAACTTGAAAAAGCTTCTCCGTAACGAGAAAAACAACCAGCTCCGTCCGTCTCAGACCATCCTGTCTCGGTAAACAAGAGACGGGGATTAAATAATTGACTGCCGGGAGAAATTGACATTGGCGTTGTACAGTTCGCGCCACCCATTGCCTCATTTTAATGGAGGTGCCCCCGCTATTGTCCCTGCAAATCTTGCGGGTAAATAAATCCGGCAAAGGAGTTGAGCTCTTGCAGCTGAGGTTAATGGGAGCCATGTTGCTAAATTAAGCCAGCATAGCTTCCCTGCTGGGCGAATACCCTGTTGGTGGGTCGCTCCAGCTTTGCGGCGATTCTAAAGACGGTTGTCTTGTCTGAGGCTGGACTAATTGAGGTCAAAGCGTTCTTGCCTTCCACTGATATCCCAAATCAACATCTACCAGCCACCATGGCAAATTTCTGCCTCTGAATGCCAGTGACTGGGAATCACAAGCAGAGAGAGTGCTGTTGGGCTCAGCGCCTCCTTGTAGGTTTCCCATTGGGGCATCTAATAAGAGCATCTGAAGGAGCATCTCCACCCCCATTGTTTTGCCCGGACACTGGGGTCCAGCTCCGAGGGCCTTCTGGCAGTTCCCTCACTGCGAGAAGCAAAGCTACAGGGAACCAGGCAGAGGGCCTTCTCGATAGTGGCACCCGCCCTGTGGAATGACCTCCTATCAGAGGTCCGAGAGATAAACAACTACCTGACATTTAGAAAACATCTGAAGGCAGCCCTGTTTAGGGAAGTTCTTAATGTTTGATGTTTTATCGTGTTTTTAATGTTCTGTTGGGAGCTGCCCAGAGTGGCTGGGGAAACCCAGCGAGATGGTGAGGCATTATTATTATTATTATTATTATTATTATTATTATTATTATTAATTTCATCATCATCTAGTTGCCCCCCATGAGAACAGGATACTGGACTAGATGGCCCCTTAGCCTGATCCAGCAAGCTCTCCTTGTGTATATTGCAAAAGACAGGCAGCAAAAGACGGGAATCCCAGCAACGGATCCTTTCGATCAGAAGGATCTCTACCAGCTTTTTCAGACACTGTGTTTCCCCAGCCACTCTGGGTGGCTTCCAACAGAACATTAAAAACACGATAAAACATCAAACATTAAGAACTTTCCCCAGCCACTCTGGGTGGCTTCCAACAGAAAAATAAAATAAAATAATCTATTAAACATTAAAAGCCTCCCTAAACAGGGCTGCCTTCAGATGTCTTCTACAAATCTGGTAGTTGTTTTTTCTCTTTGACATCTGATGGGAGGGCGTTCCACAGGGCGGGTGCCACTACCGAGAAGGCCCTCTGCCTGGTTCCCTGTAGCTTGGCTACAGTAAGGAGTAAGGAGTGAATTCATTAGGACTTGCTTTTGAGTAGACATCGCCTTGCCCTGTTCGTAGTGCGTTTCTAGGGGTGTTGCCTGGCAAAGTTTTGCTAATATTCACTTAGTAGCCTTCCGTTTTTGAGCTCAGTGTTTTCTGTTCAGTTCTGAGCTCAGAAATTAAATGCTACCGCCTGCACAGTTGCGAAAGTTTGCTGGGGAGCTCCTCTGGGAATCCATGGAACACATTTTACCTTTGAGACAAGTTTTGTGGATCTCTTGTGTGGGACTTTCAGGAGTTGGAAACCTAATTCCCAGTACCCTTTGTTCTACCTCTTTGTTCTTTGGGGGTAGCCACAGAAAAGGCTCTGTCTTGGTAGAAGCCCCCACATGAGATAAAAACCTGCTATTCTGGACAGAGCTCTCATTCCCTTGGTCTCCCTCTCCCTCTCCCTCTCCCTCTCCCTCTCCCTCTCCCTCTCCCTCTCCCTCTCCATGTTGTGTGCAGATCCTTACCCAAGAAGACTGGAACGTGGTTCTGTACAACGGGATGGCCTCCACCTCTTCCTGGGCGGCTCTCTATTTCGTGGCTCTCATGACTTTCGGAAACTACGTCCTTTTCAACCTCTTGGTCGCCATCCTAGTGGAGGGTTTCCAGGCCGAGGTAAGGGAAGAGTCCCGCTATCAAGGCTTCAGGGAATCCTATCCCTCTCACAGTAGGATGCCAGGAAGCAGAAAAACTAGAAGAGTTCTTACCAGGTAGTTTATTCAGTATTCACAGAGAGAGAGATGAAGGAATGCGGTCTCTCTTAGTTATCAGCAATGCTCCAAGTAAAGTCCCTCCTATTCTACGTCACCCCTGCGCCGGCTGTGCTTTCTGTTCTATTACTCTCAAGGTACACCTTGTTCTGGGAGGGGGGGGTCAGGAATGCCAGTGTGGTGTAGTGGTTAAGAGCGGTGGACTCGTAATCTGGTGAACCGGGTTTGCTTCCCCGCTCCTCCACATGCAGCTGCTGGGTGACCTTGGGCTAGTCACACTTCTCTGAAGTCTCTCAGCCTCACTCGCCTCACAGAGTGTTTGTTGGGGGGGGGAGGAAGGAAAAGGAGATGGTTAGCCGCTTTGAGACTCCTTAGGGTAGTGATAAAGTGGCATATCAAATCCAAACTCTTCTTCTTCTTCTTCTTCTTTCAAGGGACACTGAGTCTGTCAGCTGTCTCTCCCCTGGTGCTTCTTCTTCCTGCTGTTCTCCCAATATTTCCCAGCTCCTCCCCCCAGCAGCCTCTGAGCTATGACCTTCTGCAAGCCATCTATACCAGGGGTCCCCAAACTACGGCCCCCGGGCCGGATGCGGCCCAATCGGCCTTCCAATCCGGCCCGCGACGACCCCCGCCGCCCGCTGCCGCCGCCCGCTCTCACGGCGCGCGGCGCAGCGACGATCTAAAAAATCGCCAAAAAATCGCCGAAAATCCTTTGTGCGCATGCGTATGGGCCTCTCCTGACCCGGAAGAGGTCATTTCTGGTGCACTTCCGGGTCAGGGGAGGCCCATACGCATGCGCACAAGCGATTTTCGGCGATTTTTTCCCCGCACGGGCGCGTGTGCGCATGCGCACGGGCGCGCACTCCCCCGCCCTCCGGCCCGCTGCGCGCGCACTCCCCTGCCCTCCGGCCCACCGCGCGGTCGGCGCGGCGGGCACCGGCCCGCCGCACGGTAAGTCTGGGGACCCCTGATCTATACTGTCCTCCTCTTCTTGGGAAGGTGCAGGAAGAGGGGAAGCAGTTCCCACCATTCCTCCTCAGTCCAGCCCCTTACACCCGCCAGGCAGGTGACCTGGCTTTCCGCTCACTGAGCCAACCAAACATTCAGTTCAGATAGCGGTTTTGACCACCAGCTGTTGTTACGGCCTGGACGTCATCCAGCGTGCCCAGAATTCTGGGCAACTGTGGAACTCCCTGCCACAAGGTGTAGCTGGAATTGATAGAGACAGCGTGTTCACCTACAACGGGGATGAGGAGCCTCTGGCCCTCTTGGTGTTGCTGCACTAGTGGTTAATTTAATTTATTATTAAATTTCTACCCTGCCTCATCGGCACTTTAGGTGTTGTCTGCACTGACCGGCAGCAGCTCTCCAGGGTTTTTGTTTAATTGTTTTTATTAAAGATTTTCTTGGGTAACAAAATTGCATGCAGCATCTCTGCTTTCGGTTCATAGAGACCTTTCTACAGATCAGTTACATTTGAATTGAGACACTAATGTTACGGATAGTCCGAGGTTGGTGGAGAAAGAAGGGGGGGTAGTAGACTTTCAATTTTTTACATAGTGTTTGTGCAAGGTTTTTGTGAAAGCTTCATTTGGGTAGGTTCTGTTTCTATTCATTAATTAGTTTTCATTGCCAGTGGGGGTCCCGGGAATGGTTGGTCACCTTGGAATGGTTGACGGTAGCGAGTTTGGTTTGGGTGTTTTTCCTAGACAATAGCTTGTGTGTTTTTGCAAGACAATAATGCACACTCGCGATAGAAAGAACTCACAAGCCATCTCCTCTCAGCTTGGTTAATAAATGTTTAAGCCAAGAAAGAACTTAGCATATGAAGTTGAATGTAGACATACTAAAACTTTAAGGGAGAATTTCCCGAAGAAAGAAATTTAATGTTGTAGCTTAAGCCAAGACGAGATGTAACATATTAATTTGTATGTGTACAAATATATCAAAACCTTGAGAGAGAATTTCCTGTAGAAGCCCAAAACTCTTCATGGGCGAAACAGGTGACAAAAGCCAGCATCCTGTCTATAATAATAATAATAATAATAATTTATTATTTATACCCCGCCCATCTGGCCGGGTTCCCCCAGCCACTCTGGGCGGCTTCCAAAAAAAAACAGAAATTCTAAAATACAGAAATCCATCAAACATTAAAAGCTTCCCTAAACAGGGCTGCCTTGAGATGCCTTCTAAAGGTCTGGTAATTGTTCTCTTTGACCTCTAGTGGCAATGGCAATACCATTGACATGTCGTTTGATCAACTTTACCTTCGTTACAGGAATTCTAAAGACTGAAATTTCCTTTTGGATAAAATTTGTACGCGTTGTCTGTTTGTGGCTTCTGTAACAGTTTTTGTACACTTTTCTCTCTATTTTTGGATCATTATAGGTTTTGGATCATTAACATTAGATTTAGAAGGTTTTAGATTTAGAAGGTTTTAGATTTAGATTTAGGGACCCAGGTGGCGCTGTGGGCTAAACCACTGAGCCTAGGGCTTGCTGATCAGAAGGTCGGCGGTTCGAATCCCTGTGACGGGGTGAGCTCCCGTTGCTTGGTCCCAGCTCCTGCCAACCTAGCAGTTCGAAAGCACGTCAAAATGCAAGTAGATAAATAGGAACCGCTACAGCGGGAAGGTAAACGGCGTTCCATGCGCTGCTCTGGTTTGCCAGAAGCGGCTTTGTCATGCTGGCCACATGACCTGGAAGCTATACGCCGGCTCCCTCGGCCAATAATGCGAGATGAGCGCGCAACCCCAGAGTCGGTCACAACTGGACCTAATGGTCAGGGGTCCCTTTACCCTTTACCTTTACCTAGGTTTTGGATCATTAACATTAGATTTAGAAGGTGGAATAGTGTGGTAGCTTTTCGTTTGCCGTCTTTGTGCTGCTTATTTCATATCGGTCTATTACGAGTATTCATTTTCTCAGTTCATTTTCTCAACCCCTCCTCTCAGCAGCCAGAAGCATCATAACTAGACACTGGAGGGAGCTGTCAGGAGTGAACATGGACCGCTGGTACCCAACCGTTTTTCCAGCCGTACTAGAAAAACTAACCAACAAATTGAAACTGGCACAGGGACAGACAAAAGAGGGCACCTTCACCCCAGCGTGGCTCCCCTTTATTACATACAGAGCCCAACAAAACAGCTACAAAGCCCCCTGACAGCATACAAATCAATATGGCTTATTTGACCTAACATCCCCTTCCCCTCTCACGCAACAGCTCTCCAGGATTTGAGATCGGGTTCTCTCCAAGCCCTGTCTGGAAGGGCCAGCGGCTCTCCTTTATGCAAAAGCAGGTTCTCTTTACTACTGAGCTACAACCCTTCTCTGAGAAAGTTCCTAGTCCTCATTGTTCTGAATACAGAAAGGTGGTTTAAATTTTTTAAAAAATAGGACATTCCGCCTTATACCAAGTTGGTCTGTTGCTCCATCTAGTTCAGAGCTCTCTACAGAGTTATCCTGGATTTCAGGCAGAGCCCTATCCACAAATGCTGGGGACTGAGCCTGGCACCTTCTACATGCCAAGCAGATGTCTTGCCACCAAACTACAACCCTTCCACCACATTGGGACCTTCTAAGGCTCTATTCCTTTCTATTTTTGTCCCTCTGCCTGGGCTCCGATCTGCTTTGACATCCACGTCCCCCCAGGACAAATCCACTGCGCCATTTGGGTTTTAAGCGAGAGTTACATCCTCATTTCAGCTTCAGAATTATAACGATCTCAATATCATATTTTATCACGGAGCTTTTATGAAGCCATTAGCGTATGGAAATTGTGTTGAGCCTTACCTAAACCCAACCCGCTTGAGCTAAGAATAATGACTTAGAAGAAGGGCTTTAATCACATCGGGGGAGGGGAGAGAGATATTACTTTTCTGTGTTCCTTAAGAACAGAGTGGCCATTTACCATTTTAGAATACTCAATTGGCATTAGCCTCGGAAAGATTCAAGTGCAGAATGAGAAACAGCTTTGCTCTTCAGCACACGAGTCCTCAAGAGGTGGGAGGGGAGAGGGCAGACGGAGGAAGGATGAATGTTTTCGGGGTGTTTCTTTCTCAGACGATCGGTTCCATTTTCACCTGCGGATGGGAAATGGAAACAGAGCAGAGTCCCTTAAGTGTGGAGGATATTTGAGAGAGGGCCTTATCAGGGCTGAGTCTGAGGGGGGCCAGGAATTAGGACAGGGATCCCCAAGCTATGGCTCGGGGGCTGGATACGGCCTGAAGGACTCGTTTATCCGGCCCACGGCAACCCTCGCTGCCGCCACCCGCTCTTACCGGCGCGGTGCAGAGCGGCTGCCCACTTCCGGGTCACAGGAGCACCAGAAATAGCTTGCGCACATGTGGAGGAGGCCCATGCACATGCGCACAAGCTATTTCCAGTGCTCCTGCTACCCGGCGCTGCAGGCACTAGCCCGAAGCACAGTAAGTTTTGTGACCCCTGAATTAGGAGCTCTAGACAAGTAAGTCAGAACTTTAGGGAAAAGGGCAAGTCAAGACAAAAGGATGGTAAAAAAAGGTAAAGGACCCCTGGACGGTTAAGTCCGCTCATCTCGCTTCAGGCCGAGGGAGCCGGCATTTGTCCGCAGACATGTAGTTATGTGGCCAGATGACTAAGCAGCTTCTGGCACAATGGGACACCCTGATGGAAACCAGAGCGCATGGAAAAGCCATTTACCTTCCCGCCTCAGCAGTGCCTATTTATCTACTTGCACTGGCGTGCTTTCGAACTGCTAGGTTGGCAGGAGCTGGGACAGAGCAACAGGAGCTCACCCCGTCACGGGGATTCGAACCGCTGACCTTCCAATAAGCAGGCCCAAGAGGCTTAGTGGTTTAGAGGGGTCAGCAAACTTTTTCAGCAGGGGGCCGGCCCATTGTCCCTCAGACCTTGTGGGGGCGCCGGACTATATTTTGAAAAAAAATATGAATGAATTCCCATGCCCCACAAATAACCCAGAGATGCATTTTAAATAAAAGCACACATTCTACTCATGTAAAAACACCAGGCAGGCCCCACAAATAACCCAGAGATGCATTTTAAATAAAAGGACACATTCTACTCATGTAAAAACATGCTGATTCCTGGACCATTCGCGGGCCGGATTTAGAAGGTGATTGGGCCGCATCCGGCCCCCGGGCCTTAGTTTGGGGACCCTAGTTAGACCATAGAGCCACCCGCTCCCCACACTAAATGATGGGCTAGGTGGCTGGGTCAGGAAGTAAACTAAAAGCCACAATGGAAGAGCGAGTCAAAACCAGAATCTTAGCCAAAAGTTTGCCACGAATGGGGAGCTGTCCACAGATCCAGCACAGGCCTTGTGCTGGACATTGTATCCATCCCAAGACCACTCAACGTAGCAAGCTGGCAAAATACCCCTGCACCTGTGGTTTGTGTGTCTGTGTGCAAGGCCAATTTTTGTGGCAGGTAACCCTCCTGACTACCTGCAGCACTGGGTTCAAGGGGATGCTAGGCTCCTGATACGCCTTTCAGGAGTTTTCCTCTCCACAGCTGAAACAAACAGTGCTAGATGCCGTTCATTTATTCATGGCATGAATTAATTCAGAGTTACAGATCCCAGTGCGCAAGTTAATCAACTTATACCGCAGAGGCAAAGCATGCATGCAAATCATACACCGGAGCTATAGGAAGCTAGCTGCCTTATACAGAATCAGACCGCTGGGCTCCTTTAAACTGGTGGCGCCCTGGGCTGAAGCTGGAAGTCTTCTGAATTGCGAACATGGGAGCTGAGAGCTGATTCTTCAAAACACCTGGAAGTCTACGAAAGGGAAGGGGCGTAGCTCAAGGTGTAACCAGTCACCATATAAACAGGCGTAAGCGGCTGCTGTAACAAGTCATTCAAGAATTTTTAGAGACAATGTAAAATAACATAAATGGCACAACCACGTGTTGCAAAGTATCAGAAAAGGACTTAGTCCAACATAGATGCAATGTCCACAGTCATAGGTCGTAGTTCATATGTCATAGTTCATATAGGGTATCCATATGGAAATAAATCCATTCAAAAGTACTTGCAAATAGATGTACTGTAAATGCTTGAGTTCCACAGAATGAGGTGTTCACCAACGTTTAGGTAGGTGGCAACGAAGCGTCCGAATGAAGATCGGGTGGGGCATGGGAAAGACCATTACACTCATAAAGTGTAATGGCGTTTGCAGACAGGCTGGAGAGAAATCCGGGAGGGGGTGGGTTAAAAAAAAAATGTTAAACTGAGTCACGGGGCGTGCCTTGAGTTTGATTGACAGGCACATCTAATTTAACGACCGTTTACTTTCGTTTCTGCCCAGTCCTTTCGGAGAGCTTCGAATCCCCACCCACCCGCCGCTGAATTTAGGCCTTAGCCGACAATGCTTGCCTGTATTCAGGAGTCCAGTAGGAATTTTTCCACTTGGCTGATTGGCTGTTGCCATGTGGTTTTCGCCTACTGGCGAGCAATCTGTCACAATCTTGTCACAACTTGTTAGGTTGGCCGTTAGGCTTTGGTTAAATGGTTTTGGAGGGGCATGGCCTAAAGGCCTACCCCCCAATTATTTGCTCCTTATAGAAGTATTTCGTTAAAGGAATCCTGGGGCTCAGGGCCTCTAGTCCATCATCCAGCCTTAAGCAAGGATGGTGTGTCCATTACAGAGCCGAGCCTCGGGGAACACTCTTTGGGGGAAGGAGAGTACTGGGAAACCGTACCTCCAATCCATTGGGGTGTTTACTTGACTTACCAACCGCGAGGTAAGTCGGAGTGGTCCTGACCCAAATGGTCAGATGGAATTGGTCCTGCTCAACCGAGCAGATGGTATGGTCCTGACCCAGTGGTCAGATGGAAATGGTCCTGTCCCTTAGGGAGGACAGAAGGATTAACCAAAGCCTAAGCCAACACTCAAAATTAATTTGTATTTTAAATAAAGTTGTGGCCAAAATTAATGCCCAAAAACCAAACCATAATTATTGTGTCCGTTGTGAGTTATTGGGATTTCTTGGGGCCTTGTTACGCAATATCCACAGGTGAAGGTGAAGACAAAGTTCCTAGATTATATACCTTGTTTCGCCACAGTTGGCTTCTTCAGCAAGCATGTAGCTATGTATCATGTACTTAACATTGTGAAATTTATTACTGGTTTTTTGGGTGGTAAAAGACTGACTTGATATTCCTTTATGATACATAGCTACATGCTTACTGAAGAAGCATGTTGGACTAAGTCCTTTTCTGATACTTTGCAACACGTGGTTGTGCCATTTATGTTATTTTACACTGTCTCTATAAATTCTTGAACGACTTGTTACAGCAGCCGCTTACGCCTGTTTATATAATGGACCATTGTGTTCGTAACTGAGGTTATTTTGTGTATGTTTGTAACCTGCCAACAGCCTGAAACGCCCTCCTTCACCAACCAGGCCGTAGTGCAACTTGGTAACTTAGTAAATTTGGACTCTGGATTTAATCGTCGTATGCCGGGGGGAGCGGGGGACTCTAGATAGCCAATTTCTCCTCCCCTGCCACTCCATGTTTTGCAGCTGCTTCCACATTCCTAGTATGCTCAAGGGGAAAACAAAAGTTTGGCAGCCTCAGTTGAAAAAAAGAAAGAAAGAATTAGAGATACTCTGAGCATGTGATGCAGCAACAGAACTGCCAACTTGTTTGCAAAGCTAAGCTGGGCCTGGTATGGTTTCAAATTGGGTGGGGAACCATGTGTTGATATTTCCTGCATTGCAGGGGATTGGAACATATGACCTTTGGTACCCCTTCCAAGTCAACAATTCTATGAATGACATGCAGTTTTGCAGTTTTTTTAAAAAAGTTTTTTTTGAAAAAAAAATCATTTTTATTTGATTTTACAAATACAAAATTTACAACAATCCGAATATATATATATATCCATATACAGAGATTACTCCGAATCCCGCGACTTTCCCCCAGCCCCTCCATGGGGTCCCCTTTTGAACATTTACAACTGCATATTCTTCCATGCTCTAAATTTTATATAAATCCATATTGTCCATGGTGTTTTTTACACTACAAGCAGAATCGAAATCCTGCCAATGTTTCCATCTGCTTATCCTAGATAACTTACAAATTTTCCCCATTCTTTTATAAAGTTGTTGTCCTCTTGGTTCCTGAGTTTTCCAGTCAGCTTTGCCATTTCAGCACAGTCCATCAGCTTGTTTTGCCATTCCTCTCTGGCAGGGATTTTTTCTTCTTTTAATCTTTGGGCTACTAGCACCCGTAGTTTTGCATTTTAAACTGAATTAAACATACCACGGTCAGGATTATTGGAATAAAATGGGAACCTGCCTTTGCTGCCTTGATGCCCATCATGTTGACTTGGGAAAATAAGCATCCTTTTTTTGTAGAAAATGTTAATTAAAAAACGCAATCAAAAGGATATAAAGATGTACATGATGGTAAAATATACATGTCTAACTTATCACATTAGATTATAACTTGGAGGAGGAGGGCAAATTCATGGAGGGTGCATCTATCAATTGCTGCTAGCCATGATGAACGATGCGCTCTGCCTCCATGGCAGAAGAAATCAGTGCTTCTGAACACCAGTTGCAGGAAGCGACAGGAAGGGAGAGAGCTCTTGTGCTCAGACCCTGCTTGCTGGTTTCCCAGGGTGCATCTGGCTGGCCACTGTGAGAACTGGATGCTGGACTAGATGGGCCACACTGGCCTGATCCAGAAAACTACTCTTACGTCCTTATGGAGGCAGGCAGAAGGAGAGACAGAAGGCTGTGGTGGCCAGTGTCATCTGTGTTGGGACAGGATTTCCCCAACTCTAGCTGTTTTTGGACTACAACTCCCATCATCCCTAGCTAGCAGCACCAGCGGTCAGGGATGATGGGAATTGTAGTCGAAAACCAGCTGGAGACCCAAGTTTGGGAAACATTGTGCTAGGGTAGTCATGGGTGGGGTGGGTGGGGTGGACTTTGGTAAAAAGTAAAGGACCCCTGAATGGTTAAGTCCAGTCAAAGGCGACTATGGGGTTGCGGCGCTCATCTCGCTTTCTGGCCGAGGGAGCCGGCGTTTGTCCACAGACAGCTTTCTGGGTCATGTGGCCAGCAGGACTAAACTGCTTCTGGCACAATGGAACACAGTGACAGAAACCAGAGTGCATGGAAACACCGTTTACCTTCCCCCCAGAGTGGTACCTATTTATCTACTTGCTTTCAAACTGCTAGGTTGGCAGGAGCTGGGACTGAGCAATGGGAGCTCACCCTGTCGCGGGGATTTGAACCGTCAGCCTTCCGATCAGCAAGCCCAAGAGGCTCAGTGGACCACACCAATCCAAGCTGCACCGCTCTGCCTAGTGTTTTTACTTTTAGCCAAAATAACATTTGAGGCCGAAAACTCTGGCCTATCCCCAAGACTGTCAGATTCTCTGCATTGCCCTCTGTCTCCTTTTGCCATTGTCAGGCAATAATTGCTGCCGCTCTGAGGGAATTGGTGGCGGCAGCTGCTGCCGCTGTCCGCCTGCGTGAGGGAGAAAGCCTCAATTAGAGCTCCTTTGAAGAGCGGGGATTTTGCTTGGGGGAATCCTGCGCGTTTAGCTCCGGCTGATTGAATTAAAAATGGCAGAATGGTCGCTGGCGAGGGGCTTCATTAAGTTTAGCTCAGATCACGCTGGCTAATTGACTCAAACTGCTGCGACGAGGCACTCTGCTCCCTTACGGCAGGCAGGAGTGCCTCTGCGTCATAGCTTGGCGGCCCTTTTCTCCTAATTTCATTTGGGATTACGCCGCTGGAGTCTTTTCCCTTAGGGATGGCTTCCCTCTTTGGTGACGGGTCCTCCAGTGGCAACCTCGTAGCGAATTTAAAGACACATTCGATGAGGGCATCCCTCCGCATCCACACAGATGTAGCGAATGCTAGTTGTCACCAGGGATGGGGCAAGAAAAAACCGGCAGAAGGCCCTCGGTGCTGGATCTCAGTGTCCGGGCAGAACGATGGAGGTGGAGACGCTCCTTCAGGTATACTGGATCAAGGCCATTTAGGGCTTTAAAGGTCAGCACCAACACTTTGAACTGTGCTCGGAAACGTACTGGGAGCCAGTGTAGGTCTTTCAAGGCCGGTGTTATGTGGTCTCGGCAGCCGCTCCCAGCCACCAGTCTAGCTGCCGCATTCTGGATTATTTGTAGTTTCCAAGTCACCTTCAAAGGTAGCTCCACGTAGAGCGCACTGCAGTAGCCCAAGCAGGAGATAACCAGAGCATGCACCACTCTGGCGAGACAGTCCGCGGGCAGGTAGGGTCTCAGCCTGCGTACCAGATGGAGCTGGTAGACAGCTGCCCTGGATGCAGAAGGCTGCAAGCAGGACCTGAGCCGAAGAGCAACTGGTATTCAAAAGCACTACTGACAGTGGAAGGAGAATGTTCCCACCATGGCTGGTAGCCATTTAGCTGAGTTTGAATCCAGAACACTTAAATCCATTTTGAATTAATGTCCAGCTCTTGGCCAGAGTGCCTTCTGAGCCGGCGCTGGAGCTTATGCTGAAATCTGATCCTCAGCTGTGTTCACGTCAGAGATGTCCAGGTGGGGGCAGAGGTTGGATATACAAACATATATTTGGGAGAACAGCCCAGATTTTCTGGGAAGAGGGTGGCCCTATCTGTCATTCACAGCTTCCATTTCCATTTCTCCAATGGCTGGCTTTTCCTAAATAATATTTTTTTTTATTTTTAAAAAAATGGATAGTTGTGCCATACCAGCAGCTGTGTATTGGCTCTATTTGTTTCCAATCGTCCGCCTCTTCTCTGGCACATCAGTTTTGGCACCAAACCCTTTGACTGGGATTGATGGACACATCTAAGAAAGAGTTGGCTGCCAGGCAGGCACTGGGCTTGGTCAATTGCATCTGGGCACCCAGGAGGACGGCGAAGAGAAGGCAGCGAAGGGTCTTAAAATGTGGATTTAGCCTCCATCAGCAGCATGGGTGGAACGAAGAATCACGCTGGACATTTGGCATTGGCTGTGGGTTGGCGTTCAAATTTTATTCGAGGGTGGGGAGGGAGAAAGATGGCTGCAGAACCTGGGGGAACATAGATGAAGGCATTTCTTATCCGGGATTCTGGCCGATGGCTCCTTAGTTAGCAGGTAGCCCAGAATGGCTGGTTGACATTTCCATAGTGGGTCACTGTTCCTCGTTGTGTTAAAAGCATGCAAACTTTCCCCTAATAGGATTCCCTTGCCAGATTTACGTGTAAGCTAAACAAGCTATAGCTTAGGGGCCCCACTCTCTTGGGGGGCCCCAAAAAAATTAAAGAAAAAAAACCTGGATGTAAATTTCTCGAAGCCACCAACATGAGTCTGACCAAACTGCAGGAGGCGGTAGAAGACAGGAGTGCCTGACGTGCTCTGGTCCATGGAGTCACAACTAAATGACTAAACAACAATAAGATAAACAAACAAATAAAATAAAACCTACGTACAGCAACAGTGTTTTGTGTTGTGTAGGCTCCTATGGTGTAATTAATGGGCCCTGTCAGCTAGCCTGCTCCCTAAAATATCACTGGTTTCAATTCAACAATTACTTTGATAAAATGCATACTTTGTTATGTATTTTAGACACCTATTAGGTCCGTAAATCACCATATAGCATATATTCAACACCAAAAACAGGGACAATTTGTTGTTGACAAAGGACATCTGGACATATACCTTCAGTAGCTTAGGGCCTCATCAGACCTAAATCCGGCCCTGAGGATGCCTTTCTGAACACATTTGGCGACACAAAATTCAAACAGTTGCATCACAAAATTCAGAGGGGGATGGGATGTGAGTTTTGAAGCAAAGTTACATTTCAGTTCACATACAGTTTGGGGAAGTGTGAAATAGGTAGGTTTGTGTTAGAATGTGGACTGAAGTGAATTTCATTTTAAAAATTACACAAAAAGGTAAAAATCACATTTGTTGCCTACTTTTGCCTCCCACCAATCGTATTTCATAGAACCCAAAGGATCATCCAATCAAAAAACCCCTGCAATGCAGGAATCTCAACTAGATCATGCATGACAGGTGGCCATCCAACACCTGCTTAATAACTTCCAATGAAAGAGAGTCTGCAACCACTCGAGGGAGTCTGATCTATACCTAGGCCAGCGAGACTCGAGTTCAAACTTCTGCTGAGCCATAGAATCATAGAGTTGGAAGAGACCACAAGGGCCATCCAGTCCAACCCCCTGCCAAGCAGGAAACACCATCAAAGCATTCTTGACATATGCCTGTCAAGCCTCTGCTTAAAGACCTCCAAAGAAGGAGATTCCACCACACTCCTTGGCAGCAAATTCCACTGTCGATCAGCTCTTACTGTCAGGAAGTTCTTCCTAATGTTCAGGTGGAATCTTCTTTCTTGTAGTTTGAATCCATTGCTCCGTGTCTACTTCTCTGGAACAGCAGAAAACAACCTTTTTCTCTCCTCTATATGACATCCTTTTATATATTTGAACATGGCTATCATATCACCCCTTAACCTTCTCTTCTCCAGGCTAAACATGCCCAGCTCCTTAAGCCGTTCCTCATAAGGCATCGTTTCCAGGCCTTTTACCATTTTGGTTGCCCTCTTCTGGACACCTTCCAGCTTGTCAGTATCCTTCTTGAACTGTGGTGCCCAGAACTGGACACAATACTCCAGGTGAGGTCTGACCAGAGCAGAATACAGTGGTACTATTACTTCCCTAGATCTAGATGCTATACTCCTATTGATGCAGCCCAGAATTGCATTGGCTTTTTTAGCTGCTGCATCACACTGTTGACTCATGTCAAGTTTGTGGTCTACCAAGACTCCTAGATTCTTTTCACATGTACTGCTCTCAAGCCAGGTGTCTCCCATCCTGTATTTGTGCCTTTCATTTTCTTTGCCCAAGTGTAGTACTTTACATTTCCCCCTGTTAAAATTCATCTTGTTTGCTTTGGCCCAGTTGTCTAATCTATTAAAGTCATATTGAAGTGTGATCCTGTCCTCTGGGGTATTAACGGTAGCCACCCCTCCCAATTTGGTGTCATCTGCAAACTTGCTCAGGATGCCATGAAGCTCATGACTGAGAGCAAACTCACACAGCTGTCTGTCTGTCTGTCATCTTCTGGAACTGACCAATGTGGTGCTATCCAGATGTTGCCGCATCACAACTCCTGTCGTTTCTGCAGCATCTGGGTGGCCACTGGATCCCTAACCCTGACATCAGACATGCTAACGCAGAATCTGAGCTTCCTCCCCCCCCCCCCCCGCTTCTTAGAGGAGGCAAAGAGAAAAGAATGGTGATGCATTAATTTCATTCAGCAAAATAACGTATTGCATAAGCTGAAGGGCTCTCTTCCAGATCCTCCAGCTTCCTGTCTGTGTTAATGGTGTGCATATACAAAGCTGGGAATTGGCAGCCTTGTGTGACGTTCTCCATAAATATGTAATTATAGACCCAGAAAGAAAGGGAAAAGGGGGATGTGTTTTGTTGCTGGCGACTAATGGCTCCTATTGGAGCTGTTACAGGCTGTGATTTAAATGTACATAAAAGTTTTTTTTCCCTTTAAAAAAAACCTGAATTATTCATTTGGTAGTACAAAAGATTTCCAGGAAAAAAGTACCAAAGCCATCTGTTCTCCCTCTTCCTTTAGCTTCATTCAGAAGGAAGATTGAACAAGTTGAATTCTGCATGTATATTCTGTGTGTTCCGTCCCTTGAATCTAAATTTCATAACCAGGGCGAGGGGTCTGAAACTGATCGGCGGCAACGAAGCAGATTTTGGTTGAACATGATTATTATTCATTATTATTTTTCTTTTCATTTCTACCACGCCGTATATTTTTAAGGGGTGGGGGATCTCAAAGCGGTTTACAACCCACATTAAAACATCAAATGAAACAAGCCAGAATAAAAAGTTTACTGGAGGAAGTGAAATTATAAAGTACAAGTTCGGAGCAACGTAATTAACAGGGAACTCAAATATTGTCTTAAAATATTTCAAAATAAAACGTTACAAAAGAGCTCAAGTACAGATTGCACATTTAGCACAGTTGACCCCCCCCCCAAAAAAGCCACTGGCTGATCCCCCCCCCGCCACCTCCTAGCTCCCCTCCTTCCTTCTGGCCTTCATAAAACATAAGATGAGCTTCTTGGGTCAGGCCAATGGCCCATCTAATCCAGCATCCTGTTCTCACAGCAGCCAACCAGATGCCTGTGGAAAACCTGCCAGCAGGATCCGAACACAAGACTCCCCTCCTGTGTCTTCCAGCAACTGGTTTTCAGAAGCATTCCCCCCCCCCAACAGTGGAGGCAGAGCGGAGTCCCCATGGGCCTTCTCATCCATGAATTTGTCTAATCCTCTTTTAAAGTCCTTGACCCCTTTGTTGTTGTTTTTGTTGTTACAGCATTTTGGTTTCTGACGTCTAGTAGTTTGGTGTGTAACGCAGCGTCCAGGTTCACCCTCTCCGATAAGGTTTAGGAGAAATGAGAGTCCAGGCTCGGCTCACGTCGCAGATTAAAAACGCTTAAGATGGAGACATTTCTATCCCAGTGTTGAGCCTCCCAGTTCTCCTAGTTGTGTGCATTGCGTGACATGGAGAGTTCCAAAAATGCGCTCCAAATCTCTTGGAAGCTGGTATTTTCATGCAGTTTATAGAGCAGGGTTTTCTCATGGCTTGCTGGTTGCAGGAGTTCTTCTATCCAGTTTTTCATGCTTGGCCTTTCCAATGTTGGAGGATTATTCTTAGAAATGTTTTCTAGTCAGGAGGCTGCTGGCAGGGCACTGCCTGGTAACAGAAGCTCATCTTACTGCTTTGACATTTAGAAAAATGTATATATTATCCTTTCTAGCAACAAAGTGGTGCTTGATCCCAAGAAAGTGTTTAGTCCCAGGCTAGCGGAAGCAAATCCCCTCTTCTTCAGAACACAAGGGGATCCTACTGGATGAACTGCGCTCTGCATGAAGGAATCCTTTATTTTATTTGTCTCGATTCTTCTAACGTTCAGTTTCGCCGGATGTCCATGAGTTCCAGTCAGCGAGAAAAACTTTTCTCGATCCTTCTTCCCCATGACATGCTTAGTTTTATAAACTTCCACCATGTTGCCTCTTACTTAAACTAAAAACCTCCAAACCCTGCAACCTTTCTTCATAGGCGAATCGCTTCTTCCTGTAGCCCCCACTTGCTCTATGATTTAAGTGAGTTTACCATCCAAAAGTGTGCATGCTCAGAGTATTCTCTCTCTCTCTCTCTCTCTCGCTCTCTCTCTCTCTCTCTCTCTCTCACACACACACACACACACACACACACACACACACAATCACCTCTATGGAGTGGCTGCATGGACAGGTAGAAGAAAATGCTTTATGCTGACCTTCGGAAGAACTGAAGTCATGCACACAGCCAACTAAAGGGGGCGCTGCAAGGCCATTAAATGCAGAACCCAAAACAGGGTGGTGGGGAACTGTGCTTAGTCCAGTGACCACATTCCCCGTCTGAGCCATCTCAGCCATCTCGGCTGTCAGCTTCCTCCTCCTCTTCCATCTCAAAGTTGCCCTTGTAGAAAGGAGGATGGAGATGAAACTCGAATCAGTTGGACCTGCCTGCAATTGGCTCTGACCACTGGAGCCAACTCCAAAGGGCCCCTACAAAGTCAATGGGCAATGTCGAAACCCTTCGTTGTGGGCACCCACAATCTTTGACGCGAGATGGCACCTATGGCTCTGGCTCTGACCTTTCATGGACGCTTGCTCCACCTGCTGTTGGCCTCCTGCCTTGCATCCTAGCAGTCTCTTCTAGGTGCCAGCCACTGCTGAGTTCAGCATTGCAAATTAATTCGGTTTCTCTTCACCCACCCATCTTTCCCTCCGACAGGGTGATGCCAACAGATCCGACACCGATGAGGACAAGACATCCATCAACTTTGAGGAAGAGCTTGAGAAGCTGAAGGAACTCCGTGCTTCTGGTAAGCTGGGATGCCGTTCCCATGGTGGGGCACCTACAAGTCCATTGCGGTGATCGAGGTACTGCCCAACCGAAACGAGTGTGCGCTCAGCCAGCCAGCCCCCTGCTCAGCTGCCTGCCTTCTAACTTACAAACACCCCAGGGGGTTTCCCTATCAGCTTTTTATGAAAATCCCCACCCCAGACTTCTACCTTTCACTGTCATAAAAATCCTCTACATGGTTTATGTAAAAACAATATAAATACAATAACATTCAATTTTAAAATTCCAAAAAATGAGATAGAGTGGAACCTCAGTTGTCAAACACTTTGGAAGTCAAACGTTTCAGCTTTCAAATGCCGACCACCCAGAAGGGAATGCTTCCATTTTCGAACGCACCTCAGGAGTTGAACGGCTTCCGAGGCTCGTTTCTCCATTTTTTCAATGGATTTTGCTGACCGGCAATTGCGCCTCGGTTGTCAAACGTTTCGGAAGTCGAACGGTCTTCCGGAACGGATTACGTTCGACGACTGAGGTTCCACTGTACGGACAAAGTGTGATTGTGTATCACGAAACCAAGCAGCCGATAAAGCAATGAAAAATTAAAAGTCCTAAAAAGGACATTTCAGGACATTATGAGTTCTGTTCTCCAGCTGATTCAAATTACAGATCCGTTGGGAAATGGGAGCCTGTTTGCTTCTGTCATTGATTGCTGGAGAAGGCATTAGCTGTCATTGGGGGAAGGCACTCTGCGAGGAAAAGAACGTCAGATCTTCATGATGTCTAGATCAGTGTTTCTCAACCAGTGTGCCTCTAGATGTTTTGGGACTACAACTCCCATCATTCCTGACCACTGGTCTTGCTAGCTAGGGATGATGGGAGTTGTAGTCCCAAAACATCTGGAGGCACACTGGTTGAGAAACACTGGTCTAGATCCTAGATGTTCTCTTTTAGGGTGGGGCAATCCAATTGAGAAAGTTTTCAGTGCTGCTTTCGGTCCATGTGCTTCAAGTATCCAGCTATAAGTCAGAATAGCATTGCACATCCCCGGTGACCGTCATACCGAGGCAGCTGCTGAGAATTTGGTTGCTCTGACCATGCCCTTGACAAGAGCTTTTCCATCTTCCAGAGCTGAAGATGTACTCTCTCGCCGTCACCCCCAATGGCCACCTGGAGGGCAAGGGGAGCATGCCCCCTCCGATCATCATGCGCACTGCTGCCACGCCCATGCCCACCCCAAAGTGTTCCCCGCACATGGATGCCGTCTACCCCTTTGCGGACTCCAGAAGAGGGAGCAACGCCTCGATCGACCCGCTGAGCTTCGACCAAAAGTCCATGGTATTTTACAAGTGTTGCTGGTAGCTGGCATTTGGGCAGAGCAGGGCGGGTGAAGGCTGCTTTGCAATTGGGCACACAAAGTACTTGGGACCCCCATCTTTTGATGGATTGCCTCTCCTCATATCCACCAATCTGGGCGCAGAGATTGGCAAGGGGGTGCCTTCTCACCTGTGGAGGGAGGTTTGCTGGATGGTGACACAGAACAGAGCTACTCCCATGGTGGGGAACGTTTTTCAGCCCAGGGGCCCAATTCCCTTCTGGGCAGCTGTCCAGGGGCTGCATGCAAGTGGGGGGAGGCAGAGGCAAAAGTGGGCGGAGCAATGAATGTAAATTTTACCCAGTGGAGGCAGGTCCTTTATGGCAAATGGGGCACTGCCCCACCAAGCTCACAGAATAAAATAAAACACAAGGAGATAATTAAAAGCAAAACAATACGTCCCCTTCCCAAAGACATGTTTAAAACATAGCTGCCAAGTACCCCGTTTTCCCTGGGAAACCCCCGTTTTTACTTACCTTTTCCCGGTGGTCCCCCGTATCACTTCGTCTCCCGTTTTTCTCCGTTATTTTCTCCTGCCGGCAGCCATTTTTTTCTGATTTGCCCTTCTATGGGCACAAAAAATGGCCGCCGCCAGCTTCAAAAGTAGCTTCTACGCATGACCGGAAGTGTGTCGATGCAACATCCGGTGTCGCCCTGCCCGTCTACGGGCACCAAAAATGCCCGCCGCCGACACCGACACCGGAAGTCGCGTCGACGTACTTCCGGTCATGCGTAGAAGCTACTTTTGAAGCCGGCGGCGGCCATTTTTTGTGCCCATAGAAGGGCAAAGCGACACCGGAAGTTACGTCGACGCAACTTCCGCTGTCACACGGCTGCCGGTCCCGGATTCTGCAGTCCGGGACTTGGAAGGTAAGTTAAAAGGCTATAGGATATCAGTCAGCCAAAGGCCTGGTTGAAGAGGAACGTTTTTGCATGGCGCCTAAAGATGTATCGTAAAGGCACCAGGTGAGACTCCCTGGGGAGAGCATTCCACAACAGGGAGCCACCACAGAGAAGGCCTGTTCTTGCGTTGCCATCCCCTGGACCTTACATGGAGGAGGCACACAAAGAAGGGCTTCAGAGGATGATTGCAGGATCTGGGTCAGTTCATATGGGGAGAGGTGGTCTTTGAGGTATTGTGGTCATTCCCGAGCTGTTTAAGGCTTTAAAGGTCAAAACCAGCACTTTGAATTGGGCCCGGATGCTCATTGGTAGCCAGTGCGGTGTCAGGCCAGGATCGGTGCAATATGCTCTTGCCCTTGTAGAACTCAGCAGGTGGGGAGGTTGCAAACAGGGAAGTCAGGGGGAACGGAAAAGCAGAAAACTACACCACTGCCTCATTAACGGCAGCCATTCACAAAAGCGCAGACACCCTGTTGTTGGTAAGCCAACTAACTGTAGGGTTTAGTAAGCCAGACTTATGGAGGGCACATCTTTGAATGGCTATTAACCCTTATCGAAACAAAATAAAAAAAATCCTTCCAGCAGCACCTTAGAGACGAACTAAGTTTGTCATAGGTATGAGCTTTCGTGTGCATGCACACTTCTTCAGATACACAAGTCTGCATGCACACGAAAGCTCATACCTATGACAAATTTAGTTGGTCTCTAAGGTGCTGCTGGAAGGAATTTTTTTATTTTGTTTCGACTACGTCAGACCAACACGGCTACCTACCTGTAACTATTAACCCTGATGTTTATGTTCTGCCCCGACAGTTGCAGGCAACAATGCTTCTGAAAAACCAGCTGCTGCAAACCACAGAAGAGGAGAGGGCTCTTGTGCTCCGGTCCTGCTTTGCAGGTTTCCCAAAAGAGACATCCGGTTGGCCACTGTGAGAACAGGACACTGGACTGGATGGGCCACTGGCCTGATCCTGCAGCCTGTTCTTAATTTCTTCCTTCCACCCTGTTTCCACAGGATGTGGCCAAGGAGCAAGCCTGAGCACAACAGCACTCTTCCCAGTTGTCACGCCCAGAAGCTGGCCTTCAGAGGTGGACCATTGCCATCATGACTAGTGGCCCAAAACAACCTTTCCCTCCATGGAATAGCCTTATCATCGCCCATGGCTCACAGCCAGGTTGTCGTTGGCTCCTTGCCATGATGGCATCCCCTGCCCTGACTTGCCCTGGGTTGCTTGCCTTCTTCTGGCCGGGGGTGGGGAAACTGTGGCTCTCAATCTATCTCCGGACACACATAATCCCTGGGGGCCGTCCATGCTAGCAGGGGCTGATGGGTGCTGGGATGCCAGGCTCCCCAGCCCTTTCTCCTGGCAGCTCTGACCTGCTCCCCGCCCTCTCTCAGTCCAGCCTCCGCAGCTCGCCCTGTGCCAACTGGGGCACCAGCAGCAACTGGGGCAGCCGCCGGTCCAGCTGGAACAGCCTCGGGCGAGCGCCCAGCCTGAAGAAGAAGAGCCAGTGTGGCGAGCGCGAGTCCCTGCTCTCGGGGGAAGGGAAAGGCAGCACCGACGACGAGGCAGAGGATGCCAAGCTCAGCGCTGTCAGCCGGCCCCCCTTGCACCGCCGGGCGGAGTCTCTGGACTGCAGAGGCGCCCTGGAGATGCCCGAACTCCTCCAGGTCCCCGGGGTGCGCCACCACCCCTTGAGCGTCAGCCCCGTGGCAATGCTGCCCGCCGAGTACCCGGACTGCAATGGCAAGATGCTCCACGTGCCCAGCGAGTTCTACCTGCACGTGGATGGGCACAAGGACGACACGCTCGACTACGATGACGACATGGAGGACGTAAGTCAGAACCGGCGAACGGAAGGCGGGACCTCCTTCCTCGCCAGTGGCCCTTAATGTACACAGGGGGTGTCTATCTTATTATTTACTTACTGCCGCCTTTCTCAACCTGGGGTCCCCAAAGGTTGTTGGACTACAAATCCTAACATCCTTGACCACTGGTCCTGCCAGCTATGGATGATGGGAGCTGTAGTCCAACAACATCTGGGGATGAGAATGGCTGGCTTATTTCATTCATACCCCAGTGGTGCAGCAATAAAACTGCTACCACATTTGTAGAAGCTAATCAGGATCTGGCCTTGCCAATCCCCCTCCATGTAACAAGGCAGTGTGCAGCCCATGGGTTCCATGTCTAAACCACTGAGCCTCTTGGGCTTGCTGATCAGAAGGTCTGCGGTTTGAATCCCTGCGACGGGGTGAGCTCCCGTTGCTCTGTCCCAGCTTCTGCCAACCTAGCAGTTTGAAAGCACACCAGTGCAGCAGGAAGGTAAACGGTGTTTCCATGCACTCTGGTTTCCATCACGGTGTTCCATTGCGCTAGAAGTGGTTTAGTCCTGCTGGCCACATGACCCGGAAAGCTGTCTGTGGACAAATGCCGGCTCCCTCGGCCTGAAAGCGAGATGAGCACCGCACTTCCTAGTCGCCTTTGTCTGGACCTAATTTTCCAGGGGTCCTTTACCTTTACCTTTTCCTCCATGTCAAAGTAGTGTCACAGCCCACTTGATATGAAGAGTTGGACCACCCTGATATAGACATTATAGATCTGTAGACTTCATAGATCCATAGCCTGGTTTTCATATATTCAAGACCCTCACCAAAATAGCCATGTGGGGGCCAGGCGGGAGGCATGGAGATGAGCTATTCAACTGGATCAGGTCGGTGAAGGGATCCTTCTGAGCCCCTAGGGCTTTCAGCCAATGCCCAGCTCGGCTGGCAGCTGGCACCCTTCGCTCAAGAAATTGGGCGTCAAATGTGAAAGGTTGGGGAATGCCTTATTTTCTCATTCTCCTGCCGTTCCTCCAAAGAGCTCCAGGCCGCTCAAAGGAAGGATATAATAAAAGTCTTGTCTTCCATCCAGAGTTACTGCTACAGGATTCATAAGGCCCTGGAGCCCTACAAGCCAGAGTGGTGCAAGACTCATGAGGACTGGTCACTCTATTTGTTTTCACCTCAGAATCGGTAAGAGCGCCTCAGCAGGGATGGGAGAATCCTCTCCTCCTCGCCCTAATCCAAATCCAAATATAACTTATTTACAGTCAACCAACCATAATCAGACACAATCCCCATTAGGTTCATTGAAATTGGTGGACCTAAGTTAGTCACCTTCATTAATTCCATCGAGTCTGCTCTAACTACCAATGGCTAACCCAATATAAAAGGTACATAGTATTAAAATATGTAAGTTCATTAAAAGGCAGGGGGGGACAAAAGGCGACCATAGGTTATCTAAGCAAAATGACTACATTAGTAGAAAAGGGGTATATGATTTATTTAGACTTCAGTGACCGGATATTTATTTACTTATTTGCTTATTTGTTTATTTGTTTATTTGTTTATTTATTGCCCGCCCATCTGGCTGGGTTTCCCCAGCCATTCTGGCCGTCTCCCAACAGAATAATAATTATAAAAATAAAAATACGATAAAACATCAAACATTAAAAACTTCCCTAAACAGGGCTGCCTTCAGGTGTCTTCTAAAAATCAGGTAGCTGTTTATTTCCTTTGACATCTGATAGGAGGGTGTTCCACAGGGCAGGTGCCACTACCGAGAAGGCCCTCTGCCTGGTTCCCTGTAGCTTCCCTTCTCACAGTGAGGGAACCGCCAGAAGGTCCTCAGAGCTGGACCTCAGTGTCCAGGCAGAATGATGGGGGTGGCGGCGCTCCTTCAGGTATACAGGACAGAGGCCATTTGGGATACAGTATGTAAAATACATAAAATCAGGCGAGAGGGGGGAATCAGGAAGCAGTTGCGAATTTCCCAAGGGAAATTGCAATGTTTAGAAATCTTGCCGCTTGGGATTCAGGTGTTTTCCCGACAGCTGCTAGTTTTACATAGCTTTAAAAAGCCATCGGAATTGGTGGCCATCCCTACTTCTTGTGAGAGGGAGTTCCATAGTTTAGCACTGGCATGGGCCTACTCTGTGTCTCTCTGTTAGAGGCAAAGGGGCACCCTTTGGTAAAGATTATTAAAGTGGAGCCTACGCTTCCCACCTAGCCTGGAGTTATTACTAGCTTTGCACAACCCTGCGCAGGACAAACAGAAGGGTGGACAACCCCATAGGGGCTCAGTTCCAGGCCTAGGGGCAGCAAGGGAGAATGTCTCTGAAGGGAACAGGAGATCTGTAGGACATGACAGAGTAGGTTCCGGTTATAAGGGGCGGTGAGGGAGAAAAGCATAGATTCTGAGTGATGGAATGAGGGCCATGGGCCAGGGTGTATTGGGACAAGCAAGCGCAGAGAAATGATGAGGGACGAGATCCGCGAGCCAGCGGAGGGATTTCAGGAGCGGCATCAGAGTGGTAAGCAGCTGTGCTCTCGTCTTCAAGGCTTCGGGCCAACTGCCAGAAGGTCATCGCGCACAAGATGTTCGACCACATCGTTCTCGTCTTCATCTTCCTCAACTGCATCACCATCGCGTTGGAGAGGCCGGATATTGACCCCAACAGCATGGTGAGCTCCAGAAAGTGCCCCCATTGCTGGGAGATCAGATGCTAAAAAGCGCTTTGCAGCCTGAAAACTTTAAGCGGAAGGAGAAAGCAGGGAGAAGGGTCATGTGGCTGCCCAAGACTACAACTCCCATCATCCCTGACCATTGGGTCATGCTACAAAAAACGCAACCTGCTGAGAAAATTACATATAATGTCTAATTTATCTCCACCTAGGGGTAAACAATGTAGTAAATAGCAGTGGCACTCAACCGCTCTGTCATGTAAGTCCAAATAAAGTAATACAACAAATGTTCAAAAAGGACCCAATATATGCGGATCCCATGAAGTGCGAAGTCACATAAGTAGATGCAAGCAGAACAAGGTTTTCCGGAATAAAAACAACCTGTTTGGCCTTTTGGCTTCTTCAGCCGCTTGAGGCCTAAGTGATGTAAAAAGATGCGAATGAAAACCTCTTCTTATACATTCATATAACAAAATGATCTATTCGATATTATAAATACATACCAACATAAGATTATAACCAGGAATACCACAAGTATTTCTAAGGTTTACAACCTTAGGATCCACATATATTGTATGTAATTTTCTCAGCAGGTTGCGTTTTTTTTGTGGTTTATGCTTGAACTGTACGTGACCTAGGTTCTTTTGGTGTTGGATTGCATTGGGTCATGCTGGCTGGGAACGATGGGAGTTGGAGCCCAAAAACATAGGAGCACCATGATCCCCCACCCACCCATGCACACCCTCCGACATTTCTCCAATGAAAATAGGGGCGTCCCATTCCATAAAGATAATTTTACTATTTATATCCCACACATCTTACTGGGTTGCCCCAGCCACTCTGGGCAGCTTCCAACATATGTAAAAACATCATAAAACATTGAATTTTTTTATAAAAGAAACACACAACTATACAAGACTGCCTTCAGACAGCTCGGGAGTCAGATAACTCCATTCCCTCCAACATTTCTCCAATGAAAATAGGGTCATCCCAAGGAAAAAGTGAGACATTCGGGGATCAAATCAGAAACCGGCACGGCTTCTCCAAATCAGTGATATCCCTGGAAAATATGGGTGAAGCTTCTTCAGCCCTCCCTCATAGGAAGCCTTCTGAGGCCGTGCCAGATGTGGGTTGGGCCAGATGCAGAAGGGGAGCCAGTAGGGGAGGGAAAGCCAGGGTGTGGCTAATTCTTATCTGTACCGTAGGCTACATCCCAGCCTCTCAAAAGCCAGAGTTCTCTCCACACTCATCCACACATGTATCTCTCCATCCTCTGTCTGGCCAAGCAAGAGGCATAGTTCAAGGACTGGGAAGAAGGCCTGTGCTCTGGCACCCTACAGGATAGACTACTGCAATGTGCTCTTTGCAGGGCTGCCCTTGAGGTTGGTCTGGAAGCTGCAGCTAGCATAAAATGTGGCGTCTCGACCACTCACGGAGGCAGAATGTAGCAGCCGTGTTCTGCTGCTGCTGAAGGAATTGTTCAGGCTGCCCTCCTCTCTCCCCATCCATTTTTTCCCTTTCACATCATGCCTTTTGTAAGCCTGGACTCAGCAAAAAAAAAAGGGGGTTGTTTTTTTTAAAGCTGAAAAGCAGGATTTAAAAACAATCCTTAAATAAACTATGTATTTGTCCTTCCCTGTGACTACATTATGCAAAGTTTGTTTTGTTTCTTAAGTAGGCTAAAGCTTCAGTCCTATGCAGAATTTCCTAAAACAAAGGAAGTCCAACTGAATTCATCGAAACTTCATTCCCCTCACACACAAAAAAAGTTTAGAATGTGGATTCAAGTTTCAATCTGTTTTCAGTCTACTATTGTTTTACCTTTTTGAAAGTCTTGACTTAGTGTTGTTCATTGCTCTTAATAATAACTTTATTGTTTTCTCTTCTCTGTAAACCACTTTTTTTCTACAATCAAGTGATGTAGAAATATATATACAGTGCTTTTTTTCTGGGGGGGGGACGCAGGGGAACGCATACCCCTACACATTTTGTGAATCTTTGTACTTTTGTCCATTTACTGTATTTATTTTCCCCGATTTGAACTATAAAATGGTGATTTTCTTGAGTCAAAATGAGAGTACCCCTAAACATTTGGGGGGGGGAGCACTGGATAAAACAACCAAAATGTCTAAAAACAAATCCAACACAGATGCAGATGGAGAAAGATCTCTACAGTCATACCTTGGAAGTCAAACAGAATCCATTCCGGACGTCCGTTTGACTTCCAAAATGTTTGAAAACCAAAGTGTGGCTTCTGATTGGCTGCAGGAACCTCCTGTAGCCAATCAGAAGCCGTGGAAGCCTGTCATACTTGGGTTTCCCTCACCAAAAAAAGTTTAGAATGATGATGCAAATTTTCATCTGTTTTTATCCTACTCTTGTTTTACCTTTTTGAAAGTCTTAAATTAGTGTTGTTCATTGCTCTTATCAACAACTTTATAGTTTTGTCTTCTTTTTAAACCACTTTGAGGGGGTTTTCTACAATCAAGTGACACACAAACACACACACAGACACCTCGGGTTTTCGAGTGTCTCGGAAGCTGAACACTTTGTAACCCAAACACCAAAAACCCAGAAGTAAATGCTTCCGTTTTTTAATGCACCTTGGAAGTCAAATAGCTTCCATTGGATGTTTTTCTATTTTTTCCATTGAACTTGCAGCCAGCCCTTTGCGCCTTAGTTTTTGAACATTTTGGAAGTCGAATGGTCTTCTGGAACAGATTATGTTCAAGAACCGAGGTACCACTGTATATATATCCGCCCTGAGGGTAACCACATGGCATTGTGGATTGAGCAGTCTGCCCACTCGCTCATACCTTTTCTCCCTCCCTCCATTATTATTATTTTTACAGGAGCGGATATTCTTGAGCGTCTCCAACTATATTTTCACTGCCATCTTTGTCGCCGAGATGATGGTCAAGGTAAAGCTGAACCAGAAGGCATGCAGAAAGGAAGCCATCAGAGCTTGGTCCTGGTCTTATTTCCACTATATGTGTGTACAGTGAAAACCAATGTACCCATTATGCAGAATGGGATGGTTGACTGAGATGGTAGAATTGTAGTGTGCACCACTTTAGCCTATGAAGAGAGATTTCATAGTTCTGGTAAATATGCTGCCTTGTGGTAAAGAGGGCATAATCTGCAGGGCATAATCTAGCACAAAAGATCATAGAACTGTTGAGTTGGAGGGTACCACAATGGTCATCTAGTCCAACCCCCTGCAATAGAGGAATATTTTGCCCAACGTGGGGCTCGAACTCACAACATGAAATTAAGAGTCATGCTCTACCATCTGCGCTATTCCAGTCAAGTGAGAGTGATGCTTGATGCATGAGGGGGGCCTTCAAAAATTTTAGCTCCCTACAGTCTGAAGTTTCATAGTCATGAAATCTATTACCTTTGTTAGTAATGGTCATTATGTTGCAATTTAAAAAAAAGAGGGGTGCTGCTGTTGCTTAGCAACCAAACATAATGACATGATCTTTGCTGAGGTAGCACATGGTCCAATTGGCTATGTGGACCTTAGGGAGTTTCCCCTGTGTATATTGAGCTGAATGTCTTCCTGTCCTGTATAAGGCTGAAGCTAAGAAAGAAAGAAAACCCTCTCTATTCCTTCCTCCTCAAATTATACTCTGTTCCGTTCAGTTTTCCTCTGTAAAGTGTTATCAGTTTGTAAGGAAGGAATCTAACATCTTAGTCTACCACTGGGGATTGCTGGTGGGAAGACAATGAGTGGTCAGAAAGGGAGAAGACTGGGAAGATGAGATGTTGGAAGGTAACAGCGCTCAGTGAGCGGGGGGAATCTGTGGCAGAGAAAAGGCAGAAGCAGGAGAGGAGGGAGGCCAAGAGATGAGTCTGGCTGGCAAAGAGCCACAAGTATCTCCCCCTCCTGCTGTAACAATCTCCCCTCCCCGCTTGTCTCCCAGAACCAGAAGAGGCATGAAAATGGCAGAGGAGAGGGTTGGCTTCACACAGGCACAGTCTCTGATTGCTTGGGGGGGGACCCTGGAGAGGAGGGAACTTAGATGGCTGTGGGGAGGCTGGGATTTTCAGTCTCGGCAGCAGATCCATGGGTCAAGACCTACCAGGGATGATGAGCTGCTGTGCTCATTGGACCTGACACTTCTCCAGGTCTGTGCAGATCCCGTTCTTGCTAATGAAGAGCTTTCTCCAACGTGCGCAGTGTGATTTACTGCTGGCCTGATCCTGTCACCTGGATGGGTTGGGAAGAAGAATGTAGGCATGCAAGGTCTGGTTGAGGTTAGACTGAGGATGTTAGGGCAGTGCCCCATTTGCTCAAAGGGAGTCGGTATCAGAAAGCTTCCGGTGAACCAAGATTCTGTATAACGGGAGGATCAGCCAAGCTATTGTTTCGGCTTCTTAATCCTCACCATCTTCTCTGCCTTCAGGTCGTGGCCCTTGGCTTTTTCTCCGGGGAAAACACCTATCTCCAGAGCAGCTGGAACGTCCTGGACGGAATCCTCGTTTTCGTGTCTATCATCGACATCATCGTTTCCATGGCGTCGGCAGGCGGGGCTAAGATCTTGGGGATCCTTCGCGTACTTCGGCTGCTGCGTACTTTAAGACCCTTACGGTATTTTTCTTTCCCCTCTGCAGAAGCACCCGTTAGGGCTACCTGATTTCCCACTCATGAAGAGAATGGGGAAATCAGTGTGTTGAAAGGGCTGTTTTGATCTCAAGCATTGCCCCAGGGAGAAAAGGTTAGACACTTCCTCTCCCAGCATTGCAAGCAAATTTAAGAAAATGAGAAGAGTTAATCCTGGATGGTCCAGAAGCCCATCTAAGTGAACATCCAGGAAGCCTGCTCTCGGGACATGATCCCCAGCAACTGTTTTTTGTGTAGTAGACTGCCTCTGAACACGGAGGCTTGCGAATGGAGTTTGCAGCCCCACACCAAGAGTGCCTTTCAATAAGAAGAAAATGGGGAGACCAATCTTGGGACATGTGGATTACGCCTAGTGTGGTTTTCGAGGGGGGGGGGTCCTAAGCACAAGGGGAGCCAACATGGCGCTCTTAGACCAGGGGTTGGCAACGTGCGGCCCATGGGTGGGATCCAGCCCATGAAGACCGTTTTACCGGCCCACAAGCCATCCCCCAAACTGAGCCACCCACTCGCCGATTCCCCATGTGCTGTGCTAAACCAGCACAGTGCGGTGAAGGGACTCGCCGAGCGACGCCGGAAAATCATGTCTGCATGCACGCAGATATCGGAAATTGCTTCTGCGCATACCCAGACGCCGAAAAACGCTTCTGCACAGGCATGCTTTTCAGTGTCTGGGCATGCGCAGAAGCGATTTTCAGCGCCACAGACATGCACAGATGCAGTTTCCGGCGTCGTACTGTGCCGGTCCAGCCCACGGACGATCTCCGTGGGAGTGATCCAGCCCATGGTCAGTAAGCCTTGCCGACCCCTGTCTTAGACTGTGGCTCCCTGCAGGCCCTGCCAGCATGGCCAGAGGTCAGGGACAATGGGTGTTTGTGTCCAACAGCACCAGATAGACTACTTCTCTTTTGGAGGACCGGAAGCCCATCAAGGCATTGTTTGGGTCTGTACCTGAGGGTCAGAGCATCCGCTTTCCATCCAGGTAGTCCCAGGTTCAGCATCTCTCGGTTCGGGCTGGGCATCTGCCCTGCCTGAAACTCTGGAGAGCAGACAAACTGGACTCAGTGGACCCCAAGGTCTGGCTTGCTTTAAGGCACGGGTGTCAAACACAAGGCCCGGGGGCCAAATCCGGCCCGCCAGACCTCGTCATGTGGCCCTCGTCATGTGGCCCGCAATCAAGGCGGCGACCCCCCTTCCCTTTCTTTCTTCCTCTCCCTCTTTCATATTCTTTCTTTCCCTCTCCTTCCTCCTTTCTTTATCTCTGTCTTCTCTCCCTCTTTCTTTTTCTTTCCTTCTTTATTCCTTCTTTCCTACTCTTCTTTCTCTCACCTCTTTCCTTCCTCTCTCCCTCCTGCTCCCTCTTTTCTTTCTTTCTTCCTTCCTTCCTTCCTTCCTTCCTTCCTTCCTTCCTTCCTTCCCATCTTTCTTCCTCTCCCTCATTCTTATTCTTTCTTTCCCTCTACTTCCTTCCTTCTTTCTCCCTTTTCGTCTTCTCTCCCTCTTTCTTTTTCTTTCCTTCTTTATTCCCTTCCTTATTTCCTACTCTTCTTTCTCTCCCCTCTTTCCTTCCTTCCTCTCTCCCTCCCACTCCCTCTCTTCTGGCCCTTAAACCCTGGAACCAGGAGAGCAGCTCCAGTGAGTCAACCTCAGCCAGTCCCTTTGGTGAAGGGTGGTGGCTCACTGGCAGAACATCTGTCCTGCATGCAGAAGGACCCCAGCATCTCCAGGTACTAGTAGCTCTGCAAAGGTCCTGCATGAAATCCTAGCGAGCCTCCACCACCCAGTGCAGTTATCAAAAATCATTTTTCAATAAATTGTACAATAATTGTACATTTGAATATCTACTTGCCATTATTCTGACTGTTTCCGCTTTCAGAGCTAGTTATTACTTACATTATTACAAAAATCGGAATAATTGAATGCAGTGACAATAATTTATGATAATAAAGAGTGTACACATAGTCCTACAGATACAACCGGCCCTTTGAGGGTGACCAAACTGCTGATGCGGACCCCGATGAATTTGAGTTTGACACCCCTGCTTTAAGGCATCTTCCAGCATCTTTGGGCAAGAGCAGTAGCTCCATGGTGTGTAAGATCTGCTTTCCCAGTCCCGGGCTCCATCCCAGACTCCAGAGGATGGTCCTCTGCCTGAAACCCTGGGCAGCTGCTGCCAGTCAGTGTAGACAACACCCGCTCAGTATAAAGCACGTTCCCAAAAGCCAGGTTGGCACATTCTGGCCCATCCATCATTTCCAAACTGTCTTGAGCAGAGCATCTGCACAGCTGTCAGGTCAGGAAAAGCACCATTTATTTCACTAGGCTTGTCACGCAGGTTGATTTATGCTTAGGGTTCAACACCGGGCTGGCAGCTTTCCTCTGTGCTTTTGGGGAGGAAAGAGTAGCCAGGCTGGCCTCAGCTCTGGAGCAACTTTTGTGAAGAAGAAGCTTGCTTCCTTCATTGTTTATCCTCTAAAGCAGAAAAGGTGGACATGATAGAATTTTTTCAATTTATGGATGGCATGGAGAAAGTGGATAGAGATAAGCTTTTGTGTGGCAATGACCCTCCTTCCCATGAAATAAGACACAAGACACACTGTATAGATTTTAATTGGGCGAAAAGGCCACAACTTTATTGGTTACGGATGTTGAGCGGTATTGGCTTAAGCATTGAAACCTAACCACTAAATCTGACTGCAACCCGTGTGTTGCAGTCTGTGAGAAGTTAACCACCAGAAAGGAGCCCAGTGGTGTACATCTACCGGAACCGCTTTCTGTGGCTGCCATTAAGGCCCTGACCTCCGCAGGCTCAGGACAAGCTCCGCCCCCAACACCTTTATCGGAATATTTCACTACTCTCTGGGCAGATGATGACGTAATTTATGCTAATTTCCAATGCCTAACCGCCAAACCAAAGTTGTGACGAATTGCTTTGAGATAGGCGAAAAAACCATCTTGGCTAGCCCAAGTGGGAAAAGTCCTACCAGGCCCCCTGGCCAACCAAGGCGACCAACCGAAGTCCATAGCAGCGTCAGCCTAGCCTAAAGGGTGGGCGGGTAGGTGATCCGAAAGGGGCAAGCGAAGGCTAAACAGGCAGGAGGCAAGGTGGCACGGAGCAAAGCGGTGGTGGCCCCAGCTGGTCTTGCTATGCTAGCAAACATCCGAACAGCTGAGGGGGAAGCGGGCAAAGAGGCAGAGTTCCCGCCTCCGCTCTGTTTAAAGGGGGGGTGAGGCCCTGCCCCCTAGCCAACCTTATTGGTCAGCCCGGGCGTGACGTAGGCAGGAACTCACTGCACGCGAGGGGCTGGACTCCCAGCCCCATCGCAAGAGTGCAGAAGGGTCCCGCCCACAACACCACCTCCGTTGGGATGCGGAAGTGGTTTTATCCCTCTCGCAAAACACTAGAACACTAAAAGATTCAGGACAGATTGAAGTCAAGACTTCCTCATGCAGTGCATTGTTAATCTGTGGAACTGGCCCCCGCAGGAGGGCAGCAACAGACACCGACTTTGAAAGAGACTTCGACAAATTCATGGAGAGGTGTATCGATGGCTACTAGCCACAATGGCGTAGCACTGCCTCTAAACATGGAGGCAGCAATGCTTCTGAATAACAGTCGCTAGGAACCACGGGAGGGGAGATTGCTCTTGTGTTCAAATCCTGCATGGAGGTTTCCCTCGGGAATCTGGTTGGTCCCTGTGAGAACAGGATGCTGGACTAAATTGGCCATTGGCCTGATCCCGCAAGCTCTTCTTGCATTCTTTCTTAGAAGAACTATGGGTTTTTATTTGAGTACATTTTTTATACCCTGTCTTCTCCCCTGATGGGGCAGCCTACAATTAAAAACAAGAACCACTGAAAACATAGAACATTTAAAAGAACAATTGAATATTGATAGAATTAAAATGATATATAAAACATGTAAAAACCGTACCGATAATTGCAATAAAAACAGTATAGCACCAGATCTTTCAATAAAAACAGTCTGTTCCCAAAAGCTTTCTGGAACATGAAAGTCTTGCTGGAACATGGCAAAAGGGCAGCAAGGAGGGAGCCTGTCTAGCTTCTCCAGGGAAGGAATTCTAGAGTCTGGGAGCAGCCACTGAAAAGACCCTGTCCCATGACCCCACCAAGCATGCCTGGGAGGGTGGCGGGACAGAGAGAAGGGCCTGAAGACCTCAGAGCCTGGGCAGGTTCATATGAGGGAATATGGTTTTTCACATAGCTTTCGGCTTTATATGTCACTAGCTGGCCCTGCCACTCGTTGCTGTGGCTTTTTGTGTTAAATGGACCTTTCTATGTTAAATGGACCTTCAGAGTCTCCCTTCAGAGTCCCCTCACCTTCAGAGTCCCCCTTCATTTTGCACACAATAATTCCCCCCAATACGCGTGTTCTGTAAAAATTTCTCCCGGCTGGGCAATGGTGCGGCCTAGTCAGTTCTCCTGGCTGGGCAATGGTGCAGCCTAGTCAGTTCTCCCGGCTGGGCAATGCTGGGCCTTGTTGCTGCAAAAGGCCTGTTTTCAGTTGGTTGCTGTGGAATTTTGTGATGTCACCGATTGTCTGCAGCCAATGGAGACGCTGCTTCTCTGTTCTATTTCCCAGCATGCACTTTGATCTGATCAGTGTGTTCTGAAACACAGGTTTTGGGGGGTTTTAAGTTGCACAGGTGTGACATCTGTCTTTAAAAATGGTATGGTGTCACTCGTGCAGTTACATTTGACTTTGTGTCCAAATTTCAACTCTATCAGTCAAGCGGTTTTGTTGAACATTGGAGAGGAAGGAACATACCCAGTTTACATTTTTTATATATATAGAAGATAATCAGCATTTTGAATTGTGCCCACAAGCAGCCAGTGGGGCTGTTGTGTATGCTCCATATAACCAGCCTTGGTCAACAATTTGGCTGCAGCTCTTTGATCCAGTTGAAGTTTCTGAGTGGTTTTCCAAGGCAGCCCCACGTAGAGTGTGCTACAGTAATCCAAACAGGATGTAACCAAGGCATGCATCACTGTGGCCAAATCAGACATTATTATTATTATTATTATTATTATTATTATTATTATTATTATTATTATTAGAATTTATATACCACCCTATACCTGGGGGTCTCAGGGCAGTTCACAGAATAAAATCAAGATATATAACCACAAAATCATACTGCCAAGTTGCTGTCAGAGAAATAAGGGACTGGGCCAGAAATAGCAGACCAGAAGTAGCACTGCCGCCATTTTGGAACTGGGCGGAGCATGCTCAGAAGTGACTTTTGATGCTGCTTTGCCCAGTTCCAAAATGGCCGTCGCGCCAGAAGTCGCACTGCAGCCATTTTGGAACTGGGCAGAGCAGCATCAAAAGTCGCTTCTGAGCATGCTCCACCCAGTTCCAAAATGGCCGTCGCGCCAGAATAAACCAGGGAAAAACAAAAAAACAGCTGGGAAAACGGGGATTTCCCGGGGAAAATGGGAAACTTGGCAGCTATGCAAAAATAGCTATTAAAAAACAAAAACCAATAGCCCCCCCCAAAGAAAAACACATTTTAAAAAGGCATTGGGTGTAAATTGGATCAACCAAAGGCCTTGAGGTGTTGCAGTCCTGAGCCGTTTAAGGCTTTATAGGTAAAAAACAACACTTTGAATTGGGTCTGGAAACTAATCTGTAGCCAGTGCAGTCGGACCAGGATCGGTGTAATATGCTCAAACTGTCTTGCTTCAGGGAGCAACCTGGCCGCTGAATTCTGCACCAGCTGAAGTTTCCGAACCGTCTTCAGAGGCACCCCTACGTATAACGCATTGCAGTACTCTAACCTTGAGGTTAGATTCTCAAGGAAGGAGCGCAGCCAGCACACTAGCTTTAACTGTGCAAATGCAATCCTGCCCAAATGAGCAAATGCTCTTCTTTGCGGCTTGATGCGCGCACGTTCCTGCCGAGAAACCTGAATCAGGTCAGGTTCCAACCGCTACCCATACAATTAACCTTCCCGTGCAAGCAGAAAGGTTGGACTTGTTTGGAGCGCTGAGCATTATCAGCCCCGCACGATAAACGCCTTCTCCTTGCTTGCACGGCGCATATCGGGCCGACGGCCCCGTCATCTAAATGACATGTCAAATGGCAGAACCTCACAGTTGTTCCAGGAGGGGCAGACATGACCCCAGCATGTGGCGTGTCAGCCATGGAGCAGTGCGGGTGGGGGCGGCGGAGATAGCAGGTGAGGAGCATAGCTGCCAAGTTTTCCCTTTTCTCGCGAGGAAGCCTATTCAGCATAATGGAAAATCCCTTTAAAAAAGGGATAACTTGGCAGCTATGGTGAGGAGTCATATTGGCTCTGAGCAGGATTTGCATTTGAACCACAGCACGGAACGCTCTGGGAACTCGGAGCTGACGCTTCCCGCTCGATCCCACCGAGCAGCAATTTAGCATCTTGGCAAGAGCTGAAATCAGATGACCCTTCCAGTGTCTGAAGTGGAGCAAAAGGAGATGTGTGTTTTGGTTAACTATTGAGCCATAAGCCTGGGGAGGGAGGGAGATCACCCGCTTGGGGAATTCTTGTCTGCTCTCTGCTTAGGTCTGCGGTTCCACATCAAGACAGGACTGTTCTTTTCCTTCTTCTTTTTTTGTAATATATTTATTAAGATTTTTTCAAACAATTAAAAAAACATTTTAAAAACATACAAAACACAAAAAATACAAAAAAATACAAAAAAATGTAAAAACAAAAATTCAAGCTTATAACCCTTGTTGCTAATCTGTTGACTTCCTCATTCCTCCTCCTTCTGCAATTCTTTACATTTCTTCAGTTGTTGTTGTTGTTTAGTCGTTTAGTCGTGTCCGACTCTTCGTGACCCCATGGACCATAGCACGCCAGGCACTCCTGTCTTCCACTGCCTCCCGCAGTTTGGTCAAACTCATGTTCGTAGCTTCAAGAACACTGTCCAACCATCTCGTCCTCTGTCGTCCCCTTCTCCTAGTGCCCTCCATCTTTCCCAACATCAGGGTCTTTTCCAGGGAATCTTCTCTTCTCATGAGGTGGCCAAAGTATTGGAGCCTCAGCTTCACGATCTGTCCTTCCAGTGAGCACTCAGGGCTGATTTCCTTAAGAATGGATAGGTTTGATCTTCTTGCAGTCCATGGGACTCTCAAGAGTCTCCTCCAGCACCATAGTAAACTCTAAATCTTATATAATTCTAGTTATTTCTTAATATTACCTTATTTCTATATCTTTTACATCTTAACCTTTTATATTCTCTCCAAATCTTTCTTCTTACTTAATTTATCATCAACTTCTAACAATACTTATTTTACGCCATTGTATTATCTACAACCTCTGTTTTATCTCCCTCACTAGTTCTAATCTATTATATGCTTATTCTTTATATAAATTTTGAATTACTTCCAGTCTTCCACCTCTGCTTCACTTCGATCTCGGAGTCTCCCGGTCAGTTCAGACAGTTCCATATATTCTATCAACTTCTTCTGCCATTCATCCACTGTTGGTATTTCTTCTTTCTTCCAATTCTTTGCAGGGAGAATTCTTGCTGCTGTTGTGGCATACAAAAAGAAAGTAACATCCTTCCTAGGTATATCATCTCCCGTTATCCCAAGTAAGAAGGCCTCTGGTTTTTTAACAAAGGTTAGCTAGGGATGGTGGGAGTTGTAGCCCCCAAACATCTGGAGGGCCGAGTTTGGGGGTGCCTGGTTTTGAACAACAGCAGAGGTTTGAATAAAGCATGGGTGGAGGGTCTTCAGCAGCTGGTCTTCAGAAGCATCAGTGCCCCTGACAGTGGAGGTAAAACACAGTCATCAAGACTAGTAGCCATTCTCCCATTATTTTGTCTAACCCACTTTCAAAGCTGCCTAGGTTGGTGGCCACCCCTGCCTCCTGTGGCAGTGAGTTCCACAGTTTTAACTGTGTCCTGCATTGAAGAAGTCCTTTCTTTTTTCTGTTCATTGGATGCCTCGGACGCTGGAGGAAGAACATGACCAGGGGTAGGCAACCTAAGGCCCGGGGGCCGGATGCGGCCCAATCGCCTTCTCAATCCGGCCCACGGGCGGTCTGAGAATCAGCGTGTTTTTACATGAGTAGAATGTAATTAAACTCATTTTATTTAAAATGCATCTCTGGGTTATTTGTGGGGCCTGCCTGGTGTTTTTACATGAGCAGAATGCATGCTTTTGTTTTAAATGCATCTCTGGGTTATTTGTGGGGCATAGGAATTTGTTCATTTCCCCCCCCAAAAAAATATAGTCCGGCCCACCTCATGGTCTGAGGGACGGTGGACCAGTCCACGGCTGAAAAAGGTTGCTGACCCCTGAACATGGCCTTCATGTCCCGTAGTCATTAGTAGCTTTAACCTCCATGAATTTGTCTAAATTTGACATTGGTTATCTTCTTTGTCAGAGTCATCAGCAGGGCGCCGGGACTGAAACTTGTTGTGGAGACTCTGATATCCTCTCTCAGGCCTATCGGCAACATCGTGCTCATCTGCTGTGCCTTCTTCATCATCTTTGGCATCTTAGGAGTACAGGTAACAGTTTTCCTCTCTCGTTGGCTCAGCAAACCCCTAGTAAAGATTTTCTAGCTCCCATCCACTCCAGCAGCCAGCTTGTCCCAGCAACTTAAGTCATCTAGAGCTAGGGGTTGGGGAGAAATTCATATTTAAATGCAAACTTCACCTATTTTCACTTCCTGAAACAACTGTGGAACCAACACGTGACTGTCCTTCGAAGCGTGCGCTCCTCTGAATTTTGCAATGTTAATCTTCAGCCCAAGAGCGTGCACAAATCTGCATACAAATGTATGTGTTAGTGAAAACGGCATCCCAAAAATGCATGGTGTTAGGGGGAAATGTTTGCAAATAAAAAAAAGATGTATATTAGGCAGATTGCATGCAAAAAAAAAGTATACTTTCAGAAAAATGTGCCCTAAATTGGGGCGTGGATTCTAAGGATGTTTTTTTATTTAAAAAAAACTAACACAAAAAATGTGGAGATCTGAACTTGACTGGAAGCATGAGAAATGGAGAGAAACTGAAACCATTTTCTTTAAGATATTTATATACCTGAACTAAGGCTGGGTGATATATTGATATATTGTCCAAAACTGGTTTGAAGTCCATATTATAACAATTTCATATTTTTTGACCTGGCAATATTTTGTGTGTGTGTGTGTGTGTGTGTGTGTGTGTGTGTGTGTGTGTGTGTGTGTACCAACACTTCTCTCGATTTGTTATGAATTTATAACCCACACATTCATAAAAATATAAAGCAAGACTCATAATCTCTCTCTCTCTCCCCCTGGTTTTTGTTTTTATTTGTCCTCCTCAACCCAGCTGTTTAAAGGCAAATTCTACCATTGTGAGGGGTTGGACATCCGAAACATCTCCACCAAGACCGACTGCAGAAATGCCCACTACAGGTGGGTCCGGCGGAAGTACAACTTCGACAACTTGGGGCAGGTAAGGAGAAGATAGAAGACCGTGCTTTTACCACCAGGCAAACTGACCTTTGCCTTCCACCTGTACACATCTTGTTAGCCAAACATAGTGTTGACTCTCCATACTCATCATAGAAATGTAGAGTTTGAAAGGACACCAATGCAGGAATCTCAACACGTGGGTTCCCATCCAATTTGAAACCAAACCAAACCCTGCTTAGCTTTGCAAATGTGCTAGCAGTTTTATTGCTGCACCACCAGGGAGAGTCGTATTCTTTCTCGTTATGCTTCAAGGTCCCCAACCTGTATATATTTAAAGTGCCATATATGCGTGAAGCTGAGGCTCCAATACTTTGGCCACCTCATGAGAAGAGAAGAATCCTTGGAAAAGACCCTGATGTTGGGAAAGATTGAGGGCACTAGGAGAAGGGGACGACAGAGGACGAGATGGTTGGACAGTGTTCTCGAAGCTACCAACATGAGTTTGACCAAACTGCGGGAGGCAGTGCAAAACAGGAGTGCCTGTCCATGGGGTCACGAAGAGTCGGACACGACTAAACGACTAAACAACAACAACAACAATATGCATTGCCATGCATATACTGTACACTGTCCTACACCACGGTGGAAAAGGGACGCAGGTGGCCTAGGGCTTGCCGATCAGAAGGTCAGCGGTTTGAATCCCCGTGACGGGGTGAGCTCCCGTTGCTTGGTCCCTGCTCCTGACAACCTAGCAGTTCGAATAGAAACAATGAATTATTCCAAAACATATGTCAATACAATTAATTCAATGCTTGTGTTCATTTTTTTTTTAAAAAAAAATAGCAATCTTCCACTTCATAGAGATCAAAACACAAGACAGTTACAAATAATTTCTTAATAAATTATGCAAAAAGAGAGAGAGTTTTGTATATAATAGTGTGAAATGTGATTGCAGGACCGAGGTATTTCCTTGCTAGTTACTCTGGAATATCTGTTAGATAATGAAGAAATGGACGTCCATGAACACAGCCTTTATGTTGATTTCCAAGCTGCGTCTCCATTCTGTGGCTGGCGACTTTATTACTTCTACAGTTATTATTACCAGCTGTTTTGACTCTTAGGAAACGGAGGTAGCTTTCTATGGCATGCCCTGAGCCATTGCTGAAAAGTGAATAGCCAAAGGAGAACTGGTTTCACTGGTTTGTCTCCTTTTCTTCCACAGGCCCTAATGTCCTTGTTCGTCCTCTCCTCCAAAGACGGCTGGGTGAACATCATGTATGACGGATTGGATGCAGTTGGCATCGACCAGCAGGTAGAAGCTAAAGATCGTAACGCTGTTATTGGGAGAGAGCTTTAAAGGGCTTTGCATATCCATCCTTTCATGCTTGGCATATGCAGTATTGTTTGTTTGTTTGTTTGTTTGTTTGTTTGTTTAAAAAGTTCTGTATTACAAAAAAATTACATAAAACATAAACAAAACAGAAAACACCATAAACAAACCATGGACACTAACTTACCACATATCATCTAACATTACACATACTTTGACTTCTGATTCACCTCATTGTGATTTTTAAACCTTGCAAGCACAGACACACAACTCTCTGCAAGCATAGCGGTTGCTCACTGACTCCTCTCTTACCCCCCCCCCACTTCTTCTCCTTTGTTCTCTGACATGATCAGACCTCCGAGTTTGGGGGGGAGGGAGGGGGCTTCCCCCCCACTCGATTGATATATCACCCAGCTGCTCCCTCCCTTCTGGTTTCCTAGTTACTATCTCAACGCTGGGTAGCTCCTCTCTCAACTGTGCAGCTTCTGTGTCTGCCTGTCTCCCTGCTTCTGGAGATGCTGGAAGCAGGGGGGGGGAATATTCCCCCTCCTATTCTGTTAGGTTCTGCAGTGCCGGATATACTTATAAGCTAAACAAGCTCTAGTTTAGGGCCCCACTCTCTAAAGGGGGGGAAACTTAATGTACATTTCCAAAATACAGATGGGTGGGGTATAAATAAATTATTATTATTATCATCATCATTACTATTGCATTGTGAAATCATAAAGGCAAGATGAATAAGATGTATTGGAAGAAATATGATTTAACATTGCGGTGTGGATCGATAAAGGAAGAATAACTACTTGAATAACTGGGGAAATATTTTTGTTAAACGAAAGTCTAAGCAGGAATTGAAACATGCACAGCCCATGGAAACTGAGAAAGGATGGGAAATTAACAACAAAATGTTAAATTATTTTGAGTAGTGGGGGGAAAGAGAAGCCAAAGAGGGAGAAAAAAAACATCTTGAAAGCCGGGGCGGGAAGTCAACTTTAAATTTGTTTTAAATTTGAATTAATCTGTTGTTCATTTGTATATAAAAAAAATTGAAACTCAATAAAAAAAATCAGTTGGCAAGAAATGTGTGGTGTGGCCTTATGCTAGTGTTTCTCCAACTTGGGTTACCAGCTATTGGTGGACTATAACTCCCATCATCCCTGGCCAACAGGACCAATGGTCAGGGATGATGGGCATTGTAGTCCAACGCCATCGAGTTGGAGAAACACTGCCTTATACTACACTCTTCCCTGATGGTGGGTCCATTGAACCTTCACGTGCTCATCCCACATTGCTCTGTCTCTCTCTCTGTCTCCCTGCTTCCTTCCCACCTCCGCCGCCAGCCCAGCCAGAACCACAACCCTTGGATGCTCCTCTACTTCATCTCCTTCCTCCTCATCGTCAGCTTCTTCGTGCTCAACATGTTTGTCGGGGTGGTGGTGGAGAACTTCCACAAGTGCCGGCAGCACCAGGAAGCGGAAGAGGCCCGGCGGCGCGAGGAGAAGCGGCTCCGCAGGCTGGAGAAAAAGCGCAGGAGTAAGGCGATATACATGTCTGGTCGGTAGACAGCGGTACAAATCACAATCTTTCTGAGCCTTGCCTGCTTCCAAAGCAAGATATCTTTTGCCCCCGGATTCCTTTTTTTGTTTGCTTTGGTTTGACAACGGGACAGAAGAAGACGCTCTCGCTCTCTCGCTCTTTTTCCCCCTTCCCATTCCAATTTTTTTGGAGATGCTTTAAGAGTCAGAGGTGACCTTTCCCCCGTTCCCCTCCCATTGGCTCCTATTGCGCACTCGGCACGGCTTACCCAAATATCCAGGACTGCAACGGGGACTACAACTCCCAACAGCACCAGCCAGCATGGCCAATGGTCGAGGACGATGGGAATTGTAGTCCAGCAGTGCCTGGACGGCCAGCAGGTTGCGGGGAGATGGTGTGGACCTCACTGACCTAGATGAGCCAATAGTGTATGGCAGGCTACCTACGAACTACCCCTTCGTTTAGAACGATGAGGTCTAGAATCTTACTTTATGGTTAAGGAAAAGGACATAGTTGAGTGTGAAGCACATGCCTTACATTCAGAGGGTCCCAGTTTCAATCCTCCGAATCTGGGCTGGGAAAGACACCTACCTGAGATTTTGGGGAGCCGCTGCTAGTCAGTGGACACAGTACTGAGCTAGAGGATCAGGGATAGGAGGGTCCTTGATGAACGAAAGGTCCAAGTTGCTTTGCTATGTATGAATTCTGAGGACAGGAACCTCAATTCTGGGTGAAGTTGCTGGCAGGTTCCTTCAGGCACGGTTTAGGACGCTACATTGAACGCACCCACCCAAATCTCCAGTGGGTTCCCCAGCCACACGTCTCTCTCTCTGTGTCTGTCTCTCTCTCACACCTTGTTTCTGATTCCCAATGGTGTCCTGTTGCCCCTAACCCTGGGACTTAAAGCATCACCAATGTTATTTAAGGCACATCGATGGGATTCCCTATGGTACGTTTTTTTAAAAAAGGAAAACAGATCCACTAGCTGATCTTTTCTTTCTTTCTTTCTTTCTTTCTTTGGAGGGTCCCGGTGCATGGTCCCCGCATGCCACACAGACGCTGCATGGGGTGGGGGTTGGGAATGGCAGAGCGTGGGGGCCGGGGGTAGTGCGGAAGACTCCCAGCTTGGGGGGTCGAGGAGAAAGAGCCCAAAGGCGAAATCCCTTTAGAAGAGATGCACATTCAGCTATCCCACCGGTGGGGGGGGGGTGGGATTCTAGATTGGACTGGCAGCCTTCTGGGCAGAGTAGGTGGGGAAGCCAAAAGATATTCCCATGATCCTCTTCCCCCTCCTTCTCTCTCTCTCTCTCTCCCCCCTCTCTCTTTCAATAGCAAATTGAGTCAAAGGCAGAGGGGGTGGCACAGGTAGGGGGGTGTTGAACACCTACAGACTTCCCCTTTGCTGAATTTTGCCATTTTCCAGCCAAGCAAACCGAAGCCAGACAAACAGCACCATTTTTCCTACACCAGCCCTCCAGCCACTGCTGGAAGGAATGCTGATATCTATGAAAATATAAAAACCAATGTAAATGTTCGGCACAGGCAGCCCTTGATGCTTTTACCACCACTTCGGCTGCTAATCTTTAGAGAGCGTTCCTCAACATATTTTTTCTGAGAGAGGGAGGGTATGCTAGTTCACATGCCTCTCTCCATCGCAATCTCCCAGGCTTTCTCCACCCCCCACCCCCCAATAGCAGCGAAGTCGATATTAAGTGCTTCGTAAACATTTCCTTTGTAAATCCATGAGAATCGGCTCTGCCTCCGCTCCCAGAGGACGGGCGTCTGGGGCCAGCTGCAAGATGAGTTCAGAAAGGGCAAGAGCGCCACAAAGTGTGGGATGCTCTGAGATCTGCCCTCCCGAAAGTGCAGAGAAAAGCTTTACTTTTCCATTCCAGTTCTGTTCTCCATCTTGAGCTCCCTGCAACGATTTCTTGTAGGTGGCCCGAGGACATGAATCTTCCTCGAATCTTCCTCGGGCATCTTTCCTGCCTCCCTCAATTTTGGAAATGTCTCACAAACTCCCACCTGCTCCCTCCACTCCAGTTTCTTAAGTGCCCAAGATGCTTGAAGCTCAATATGGTCCATCCCTGGGGGTGGGGGTGGGGATTGAAGGCAGGAACACCTGCTTTTGGTCTGTTTCTTCCTTGTCTTTTTATTTTCTGCCCTACATAGCTGCATGTCTGCCCTAAATATTATTTAGCTGCCATGTGGTCGTAAGTAGCTGTGATCAGAGCAAGCTCAAGGTTTTGCGTTTGGGGGATTCTGGGCTGGACTCCTTGTTTACACTGGGGTCAGGAAACGGCACCGTTAATCTGGGTTTTAGGATTTGCGCCTTTGCAATCCACTGGGCTATAGAAGCAGAGCCTGCGATAAGCTCCATAGACCCACAACTGCAACCAAAGTCGCTTAAATGGCTTATTGGCAGATATTGGAAAAAGTAAGAGCACCGGCAGAATAATAGCATGAATTGAAACGACTCCATAGAAGCATAGGCAAAAAATCAAGGCTGGGCAATGTTAAACAGCCACGCAAGGCAGTGAGAACAGAAGGAGCATATAATCAAGGCAGTGTGGTGTTAAAATTAAAGCACAGCAGGAACATCTAAATAAGAATGATTGAGTGGAAGGAATTCCACAAAGATCTTTGCAGCAGGGGCCTCATGTCTCAGGTCACACCAACCTGTTTATGAGGAGCGGCTTAGGGAGCTGGGTATGTTTAGCCTGGAGAAGAGAAGGTTAAGGGGTGATATGATAGCCATGTTCAAATATATGAAAGGATGTCATGTGGAGGAGGGAGAAAGATTGTTTTCTGCTGCTCCAGAGAAGCAGACACGGAGGAATGGATTCAAACTTCAAGAAAGAAGATTCCACCTCAACATTAGGAAGAACTTCCTGACAGTAAGAGCTGTTCGGCAGTGGAATTTGCTACCAAGGAGTGTGGTGGAGTCTCCTTCTTTGGAGGTCTTTAAGCAGAGGCTTGACAGGCGTATGTCAAGAATGCTTTGATGGTGTTTCCTGCTTGGCAGGGGGTTGGACTGGATGGCCCTTGTGGTCTCTTCCAACTCTATGATTCTATGATTCTATGCTTTATCTCAGGGTGTTTCTCAAAGCAACATCCTGGTGTGTTACAGGGCACAGCCTCTTATGAATCCATGGCTTCTCTGGTTGAAATAGTCTGCCTAGCAGTAACGCTAAGGGAAGCTCCTCAGCAGAGACCACACAACTGGTGTTTCTCATTATTATTTTTTATTATTCATTTTTATTCAATTTTCAAATAATATAATGTATATCCACATTTTCCATAATCCAAGATACACATACAGTGGTACCTCAGTTTACAAACACAATGGGTTCCGGAAGTCTGTACTTAACCTGAAGCGTACTTAACCTGAAGTGAACTTTCCCATTGAAGTAATGGAAAGTGGATTAATCCGTTCCAGACGGGTCCGCGGAGACTTAAACTGAAAATACTCAAACCGAGGCGTACTTAAACCGAGTTATGACTGTACAGCATTCATATATATATTAATTTCCCATTATTATTATTTCTTGCTGAGTAGTATCTTCCTGTAACGTAAACCCTTAATATATCAAATATTTATCAAGTAAAATCAAATAGGGGGGGAAGAGAAAAAATTAACAAAAAAAGGAAAAAACCACTTCCTGTCAGTTCCTTGTGCAATATACTTCTAACCACGAATGTACATAAATCAATAGCCTTTTTTATATTGCCTATCTATTACAAACTGACATCATTTTGCATCCTTAATTTTCCCAACTCGTTTACATTATTTATCACTGTCATAGTTGTTAGTATGTCACAATATTTTTTTACAACTGGTGTTTTTCAGCTGAGGGCCACATTTGCCATATTGGCCCGGATATAAGACATACCCGCAAATAAGGCGCACCTTTAAAACAGAAGGCTTATTTGCGGTGTGGCCCGCCTCCTAGCACCACCGCCCTGGGCAAGGGGGTGGCCGGTGCTCAGTTCTGAGCGCACTGCATGCCCGCCCCCCAGCACTACCACCTCTCGGCACTATCTCCTCAAGCCGAAGCCGGCCACCACCACCCCATTCCCCCACTCATGGCGGTAGTGCCAGGAGGCGGGCGCACCGCACTCGGTTCCAAATATAAGTCGCACTTTTAACTTTTCATAGTTGGAATTTGGAAATAAAAGTGTGGCTTATATTTGGGCCAATATGGTAGTTGTAGGCAACTTTCTGGGGGTTGCATGTTAGTGGGGCAATGGAGACAACGCTTACCTTAGCATCACAGGTCACATTCTGGCCACTCAGAGGTTCCTGCACACGCTTCCACCCTCCTTTTAAGCAAGCAAGAAACGTAAGACTCAAGGAGGGCATGGAGTAGGAGGGTGAGGTGTATCACCTGGGCTGAGTCTCAAGGACCAGGTAAGGATGTGTAGTGTTTGGTCCCACCCCTGATCTAAACATATCCTCCCCCTCCCACCGTAACGAAGGACTGAAATCATGGTGGAGGAGGTTCCTCCCATTTTTTTCTATCATGAAGGGTTTGGGTGGTCTTGCTTTGGTTTTCTACAGGTGACTTCTTAGCAAAAAAAAAAAAAGACGGCAGACTCAGAAAGATCTGGCGCGCGACTCCTTCTCTGTGGCTTGTGGTGGATCTGTGAGTGTGTGTCCGTGGCCAGTGGTCATATCTGTGAGTTGCAGCAGAACTGAGCTGGGCTTGGCCTAGTCATGTGTCACTTGGCGCTTTTAACTGGACGGGGAAAGAGGCTGCAGCTGAATCAACAAAACCAGTCCAAGTGGGAAGAAGGCTCACCCATGGCCGCTTCCTTCTCGGGAGTCAGAAGTTTTCAGAACAGGTCTCAGGGGCAGAGGAGCATCATGACGATTGAGAAGCCATGGACAGAGGGAAGGAGTGCAGTTCAAAATCAGCAGAATCCTACATAGCTAGCAAATTTTCCACTTGCTCGCCTTGACCAGCCATCTGTCTGTCGTCATCCCCCAAACCAGTTTTCCCCACCTTTATCTAGCTAGTGACGTCAAAGGTGGGCATTTGGAGTTGAGGAGCCTGTTGTGTTGTTCCAACCCACTTTTGTCCTTGGCATGCCAGGCTGGCAAGTGTTATCCCTCCCCCCCCCACCCTTACAAACCAATTCAAACCTTCAGAAGGAGCTGCCGAAGGACTATTGGAATGAATGCATCCCCTGGAGAAATCTAGAAATTAACTGCATACAGAAAGTTCTCAGTCTCTAAAGTATTAAGCAGGGAGGTGGGGAATTTATCTGTGTGCCCAGATTAAACCTCTCGCTGGTATGGCATGGGATGGTCTCTTGTCAGTGACTCGGTTTATTTTAAGTTATGAAATGAGTGCAGCAGAGTTTCCTTTTCCGAGAGGACTTCTTCTCCCCAACCCCAACACTCCTGGGCCCCTGCTGTGTGCAGAATCTCACACATTGAGCTGTTGGTGAGACCTGTCCTGGAGCTTCATGACCCCAAGGGAAGCAGGAGCACATCAAGGAAACATACGTAGTCCAGACTTGCCTCGTATATGTTTGTGCAGCAGTGTGTGCTTTGGCTTCTGTGGGGCTATGCCTTGGTCCCAAACCACAATAACAAAGAGTGAAGTCAAGCCCACCATTCCCCGGCCATTGCTGCCGCCGCTGTGGCACACCCCTGTGCGTCCTCACCTTTGCGCCGTGCATGAATTGGCATCTCTTCTAAGGGACGTTGCATGCGTTGTCGGACAGAGCATGAGCACCTTGTTGCATGTCACTTCCAGTGTTGTCAGGGTGCTACTATGTATGCGTCTCTAAGTTGAAAGGACTCCTCCTTTCTTTCACCCGTGCACTGAAGGTATTCCAAGAGCTTCCTTTCACTCTGTCTTCTCAAACCCACCTGAGATGTCAACCTGAGCTTCCTAGCCCCCTTACTGAATTACTGTAGCATATCTGCACACTGTGCCATTTCGATTGTGACTTTGCTTCATAAGTCTCCAGCAAGAGTGGTGAACCTGTGGCCCTTCAAGACTACAACTCCTATCTCCCAGGACTGCTGGGTGAGACTGATGGGAGATGGGGTCCAGCAATTTCTGGATGGACACAGGTTCCCTACCCACTGCTCTTCTGAGCCAGTGACTAGGATACCTTCTCAGGAACTCATCATGTGTGGTAAATCATGCTGGGCAACTAGCCTGAGCACCACAACCAGCATTTCACTTGTGGGGTGCAGCCTTAGAATGTGTTTTAGGAACCCGTCTCAGTTCATAAAGGACAACAGTAAGGACTCCAACAGGCCTGGTGTCAGGCCTCTGCAAGGACCAGGCTCCACTGGTCAGGGTTTGCAATTGGGTTGTCAGTCTAGTTGAGCCAGAAGCAAGTACATTGTGCCAAACAAGCAAGGGTCAGTATCCAAGGCAGCAGATGATGGCAAGAAGCCTACAGGGTCCAAAGCAGCCCAGTGGTTTCAGCACCATGGAGAGCTCCAAATAAGCATTGTGCTCCAGGAAAACCTAGGACTGGATTGAAGCCTTTTATTCCTCCAAAGTCAGATCACCCTTCCCATGCTCCACACCTTCCTTGAGGAGCAGACTCTTTTAAAGGAGGAAAGCATCTAGCTTGGATTCTTGCACCTTCTCCTTCTCCTTTCAGGTAATTTTTCCCAGACTCATGAAGGATGACAGTTCCTAGGGATGTGGGGGCTGGAGATGTAGGCTTCAAGAGTGCAGACTCTAGGAATCTCAATTCATATCCCCCTCATTTGTCTAGCTCACGCCTAGTCATGCTTTTGGGGGCACCTCTTCCTCCAGTGCCACTGGTTCAACAGAGGTGGCCAGCCTATCATCTTCTGAGCTATGGCTTCGAGAGCTCCTTTTGGTCCCTGAGCCTGCATTTTATTATTATTATTATTATTATTATTATTATTATTATTATTATTATTATTATTATACCCTGCCCATCTGGCTGGGTTTCCCCAGCCACTCTGGGCTGCTTCCAACAGACATTACAATACTGTACTCTATTAAACATTAAAAGCTTCCCTAAACAGGGCTGCCTTCAGATGTCTCCTAAAGGTCTGGTAGTTGTTTATCTCTTTGACATCTGGTGGGAGGGCGTTCCACAGGGCAGGTGCCACTACCGAGAAGGCCCTCTGCCTGGTTACCTGTAGCTTTGCTTCTCGCAGTGAGTGAAGGCCCTCGGCGCTGGACCTCAGTGTCCGGGCAGAACGATGGAGGTGGAGACGCTCCTTCAGGTATACTGGACTGAGGTCGTTTAGGGCTTTAAAGGTCAGCACCAACACTTTGAATTGTGCTTGGAAACGTACTGGGAGCCAATGTAGGTCTTTCAAAACCGGTGTTACGTGGTCTTGGTGGCCGCTCCCAGTCACCAGTCTAGCCGCCGCATTCTGGATTAATTGCAGTTTCCGGCTCACCTTCAAAGGTAGGCCCACGTAAAGTGCATTGCAGTAGTTCAAGTGGGAGATAACCAGAGCATGCACCACTCTAGCAAGACAGTCTGTGGGCAGGTAGAGTCTCAGCCTGCGTACCAGATGGAGCTGGTAAACAGCTGCCCTGGACATAGAATTGACCTGAACCTCTTTGGACAGCTGTGAGTCCAAAATGACTCCCAGGCTGCGCACCTGGTCCTTCAGGGACACAGTTACCCCATTCAGGACCAAGGAGTCCTCCACACCTGCCCGCCTGCTATCCCCCAAGAACAGTACTTCTGTCTTGTCAGGATTCAACCTCAATCTGTTAGCCGCCATCCATCCTCCAACTGCCTCCAGACACTCACACATTTCCCCGCCCCTTTGTTAGAACTACCCAGAATCTTTGTCATACCCAGGATTCCATTGGCAGAAGTTCAGCAAAAGGGTCTCCAAAATGAGAAAGTTTGAGAGCCATCACTATAATTCAGGTATGCAGCTCACGGGACTGGGCTTCGAGATTGTCCGTATTTGGACAGTACTCACAAGTGATGATTCTTCCTTTATCGGGCTTTTGGAAACTGGTGCGTTAATAGAGTTCAGTCGTTGTCACCTGTCTTTGTTTTGGTCTTTGCATGATGCACAAGAAAAGCTATTTCAGCCATGTGGTCCTCCCTGCACTCCTGTTTTTACATAAACATCCAAAGCCTTGCTTTTGACACGGAGGCCGGTAGGATTAGCCATGCTAGCAGCACACAGTCCTCCTGTCTGCTTTGAGCAGATTTATGAGACTCTCGCAAATAACGTTGAGAGCTAGAATCCACCCAGCCAGAAAGAAAAAAAAACATTTGCTTTCTACTTTGCTTTCAGATTGCTTGGCTGGGAGAAATGTGGGTGACCCTGGTCAAAAGACATATGAAATGTCCTTTTTAGCCATCAAGAGAGGACTGGGGGAGATTAATGGCTGAAGGGTCACCAGCCAATCTGGTTTCCTTTTGATCTGATTATTTAAGCTGGTACATTCTGATCCGGTTGTCTTTTGCATCAGCAAAACAATCTGCAGCATTAACGTCAGCTGGAAAGCACTCGAAAGGTCAAGGGCCGGGGACCACAGCCTTACAAACAGCCGCAAGGGCAGCTCAAGGAGCTTGCTTGTTTCTTGAAAGAATCTTTACTTTTGCTCTTTAGCTGAAAATGTTCCCAGAAATGGTTTGCAGATCATTAAAGAAAAAGATGGCAGTGTCATCCTTCTGAGCAAAAAGATACAAAAGGAAAAAGCAAAGAAGAGGGAAGAGGAAAACAGTAAACTCAGGCCCCAGTTCTTACAGTTCTTATAATGGCCCAATTTGAGTCTAATGCCTCATTGTTTTTCTTTATATGTTTGGCTGCCTCTGCATCTTCCAGCTCTCAAGATCCATAATATTTCTTTATTATCAACAACATTTAGATGCCCCCCAATGGCAATGTTCTCTGGGCATCTTCCAGGCATGGGTGGCTATTAAAAAGGATTGTAGAAAACCAGGAGAAGGCTATTGAGGCTATGCTCTGGCTCCATAGGCAGCATTACTTCTGGAAACCACAGGAGGGGAAAGTTGCTCTTGCAATGAGGCCCTGATTGTGGGTTTCTCACATGGCATCTAGTTGGCCACTGTGATTTCTTAACTAGATGAGCCTTTGGCCTGATCTAGCAGGCTCTTCTTGAGTTCTTAATAAAAGCCACAAAGAAAAACCCAGTATTGATCATAAAATGTTTTTTAAGCATACGAAGTCGAACATTAAAAAAAATCATTATATAAAAAAGATTCTGCATCAGGACATACATCCACAGAAAAATATGCTGCACCCCTTGTAGTGGTTCTCCTATGACTCAGATACATGACTCGTATTCACCAGGAGACATGAATTCTGTATTGAAGTCCCAGCTCTGTGCAACTCCCTCCTGGCTGAGATCAAACAGGCCCCTTTCCCTGTTTTTGTTCTTGCACATCATGAATACTTTTTTTTTTCAGCAGGCATTTTAAGTACTGTATTTACTCAAGTCTAATGCGCCATCGGTTCTAATGTGCACCTTAATTTTCAGAACCTTGAAACCCAAAAAGGTATTTGCTGCTGAATGGAAATGTGCCATCGAAACTAATGCACACCTTATTTTTTGCAACGTAATTTGGCCAAAAAAAGGTGAGCATTTGATATGAGTAAATACAGTAAAAATCGTAATCCTGATTTGGGACTTCAAAGTGCAGTACAGTGCTGTTTAAAAGCCCTTTTGCAAACCTCCAAAGATGCCCATGGGAAGCTCACAATCAGAACATGAGCACAATAGTACCCTTCTGTTCATAATCCCCTACAGCTGAGATTCAGAAGAATTTTGCTTTCTGATCCTGGAGGTAGCATACAGCCATCGTGACTACCGGTAGTAGCTCTTGATAGTCTTATCCTTCATGAATCCAGCAAGGCAATTGCTATGTATTTTTTTATTTGGCAGAGTGTCTCTTCGTAAAACCAGAACAAGAAGCAAACTTCACAATAAGATCTGTGTTTTTATTTTATTTTATTTTATTTTATTTTTAAATAACAACACAGAAGAAAGATCTCAGAAGATTTGCACCAACCTGTGATTTTTGAACAGGGCAACCCTGAAGCCTTCTCTCCCTATGCAATAATTCTGGAGTATGACAGAAGCATGCTTAATTTCTTTGTGGGTGGCGTATTTCTCCAAAATACTTTGCTGTTCCTTGCATCCCTTACATGGTGGGCTTGAGACATTCCATTTCTCCCTGAAACTCTCAGCTGTATCCCTCTCTCTCTCTTTAAAAAAAGGCATTTGAGTCATTGAATACACCCACCTGCAGGGAAATCATGTGGCTGTCCCTGCCAGCATGCCTTGCACCCCAAAATACAGAGGACAGCGCTAATGGCTTTGTATTCCATTGCCTCTTTCTGCAGAAGCCCAGCGGAGGCCATACTATGCTGACTACTCGCCTGCCCGGAAGTACATTCACATGCTCTGCACCAGTCACTACCTAGACCTTTTCATCACCTTCATCATTGGGGTCAATGTCATCACCATGTCAATGGAGCATTTCAACCAACCCAAGGTAAGGACAACACACCTATCTTCCTTCCTTCCTTCCTTCCTTCCTTCCTTCCTTCCTTCCTTCCTTTAATTTTATAATTCTTTTCCCCACATTTATACATTAACCAATACAACAATACATCAATCATTGACTTCCCTGCCCTGCCCTCCCATGGTTCCTTTTAGTTACCTTTTAATTACTCCATGTATTCCCCCTCTTTCTCATTTTATCTCTACTTATTTTATACGGCTGAATTTACTGTAATCCTGCTAACGTTTTGACCGGTTTACAACAATTCTTCAAGGACAACATGCCTTTCTTGAGTGCTAGAGCACTTCCTTTGCATGCAGAAAATCCCAATTCCCAGGCTCTCTCGTTCAGCAAGTATTTCAGATAGCAAGACTCTTTTAGGTAAAGGTAAAGGGGTCCCTGACCATCAGGTCCAGTCGTGTCCGACTCTGGGGTTGCGGCGCTCATCTCGCTCTATAGGCCGAGGGAGCCGGCGTTTGTCCGCAGACAGCTTCCGGGTCATGTGGCCAGCATGACAAAACTGCTTCTGGTGAACCAGAGCAGCGCATGGAAACGCCGTTTACCTTCCCGCCGGAGCGGTCCCTATTTATCTACTTGCACTTTGATGTGCTTTCGAATTGCTAGGTGGGCAGGAGCTGGGACCGAACAACAGGAGCTCACCCTGTTGCAGGGATTCGAACCACCGACCTTCTGATCAGCAAACCCTAGACTCTGTGGTTTAACCCACAGCGCCACCTGGATCCCCAGGCTCTCTCTTTCAGCAAGTATTTCAGATAGCAAGACTCTTTTAGTGGGTGCTTACTGCCGGTCAGAGTACAGGAGGGTGTGGAGACCTTTTCAGCCTGAGGGTCGCCTTACCTTCTGAGCAACTTTTCAGGGACCACATGCCAGGGGTGCGCAGAGCCAGAAGCGAAAGTGGGTGGAGAAACTTGAGTGAATTTTACCTTTGTGCTGCAGGCACTGGCATGTGACTCCCTGGAAGGCTGCCCAGAAGAGAATGAGAAAGCTTCTCCACCCCTGATTGACCCTAACGTCTAGTTTGGCCTGTGCAGGATCAAGGGGGAAAGCGCTGGACTAGTTGCCCATGTGCATTCTGTGGGGGGGGGAGTTAAATATTGCAGAGAACACCTTTGTAACGCCTGCTTTTGATTCCTTGCAGTCGCTGGATGAAGCACTGAAATACTGCAACTACGTCTTCACCATTGTCTTTGTGTTTGAAGCTGTGATGAAACTGGTAGCATTTGGGTTTCGGAGATTCTTCAAAGACAGGTTAGAAGCATTATTCCATGCTGGACTGGAGGGGGGTGGGGAAGCTCCAAAGCATTGCCTGTGGCCCAAATTGGGTACAGGTGGGGACAAATAGGGCAGTTTTGTTTGTTGAATGGGCATCAACTGGCACACATGAGTGCTTGAGCAAACAGCCAACCCACAGTCTTGGATTCAGTTTGGTTTAATAATATTATTAAATTGTTATTTATATCCCACACATCTGGCTGGATTGCCCCAGCCACTCTGGGTGGCTCCCAACAGAATATAAAAAATACGATAAAACATCAAACATTAAAAACGTCCCTAAACAGGGCCGCCTTCAGATGTCTTCTAAAAGTCAGATAGTTGTTTATTTCCTTGACATCTGATGGGAGGACGTTCCACAGGGCGGGTGCCACCACTGAGAAGGCCCTCTTCCTGGTTCCCTGTAACTTCACTTCTCACAGTGAGGGAACCACCAGAAGGCCCTCAGAGCAGGACCTCAGTGTCTGGGTTGACATTGTTGCTGATGAAGTCATAGAAACATAGAATCGTAGGGTTGAAAGGCACCTCAGGGGTCATCTAAAGTCCACCCACTAGATGAAAAATGGGATGCTTGTTTTACACCAGGAGTGGGCTGCTTGTATTTGCCCCCTGCCTATTTTTGTGTGGCCCTTGGGGTAATTTTGAAAGCTCCCCTTGGGCAATTCATTTGGACCCCTGGCAGGGACGGCCCTACGGCCAGGCTGGGTGGCGCAGGGCACCACGGCGCCGGCCCACCAGGAGGGCACCGCAAGCTGCATCGGTCCGCCGCACAGCTGCGCCCACGGCAACCGTGCTGTGCCTGCCTGCCCGCCCACCCACCCACCCACCGTGCTGGGAAACGGGGCGCCAGGGGCGCCAGGGGCGCTTAAGACGGCCCTGAACCCTGGCAAGAATGACAGAGAGGAAGGGAGAGAAATGCCAGTGAAAAAAACCAGATAGAAAGGGATGTTAGAAAGAGGCATGAGGTATATACAGTATTTGTTTGCATCCATGTTATATAGGCATAACTTTCTATTCATCGAGGTGTTTGGTGCTTATTAAGACTAGAAATCTACCTTCCAGTTCTGCAAATCTCAACTCTTATTACCACCTGCTATTCTACCTCCACATGCCTACCCTCTTAGGTGGAACCAACTGGACCTTGCCATTGTCCTGCTGTCAATCATGGGCATCACACTGGAGGAGATTGAGATGAACGCCGCGCTGCCCATCAACCCCACCATCATCCGCATCATGAGGGTGCTCAGAATTGCTAGAGGTAAATCTGGGATCTGGTGAGGTGCCCCTGTGAGTATACAAAGCCAGCAAGGGTCTGTTTACAGTGTAAGCCCTGCAGAGTTTAATGGGACTTACTCCCAGGTACACGTGTAAAGGATTGGCGCCTTCACCCCGTACTGTCTATTCCAGGGTTGGGGCAGCTGCGGCCCTCCAGCTGTTGCTGCGCTCCGACTCCCATCAGCCCCAGACTTACCTTCCAAGTCCCGGACTGCAGAATCCGGGACTGGCAGCCGTGTGACACCGGAAGTTGCGTCGACGTAACTTCCGGTGTCGCTTTGCCCTTCTTTGGGTACCAAAAATGGCCGCCGCCGGCTTCAAAAGTCACTTGTACGCATGTCAGGAAGTGCGTCGACGCAACTTCCGGTGTCGCTCCGCCCATCTATGGGCACCAAAAATGGCCGCCGCCGACACCAGAAGTCGCGTCTATGCACTTCCAGACATGCGCGGATGCAACTTTTGAAGCCGGCAGTGGCCATTTTTGGTGCCCATAGAAGGGCAAATCGGAAAGAAAAAAAATGGCCGCCAGCAGGAGAAAATAACAGAGAAAAACGGGAGACAAAGTGATATGGGGGACCACCGGGAAAAGGTAAGTAAAAACGGGGGTTTCCCGGGGAAAACGGAGTACTTGGCAGCTATGGCCCCAGACGGAATATGGCGAGTGGTCTGAGATGATGGGAGCTGGGAGTCTAGCTGCTTCTGGAGGGTTACCAGGGCTACTTGTCAGAGGACAACCCTTTCTTCCAACAAACATTAAAATACAATAATCCATTAAACTTTAAAAGCTTCCCTAAACAGGGCTGCGTTCAGATGTCTTCTAAAAGTCTGGTAGATGTTTGTTTTTTCTTTGACATCTGGTGGGAGGGCGTTCCACAGGGCGGGTGCCACTACTGAGAAGGCCCTCTGCCTGGTTCCCTGTAGCTTGGCTTCTCGCAGCGAGGGAACTGAGAGAAGGCCCTTGGCGCTTTACCTCAGTGGCCAGGTAGAACGGTGGGGGTGGAGACGCTCCTTCGCTTAACCACCGAGCTCCCTAAAACAGGGGTGGCAGATCTCAGACCGCTCGCCTTATTCTGTCTGGGGCTGATGGGAGCTGTAGTCCCAACAACTGAAATGGAAAGAGCAACGAGACGTGTCCTCAGTCAGAGGGTGTACCCCGGAGGCAGCTTTTCAGACGACTGCTTTGCCTGACTGATAAACATGTTGCCCTGGGTAGGAAAATAGCACAGCACTGACTCCCAGCCCTGGCGTCCAAGGTGGTTCTCTCCCATCTGTTATTTCCTCGGACAGAATTAGCCTTCTTCACTTTTAGTGAAATTGTTAGGGAACTTAAAGTGAGCCCTGCCGGGCAGGACCAAAACCGGGGCATCTGGTCCAGCACCCCATCCCCAACAAGGACCAGCTAGATATTCCCAGGGTGGTTTACAAGCAGAGCACGAACGCAGCAGGCCTGCACCATGGTTTGTCTAGGGCATCTTGTTCTTTAAGGTACACTTGAAGAACAATGGAGGCTCCATTGTTTGTTGATCCCTTTGTTTTCCCTTCTAGTACTGAAGCTGCTCAAAATGGCCACAGGGATGCGGGCATTGCTGGACACGGTGGTCCAAGCCCTCCCGCAGGTAAGCCTGCCAGCACCTGAATGAACCAGCTTTGATTTTTTTTCTTCCAGGAATGTGGGTTTGTGGGGTCTTTCCCCCCCAAAAGGGGGGGAGGGAACAAAACCCGAACAGCATTTTCTAAAACTATAGACCAGGAACTTCCATGAGCACAGAACTGGAAAGCTCTGCGGCGATTCCATAACAATGGGTTTAAATGCCACTATTGTGTTAAAATGCTTACCCAGAACCCTTTGGGGTATGGCATTGTCATGGGCTGGCTGGATGCAGATTAGTGGTGGGGTTTAGGTTCAGAATATGAACAATGCACAGATAAAAAGAGACTGGATTACTCTCAGGTTTTTTCTTTTAAAAAAATCTCTCTCAAGCTTTCCCCTGCCCCCCAAAAAACTGACTGAAATGTGTCATCGGATTCTTGCAAGACATTTAAACCAATGAGGAGCCATGCTATTGAAAGAGATGTGCTTTTCGGAACGGCTTCATGTGAAGGTCTCACTGGAGGCCTCTTTTCCTGGCTAGCTGCTGGAATGTTGCTAAGCTGCATCTCTGTTTCCAGGGACCCTGGGAAATCCAATTTTCCCAGGGCTCCCAAGTCCTTTATATGAACACCAAGCCTCCCCTGATGTGGAGTTCCCCAACCCCTAGCTTGGAAATGAGGGTGGAGCATACATTATCCCTCCTGCCCTGACCACCACAGCAGCTTAATATATGTAAATCAGATGACACGCATACTTTGCATCATTTATGCTGGGTGCAGACTTTCTCAGGATTGAATTTTGATTCTTTTATTATTATTATTCCCTCAAGCTCAGAATGCACACAGTTGTGCCCAAGGCGGATTTCGCCCTGACTTTGCATGCTCGGTGTCAGGAAGAAAATCTCCCCCTCCCCTCCTTATGTGCCATGTGCCACTGCTAAAGAGTCATGTTTTCAAGCCGGCTCTCCGCCCATCTCTTCAGCTGATGGTTCCCAGTGGGAAGCCAGCCATTTGTGGCTTTCTGCAGTGAACCAGAAGGCAGAGGAACAAGGGCGCAGTCTAGTTTGGATAGAGAGTTGCCTTTCCTCATAGCTACTGTGTGCGGGAGCTGAAAGCTCAGTCTGACCAAGAGACAGAAACTCCAGAAACACTGGCCTTTGATATGCAATGGTTCCTCTCTACTTGCACACACACACACACACACACACACACACCACTTGCCTGACCCTTCTTTAACTGTCTTCTCTTCCAGGTAGGGAATCTCGGTCTACTCTTTATGCTCCTCTTTTTCATCTATGCTGCCCTGGGAGTGGAGTTGTTTGGAAAGTTAGGTGAGTCACTTCCCCTTCCCTCCCTCCCTCCCTTTTCCCCTATTTTGCTCTTGCTGACTATGTAGATGGGGCAATCTGACCGTCTAGAATAGTTTTGCTCAACCTTGGGTCCCCTGATTTTGTTGGACTACAACACCCATCATCCGTAGCTAGCAGGACCAGTGGTCAAGGATAATGGGAGTTGTAGTCCAACAACATCTGGGGACCCAAGGCTTAGATCTAGCTGATCTAAAGCAAGGATGGGGAACTTGTGGCTCTCCAGATATTGCTGGACCACAACTCCCATTATCCCTGGCCATTGGCTGTGCTGCCTGGGGCTGATGGGAGGTGGAGTCTGACAAATACCCGTCTTTTTTCAAGGAATGTGAATGAAAGAACACTGTGCTTAGATTCATTTTGTTTTGTTGGGGGTTTTCTGTTTTTGTTTTCTTGTGTGTTGTTGAAGTCCCTGTTGTCCCGGCCAATGAACCTAAAATGCAGCCTTATATGTAGAGAGCGATTTGCTAATTGTATTATTGAGCCAAATCGGATCCTATAAGTTTGCATTGCCTGCATTGTAGAATTCTGACTGTGTGGCTTAGCCCCATATTCCTGGGATGCTTTTTTCCCTAAAATGCTTTTCAGTGCCTCTGTGTCTCTGCACCAAAGTGTGTCAAAGTGCAAAGCAAAAGGAACAGGATGCCCAGCTCAAGGCTGGATGATGGCTGGCTATGTCTGACGCGTAGTCTTACTCAAGGCTGCTGGAAGTTGCGAGTTTGACGCGTAAACTGAAGGCTAAAGGCTTTGTTGAGCCAGCATGTGTTTACAGTCTACACCCAGAGATATGAATTTGACAGTAATTGACAATATGCATAGACGATGTGAAGGAGGGGGGAAGATGCGTAAATCACCATTGTCCCCTATAGCCCTGTTTATGTTACCCCTGCCTTTGCCTCAGTGTTTCTGACCTTTGCCTTTGCGTCTATGCACTCAAGGCTGCTGGAAGATGCTACCGGGGCAGCATTAGTCAGCATGTGTTTATGAGAAGGACAGGACAAAGTGCGTGCGCACTCTTACAGAGGAGGGGGAAAGAGCCCAAAAGAAGGGTATAAGAGAGCCTTGCAATTTGTGTTTCTTTACTCTTGTCATGGAACTAACCACCTTGAGTCTCTTATTAATAAGAAATTAAATTCTTTCTCTGGCACTCAACCCCGGTGTCGTTTTGACTATCTTTGTCCTGCCTGGGCGCAACTTAAGGACCCTTATCAGCAAATAAGGCTGCATTTTGAATAAATGAAATGATTTTTTTTAAAAAGAGAGATAGGGGTCTCAGGCTCCAAGGCAGGAAGCAGGGGGAGATAGCAGGAGGTTCGGCAGCAAGAGAGCAAGAACCTAAGGGAATGAGGTCGTGGCTCAGTGGTAGGACATCTGCTTTGCATGCAGAAGGTCCCCAGTTCACTCCCTGGCATCTCCAGGTAAGGCTGGAGATTGTCCCTTGCCTGAAACCCTGGAGGAGCCACTGCCAGCCAGTGTAGATAAGGTTGATATAGATGGGAGCAATGGGTCTGGTTCAGTATAGGGCAGGCGTAGGCAACCTTGGCTCTCCAGATGTTTTGGAACTACAACTCCCATGATCCCCAGCTAACAGGGTCAGTGGTCAGGGATCATGGGGGTTGTAGTTCCAAAACATCTGGAGAGCCAAGGTTGCCTATACCTGGTATAGGGCAAGCTTCCTATGCTCCCTGTCCCCACATCAGAGACAAGTTGCTTAGGCCGAGAAGCAAACTCTGTGGCTGGGACTTTATAGAGCTAGTGAGCCAGGATTGGCCTTTGGGGTTACAGGGGATGAAGTGCTTAGGCAAGCCAGTCCTGCAGTCTAGAGCAGGGGTCGGCAACCTAAGGCCCATGGACCACAAGCAGCCTATGGGGGTCGTTTAACCGGCCCATGGACCCCCACCGCCCGTTCGGTTGGCTCCCGTGCACCACGCCAAACCGGTGTGGAGCAGAGCAGGGACCACCTTCCGCCATGCTGGCTGGCTTCCCATTGGCTGCAGGAAGCTTTTGCAGCCAATGGGAAACTGCGCACGCCTCCTCCACGCCGGAAGGAGCACCGGAAATAGCATTTGCACGTGCGTGCGCGCACACACACACACACACACACACACACACACACACACTGGCCCACAGTGACATCTTTGGGACCGTGAACCTGCCCAAGCCACAAAAACTTTTCCGACCCCTGGTCTAGAGCAGTGTTTCCCAACCTTGTGCCTCCAGATGTTTTGTGACTACAATTCCCATCATTCCTGACCACTGGTCTTGCTAGCTAGGGATGATGGGAGTTGTAGTCCAAAAACAGCTGGAGGCACAAGGTTGGGAAACACTGGTTTAGAGGGTGTCCTAAATGCCAAGCTCAGTCTACCATGCTTGCAATGAGGAGAGAGGTCTTGCCAGCACATCTTTTGTCTTCAAAGCGCCACACAGAGTTAGCTTAGCAGGGTGGAGCAACGGCCACCTTGTTCCAACACTCACACTCTGGCTCAGTTTTGGCTTCACTCCCTTTCCCTCGCAGACTGCAGCGAGGACAACCCTTGCGAGGGCTTGAGCCGGCACGCCACCTTCAACAACTTTGGCATGGCTTTCCTCACCCTCTTCAGGGTGTCGACGGGGGACAACTGGAACGGGATCATGAAGGTAAGGAAAAGCCCTCTGTGTCGTCCCGTCCCCCCAACTGGTTCATTTCTGGGCACCACAGTTTGACATCGCCGCGAGAATCGGTTCAGGGTCACCCCAGGATTCAGCCATCAGAGTGATTGTTGTCACTTTTTCTCAATTTGTATACAGTCGTACCTCGGAAGTCGAATGGAATCCGTTCTGGAAGTCCGTTTGGCTTCCGAAACGTTTGGAAACCAAAGTGCAGCTTCTGATTGGCTGCAGGAAGCTCCTGCAGCCAATCAGTAGCCGCATAAACCCCCTCAGACGTTCGGCTTCCAGAAAATAGTTCACAAACCAGAACAGTCACTGTTTGCGGCATTCGGGAGCCAAAACATTTGAGAACTAAGCTGTTCGAAAAACCGAGGTATGACTGTGCCGCTTACATGCCAAAATGGCCTCTGAGCGGCTTACAAGTATAAAACCAGTTTTAGAATCTGTGCCCAATATAACAATTCCACCAAAACATTAAACACATCCATAATTAAAATTTACAATAATTTTTGCAAGAACATAAAAAGATCCTACTGGATCAGGGCCATCTAGTCTAGTATCCTGTTCTCACTGTGGCCTATGGGAAACCCACAAGCAGCATCTGGCCACAGGAGTACTCTCCCCCTCCTGCAGTTTCCATCAACTGGTATTCAGAAGCATAACTTCCTCCAGCTGTGGAGGTAGAACATGGCTAGTAGCCTGTCAAAGCAAGCCGGTCAATACACACACACACACACACACACACACACACACACACACACACACACATATATATATATATATATATATATATATATATATATATATATATATAATCAGGAAGCCATGCTTGCAGAAACCAGAGCGTCTTCAAGAGCCGGTGGTATGCCAATACTGATGGGATGGCTCATATTTCAAAAGGGAGGGCATTCTGTCTAAGGTGAGAAATAAATGAATGTATTGTTCCTGATTTAGTTTCATTGGCTCCCAGGTAGTTTTTGTGGGAATGTTCAGGGATGTGGATGAGGAGATATCGTTTAATATATCCTATCCCCGCTTGCGCTAGCAAGCACCAAACTTTAGCAGAGTAAAAACATTCCCCTTTTGCAAAATGCACAGCAGAAAAACGTTCGCGCAGGCTTGATTTAAGCCACTAAAATAAAGTGTATTTTCCTGGTATTTCCCCTTTTCCCCTCTTAACAGAAAAGACATGACACAATGCTCTTAAAGGTATAAAAGATGTTTACCGTGTTTCCCCCTTTTTAAGACACCGTCTTATTCTTTTTTTTACTCAAAAAAACACACGGTGTCTTATTTTCAGGGGATGTCTTGTACCTTAAGGCCTCCTCGGAGGGGCCAGGCAGCTGGCTGGGGTGCTGCTGGGCACTCTGTGCGGCGCTGCAGCAGCAGCTGGGTCCAGGCACCAAGGCAGCAGGCCGCTGGCTCAATGCTTCGTCCGGCGCTGCGGAGCGCTCCTCTCTGCAGCTGCCGGTTCCGGTGGCAGGGCGGCAGGCAAAAAACCCAAACCAAAGAGGCCAGGCCGCTGCACTCCGCCCAGCGCTGCAGGGCGCTCCGAGCCCTCGGCGCTGCGGAGCGCTCCTCTTTGCAGCTGCCGGTTCCGGTGGCGGGGCGGCAGGCAAAAAAGAAAAAAAAGAGGCCAGGCCGCTGTGCTCCGCCTGGCGCTGCGGAGCGCTCCGCTCTGCAGCCGCCGGTTCCAGTGGCGGGGCGGCAGGCCGCCTCGGGCAGGCAAAAAAAGAGAGGCCAGGCTGCTGGCTCGGGCGCGCGGAGCACCCCGAGCCTCTGAGAGCCAGCAGGACGAGGAGGAGGCTTGCCGGGTCGTTGCCCAGCAGCGCGCGCGGAGCGCCCCGAGCCTCCGGCAGCCAGCAGCAGCAACAACAATCCCAGAGGCAAGCCTCCTCCTCGTCCTGCTGGCTCTCAGAGGCTCGGGGCGCTCCGCGCGCGCTGCTGGGCGACTACCCGGCAAGCCTCCTCCTCGTCCTGCTGGCTCTCAGAGGCTCGGGGTGCTCCGCGCGCGCTGCTGGGCGACGACCCGGCAAGCCTCCTCCTCGTCCTGCTGGCTCTCAGAGGCTCGGGGTGCTCCGCGCGCCCGAGCCAGCAGCCTGGCCTCTCTTTTTTTGCCTGCCCGAGGCGGCCTGCCGCCCCGCCACTGGAACCGGCGGCTTGCTCGCAGAGGCTCGGGGTGCTCCGCGCGCACTGCTGGATGCCGACCTGGCAAGCCGCCTCCTGCTCTTGCCGGCTCCCAGAGGCTCGGGGCACTGCTTTTCTATACTCTTGCCGCGGCCAGCGTGCTGGGTCCCGCTGGCTGGCTGGGGCACTCAGCGGTCTCGCTCCTCGGAGGTATGGCTTATTTTCAGGGTATGGCTTTTATTTCCTAAACGCTTAAAATCCTGCTATGGCTTATATAATGACTACGTCTTAAAATAGGGGAAACACGGTACTTACAAGCATCTCGAGGTACAGCACACTCAAGAGGTAGACTGGCTTAGGTAAAAAGTAATATATACATTATGAAGTTCACTTATAAGAAGTGAGACTCCATCTCATCTCTCTCTCTAGGCTGGAGGCCTTGAGAGAGAGACTCACTAAGATGTTGCTTCTTTGAAGTCCAGCAGAGTCTGGTCCAAGAGAAGGAAATGGCTGTTTCCTTCAGAATTTATCTATCGCCTTTTTCCATCTAATTAGCATGTGAAGGAAGAGGAAACTAGGCTTAGTCATGTCCTCCTCCTCAGTCCTCCAAGTGGACTATCTAGGGATTGTTGTGACTTGACTGCACTTAACCCTTTGCATCCCACAGTTTTCAGTCCTGGTTCAGAGTGCTGGTTGCATTGATCTTCTTATTTGGCGATTGCTCATAGCTGAGTAAGATTGTCTTCCATAAACATGGTTTTAACAGTGGATCCGTAAGTGACAGTGGAGGCCGATTCTGGATCCACACGTCCTTCCACAGTGGGGACATTGGTTTCCAGGTGGAAGTTGATCACAGTGTGGATTTGCCAAGCGTGCATTTTTCTTAGCACGTTTCTCCCTTTCGTCCTGAGTTCAAGCGTCTTCAAAGCCCATGACACCTTTGCTAAAGGCTGTTCTCCAACTGAAGCACTCGCAGGCCAGTGTTTCCCAGTTGTCAGTGTTTATACTACATTTTTTTTAGATTTGCATTGAGAGAGTATTTAAGCCTCTTTTGTTTACCACCAACATTACACTTTCCGCTTTTCAGTTCAGAATTTAAGTTCTGCTTTTAAGTTGCTTTGGAGGACGATAATCAGACATTGCACAACATGACCAATCCAATGAAGTTGATGCTGAAGAATCATCGCTTCGATACAGGTGATCCTCGCTTCTTCCAGTACACTGGCATTAGCATCCTTCACCAGCCAGGTGCCTTCCAGATATTCTGGACAACAACTTCTATCACCCCCAGCCAGCACATGATGCTAGAATTGAGGGGCCCACCTTGATTTGATCTAGCAAGACTGCCCTTACAGGATTTCCTTATATCTTTGCCTTTCCCCAGGACACGCTCCGGGAATGCCACAGGGACGACAAGCACTGCCTCAGCTACCTGCCCATCATTTCCCCGGTTTACTTTGTCACCTTCGTCCTCATCGCCCAGTTCGTCCTGGTCAATGTGGTGGTGGCTGTCCTGATGAAGCACTTGGAGGAAAGCAACAAGGAGGCCAAGGAAGATGCCGAGATGGATGCTGAGATCGAGCTGGAGATGTCCAGGGGAGTCAACACTCCAGTCAGAGTCCCCGATGGCAGCCAGGGCACCTCTAAGCCAGGGTCACCCCTCCTGCTGAAGCATCCTGCACTGGTAAAGCAAAAAATAGAACAATGGGCAGGATTTCTAAAAGCTCCTTCTAGAGCAGGCATAGGCAACCTTGGCTCTCCAGATGTTTTGGAACTACAACTCCCATGACCCCTAGCTAACAGGGCCAATGGTCAGGGATCATGGGAGTTGTACCGGTAGTTCCAAAACATCTGGAGAGCCAAGTTTGCCTATGCCTGTTCTAGAAGATTGTGGGGAGTTGGAGGCTGGGCCTGGGGTAAGTTTGGAGCACAAATCAACTGGGTCATTTCCACCTGTGACCCTGACCACCATTCCTGGTTGTCATGCCAGATATATATAGCAATAACATTTGCCCGCAGTGTCGTTGGTAAGAACACTGTGTTGTATTCAACTAATCTTCACTTGAGTAGCTCCAGCGAAATTAAGAAACCTAAGTTAGTGATCTCAAGACATTCCACCACCTCCAATGGATGGGTGGAGGTGAGGCAAGCAGTCCCGCCCCGCCATGCAACATCAGTGACATGGCCAATTGTTTCGGCTGCTGTTTTCAGAAGCTGTGAGTGAAAAGGGTTTGTCGCACTTCAGTGTGACGCCTCTCCCCCAGGGATCACAGTTTTTACTGCTGCGTAATTTTTTAGGGTTTTGTTTGAGGAGTCCCAGCAGAACCAACCCGAGGTGGGAAATGCGAAGGTTCGTGCCACTCAGAACCAATCACCTGGGAAGCTTTCCTGGGCGAGCATGACTGAAATTCATTTTCTTTATTCATTACCATTTTTCAGTTCCATTCCTCCCCCAGAGGTTGTGTACCTGGCTCCCTCTGTCCATCTAGTCTAGTCTCCCAACTGCCCTGCGAGCTGGTCTAGGTTGCGAGACCGTGACCGGCCCAAGGTTACCCTCTGGGGATTTGTGCCCAGCCCTCCCTCGTCCTATTATGATACCCTAACCGCTACATTACACGGACTCTCATATGTGGGTGAGCTCCATACCCTGCCCCATATTGCAGACATGATCTGCCCGCCCCAACTCTGCTGCTCTTACTGGCTCTTTCAATAGCCCTGTTAGATTCCAGAAGGTCAGGAGCATGCAATTCCCCTCTCCTGTTGTCCTCACAACAACCCTGTGAGGTAGGTTAGGCTGAGAGAGATTGACTGGCTCGGCATCCCCCAGTGAGCTTCATGGTTGAGTAAGGATTTGAGCCCAGGGCTCCACAGTCTTAGTCCAGTGCTCTGTCCACTAGACGCCACTGGTCCCCGAAGCCTGACCACCAGCAAAGGGAGCCTGTCCCACAAAATTCGCTTCTGCTCTCTGGGCCACTGCCCAGAGAACTAAGTCATCTAGCCCCCCGCCCCAAGAGCATTGAAGTGTCCACCCCCAACTTCTGGGGGCAGGTGCTTGGAATTGCCATTCCCCCCCCACCTGCTGATGCCTTTTTGTCTCCTTAATTTTGTCTCCGAAGGAGGCTCTGAGCTGTGAGAGTGTCTCTCTAGCCATCCCAGACTTAGACCTGCTGGAGGGAGGGGACGACCTCTTGATGGAGCCCGCGTCCTTCCACACTTCTCCTTACCGCCATCTCCTGACACCCTCCCACAATGCCCCAGGCGGAGAGGCGAAGGTGACTACTCTATGGAACTCGCTGTGGCTTCTGCATTCCTTTGTTCCCATCGTGCTTCCGTGCTGTGCAGCTCAGCGGTGGTGTGATGGCGCCTTTGTCCTCTCTCTGTGGCTTCGCAGCTAGAAACAGTTTGCGCTGCCGGCTTCATGTCTTTCCTTGATCGTTCCCCCCCCAACTTCCTTCCATCCATGACAGTTTTGCATACAACGCAGATGGGAAACAGAATTGGCTTTGGTTAAGGGGACATGTATGGGAGGGACAAGTCACTTTATCTCTGTGTGTTAAGCATGGGCAAAACGATATCTATGGAAAACGATATCTTATCTCATGTGTCACCAACCTTTTTAGGCCTCTGGGCATATTTGTGTTTTTTAGGGGGTGCCATGGCAGACCCTCCAAGTGTCCCTATTTTCTAGGGTTTCTGATTTGATCCCGGAATATCCCACTTTTCCTCAGGACGTCCCTATTATCAGCAGAGAAATAATGGAGGGTGTGGAGTTGTGCCAAGGAGATAAGTAACTGTACAACCTTTAGAAGACATCTGAAGGCAGCCCTGTGCAGTGGTACCTCTGGTTACAGATTTAATTTGTTTCAGGGTGCCGTGCACACCCCGAAAAATCCGTAACTTGAGGCGCTGCTTCTGCGCGCACGCATGGCGCGATAGAGCGCTTCTGTGCACACCCGCGGTGCGCAAAGCGCTTCTGCACATGCTCACGGAGCGCAGAGTGCTTCTGCGCATGCAGAAGCGGCAAAACCCGGAAGTATACACTTCCGGGTTTGCCATGACCATAACCCAAAGATTCTGTAACCTGGAGGTTACGCAACACAAGGTACCACCGTATAGGGTAGTTTTTAAAAAATATTATTATTATTATTATTTAGGAAGCCACCCAGAGTGGATGGGGCAACCCAGTCAGATGGGTGGGGTATTATTATTATTATTATTATTATTATTATTATTATTATTATTATTATTTATTGAATAGGACGTCCCTATTTTCACCTGAGAAATATTGGAGGGTATGCCATGACAACCTCCCCTTCCAGTTATCTCTTTTTACCCGGTTCAACCCCCTTCACAGCTAATCCCCCCCAAAAAAGTGCTCTTGCATGCACAGGCTTCACTTTCCCAAGGAATCTGGGTCAGGGTCGATCCAGTCGACTCAGTGTGAGCCTTGAAAAGTGCATCAATCTGAAAGAGGAAGTAGGAAAGAGTGACACTCTTCCCCACTTCCTCCTTCAGCTCTATGTACATTTCAGAGAGGGTAAAGTTAACCACCCGAACCATCTCATGGCCAAGGGATGGGTGCAAGAGGGGGCTCAGAGGATTCACGGCTCCTCAAGAGTGTCATTGCCCCCACAGGCACCAGGTCGGTGACCCCTGCCTTACAGAAACAGAACCAGCTACATCTCGTGCACAATTCTGCTTCCAAAAGTAGCCGAACGCCTCTGGAAACTCCAGGGTACTGGCATCACAAATATATTTGCATTTCTGGGGACCTTTGTCCCACATGCTGCAGTTCTGAAAGAGAAACAACGGCATATTTTGCATGAAAGCTTCCCATCCTAATAATATTTTCTATGAAGTCTTACTGGCTTTTTTATTTTTATGGGAGTTAAATGTTTGGCCAAGCATGTTTAGAACTGCAGCCCGATTTTAATTTCCAGTATGTGATTTGATTTAAAAAAAAAAAATCACAGTGATTCAGCAAGGGAGGGGGCAGGGTAGTAAGCTAGTCACTTGCCCCAACTCGCCTCCCTCCAGATCCCTGCTTTGCAAGAAGGGCGCACAGGTGATGGTCACCCCAAGGATCTAACAATCTGAAGGAGACAGGCTCCAAAACATTTGGCAACCATGGCTAATCTGCCTGTGACAGATCTCTCCCCTGTGACTTTTAAATCTCCCCCCCCCCAAAAGCCATCCAAGCCAATAGCTGTGACTAATCTTGCGGTAATGACTTCCATAATTTAATTATGCACTGTCCCAAAGGGGTACTTCATTTTGTCTGCCCTGTACCTGTTGCCCATCAATGCAGTGGTTCTAGTAGGAGAAAGAACATATTGCAATTTTATGAACCACCCGTACAGCCTAAATATTTCAGCCATTCCCTTTATATAGGTTTGCTGCTAGCTCCAAGTATCATTTAAAAGGTTCGTCACCTCTTCTATATCATCTAGAACATGGGTAGGCAAACTAAGGCCCAGGGGCCGGATGCGGCCCAATCGCCTTCTAAATCCAGCCCGCAGACGGTCTGGGAATCAGCGTGTTTTCACAGGAGCAGAATGTGTGCTTTTATTTAAAATGCATCTCTGGGTTATTTGTGAGGCATAGGAATTGGTTCAATTTTTCCCCCAAAATATAGTCCAGCCCCTCACAAGGTCTGAGGGACTGGCCCCCTGCTGAAAAAGTTTGCTGACCCCTGATCTAGAACCCCAATTCCTTGTCATAGGTAGTCACGCAGCAGCAGAAAGTGTGGAACCTCTTATGTACAAAATTCCATCTCCCTATTTCTCTCTTGCACGCTCTCTCTCACACACACACACAGAGGAGCGACTCAATGTTTTTTCAAACCCTCAGGCGAGACACCTATGTAGGGGTCCTCAATGCCAAAACTGAGGGCTTGTCTGTTCTCCAGAGAAAACAACCCGGCGGATTAATTCTGCAGTCCCCTCCTCTGGTTTCTGAAACACCTTGAAGACCCTTGGTGGATCAGACCAAACATCAATTTGCACCAGCATATCCACGTCAAGCACCTAGTCCTTATTCCCGCCCCTGCTTCCTTGCATACTCACTGGGGGTGGGGGAGATCACTCAGGAGGCAGTGATGGGTCCCGAGAGAACTTTCCCAGGCTCCCCTCAAACCTGGCACCTAGTCCGAGGTTCTTCAACCTCTTGGAAATGTCGGTTGCCGTTACCCAGGCCTCGATAAGAGCTTGCTACCAGTTTACTTCTTCAGTTGTCAATCCACCCTCTCAAGCGATCTCCTAAGAACCTGGGGAGTAGCCAAGAAGTTGAGTGTTGGATTGCAGTAGATTTGGGACTTGGCAGCCCCTCCCTCATCCACGAATGGCAAATAACCAGCCTTGCCACCACTGGCACTGGCCATTGGGCAGGGCATGAACCGACCAAGTTCGCCCTTCCCAAAGCAATGCGTGACCGGACCCACAACTCCGCTTCGAAATTCACACTTCTCTGAAATTTGCAGTGCCGTTCTCCAACCGAAGAACGTGTACCAAAAAAAAATAAATACTGTAGCCTGTATTAGGGGGGAGATGATTTCTTCGACACAGCTGCATACAGAAATGTGTATATTTGGAGAAATTTGTGTGATGCCTACACATTTTCATGCAGTTTTAAAAAAATGCAAATGTGTGCAGCAGTTAGGTGGACAAAATTCAAGACTGTAAAAATGAGAAAATGGAACTGACAGGTTCATTCATCTCTCTTGAGCTGTCTGCTCTCACGACTTTCTCTCTTTTTTTAAAAAAATATATTTTTATTATTTTTCCAATTAAAACCAATTATATCACATTCATTATTTCAAATTATACACATATATATCAATCAAAACGAATGTTATGCCAAATCATCTAGAAAAATTTTTGGGTTCCCATGCTTCAAGAAATTGGGGATTCCTCGCAACCGTCCACTGCCGTCTTTTTTCTAAAGTTCAAATCGTCTCTCCAAGTTCATAATAATCCAGATCTTTCCCTTACAGTCACATAGATGTTTTCCACTTTCAACCGATTGTTTCCCAGCTGCTGAGATAAATATCAAACAAGGTTTCACAGATGTTCTTTCTCCTGTGTGGGTTAATCAGTCCAGCCTCCCCATAAATCTTCTTAGTCTGGAGCTCCCTGTTGCGTCGTCAACACGAAGCAGCGCCATCTTAAAAAGCTCAAATCACTTTCGTTTTCTCTCATAGCCATGTAGATTAACGATCTTTGTAAAATTTACAGCTTTTCCAGGCAGAAGACCCAAACATCAAACCATAAACTCTTGGTAAATTAATGGATCTCCTTGCCCTATAGCTGAACTTAGCTTCAGGTCGCTGCTCCAATTCAAAGTGCGTCACAGCTCATAAATCCTCCGAACGCGTCCAGGCACTCCTTCCGTCCAACTAGGGGGGGGCTTTTCTCATCGGCAACTCCACATCTTTAAAAAATATGCTCAGTAACAACAGTTTATAATGTTCAACTCACACAGTCTTTTGCTTCTCTTTCACTCCAAACAAGCCAGGACATCGCGTCTGGGAAGGTACGAAGTAACTCATATGAAGAAAAAGAAAAAAAACTCACTTCCCTTATCGCTCCGTCCCCATCAATCCTTCTTCCAGATGAAATACAGCCTTTGACTCCTCTCCCTCAGCAGCATAAATTTCTCAGCAGTAAACAGCGCTTCTTCCCCTCCTTCTGAAGTATGTCCATAGATTTAAGCCTAATTATCTTCTTTAACCATGGAAATCCCCGCCATGCAGATTAGCGTCCGGGAGTCCTGGCCCTCGTAAGTGCTTTTCAGCCCAAGCTCCCCCCACTCCATAAACAGTCGGAGTGGGTCTGGGGGCATCGCGGGCCAGCGGCCCCTCTCCGTAACCCCCGGAGAGGGTAGGGGGTTGCCATTTACTCCCCTAGCAACCGCCAAATTCCTTACGAAGGTCAGAGGGATGGAAAACAGGTCCGCCATTCCTGCCGGCGGAAACCGGAACCCTCTCACGACTTTCTCTCATCAAGACATGCAGTTGGCAGGACCAAAAGAAAACCTTCTATTTCTCTCCTTTTAATGCCAGACTATAACACACACACACACACACACACACACACTTTTTTGAGGAAGAGCAAAGAACGATTGCTTTGAGGCAAGCCTCTCTCTGGTCTCCTTGAGCCTTGACCATCTGGAATGCAAGACTTGATTAGCGGGGAGAGAGAGAGAGAGAGAGAGAATGGACAGGATATTGGCTGAGTGACAAGCAAAAATTGTCATCTGTGTCCTGAAACCACCAAAATGCTATGGACAGGCATCCAGGCTGAATCCCTGGGCAAAAAACAGCTTATTAACTTTGAAGAGGAAGCAGGGATGGAATTAGCTTGTTAAGCCAGGAGAGGTTTGAAAATCGGAAATAAGAACCTGCTATTAGTGTACAAAAAGAGGGGAGAGTTTATTGTAAAGCTTTTTTATTTTTTTTAAAAAATATTATTATTTTAAAAATTACCCTGTGTCAGGGTAATAATCCAAGTGAAGCTAAGGAAAGATAAAGCAGGTCAGAGGCACACCTTACATTTAAAGCACGTGGTTGTCCCCAAAGGATCCTGGGAACTATAGCTTGTCCCTCACAGAGCTACAGTTCCCAGGATCCTTAATGAATTGCAGTTCCCAAAATTCTTGGACGGAAGCCATGCGCTTTAAACGTATAGCTGGGGTGTGATTTTTTAGCGCCGCAAAACTATATTTAATCTAAAAGAAATGGTCTTCATTAATCTTGTGGCAATGAGTTCCACAGCTCAACAGCAGGTCACATGACCAGGGATAGCCAATATGGTGTGCTTCAGATGTTTTGGACTACAACTCCCATAATCCCTGACCATTGGCCAGCCTGGCTGGGGCCGATAGGGGTTATAGCTAATATATGGGTGGCACCAGTTTGACTGTCCCTGAAATAGACATTATTGCGGTAGCTGGACACATGATCCGACTTAGTATAATAGAGTTTCCTATGTTTGTCACTAAATTATGAACTGTGTGGATATCTTTAACCTTTTCTCTACCCTGAACCTATTGCCTATCCACTTCATTGGACGGTGACCTCTTGCTGCCCAAAGGGAAACTGCAAATAATTTCCTCCGTAGCAGCGAAATGAACTACATAATTTGAGTATTTGCTGCCCTCTAATGGGACTCCATTAATACCTCACCTTGCCTAAAGGCAGAGCCAGACTTCTCCCTCTCCCTCCTCTTTTCAGGCGTTTGTAACATGGATCACATCCCCAACATACATTTAAATCACATGCTTCTCCCTCCAAGAATCCTGGGAACTGTAGTTTGTTGAGGGTCCTGGGAATTATAGCTCAGTGAGGGGTAAACTGCGGTTCCCAAGATTCTCTGGGGTAAACCATGGGCTTTGCATGTATGGTTTGGATGTGACCATGGAATTGTTTGGAGGGGACTAGTCATGCCAGCTCTGAATTTGAGAGACGGAACAAATTTGCAGAGAAAGAACTGAAGACGATAAATGTGCCTTTGTTATTCCCATTTCATAAATTCACAATCGTGTTTTTCAAGAACCGCCTTCACACAGCGGCTTACAAGCACGTTTAAAATGCAATTCCCCCAATGTGACATGGAGCCATTAAAATATCTGCCTCACAACAATCCTTAACTACCAAAAGCCAATGCAAAAACAGTCAAAACCCAACAAGGCCACAACGTACAAAGTCAATCCACAACATTGTTTTGCATTAGTGTCTGCAGGACATAGAGAAGAAGTGGGGATTCAGGGTCTGTTTAAAAATAGCGACGGATGGGCCTGCCCAGTCTCATGGGGAATTGAGTTCCACAGCTTCTATTGCCTTCCTGAGAGGAATGCAATGAAAACCGAGGATGGGATGGGCCTCCATCAACCGCTTCGAATGTTTGGGGAGCCCTTTTGAAGAGGCAGAAAGGAGCGGTAGCAGGCCTTTCAAAATGGCTACCGGCAAGTCTCTCCTCCTGTTTCCCATGCCTGCTGCCACAATTACCCATTTTCTCTATGGGCAGAAAAGAGCCATAATGGGCCTTTCAAAATGGCTGCCAGCAAGTCTCTCCTCCCGTTTCCTACCCCCACAGTCACAACTGTCCATTCTTTCCTACAAGTGCGCCATCTTGCATCGCAACATCTAGCTCCTGACTTGTGTGGCTACGCCAGAGGCATGATTCTCGTAAAGAAGCGCAACCATCTAAAACCAAACCCATGGCGCTGCTGTGGATGTGTCTGTTCTGTGAAAACGCTCTGTTTCGTGGAGTCCTCTGGCACTGTGGGGAAATCTGATCTGTCGGGATTTCTGGATGTGGGGGCGAAGGTGTCGGGTTTTCTTCTTTCTTCAACAGGGTAAATTTGCTCTGTGGGGGAAAAACATGGCAGACAATTCAGCTTATGGAGGGAGACGCCATATGGCAGGGTCTCTCCTAGGAGATTTGTGAAGTGAATGAGAACAGTACTTTCTCAGATAATGTGGATGAAGCATTTTGAACACTCCAGGGTGGGGGGGAAATATTGATTTAGGGATGCGTGGAACGTATTGAAATTGCTTTCTGCCTTTAAAATTCCTCAGAGGAAGGAACTGTTGCAGATGAGGCAGAACGATGAGGGGTTAAGCAAAAGGTTCACAGGACTTAGAGGAAGGATTTAGAAGAAAGCAAGGATAAAGTCACTCCTTGCAATGGTTTTAGGAGGTCATGGGAAGGAGGGAAAAACAAAGAGCAAAGTAAATAAATTTGAGGGATCGGCTCTGTGGGGTTTGGGGTTAAATGTGTGCCCTCATTTAAGAGACCTGGGAGGGATCTGAAGATCTGGAAGAATATTTCAGGATGAGGGGCAGCAAGGAATGAATGCTAGGGTAGATTTGAAGATTTGGCAGAGGATCCTGAAGGAAGTTCCAGGCCTAAGGGTCAACAAGGGAAGATGAGCAGATCATTTGAGACCGTGGTCCTCGGACTTTTTTCTCTGGGCCACACTTTCTGTACGAAAATCCGCTCCTGCCACACCGAATTTTTTATTGATAAGGATTACGTTGGAAAACAAAAAGAAGCAACTCCTAGCAGTGCTTGACTTATAACATAGAGTACAATGACTTTATAGGACACCCAGAAAACATAAAACAATGCTGCCACATAAGAACATGAATCATACCCAAAATATAAACGAGCCTCTTACATATGTACGTTACATATGTATACAAACTCAATGAGAGGTGTGAGCTTGCTTTTGAAAGGTAATCTCATTTATATTAGGACTTGAGACAAACTAACTCAGGTGGCGCTGTGGGTTAAACCACTGAGCCTAGGGCTTGCTGATCAGAAGGTTGGCGGTTCGAATCCCTGTGACAGGGTGAGCTCCTGTTGCTTGGTCCCAGCTCCTGCCAACCTAGCAGTTCGAAAGCACGTCAAAAATGCAAGTAGATAAATAGGAACCTCTACAGCGGGAAGGTAAACAGTGTTCCCATGTGCTGCTCTGGTTTGCCAGAAGCGGCTTTGTCATGCTGGCCACATGACCTGGAAGCTGTACGCCGGCTCCCTTGGCCAATAATGCGAGATGAGCGCGCAACCCCAGAGTCGGTCACGACTGGACCTAATGGTCAGGGGTCCCTTTACCTTTAACTCTCATCAACACAAAGAAGTCTTTCTGTTTTCTGCTCTTGATACTACACTACACTACACTACACTACAGTACACTACACTACACTACACTGAAATATTTAAATGTTTCTTTATCCTTGAATCTTCCTGCCACACTTGCCATCCTCTCCTGCCACACCATTGTGGCATGTTCTCAAGTGGTTCCCCTTGAGAACCACTGATTTAAGAGAACAAGAGACTCTCGGGTGGGTTGGTGGTGGTAGAGTTAGAGGAGAGAAGCTCACGTAAATGGGGAATGGCAATGGGGTGGGAGCCAGGCCATAAGGAAGCTTTACGCCAGGTGTGGAGAAGCTTTGCTCCTCCAGATGTTTCTGGGCATCCATGCTCCTGAGCCCCAGCAAACATGGCCAATGTGTCAGGGGTGGTGGGACTTGCAGTTCGTCAACATCTGGAGGAAGAAGAGTCTGAAATCAGGTGGCAATGAAAGAGAGGACAGGGTTGGGTCGGGAGGCAAATAATTTGGTATATGAGTATAGTGTGGAGAAGTCAGAGTGGGAAAATGGCTTCGCAGAGATAAGAAGAGGGAGTAGAATCAAAGAGAAGTGGCAGTGACAGTCTGGTGGGGATTTTAAGGAGATCATAACCATTTCACAGGTCAAAACTGGCAGGTTCTTTTGATAAAGGGTTGCCCTAAAGCAGGTACAGTGGTACCTCTACTTACAAATTTAATGCATTCCGAACACACATTTGTAAGTCGAAAAAAATTGTAAGTCGAATCCCATAGGAATGCATTGGGAGAAAAAATTCGTAAGTAGAAGCAACCCTATCTAAAAATTCGTAAGTAGAAAAAATCCTATCTAAACCGCATCCAAGATGGCGGACGGAGCTCCGTTCATAAGTAGAAACATTCGTAAGTAGAGTTATTCGTAAGTACTGTAGAGATACCACTGTATTGTGATCACAAGATGCTTGTAACTGAACCCATGCATAGCATTCCATACAGCCCAGTTGTGGCAGTTCTGGGTGGGTCTCACGTTGAAAAATCCCACCCTGCAAGCAGTGTGATTGCTCCACCCCACACCCAATGTGAAACTCCCACCCACAAATGGCACCATTGGGTCGTGTAGGGGATGCTACATATGTAGAGTATCAAACTCAGCCCAGCTCGTCATGCAAATTCACTCACAGTCAGAGGAAGAGAGTCGATCCGTGTCCAGGTTTGAGATCTAGGCTTTCTCGGTCTTTCCCCTACCTCTCAATGTTTTCCTCTCTTGCTGATCTCCAGGAAGCAGCTGCTGGCATTGGCGAACCCCAGAACCTCCTGACCGTCCGCAAGATCTCGGTGGCCAGGATGCACTCCTTACCCAACGACAGCTACATGTTCCGCCCTGTGATGCCAGCCAAAAGCCCCTTCCCGCTCCACGAAGTGCAGTTAGAGGCCTATTCGTACAAGTCACCAAGAGGTATGGCATCTGTGGGGGGGCCTTGAGCTTTTCGAAAAAGACCCATATCATGTTCATAAAACACAACACACTTAGAAAACCATCAGAGTGGATTGGGGGGGGGGCTGTTGTATTCCTGCATTGAAGGGGGTTGGACTACATTTCTATGATTCTATGCTTTTGAGATTTACCTAGATAGGTACTGGGCAGACATAAAGGATAAAAAAGTGAAAGGAAGGGGGACACCTACTTTCTCTGTTTTCAGATGTTTTGGCCTACATTTCTGTCCTCTCCTTTATTCAAGGAGCAAGTGATCAGATACACAGGTGGTATAAATAGACCTTCAATGTTTAGGTGGAACAGAGGTGGTCTCTTAGGTACCCTGGGTGCAAGCCATCAATTTGAACCCATAAGGCAGGTATGGCCAAACTTGGCCCCACTGGCGGAGGAAGAGGAGTGTGGGGGGAGCGCACCACCCTCAGCAGCGCGATCCCGGTGGGGTTCCATCACGCCTCCCCCCGCCCGCGCTGGGCGCCCCGACCCCGCAGGCGACGCGCCACACCCCCACAAAGCCCCTGTGCCAGCCCCGCCTGCTCTACGCCGCCCCCGCCCCCAGTGTATGAGAGCTCCTCCACTGCTTGGCCCTCCAGCTGTTTTGGGACTACAGTTCCCATCATCCCTGACCACTGGTCCTGATAGCTAGGGATGATGGGAGTTGTAGTCCCCAAACAGCTGGAGGGCCAGGTTTGGCCATGCCTGCCATAAGGCAATAAGACAGAGGTGAGTAACCTGCAGTCTTCCAGATGTTGTTGAACTCAAACTCCCATCATCCCTGGCCACTGGCTGGGTGAGGCTGATGGGAGTTGGGGGTCCATCAACATCTGGAGGTTAGCGGAAAGTTAGCCGCCCCTGCAATCAGGAGCCACCCATGCACTCATTCAACATCCCCTCACTTCCAGGTGCTAGAACAAATGGTAAACAATGCTTGTTGTGATAGCTGTTGGAAACATCTCTTCTTATGGGTTCCCCAGCTGGCTGGTTCCATCACTCAAAGCCTCTTGACTGAAACGACGCCTTTTCTTTATCTTCTAGGGTCCATCACCTCTGTTCATTCCCAGCCTGTGGGGACTTGCTCTTCGCTGAGGGTCCCACGGAATGCCTTTCGTCCAACCACCCCGCCCCCTCGCCAGGAAGGGGGAGGTCCATGGAAGCTTCTGCCACCACGAGCTGCTCCACGGTCTCCCAGTCTCAACAGGCTGCTCTGCAGACAGGTTGGAAACCTCAGCATTTAACAGTTCCCCTATATCTTGGTTAACAGTACCTCAGGAAAGGGAAAGGGGCAAAGGGGTCTGTTTCCTGTCTTCCATTATCCCAGGTGTGCAGAGCCTTTGAGTCTCCAGATGTTCGTGTACCGTTGGCCATTCTTGCAGGGGCCGGTGGGAGCTGTAGTTCATCAACATCTGGAACCACCCAAAGTTCCCTACACCTGTGTTTTCCCATTCTCCAGGCTTCTCACATTCTCCATTCTGGATTATACCCACCCACTTTTCTCATCACCTATAGGAGGTGACCCAAGTAAGGCAGGCACAACTGGCTTGGAGAAGGAGTGGACATCTCCTCAAGAAACAAGCTTCACATCTTTGCTTTCTCCCCAGAAACCATCTCTACTACCAAAATATCTGTCCCCATTCACTCATCAACTCCCCCACCCCACAAACTGCCCTTAGACCTTGCCAACACCACACCAATCCCCTTAGACCCTTGGAAGGCAAGTGAGGCCTACTCTCCGAAGGCCCATCAAGACTATGTTGCTGAAGGCTTCCCCACACCACGCCCTGACTAGGGCAGGGCGATATATCAATATGTCACTCCAAACCAGTTTGAAGCCCATGCTGTGATATCGGTTTCAAAAATTTTGACCTGCCGATATATTGTGAATCATGATGCGCATGTGCTGTGCAAAAATCACGATGCGGGGAAAACTGTGAAGCCAACCGATACCTCTACATAAAGGTAAAGGTAAAGGTAAAGGTAGAGGGACCCCTGACCATTAGGTCCAGTAATGACCATCTCTGGGGTTGCGGCACTCAACTCGCGTTATTGGCCGAGGGAGCCGGCGTACAGCTTCCGGGTCATGTGACCAGCATGACAAAGCCGCTTCTGGCGAACCAGAGCAGCGCACGGAAACGCCGTTTACCTTCCCGCTGTAGTGGTACCTATTTATCTACTTGCACTTTGATGTGCTTTCGAACTGCTAGGTTGGCAGGAGCTGGGACCAAGCAACGGGAGCTCACCCCATCAGGGGATTCTAACCACTGACCTTCTGATCGGCAAGCCCTAGACTCTGTGGTTTAACCCACAGCACCACCCGTGCCCCTACATAGCTCTTTCCTAATTTCAGACATCGCAATATATCAGTATATCACTATGTTTAGCTGATGATATTTCACGATGTTGAAAACCAGATCTCACCCAGCCATAGCCCTGGCATAATAACTTAAAATAAGCACTGCTGGGTCAGGTCAGTGACCATCTGGTCAAGTATCCTGATCTCACTACAGCCAACCAGATCCCTATGGGAAGCGGGACCTGAGTGCAACAGCAAATTCCCAGTTGCGATTTCTAGAGGCATGCTGCTTCTGCCCATTGAGGGAGAGCATAGCCATCATGGCTAATAAGCTAACTAATAGCCCAATCTCCAATGAATGTGTCTAAGCTTCTTTTACAGGTGCCCAACTTGGTGGCCATCATTCCATCTTGTGGGACCAAATTCCATAGTTGTACTTTATTTCGTCCATCCTGAATCTTCCAACATTCAACTCCATCGTTCCATGTCCCCGCTGAGTTCTAGTATTATGAGAGAAGGGGTTGAACTGCCGTGTATACATCTGATTGCGTTCTTTATATTGAAATGCCAATTTCCTCTCTGTTCGCCTTCTCTTTATGTATTGCAGGAGGCCATTCAGAGGGACTCATTAGATGGTCCGACTGCAGATTCGAAAGCTGAACCCTGTGAGAACCTCCCGCCAAAGATGCTGTCCCAGAGCATCCTGGGCCCGCCTCTGCTTCACCCTGCCCCCACGTCTCTACCTGGGACACCTCCCCTTCCCCACGCATCACCCCACAGGCCCTCGAGCGTCTGCACCCGCAAACACACTTTCAGCCAGCACACTATCCCGCGCAGGCCGTCCAGCTGCAACAGCAACCCAGACAGCTCGCTCTTTGAATCTTCAGACCTGGCCGACGAAGAGGTCAGTCACATCAACAGTTCCGCGAGGGACTGGCGGGGGCAGCCGGACGGCAGCGACCCCGCCGACTCCCCTTTCGCCTCTCCTGCCCCATCCCCCATCCCCCTCAAGAACTGCAGCACAACCAGTTTAGGCGGCAACGGCAAGGAGAAGGACTTGAAGAAGTTTTACAGCGTCGACACGCGAGGGTTCTTGGCCAAGCCAACTTGGGCGGACGACCAAAGACGGCACTCCATCGAGATCTGCCCGTTCGTGGACAACGGGGACCGCAGCTTCGCAGAGTCGTCGGAGGAGAAGAGGAAGCTCCCTCTCCACGTCCAGCCAGAGTCCGAGTACATCCACGGCGTCCGGCGGAAAAAGAAAATGAGCCCGCCTTGCATTTCTATAGACCCTCCCATGGAGGAAGAAAACAACACATCCACACGTACCAAAGCATCCGAGAACAGCCTGCTGAGGAGGAGGACCCCGTCGTGCGAATCCACCGCCTACAGGGACTCCTTGGACCTTGCGGACAACCAGCCCGGAGACCCGGCCTCCAAGGCAGAGCGCCGGGGCCCACCCGCCTGCCGCGGAGAACACTTAACCATCCCAAACTTCTCCTACGAGCAGTCCGACACCGGCTCCGCCGCAGGGGCCCTCCCAGACTGCCTCTTGGATCATGGGCAAGCCGCGCCTGCCTCTGCGGACTCCCGGCCCAGCGGCGACGACAGCGGCATGGCTCTGGAACTGCAAAAGGTGGGCCACTTGCAAGCGCAGCTCAGCAACCCCGAGCAAAGCCAAGAGGTTCTTGGTGGGACTAGGAGCCCCCTCCTCGGGAAGCACGGACTGGTCCCCGCGATCGCAGCAACAGAGGAAGAGGTGGACGAACCAGTATAGCTTCCGAGGGGGGAGGTCGAGAGTGGACTTAAAAAGGGCTTTGCCACCCAAGTGGCTTCGAAGTGGAAAAAAGATTGAAAAGCCGCGACTCCGTGGCCGACGCTTATCCCAAAACACTTGTCATTTCTCTTTAAGCGCTGTGAAGGTTTTTTGTTGTAGTTGTTTTTTAAAAAAAGAAAAACAAAATCAAAGAGAAGCAGCAACAAGGTTCAGGGTAAGGAAAGGAGACGTCTTTCTTTTTCCTTTCCTAGCGGCACATGGAGTGGCTTTTCCAATTTTTCTTTTCCTCCCCCCTCCCCCCCAACCACCCCCACCTCCCGGCGTGGCCTCGATCACATTGATTTGGGTTTCGAGCCTTTGTTTTATCTTTTTTAAAGGGGGGGGGAAATAGGATTTAAAGAAACAAACCTTTTTTGACTTTTTTTCGAAATGGCACCTTTTATTATTGCACGGGAAGTTGTCACGGGAAGTGAAAGTGCCCAGGAGATGCAAGTTGTATATTGTCTGTATATCAGCAGTTATTATAAATAGAAAATAATGTATTTGAGAAATAAAAAGAAACACACACAAACACACACACAAAACACAACACAACGTAAACATTCACGTGAAAACTCTTCTCTTCCTAATGCACATATTTTTATAGAGAACACTGGACCTGATCCAGCTACAGTTAGTCGCATCTAAGTCCCCTTGGAGCCTCTTGCGGCTTCCAGGGGAACTCGCAGATCCAACCCTATGAATGTTCACTCCAAAGTTAGACACTGTGGCCCTGATCCGTCCGCCCCAGTTAACTCCCGCTGAAACCGGCTCACTTGCTCCCCATCGTTTTAAGCGTGACTGATTTTTGTCTGCATTAGAACCACTTGCAGTGCAATCCTATGCATGCCTACTCATAAGTAAGCCCCACTGGGTTCAGTGGGGCTTACTCCCAGGTAAGTGTGTATAGAATCCTCAGCCTTTGTGAGTTTCAGTTGGAGCTATTTCCTAGTAAGCGTGTTGAGAACGGCTGCTTCTGTTGCCATAAACTTTAGCTGGATTGGGCGCCTGTTTATCCTCTCACCCTATAGCAGATAATATTTTCTTTTCTTTTGCATTAACATCAGATTCTCAACTGGGTGGTGTATTGTTAGATTCTCAGTGGAAGCTTCATTACAGTGCTTAGGGTTCTCTCTCATTTTTGCCCCAAATATACCTCTCCCTTTTTCTCTTCTCCGCTTTCCCCAACCAGCCTCCTTTTGGGCTTGAGCTCCTAGCTAACATTTGGGTATGTCTCCAACAGTTCCACTTTTTTGCTTTTTTCATTATTATTATTTTTTAATTTGGTGTCCTTGCTACAGGAAATGACGAAAACCAAAATAACTACTGAATTGTAGCCAGTGCAATAACAATAAGTTATTCATTCTTCTTGTGGGTACAGAATCTGTCTCTTTTTTTATTTTACATCTATTTCAAGTGATGAGTTTTCTTTGTTTTTTGTTTTTGTTTTTAATTTTCTTTCTTTTTTTCCCCCCTGTCTGTTTTCTTATAGAATTCAGGTTAAATGTTGCAATAATCTGAACTTTAAAAGTGCACAACGAGGGCTGAACGTAATGAAAGTGATTTCCGAAGTTGACGGGAAAAAACAAAAAACAAATAAATAGTAAATTATTTAAGGATTGGGGCTTTTTTTTCCCTTCACTGGACTCAGGAGTAAATGAATAACATCCAGAATCAATCTCGGTTGAAGAAAGGAAAAACATGGGGGCAGTTTCACAGAACCCTCACCAAGGGCTTCCCCCCCCCCTGTTGTGAACTCTGACAAGAAAAAATGTTGTGCAGATTTTTGGAGAATATTTTCTAGGGGTCGCCAACCTTTGGGGGCACATCGGGAGTTCTGAAAAAGTGCCACGGTCGCCAGTCACAAAATGGTGGGTGGGGAGGTGCAAGGTGGCACAAAATGGCTGCCGTGCTGTGTGGCGTTCCACGGAAATGGTTAACATGTTTAAAGGAGAAGAAAAAGAGGCAGGACCTCATAACCATAGGAGGCACTGGTGGGCACATTGGTGCCGGTGGGCACCATGCTGGCAACACCCATTTTCCTATGAATGGGAAGGTGCCCAATGGAAGCAGTACTTACTGGCTAGCATCTGTGTCATCAGCAGCGGTTCCCCTCCTTCTCAATCTGCTTTTAAAATATTTGTTGGTTCTAAAGTAATTGTGATTGTTTTCGTGGAACATAACTAACTGCAGATATGACCAACCACACAAAATCGTTTTGGTTACAAGCTTGCGCGAAGCAAAGCACCGTACAGCCATAATGTGGTGCCTGTAACATGGTGAAGACGGAATAATAAATAATAATAATAATAATTTTATTATTTATACCCCGCCCTCCCCAGTCAAAACCAGGCTCAGGGCAGCTAACACCAATAAAATTACAAGAAGACATAAAAGAAAAGAAAACAGTTAATTAAAATACAGATTAAAATACAATATTAAAATTTAAAATGCAGCCTCATTTTAAGTAGTCCATAAATCCAAACCATGAGGGAGAAAATCCACAGGGGTCAGACTGAATCCAACCCAAAGGCCAGGCGGAACAGCTCTGTCTTGCAGGCCCTGCGGAAAGATGACGAATCCCGCAGGGCCCTGGTCTCCTGTGAAAGAGCGTTCCACCAAGTTGGGGCCAATACTGAAAAGGCCCTGGCCCTAGTAGAGGCCAATCTAGCCACCTTATGGCTCGGGATCTCCAGAATGTTGTTGTTTGTGGACCTTAAGGTCCTCCGCGGGGCATACCAGGAGAGGCAGTCCCATAGGTACGAGGGTCCCAAGCCGCATAGGGCTTTAAAGGTCAAAACCAGCACCTTAAACCTGATCCTGTACTCCACCGGGAGCCAGTGCAGGACCCTACGCCTCATTTCTCACCCCACTTTCAATGATCCCCCGTGTAGCCACTTCCAAAACGGAGCTTGAGAGACCGGGGTGTATAAAAGATGCCGCGCCTTGTTTATGAATGAGAAGAAGGGAAACGAAAAATCCCTTTTCTGACATGTTGCCGCCAGCCCTCTATCTCTGTGTAAGATGGTCCAAGAGCGCCATCTCCCAGACATGATTCATCCAGGTCTCTGTTGGTGGCAGTGATTCAGCTTTCTGGTGATATTTGTGAAGGATTAAAGAAAGGGCCGACATGGGCCCAGATCGCATGTAACGCGAAGCCAAGCTGGTGTGAACGAGCAGAAACACGGTTCCCTGGTTCTCTGATGTGACAATGGTTTAAAATTTGCCCTTCTCAAGCTTCCAAATACCTATAGGATACATGCTGATGTGTGGGGTACTAGCAATTTGGAGAGGGGTGTGTGTGCTTAATAAGGAAAATGGTGCCCAGTTGACACGTTAAATAATATTTTTTTTAAAAAAAAAAACAACCAGGAGATTTTACTCACAAATCAATCATGCCACGTCTAGTTTGGTCCTCAGATGACATTCCCCATGATTGTGTTGTAAGCAAACACTTTGCATCCTTTGTAGCTCAAATGGCTTTGAGAAGCATGATGGTTATCAGTAATATATTCAGGGGTTGCAAGAATGTCTGCCCAAGAACGTGCTGACATTTTGAATCCGCTGGATTATGCAGCGGAAGAGGGAAATAAGGACGCTTGCAAGGGGATGCTTGGTTCATCTGAGAGTCCCCTCCAGATGTTGTTGGACTCCAAATCCCATTGGTCCCAGCCAGCATGGTCAGTGGTCAAAGACAATGGGAATTGTAGTCCAGCCACATTTTAGAGGGCCACAGGTTGCTCCTCCCCATAACATTTCTGACATCAATAGTGAACAGAGAGTGGATTTAACCCACAGTTTCAGCCAACCAATCTACGACTATATCCAGTAATGCAACCTTGAATGTACAGAGCCTCTGTGTACTGATGCAGTCTACCTGAGTGCCAGATCATGCCGAGGTGAAGCAAGAGACAGGTCACAACCTGCCTACCCTACTTGGAAGCTCTTCAGAGGCCCTGGTTGGCCACTGTTGCAAACAGAAAGAAGGACCTCGTGGATTTTGGCTTGATCCAGTAAAGGCAATTCTCGCCTTCTTGTCACCTACGTCAACGCAGCTGCTGTCAGCAATGTTTTCCGGCCAATTCTAACACCTGCAATTTTGATAGGGTGTCGTGGGCAACAGTCAGAAAAATGTCCGCCATGGGAGGGGGGGAAATGGCGTATCACAAAATAGCTACTTTGGGGGCATGTTATAATGACTTGAATGTAGAAGCATCCAAATCGGTACAAACAGGAACTTGGAAGACCAAACAGTATCTTGCATCCTACAGATTTATGAGGGAATATTTACAGGGACCTTTTGCTGCCACCTCAGGAGGTACCGTCTCAAGTGTTATTGTCCCAGAAGACGGACACTGCATCCTTGCGATGTGACCGTTCCAATTGTCGGTGGATTGAGCTGTCTCTTTGAAATAAATGTGGGGAACGACCTTCGTAGGGCTTATCCTCACTTACCTTTTGCAGGCAGAGGACGGCGCTTGGACGCTCCGTGTCTGAGCGTTTGCGCTTGTTTGTTTGCCCTGAACTTTCCCCATGAAAACCCGCTCTTTCAATCTGAATTGGAGCAAACATCAGTTCTGGTTTTCTGCGGATTGACGTTTCTGCCGATGGAGCTTTAAAGAGCAGGTTTTCACTTATCTTAAAATCATGGGTAGGCCCCTGGTTCCATTCCTTATCTACATCTGTTTCCTGAAAGGCACTGAGGCAATGTTGAAGGTTGCAGACGTGCGTTGGGTGGGGGTTAAGAAGCTAATCCTTGTCTCATTTGACCAGGTGACGGTGGCACCTTCCAGGAGCTAAAACCAAGAAGGACAGAGAGATCAAAGGTTTTGCTGCATGGAATGAACTGTAAAGGAGAGGCCTGAGGGCCACATTTGCCTTTGGACAACCCTCTGGGGGCCACATAGGCACCACCACCCCAAACAGGCCAAGTCCACACCACCCTATTACATCACTGTAAACAGCCATGGCTTCCCCCATGGGAACTGCAGTTTATTAAGGGCGGCAAGAGGTGTTTGGAGACCCCTGTTCCCTTCACAGAGTTACGGTTCCAATAGCAGTTTATCCATCAATCCCCAGGGGGGAACTGCATGGCTTAGTTATATGTTGGAGGTGTGTGAGACTCCTAATCTCAGGGTCGTGGGTTCAAGCCCCACACTGGGCAAAATATTTCTGCATAGCAGAGGGGTTGGACTAGATGACCCTTGTGGTCCCTTCCAACTCTATGATTATAGGATTGTGGGATTTACATAGGCATCTGGTTGGACACTGTGGGAAGGTGATGCTGGAGCAAAACGGGTTTGGGGCCTGCTCCAGCATAAATCTTCTTCTGTTCAAATGTGCCAGTGTGTTAGAGGCTGGAAGAGCAGGGGGCTAACACTATTATGAACCTGTTCCTGATATTTATTCATAGAATCATAGAAGGGACCCTGAGGACCATCTAATCCAACCCCCTGCATTGCAGGAATAATGTTTATTATAACATATCCCACCTTTCCGAAGGGACACGGGTGGCACTGTGGTCTAAACCACTGAGCCAAGGGCTTGCTGATCAGAAGGTCGGTGGTTCGAATCCCCGTGACAGGGTGAGTTCCCGTTGCTCGGTCCCAGCTCCTGCCAACCCAGCAGTTCGAAAGCACGTCAAAGTGCAAGTAGATAAATAGGTACCGCTCCAGTGGGAAGGTAAACGGCATTTCCGTGCGCTGCTCTGGTTTCACCAGAAGTGGCTTAGTCATGCTGGCCACATGACCCGGAAAAACTGTCTGCAGACAAACGTCGGCTCCCTCACCTAGTAAAGCGAGATGAGCGCTGCAACCCCAGAGTCATTCGTGACTGGACTTAACTGTCAGGGGTCCTTTACCTTTACCTTTTTATCCCACCTTTCCACCAAGGAGCTCAAAGCGGCACAAATGGTTTTCCTCCCTCCGCATTTTAACCCTCACAACATCCCTGACAGGTAGGTTAGGCTAAAGAAGATTGACTGGCTCAAAGTCACACCAGTGAGTTTCAGTGGTTTGATCCGATCCCCCCGGGTCCTAATCCTGCCCCTCTAACCGCTACGCCACACCACGAAGCTTGTCTATTTCACCTGCTGCAAAACCGTACATTTTCACAAAATGCTCCGAAGGATATTCTTTCTCTTCCTCTTATTTAAAGGCGAGAGAGAGAGAGAGAGAGAGAGAGAGAGAGAGAGAGAGAGAGAGAGAGAGAGAGAGAGAGAGAGAGAGAGAGAGAGAGAGAAACTAGACATCTCTGAGTCATTAAGACACATCCCTGCCTTAAAATCTTTGCCGGGCCAGGTTTAATGGATGAAGCTTTATTTAATTATTCATCCTAAAACCATTGTGCAAATATTAGGCACGTTTAGAGATTAAAGGCTGCCTTTAATTTAATTGTGGCTTTGCCCATGTTTGTGTGTGGGAGGCTCGTGTTTTCCACTTGACCAAAAGAAAAGGGGGTGGGGAGGATTTTTAGTCAACACAATCAGAAATTTAGCCTGGGCAAAGTGACTCCAAACAGCTGTGGTCCTGCTTGCAGGCTTGCCTTTGGCCACTGTGATGACAGGATGCTGGACTAGATGGGTCAGGGACCTGATCCAGGTGCAGGATTCTTCTCATGTTCTTACAAGGACTGTTCTTTTATCGAGTTCCAGAACTGCTGTTGTTTTTTTGTCCACCTGCATCCTCCTTCTAAAAGATGAATTGGACGTCCCTGAAACAGCACCATCTGCCTGTCAAAAGCTTCTTGCTTTTGATGCCGGGATGAGTCATTAATTAACAGCGAGGACAGACGGCGCGTCAGATCTTCAGATCCGACTGTTCCGAAGAGGGGCCAGAGTTCAGACAAATAGGTCTCTCTCTCTTTATTTAACAGAAAGAATTAGGATGAATCGTGCTCACTTCCTCCCCAGAGGCTTTGATTTATTCCTGTATGCAAGGCAGCATTGCACATAAACTACAGGTAAAGGGACCCCTGACCGTTAGGTCCAGTCATGACTGACTCTGGGGTTGCGGCACGCATCTGGATGATCCCGAGCCATGGGTTGGCTAGATTGGCCTCTACTAGGGCCAGGGCTTTCTCAGTGTTGGCCCCAACTTGGTGGAACGCTCTTTCACAGGAGACCAGGGCCCTGCGGGATTTGTCATCTTTCCGTAGGGCCTGCAAGACAGAGCTGTTCCGCCTGGCCTTTGGCTCGGACTTAGTCTGACCCCTGTGTTTTTCCTCCCTCGTGGCTTGAATTTGTGGACTACTCGAAATGAGGCTGCATTTTAAATTTTATTACTGTATTTTGGTCTGTATTTTACTTAATTGCCTTTTATGTTTTATTGTAATTTTATTGGTGTGAGCCGCCCTGAGCCCGGTTTTGACTGGGGAGGGCGGGGTATAAATAAAAAATTATTATTATTATTATTATTATTATTATTATTATTATTATTATTATCTGGCCGAGGGAGCCGGAGTGCAGCTTCCAGGTCATGTGGCCAACATGACTAAGCCACTTCTGGCGAACCAAAGCAGCAGACGGAAACACCGTTTACCTTCCCGCTGGAGCAGTACCTATTTATCTACTTGCACTTATCTACTTGCACTGCCAACTGCTAGGTTGGCAAAGCAGCAGGGACCGAACAACGGGAGCTCACCCCGTCGTGGGGATTTGAACCGCCGACCTTCTGATCGGCAAGCCCTAGGCTCAGTGGTTTAACCCACAGCACCACCCACATAAACTAGGGATAGAGCAAGGGCCTCTGGATCTCTTCCAGATGTTTCAGACTCCAGCTCCCATTAGTCCCAACCAGTGCTACCAGTCGTGAGGGGTGATGGGAGTTGTAGTCCAACAACCTCTTAGAATCATAGAATTGTACAGTTGGGGCCCCAACATCAAGGGAGTGGAAATTAAAGGCAAAGCTTATAAAATAGGACTCTTCGCAGACGATGGTCGTTACGCCAGACCCCAGAAGCACAGCAATCACCCTAACCAAAGAACTCAACACACTTACAATGGAGTCAGGCCTACAGGTGAATTTTGGAAAATCCGAGAGTATGTGTTTCAACACACACACCCCTCAAATCCCAAAAGAATTCAGCAACATCACACAGATAAAAAACTTTGCCGCACCAAATACAGATACTTAAGGGTACAAATAACTAGAAACCTCAACAAACTATACCTCCACAACTAGAATTGTAGAATTAGAAGGAACCCGGATGATCATCTAGTCCCACCCCATCGTTCTGCCCGGACACTGAGGTTCAGTACCAAGGGCCTTCAGGCAGGTCCCTCACTGCGAGAAGCCAAGTTACAGGCAGGCAGAGGGCCTTCTCGGTAGTGGCACCCGCCCTGTGGAACGCCCTCCAGATGTCAAAGAGAAAAACAACTACCAGACTTTTAGAATATATCTAAAGGCAGCCCTGTTTAGAGAAGCTTTAGATGTTTGACAGACTATTGTATTTTAATATTTTGTTGGAAGCCACCCAGAGTGGCGGAGGAAACCCAGCCAGATGGGCGGGCTATAAATAATAAATTTATTATTATTATTATTCGCTGTCCTGTACGGGGATTGAACCTTGGCATTATCAGCATCATACTCTGAGTGAGCTAGTCAAGCTGCTGACTAGGGGCAGAGTTTAGGAACATGGGAAGCTGCCTTATACGTTCAGTCAGGCCACTGGTCTATTTAGCACAGTGCTGTCTACACTGGCTGGCAGCAGCTCTCTGGGCTGTCCAGCAGTTGATTTTTACCCGGTGCTACATGAGAGTGAACCAGGAACCTTCTGCATCCAGAACAGATGCTCTGCCGCTCATCTACGGTCAGTGTAAAGAGACAGAAGAAAGTTTTCAACATTCGCCAAAAGGAATTGCACCATTTTTAGGTCACAGACATAGAGCGGGAACTGGGGCACCATCGAACCAGCTCCCTGTGGATTCTTTCTTTAGAGCTTTTCCCGTTATAAGATTTTTTTATAATAAAAAAAAAACTGGTCCCACTCCAGGTTTTCATTACAAGCATAATGGTATGAAATGTAGCTAATTAGATGTTGCTCACTGGGGGACCAAAGTAAAAACCAGCTTGAGCATTGTGAGAGGGAAGAGAGGGGAGTTTTGACAGACTTGGCTGCCTTCAATCCTGCCTTGGTGGCCTCCAAATCTTGCTGGTTGACACTGCCAGCATGTACAATGGTCAAAGCTGATGGGAGGGCTAAAGGGTCCTCAATTCTAGTTTAGAAGTGGGGAAAGGGGTGCTCTCATTTTCTGGGCAAAGGAGAAACACTACTCCCCCCCCAAAAAAAATGCTGGTAGCGAGCAGAAGAGCTGGTTTTGTTTAAAATTGCCGTCGGCTAATTGATTTGAAATTATTTCTATGTCACATCCACACTGTGCTTTAAAGCACTATTATACCATGTTAACAACAGTCATGGCTTCCCCCAAAGAAGTGATTTTGAAAGGGTGTAGCAAACCACACAGAATGGCAAGTGGGGCAGGAAGATTCAAGGACAATCAAAGGAACATTTAAATATTTCAGTGTAGTATTTTATTTGCAGAACATAGGTAGGTGTCTTTCCAAAATGAGGACAATCTTAGTCGTGATCCAGAATCGCCATTGAAACAGAGAGAAGACTCATTTGTTTTCCAATGTATTGCTGATCGATAATAATAATAATAATAAACCCTATGGCATGTGGCAGAAGAAAAGAATTATTCTGAAAGTGTGGCCCTGAGGGGAAAGTTTGAGGACCGCTGCTCCAAAGAATCCTGGGAACTGTAGTGTGTCAAGGGTGCTGGGAACTGTAGCTCTGTGAGGGGTCTCCTAGGAACTCTCAGCAGCCTTAAACTACAGTTCCCAGAATCCTTCAGCTTGATCCAAACAGGCACTTTTCTGCTCTTATATGTCTGCCAGATCCTGGTGAAGATCAGAGCTACCTTGTTACTCGTGGTATCTCAGGATGGTGTTGTTGGGACACCGCTGCAGAGGAGGCCCCGTCCCCAGTTGCAAGGGGCCAGGCTGGTTTTCCGATGAAAACAGATCAGTTCTATCTGTTGCTTCTCAGTAACTCTCCAACGGCTTCCCGATCTGCAGCTAGTGATAATTAAATGGGGACATCTAGTGGCAAGGGAAGTTATTCCATAAAGCAGCCTGGGACAACCCGCCTCCTTCAGCTGTTCTAGACTTGGGTGGCACTGTGGGCTAAACCATAGAGCCTAGGGCTTGCCGACGATGGGGGGGGGGACCTCTCGTTGCTCGGTCCCAGCTCCTGCCCACCTAGCAGTTCAAAAGCACGTCAAAGTGCAAGTAGATAAATAGGTAGCACTCCGGCAGGAAAGTAAACGGCGTTTCCATGTGCTGCTCTGGTTCGCCAAAAGTGGCTTAGTCCATAGCTACCAAATCCCGGTTAGAAAAATACGGGATCAGCAGCGCCGGCACTGAAAGTCACTTCTTTTCTTTTTTAATATTGATTTTTATTGATTTTATAAACACAAAAGAGATAAACAAAACATCAACAACAACTTAACAAACAGTAGAACACATTAAATAACAATAACATAACAATAAAAAAGAAAAAAACAAACATCTAAATACAAATACAAATTTCTTTAACATTGTATATAGAGACCTCCTCGAGTTCCCTCCGTCTGCTCTTCATTTCATTTTTATCTTTTAGCAATTTCTAATGCATTTCTATATACATATCTTAAAATTTCAAATCTATCCTTTCTGTATACTTCACTTAGATTTTAAATCCTCAGCTTCTATACAATTCTAAATCTATTCTTGGTATACAATTTTTGCATGTTTTTTCAAATAGATTTTAAAGTCTTGGCACTGGAAGTCACTTCTATGCATGTCCAGACAAGCATAGAAGCAACTTCCTGTGCCGGTGCTACCCGATTTCCGGTGCCCAGACATGGGCAGAGCGGCACCGGAAGAAATCTGGGGGAATTACGGGATATTTCGCCATTCGGGATGACAGCGGGAAACGGCTTTAAAAACAGGGGTTTCCTGGGGGAAACGGGCAACTTGGCAGCTATGGGCTTAGTCATGCTGGCCACATGACCGGGAAGCTGTCTGCGGACAAACGCTGGCTCCCTCGGCCTATGGAGCGAGATGAGCGCACAACCCCAGTCATCCGCGACTGGACCTAATGGTGAGGGGTCCCTTTACCTTTACCTTTAGTGGCAAGTAAAGTTATTCCAGAAAGCAGCCTGTTCTAGACTACGACACCCATCAGCAGCTGCCAGCATTATTTAGTCTGGTTTCCTGTTCTCACGGGGGGTCGACCACATGCCACTGGGAAACCTGCAAGCAGAATCTGAGCACCAGAGCAACTCTCCCCTCCTGCGGTTTCCAGAAACTGGGATTCAGAAGCACTCCGGAGGCAGAGCATAGCAGAGCTAAGTAGACACTGACGTCCTTCTCCTCCAGGAATTAGTCCAATCCTCTTTTAAAGCCATCCAAGTTGGTGGCTTCCTGCAGGCCTGAGATCCACACTTTAACCATGCACTGTGTGAAAAGGTCCTTCCTTTTATCCGTCCTAAATCTTCCATCAAAGCATCAGGTTGGTGCACATTGCGACAAACCACTAAAAAAGTTCGCCATAAAGAAAAAAACTGTTAAGTGCTTAGGATGCTAGAAGAAAAAAGCATGATGGCAACAGCAGATTGTTTTGCAATAATAACACCACAGTATTTAAATCACCATCCTGATATTTCAGTTATTATCATAACGTATTATTATTACTTTTTAAAAAAACAAAAAACCCCAGTATCATTAGTGTGATAGAATTGTTAAGTGTGCCAAGTTTAGGACCTGGAAGATCAGGGTTCAAATTCCCACAGAGCCATGAAGATCACCGAGTAGCCTTTATCCAGTCACCATCTCTCAGCCTAACCTCCTACCTCACAAGGTTGTTGTGAGGGGAAAAAATCGGGAGAGAAGCAGGAAGAAGTATGCACTCCTCAGGAGAGACATGTTTTGTTGCAGTTGGGGCAGATGATGGCGTCCGGTTGTGCTGCTGCAGACGCACCAGGGCATTTCTTCTCCCGGTGTCCCTCCCAGTGGTCATTCCTCCTCTGGTCACTGCTGTGGAGTTGACTGTCTGTCTCCGGGAGGAAAGGTGGGAGATATATATGCATATATATATGCTCCCGTTGCTCGGTCCCAGCTCCTGCCAACCTAGCAGTTTGCAAGCATGTCAAAGTGCAAGTAGATAAATAGGGAAGGTAAGGTAAACGGCGTTTCCGTGTGCTGCTCTGGTTCGCCAGAAGCAGCTTTGTCATGCTGGCCACATGACCTGGAAGCTGTACACCGGCTCCCTCGGCCAATAATGCGAGATGAGCGTGCAACCCCAGAGTTGGTCACGACTGGACCTAATGGTCAGGGGTCCCTTTACCTCTCTCTCTCTCTCTCTCTCTCTCTCTCTCTCTCTATATATATATATATATACATGAATGATCATATGAAAACCAACCGTTCTCTATAACGATTTGTTATAATTATTTATATCCCTCAAATGGCCTCAGCGTGCCTATGGCAGTAATATAACAATAATAATAATATTTTCTTATATGTACCCCACCCATCTAGCTCGGTTGTCCCAGCCACTCTGGGCAGCTTCCAATGCATATAAAAACGTAATAAAACATCAAACATTAATAGCAACAATCTGATCCAATATTTTAAAAAGTCACAAAATAAAACAAACAAATTCCACACGCCAAAGCCAGAATCACATTTTTACAGTTGCTATCACAATAAAAGCACATTATCGTTCTAATTTACATGTTTATTATTATATAAATTATTATTATTATTATTATTGCTATTACAGCTCTTGCTAGCTGTTTTTGTTGCTGCTTCGCAACCGTTGCAATGAATAACACTACGCCAGGCATAGGCAAACTCCGGCGCTACAATTCCCATCATCCCTAGCTAACAGGACAAGTGGTCAGGGATGATGGGAATTGTAGTCCCAAATTTTGGAAAGCCGGAGTTTGCCTATGCCTGCTCCGCGCTATTTCATCCATAGCGCATCATCATCGCCTTGTGACCCAGAGCGGAGTCCTCCCTCCCAAGCAGCTTCCGATTCAGCAACCCAACGTTCTTTGTCCCGCCCCTTCGCGTTCCGAAAGGGCGGCGCGGAACGAAGATTGGCCCACGCGCCGCGCCGTCCGCCGTTGCTAAGGAGGGCCAGAGACGCGGCCTTTAGCAACGGGCCCTCTCCCGGCGCCTGTGAGGCCCCGATGGCGGCCGCCGCTAGTCCCACCGTCTTCCTTCTCATGGTCAATGGGCAGATCGAGAGCGCGCAGGTAAGCCGGGGGCGTGCAGGGGCTGCTTTTGCCCCCCTGGGGAAACGGGGGGGCGGGCTAGAGAGTGAAAACGCGATCTTCGTCTCCTTCACCCCTCCAGACGGTCGCCGTGGTATCTCCCGCCTGTTCTGTACCCCCAGGCCTTGGGCGGAACCAAGTCGGACAGAGGGGGGTACGACCTTTCTTTATTCCCGCGCCCCGTTTTCCACTCACCCTGCTGTTGTGCCTTTCACAGAAAGAGAGCGCCTGGCTGTGTTTTCTCCCCGGGCTTCCATCTCCCTATTGCGAGCAGCGCAACAGGCAGATACCCAACAGGTGCAGCTGCTCGTAGAAATCGGGTTGGGGTGGAGTATTGCATTGGATTTTCATTTCCTATGACTGTAATTAGAAATGCCAGCTTCTCTTGCTTCTGTGCATTAATTAGCTGCAGGGCAGGCACAAATCCCACAGGTGCAGCAATTGACGGACGCTGTCATCCTTGCATATAGCCTATAGATATAAAAGGCACTTGCATGAAACCCTCTCATGACAAAATATCAGAGCGGTGAACAGCAAGGGAAGCTTGACCGGTTGGATTTGTGCCTTAGAGTGCAGGTGTGAAAGGGTGAAGAACCTTGCATGGGAAAGGAGGGGGTGATTTCGGGGTGTCGGCAGGTATGTCTGTAGGTTCCCCAGTTCTTTGCCCCTGGCATCCTTAAGCTGGAGCTGGTTTTCCATTTAAAGAGTGCTGGTGGCAGGGGAAGAAATGAAGAAAAGCTGCTGTGTTGCATTGCCTGCCCTGAGGAAAAGTGAGACAAGCACTTTGTGGCGAAAGCTTCTGCTGCAGCAGCTTTTCAGTGCATGGGAGCCCGGCCCAAGCGCTGCATTTGGCAAACCCCCACACATCAGGATGAGTATAGGGAGCTGTATGGAAAGATTCAAAGCACTTTTTTTTTTTGTTTTCAGTTCCCGGAGTTTGACGACCTCTACTGCAAGTACTGCTTCGTGTACGGTTACGACTGGGCCCCTACTTCAGTAAGTCTTTCTCCAGTCATCTTGCTGCTTCCTTAACCATGTCCTCGTTTGTTCGAAAAAAGGCAAGCCCAGCTGTTTTTCTGGACTGCTTGCATCAAATCCATCCATTTCTCTTTGCTGTGCTTTAAAGCCACAGAAAAGGAATCAGCATCCGCAACAGTGAAACATTATCAGGGTCTACCTTTGATTGCCAAATTCAAGAGACAGCAGACAGGTTCAGGTCCTTGTAATTTTCCCAGAGGCCTCCGGCTGCTCGATTTGGGGAGAAGGATGCTGGGCCAAATAAACCTAATCCAAAACGTGTGCCTTGCTACAGCTATTGAATACTAGAATCTCCCCTGCCCCCCCCCAAGCACCTCATTTCCCTAGCTCAGGGATTAAATAGTACCTCTGGTTTCTGAACTCTGATAATGTCACTTCTTCACCTGGATGGTGTTGTGGGCATTTCTGTTTTCTATTAATCACATGCTGTTTTTGTGAACCTATTCAGTTTTTCAGGAAGACCTGTGGTTGTCTCCCGCTGATCTTTGGAATCTCCTTCCAAAATCTTATGTGAAAAGAAAAGGTCTGACTCCACCCTCCCTTTTCCTTACAGGGTTTGGAAGAAGGAATCTCGCAGATCACTTCTAAAAACAGAGTCGCCCCGCAAGACCTGGTGTGGAATTTCCCCATTGACATCACCTTCAAGAGCACGAATCCCTTTGGCTGTAAGTAAAGTGAAGCAAGAGGGTCTTGGAGCTCGATAACCACCAACAGGAAAAGGGTGGCTGAGGTGCTCAGACCCGTGTCCCACGTTTGGTGCATGCATGTTAGAAGAGAGATTTGGAATACAACAGATATGGAGGGTTCTAGGGGCGTGGGTGGCGCTGTGGTCTAAACCACTGAGTCTAGGGCTTGCCAATCGGAAGGTTGGCAGTTTGAATCCCTGCGACGGGGTGAGCTCCCGTTGCTCGGTTCCAGCTCCTGCCAACCTAGCAGTTTGAAAGCACGTCACAGTGCAAGTAGATAAATAGGTACCACTCTGGCAGGAAGGTAAACGGTGTTTCTGTGCGCTGCTCTGGTTTGCCAGAAGCGGCTTTGTCATGCTGGTCACATGACCTGGAAGCTATACGCTGGCTCCCTCGGCCAGTAAAGCAAGATGAGCGCTGCAACCCCAGAGTCATTCATGACTGGACTTAACTGTCAGGGGTCCTTTACCTTTACCTTTTTATCCCACCTTTCCACCAAGGAGCTCAAAGCGGGAACAAATTGTTTTCCTCCCTCCGCATTTTAAACCTCACAACATCCCTGATGGGTAGGAAGAGTGACTGGCTCAAAGTCACACCAGTGAGTTTCAGTGGTTTGATCCCCCGTGTCCTAGTCCTGCCTCTCTAACCTCTATGTCACATCACGAAGCTTGTCTCTTTCACCTGCTGCCACAACCCCAGAGTGGCGACCCCAGAATCATCCACGACTGAACCTAATGGTCAGGGGTGCCTTTACCTTTTAGTAGCCCTTAGCAAGGCTTCAGGTTTCTGAAAGGAAAGACACAATGGATGGATCACCCCTTCTGCTTAATAAAATGGGAAGGGAAGAGGGTGTTTTCTGTCCTGAAAAAGATCTCAGAATTCTGCAGTGAGGCAACTGAAATTCTGCACCAAGCAAAGCTCGGTGCTTGCTATGAATGCTGAAAATTTAGTGACTTTTAACACTTAACAAATAGCTGGGTTACTTATTCTGGTTTTACTAGTTACAGAGAAGGGCAAAGAGGGACTGCGGAGGAGAGTCCTGCTTATGGGTACAATTTGGGTGTCCTTCCCTCTCCATCAAGACTGGCAAGAACTGAATTCACTGAGGGAGGAACCTTCCTGCAATGCTGGGGGTTGGACTAGATGACCCTTGGGGGACCCCTTCAAACTCCACGATTCTGTGATTCCACCAGCTATGCTTCTTTACAGCCATGCCTGTTAAGAAGGCCTGAGACCAAACATGCTTGGCAAAGTGGTCTTCTTCCCCTTACAACCCAAGACACCTCACCTCAAGGGAATAGTTGATGAATCTGGGGCCTTACGCCTGTCACAACTCCAGAAATAATACAAAATAAAACGGGCCAGCCCGTCACTTTGTGTCACTGAGCTGCTTTCCCTGGGGGCAGGAGGAGGGTGGGGAGACACCTGGCCACCTGTTTACCCAGCAGGAATTCTTAGTCGCTGAAGCCGAGAGATACAACATCAGAGCTGCTCTCCCACCAAGCTTCATCCATGCACCTGCAGCTGGTGCAGAAAACACAGTGGGATGCTGGTAATAGCAAGCAAGATGGGAAGAGGACCAAATCCATCACAGCATCTTTAGGTTGATGGTCCTTTTCTTTTCTCTCAAGGGCCTCAGATAGTCATAAGCGTGTACGGCCCTGATCTTTTTGGGAATGACGTGGTCCGAGGCTACGGAGCGGTTCACATTCCTTTTACCCCGGGGAGGTGAGTTCATAATCACACTCCTTGACTCAGTTTGAATGTTGTTGCCTTAAGCTGTTGCACTCTTCTTCTTCTTCTTCTTCTTCTTCTTCTTCTTCTTCTTCTTCTTCTTCTTCTTCTTCTTCTTCTTCTTCTTCTTCTTCTTCTTCAAAACACAGTTTTATTGGTTTCCAATACAGTGGTGCCTCGCTAGACGAAATTAATTCATTCCACGGGTCTTTTCTTATAGCGAAAAATTCGTCTAGCGAATCCCATGGGAATGCATAGAAAAAAAATTGAATTTTTTTTCGCCCATAGGAACGCATTAATTGAATTTCAATGCATTCCTATGGGAAACCGCGATTCGCTAGACGAATTTTTCGTAAAACGCATTCGTCTAGCAAGGTAACCTCCGCTCGAAAAATTATTTCGTTAAGCGGAAATTTCGTTAAGCAGGGCATTCGTTAAGCGAGGCACCACTGTATATAACAATTACAAAAGAGAGAGGAAAAGATGCAACTATATTCTTGCAGTCTCGAAAACCGGCGCCCAGAGCATGAGACGGAAGCTACCGCTGGATTATGGGAAGTCCACTAAAAAGGAGACGATCTCTCAGCAGAGCCATTGTGGGTGGGTCACTGAGATGACATAACCATTATTTCCTTAAAGAATAGGTCCACACACACCCCCAGCCCCCCGCGCAGTGGGTCACTGCAACATTATTTCATCCTTGCTCATTATTGACTCCACGAAACATCAAATCTTTTTTCTTTCTGCCAAGGGGTGCGTGAGGGTTTGGGCTTCGATGGGGCACAGAAAGCGCTGACTTTCTTCATGTTTCTTTTGTGGATCTTTTCTAATTGCTTCAGCCAGTTGAGCTACCAGATTTGGATATCCAAAATTCTGTTTCAGGCACAAGAGGACCATCCCAATGTTCGTTCCTGAATCGACGTCCAAGCTGCAGAAGTTTACAAGGTACTGAAGAATGCCTACGATGTGGGTGAATATTTACTGGGAAGTGTTTTTTTATACAAAAAAAATTCTGGGCTGCATCAATAGGAGTATAGCATCTAGATCATGGGAAGTAATAGTACCACTGTCTTCTGCTCTGGTCAGACCTCACCTGGAGTACTGTGTCCAGTTCTGGGCACCACAGTTCAAGAAGGATACTGACAAGCTGGAACGTGTCCAGAAGAGGGCAACCAAAATGGTCAAAGGCCTGGAAACGATGCCTCATGAGGAACGGCTTAGGGAGCTGGGTATGTTTAGCCTGGAGAAGAGAATGTTAAGGGGTGATATGATAGCCATGTTCAAATATATGAAAGGATGTCATATGGAGGAGGGAGAAAGATTGTTTTCTGCTGCTCCAGAGAAGCGGACACGGAGCAATGGATTCAAGCTACAAGAAAGAAGATTCCACCTAAACATTAGGAAGAACTTCCTGACAGTAAGAGCTGTTCGGCAGTGGAATTTGCTGCCAAGGAGTGTGGTGGAGTCGCCTTCTTTGGAGGTCTTTAAGCAGAGGCTTGACAGGCATATGTCAAGAATGCTTTGATGGTGTTCCCTGCTTGGCAGGGGGTTGGACTGGATGGCCCTTGTGGTCTCTTCTAACTCTATGATTCTATGATTCTACATGTCTTGGAAGCACTAGGTTCCAGTGAGCACCATCTCAGTTTACTTCGTTCACTTGTCCACGCTGCTGTCCCAAGTCACCTTGGGCTGCTGGGGTAGCAATATGACCTCCCTGCCACCAATTAGACGGCTTGCAAATGTAACAGCTTGATTGCACATAGGTGCCCTTTCTCTCTTTGTGCAAATCATCTATTTAATATTTAGAGAGCAAGCCACAGAAATGGGAGCCCTATGCAATTTGATATTCGAACTGAACAGTCAAACTTCTACAAACTGTCCCCTGGCACAGCCTGCCAGCGGCTTGCAGCTTCTCCCTAACCACACTTGCATGCACACAACTGCTAACACTTTCCTCACTGTGTGCTGGGTAGGAGGGACTCAATCCCCATACATTGTAAACAACACACTGTTGGCCTGGGCTGGGGACGAGGCACAGGGGGCAGTTCAAACTGTTGGCCAGCGTGTATGAAAACGGCTAAGGACAAAATAAAGTTGTCCAAAAAAAAAAAATGAAAATCAGAAGGGTGAGAATCGAGGAAGTCCACAAGACAATTTTAAGTAAAATGAGGGTTAAAAATATTGATTTCTTTGTTTGCATTTTGTTATGTTTTTCTGTTTGTTATTTTTTTAGTTATGTGTAGGTGTTGTGAGGTATTTGTTTTTGTTTTTGTTGTATTATGTTTTATTTTAAAATGAGTTAAAAAAAAATTGGGGGGGGGGGACAAACAAACTGTTGGCCAGCTGTGGCAAAGGAAAATTCGCCAGGGGCCTAGTAAGAATAAGGAAGCAAAGGGTCATTGTTTAATGGCAGGGCTCTGGCTTTGCAAACTTAAACCTTGGCATTTCCAGGTAGAACTGGGGAAATTTCCCCACCTGAAACAGTGGAGGGCTCCTCTGTTTCAGGTGATTTAAATCACGATTTAAATCACTAGTCAGTAAGATTTGATTTAAATCATTTTTTTTACGGAAAGAGTCATTCTTGCTGGTATAATATTTACAACCAGGTGAAGGTTTCATTTTTGGAATAATAAATTTTCAGAGTAGTTTTTACAGCTGTATCAAAAATTACTGATTTGGTTATACTATTAGAAATACATAGACTTTTAATTATGAAATTATTGTGAGGTTTAATAAGTTAACTCTTTATATTTGGACAACTTTTCTGCTGTACTTTATTGGAAGGAGAAGAAGAATTTCCTTAATAACAATTGAAACAATTTATTTAACTAAAACAATAACATGATAGCATATGTATCCATGTTTGTTAACTGATGTGGTTAAACAATTTTTTTAAAAAAATTAAGACTGAGTTTTAGCACACATGGAAAACTTTAAACAAATCCTTATTTCCTGGTGAATAGCCTTTGGGCTATAATGTAACTTAAATAGAAAACTACCTTTAGAAAGATTTTTTCCTCCAAAAGCATTTCATTTTTAAAATCCGATTATTATTATTTTTGATTATTTTTTTAAAAAGATCATTGGTTTTTATCCACCCTGCCAGTCACTGTAGACTAGGGGTGGGAAACTGTAACCCTCCAAGCATTGTTAAGACTACAACTCCCATCAGCCCTGGCCCGCGAGGCAAGTGGTCAGAGATGAGAAGAGTTGTGGTCCAACCACTTCCAGAGAACCACAGTTTCTCCACCCCTTGTTTAAAGCACCTTCCTATGTGGCTTCCAACAAAGCCTGGGCGCGTCTGTGGCTGGCTGAACTTGTGAGAGAGACTCTGGGATTGTGAAATTGGGGGGCTCAGTAACATTTGACAGGTTTAGGTTACGGGGGGGGGGGTTCGGAACCAGTGAAAGGTGAGGCTGCCTTTATGACCCGTGAACTTTCTCTTTCCTCCCAGCTGGCTTATGGGAAGACGCCCAGAGTTCACAGACCCCAAGGTCGTAGCGCAGGGAGAAGGCCGAGAAGGCAAGTGCTTGGGGAGGGAACGCTCCTTGGATGGGATGGACGCTATCTGCAGGCCAGGCCCTGCAGAGATGGAATCACAGGCAGAGCCTGTTCCCTAAAGAGCAGTGGCAAAGACCGAGCTTGAAATATTGCCCCAATTCAAGATGCAATCATGTTCAGGGCTTCTGCTCCTCCTGCAGAAGGTGTTGGCACCGGATAATTCTTGTGGTTTGGGGGGGGGGAGAGTCCCAAGTGGGAGGTGTTCTGTGGTGGAGGTACAGAAGGCAACATCTGGTTTGGTTTATAAATATACCCTGAAGCTGGAAGGGCTTTAGGGAGGGAGGGGATTGGGAGGGGAACTGCAAATAAGGAAGAAATATGCAGGGGGTTGGGCAGGATGAACCTCGAGATAATAATAATAAATAATAATAATAATAATAATAATTTTTTATTTATACCCCGCCCATCTGGCTGGGTTTCCCCTGCCACTCTGGGCGGCTTTCAACAGAAAAATAAAACACAGTAATCTATTAAACATTAAAAGCCTCCCTGAACAGGGCTGCCTTCAGATGTCTTCTAAAAGTCTGGTAGTTGTTTTCCTCTTTGACATCTGTTGGGCGGGCGTTCCACAGGGCAGGCGCCACCACCGAGAAGGCCCTTCCAACTGTACCATTCTGTGATTCCAAAGCAGGCTGCGTTGTATCTGCAAATAAATATGCATCGCCAAGGGAAGACGTCCAGTGTTAGTAGGGGGGTGATGAATGTTTAGCCTTTTCCAGAGAGGCAGCACTTACTCTCCCCACCCCCCATTGAATTTTCAAGTGCTTTCTAAATGCAGTTGCATTCAGAAAAGCACACGTCGAACCACCACCCTTCGATCTTAATGACCATTTTACGGCCTCGGCCCAGTATACCTGTAGGAGCGTCTCCACCCTCATCGTCCAGCCTGGACACTGAGGTCCAGCTCCGAGGGCCTTTTAGTGGTTCCTTCCCTGCGAGAAGTGAGGTTACAGGGAACCAGGCAGAGGGCCTTCTCAGTACTGTTGCCCGCTCTGTGGAACGCCCTCCCATCAGATGTCAAGGAAATGAACAACTATCTGACTTTTAGAAAACATCTGGAGGCAGCCCTGTTTAGGGAAGTTTTTAATCTTTTATCGTGCTTTTAATATTCTGTTGGGAGCTGCCCAGATTGGCTGAGGAGGCCCAGCCACATGGGTGGGGTACAAGTAATAAATTATTTTTAGAGTGAAATAAACTCTCGCTGGTTTTTATTTCATTTCACTTGGTCTTCTTCCAGTGACCCGGGTGCGCTCGCAAGGCTTCGTCACCCTCTCCTTCAACGTGGTGACCAAGGACATGAAGAAGCTGGGCTACGATGTGAGCCCTGCCAGCGCGTCCAACCCCTCGCTCACGTCGGTGGCAGGCGGCATTCAAAACTACTGAACACCAGGTGGTTCCCGGCCTGCTTTGAAAGCCCGTAGGGTGAGCTGCCCCCCTGGCAAAGGTTTTTGAACTAGGGTCACTCAGCTCAGGCCTGTTGTAGTTGTCGCAGGACTAACAAGCGTGTCCCGAGGACCATTTCAAACGTTCTGTTTCCATGGTTCTAGGGCAGAGGTGCTGAGCTTATAACCTATAGCCTGTGTCTGAACCCCGTCCCCTGCCCCCCCCCCCGCCCAAGCAATTTTGGGTCCTCCCCAAATACCAGTTTTGCCTGCAGGGACAAAATCAGCAGCAAGTAACGTGGTTAGCAGAGAGGTTTAAACTCAGCCCAGCATTGTGCCAGTTTCACCCTCTTCATATGAACTGCAGAGCGGGCTGAGTTTTCCTTCCCTCTACCCAGTGCAGCAGGGATAGCTAACATGGTTGCCTCCAGGTGACTGCATCTCCCATCATCCCTGGCCTTCTGGCCAAGCCTGATGGGAGTTGGAGTTCCGACAACCGTAGAGCACTGACAAAGGGGCATTCTACCCAAAGGAATGTAGCAGGATTCTGGAGGACACCAGGCAATGGCAGATGGCTCATGTAAGGAAGGGTTCCATGTATGTATAAATGTAGTGCAGCAGGGAGCAAGCTTGCAGGCTTTGTTTTTTAGCAGCGCAGCACTTGAAAGGATTACCTGCAGCTTAAAATGTGGTTCGTTTTTTTACACCTCACAAGCCTACACGGTAGGAGGGTTGGCTTCACTGTCGTGCCACTCAGTTTCTCGTTTCTGCTTTGAAGGGTCGGCTATCCCATTATGGCCGAGACAGAAAGTTTAGCACGCAGGAAGGGCTTACAAACTTGCCTCCTCTGTGCCAGCTACACTTAAGGCATTTGCAAGTGTTCCTCTGCCCAGCTTGCAGTTTTCTTCAGGGGAATGTTCCTGTATATTCCAAAGCACGTCCTGGCCCTAATGCTCCAACCTCCCCAAGTTAATCCTTTGCTTTTTGCACACACGTTACTCATGCTTAATGATGTTTGGAAAGTTGGAGGTAAGAGAGAATCTCTTTTTCTAGTTCTCTGACCGCCCCTTCTGGCACCTGATTTATCCCATTTCATCAGTATTGCAGAGCTGGTTTAAATTAGTCCTGCAGCAAACAAGTGGGCTTAATGGCCAGCATGGATGAGGCCTGCAGGAAAGACAAGGGAAATCAAGTACAAGGGATAAGTTCGAATATTACTTGAAACTGGTTTCTTGCCGTATGGGAAGTGATATTTTAAAAATAATGCCAACACTTATTTATGAAAGCAATACCATTCGCAATTAAACAGATGAGCTTATTTAGAATTTCCTACATCAAAATTGGTGCTTTGTAAATTCCCACCAAGTTGCCCGGTGTACTTTGGAAGGGCCCTTGTACTTACACCATTTTGTACAGTTTCTTTTTAAATAAAGGATTTCCACATTTGTGGGGGCAGCTGTCTTCTTTGTAGTAATATTGTTTGCGAGTGGTGGGTTTTTTTTTAATGTAGTGGGGAAAGGAGAGTCTTCTTATCAAATAACTCTGGGTATGTCCATACATGAATGCACAGATCACTTGCCTTTATTCCTATGTATCGAGAGCACGAAACAATGATCCTTGGGACTTAATGATGTCCAAAACAAGAGATGGTGGTTTGGTTAGGGTGAAACAAACCACAGTCTGAAGGCAAGGTTTGTTCTCCGCTGACCAGTCATGGTTTGTTTAGAGCAGGTTTTCCCAAACTTGGGTCTCCAGCTGTTTTTGGACTACAACTGCCATCATTCCTAGCTAGCAGGACCAGGGATGATGGGAATGGCAGTCCAAAAACAACTGGGGACCAAGTTTAGGAAAGCCTGGTTTAGAGCAAAAGAAACCACCATCCCCTGTTCAGCGATAACACCAAGCCAAGGAACATGGCTTTTGCTTCTGCTCCCTAGGGGAGAGGAGCAAAACTGGAGTGATCTGCACTTCCTTCTTCTTCTTCTTTGGCGATCACTCGCAGCTGATTATGATTGTCTTCCATAAACACAGTTTTAACAATGAGTTCGTAAGTGACTGTGGAGGCCAATCTGGACCCACACGTCCTTCCACGGTGGGGACATTGGTTCCTGGGCGGGATTTGATCCTGGTGAGGGTTTGCCAAGCGTGCCTTCCTCTTAGCACGTTTCTCCCTTGCGTCCTGAGTTCAAGTGTCTTCAAAGCCTATGACACCTTTGGTAAAGGCTATTCTCCAACTGGAGCGCTCACAGGCCAGTGTTTCCCAGTTGTCAGTGTTTATACTACATTTTTTTAGATTTGCCTTGAGACAGTCTTTAAACCTCTTTTGTTGACCACCAGCATTACTGTCCGAGGCGTCTGTGGCTACTCTTGAGTAAAGACGCTCAACTCCGTCTTGTCTTTCAGAGTTTTATTGTGCATATTATTTACAGTGCAAAGATATCAGCAAACATGAATGCCTAGTCCGAGTCAGAACAATGGCTTCTTCCGGGTTCTCGCCCAGCATAAAAGCCTGGGCACCACAAAGCGCCGCCCCCTGGCCCTACGGGTGGGAGCGTGCCTCAATTCGGGCGTAGGAGGGAACGGTCTCCTTTCTGGTGGCCCTGTGTCCGACATCTCTCCAGACTCTTCCTCCCCTGGCCCTCTCTTATAGCGGGGCTGGGGCTCCGATGTCTGACAGAGCCCTCTCTCCACCCCGCTCACTTCCTCATTCCTTTCTCCTGACTTGCTGCTCGTGCTGATGCTGAGTGAGGAGCTTCTCAGGATGACAGGGGCGACTCCCTGTATGGCGTCCCCCTGACAATTACGCTTTCCGTTTTAAAGTTTGGAATAGAGTAGTTGCTTTGGAAGACAATAATCGGGCATCCGCACAACATGACCAGTCCAACGAAGTTGATGTTGAAGAATCATTGTACCACAGCTTACCACGGCGTGCAATTAAATACACCCAGAAAACCCTCGTCAAAGGGAAAAATGAGATAATACCTGGCAAAGTTTTGCGGAGATTTCAAATGGTGACAAAATTCAGCAAGTGTAGTTGCAACTGGAGCAGAAAAGAGAAGCAGTTAAATTGGTGGCTCTCTGTGCCCTTGCAAAAATAAATAATTTTGGACTTGTTAATGTTTTCCAGTAGGGGGAGCCAGAGCTCTGTGGAAAAGCACCAGACAGTAGACAGATAAAACTCTGCAACATTTGTAGTCACTCGCCAATTTGAGGTTGCAAGTGTAGCACAAAGAAATCGCAACACCATGTGGCATTTGCTATGTACAAATTTCCTCCCTCCAAAGAAAAGTGGCACCTAGTATCAAAGCAGTGAGAACAGGCATTCGCTTATACTGTAATGGGATATCACAGCAGGGGACACAGGGCTGGAGCAGATATTGCTCCCGCCGCCACCAAATCGGCTCTGGGCTCGTGGAATCATGTTGGTTGCTGGATGCATGCCAGAAATGGCAGCACATTAGCACTGCTTCATGGTGCCACCACCTGCAGCTACAGCAGCTCTGGAGCCTAGACGTTGAGGGTGGGGGTCCTTTCAAAACCTGACACAGTGAGGCCATACTGCAAGGAATGAGCCAGGCAAGGTTCGAGGCCACTTCCTGCCGTCCCCAAGTCATTTGAATAGCCATGTTCAAATATATGAAAGGATGTCATATGGAGGAGGGAGAAATATTGTTTTCTGCTGCTCCAGAGAAGCGGACACGGAGCAATGGATTCAAACTTCAAGAAAGAAGATTCCACCTAAACATTAGGAAGAACTTCCTGACAGTAAGAGCTGTTTGGCAGTGGAATTTGCTACCAAGGAGTGTGGTGGAGTCTCCTTCTTTGGAGGTCTTTAAGCAGAGGCTTGACAGGCATATGTCAAGAATGCTTTGGTGGTGTTTCCTGCTTGGCAGGGGGTTGGACTAGATGGCCCTTGTGGTCTCTTCCAACTCTATGATTCTATGATTTCATTCATTCTGGAGATTGCTGCTGCTTTTTGCAATAGTGGCTGTTGATGGGGTGAGGGGGCGGGGCAGCAGGGATAGAAGCGCTTGAGCGAGTCCCCATTTCCCAGTTCTTTGAGTACTTGCACAGAGGCTCCCATTGCACCCTAAAGTCACAAGGACATGCGATAGGAAAGGCAGGGAGTTTGCACCACAAACCATCAGTGCATTATGGACAGCAGAATTGAGCAGGGCACTCAGGTCCAGGTAGCACTGTGTATTCTTTGGAAGAAATGCTGAATTGTAGGCAGCTTTCTGCCGTGCAGCAGATAATAAAGGACCCCAGGGAGGGAGAGAAAAACAGGCTGGAAAGGAAAACATATCAGCTTTATGGAGACTGGCCACCTCTAAGCTGGACGCTTTCACAGGCTGGGGCCAAAAATCAGAACCAGCTGAGAATCCCTTCCCTGTGGGTATAACAGAGCAGAAATCAGGCTGTCCCACACAATAACATTACTACACCAAATAGAGATTTTAAAAAATTCTGCAAAACATTTGTACAGGCTTGAAAAGGATATGAGCGAAAAGACTTTCAATGCGGAAACTTCTTATACTGTACATTTTATTTTCAAGTCAAAGCCAAAAGCAGAAATCTCTTAAGCCCGAGCGCAGAGGGTCTTCTGTGAAGGGAGATCTGGGCTATTTGCCCAGATTTTTATCCACGTTAACCAGACACCGATTGTCCTTGCATGCACATAACTTCCTGTTCTCGTATCTGGTGGCAGCTTATCATGTTGACCTTTTCAGGAAACTCCAGCTGGCTGTTCTGGGCTGCTTGCCAAGTGAGTGATGGAGAGGAGAATCACCGCAGATTTTAACACACCAAAGTGAATAATATTAAGGTTATTTTGCATTCCCTGAAACTGCAAAAGCCCCAAGCAATTGCATTCTCTATCCAGACGAACTGTTACGAATTAGGTGCCAGTGACACCAGGTCCGTCCAGGTTCCTAACAAGAACCTAGATTCAGCAGCAAGGGGATGAAATGCCCAATTTTTAAAAGCATGCATACAGTTTGGGAGTAGCAAATGGAAGGGGGAGAATCGGATTAGGGCAAAGGCACTGTGCAATACATCGTATTTCTGTTTGGCTATAAAGCCCAGAAGTGTATACAACTCCTTTTCAGGAAATCAAAGCAACTTTGATAGTTGCAAAATAAGTTTATGGAATGCTCTCCCCAGGGAGGTTCACCTGGCGCCTTCATTATACACCTTTAGGCACCAGGCAAAAATGTTTCTCTTTAACTAGGTCTTTGGCTGATGCCCAATGCCCTGTTAAAATGTGTTGGGGAGGGGGGATTATTTTGTTTTCGTTTTTATTATGTATTTTGTGATTTTATGTTGCAACCACTCTCAGTGAGACCTGCGAGTATAGAGTGGTATGCAAATTTTATAAATAATATATGTGTATATATATATGTGTGTGTGTGTGTGTGTGTGTGTGTGTGTGTGTGTGTGTGTGTGTGTGTGTGTGTATAACCAGAACCACGTCCCCAAGATGAAAAGTCAAATAAGAGTAGAATCCTCAAAGGGTTTGCTAAACAACTATCTTAGGACTGGTACATCGTTCGAGAACTGCTGCTTCTGACAGACAGCTTGTCTGTGCTGAGGATACCATTCAGCTTCAACAACCTTCATCAACCTGGCACGACGACAACTGTCAGGTGAGAGTTGAAATCCAAAGGATCTGGAGGACATCAGGTGTGGGGGAGGCTAAAAGAGAACTTCTGCTCTCCCACAAAACATTGTGGGCATGTTCAACTGTGAGACATCCAGTCTTGAGTGGGCAGGTGAGTTATGTACCTGGGGTGAGCCAGCCCAAAAGCAGAGGAGCAGCAGCACCAGAAAGTCACTACCCAAGGTGGTGGAGAATTGATATCTGGACCAGGCTTATGAAAGGGGAACACACACTCACAAAAATGCCTTATACAGTGGTGCCTCGGTTCTCAAACGCCGAAAAACCAGAAGTAAGTGTTCCGGTTTTCGAACGTTGAATGTTTGGTGCGGCTGTCGGCTATTGTTTCTGGGGCACCTGCACCAATCAGAAGCTGCGCCTTGGTTTCCAAACATTTCGGAAGTCGAACGGATTTTAAGTTTGGCGCTTTTGTTTTTGCTATTTATTTTGCGTTTTTGTTTTTGAGGCTTTTCCAGTTAATTTGTTTTTGTGACTGTGTGGAACCCAGTTCCGCTACTGATTTATTGATTGTGCAACTGCAGAAATGGATAAAAGCCCCTCATGCAAACAATGACACATCAGTGCAGGTAAGAAAAAAATAATAATTATAATTTTTATCATCTACAATACAGTTTTATTTATTTTATAGTACAGTACATTATTGCTTTCATTTTGCGGATCAATGGTATTGTTAGATAGTAAAACTCATTTTAAATTGCTGTTTTAGGGGTTGTGTTTTTAAAAGTCTGGAACGGATTAATCCATTTTGCATTAATTTCTATCTATGGGAAAGCGCGCCTTGGTTTTGGAACGCTTTGGTTTTGGAACGAACTTCCGGAACGGATTAAGTTTGAGAACCAAGGTAACACTGCACAGCAGGTTGGGCAGGTTGCCCAGTGCTGCTCCATTGTAACTGGCTCTCCAAGGTTTTAGACTAAGAAAGCCTTTCGCTGGAACTGACAGTGCCTGGCACCTTCTGAACGTAAAGAAGAAAAGGACAGCCAAAATGATGAAGGGGGCGGCGAGGAAAAGTTGCAGCCCTTGGGACCATCCAGTTTACAGAAAAGGCAACCAAGAGGTGACAGGATGGGAAATGATGCAGGATGGGAAATTATGGAGGAAGTGGGCAGAGTATTTTCTCTCTCTAATAATTAGCAGGTGGCGCTGTGGGTTAAACCACAGAGCCTGGGCCTTGCCGATCAGAAGGTTGGCGGCTCGCATCCCTGCGACGGGGTGAGCTCCCGTTGCTCGGTCCCAGCTCCTGCCAACCTAGCAGTTCAAAAGCACGTCAAAGTGCAAGTAGATAAATACAGCGGGAAGGTAAACGGTGTTTCCGTGCGCTGCTCTGGTACGCCAGAAGCGGCTTTGTCATGCTGGCCACATGACCTGGAAGCTGTACGCCGGCTCCCTCGGCCAATAAAGCGAGATGAGCACTGCAACCCCAGAGTCGGTCATGACTGGACCTAATGGTCAGGGGTCCTTTTACCTAATAATTAGTACCCAGGAACATCCAATGATTTTGGAAGATTCAGTATAAACTATGGAACTCACTCATACAGGAAGCAGTGGCAGCCACCAACTCAGATGGTTTTGAAAGAGGACTGGACCAGATTCAAGGAGGAGAGGGCTATCGCTTGCCACTAGCCATGCTGGCTATGCTCTGCCTCTATGGTTGGAGGCAGTGATGCTTCTGCATCTTCTTCTTTTTTGGCGATCACTCGTAGTCAAGTAAGATTGTCTTCCATAAACACCTTTTCAGGTTTTTAAAGTGAGCCTTTGACCGCGGAGGCCAATTCTGGATCCACACTTCCTTCCACAGTGGGGACATAGGTTTCTGGGTGGGAGTTGATCATGGTAAGGGGTTTGCCAAGCAAACCTTCCTCTTAGCACATTTCTCCCTTGCGTCCTGAGTTCAAGTGTCTTCTTCCCTTGCGTCCTGAGTTCAAGTGTCTTGGTCATAATATTATGATAAAGGATTGGGGGAAAATGTGGAATGAGAATGTTAAATTTACTGCGTGTAGCCTATTAAGAGAAAATATAATGATGATGATTTATAGATGGTATCTTACACCAGTAAAATTGGCTAAGATTTATCACAATCAGGATAATAAATGTTGGAGATGTAAGAAAGAAGAAGGTTCCTTTTACCACATGTGGTGGACATGTCCACTAGTAAGTGACTTCTGGAATAAGATTTATAATGAACTTAAGAAAGTGTTGAAAAACACATTTGTTAAAAAACCAGAAGCATTCCTAGTGGGCATCATTGGAAATGAGATACCAAAGAAAAATGTGTCCTTTTTTATGTATGCAACGACGGCAGCAAGAATTTTAATTGCAATGAACTGGAAACTACCAACACTACCAACGATTGACGACTGGCAGATGAAGATGATGGAGTTTATGGAATTGGCTGAGATGACCGGGAGAATCCGCAGCCGGGGAGAGGAAGCGATGGAGGAAGAATGGAAAGATTTAAAGTTATATTTAACAAAATTTGCAAAAGTGATATATTAAGAATAGAATTAGGTGGTAAATAAACTGTGGAAAAGTTGAATATGTGAAATTGAGAATTGAAACTAGATTATACGAGGTGATTAAAATGAGTTAGAATTTACTAAAGCAGATATGTGATTAAGAACCACAGAGGAAGGGATCCCGAGGGGGTCCACATTTGCAATGTTAATATTCAAAGAATTTGTCATATGTTTTTCCCCCCTGTATTTTTCTTTTTTCAGTTTTGTATTTTTTATCTTTTTCTGTAATGTTTTTTTGTTGTTGTTGCTCCTTTTCTGTTCTTTTCTTTTCTTGTATTTTGTAAAAACCTAATAAAAATATTATATTAAAAAAAATCAAAGCCCATGACACCTTCAGTAAAGGCTGTTCTCCAATTGGAGCGCTCACAGGCCAGTGTTTCCCAGTTGTCGGCATTTATACTACATTTTTAAAGATTTGCCTTGAGAGAGTCTTTAAACTTCTTTTGACGACCACCAGCATTACACTTTCCATTTTTAAGTTCAGAATAGAGTAGTTGCTTCGGAAGATGGTAATCAGGCATCCGCACAACATAACCAGTCCAACTGCATACCAGTTGCTGGAAACTGCAGGAGGGAAGATGGCTCTGGCACTCGAATCCTACTTCCCAGGGGTGTCTGGTTGGCCACTGTGAGAACAGGTAGGTCCACTGGCCTGATCTGGCAGCAAGCTCTTCTTACATGTGCTCCTTACTCAACTACAGGCCCTCTCTGCCCCAAAGCGATGGTACAAATGTAGCAGAGATCTATTCACCCATCTAGCAAAGCTTGTCAGAACTAAAATGTCTTCAATTGTTTCCCGAGAGTGCAGATTGTGGGTGCCTGCGTCTCGACAGGGGTGCTATTCTAAAGAACCAGGAAGCTACCCTGAAAACCCTGCTCCAAATTATTGTGAAATGGACTTCTGTGATCTTTAGCAGATCTCCTGCAGATCTTGAAGCAGCTCTCCTGCAGACCACAGTGAATAAGGTGCATAGGAGATAAGCTAAAAGGTAAATGTAAAAGACCCCTGGGTGGTTAAGTCCAGTCTAAGGCGACTATGGGGTTGTTGCGCCCATCTCGCTTTCAGGCCGAGGGAGCCAGCGTTTGTCCACAGACAGCTTTCCGGGTCATGTGGCCAACATGACTAAACCACTTCTGGCGCAACAGTACACTGCGATGGAAACCAGAGTGCACAGAAACGCTGTTTACCTTCCCACCACAGCAGTACCTATTTATCTACTTGCTCTGGTGTGCTTTCGAACTGCTAGGTTGGGAGGAGCTGCGACAGAGCAACGGGAGCTCACCCCGTCACAGGGATTAGAACCACCAACCTTCTTATTGGCAAGCCCAAGAGGCTCAGTGGTTTAGCCCACAGCACCACCCGCGTCCCAGCATAGGAGATAAGGCAGCCTCAAAGTACGGTAACTTGGTCCTGCACTTTGTAGGGCCTCAAAAGTTAGTACCAAAATTCTGGTCTTGGCCTGGTACACATGGATATGCTGGCTCCTGGACATATGAACCAGCCTATTAATCCATTTCAGCGCAATTAAACAGCTCTTTGGTGAATAGAATTGGAATCTGACTCGTAATTGCTCTCGCTATACTTGCAACGAAGCCAACAAAAAAGTAATTCACCTGCCTGCCCGCCCCCACCCCCAGCAAAATTCCTGTTACAGTAACCGGGATATTTTGCCTGCTAGGTTTGGATCTAGTACCGCTACCTGCAAAGAGCAAAAGAGAGGCTTCACCGGCATAGGCATGCTGCTGCAATAAAGAGAGGGCAAGAAACAGGACAGGCAGAGAGAACTGTCACTAAGGAGAGGAATAAATTAAAATAGGAATTGCAACAGGAGAACATGGAGGGGTGGGGGACAAAACTTTCCAAACAAGTTATGTTGAGAACAGGCGAGAAAATGTTCCGCTTTAAGAACAGGAAGAGTCAGAACCTGGGTTTTGGGGGGGGGGCGGAGGGTGACAGGCAGATTTGCTGCTATGTCAGGCTTGGAAACAGATGGCTTTGATCATAAATTCATTGCAGAAACAAAACAAAAAAGAACCTGATGCAAAATTAATCATTAAGCGGGGGACTGAGCGCAGCCACATTCTCCTGGGGACTAGAGATTGCAGCAATATCCATCCGGTTCATTTCCCATCCCTCCAGTGCACTGAAGTGGGGATAAAGCACTCAAGGTTGGGTTCAAATCCCCGCTTGGCCATGAAGCTCACTGGGTGGCCTCGGGCAAGGCACTTTCATCTCAGTCTGCCCTATCCTACCAGGGCTGCCTTGAGGATGAAAGGGGGGTTAGGGGAACACCCACACAGGTCACCGTGTGCTCCTTGGAAGGCTCCCAAGACAAACACGAAATGTAATTTCAAGTGTTTCCTGAGTTTCTGTCGCCCAGACTCTGGCTTGCATCTCTTCCAGACACTGCTACCTCCCACACTGAGCAGGGCATGACCGTGTCAGCGCTCTCAAAAACAGCAGGGATTTCTTCGCAGAATGAAAGAGCAGGCCTGGTGGCTCAGAGCCAAAGGCACATCTAGTCCAGAAAAGGGGAGCAATTTGGAGATATAGGTAAAAGGAGGAAATAAACGCAGGTATGTCTAAAATAATGCACAGTGGAGAGAAAGTGGGTGGGGTTTTCCTCCTTTTCATTATGAGAACTCAGGGACATCCAGGCGGATGTTGGGAGATTCAAGACAGACCAATTTAAGTGCTTCTTCACACAGCACAGAGTTAAACTGTGGAATTTGCTCTCAACTTTCATACCCTCCAACATTTCTCCAATGAAAATAGGGACGTCCTATTCCATGATAGTTATAATATTTTTATTATTTATACCCCACCCACCTGACTGGGTTGCCCCAGCCACTCTAGGCAGCTTCCAACATATATAAAAACATTATAAAACATTAAACCTTTTTTTAAAAAAAACTTCCCTATACAGGGCTGCCTTCAGATGCCTTTTAAAGGATGTATAGTTTTCTCTCCTTGGCTCAGGGGGATCACATAACTCCATACCCTCCAATGAAAATAAAGACATCCTACCATACCCTCCAACATTTCTCTGATGAAAATAGGGACCTCAAACAGAAAAGCAGGACATTCTGGGATCAAATCAGAAACCGGGAAGGCTTCTGTAAATATGGGACTGTCCCTGGAAAATAGGTACCCTTGGAAGGTCTGAAATTTTGGATGGCTTTAAAAAAGCATTTAGACAAATTCACTGCTGCTAAACCTTCTCCTACGATTGATCCTACGATACTACTCGTGCTCGTCGCAAACACCTCCAATCCACTGTCCCAATGCCAGCATAAGCCGCCAATCGTCTGCCCAATTGCTGTAGCATCAGCCACTCAAGCCCAGCCCTTGCTCAGAGTTGTTGAATGGATGCTCTATGGCAGGCACGTCCAACAGGTAGATCGTGATCACTGGTAGATCACGGGCTCCCCTCAAAGAAGCTCAACAACTCAACTTCCGGTTTTGCCGCGGATCGTTTCACGGGCAGGAAAGAGGAGTTCCGTAACTCCCCTAACTTTTGCTGGCAAAGGGGGGGTTCCGCGTGGCTAGCGGACCCCAAGAAAGGTCGGGGAGGCGATCCCCGACCGAACGGTCGGTCGTGCCTGTGTGTTCTCTTGCTATCCCGCGCGTACGGCAGAGGAGAAGAAGAGACCGGGGCACTGCGATGCAGTAAGAACATCGCGGCCAGCAAAGAAGCCAAAACGCACCCGAACGATCACGCCGGTAAAATTCCTTTTATTTTAACCCCAGTGAACACCCCGGGCGTAAATTGACTTTGGAGAGAAGGGACATAAAAACGCCGAGAGCGTCCCACCCCGCGCGGTCAGAGACAGTGGAAAAAAAAAACTTAAAAAACGTAGCGGGGGAGAAGGGAAAGAACGAACTGAAATCTTTTGATTAAGTGACGTTACCGGGGGATAAATCAGTGTTTTATTTATGGGGGATTGCATATGGACTAAAATATAGGAACCTGCTGGACTTTGAACTGACTGGAACGCACACACACAAGTCTAGAGTCACGTAACAAAGTGGCGAAAAGGGAGGAGGGGATACATTCAAGGTATGAAAATGGCGACAGAGTTACAAACAGTATGACTAAGCAGACAAAGCGTCAGAGAATTGGGAAGTGACGTTGTGCTTGCCACTACGAACGCTTGATAGTTAAAGAGACGTTGTCCCTCAGACGCTGTCCCTCAGTTAAAGAGACGCAACACTAGTAAAGAGAGGCAACAAAGCGACAGTCAGCAGGCTCCATTATATCCACCAGATCTAGCGACCTCTCTCCACCAATAAGCAAGAACGACACCGTGTGGTGAAATAAAGCCATGCCACAGGAAAATAAGAAATTGGAGAAAGTGAAGAAATTAAATGCTGATGGTGCAACACAAAGAAGGATATCATTTTCAGACCAAGAAATGGAACTCAAAGAACTGATTCTGAGTCTAAAGAGTGACATAAGCGAAATAAAACATGACCTGGCAGAAATTAAGACTGAGATGAGTGAAAGAGTGAAAACCCTGGAGGATAAGGTGGAAAAGGTTGAAGAGAAATATGAAATCATTGCAAAGGACACCCAGGAAACCAAAAACCACCTGCAAAAATTAGAGGAGACCACAAACAAGTCGACAGAAATTATTCAAGAACTCCAATCTAAAAACCAAACCATAGAGAATACGCTAGAAAAAATCACCAAGGAAAAAAGAGGTGGCAAGAAGGAAATGGAAAATTTAAGGAAAGATGTCGACAATCAAAAGGCGGCATTTGAAGCCCAACAAGATGCCCTTGCCCTTATGCAAATGAAATTAAGAGAGAAAACTCTGAGATTTCGGAACATACCAGAGCTACCACATGAGAACATAGAACATAGAGTGATTACAGCCCTGGCTAATTGGCTACAAATAGAAGAATCCGATATAGAATCAAGAATTGAAGAGGCCTTCAGGATTAACTCTAGAAAAGCAAGAATGAACAATTGGCCAGGGGACTGTTTAGTGTCGTTCACGACGTTATGGCTCAGAAATAAAATTTTACGGACTAAAGGGAAAAGGAAACTAATGATGGATGGCGCTGAGATAGTGGTTATGAAGGAGATTCCACCACATCTGCTACAAAAAAGGAAAAAATATCAATTTTTGACTAAACACTTGCAAGCAAAAAAGATCTTCTTTAAATGGGAATACCCAGAGGGTCTTTCACTCTCCTACAAGGGAAGATGGAGAAAGTTTGAGACACCAGACACTGCTGACAGATTTTACAGGACTTACTCGCAGCAATTAGGGGGAGAAAGGAACAGAGAGACTAAAGAAAGACAAGAACTAAGAGAGGAAGAAACAGACGTTGAAGTGGAAGATGAAGAGGGGGAAGCAGAGATAAGTGACCTGGATGATGTTGATGAAGAGGGAGCGACTGGAAATTGAATACCTCTGACAAAGCTTTCCTCGGCTGACTTATTCTTTTTAGAATGGACACTTTTACAGGCTATAAACATTTCTTCTTTCCATTTTTTTTTCTTTATTTCTTCCATCTTTTTTTCTTTTTTTCTTTTCTCTTCTAAAAGCCTAACCTATCGTATTGAATAAACATGAGTCTTAAAGTAATTTCTTGGAATATTAATGGATTAAATAATAAAAAGAAGAGGAACAGGACAAGCCATATCTTGAAAAAAGAAAACTGGGATGTGATATGTCTCCAGGAGACTCACGTAAACAAAAAACATGAAAGGGTGCTAAAAAATGAGAAATTGGGATTAGAATTTGTAACTTCAGATATGAAAAAGAAAAGAGGAGTAGTTATCTATATAAAAAGCAAATGGAATCCAGAATTATTATGGATGGACAAAAAAGGTAGGATAGTAATAGTAAAAACCCAGATCGAGGGAGAAAACTGGATCTGGGCCGGGGTTTACGCCCCGAATGGCAGCAAAGTAACCTTTTTTAAAGAATTAGAGGACCAATTGATGAACTATCATGGTGACAAAATTATACTTTTAGGAGATCTGAATGGCATCAACAATCCGATCTTAGATAAATCAGGCCCTTCTCGGAAGAAAAAACAAAACAAATTTCCAAAAAATTTTGACGAATTGACGGAAAATTTAAGTTTGGTGGATGCCTGGAGGCATAAACATCCCTTTCAGAAAGGCTTTACCTATTTCTCACACAGGCACCAAGTAGCCTCCAGGATAGACGCTATTTGGATTCCCAGGGAGTTTACTTTGAGGTTGACAAAAGCAGATATAGGCCCACAAACGCTGTCGGACCACAATCCGGTAATGATAACGTTGGCTCCAGAGATAAAGGATAAAAGATGGAGGTTAAATGTTTTCTTGTTAAAAAACCCAAAAGTAATACAAGGGGCCTTAAAACAATTTAAAGATTACCTGGATACAAACAATGGGGGAGAGGTGGATCCCACTATAGTCTGGGATGCAGGGAAAGCGGTGATGCGAGGGTTCTTCATCCAACAAAATCTAAAGTTGAGGAGAATTAGAGAGGAAAGGAAGAGTAATTTGTTACAAGAAATTAGAAAGAAGGAGAAAAAATTAATTTCAAAGGGAAACGAATCCATAAAATATGAGTTAAAAGTTCTAAAATCGGAATATGAGAAATTAATTGATTACGAATTGGAACAAAATTTACAATTTTGGAAATACAAAAATTTTAAATGGGCAAATAAGCCAAGCAAATTATTAACATGGCAACTAAAGAAAAGACAAAAAGAGAAAATCATTAATAAGATTGTATTCGAAGATAGAACCCTTGAAAGGCCAAAAGAGATCTTAAAAGCATTCCAAAAACATTATGAATTAGTGTACCAGAAAGAAGGCACGAACATGCAGAGAATAGAAGATTATATTAAAAAACATAAATTGCCACCTATACCGTCAGACAAATTAAAAGCACTAAACAAAGAAATATCAGTAGAGGAAATAAAGGAAACCCTGAAAACGATGAAAAACGGAAAAGCCCCTGGTACTGATGGTCTTCCAACTGAATTCTACAAAACACTGGAAAAGATAATGTTGGTCCCCCTGAAGGAATTATTTAATACAATACTAGAAAAAGGTATTATTCCGCAATCCTGGGAAGAGGCACAAATCATATTAATTCCAAAATCGAAAGCAGAAGTGGTAACACCAAACGACTTTAGACCAATTTCACTTCTAAATAGTGATTATAAAATATTTGCAAAATTGCTAGCGAACAGATTGTCCACTATACTTGAAGACATAATACAGAAAGATCAAGTCGGTTTTGTGAAAGGTAGATTTGCAAAAGACAACATAAGAAATGTTATTAATATTATTGAATATTTAGAGAATAGAAGAGATAAACAAGCTGCAATCCTATCTGTGGATGCGGAAAAGGCCTTTGATAGGGTGGCCTGGGACTTCATGTTAAAACTGTTAGAAGATTTGAATTTGGGAGAGAGATTAGAAAAAGCAATAAAGGCCATCTATAAATCACAGAATGCTAGATTAATCATAAACGGAAGATTTACCAACAAAATTAACATTTTGAGGGGAACAAGACAAGGATGCCCCTTGTCCCCTATCCTTTTTATTATTACACTTGAAATATTATTAAACACAATAAGGAAAAAGGAGGAAATCAAAGGGATTGTGGTCGGTAATAAAAGACATAAAGTAAAGGCCTTTGCCGACGATATCATAATAACCTCAGAAGACCCAATTATAAGTATTCCCAGTGCCATCCAGACAATAGAAGAATATGGGGAATTGGCCGGCTTAAAAATAAATTATAACAAGACAAAAATATTAGTTAAAAACCTCTAGAAAAAAGAAGAAAAAGTATTACAAGAGAATACAAATCTCAAAATTAGTAAGAAAATGAGATATTTAGGAATAGAGATATCAACTAAATCAATTGATTTAATCCAGGACAATTATTTGGAAATTTGGAAACAAATTAGAAAGAAACTTGAAGTATGGAGGAAATTAAAATTATCATTTACGGGTAGGATATCAGCTATTAAGATGTGTGTGGTTCCCAAGATGAACTTTCTTTTCCAAAATCTCCCACTGTTGGGAACTGAGAAATGCTTTAAAGATTGGAAGAGAGACATAGCAGAATTTATATGGAACGGGAAAAACCCCCGGATAAAATATAAGATATTAATTGATCACAAGGAAAGAGGGGGATATGGTCTCCCAGATTTGGAAATATATCACGATTCAGCGGCACTAGTTTGGATTAAAGAATGGATAGAGTTAAGGAATTTTGATTAATTGGACCTAGAAGGTGATGGGCTAGGATTTGGCTGGCATCATTATATGATGAAAGATAGAGTAGACAAGAGAAATATTTTCATGTTTAATATAATTAGGAAATCACTATTCAAAGTTTGGATAAAATATAGGAGATTTTTTGAAGCAAAAACCCCCTGGTGGCTCTCCCCTGCTGAGTTATTGGCAGTGAGAAGGCGTAATATGGAGGGCATTTGGCCTACATATCGCGTACTCCTGGAAGAAAAAGAAGGAGTATTGAAACTAAAAGAATATACAGAAATCAAAAATTATCTAAATACGTGGCTAGATTACTTCCAAATTAATCAGAGATTTCAATTAGACAAAAATGTGGGATTTGAAAAAGATAAATCAAAATTGGAAGAAATTTTAATCGATAATGAAGGTAAATATATATCCAATTTGTATCAATTATTGTTAAAATGGGAAACGGAGGAGGAGCTAACAAAAAATTATATGATCAAATGGAGCCAGGATTTGGGTAAAATAATTAATTTACAGAAATGGGAACAATTATGGAAAAGAGATTCGAAATTTACTCCAAATTACGATTTGTTAGAGAATTTATTTAAAATGCAAAATCAATGGCATTTAACGCCGGCCAAACTAGCTAAAATGTATCCTAGTGCCAATAATATCTGCTGGAGATGTTGCAAAGAAATAGGCACATATATTCATGTTTGGTGGAATTGTGATCGTATCAAGGAATTTTGGGAATTAGTTTATAATGAGTTGAAAAAAATTCTGAAATATTCTTTTAAAAAACAACCAGAAATCTTCCTATTAGGAATGCTGGGAGAGGATATAAAACCTAAAGATAGATGTGTAGTGAGCTATGCGACTGCTTCAGCAAGACTACTAGTCGCAAGAGCATGGAAATCACAAGAAATCCCAAGAAAGGAGGAATGGTTAGAAAAATTAATTTTATATTATAACTTGGCAAGAAAACACGAAATATTGAAAGAAACAAATCTGGAGGACAACGTAGGGAAATGGGAGTCACTTACCGCTTATCTGAGCACTTATATAGATAAATCGTCTCTCCTCTCTGATGTAGCAGGACTCTAGAAATAAAAAGAGAGTAAATTAGCTATATGAATGTTATTGACATTGTAATAATCATAATTTTTTTTGTGAATTTAGTAGTTATAAAAATTAAGTACCGGTACTTACCGTGTAACAACGTGTGTGACCGGAAACAAGTATAGTATAGATAAGTCTAAGTTAGGTTGTGAAGGATCAGGGATAGGGGTGGGGGTAGGACTCAGGGTGGGGGTGGGGGATTTTTTGTATTTGATAATGTGCTGAATTGTTTTGTTATGTTTTTGTTTTTTTCATTGTTGTATTTGTTTAAATTATTAATAAAAACTCTTAATTAAAAAAAAAAAGAAGAAGAAGCTCAACAACTTTTGACTCCCCTAAAAAGCTCAACAACTTTGACCTGAACCCCTAAAAATGGGCTTTCCTCCCTAAAAAAAAGCTCAACAACCTGAACCCCCCAAAATGGGGTAGATCACTGCCTGTTTTTAACTCTGTGAGTAGATCGCAGTCTCTTGGGAGTTGGCCCCCCCTGCATGGCTCCCGGAAGCAACATGTAACACATTCCCCCCAATGCACTACCTGTATATAAGACGAGCCCAAAATTTCAACATATTTTAATTTAGAATAACCTGGTCTTATACATGGAAAAATACGGTTATTCTTTTGCTTGGATGGAGAATCATGAGGGATGCAAGTGTAGAAACTAGCCTGCTGTAGAAAGGTAATATTAGCATCCATTGCTCCACCCACTTTTGATTCTGACTCCACCCACCAATAGCACTTGTGTCCATCCACACACACACACCCCCAAAAAAGTTGCCTGGCCTGGAATGTGTCAAAGAAGATTCCCCCACCTGTTTTCTGTTCTAAGCACCTCAGGGCAGGCGCCTGTTCTCCTGGACTTTCAAAAAACACTGCATATCTGATGGCACAAATGAGCATTAATCGTTGCCGTGCACTCGGTCATTGGCGAGCAGTAGGCCACCCAAATGCAGCAGAGCGCGTTTTCCCACCTGGAGTCTGGAAAGCCACAACAGTCTCAGATGTAAGCAATACACGTTTAATTCTGACAAGACACTTCCGACAAGCCCCACCTTTCCATGGCTCGCCGGCCACCACAATTCTGCGGCAAGGGGAAGGGAAACGGGCACAGATACAGAACATTATGATAAGGTAAAGGTAAAGGTAAAAAAGTGATATTCCCCCCCCCTAATTTTTGCAAATTAAAATGTTTTAAAAAGCTGGATTTTATATTTTTAAAATTGGGTTTCCCTAAATAAATTTAAGTTTTAATGCTATGACAACTTTCTTTCTTTTGAAAACAAAAACAAAAACCAACCTGGTTCAAAATGAAACTGGATTTGACGCAAACATATCATCTTATGACCCTCTTACATACTGACAGGAGGCCACTTTTAATCGTAAAGACCACAACTGCAGCAAAAAGATATTTGGCCAACTGCTGAACCACTTCTTCACAGTAGCCTGCTGGGTGGAGTTTGGGGAAAACTCGGGGGCCCCAGTGGTCAAAAACTTAGAGGCTCCCCACCTGTACAGTATTGTATGGTTCTGTTTGGGAATACAGGCAGCCCACCCTCCTTTACAAGTGTTCCATAGGTGGTGCAACCATGTATACTCACATCGCACCAAACTTGGAAGTGACCCGGAAACGTCATAAAAGACCTCACTATGTATCAAGCTTTGGAGAAAACGGGAGTCTGGCCAGTGAGCTGCTCCAGCACTTTGGCTGCCCGGGTGAGCCTGTCTCCACTTTCCCCAACACAGATGTTCAGGCAGTTTGCGGATACGCAACTCCTGCATGAGGTTCTCCTTCTCACCCTTGTCTTGTTGCACCATCTTGGAGGCGTGGATTGCAGGAGAAATGAGAAGATAGCTGTTCACTGCACTGTATGCAGGGCCAAAGCTGAGGAGATCTTGGAGAAAGGGTTGAAGGTGCGAGAATACGAGCTGAGGAAGAATAACTTCTCTGACACCGGCAACTTTGGCTTTGGAATCCAGGAGCACATTGATCTGGGGATTAAATATGATCCTAGTATTGGTATCTACGGCTTGGACTTCTATGTGGTTTTGGGCAGGCCAGGCTTCAGCATTGCTGACAAGAAGCACCCAACTGGTAGCATTGGGGCCAAGCACCGAATCAGCAAGGAGGAAGCCATGTGTTGGTTCCAGCAGAAGTATGACGGCATCATCCTTCCTGGTAAATGAAAACTTTCCAGTATAAAAAAAGCCAATAAATTTTTCCACCATTTTTAAAAAAAGGGGGGGGGAAGACCTCACTAAAAGTGTGGGCCAAATTGTAGTTTTTGCAGACTTTTCCCAATTGCACGTGATTTCATGGAAGCGTGCAATGACCCGGAACTCAAACCCCGCGAAAATCAGGCATTGCCTGTACAGAAGAAACATGCCCCATCTCAGGTTGTTTAGAGAGGTTTCTCTACACTGTCAAGTCAATATGTTTTTGCGATCGGAGCAAATTGGTATGCTTAGGAAAATAAATGAGAACATAATTTAGGGTTTTTTTAAATGTGGTTTTTTTTTAAAAAAAAGTAAAGTTCTCTTGGCTTAAAATATCAACACCTGCCTCTTGTTCCTGACCTGCTCCAAACGCTGGCTGAGCAGAGAACTGTCAGCAGCAACACTGCCCTTGAGCCCTGACAAGGCAGGACGATTTGCTCCAGGGAAGGAGGGCAGAGCACCACAGCTCCCCACCTATTCTGGCCCCCGGTGCGATCTGGGTACTTGTTCGCTCTAGTAAGAAGTTACTTGTACGCACAAACAAACTTTCAAACGTCTCAAAAGAGGCGTTTTTACTGCATTGTCACGGGGAACGGACAGTTGAGTAGCAGGGAGCCCAGAGTCCCCTTGCGCATGAGGAATCTGCTGCATGCCCCTTTGCCTCCATGCTAGCGATTCTGCTAGGACGCAATGCAAAACATATTTGCGTTGGCCACACACCACACTTCAGCAGAATGTTAACAACCCCATCGCCTTTTTCGAGGGCTTAAAATGACATAATGGTTTCACAAAATCTTGGGACAACTTGACCAGTAAGGCTGCTTTTCGATACCCTTTCTTTCAAAAGCATTAAATTGCTTTATTTGAAGAAGATTGCCAGGGGTGTGGTGGGTGTGGCCAGGAGAGAAAAAGAGACAAGAAGCGTCAGGAAACAGATTTTTTTAAATTTTATTCTACACTTCATGTTTATTTAAGAAAAGCATTACCTTGAACAGGAAACATTTGGAATATGGATGCTAAGATGTTTTATTTATTTATTTTTAATTTTTTAGGAAAACCCCTTGAATGTGGATCAAGACCTGTCCAGGATGTAAGCATGACCAAATGTGTCAATTTCAATTTCTCGCGTTTTTTCTGATATTACAGTAACTTTGGTCTGCCCCATTTTCTCACCAGGATGCAATTTTTATAAATCCTGCACAAAAATGTGATTGTACTTTTGTGCACGCTTCTCTTCATGTAATCATTTCTCCCCCCAATTTGCAAATAATTCCCCCTATCGCAATGCATTTTTGTCAAGTGTCATTTTTTTCAAATATAGACATCGCCGTGTCCGCTTTCCACCATAAATGCATTTCTGAACATTTTTCGGCTGTGGAGAACTGCATCAGAAAATTCAGCGAGCGCAAATCTTGAAGGATGGCCGTGTTCTAGTTCGCAAGTTTGTTCTGGAAATATGACAACCTTTAAAGTGGACCAATTTCCTCCACCGCCTCCCTTTGCCTGTCAGGATGTTGGGATTCTGGACAGCAAGGAGTTAAAAAAACCCTCTCAGGCGTTCTTATTTCTCTGGGTGCTAGCCCACAGCTGTGCGCTGATTGCTAATTGCCGTGTAGTCATAAATCATGCTCTAAAGAGAATGCTCTCTCTCTCTGTCTGTGTGAAGTTTGAGTCGGAGCATGAGAGCAGAAAGTTAGGTGAGAGGAGTGTTAAGAGATAAGAGTGCTGCTAAAATGCAGCTTAGTTCAGTTGGTTTAGATGTATTATGTTAAGCTTCAGTAAATAAAGTTTAAGTTAGTCTTTGAAGCTACAGTGTGCTTGTTTTCTTGAAGACACCGGCAAACTGCTATCTGGTTCCAGTTGCGCAGTAACTCTGCTAGATACAAGAAGAGGATTTTAAACTGGCACAGCGGGAACGTGGCTGGGCACCATTGCAACTTGGCAGCGTGGGTCCACAAGTGTTTTATGACCCACTAATGAACTTTATAGCACCACGGTCATAAAAACATCAACAGGTTATGGTTGTTTATGCCAGCACACGGAAAGATAGCAACGCTTTGATGGCAGCGCGTCCTGAGGTGATGGATTGCCAGGACAGGAGGTCGGAGTGTCTTCAAGAGCCGGTAGCTTAGAGAAGCCCAGCTGGAGGCCTGCCTGTGCATGCTGTTAAGGCACAGGGCAGTAGAAACTCGCTGGTGAAAGCAAGCCATTTTCCGGAGCTGGGAGCTGAGTGCTGAGAGCTGGAAGCTGGAGAGAACAGTGCAGCGGCAGTAGTGTGAGTATCACCAGCCCCAGGGGGAAAGATGGCTGAGGCTCAGGAAACTTTCGTGGTGCCATTCCCAAGACTGATGGGGAGTAATTGGGTGGACTGGTCTAAGAAGATGGAGGTTTTTTTAGTGGCTAAAGGGCTTTGGGCACGTACACAAGGTCCACCCGCACAAGCACCTCCAGCTACTGCGGCTGCAGAGCTGAGGCAGGACCAGAGAACTGTCGCTTATTTAACCATGGGAATTGATGAATCCCAGATGGTGCACATAGACCAGGCCACGAACGCCCACGAGATCTGGGAGGCTCTGCAACGCGTATATCAGCGTGATACAGCAGGGGCCAGGATTCACGTTACCCGGCAGCTGTTTGATTTGCGTTTGGAGCCAGGGGGCTGCGTAAAGCAGCATATATCCCAGATGCTGGCATTGTTTAATAAACTGAGGCAACTACAGATACCCTTCACAGAGCAGCAGAAAGTCTACATTTTGTTGAGTTCTTTAGACCCCAGCTATGAGACACTTTCTCTCACGTTGGAAGCCATGCCTCAAGATCAGCTTGATCTAAATTATGTGACAGGCAGATTGGAGGATCATCAGAACAAAAGGCTAAGAGAGAAAGAGAAAGCTGCGAAGGGAGGTTGCCCAGCACCCAGGCGTGGGGGTGCAGAAGTAGCTGAGAACTTTGTGCATGCGTTTGAAGCTAAGAGGTGCTATGTGTGTAACTCTGAGCAACACCTGCAGAGAAATTGCCCCAAGGCAAATCTCCATGGTAACCGGGAGATAAGGAGAAGAGCACGTCCTGGAAGAGGCCAGATGCGTCGGGGCAGAGGCAGCGGTGCTGGAACACATCAAACACATCAAAGGACAGCTGCATATGCTTTTGTTGGACAGGCCAAAACCAACTGTAAACAACGCTGGATAATTGACAGTGGAGCGAGTAGTCACCTAGCCCCACCTAGTGACCAGATGAAAAATTGCAGGAAAATTCCAGCTGGGACTACAGTCACCTTAGCTGATGCTACAAAGAGAGACATTACAAAAGTTGCTGTTATGTTTATGCCCTGTTTAAAATCTGATATTGATGTATATGTACTGGATGGCATGGAATGTGGGTTATTGTCTGTTTATGCTTTAGACCAGGCTGGTTTTCAGGTGCAGTTTGGGAACCAGGTCTGTACCATCTCCAAGGATGGTGAGCAGTTAGTCCAGGTACAAGGCCGTAAGGGTCTGTACGTGCTGGAAACAGACAGTGGCGCCTCAAAGGGGGCGCAAGTTGCTGAGGTGGGCGGTGCTAAGTCTAAAAAAGCAGAAGCCAGGTGCGCTAACATTCCCGCACATGACAAATGCCTTCATTTATGGCACCGACGTTTTTCACATGCAAACTGGCGGTATGTGCGCAAGCAGGTGGATTGCGCCATTGGCTGCAATATGAAGGACTGCTCTAAGTTCCTGGAGTGTAGAGCTTGCATGAAATCTAAAGTCCATACGGCCAGTTTTCCAAAATCTGATAGAGTGGCGAAGCAAGCATTTGAGCTTGTTCACGCAGATCTTTGTGGGCCGATGCCGGTGGCTAGTATGGGGAATTCCCATTACATTTTGTGTCTAACGGACGATTTCTCTAGAATGTCTTGGGTTTTTACGCTTAAAGACAAAAGTCAGGCAGCCAATGAAATAAGAGAGTGGGTAATTGCAATTGAGCTGGAATTTGACACCCGAGTCAAATCGTTTCAGACAGACAGAGGTGCGGAGTTCTTGGCCTCTAGTTTGCAGGGGTTTTTCCGGGCAAAAGGAATCAAGCATAGGATGACAGCTCCTTACTCTCCCCAGCAGAATGGAGTTTCAGAGCGGAAAAACAGGGTGCTTCAGGAAGCAATGGAAGCTCTACTGTTTGACTCAGGGCTACCAAGGTGCTATTGGGCGGAAGCTGTAAAGGCCGCAGCATTCACGTTGAACCGGACGTTCAACTCAGTGGTAGGAAACACGCCGTATTTTATGCTTCACGGCAGAAAGCCTAAAGTACATTATTTCAGAACATTTGGCGCAGAAGCATGGGTATTGATCCCCAGGCCGTTGCGCAGGAAGGGTGGCCCAAGATCACGAAAAATGATTTTTTGCGGATACGAGCCAGGATCCAAGGCCTGGAGGTTTATTAACCCAGGGGGTGATCGGTCCAAGGTGACAATCAGCCGAAATGCTGAATTTTGCGAACAGAGTGGCTGGACCAGAATCCATGCGAACCCTGAGGTACTCAGAAGCTGGATCAGTGGTTTAGATTCAGCAGAGAAAAACGCTGATGGAGCTGGTGGCAGTGAACCTGCTGAGGATGTGGTTCAGAGTGTCAAGTCAGAGGGGGCAAGCCTAGACAGGGAGGTGAAGCCAGACCGCAGGAGTCCGTTCTCTTCGCCGCAGGCAAGGCCTGGCAGGCAGAAGCGCAACAGGTCTCCCTTGTCACCATCAGCCAGAGCCAGTCCAGGGGGACGTGGCAAGAGAAGCAGGTCACGTGGTGGTTCACCTGGTATGTCAGACTCACAGGCAGAGTCCGGTACAGGTGCGTCTGGGTCAGAGGAGGAGTTGGTTGAGGTGCCAAGACGATCTAAGCGCACCACCAAAGGAAAACCTCCTGATCGTTTTTCAATGGCCAATATATACGCAGGGTTTGCACAGTGTGAACCAGAAAGCTTCGCAGAGGTGCAGAAATTGCCTCAGGCAGAGTTCTGCAAGTGGCAACAAGCCATGGAAAAGGAGATTGGTTCCATGGAATCTCTGGGGATTTACACACTCACAGCCCTGCCGGCTGGCCAGCAGGCAGTGGGCTGTCGCTGGGTGTACAGGTTAAAACCTACCCCAGGTGGAGAGCCACAATATAAGGCAAGATTGGTGGCCAGAGGCTTCAGCCAGCGACCTGGGGTCCATTATTCTCAGGTGTATGCGCCCACAGCTAGAAGTGAGACAATGAGGTTGCTCCTAACAGTTGCAGCGCAGAGAGGTTCAGAGGTCGCACATTTTGACATTGATGTGGCATATTTGAACTCCCCACTGCAAGAGGAGATTTATATGCAACCTCCGCCTGGATTCGAGGGCGATAGGCCGGGACTGGTATGGAGACTGCACCGTTCCATTTATGGCTTGAAACAATCGGCCAGAAATTGGAACCAATGTCTCCATGAAGCTCTGAACAAGCTAGGGTTTCAAAAGAGTCTGGCAGACAGCTGCCTGTACCTGAAAGGGTCAGGCCCGCAGCAGGAACTAACTCTTGTGTTCGTTGATGACATTATTCTTGTTGCCCAGACAGACAAACAGGTGCAGAAGTTTGCTAGGCAGCTGAAGCAGCACTTCAGACTCAAAGAACTAGGTCCTGTGAGTATGTACCTAGGAGTTCAGATCCAAAGAGAACATGATGGCAGTTTTTTACTAAGCCAAAAGGCAAAAATAGAGCAATTACTGCAAAAGTTCAAAATGACAGATTGTAAGGGTGTGAGAACACCAATGGAAGTGTGTTTTCTCAAAGACATCCAGTTAGAGAAAAAACCAGAATTTGAGAACCAGGAGGTGTTCCAATCTGCTTTGGGAAGTCTGCTTTATCTGTCCCAATGGAGTAGACCCGACATAGCATTTGCGGTCAATCTCCTGAGCCGAGAGGCTTCAAAACCCTCTACTGTGGCCTGGAATGGTATAAAAAGGGTCCTTAGGTATTTACAACAGACCAAGGAGTTCAGCCTAAAATTATCTGCTCAGGGTGATACACAGCTTCAGTGCTGGGCTGACGCGGATTGGGCCAATACCTCTGACAGGAAGTCAATCTCCGGAATGGTGGTAACGTTCGGAGGTTCAGTGGTTGGCTGGCGTTCAAAGCGTCAAAGCCTCATTGCTTTGTCATCAACTGAGGCAGAATTCAGCGCTCTTTCGGGTGTGTGCAGAGAACTGGAATTCTACACATGTCTGGTCAGGGAGATATGTGAGAATTGTTTCCTGCCTGTAACAGTATGGGAAGACAATCAAGCATGCCTAAAATTGGCAGATTCAGGCCAATTTAAAGCACAAACAAAACACTTGGATATACGCTTCAAAAATGTATGTGAAAGTGTAAGAGCAAATGTAATCAGGCTCAGATATTGTTCTAGTCAGGAAAACCTTGCTGACGGGTTTACCAAGCCATTGACTTTTGAAAAGCACAATAAGTTCTGTGAAATGTTGAACATGGGATAGAGTGGATGTTGAAATCGCACCCAGGACATTGCGAACGAGAGGGGGTGTTGGGATTCTGGACAGCAAGGAGTTAAAAAAACCCTCTCAGGCGTTCTTATTTCTCTGGGTGCTAGCCCACAGCTGTGCGCTGATTGCTAATTGCCGTGTAGTCATAAATCATGCTCTAAAGAGAATGCTCTCTCTCTCTGTCTGTGTGAAGTTTGAGTCGGAGCATGAGAGCAGAAAGTTAGGTGAGAGGAGTGTTAAGAGATAAGAGTGCTGCTAAAATGCAGCTTAGTTCAGTTGGTTTAGATGTATTATGTTAAGCTTCAGTAAATAAAGTTTAAGTTAGTCTTTGAAGCTACAGTGTGCTTGTTTTCTTGAAGACACCGGCAAACTGCTATCTGGTTCCAGTTGCGCAGTAACTCTGCTAGATACAAGAAGAGGATTTTAAACTGGCACAGCGGGAACGTGGCTGGGCACCATTGCAACTTGGCAGCGTGGGTCCACAAGTGTTTTATGACCCACTAATGAACTTTATAGCACCACGGTCATAAAAACATCAACAACCCCCACCAAAAAAAAAGCAGGAAACACACCAACATTGGGCTGAAACATACTTGGTTCAGCTCCCATTTGCTGTAACATGTTCTGGAGGCTAAGTTCCTAAGTTCTGGCCTGGGACTAGAACTCCAAACCACCCGTGTTCTCCATAGCATCTCCACTGTTGCTCAAAGAGCTAACTTTTGTTGAGGCCTGTTGGACGCAAGGGAGAGATCCAGAATTTCTGGGCTAAGAAAATGAAAAGTCACAGGGCGGGTGAGAAGGTTAGGCTTATACAGCCACAGGCATCCTGGCAAGTAGCTGCTTTATCTGCATTAGCCTCAAGACTTCCAAAGCTGCCACTACCATTTCTCGATATGACTGCAGGCGCCTTAACGCCACTGTTGTCATGATCTTCGAGCAAAAGCTTATGAACCGGGGACCTCGACACTCTGGTCTGATGCTGGAGATGTCACCCAGTCTCTTGTCCACCTGTCTCAGTGCTGTGGGGGCACTGACTGGCAGTGGGTCTGCAGGGTTTAAGAGGGGGCATTCCCAGTCCTACCCGGAGATGCCTGGAACTCAACCAAGAACCTTCTGCCTGCCAAGGAGGTGCTCTGCCACTTAGTTAGCACTGCAAAGAAGAAGGGTTAGGAAAACAAAGGGCAGCCCACTTAGCCGAGCGAGTTGCCATTTTTAAAGAGAGCCGGTAATGAAGACTTCAACCTGAGTATGGCTTAGTGAGTAATCAAAAATTCACTTTGCAAAGAAGACTGTAAACAGAGCAGGTTATTAGCACAGAGTGCATCTTTAGTTAGAAGAATTTAGTTGATTAAAATTAACAATCATACAGTTTTTTCCTTTAAAAGTTTCCCAAAGTTATTACAAGAAAGAAGTGGTCTTTCATGATCTTCTGTCTATAAAAGGCTTCGGAGTCTTTCTATTCATCATGAGGGAGACATAATCGTAAAACAGGGAGGGGGAAAGGCAACTGTAGTGTTTTCCTTATAAATGACACCTTGCGTTCATATGCCACTCAAAGTTTATGCCACAGGAGCGCTTCTGTTTTCATTTCAAACTCTTCGTCCAAAAGCAAAAGGTTTATCAGCATTCCCTTTTAAATTCTCCTTATGGAAACCAAGAGCTAATATATATATATATATGTATGTATGTATAAAATATATAAATAAGAGGGCATTAAATCATAAAGTTACTGTAACTTAATTTTTTAGCTAGACCTGATAAAGTCTATCGAAGCTACAGACTGTTAAATAAGAACCACATTATAAAAATTAGCAAGACAGAAACCGAGCGCCAATCTTGCAAACTCAAAACCAAAATGGTACTAGTCTTTCTTTTTTTAAAAAAAAAAGTGCAAAAAAGTATACAAGGATAACTACGTATTAGCAGAGTTCGTCCCAAATTAGTTCCCAAACTTGCCCCAATGAAGTTGAATTCAATGTTGCCTCCTCCCTCACCCCCTCTCTTCATTTTTAACCTGCATTGCAAGTCAATTTTTAAAAGAAAGGATAACTACGCACATTAATGTCCAAATGAACTCACTATCGGACAAGCACAGAGCGAAACACCCCCTTAACACAAGCGCAGCATGCCAGCCACTCAGACAGAAGTCCTTGACGAGTCCTTGAAAGGGTACAAACTCAACACTGCATAAAAAAACAGCACACCTGTAGGATTTCACAACCAAATGAGAGCTTGCTTCTGTCCCGCTTTCAACAAGCTTGCCTTTTCCGCCAGCTCCAACCCGACCCCACCCAACCCCAGACCACGGGTACAGTTTGTGCTACCATGTTTTAGTGTACAAGCAGAGGAGAGGAATATAATTCCTGGACACCCCACATCCCTCTCTCTTCTCCTAAGATGTATAAGGACTATGGGTGAACCAACAGTCTAGAACAGTATATAGTTATGTGCAAATATGTCCACTAGCGCCCTTGAGTCTCCAATCTATTCTTTACGAGGATGGGGCTTTGGCAGACGCAGGTTGCAGCTGCTTCACAGTCCGGCACATGGTCTACGAAGAGGGCTATTAAAAATGGCAGGTACTTCTTATAATATTGAAGTGATTAACAAAAAGGGGGGGAGCGGGAAGAAGAAAATCTAATTTCCATGGTGCAAATGTGAACCTTTTATGCAATGCTCCCACAAGCTGAAAGTAGGAAGTACCAACTGCAGGAGAAGGCTAGGTTGAGATTAAACAGTGAGTAGGGAGAGAAATCTGCAACGAACGCAACTGTAAACCACAAGCCTAGTTCCCCACCCCCGCACTCCCCAAAGTCTCTTGTACACACACAGTTCAGCCCAAACCGGCCTCAGAAAATTCCACTCAGTTCTGCAAAACCTCTTGCCAAGTTAGGTTCCACCACCTTGGCCTTTATAGGAGGAAAGGATTGGTAGCGTTAGCAGGCTGGGAGGCCGAGGGCGGGAGCCCGGTACTGTGAAGAGGCTGAGCCACTGCGCCCACAAGCCCCACGTTCATCCCCTGGCCCATTCTGGTAAGAGATGCCACGGTGCCCATGACTGGCATGGGTGCCATTGCCACCGGTGCCACGGAAGGCAGAGGTATAGGCTCCATGCCCGCTGCTGGCACACTGCTGAAGGACGGGCTGCTTCCCATGATGGGGCTCGACCGCAGCTGATTGAGAGTGAGGGGCTGAGGCTGATTCACTTGGAAGGGGTTGATCAGAGATGGAGCTGGAGCGGCGGCAGCAGGGGCAGCAGCGGCGGCGGCGGCCGTTCCTAGGGGAAAGAGAGGCAGGTGAGCCTGTTAAGGATATCTGATTTGAAAGGGAGTCATCCACGCAAATACAAGACAGATTCCACACCATTCCAAGCTTCCCCCGAAAGATGATACATTGCCCAGGCTCCCCCCAAACCCTCTGCTCTGGGGTGACATCTCTTTAGAGGGCAACAGGGTTACACATCTGAGCAATGAACATTGCCAGAAAAACTGTCTGGAAAGAAAATGCTATTGCCCCACTGCCAATAGCTTCCTAGCACATCCAAGACACGATTCTGCACAGTTTGCCAAGGTGTTGTGACGTCTCCCTTTCCAACTGTGCTCACCTCCCTTTGTAAGGTTTGAGAACCTGAGAGTTATCCCAAACATTTGTCTAAGTTAACAAATGCAACACATTCCCATAAACCCCACTCTTTCATTTCTTGTTTGTTTGTTTCATGCCACCCTTCCATTCCAATCCCAGGGCAGTTTAAAACCTTACATAGAAGGCTATCAATACGCAAAATTTGAAACCAATAAAAGCGCATTTAAAGAAAAGAGGCCCCTGACCGTTAGGTCCAGTCGTGGATGACTCTGGGGTTGCGGAGCTCATCTCGCTTTACTGGCCGAGGGAGCCAGCGTACAGCTTCCGGTTCATGTGGCCAGCATGACTAAGCCGCTTCTAGCAAACCAGAGCAGCGCACAGAAACGCCACTTACCTTCCCGCCGAAGCGGTACCTATTTATCTACTTGCACTTCGTGCTTTCGAACTGCAAGGTTGGCAGGAGCAGGGACTGAGCAACGGGAGCTCACCCCGTCGCAGGGATTTGAAACGTCAACCTTCTGATCAGCAAGCCTAGGCTCAGTGGTTTAACATGCAATTTAGAATACAACCATAAACTCCATTAGTTCTCTAAACCCAGGTATCATTAACTCCCTGCCCCCTGCAAGGCCTGGGTGAATAACCATGTTTTCATGAGGCACTAAAAGGTAAGCAAGATTGGCACCTGCCTTACTTTGGGGGGAGATGGCTCCACAAACTGAGCATGACAGAGAAGGTTGCCCCCCCCCCCCAGTTGCCAGCAGATGCATTTCTGAAGGCTTCTGAGGTCTTCCTCCCAAGGTATCAGGAGCTGGTGTGCTTTATATGGGAAAAGGCATCCAGGTCCCCAAATTGTTCAGGGCTTTATAAGTCAACACAACACAGTCTTAAACTCGGCTCAGTAACAAATTCCTGCCAGTGCTGTTCTTTGAAGGGAATTCTGTACCAGCCTTTGCCAACCTGGCACCCTCCAGTTGTTTTGGAGTACAGCTGCCATCAGCCCCACTGGTGAAGACTGCTGTATACTGATTTCTTCTCTCCGCTTTTGCAGATGGACAGCCCTGACAAGCAGTCAACTTCCAAAAACAGCACAGGCACTCCATAGACAGAATGAAGAGGGTTACTTTCAGGGAGTGCCTCGGAGCTTATGTGTGCCTTGTCAGATATATTAGCGTTTTGTTTTCAACAAGAGGCAGCCTTGGAAACTCCCCCTAAGTTTCAAAAGCAGCTCAACATGAAGAATGAAAACAGAAGCCTGGAGCGATCGTAGATGCACAGAACCTGCTGCACAGATTCTTTGGACCTGGCCCATATTTAACATATGTCATGAACATGTAACTTAAGCAAGCCATATCAAGGGAGGGAGGGGGAATCTGGAAAATGGCAAAGAAGAGCTTTCCCAGGATATGACATTTGGGCCGACTGCCAAGCTACGAATTCCTTGTACACAGTTTGGTTTTTTTGACGGACCTTCGTGACCCTGGTAATAGCTTCTTCGTGAGCGCCGATAACAAGAGGGGCAGGGCATTAGCTGCTAAAATTTGGCTGTCTTCCTCTGAGGGTGTTCTCAAACTACTAAGAACTAAAATAGCCAGAGCAAGTCACTGAAGCTCAAAAAAAGGTTGCTTGACTGTGTTTTGTAGTTGCTTAGTTCCAATTGTATCTCCACATGCACCCCTTGGCCTTAGGCGCTACAGCACTCCCCTTACAAAACCCTTTCATCCCCAGGGCACAGGTGCAACAGATTTGGCCCACTTTGGCCCCAAATCATGAACTTGCTCTCAAAATGCATGAAGGCAAAGCCACTCATCGAACTTGATAAGCCGCCGCTTTAAAGGTGGAAGAAAAATACAGACTGCTCCAACCTGCAGAACTGTCCTGCTACTGAGAATGGGAAGGGAAACAGCCTGGTGGGGGAACTTACCATGTATGCTACCTTGAGCCCCTTAGAAAAACGGCAAGATACAGCATAAAACATACATATATGTATGCACTCAGTGATTAGATTGTTACATACAGGATAACTCTACCAGTGGCAATTTAAGCTAAGGTACAAGTTCAGTTTCAGTGAGGATATACTTCTAGGTGGGCATGAGAAAACTGGGCCTCAACTTCTGTTCACCATGCGGAAAATGCCAACAACATTAGCAGCCTACCTTGCAGGGCCACTGTGAAGACACACAGGAGCAGCACGTGTAAACTATCAAGGCTTGGGATTACTCACAAGGGATGGACACCTCCCTGCTTCTGAACTGCATTTAGTAGGTGGGGTGTTGAGCTGGGCGAACCCTCAAGTCTGACCAAGCATGCCAACTTCTGTTTTTAATGACTGTTGCTGCACCCCCCCCCCCATTTGAACAGCAAATTTGCTCTCAAGACCAAGATGTACCTGGAGCCAAGAAGGGGTTCAGTGAAGGGGCTGGCTTGGGAGGCTTCGATACCAAGGAATCCAGGTTCACCAGAGCAGCGTTGGGGCCCAAGAAAGACTCAGGAGTTTTCCGAGCCGTGCTTTGTTTACTCGAGGCTGAGTTGGCAGGCTGAGAGTCAAAGAGGTCAGGGCTGGTCGTGCCACTGTTCTGGGCTGACAAAGTGGAACCTGAATTGCCAGAAAAGAAAATATGATTTTTGGGGGGAAAGGGGGGGGATTTGTTTCCTTCATGTCAGAATACATGCTTCTGTATTTGTAAAGTATTTTGTTTGTCCCTGTTTTTACTGCCATGCTAAAGGACTGCAGTCCTAAGCCAATGTGCTTAGAACTCAATGGGGTTGCTTTTAAGGCTTAATGCATTTAAGGCTGAGACATACACCTAACATGGGGAATGGGGACGTTATAGCTTTCTACCACTAGAGAGCCTCAAATCATGGTGTGTATGTGCTTGCTTTTACTTCCCCCAAAATCACTTCATTTAATGGGGCCATTAAAAGGTGTTGCATCTAAAGCAGGTCAGGCACGAGTCCTTCCCATTCTGGAGGAATAAGGACTCTAGAATCGCAATTACAGGGTAAGATAATAGAAAGTTTCTACAAACTGACCTTAGTATCCTTCTTTAGAGTGCTGTTGGATACAGACACGGATTAATTGTCTCTATGGAGAAGACATTCAGAAGCATGAGATTTTTTTTGACTCTCCTCTATTCTATTGCCATTACAAAACTGTGCATTCAGCCATGCCCCGTGATCAAAGGGCTTGACTATTTAAAAGAGAAAGAGAGACAGATAGACAGCTTGACCTGCCTTTAGCCAGATCACACAAACCGCTTAAATCGAAATACATAGCTATAAAATAAGCAGGGTGAGGTCAGATGTGGTTCTTTTTATTCTACATAGATTTCTGTTACACAGAGAACCCAAAGGTGATGGACTAGGCAGGTGTCACGTGGCTCGACAAGAGAGCAGGTGCTTTGCATGCAGAAGGGTCCCAGGTCCAATTCCTCTCAGGCAGGAGATGGGAAAGGGATCTCTCTCTCTCTCTGCCCAAAGTGCTGGAGTGCTGCTGACTTTCAGAATAGGCAGTACTGGGCTATAGGGATGGGCGATACCATCTTTTCAACATCATGATGTATCACCAGCTAAACATCGTGATAGGCTGATACATCGCAATGTTGAAAAGGAAGGTGCATCATTCGGCCATGGTCCCACAAGGTGCTGGGGTGAAACTGCCTCAGCTCCTGCCGCCACCAGCAGCTGGTGCAGGGAAGAATGAGGCAGTCGGAGAAGGGAGGTAAGGCGCAGGGTGGCAGGCGAGCCCCACCCACGATATACTGCCAGATGAAGGCGCCATTGCCCTCTGGCCTTCAAACTGGTCCTGGACAATGTATTGATACATCACCCAGGCCTACTGGGCCAAGTGGATAAATACGTCTGAACTAGCATAAGACAGCAGCCTCTGTTCCGCCACACCATGAACAAGCTCCTTTTTGGCTCGGGGGGGGGGGGCAAGAAAATCAAATCCCAACTGAGCTGACGTCTCTCAATAGCTGCAAAACATACAGTGCAACAGGAGAGCCAAGCAGCTTCCCAAATGCCCTCAGGTCAAACGCCTTGGAGCAAAGTGCACTGGGAATTCCAGAGTAACAACAACTGAAACCAGCGGGGGAGCCTTGCACAACAATGCTCTTGGTCAACTCCGGTCTGTTTCAGTGGTGCCCGCAGAGGAGTCATTCCCAGTGGATCATTTGCTCTCAAAATCTTAACTCAGAATTTCCACTCAAGCCAAATTTCTACAGCATCCTCTACCCCATTAGCCCTCGGCTGAATTTACTGCAACTGTGACATTTTTAAGGTCTCCAGGCTTTGGGCTGTCAGCCTGAAAGGTACATCTTGATTAAAAATTATTGAAGGACGAAGTTCTAAATAAAGATTAGAAAATATGCTTTAAAAATATGCAGTTTCCCCTCCAAAATACTGGCCTTTTTATCTTCCATTTATGGTAAGTCTAGACACAGTTGGAGGGCGGGTGGGTGGGTGCAGAAAGAACACTGGTGCAACTGGAAATTCCAAAGCTCTATCAAGCTCAAGCACCACCTTTATCGCACATTTGTTTGGCATTTATTTCACACATACCTTGCTTTTTAGATGTCCGAAGGTTGTCGAATTCAGAAAAGTCATCTTTAATTGCCCCATTCAAGTTGCTGAAGAGGTCAAAAGATTTACTACCTGCAGGGCAGAACAACAAGGTCCTACTGTTAGTGGGCTTCAATTAGGCCACAGCAAAGGACACATCTGTAAGGCAAGAGGTGAAGCTGCTTCCCCTTCTGTCCCAGCAGAGGCCAAACTGTCCCTATCGGAACTGGGAATGTTACCTCTTTAAGACAAGCCTTTTCCAAGCTGGTGCCCTCCAGACATTTTAAACTACAACTCCCAGCAGCCCTCACCAGCATAGTCAATGGTGAGGGGTGAAGGGAGAAGCTGTCCAACAACATCTGGAGGGCACCAGTTTGCGAGTGGCCCCTTTAGGATTAGCAGAGAAAGTGATTCCACTCCCTTTGTCTTAAGAGAGATTGGAGGACTTATTTATTTGATTTCATTCCCATTCTGCCCTACCTCTGTGAAGCTCCAGGTGGCTCACAGGGCTCAGGCTGCTTATTTTCAGCAGTACACCTGCCATTATGGCCGTCAGGCCACTCTCTGGTCCAAGCAGAAACAAATCAATCCACTTCACAGGGCACATGTGTGACCAAGCATGGCCCAGGAGTGACAAAAACAGGTGAGGGGAGAGGGACCAGCACTGCAGGGCTGACAAGGTGCTACCAGCAAAGCCCAAAATGCAAAGGAAATCAAACTCTGGCTGGCCCCTTGGGATAACTCAGTCAAGGAAGTGGTCTGTGGCCCAAAGGTTGGGAACCACTGGCCTAGAAAGTTCACCTAAACAAAAGCAAAACACAACCACCCACCACTGCCCAAAACAGACCATGATATTTCTAAATGGTGCATTTGCAAAAGTGTTAAGATTCTGTGCCGGTGCCAACCATCCCCGCAGGTGCAAGAACCACCAGCAGGCATGTGTTTTGCTGATAACTCCACTAAGAGAGGTTTCCCCAAAAGGAACAGAAAGGTGAGTCGCAAACATGCTGCTTACCAGAAGCAGAAAGAGGCTTGTTTGCTGGCACTGCTCCCCAGGGATCAACAGCGGCTTTTGTTGCCACAGAGGATGGCTGAGAGGGACCCCAGGGGTCTACATTCTTTGGAACAGGCTGGGCAGCAGAGGGCACTGCTGGGGCTCCCCAGGGGTCGGCTGAGGCTGCTGGTTTGGCACCTGACGGCAAAGAAAACATAATCCCAAGTAATACATTAACGGGCATATATACTTGAGAACAGGCACTACCTGTGAGATAGGCTAGGCTGAGAGTAACTTAGCCCAAAGTCACTCAATGAACGGATAGCTAAATTAGATATTTGAACCTGGCTTGCCTGTTCCTGGGCCGACACACTAACCACGGCGTGGCTCTTTCACAGTTTCCCAAATCCTTTCCCATTCTGGACTTTCCCAGGATCATCTATCAAGCACAGGATCAGGCCTGGGTGCATCCCGCATGCCAGCAAAATGACATGGAAAGTAGAACAGTTTTAGACAAACTCCGGTGGAATGACCAACACTTCCTAACCTACCCCAACACAAAATGTTATTTGTCCTCACGTATGGCTATGCTTAAAATAAATTCCACTGAAAGACAGCCACCATGTGTACATAAAGAGTTCTTAAAATGCAAATTCCAACACAAGATTCATAGAATCATAGAATTGTAGAGTTGGAAGGGACTCCAAGGGTCGCTTAGTCCAACCCCCTGCAATGCAGGAATCAGTTTGGTTTAGCACCAATAAGCGAATGAATTTGGTGCAGAAGGGAGCAATTAGTGCCATGAGATAAGAAGAACATGATGTCCCCCTGATAATGTTCTTATTTCTCATACTTCATTCTTACGTTTTTATTACAGGGAGTTCAAGGCAGACGCCTAGCCATATCCTCACCAAGGGGGGAAGGGAATATAAAAGAGAGAGAATGGCTGGCCCTAGATCACTCTTGGGGCACCCTGGTCTAAGAGCATCCAGGAACAGGCAACCTGGTGCCCTCCAGATGTTGCTGGACGACCAACTTCCATCAGCCCTAGTCAGCACAGCCAATGGCCAGTGTTATAAGAATTTTGAGGTCATATATATATATATATATATATAATAATTGTTCATAAAACATGTACATGAATGTACAGTACAGGCACATGTCTGAAGCAGCACAGGAAGACAGGCCTTTCTGACACCATTTTGACTCTCTCTCTGACCAGGTGTTCCTCTGCAAGGAAGAAGGGGGTTGGGGGGGAACCTTCTCATTGTCTCAGGAATTAAAGTGATAATCCCTGGCATCCTGATACCTGGGTGCCAGACAAAAGGGTGTGATTAACTTGGCTGGGAAACAGGGAAATGTAAATATCTCTCTCTTTTGTTGATTAGGTTTGGGGGGCAGGGGGCAGGGTCCAGGATGCTCAGATTACTGCCACCAGACCTCCCCTTTCATGATGTACCTATGATGAATCTAGGGAGAGCGGTCTTGGGCTACACCCCTTCTGTGACATATGGATGATGCTTCTGGGGGGTGGGCTGAAACCAATTTCAAATTTCTTTTTAAGGGCAAGACACCTCTGTTTGAGGTCCCTTCCTTGTTCTCCTGCGTGAGAGGAAGGACCCTGTTGCAACAGCGAAATAAAAGTGCCTTGCTTCGTACGTCCTGGTTTGGTCTCTGTTATTTGGTGGGCAGGAGACGCTTAAATTCGTCTGTTTGCCTGGATCCTTGGGCTCTCCCTGGGTCAGGATCCATTTCTCTGGGTTCATAGGAACCAGCTTAAATTTTACTTCACCAGGAATGGTGGGAGCTGTATTCTGCCAGAACACGAAAGTTCCTCATCCCTGTTCCACACCTGCTGGCTCCAAGCAGTAACCAATTTGCCTTTTTTCCATTTTGTGGCCAAAGTTTGTGAGTTTTAAACCCCATTCTGGGTAGCTGCTGTTTTTCCTGCTGAAAGGAGCTCAAGCTCATCAACAGGTGGCAGGATTTTTTTCTTCCAATTTTTATTGTTTCAACAACAACAACAACAAAACCCCAGGAAGCCGCTGAAGTGCTTTGCAGAGAACACAACTAATCTTGTCCCACTGCTCCCATTTCCTCGTCCTCGTCCTGCTGCATTTTTATCAATGATGCCATCCAAGAAATGCTAATTGCCAGGGCCTGCCATAAATGGAGGCTTCCAGCACAGTCGCTCTTTCATGAGACAGATAACAAAAGCAGAGCAGGCAAAGAGAAACAAGAGGGAAAGAGGGAGGCATCTAGGAGGATACGCTTCTCCTCTTCTAAGAAGCCCCTTATCCCCCTTGAAAGGCCACAGTCCAGTGGTAAGCAAGACTTAAAAACCTCTGTTCTGCTCTGAGTCACCCTTCTTTGCTGGCATTCAGATACATAAATCTAATTTCTGCAAAACCACTCCTGGGAAAAAAAGTAGCTGGCAAATTCCAACAAGGGGCTCTTATCGCAGGCGTTAATGAATGCTGAAAGCCGGGGGGGGGGGGGGGGACTGGACGCCACAGCTGCAGCTAGAAGCGACAAGTTTTTTGTTTGTACCTTAATACACAGAATTGATTTAGTTTTCCTGTGTCAAGAATAGAAGTTAACAAGAGAAGCTTTACAGACCCAGGACCCAGGCCTTAGTTTGGCTTCCCTAATATGCTGTTTGATTAACAGCAACAAAAAAAGGCAATCTGACCCAGAGACTAGACAATAAAAAATGTGGTGCAACACAGGATGAAGAGAAATAGTGTCTCATATTGTGTAGGTTACATTATGAGACATACAATATTCCAGCAAAAGCCCAGAACCATGTTTGGCTGAGTAAAAGGGGTGATAGCAGCCAAGGAAATTCTGCATTCCATTTCTGTACAAGGTGCATAATCTGGACCAGACGGTTCTTTGCAGCACCAGTTCCTGCCCTGTTTTACAAGTGAGATAAGCAATGTAAGCATTGCAAAAGACCTCTGCAATACATGGCTAACAAGCAGAAGGACAGCTGAAAAATGCAGTGTGTGCAAGAGGAGTGTAGTAGGTGGCTAAGAAGCCAATTAGTGTTTTCCGCTGGGGCAGACTCTCTGGACTGTGTCCTGGTTCTGGAAGCATCTAGTGCACATGCTGAAGCAATCTACCTACAAAAGCCAACAGAATCCTGGCAAGTTCAAAGCCTTAACTTGGGATTCTGGAACAGGGAAGGGACCGCACAAAAGCTTCATGGAAAACCTGGGACTGATGAACCTGTCCTAGAGCAGAGCCAGGTGATTATATCTGTTAGCTCAGCTGGTTAGAGTGTGGTGCTAATAGTGCCAAGGTGAAGGGTTCAATCCTCTTATTGGCCACCTGCATATTCCTGCATTGCAGGGTGTTGGACTAGATGACCCTCGGGGTCCCTTCCAACTCTTCAATTCTATGATTCTATTATCCTTTGCTAGAGAGTTGAAGGCGTCTCCCTTAGAGTCCAGCCTGCTGGAACAACTCTCTATATACAAAAGCAGACCATCTTTTCAAGAGTGGCAGTGTCTTTTCATTGCTTTAGTCCCATGGTCAACTGCAGATCAGGAAAGCAAACTATGCATCTCATTTAAAGTCTCTTGTTTTCAACTTGCAAAACGAAGCTGTGCGTTAAGATATAGAGAATGATTTGTCGTTAATTCAAAGGGATCTGTTAAGACCGATATTGCAGATTTCAGTCTCAACAATGCCAGGAATTTCCCTCACTAACACATTTTGGCCTGGCTAGCAGAGATCCTTCGGTAAAACACTGAGGGACAATGCCAGGGGTTCCTTTACTGTATTTAATGACATGGGATTTACAAGAGAAACAAACTCTGGTTGTTCTGCTATCCCTGTTTGGTAGTAACTGGTGCTGAGAGCAGCCACTAAGGGAATATTACTTCCCAGATAACAGGCATTTGGTAAACGAACTCTGTACACCCCCAGATGCCTTTGCAACAACTGATCCACTTGGTTCAGGATTTGCTAGGCTTAGGAGGTGTACCTTTTGTTCTGTTAACCATTTCGCAAAAAAAAAAAAATCCAGCATTGCCTTGCACAATGACTTGACAGAATTGCCCCGTAGTTGAGGCAGCTGTCCAGAGAACTAAAATGACAGCACCACCCAACCAGCTTCTGTTTGAGGGAAGGGTTTGTACATCCGTGGCAGAGCATCTGCTTTGCATGCAACGGATCCTGGGTGCAATCTCTGGCATCTTCAGGTATAACTGGGGGAAACCCTGACTGAAACCCTAGAGAGCTGCTGCCAGTCACTGCTGACATTACTGAACCAGAGAGAACCATAGTCTAGCTTGGTGTAAAGCAACTTCCTATGTTCTTTTCATTGACGCATTTATTGCCGACACCAGCAGATAAAACAGGATGCTGAACAACCACAAAAACCACTAGATTTTCCTATTGACTAAGCAAAAGTCCCTCCCTCCCTCAGGACATTTTCATAGATAACTGGCTTTCTTACCTATTTCTTTTGCCCTAAAAGCCCTTCACATTCTGTCCAGTATGAACCTGAGCTGATTTCTTGTTACCTATGCAACCAGATTACATAAGGACCTGCTCCAGCCAGACTGTCCCCACCTCCTACTCCCCCCAAAGGGCCAACAGACACCACCTGTCCTTCAGGAACAGGTGCCCCAAACAGCTTTTCCGGTATTGGAAAATGATCTCTAATGAGTTGGGAAAAAATGTTTAAAATAACTTTCCCAAAAAGACCAGAGTTCTTTTTGTTAATCCAGACTGAAATTCCTAAGCGTCAACAAAATGTATGTATGCAACAATATCGGCCAGTTTTGTTAGCCCAAAAATTAAAAGTGCGGGAGGTCCCAGGCAAAGAGGACTGGCAACTTAAGATGGTAGAATATGCTAAGCTTGCAGGTTTAACATATAGAATAAGAGAGCAAGAAGAACATATATTCAAAGAAGAGTGGAAAATATTTATTGAGTATATGGAAAATAACTGTACACAGCTGAAAACGTTGACAGCATTAAGATAAAATCAACAGTGTAATTAATGTTTGAGCGATGTTAAAGTGGAGAACTGACTAATATGGTTACAGCAAAATATCAAAATATGAAAGACTAATAAAACGAATCAAGGAAATAGAAGGGGGGAAGTCGTTTGATAGTTAACAGTACATAAAATGTTTATTTTAAGATGTAAAATTGAAAACTTAATAAACATTATTATTTTTAATAAAAAAAAAACAGAATATATTTTCCTGGCAGTACATTCTGGCCCAAAGGTGGTTGGCCAATGGACTGAATGGGCCTTTCGTCTGATCCAGCTGGGCTCTTGTGTTCTTCTTCTTCTTTTTTAAAGCAACCGTTAATGTTGCTTTAATAGATTTCTCCAGTTTGATCACTTCAGAGCTGAGCAATATGCATTTACTTTGGAATAAAACCTAAACTACACATGGGATCACTTCACATTTTAGGTGGAGCAGGGAAGAGGAAATGCATTTGAATGTTCCCCGATGTAAAGAACTTCCTGTCTGTTGAAAGTTAGCGCACATCTGGGCAACGGATTCTGAATTAGCCTTTTTTCATTAATTTGCCATGTTTCTACATACATAATTTTATATTTTTATCCCGCACCTCCAGTGTGAATTAGGAAGGCTGTGTCACATGAAGACGAACACACACACACTCAGAAAAGAGAACCTTTCCAGGTGCTAGAAAGCTCTACACTCCCTTAACAGTGCCAGGCTCACCTGAATGCCCACCTGGCACCAGTGGCATAATTCCCAGACCCTACAAAAAATTAGGACAGGGCTTATTCTTCTGGATATTCCACAACAGTTCAATAAGCACCATATATTTTATGTGCTCTCCCTCACCCACCCAAAATTAAAAGGCCATTGAAATCCTAAAACCATTTTATCAAAGGGTTAAAAATTGAAACACATTAAAAACTACATTTTACTGCATAAGCACTGGTTGCGAGAAAGAAAGAAAAAAGCCACACAAACAACTTAATTGCTTAAATACTACCCCAAATAAATACATCCTTTTGCATGACGGACAGTATTAAAAACAAACTACTAATTCACTGCTGTAGCACTGCTAATTATAGCAACTTGGCTTGGAGTTCTGTCACTGCTTAATATAGTGGCTTCATCAGTAACACAGCATAGTTACCAGTGAGATTCCAAGCCCCCTTTCCAAGGAAGACAAGTTGTCTCTGCCATAAGCAGTGCAGTTCTGTATCAGCAAGCACCAGAATCAAGTTTTAAAAAACAAAGAGAGACCTTCAAACCAGAGGCCAGCAGCACACTGTTCAGTCAACTGAACATTCCATTGCACCTATCCACTCTCATATTAACTGCTTTTTGGAAATCAGCAAAAACTCCACCACAATCTCTATGACACAGGCAAATATGCTCAAATCGGTCTAGGGAAATCTCAGGTCATATTTTTTTCTCTCCTAATATTGCAGCAATCAACAGGGCAAAATCAGGAGGCGGAGCAGAACAAAGGCACAATACTCTCGCAAGAGACCTGTGAGACCATAAAAGGAGGGAACAGCCATCATAAACTGTCTCATGCGTGACAGCCAGCACCGAAAAACTGATAGCAGGGGCGTGCCACAAGGATGACAGTGGCAGAAAGCAAGTGGCATTGAGAGAATCTACAGGAATAATAATAATTTATTATTTGTACCCCACCCACCTGAGTCCAAAAGGATATGGAGCCCTCTCCTCCCACCCCCGTTTTTGGAATTCTATCTCCAGGGAAGCTTGCCTGGTACTTATTCCTGTTTTTTTCTTTTCAGTGCCAGGTTTCTCCATTTTTGCTGCTTTTATCCCTTTTCTGTTGTTTTAGTAATTGGGACATTTATTTATTTTTACCCTGACAACTGCACAAGCAATATTCATAACTAACCAAACAGAGGGGAAGACAACAACAGATTCTCATAGTCTACCACTGAATAAGCTATATACAAAAGAGAAATTGGGGGGGGGGGGGGTGTCACTAACCTAGAGAGAAAATTTAAACTCAAAGTGGCCTTGGATGGGAGTAATTTATCCAGAAGAGTCACAACAAGGGTCAACAGATCATCACTGCAGCATCCATTGATTGCCATGTTCTTACCAAATGACTGCCAGGGGTCTGAGGTGGAACTGCTAACTGTAGAGGGGGCCCATGGGTCAGCTTGGCTTGCTGCAGGTGGTGGCCCCCACTGCTCTCCTTTCTGAGGAGCTGGCACTGAAGAGGGCAGGGCATCTATCAGGTCCAGCAGAGTTCCGTGCTGCAGATGAAGAGGTTTATTTTTAGCAGGGGCACAACATCTCCAGTAGACATATAACTCATTTAGAGGGGGGACAGAGAGATTGCAAGGAAAGAAAATGCATCATCTTGCTCTTTCACATGCCCTTAGTTGCTTATTTGGGCTTTTATCCCAGCACTGGGGGTGGGGAATTACAACCATGCACTCTTTCACATGCTCACACAACTGGAGAGCACCCCATCCATTCCTAACTGCATAGCCGGTGCATCTGAACCTTCCCTGCGATGGCTAAGAATATTTTCACTGACCAAAGGCCTACCTCCTTCTTTTTGGGAATTTTCACTGTATCTCTGCGACTTTCTTCCAAAGCCATCTGCAATCTCAGATCATCGCCACGTCGAAGGCGCTCCTCCTGGAAAAAGAGGTCCCAGTGGGGAGGGGAGAAGATGAGAGTGGGAGTCATATAACAGTCATCCATTGTTACTTCATTCATGCCAGGTTTAAAAAGAACGGGTCCTCTTCTGGTAGTAGCCAAAGCTACACAAATATTTTTAAAAGACAGCCTAATATAATTTACCGGTAACTAACATTAGACACTGCCGCCATGAGTTCTATGATGAAAGGAAGACAGGATAGGAATATAGGAAGATTTTTTTAAAAAAAATCAAACAAACAACAGACTATTCAAGGGGGGGGGAAGAAACCTCTAATGTCGGAGGCAGTATGCCTCTGGATACCATTCGCTGGGAATTGCAAGTGGGGAATCGCAAGTGGGGAACAGTGCTGTTGCTTACAGGCTTCTCATGGGCATCTGGCTGGCCACTGTGACAACAGGATGGAGGATGGACTAGATAGACCTTTGCCCTGATCCAACAGCCAGGCTGCTGTTATGTTCTAATAGTTGTATGAGTCCCTTAGTTTTAGCCAGCCAAAGTTAAGCAGCAGACTACAGAGGACAAAACTAGCTGGACAGTAAGAACTTAGGTCATGTCTACATCTAAGAACAAGGCAACACGATAACCAAGTACAATAATAGAATGTCAAATATTGACTCTTTATGGAATCTATACAGAACATTAAACGAAATAGAATATATGAAATAGGAACTCTTGTGGATTCTCTTCAAAACCAAATAAACAGAAATCTTATAAGTCTCTGAAAGTCTCGAAATATGAACTCTTAGTGGATTCTCTTCTAAACATAGGACCACATAAACAGAAGTCTTAGAAGTCTCTGAAAGTCTCTGAAGACTATGCAAGTCTTTGAATGAAGCAATGTATCAGATTCTTATCTGGTGCAAAGAAGCTGTAAAGCTTTGTTTTATGGCGTCCAACGCTGCCGAAGTAGTCCGCAAACAGTCATTGTGAACAGTGATTCCGGACATAGCTGTCAAGTTCTCCCTTTTTTTAAGGGAAATTCCCTTATGCTGAATAGGCTTCCTTGCGAGAAAAGGGAAAAGTTGACAGCTATGATTCCGGCTATAACCCACTGTTTCGTGGAATTCTTCTTCAGCACAGCAGGAGGATATAGAAATGCTTCATAAACCCACCTATTTTGTGAATGGATATGCATGAAAATATCAATTGCTATGGACCAGTGGTCATAAAGTTATGATAGCCAGTGTGGTTGGGGTGTTCCTGCTAGCTGAGGTAACACTGGGTGGGGCTCGCATTCCACACTGGCCCAGAAGCTCCCATGCATCAGCAGGTAGTCGCTGTTGGAGCAGCCCATGCCCTGGAGGATGGGGTGGGTGCTGTTGACAGCTGCACCACTCGGGAGTGGTGGGGTAGAGGGTGGCCCATTCTGCTCTCTGTACCCGGCTTGGTTCTCTGTCTTCCAGCCCTCCAGCCCTCAGGAAGGACAGGCTGCCCATGGACCCTAGGCATGCACCCAGCATACAATTTCTGTGGTGTGTTCACCCGGGCCCTGAAAGCACCTTTCTAGTAACAGCCCCCAATTGTGGAATCCCCACCCCTGCCCACTCTTTGTGGCACCAGGGAGACAACTTCCAATTTCCCAAAGCCTTTTAAATAAAGCTGTGACTTCAATACTGTTTAGCTCTGTTCATTTTTATCCCCCTGCTCTCTGTTTTGAATTGGCCATGCTGTGCTTTTTTAAAATCAATAAATACCCAAATGATCCAACTCCTCTTTCAAAACTTGTACCTTCCACTGACAAGCATTTATTTATTTTCTTTCGAAGGTACGCACTTTGCCAGTTCCCGTTTCTGGTGCTCAAACTGGAAAACTGACTTGAGTGAGCACACCGTCCTGCAGTTCTAACACTCTGCTTCTCTACTAGATGGACTACTGTCATTTCCGAAAGGAGAGTTTGCACATTTGCCTGCAGCTGTTCCTTCATAATACTGAACACATGCTGAATAACTGCTGCTGTCAGTTATCATGGATCACTGAAGCCAGGAGGCAACTTTTCTTGGCAAATTTCTCAAATTACTTTGAGCTGCTTGATAAGGAAAGGGACCATCAATCCCTACATGGTGCCTCCTCCTCTCCACCACCTGGTATGGAATTCTTAATGTAGGCCGATAAGTTTACACTAACGCTTACAAAACTGCAAGAGGAACTAACCTGTTCTGCAACTTCTCTGCTCATTGCCAGGGCCAGCTGCAGCTGCAGTTCTTCCTCTCCGCTCGTCTGAGGCCGCGCCTGCTCCAACTCTGAAGACACTCGAGGTGATGTAGCTATTTGGAGAAAACAAGAGGCACAATCCCAACTCAAATTTAGCAAATATGTTTCAGCAAATTCCTATTAGTCATCCTTCTGAGAACTAATTGTTCCAGATTATACACAACTGGGCCACAGGTTTATGATATTTTTGCCCCACCTTCTGACCATAAGGTCCCCAAATCAAAACATTAAGCACAATAACTGTAAAAGCCCAATAGTGTAAGAATCCATTTACATCTTGCAAGATCAGTAAAGTACTCTGAACTGCCTGGGGAGGGAAGTAACCCTGGCATCTAAACCACCAACACTTAGTGCCACTCATCTCAGGGGGTGGGCAGGGGGTGGAGCAAACCGTATTAAGGCTGTATTCTTAGTTTTAGATTTTGATTTATGTGGAAACTGTTTTCCATTCGGTTGTGTATCTTTTGATGTGGTTTATGTATTGTTTGTGACTTTTGTAATTGTGCTATTGCTGTATTGATTTAATATTCGATTGGGAGCAGCCCAGAGTGGCTGGGGAGACTCAGCCAGATGGGCGGGGTACAAATAAAAAAATGTTATTATATTATTATTAATCAGACAGACAGACAGACAGACACACACACACACACACACACCAGCTCTTCCTTAAAGAGCTCTTTCAGGATCTGCCTCTAATAACATGTTTTTCATGGAATCATAGAATTGTAGTAGACACGCGTTCAAAGGGACCACAAGGGCCTGCTCTCAAAAGTTACAGGCCCAGAGAAAATACTGCAAGTTCCACAAGCCAATGTTTCCCATTTGACATAACTGAATATACACAGCTGGGGAAATGCTGATGAGGGAAGAATCTACAAGACAGTGGAGCGATTTCAACATTTAATATTATGGTGGCTGCAGGCACTACTACGTTCCCACCAGCCTAAGTTTTTAAGAGCTACTGCCCCTCTAATTCACTGCATAAGTGTGTGGGGGGGGGGGTATTTTTCTATCTAGTGTGTGGGGAGTCGTTGGGAGATCAGAGTCACCAGCCTCTGGAGTTACCATACTTTTGGAATGTGAAATTTGCTGTGCTGCCTTTGCTAATTATCTTTTAGGGAGGAGAGCAGAATAAATCTGCCAAGGCAGAGGCGTTTCCCCCCCTCTTCCCTCTTCTGGTGCTCTGCTACCTATCAACAGCCAGGAGAAGCCACTGTGAGGATGATCATGCTCTTTCTTGGCTCAGGACCTGGGGCTACTGCTGAGAGGAGGGTGTCTCTATTGCAAGACGGAGAGCTGCCTGAAGGTCCCTATGAGAATTAGGCCTTCTCCTTTGGGGCTAGACTCGAAATCCAAGCAAGTGGGGAGCTCTCATCTGGGACAAATGTGGGGCATCTGGCTGGAAATTTTGGTTTGCATGTATATTGTGAACTGAACTATTGCATTGTGAGGGGAAGGCAGATTATTTATTACATTTATATCCCATTTTTCCCTTCAAGGAGCTCACGTAACATACCTCCAAGAAAGGAGAGTCCACCACCTCTCGTGGGAGCCTGTTTGTTCCACTGCCAAACAGCTCTTACTGTCAGAAAGTTCTTCCTGATGTTTAGTAGGAATCTCCTTTCTTGAAACTTGAATCCACTGGTTTGGATCCTATTCTTTGGAGCAGGAGAAAACAAGCTTGCTCCATCCTCCATGTGACAGCCCTTCAGATATTTGAAGATGGCTAACATATCTCCTTTCAGGCTCTTCTTTACTAGGCTAAACAAACCCAACTCCCTCAACTGTCCCTCATCAGCCTTGGTTTCCAGACCCTTTATCATCTTGGTTGCCCTACTCTTCACACATTCCAGCTTGTCAATATCCTTCTTAAATTGTGATGTCCAGAAGTGGACACAGTACTCCAGGTGTGGTCTGACCAAACCCAACCAGTGGCTACTGACAACTGGTCAGGGGCTGCTTCCCCTGCCTATCCCTTACAGGAGGAGGAGGCCGAGTTGCCAGCCACTGAAGCTATGCAGTGCTCAGCTCCACGATTAGCCTCCTCTTCCTCCTCCTGCTGCTCCCATCAACCTCAGCAAGTATGGGCAATGGGAGTTGTTGTTGACCTAGGAGGCACCAGTGCAAGTTGGACAGCAGTTTCCAATATACTGGCATGCAAGCTATGCCAAAGCACTATCTTCCATGCTAGAACTCCCCACCCCAAATGACACAGAGCCCTATCATATCTGAAGAAGTGTGCATGCACATGAAAGCTCATACCAATGACAAACTTGGTTGGTCTCTAAGGTGCTACTGGAAGGATTTTTTTTTATTTTGTTTCGAATACAGCTAGCAGGCTATTTCACTCCACAAGGCACTTGTCCTTGAGCTACAAAACAAAACACAGTATTTTGGTGTACGAGCTGTGACCAACACTCTCAGTTTGGAAAAAGGCTTCAGTTCTATGCTTACCTCCAAGGACTAAGTTCCACTGAGCTCGCCTCTGAGCAAATATGCATCGGATTATATTGCAAGACATACAGCTTCATCGCAGCACAGCTTTCTGTATTCAGTTACCTTTTTAAGCCACTCTAAAGCTTCTTCTGCTCAATGGTTCTGACCAATTTAAATTCATGACTGTGTTTCATATTAAGACATACTGATTAAACCAAATCAGTTTTCATTAAATTTTATGAGGGGAGCGATAAATTCCATCTACACAATGAAGTGTCCTGTCATCACATGTTTCATGCAAGATTTAAATCAATGAATGAAGTTAGTGTTGTCATTAAGATTTCAGTACTGACATTCCACACACACACCCAACACACACACACACACACACACACACACACTTATCCAATCTTTTAATTTCTAGAATTACCAAAAGATCTGTGCATTATCAGCAAAATGCTTGATTTGCAAGGGTCTAGCATAAAAGGGTGTTGCCTTAGCAAGACAAAGAGATTCTTATTCCACAGCACATGATAGTTAAATCAGACGTTTATGCAAGATGGCACTGAATAGATCCAATTTTGACATCCTAAGCCCTGCTTTGTTACAGCTTTGAGAATTTTTGAGATTAAAGCTTCTCAGACCACATGAGAATCACTGAAGGATGTTTCCTCTTACATAAAAATGCCCTATGTTGCCTTGTGGAATAAACCCCAGGCTATGGTAAAGGGACAATATTCCCAGTTTTTGGCAGTCATTAAAAATCAAATTCTCCTCTGTCCCTGAGATTAGCAATAATGTTTTATACATTTTTCTTTAATTTTGCTGGATTTCAGCCATTTTATTATTATTAAATGTATCTGTATCTTGCTTTTCTCCTAAGCTAGGGTTTGAGGCAGCTTAAAACAGTAAAAAACAACAACAACCCAACATTATAAAATACATAGTAATAAAAACAAACTAGTTAAAAGTAGTAATTCAAATATATCAGAATACATTTGGAACCAGCATCTAAAACTCAGTTGGCCTTTAAGGCAGCCAAGTGATTAGCATTGCCTGCGCCTTACATTTCCAAAGGCTTCCTTGAACAGGAAAAGGATAACAGAGAGGGAGACAGTTTAAACTGTCTTGGGAGGGATTTGCACAATCTGTGAGCAGCCACAGAAAAAGGCTCCCGGCAAGACCCACCTGGCACAGCCATTAACTTCCTTTCAGTACCAGACATCCCTCATCTTCCTGGATTTTGGGGGATAATCACAATCATGCCCCTTGTTTCTGTGTGTGCATGCACGCATGCATGTGCGTTTGGATATTGCTGACAGTTAAACTTGACAGTTTTCTATTGTGTACGTAAACTGCCTAGAAAGTTCTGCATTTGGTGATAAGTAAATCAAATACATGATAATGATATATATTTGGGGGAGGGGGGAGTTCACACTGACACTGGTCCTACAAGTTCCATCCCAGAGACCCAAGTGAAGCAGCTCCACTCTGACCCTGGAGTAACATTAAAGCAGAGGTGACTTTGAGTAAGACAGGTAGTGGTGACTGATCAACCCCACAGCTTTCAAGTTCTGCAGTCACATAATCCATGAATGTAATCTAATGAAAGCAGCAAAAAAGACAACCCGGATGGAGCCCATATGGGGTTCAATTGTGGTTTTAATACAGTTTGAAGTAAAGAGGGGGATACGCAAAGAAGAAAAATCATGCATATGTTTAGAGTTTTTTGCCTCCGGCCCCTTACTACCAAATACGTTACCCTTTCCAAACCAGCAATATTCCAACAGCAACACTCTATCTATCCTTCGTTTTAGTTCTTTGATTGGGGATTAGATTCTGGAAAGAACAGGTATCAGTTTTCATCCCCAATTAATTGACTGGAATGCATGTGAATGAAGGCCAGTATGGGAAGAGCAAACAAAGGGGAAGAGGGAATTCCAGAAAGGCTATCAGTTTTCACCATTTAGGAGTGCGCTCACACACACGTGTGTGCACACGCTCACACTTCAGAAGCTGGACAGGAAAAACATAAAGCACTTTTTAAAAAAGGCACCATGATACTAAAGCCAAATAATGAGACCTGGTAACGAGTAATGAATATTAGCGACACAAGACCTTTCCCTCAAATGTGGGGTGTTGGGGAACCAGATGTTACATTCACATCAGTCTTGTTGACTCTGATGCACCATTTCAGGCAAAAAGCATCGACCTCCAAGCATATATAACCACTGGTTTCCAAGCACTCATAACTACCCACAAACAAAACACTGTTAATAATCACAGAACAATTGATAATAAGAACAAAAAGAGTCTTGTAGCTCTTTTAAAACTAACACATTTTTATGGAATACGGTGCTTCTTTTTTAAACTTAATCGGCTGTATGAATATTCAACAGGAAAATAGTTTATAATGATATCACACGTGGTGGGAATGAAACATCTAATAACATTAAAAACTACAAGAGCAGTGAAGTTATAGGACTGACCCAAAACAATACTTCATACAATGCATAAGCATTTAACAACTCATGTATTTAACAACTCGCCTGGTAGCCACAGGGGGTGAGGAACTGCATGCACAGCAATTCACATGGATGAACAAGACTGCTCCATCTCTTTCCCATGACCAGCACACAAATGCAACAGGCCGACAGAGGACATACATATTGCTCTGTGTCCCTCCAGAAGTCTGCTTAGTAATAGGCATAGCTGCCAAGTTATCCCTTTTTTACAGGGATTTTCCCTTATGCTGAATAGGCTTCCTCGCGAGAAAAGGGAAAACTTGGCAGCTATGGTAATAGGCAGTTTTTTAGTCGCCTGCTAAAAGACTAGTAGCATGCATCCACACTGTGTTTCTTACATAACCAGCATAGAAACACAAGCTACAACCCTCTCAGCAGACTAGTAATTTTTTTTTGAAGGCTAGTTACTTTGGATGACCTATTTACAAGGCTGGACTAACATGCAATTAGATGACATAAGGGCCACTGACTCAGGTAGCTTCTTCCACACCCCAAAGCATCAGACCAACTCATGGAGGATCACTCTATCAATAGCTACTAGCCTTGACAGCCATGCAGTATTTGTAAATATTTCAGAACATTACAACTGAATAGTGAACACTTTCCTTAGCATTACATTTTAAGAAGCGGGGGCACTGTGAACTGTTAATTCGCTAAGTTTTGCATAAAGACCTGTGCACAAATATATATGGCCAAGTTCACCCATAACACCAAGTCCCCATTTCTGCTACTGTCACAGTAACACTAAGCAAAGTCATGATTTAGCTTAGGTGTTATGCCTGACCCTGGACTCATGGTTTGTCTCTTGAAATAAACCATAAGCTATAGCCAAGGTTTGTTCTTGGCTTACCGTTCTTGGCTTACAATCCAGAATTCATTTGGGAGAGACAAACCATGAGCCCAGGTTCACACAAAGCACTAAGCCAAACCATAGTTTGGCTCCAGTGGTGCTGCAGCAGCAAGACTAGGAAAGGAGTAAAGCGGGTATCATTTTTGCTCTGGGTATCCACATGCTTCTTTGTTCATGCTGATCTCGTTTACTGGGCCTATTAGATGTGTTTGCTAAGGATAGTCACCTGGGAAAAGTTAATTATAACAGGGATATTTTAAAAATGGTATTCCAGTTTCCCACTTTCACTTCTACTGTGTTCATTATGTTACTAGTAAATTTTATGTAACAGTCATCTCCAAGAGTGATAAATTTTCACAAAGTAATACATTAGAATAGTTTTTCTAGTACAACACCTATTCTCAGCCTCCTCTTATCAAGATAATTGAGGGCTCTGTCATGGTAAGTATAGTTCTGGCTCTCTCTTTTTTTAAGTGCTCCACCCCAAAACATGTGATACAGGGCACTGTGCAGTTTTACTAGTAAAACACATCAAGTTACAACCCGCACAGCATGGGCCTCCAAATTAAGAGGCTCTTCTGTTTCAGACGTATCCATCTCAACTGGCTAACTGCACACACCTCACAAGTTCTACACAACTGGCTTGAAAATCTCCTTTGGTCTACCCACCAATCAGAAGAGAGACAACCTTTGAAGAAGCACAGAAGCCCCTCAATCAAGCATACAGCTTGTTGTTGTTTCTTAATGCACTTTAAAAAAAATTGTTTAATGTATCCTTTTATAACTGTAGGTTGCTTTTGAGACATTTGGGTATCAAGTGACAAATAAATGTATTAAGAAAATACTTACACCCGTGATAAGAGGCCGGAGAGCCTCCCGATTTGCCATATTCTTGCTCCGAGTAGCTGGTGGAGAGATTAGGCTGGCTGGAGCCTCTGCCAAAGGTTATCTGATTACTACCAACCCCAGTGGCCACCTGTGCCATGCGCTCTTTGGTCTTCAGGGCTTGGGCCCTCTCTGTCTTGAGCCGTTCGTCATCTTTCAGGAGGGACACCAACTGCTTGGACTTCTCCCGCACATTGATGCCCTGGTCCTTACCATCCCGGTCAATGTACTGGAAGTCCTTCAGAGTCTGGATAGCAAAGATGTTCTCTTTGCATTGTTGTGCCACCCTCTCCGACCCAGTTTTAATCAGGTAATCCAACAGAGTTAAAGCCTTATAAACATGCCTCCAGTTTTTGCCATGGTCATTCAGCCGCTTCCAGATCATGCTCATGATTTCAGAAAAGGCCACCACATTGTATGTTAGATCTGCTATTTCTGTCATTAAGGAGCTGGATGGGCCCCAGGGGTCATTTGAAGTCGCTTCCCGAACTTTTATTTCAGCCTCTGAATAATTGTTCACAATGTTTTTCATTTGTCTCCTAATCGAAGATGATGTCATTTTTATCTCCTCCTAAATCAAGGCAGGTTCCCCCCAAAAAGACCTCAGAGACTGGCCACAGTTTTCTCTACTTTGCAAGTCCCTGTGATATGAAGACACGATTTGTGTAACCAACTTGGAGCAAGTTCTGGTAAAGTCATTTCCTCCCCTCACGAAAGGTACAAGAGAAACTGGAAACTCTGACCTAAAATAGAAACACAGAAAACTATCAGTTGGCATTTTAATTGTTCCCTTACATTTAAAAAAACTAGCCAAAGCGAACATTCAGATTTTTCCTGACCTGTCACCAAAAGGTGGTTTTCTTGTTCTAGAACTACAGGACAAAATTATTACACCACAGATAGGGTTTCCCTTACAAACCAATTTCATAAGCAATCTGTATATGAAATCCAGACACAGGCACAACAGCCTTAGTTGCAGAATAAAGTGCCAGGAGAGAAGGGAGTGGAGATTAAAGTGGACATTGTGACACTGGATTTCTGGTTTGAAGCAAGCTCTGTTGAAATTACTTCCTTCCCTTTAAGTACACAACAAATTTAAGACAGTCCATCCTATTGGAGGCACAGCATCCACCAGAAAGGAATAAAGTCAGGGCTCAAAGCCCTGTTGCCACCTTACGCACACACACACACACACACACACACACACACACACACACACACACCAATACAAAAGCTCCCAGCCATTATCAGGAGTTCATGCACACCTCACTTCCATTATCCAGTTCTCTCTCACACCCAAAGACGTTATAAGTTAAGAGCACTACGCTTTTGTCAAGATGCTACTTGACTGGGGTAGGGGAGTCACAAAGTGAGTCAGAAAACAATGCATGCACAGTAAGATGTTTTCATTATAACTGTGCATTAAATAAATTAATCTAGCAGATTACTGCGAAGTCACTAAACAAACTTGCAAACTCAGCAAAAGTAGAGGCCCCCACACAGCAAATGAACTTGCAACTGCAGCAGGAAACTAAATTAAATTTCATGCAGCAGCTGCTGGTTGAAAATACCAGAACAGGAACACCCACACGAGCTGCCTTTTCAGAGGCAGGGAGCTGCTAGAACAGTTGCAGTAGCCTGTCAGTTTATTGTCAAAGAGCACTCTCTCGGTCTCTCTCAGTCTTGTGACTTATTCGTGCAAGTGGAATGCCACCCACAGTTAAGTTCAACTGATGCCTGCAATGTTGTCACTGGTTTTGTCAGACAGGCCTCAACAATTTTGCCTTTCCATGGCTTCATCAGTGGCACAGCAGCTTAGTTGCATCGCCGTCCACATCCTGGGTTGTGACTTGCATGGCAGGAGGGGTTGCTGAAAACTAAGGAAGCTAGAGAAATTTGCAGTCAAATCCTACCGCCAAAACTGCACTGAACTACACTATGATCCCTTTACTACTGTGGTTTTCAGATATACTACCATTCCCTAAAATGTCTGGGGTACAAAAAGTTTAAAACGTCAGATGAAGCTGGCCAAAATGATGGGAGTCCATCAACATCTGCTGAGCCACAGGTTAGCAACTCCTGCTCTAGACAATTCAGGCAAAGTGCAATACAGCATCCCCCAAAAGACCTTTAGTGTTATTTATAACACAATTAATCCATACGCTCCCAACTATAAATTAAGGTTCCTGCCTCAAACAGCTTCCTATTCAAATGTACTAGGCACTCTATCTACAAGAAGTTGTTTACGTTTTAAAATTGGCAATACAGAGTCATTCTCCACCACCACAAGCCCAGTTCCAGAAGTGAGTCTGCTCAGGAAAATATTGTATTGTATTAAATATTGTATTGTATTGTAATTAATTATTACACACAGAGAGTATATATAGAGCCACAGTACAACATTACACAACTTAGTCTTTTTATCAATCTAAATATCATAGATGGCAATACCAGTTCAAGAAAGATCTTAAAAACAGTGGCTCTCATGGTAGTAAGGCGAGTTTCATCACCATCCCATATACCAGTTCAAGTTGGGGGGGGGGGGAGAATCCCATTACAAGCTTGCCTTATAACTAAACCAGTCCAATTTGGTCCACAAAGAGGTATACAAAAGGGGGTGCAGAGTTGAAATGACCTTCCACGGTTGCAGAAGCTTTTACACACACACACACACACACACACAGCAAGATAGCATTCAAGCTTATAATTAAGTGACTGCAGGTGTTTTCCCCATTTCTTGAGTGCTTGTGGGAAAGTGATGTGAATGTATTATGGTCAGGTGCGTAGCCTACTAACCTATGAACTCTGTAACCGGATTTAGCGACCTGCAGCACAAAATATGCTTATGAACAGTCACAGGCATCTAGCATCACATGAAGTGATGCAAATGATCTGATGCCCAGAGCTCTTCTGTGAATCAAGTTGACCCCTTCTGCCTCATCAAGTGATTCCTGCAAACTGTCAGGGGATGGGGGCACTGAGAGAAACAGATCTGCTTAATAAGTTCACTTGCCAAAGGCACTTGGCACTTAATTCTGAACAAACATGGTGAGAATTGGGCTTACAACCTTGCTACACCAAAGCATATAATAAAAGCCTGCTCCTTTGCCTCATGGTGGCATAGGGAGTGGGTGATTTCTACCAGGGAAACAGCAAGAGAAAAGGGGTTGAGCACTTCCTCCATCCACCACGCCTCTGCTCAAAATTGCCCCTTTCTCATGAAGCCCTGCAGCAAAGAACTAGGCTGTTTCTCTTTTTATCACATACATCCATGTGCAACATTTAATTAGATCCTCAATGATAAGTATGTAAGTGAATGAACAAATTGCTTTGGGTACCAATTGCGCTGCCTAAGAACACATGCTTTAAAAATATTTCAAAGACTTGTTTCCAAAACTAAACAGGGGAGAAAACAGAACTGTACTGTATGATGCTGCAGAGGAGTGTGTGAAGCTGGGCACAATGCATAAAAGCCCACATGCAGAACACATATTAGGTCTCCTGCGCCATTGTGCAGAAGAGAAAATGCAGCAATTCATGTGAATAGAACAGCATGGAGTGCTGGAACAGCCCCACACACGCTGTCTCACTCTCACACAGGCTATTTAAACACAAAGTTATTCAGAGATGGGGTCAAACTAGGGTTTGGGAAGCAAGCTTTCGTTCAGGAAGGGGGTAGGAACCAGAACTACTCTTCTGAAGTCTACACACTGGTGTTCTTCAAACTCCCAGTCTGTGAAAGGATGACGGCAGCCTTCAAACACTAAACTTATGGAAGTTTTCCATTTCCTCTTTCACCATTCAAACAGTATGCCTGGTTACTGAGAAAAGTAGGCAGGTGGCAAGAGGCAAAGAAGGTTAATTGTCTAAGGGGCTCATTTCTCCAAGATGAAAGTGTATTCATGGTCTAAAGTATTAGGGGAGGGGGAGTTAAAATACATTTCCCAGTACCAGGTTAAAAAAAGAAAGATCCCAAATATTGGAATTTAACTCTCGAATAAGAGTTTGTGGGTGAAGTATGGGCTATGCCAACCTTCCCCAACCTGATGCCCTCCAAATGTAGTTGGATTCCAACTCCTATCAGCCATTGCTAATGTTGTCAACGGGCAGGAATGGTGGGATTTTAATCTGGTCACATCTGGTGGGCAGTAGACTGAAGAATTATACCAAAGATCTCTTACGGTATCAGATTGCTGAAAATTTAACCCCATAATCTTATCTGGGTCGCTTTTGTAAAATAAGTGTATGTTTTCTTTTGTCACAATGAAATCTACAGGAGGAAATACAACTGGCCAACTTACATGGTAATAACGCTCAAGAAAGTGTATGCAATGTGCTCTGGACACTTAAGAAGTGTTGTTATATTATTTGTCATGTTATCTCACAGCACTATTACATGGAATTTAATGTGGTGCACATAGAATTCCCAAGTGGTTCCCCACAGAGGTGCCAAACAGATATATATCCATCAAGCTTCAACAAGGTTCACAGGTCCCTGCCCTGGGACCTATGAACTGCAGATTATGAACATGAGTATTACAAGATTTGAGGCTTTTGTCCTTCCTTTAAGTAAAAGGTAAAGGAACCCTGACAGTTAAGTCCAGTCACAGACGACTCTGGGGTTGTGGCGCTCATCTCGCTTTACAGGCCGAGGGAGCCGGCGTCTGTCCGCAGACAGTTTTTCCAGGTCATGTGGCAAGCATGACTAAGCTGCTTCTGGTGCAACAGAACACAGACACCAGAGCAGCACACGGAAACACCATTTACCTTCCCGCCAGAGTGGTACCCGTACCTATTTATCTACTTGCACTTTTTGGTGTGCTTTCAAACTGCTAGGTTGACAGGAGCTGGGACCAAGCAATGGGAGCTCACCCCATCGCGGGGATTCAAACCGCCGACCTTCTGATCGGCAAGCCCAAGAGGCTCAGTGGTTTAGACCACAGCGCCCCCAAAGTAAGGCACCCCCCAAAAGGTTCCTCATTCAGCCATCAGAAGTATTAACAGGGCAGGGACAGGAAGGGTAACAGGAAACCTGACGCAGCAAGATGCTGTGTCAATGAAGTCTTCTGGATAAAAAAAGAAAAACACCGCAAACAAAAACCACATATTATTAGTCATTCTGAGCAAAGACAGGAAGAAACTGTAGAGTTAGTAAAATAGTGGAGAAATTCTGTTACATCACCATATAATCAACTTGCTGTTGAAAGCATAGAGGGAGAGAAGACTAGGGACACACCTGCCCTGATCATCTGACATTTAATTGAAGGCTGACATTCTCCAGGTTTCTCTGCAGATGCAAAGAGGCCACACTCTAGCTCCTGGTAGCTCTATGGTGAAAGACTTGTACTCTTTGCATCAGGAAATACAGCAGAACACCAGTTCAATTTTAGACTGGCAGTTCACATAAGCTCTAGAACCAACATAGTCAAAGCATATCATCACCCAAGGATGTGATACTCACATAGACTGGACTGTGTTCATTTTGAAACAGAACTTGACCAGTCAGACACAGCTTGACCAGCTGGAGAGTTATTTGAGTTCTTAACAAATAAAAACTTGACATATTTTTCTTCTTTCTTTCTTGGCTGGGGGTCAGAATACATCAAAGATATCCAAAAATAACGTTTAGATGTTTTTGTATGTATGTGTTGCCTCTTGACAAATTTCAAAGCAGTGGGAATTACAAAGAACAAGTAGTATTTATAAACATCTCTGGCAAAAGTAACAACCAAAGTGGGGTATACAATCTGCAGTTGTACAATATTCACACACGCCAGCCAGCCAGCCTTTAGAACATTATGCTGCTGTCACCAGAAATCTACAGCACTTTTGCATTCATGTGTGTCTAAACTCCGGGGAGAGCTACTCCAATAACTTGGGATTACTCTCTGAATTACCAGCACCAGAAGATCAACACACCATTCTAAACAAAAAACAGATAACCCAGCAGGTCCCAAGGGTGTTAAACTTCTACAAATCGTTAAAGAATGAAAACTGCAGTCTTTGGCAAGGGACAGAACTAAGTGTAAAACCAGCCACACACACACACACCCTTTTATTTCCAAATTATTCAACATCTGGAGAAAACCAAAACCTTTGCCCTGCTTTCCAGAGTTATCTACATATCAGGTCCATTTCAATATGCACATAGTTAACAAACATTTATTTATGGAAATGAGTGCTAGCAGGGACAGACCACTGCAAAACACTTCCTAACAGGTTTAACAGATTCAGCACCCAAACAAGTTTGTATGTTTTGGTACTTCATGAGAGTTGTCAAAAGCTTTTAATTTGAATTACACTCAGTTCCATTTCTGCTAGGTATTTTTTAATAAAAAAAAACCTGCAGAAGCAGATTATAAAATCAGATACTATTGTTAAATATCTAGAAGCTGTTTTTTAAAAAAGAAAAAGAAAGAAAGAAGAAAAGCTAACATTCTGAATGTCTGAATGTCAGTAGATGTTTTTGAACGCAACTAAGATAACTCCATGTGCTGCTCTGGTTTGCCAGAAGCGGCTTTGTCATGCTGGCCACATGACCTGGAAGCTATACGCCGGCTCCCTCGGCCAATAATGCGAGATGAGCGCGCAACCCCAGAGTCGGTCACGACTGGACCTAATGGTCAGGGGTCCCTTTACCTTTACCTTTAAGATAACTTTAGTCTTACTTGCTTCAGGCTTCAGCTCTCTTCAGCATTCAGCTGCACATCTTGTAAGTCATTTCAAGCCCCACTTTAAAGATTTAAAAATATGAATTAGGTGGATTAAAAAATATTAATATTTAAAATAAACTAGAGGGACACTCACTGGGTACTAAACTATTGTCTATCCAGTAAAGCGTAGCCATGTTTTTTCCCCCTCTACTGGGGGAAAAAAAATCATAAATTCAACAGCAGCAATATATAACATCTGGAGCCCTGTTAGGATTTCATGATTTCCAGGCTGTATTTTGGGGTGAAAGCCACTTAGTACAACCATCTTCCAGCAGCAATTGTCTTTGCCACAACAAGACGAAGTCAAATTAGGAGGAATAGCACAGCACAGAGACAGAGAAAATCAAGTGCCTCAGATAAATTTTACTTCCTAGTTTACTGACCTGCAGAGTGGGCAGCAGCAGAGCCCTGGAAAGGCAGTCAGGTGCAAGCCTGAGTATGTCATAGAAAAATAAAAAAATTCCTTCAGTAGCACCTTAAAGACCAACTAAGTTTTTATTTTGGTATGAGCTTTCGTGTGCATGCACACTTCGTCAGATAACACGAAAGCTCATACCAAAATAAAAACTTAGTTGGTCTTTAAGGTGCTACTGAAGGAATTTTTTTTATTTTGTTTCGACTCAGACCAACACGGCTATCTACCTGTAACTAGAACTATGTCATAGCAGTTAGACCCATCATTCCCCCCCCCCATTTCTACAAGCTGACCATATATGACCAAAAAATCGCTAAATTTCATCACAATATACCAGCATTTTATTGGTGCCAGATTGGCTTTGTTGTTGCTTTCTGATCCCATCCTGCCCAACATCCACCCTATTTATACTCTCCTCCATCTATTTACTGTTCACTGACATTTTACACAAGTGGGTGTTCACTTGCTCTTATACTGGAGGGGAATAATGTTTCCACAAAGCCTCTGCTGTCTGCTCCTTCGCCAAATGCTACTTTCTGTAAATTGGCTCCAGGAGAAAGTGTACATTCCCTTCTTCTCAAGACATGCTCCTTTATCACAAACAGCTTTGCAAATATCCTCCTCGCTCTGGATACAAATTAACCTAAGATTTTACAAGCATGAGGCCACATTGGGGTTAGGCAAGGTAGGGGCAGTGCTACCTGCACTGACTGGAGGGAGTGTGACAGCATTCAAAGTTAAGAGCACCATAACTTGCAAAAGGGGGCAATCATACTCCTTATCATAGAGTCATGATAACTTTTCTGCAACAGGGAAGACTGTTCCTGAATCTGGTGCCCTCCAGATGTTGCTGGACTACAACTCCCAAGAGCTCGGGCCAAAAAGATGATTAGCTATTCAGCCTTTAAACGATTTTCTTTATGTTAAGGATAAGTTCCTTAATAAACTGAGCTCTTGGAATTTTCCGCATTTTGTTTCTCTTACCTACGAAGAACTCCAATTTGTGCAGGGACTACAACTCCCAGCATCCCTATGCTGCCTGGAGGAAGCAGTAGTCCAACACATCTGGAGAGCACCAGGTTGGAGAAGGCTGGGTTAGGTATTTTCATGAACAAGGCCTTTGGGCTTGATGTTGAGAAGAGCTACTTTAAGTCTCTTGCACACAAAAAAATATCTTTAGTGTACTTTCAATCCTGCTCAGAAGGGGAGCAGCCTTCGCAAAGTGAAAGATTTTTGCAATTCATCATTTTCAACTGCTCTAACCTCCCTGACAACTGCACTTAACAAAGAGGCTCTTTGCCATCTGTTTAAGGCTAAGTGCCTAAAACAGAATTGCCCGTGTTGAGAGTCACCTTCAACACTTCCAACTTAACACTATTAATTCAATTAAGACCAGACACTCCAAGAAAGAGACAATGCTAGATGCACATCAAGACCTTATGGCAGAAATGATGGACGGCAGGAAGGCAAGGAAACATTACATCTCAGCAAAAGACTGGAAAGAATGGTGAGTCCCAAACACAGGTGAAGTTCTTTCACTGTCTACCCCAAATACAATGCTACCTCAGTGTTGCCAAGTAATGGCTTGTAAATTTACAATTTGCACTTAACTTTTACCCATTGCAATGCAGGAAACTGCAGCTACCAATATTCAGCAGGTTAGCAGATACAGCTATTGTACACAGGCCGTAGGTGATGAAGAATTCATGCCTTTGTTAAAGAATTGAGGAATTATATGGTACCAACGAAAGTATGCTTGACACTTGGCCAACTGCAAATATACCAGCCAAACATATCCGCTAATAATGACCCTTTGTTTGATGTTATTGGTAAGGGGTGCTCCAAAGCTAGAAGGCACAAATTTAGATGCACTTTATTCTGTTAACAAAAATCCTGATTCTCATCAAGATGTTTCAAAGCTCATTCAAAAATCAAAAGCAATATGTTCACTGACAGACGTACAATGCCACAGTTTGCATTTTGTAACAGAAAACATTTCAGAGCAGATGTCGTGTTCATGCTTCCAAGTTGTTATGAAGAACAGAACATTTTGAAACTCAAATACCTGCAAACAAGTCCTCTTTAAGGGTCAAAAGAATTGGCAATGTGTAAGATTCGCTGGTTTATTCAAAGTCTCCCAATAAGTAGAGGCAGGGGACAACAACAACGTATAGGACGGCAAGAACGACCTGTTTTGTTTCACAGGTTTACACAAGTTTCTGCAAAGCTCTTAAAAATAAGCTGCATATTGAAAGAGAGTCATGTTAATTGAAGTACTTAAGTCAGCAGGATACTTGTTCAATTTCAATACCCTGCCTACTCGCATCAGAAGCATCAGGCATAGTTAAAAGAGCAGAAAGTTGAAAAAGCCAGCCACCTTAGGATTTCTTGTTTACCCATGAAAACAGTTCACATTATTTAATTATGGCTTTGGAGAGCTGATTATTTCAGTTCATGAATCTTGACAATTCACAAAAAGCAATTTTTCAACCTAATTTAAGAAGAAAAATTAGCCTTCAACACCGCTGAAGGAATAACACACCAAATAAACATGGGCAACATTGCAAAATAAAGGCATTCCAAAATGTAAGTATACTTTTCCCTATAAAAGAAACAGGAATTGCTCCAAGAAGCTTTGGACTATCAATATTTCCATCAGCAAAAATAATTGGGTGCTGGAGTTACACAGCAGAAATTCAAAGAACCAGGCTTCTGAAATTCTGTTCTAAAGGAATTAAACATGACTGAGCCATCATGTAAATGGTAAAAAAACCATTAGAAGTTGATGCCTATTATTCCTGGTTATGTCCAGTATTAGAAATGTGATCTACTACCAACCAAGGTTGCTCTAAAAATCATGGGAGACTGCCATCGAGGAGCCACATAAGCTATAGAAACTATGGGACAATGGGATCAAAACTCATGAAGGCTGCTCCAAGGGCTGATATCCTAAACACACATTCTTTCCATGGCCCATATATTTCAGTGGGGTTTACTTAAGAACAAGCCTAGTTAGGACTGGAAGAGAGAAAAACAACACACCGTTCTGCTGCTTTCCACAGCTACTCCATCCACCGCCATTATTTTCAACCACAGACTGATTAGCATGCAGGAGGAACAGCTGCCACAAACCATAGTCAAGGAAGGAAAACTGTGTTCTGTCTTGTCCTGAATGGCACAGCTTCCTTGCTTCCTAAAAGCCAACATGAGTTTTCACTCGTCAGTTTCTTCAGAGATAGCTTGTGGTAAATAAGGAGATGCACTTATACTGTAGCCAACGAATGTCAGCTGGCTCCAGCTTTAACCACGTGTAAGCCCTGTGAACGTCTAGGCATAATGTATTACTGGAGCCAGACTGATGGGACAGGCACAGCCCTACCCAATCCATCTTGGTCTGATGCAAAGGTAGAAACTGAGGAAGCGAACTGGTCATTTCTGCCTTTTTATTATATTTAACATTTGCATCCCACCCTTCGTCTAAATACACAGCACAGGTAGGAAGGTTATACTAGAAATGACCTGTCGAAGGCCAGATTGCATCCCATTTTCCAAACCCAACGCTCTAGCCACTGCTCCCTACACTGACTTGTATTATTTATTTATTTTATTGCATTTACACCCCACCTTTTCTTCTCCAAAGAACCTGAGGTGGTGCATATGGTTCTCCCCATTCTCATTTAATCCCCACAACAACTCATGTATAAAGTGGCAAGCTACAGCATTTTCGCCCTTCAGGGAATACCTTTCCAAATGAACTGGTCTGCTAGGGAACCAGTTGTGTTGCATATCCTGGGAGCACTTAAAAGACCTGCTGGGTTTCAACATCACCTTTCATGAACCTTGCAGCACACAACACAACACTTTGCAAGGGAAGACTTGGTGGCGGTCAAGCTGCCTTAAGTAAGATTGTCATACTGACCATACATACACAGGAATGTTTGTTAAGCTTCAAAGTTCCCTCGAAGACAGTTTGAAAGCATCACGATTCACAAGAGGGAATGGGTAGCCTAACAGACAATTTGGTTACAGCAGCAAAATTGCCTCAACCCAAATCCTACAGAGATAGAATAGTCAATGTTAGTGCATGCTGATTTCTGAATTCACCAGTTAGAAATATGTATATATATCCTATGACTTATGCATAACAAGATTTTTAAAATCCACTGTTGCAAATAGGAATGGATTCACCTCCAGGCTGCACTACAACAGCCAGAAAGCAGGCCAACATACACCAAGCAAAATAAATATCATGCTATCATTATGTGGGAAGCCCAGATTTGAGCACTACAAGTCGAATGCCTTGTGAGTCAAACGTTTTTGCTCCCGAATGCCGCAAACCCGGAAATGAGTGTTCCAGTTTGTGAACTTTCTTTGGAACCCGAAAGTCCAACGTGGGTTCTGATTGGCTGCGCCTTGGTTTCCAAACGTTTTGGAAGTCGAACGGACTTCCAGAATGGATTCTGTTCGACTTCCAAGGTACGACTGTAACCCCCTTAGGTGTCTCCCAAAGCAGAGGCTGTAGAAAATGGACCACTGCTGAGGTGGTAAGGGGGACAAGGAAAGATTGACAAGGTGGTCCAAAAGGTTACAGTGGTACCTTGGTTTATGACGACAATCCGTTCCGAGGAGCCGGTCGCTCCCTGAGTTTGTTGCTCGCCGAAGGCATGCTTCGGCGCATGCGCGAATTGCCAATAGAGCGCTTCTGCGCACACGCGTGCTGCGCAGATTGCTTCTGAGCATCCGTGCATGTGGAACCCAGATGTAAATACTTCCGGGTCCACGGCGGTCGCTCTCCGAATTCGTCGTAAACGGAGGCGGTCGCAAACCGAGGTTCCACTGTACATAAACTGGATCTGGCCCACAGGCTGCCCGTTTTCTGGCCCAATCTAATGACTAGAACTGATCTCCAACTTCAGAACTGTTTGCATTTGTGGCAATCTTTTACAAAGCTGTAAGATTCACTGCTTAGAAGTTTTCTAACATCTATTTTTTTCGATGTAAACAAACAATAAATTAATATGGCCACTACACAAGTTCCTTGAGGCTTCATCCCCATAAGTGGTGTATGCCATTTAGCAATGGCGTAGAGCAACTATTTTTAAGGGTTCCCTGAGATCATGCAGGAAAAATGCCGTCAACTTCAAGGCACAAAGGCATCCAGGGAATCAACTCTACTCTGCTAAGCTTGTCAAGTGGTTACAGAAAGCTATCCGGTTTATTTATACCAAGCACAATACATATTACAGTATTCCTAAAAGCTGCAAACACCCCAAAATATTCATATCTACAAGTCAGTACTTGAAAATTCATCTGTCTAGTTTGGCTGGTTTAGTTTGATCCACGACATACGTCAGCCAGCACTGCTCTGCATGAAAATTACACACAAGACATCTGCTAAGATCAGAAGGAATTAAGGTAATCTGAGAATGTCAGTAAATAACATTACCAAAGAATACTTCCATTCCAATTAGAAATTCCTTTTAGGCTGCAATCCCAAACACAGTGGGAGGAAGCCCCATTTAACTCAATGGGTCTTACTTCTGTGCAGGCATTTGTCAGATTTTTTTTGGCAGTACACGAGAACTACAGAATAATTGAAATAGTTAGTTTTTTTCCATTTACCATCTCTAACAACACAGAGATGGTAAATGGAAAAAAATTAACTACGGTATTTCAATTATTCTGTAGTTCTCATGTACTGCCAAAAAAAAAAATACCCTAAAATGGCTGTGAAACCCTAAGTGGCTGTTTCACATACCACACAACGTAGTACAATAGAAATTTCCATTACCTGTAAAAATTACCAATCGGATATGTAAGTTAAGGCTACACAGGTGTATTTCAATTACAATGGTACCTCTACTTACGAATAACTCTACTTACGAATGTTTCTACTTACGAACGGAGCTCCGTCCGCCACCTTGGATGCGGTTTAGATAGGATTTTTTCTACTTACGAATTTTTAGATAGGGTTGCTTCGACTTACGAATTTTTTCTCCCAATGCATTCCTATGGGATTTGACTTACAATTTTTTTCGACTTACGAATGTGCGTTCGGAACGCATTAAATTCGTAAGTAGAGGTACCACTGTATTACAGTGTTCAACTCAGCATGTAAGAGGAAACATATGTGAGGCTATTGTAGGAACATGTGCTTTTCTGTAGTTTGGTCCTACAAATAAGATACTCAGAATTCAGTCTCATTTTTAAATGGAATTTACTCCAGCACGTCAAAATGCAAGTAGATAAATAGGAACCGCTACAGCGGGAAGGTAAACGGCGTTTCCATGTGCTGCTCCGGTTTGCCAGAAGCGGCTTCGTCATGCTGGCCACATGACCTGGAAGCTATATGCTGGCTCCCTCGGCCAATGATGCGAGATGAGCGCGCAACCCCAGAGTCGGTCACGACTGCACCTAATGGTCAGGGGTCCCTTTACCTTTACCTTTTAAGCATTCTTAGAACTACAGTCAACTACAAGCCCATTCTTTCACAGAAGTAAACCTGAGTGAAATATGTAGGCTATAGTGCTGAGTAACCTGCAGTCATGTTAGGCACTCTTACCTAATTTGGAAGTGGAGGTAAGGGGGAGGCATTTTAAAAGACGAAAATTCACCACACATATTTATATTTATTTCTCTGATTGGCATTAAAGAAAAACCAACACAGAACACAACTTAAGTTTCTCGGTTATTGTACTAGGAATAACAAAATAATTCAGAATATAATCAAGAGCACAAATTACCAGTATTAGCAGAGAAATTAGATTTTCATCATGACCAGTAACTTTTTTTCAGATCAGAACAGTAAAGATGTTTTTGTACAGTTATAGTAGAGCAGCACGATTATTTTGTGTTAGCAAAGCTATGTATCACGTTCAAAGGGGCAACTCCCTATGCAACTACAATTTTAATGCATATTTTTACATTATGTTCTCCAGATCCAATAACTAATCAGACTTTTTTTAAAAAAATGAAGAAAAAGTCAGCTGCAAATCTATAAGTTTAGGGTGTCAGGGGATTTAAAATGTATTCAGTTAGATAGATACACATTGTGCAGCTCATCAGCCCCCTTTCTGAGAAATTTCAATCAAATCTAAGCTAGGCAGAAATGGAAAACAGATATTTCCCTGCCATTAGCTGTACTGTAGTGGTATTGCAAGGATAAGCTTAGATTTGCTGCTCAGGGGGTGGGGGGGAAATCAGTGGCTAGACTTTGCTGCCACAATATGAAGTAACTGTTGCTGCCAGCCTAATGGAGACAACAAAGGCTACTTGGAATGCAGGGTGTTAATTTCAAGGCAGCACTACACGCCACCTTGACACACTCGTGCACAAACGCACGGAAAAACAAATGCCTTCCAAACCTTGCCCAAGCCCATAAAACACCCCCATACACACCCTGCTTGTCCATGCTCCCATTGCAACCCATGTATGTACAGTGGTACCTCGGTTTATGAACACAATTGGTTCCGGAAGTCTGTTCATAAACTGAAGCGTTCATAAACTGAAGCAAACTTTCCCATTGAAAGTAATGGAAAGTGAATTAATCCGTTCCAGACGGTCCGCGGAGTAAGCGTTCATAAACTGAAGCAAACTTTCCCATTGAAAGTAATGGAAAGTGGATTAATCCGTTCCAGACGGGTCTGCGGAGTACTTAAACTGAAGCGTTCATAAACTGAAGCATGGGTGTAATTGGTTCCGGAAGTCTGTTCATAAACTGAAGCGTTCATAAACTGAAGCAAACTTTCCCATTGAAAGTAATGGAAAATGAATTAATCCGTTCCAGATGGGTCCGCGGCGTTCATAAACCGAAAATTCATAAACCGAGGTGTTCATAAACCGAGGTTCCACTGTACTGTACTATAAAGACTCCCCAAAGCATAGCCCCAAGAACCCACACCCCTCAACGTCTTCCAGTGTCTCTTCTCGTCCCACCCATCTCACAGCAACATAAGCCAACACAAATAAGCTTAGCATGTGCCTTCTGGATACACACAGACACAGCAGCCTTGGCAAGAGCCAAAGCCACACGACCCAACCCACCTCCCCACTATCTTCCTCCCTCCCTTTATGCACCCACACTTCACTATCCCCGAACTACCACCTTCGAGATATCCATTCACTTTAATCCCCAAACACGTCCCTCTACTCTACACCCATAAATCTACCTCTTCCCTCCCATGCTTATGGTGCACCCTGTTTCAGGAAACCCCAACTTCTTATCGCATGCCCCACCTCTTCTGCATCTGAGGAGTCTCACAATAGCCAGTATAAACAGAAATATATTTACAAAACCAGCCTATGTATCAGGTAAGTTAGTACTAAAAACAGCAGCGCTGTAAAAACAAACAAAAAACCAAATCTTCACATTGAAATGTTGACCCCTTGGGGAGCAGAGCTTCATAATGGATCACTTACTGAACTCACCCCTAAGGAGTAGGGTATGCATGCGTGCAATTGATAAGGCATTGTAGATACCAGTCGGTGAATATATATGATGTATTACATAGATGTAACAGATACTTAATGCATATGTACATCTCCATAACCTACGAGTCAATGCATAAATATTTTAAGACGCCTATGTTAATACATCAAATGTAACAAATACTTACCAGTCAGTTCAGTTTAGCACACAGAAACAAAGCAAAACAGGTTAAAAGAAGCAGAAAGGAAGCAAAACTGGGAAGATTTAAAATGCCATAGAGACACACACACTAAAAGGGGGGGGGCACCCCAGGTAATATTTACAATGCCCAACTTAACCCAGCAGCAAGCCCATCCATCCATCTATATTGCCAAACCAGAGCTAAAAATGCCACATGGGAAGAGGCAGAGGAAGCGGCGCCAATTGGGGGTGGGGTGCAAAGATGCATTTCACGTCTCAGAGGCGCTTGCCCCCCCCCCCAGATACCCGCTTTGCAGACCCCGCCCCAAGCAACCCCGAGCCCTGGCCGACCCCCTTCACCCCGCCCGCCCCCCCCAAAAAAATTCTCCCTCCTCCGTCTGCCCCAAACCCGCTTCGGGGACGCACACGCCCCCCACCCAGCAGCCACGCTTGCTCTTTCCCCACCTCCCCTTCCAGCCTGCGGCGGGGGCTGAGGGAGGGTCGGCCGCCCCTTCCCACCGCGGCCACCTGAGGCCCAGGTCCGGCCCACCTCCCCTCCATAAATAAATTTTAACAAGCAACAACAACCCCCCCCCCACCTGCTGCTGCTGCTGCCGCTTCTCTCGCAGGGCCCAAGTGGCTCCTCCGGACTGGAGCGCCGCCAGGAGCAGCAACAGCAGCAGCAGGAGGAGCAGGAGCAGGAGGAGGAGCGTCGTGGTCGCCGCCGCCGCCGCCGCCTCTCGGACTGGGTTTGACACCCGCCGCCCACACGCGCCATCCAACATGGCGGAGGGAGGGAGGCACGGAGAGGGATGGGGAGAGCGAGACAGGCAACGCGCGCTCCCGGGCGGGCGAGCAAGCGAGCGCGCCGTCCCGCCACAGAGAGAAACAAGTGGGGGCGGGCGGGGGGGGGTGTCTTCTCCTGATTGTGTGAGCGCGCGCGCGCGCGTTCTCGCCCATACCGTAGTTGTTTCCCCCCTCCTCACAAGTGATAAATGTGAGAGGATTTATCCACCGGCCTCTGTTTTCTTTGGGGTGGGAGGTCGTAGGAAATGGGAGCCCCCCCCCCCTGAAAAAAGAAAAGTAAAGCCCCTCTATATGGGGGGGGCGAGTGTTTTGTGTCTGTGTGTGTATGGACACAAGTAAATAAATAAGATCACGCCCTCTTTTCTTTGGCTCGCTCTTCTGTTTTTTTTGAGGCGGGGAAGTCGGTGGCTGGGTATAAATAAAGAATCCCGCTTTTTGGAGGGGGAAATGGGAGTAAGGCCCCCCCTTTAGGGGAGCAAGCACATATTTATATACAAGAAATAAATGGCTTTTTTGAGGGGGGGAGAGTCTAAATATAAAGACTAAACTTGCCCTTCCTTAGGGGAGTGAGCAGAAGTATGTATATACATACAAAAAAAAAATAAGATTGCTCCTTTTTTTGAGGTGGGGGCAGTCTGTGCATAGATACAAACCCACCTAACCCCTTTTGGCGGGGAAAATGTAATGGAAGCGTATGTGTATATATAAATAAGGCTCCTCCTCTCTTTTTTATTTGTCTGTCTATACAAATAAATGGCTCCTTTTTGAAGGGGGCAGTCTTTTTTGTGTGTTGGGGGAGATGTTGAAGGGAAGTGTGTGTATACTGTATTCATAACATGTACAGTATATAAATGAGGCACTCACACATCTTTTTAGTGGTGAAATAAACATAAGACCTGCCCCCTCTCAGGTTTTGTTTTGTTTTTGCTTGTTTGTTTGAGGAATTGCATCAGGAAAATATTTCCCAGGGGGTGAAACATTTTATATATATATATATATATATATATATATATATATATATATATATATAGGAATGTAAACATAAACACATAAATAAAATACTTACTGGCCAGATGTTTTGTGACGAAAGGGTGTCTCCCCTCAATTATCAAATTTCCCGCCATTTTCTAAGGGACGTTTTAATGTCCTTGTCTGAGGAGAATTTGAAGGACTGAAGGAATGAGAGAGCAGAAGCAAGAAAAAAAAACAAAACTTTTTTGCTGAGAATAAGAGTCAGGTTCACTGAACTCAACTCGATAGGACCTACTTCTCAGTAGGCCTGCCATTGCTCACACTGCTAATATTATCGTGAGAGAATTGTCCAAAGACTATGACAGCATAAATGCCATACATTTCAAGATCATTTTCCCTGCCAGAACCCCGGGAACCGTAGTTTGTTCCCTTGCGGAACTACCATTCCCAGCACCCTTAACAAAATACAGTTCCCATGATACTTTGAGGGGGGGGAGCTGTGCAGATGTGGCCAGATGCATAAGAGAGTGGGGCTCCTGCACCTTTTAATAGTTGAATCGGGAATTTTAGAAAGTGCAGCACCTACTACAGATTCCACATGCACAACCATTGAAGGTGCAGGAGGGGCTCCTTGCATCTGGCCCAGGGCCAGATTTATGTATAAGCTAAACAAGCGATAGGTTAAGGCCCCACTCTCTTGGGGGGGGGCAAATAAATAAGGTAAAAAACAAATAAAATAAAACCTACATACAGCTACAGTGTTTTGTAGGCTCCTATGATGTAAGTCAAGGGACCCAGGTGGCGCTGTGGGCTAAACCACTGAGCCTAGGGCTTGCTGATCAGAAGGTCGGCGGTTCGAATCCCTGTGACGGGGTAAGCTCCCGTTGCTTGGTCCCAGCTCCTGCCAACCTAGCAGTTCGAAAGCACATCAAAATGCAAGTAGATAAATAGGAACCGCTATAGCGGGAAGGTAAACGGCGTTTCCATGTGCTGCTCTGGTTTGCCAGAAGCGGCTTTGTCATGCTGGCCACATGACCTGGAAGCTATACGCCGGCTCCCTCGGCCAACAATGCGAGATGAGCGCGCAACCCCAGAGTCGGTCACGACTGGACCTAATGGTCAGGGGTCCCTTTACCTTTACCTTTATGATGTAAGTCATGGGCCCCGCCTGCTAGCCTGCTCCCTAAAATATCACTGGTTTGCTCATTTCTATATATAGGGTGCCTACATTCTGCATGGACTGGTTGCATGGCAACATGTCCAAATGCCTTGAGATACCTATTAGGTCCATAAATGACCATAGGGCAAAAATTCAACATGAAAAACAGCAACAAATTGTTGTTGACAAAGGACAGCTGGACACAGAAGGGACCCCATTACCTTCACTGGCTTAGGGCATCATAAAACCTAAATCCGTCCCTGATCTGGCCGCACTACCACAGGCTGACTTCCCTGTTCTCTTGGAAGGAGAGCTGGAAAATACAGGTCTCCATGTTCCCCCGCACAACATAACAGATGACTCAGTTGCTGGAAGTCACAAAACCCCTCTCCGCTTGAGAACAGAATGGGAACCAGGCTCCCTCTCGCTTGTTGTGGGAGCCGCGCTAATCCTCCTTCCGAGAACAGACATCCAGTTCCTAAGGCCACAAAAAAGGGCAAGGAAAGTAAATGAACTATGGGAGGGAAAGCTGAGGGGGAAGTTACGGGAACACAGGAGAAGACAAGGAGAACGTGAGGAGCTAAGCCCCCCACCTCCCGGGGTTGATTTGGAAGAGATTGCTCTCTCAACGCTCAAGACTGAAAAATATCCCCCTAAAAACCATGGCTTAACGTATGTCAAAGTTATTCCCCGCCAAGTACAGTGGGGCGTAGTGGTTAGCTACAGGGGTCAGAAGCCTGGGCGCCTCCAGGTGTTGCTGGATTCCCATTTCCTAGCAGCCCCACAAAATATGGGCAACGGTGAGGGGCAATGGGGGCTGTGGTCCAACTGTATCTGGAAATGCAACGTGGGTCACACCAACACCTTAACATTTAAAGCACTCCTATACTGCTTTAAGCATCATGGCTTCCCCCAAAGAATCCTGGGAACTGCAGCTTGTGAAGGTTGCCAAGAGTTGCTAGGATAACATTACCAGATTTTTTTCAATGAATCCGAGGACACTTTTCAACTTCCTACTAAATAGATGGATTTTGTCAGGGGACTGATTTGTAAATCTGGGGACTGTCCCCGGGAAACAGGGATGTCTGGTAACCTTATGTTAGGAGAGCTTTCACAGAGCTACAATTCCTTGCACCCATAAGAAGCTACAGTTCCCAGGATTCTTTGGGAGGGAGCCATGACCATTAAAGTGGCATAAGAGTGCTTTTAATGTATGGTGTGGGTGTGACTGTGGCCTGTCCTCTCTCTCACACGCACACAGAAGCAGAAACCCTATCCAGATCTTAACGTTCCCTCAAGCTTGTCTCTCTTTCCACCCCATTCTGCATTGAGTCAACCAGCTAATTTTAGAGGCATTTTTGGAAGTTTCTCCTTCCTGTGACGAAGGATTTTCCTGGGTTGTTTTTAAAAAGTGGCCCATATTTTGATCGTTCAACCTCATCCCAGCCTCAGGAATGACTACCATTGCAAACCACCATTGCACAGCTCTCACTTCCATCCTTGTCGCTATCACTTCCTTCTCCCACCCCAAGGAGTGCAACTAAACTGCATCCACCCACTTCCGCAGGCAAAAATCCTTTTATTCCTCGCCCCCCCACCCCAAGTCAAAACCTCAAAATCTTATTTATCCCCATGAATAAATCAGAGAGGCAGGGGAAATCTTCCTTCTGAAAACCACATGAGGGTGGAGGGAAATGTTCTCCAGTGGTTGCTAATAGTCGGATCTGAGTCCCAAGGAAAGGTTTAGCAGCGGCGTGAAAATGCAACCGTAAGCTTTACACCAGGGGTGAGAAAGATGTGGCCTTCCTGATATTGTTGGACTACAACTCCCATCATCCCTGACCGTTGATCATGCTGGATGTGGTTGGTGGGAGGGCAACAACATCTGGAGGGCATCTGTTTCCCTGTCCCTGATTTGAACAGTTGGTTTTTAATGGCCTGCATTCCTAGGATGTAGTGAAGGGAGACCGAGGCACTGCATTTTAAAAGAAAGAAAGAGAGAGAGAGAGAGGAAGGAAGGAAGGAAGGAAGGAAGGAAGGAAGGAAGGAAGGAAGGAAGGAAGGAAGGAAGGAGGGAGGGAGGGAGGGAGGGAGGGAGGGAGGGAGGGAGGGAGGGAGGGAAGGGAAGGACCAAGGAGGCCCCTGAATCTTAAGTATGAGGAAACAGGCTGCAGTTGTTTTGTGTGGAGGGAAACACACTCTCTGTATGCTCATACATAACTTATTGATCTATTCCTGCGTCATATATCTGTTCTTTTCAAGAAAGGGAACAGCCAGACCCATGGACTATTGCAAAATGGTTACTTATTTATTAGAATGGGGGTGGGGGGGCTGGTACTTTCCATATGTTGTTGGACTCCAGCTCCCATCTATCTCGGCCAGCATGGCCAAGGATGATGGGAGCTGTAGTTTAAGAACATCTGGCAGGTCACAGGTTGGCCAGCCCTGTGTTTGAGTACTTATACCGGCTCCTGCAGAAGCTTCAAGGCAACTGAGAAAACATAATAAGAAGAATAATAAGAATAAGAATAACAACAACTTATTATTTATACCCCGCCCTTCTGGCCGGGTCTCCCCCGCCACTCTGGGCAGCTTCCAACACACATCAAAATACATTAAAATATCGCAGACTAAAAACTTCCCTAAACAGGGCTGCCTTTAGGTATTTTCTAAATGTCAGGTAGTTATTTTTCTTTTTGACATCTGGTGGGAGGGCGTTCCACAGGGCGGGTGCCACTACCGAGAAGGCCCTCTGCCTGGTTCCCTGTAGCTTTGCTTCTCGCAGTGAGGGAACCGCCAGAAGGCCCTCTGCAAACATTGAACATACACATCCCACACCCAAATAAGCATATATTAAGGGGAAGAGTGCACCAAAGAATGCACATATTGATGAACAAAATATACAGAAATGCATTATATTGGCAGGAAATAACTGAAAAAATGTGTCTATTAGTCAAAATTGTATACAAAAAATGGGTGCATTAGGATAAACGCGCCCACAAATGTGTATGACTTTTCATGTGAAGGGGAATAAACTGATAACCCACTCTGCGAAATGTAGCTCTGGGGTGAGAATAGGGGTCTCTTAGAATTCTTGTGGGGGGAGCTACAGCTCTTTAAAGAGCTTTAAATGGATGTCGGTTATGTGGCCTAATTCTGGTTTTGTCCTCCCTGCTGTGTTCTACAAGGGCAACACTGAGAGGAGGAGGAGGAAGCTGATAGGCAGTCGTACTGGGGCTTGGGGAAGGCAGACCAAGGCTGGTAGGCCATTCGCCACACACCCTTTGCTTCAGGCAGCAAATTGCCTTGGGCTGGCCCTGATCCCACAGGCTTAATTGCCTCCTGGCTTCCCAAACCCACCTCATCCTGCGAGACAGTTGCCCATGGGTAGACATCCAAGTTACAAAGATCCCAGCAATTTGGATATAACCAGGAATAACCGTGCTTCATTGCATATAATGTGGGAATTCACCCAAGTGAGGGAACTCTTGCCAATGCCTCACAGAAAAACAGGCTGTCACTCTTGGTCAGTTACCAATATTACCTTAACCTCTGAGAACAATGGTCAAATATTGACAAAGAGTTACAAGCTGCCTAATGGTCCCCTTGGCACTCCCCGTGGGCCAACATCAAACTACCCGGTCAAAGCAACTCTCCCTCTCCCTCTGCAAGAGAGAAATCAGAAATATTGATATTCTGCAGAGAGAAGGCCATTAACAGCCCTGTCTGGAATGCATGACTTGACTTCTGTCTGTGCCAAGGATTGTCATACATGACTACAATCCTCAGGAATTCTGAAATGGCACCCCAGGAACAAAGCCAGTTGGGAGGCATTTTTTCTCCCGATGGAACGAACATCATAAATACTCGAGGGCCCAACCCGGTTTCTCTCTGATTTGAATAGCAACGTCACCTGCGACTGGATTGTGCTCTAAAGGCTCCAGGCGGTATTGTAAGATTCGTGAAATCTAACTTTCAAACCGAAAAGGCTGGCCGTGCAGTTAGCTTTCAAGTTTTGTAGAGTTCTTCGTCGGGTTAAATGGAGCTTTTCCAAGGACTGGTTCGCTTGTGGACAAATTTAGCAATTGTACAGCGGAGCCAGGTCCCACATGTATAGCCACCAAATCATACCGTGGGTGGGTTGGATATGCTTTGTTCCTAATGCATTTGCATTGACTCTAAAGGTGTTGTGTAATGCACAGCTTCCAGTTTTTCATGGTGCTGAAACTTATTTGGACCTGTTCGTAGCAGACGGTCGGAAGAGCATCTTGGCTTTCAAAGCAGTTCAGGCAAGGCTGTTGTAAAGCAAAAAAGCAGGGACGACAGAACAGAGGCTTCTGCCACAGGCTGATGGTGCCAGGTCTTGGCCAGCGAGCTTTGGCATAAGAATGCGAGTATTGATTTGATCGAGCTATCAAAGCCTATACAAATTGACCAAGGAATTATAACAGTTCTGTGTGATCCATCCATTGGCCCCCTCTGGAAAAGCCTTGCTTTTAAAGACACCAACAGATGTTGGTGCCTATGGGGGGGAAAAACCACTTTCCCTTTAATGCAATATTAGCAACATTTGGTCACCCATGCTTTTGGTCCCATCTGAGGCAGATACCACAACACTAATCCTTCTTCCAGTTAATCCCCCATTTTAACCCACATCTTTAAGCTTTTTCCCCTTTTCTTTCTTCTTTTAAAATTCTCGTCTGAACTGTGCTAAGTGTTTTCTTCCCGGGGAAAACTCTGCTCAATTTGATAACAATCATATTGTTATAGGTTGGGGGAGGGAACCCCCTAAACCCTAGAAATTAATAAATGGAAGGATTTTGACGCGGGTGGGTTTAACCACTGAGCCTAGGGCTTGCTGATCAGAAGGTCGGCGGTTCGAATCCCCGTGACGGGGTGAGCTCCCGTTGCTCAGTCCCAGCTCCTGCCCACCTAGCAGTTCGAAAGCACGTCAAAGTGCAAGTAGATAAATAGGCACCGCTACAGCGGGAAGGTAAGTGGCGTTTCTGTGTGCTGCTCTGGTTCACCAGAAGCGGCTTTGTCATGCTGGCCACATGACCTGGAAGCTGTATGCCGGCTCCCTCGGCCAATAACACGAGATGAGCACCGCAACCCCAGAGTCGGTCACGAGTGGACCTAATGGTCACGGGTCCCTTTACCTTTCCCTAGGATTTTGATTCTTTGGGATGTGAAAGGAGAAATACAAGCTGTAGAGGAATTCCTGAGCTCACTTGTGCAAAGTGACCTGGCCAAGCTAGGGCCACTGAGGGCCATTAAGAAGGCAAAATAACTGCCCTCCTCCCCTTTGCTTTGAGGTGTCAACAGAGACTGGGGGTTTGGAAGGTTGGCAGTGTAACTGGGTGTAAGGTGACAGGAAAACAGTTTTTAGCAAGGTGATCTGGGAAGGAGAAGGGGGAAAAGAAAGATTGGGATCCATCTTGGCCAGGCTGGCTGATGGCTGGCTGCAATGCTGTGAGGGTCAAGCCCCTCTTGAAATGACCATGCCATAAGATCAGGACCCTCTTCATGCAGACTGAAGGTGCAAACAGGTGAATAATCCATACTTCTTAAAGCTATGACAGTTTCCACTGTGTCTCAATTCCCCAAAGGAATGCAGATCCTGGGTGAGTGCCTGGGACCCCCAGGAATCTTGCAGAGAGTTGGGGGTGGCACACAATTTTTGTAACAATATTTTAGGCATCAAGGGTAAGGTGGCAGGCAATTAGAAGTGGCAGTTTGTTAGACTGGTGTTCCTTCATCAAAGATAATCTGACTTGCTGTCAAGCTCAGGCCAGACTCTTTGGAGGATGAACCAAACCAAAGCTCCCCTTGACCAAAGTCTTGGGGAAGAAGGCCACTTCCAAAGGATCTTTTCAATGGAGATGAGCCCCTGATGGAGTCGGAGGCAGAGTTGTGTCCCATCCCCTAAAGGCCCAAGTCTAGGCCATAGGCCCGCAGCAAAGTACAAGCCTGAGAGCCCAAAGGGCACTCTGAAACACTAGCAGATTAGACATGGCTTGGGAATCTAGGCTCTTAGTTGAGCCTCTTAGTTGTTGTCCCTAGTTCGAGTTCTCATCTGTTGCTGACTTGCTTCCTGTGGGTCATGCTTTGGTGTCCGACTGTTTACTCATGCTTGATCCTGGTTTATCTTTGCATGCTAGACTTATTATCTTGCTGTTGTTTGGCAATCTCATGTGTGGGTTCCTTAGTCTCCTTAGACTTAAGCACATAGGAGAACCTGCTTGACCAGCCCAATGTCCTTTCTAATCCAGCAGCCGGTTACTCATGCAGTGGAAAGAAAACTACAGCACCCGCTCATCCCCCACTTCGAGTTTAAAAGAGGCATCCCCAGAAGTCAAAAACAGACCAGAATGTGTTGCCTAGATTAAAAAAAAATACAGTGGTGCCCCGCAAGATGAATTTAATTCATTCTGTGAGTCAATTCGTTTTGCGAAAAATTCGTTTAGCGAATCCCATAGGAATGCATTGATTTTTTTGGGGGGGGGAAATTGCCCATAGGAGCACATTAATTGAATTTCAATGCATTCCTATGGGAAACTGCGATTCGCTAGACGAATTTTTCACAAAATGAATTCGTCTAGCGAGGCAACCTCCGCTCGAAAAATCTCTTCGTTAAGCGAAAAATTAGTCTTACAGGTCATTCGTCTAGCGAGGCACCACTGTAACCAACAAGCAGAACCTCTCCCCTCAGCTAGGGTTGACATATTCAGACAGAAAAGTTACTGAGCTTTTTTCTTTTTTTGCAAAATTGCAAAGAAAATATGATGTTTTTGAGCTTATTTAGAGGATCTGTGGCAACCCTTGCAGAGCAGAACCTCTCCCCTCTTGTGATTCCCAGTAACTAGTATTCATGCTGACTGACAGTGAAGGGAGAACCTAGTAGGCATTGCTAGCCTTACCCTCTGTGAATTTGTCTAAGTCTCTTTTGTCTATAGCCAGGGCCGGCCATACGGCCAGGCTGGGTGGCGCAGGGCACCACGGCGCCGGCCCGCCAGGAGGGCGCCGCAAGCTGCGCCCGCCCGCTGGCCCGCCGGTCCGCCGCGCAGCTGCGCCCACGGCAACCGCACTGTGCCTGCCCGCCCGCCCGCCGTGCAGCAGCGCCTGTGGCAGCCGCGCTGCGTGCAGCGCCCACCACGCTGGGGAACGGGGCGGGAGGGCGCCGGAGGGATCCGGCGCACTACGGCACCAGGAGCACTTAAGACGGCCCTGTCTAAAGCCATCCAAATTGGTGGCCATTGGTGGCCTCATGTGGAAGCGAATTCCATAGTTCATTTATGCGCTCTATGGAAAAAGTGTTTTACTTTCTTGTATTTTCTCTAGGGTCTTAATGCATAGCCAAAGACCTGTGGGCATATTACACATTCCAATACTTGGGGGGGGGGAGGCGGACAAAAAGCATGAGAGTGAAGGGAAGGTGTCAGAAGCAGGTGTAAGAGCCAAGAAGTGAGTGGTGTTTTTAAATTAAAAAATAAATAAATAGAGTTTTGCGATTCCCTAAATCTACCAGTGATGGCCTTTTTCATCCCACATAGGAAAAACAGGCCAATATCCATGCAAAATACTAAAATGATAGTATTAACAACAATATTAAATAAAAATATAATGTGGGTAACATTTCAATTTCCCCAGGAAACTATTGTAAAATACCTTAAAGTGGCCGTCCTGGAGTACAGGAACTTCAAAGGGAGATTGCAGTGTCAAACCGCTGAACTTCAATGCATCAAGAGCTTCAGTGCTATCACTGGTGGACTGAGCTGATATTTAGCTCATTGTATGTGTTCATTGGCTTACCTCCATGTTGGTCTGCCACAAACAAACTTGAAAGTCTTGTTATCGCCTTAATCACTTACTGGACTATGGAAGGTCCATCAGTTTCCCTGGTAGATGGCGTTGTTCCTATTCTGAGAAGAAAGGTCCAGAACTGGGCATCATCCTCCACTGAGTCTCTGCTAACAGACTTTTACAAGTGTGGTTGGCTCTGAATTTCACCAGACATCAGTACCAGGAAATTTGGGTGGCATGACAGAGGGGCCAAGTGATAGAGTGTATTAGTCTCTTTTGAATATTCACATTTTAGCTTCTTTCCCTGCTTTCTAGGGCTAAAGAGGGCAGTTGGAGGTCTGTGCTGGGGGGCGAAATTGTTAGCTTCTTTCCCACCTCCTCCAAATGAACCCACCAGCTTAACAGCAGCTAATAAGCTATGAAACTGCAATGCTTTTTTAATGAGCTGATCCTCCGACCATATGCCAGCCGGGCCTGTAAAGCTGTGAAAACAAAGCAAAACAAAATATCAAAGTGAGTTCGTGAAATATTTTATATAAGAAATGCAGGCATGCATAGCCCCGTGCGTTGGAAATTCAGGGCCTTTGTTTTATTGATGTGTTATTGTTTCTGCTGCTTCTTAGCCAGAGAGCAGCCCTGGCATGGGCAGATCACATTTTCTGCCGCCCTCCCGTCTCCCTCTCGGTCCTAGCTAAATCTTGTTAGGCTGATGCCTGGCTCTAGCTGCATGCAATTCAATCTCCAAATCACAGCGGGCTTGCTGTATTAGATGCCCTCCCCCGCCCCCCGCTGCCAGTCACACAAGCACTATAGCCAAGTTTTCAGAGTGATTAAATAAATCAATAGGAGAACAAAGGCCAGAGTTATCTCTCCGCTCGCTTGCAAAATCTGTATTTCAAAATTCATATTTATGGCTTAGTCTCCATGCGCTCCTCTGTGCAGCAGAATGCATCAAAACTCAACATTTAGGTTGCAATGTAACTAAGGGAAGAGTTGCCAGACCCCCAGGTCTCCTGGTTTGCTTGGTCCCCTCCAAGTGGCAAGTGGGGACTTGAATCTCCAGGGACAAGTGCCCTTAATTTTAAAAAAAGATATATTAAGAAAACTGTGCATGCAGATTGCAAGCTTCATCCAGCAGCAGCAGCAGCAGCAGCTGGCTGCAATTTATAGCAGAGACACTCTGTGGGGCGTCTGTTATTCCTTTCTTACAGTTCTTTATATCTCCAAACTGGACGGTCCTTCAAATAAAGAGGATGACTTCAAATAGAGTAGAGTAGTACAGATGGCTCTGATTCCCGGGAAGACAGAGAGAGACACTATCCTGCCATACCAGTTTAGCCAGTTTGTTCCGATGTAATCAAAGAGTCTCACCTCAAGACACGATATAGCCTCATGCGCAAAGCGGCATCTCTGATAAGAGCAAAGATAATGGCGGCATTTCACAGAGAAAGAGAAAAGTTACGCAAAACTCATTGGATTAGGAGGGAGAAATGAAGGGTAGTTACATAGCATTGCCCCAAAGAGCAATAAATCAGCTCACCCCTTTTGCCAAAGAAAGGGCAAAAAAGGGCAGCAATTTGCAGAAAATTTCCCCATGCTATTGTATTTGTATAGATGAAAATTTTTAGAAATAGTTACTATTATCTAAATAAACATACATCTCACAATTTGGGGTGTGGGGGAGACTTCGACCAGGTGATGGCCGAGCCTGTTCTCTGGGTTTTGTTGATGGGCAACTTCCAGGTCTTATAATGTTCTCCCTTCTTTATCTTTTGAACTCGAAAGCTAAAAAACAGTTATTTATACTTAAACTGGATTTAGATTGGACTAACCTGCCCGACCAAAGGCCTCACTCAAATTAGAGGACTGCCCCTATAAAGGAGGACCCTAGAGAAAGAGGGTTGGTCTCCTCCTCCCTGCGTCATAGGAAAATTGATCTCCTCTCACCTTGGCTGTGCTGGTGATGACTGCTAATGATGAAGGCTGATCATCTCTCTGGCAGGCAGAAGAATGGGGGAAATGTCCTGGATATAGATCAGAGTTGTGAAGGGGCAGAGTATGACAAATGGAACAGCCTAATGGACAAATCAATAGAGGCTGGGCAGCCAACCATTCTCCTGGGCTTGTCCCCTCCTAATGTTCTTCCATTCTTCATTTTAATCAAGGAAGCAGACACCTTCCTAGCCCACCAAAAAGAGGTGTCCTGGTCATCTGAGTCTCTCACAGGGAAGTGGGAGTCCTTGCCTAACCCATTCACCCACATACGGTCTCTTGGAATAAATTTGGGGAGCTGTGTAAACAGGGGTGGGGAAACCACAGTCCCACGGATCAAGTACAGCAGCCCTGCAAGCCTTTCAATCCAGCCCTCGGGCTTTCTCCAGGCGACACCTCCTCCTTAGCCACAGCCATTTCCTGCTTGCTTGACAACCTTTGTTGGTGTTTGTTTGTTTGTTTGTTTGTTTGTTTGTTTGTTTTTCGCCTGGCTGGAATGTGCCCTTGAAGTCTGATACTGCCTCTTGCATGCTTGGACAGAGGATAGAGGGAATGTGAGGGTCAGTAATCACACGGTTCAAAGATGGAGCGAACTCTTTATTGGGGAAAACACAACCTCCACAGGCTTGGCTGAGTGTCAGGCCTAATGAGCAGAGTAGCTCATTCCCGGTGGACCTCCTCCATGAAAACCAGTTGCCAAGACTGAAAGTCCCTGCCTCCTCACAGCCGTCTAAGTCCCCCTCCTCTCCAGGGCTTTCCCCAAACAATCAGAGAGTGTGTCTGTGTGCAGCCAACCTTTCCTTTGCCCTTTTCATGCCTCTTCTGGTTCTGAGAGACAAGGGGGAGGAGGGGAGCTTGTCGCAGCAAGAGGGGAGACACCCATGCCTCTTTACCAGCTAGACTCATCTCTGCCGCTTGGCCTCCCTCCCACTCACTGGCTTCAGAGCCTGACTCTGGACTTCTCTCTGCCACAGACTCTTCCTGTTACCCAGCGCCGTCTTAAGCACCCCTGTCGCCATGGTGCGCCGGATCTCTCTGGCGCCCTTCTGCCCCGTTTCCCAACGCGGTGGGCGGGTGGGCGTGGCGCTGCTGCGCAGTGGGCGGGCGGGCAGGCACAGCGCGATCTCTCCGGCGCCGTCCCGCCCCGTTTCCCAGCGCGGTGGGCAGGTGGGCGCCGCGCGCAGCGGACCGGCGGACAGGCCGGCCAGCGGGCGGGCGCAGCTCGCGGCGCCCTCCTGGGGGGTCGGCGCCATGGTGCCCTGCGCCACCGGGGGTCTACGATGAGCCGGCCCTGCTGTTACCCCTTCAGCTTCCAGCACCTCCTCTTCCCAGTGTTCTCCCTCCAACCACTCATCACCATCCCACCACCCATCCCCAGGCTCTGAAGATTGGTGGGGAGGAGGTGTCAGGAAGTGAAGGAGCAACAGGGTTTAGTGAGCAGGAAGAGCCTGTGACAGGGAGCAGTTCAGACTCCAAGGCTGAAGCAGAGGAGATGGTCAAGAGGCTGCTGAAGAATCCAGGAAGTCTCCTTCTCCTGTTGCGACAAGTTCCGCTCCTCACTGGTCTCCAAGAACGTGCAGAATGAGAAGAGCAGAGCAGAGGTCGTCAGAGGTGGACAAGTGCAGTTTCACTGCTTGGGCAACATCTTGGAGGGGAGGGGCCTTAAGGTTGGTAGAAGGCCAGGATGTTCAGTCCTGGCAACTGGTCTGTAGGGGCAAGACCTACTGGGAAGGGTTGCTGAGACCACTAGGCTGAGTTGTATTTTGTTTCCTTAAATAAAGAGCTAACTTCACTGGCATTGGAGATTTGCTTCCTTTCTTGCTGACCTGCGTCTGACTCCAGCCCTGACAGCTTATACACAAGTTATTCCCACCCCCAAAAACGAAAACAGAGCAGGAATTTGCTTGGACGAGGAGGGTTAATTTTGGGAGCACTTGCCACTCCTTCTCCTGAGAAAGTATTGTTTGCTCACCCTGTGAATGCTAAGGAATGGTCATTTGATATAGCATGGAGTGTTTGCTGAATACACACACACACACACCTGCTCAGTCAGGTATTTCCAGGCAACCAGGTAATAATTTGCTCTAATTGGCACCTTCACAAGTGGCTATGTTCTTCTGCTACATTAAAAGCTTCCCGATAAAAATACCAAGGGGTGTTTTTTCCCCTCCTTCCTCACAAACAATACCAGAATGTGGGACCTATATGAGAACACTAGTAAGGCTTTTTGTTTAGTCGTGTCCGACTCTTCTTGACCCCCTGGACCAGAGCACGCCAGGCCCTCCTGTCTTCCACTGCCTCCCGCAGTTTGGTCAAACTCATGTTGGTGGCTTTGAGAACACTGTCCAACCATCTCATCCTCTGCCGTCCCCTTCTCCTAGTGCCCTCCATCTTTCCCAACATCAGGGTCTTTTCCAATTATTCTTCTCTTCTCATGAGGTTGCCAAAGTATTGGAGCCTCAGCTTCAGGATCTGTCCTTCCAGTGAGCACTCAGGGCTGATTTCCTTCAGAATGGATAGGTTTGATCTTCTTGCAGTCCATGGGACTCTCAAGAGTCTCCTCCAGCACCATAATTCAAAAGCATCAATTCTTCGGCGATCAGCCTTCTTTATGGTCCAGCTCTCACTTCCATACATCACTACTGGGAAAACCATAGCTTTAACTATACGGACCTTTGTTGGCAAGGTGATGTCTCTGCTTTTTAAGATGTCGTCTAGGTTTGTCATTGCTTTTCTCCCAAGAAGCAGGCGTCTTTTAATTTCGTGACTGCTGTCACCATCTGCAGTGATCATGGAGCCCAAGAAAGTAAGATCTCTCACTGCCTCCATTTCTTCCCCTTCTATTTGCCAGGAGGTGATGGGACCAGTGGCCATGATCTTGGTTTTTTTGATGTTGAGCTTCAGACCATATTTTGCGCTCTCCTCTTTCACCCTCATTAAAAGGTTCTTTAATTCCTCCTCACTTTCTGCCATCAAGGCTGAGGTTGTTGATATTTCTTCCGGCAATCTTAATTCCATCTTGGGATTCAAGTAAGTTTTAGGACAGGCAAAAGGAGTAGGAGGAACTTGGGGGGTTCATTGCCCCAGGATGCAGTGGCTGGATATAGAGCCAACATGTTCTAATTTTCGGCTCTGATCCTCCTCCCTTGTTGAATTCTATAATGGCAATCCTGAGACTAAGGAAGAGGAAGCTGGCAGCCAGGACCACCCCCAGGCTGGCAGCAATAAAACCGCTGGCACATTTGCAAAGCTAAGCAGGTTCTGGTATGGTTTCAAATTAGATAGGAGACTGCGTGTTGAGATTCCTGCATTGCAGGGGGTTGGACTAGATGACCCTCAGGGTCGCTTCCAATTACCCTAATAGACCAGCCTCTGCTGCCAGTTTCTAATGTTGTACACCCTGAGATCTTTTAATAAAAGGTGGTAGATAAATGGAAATACTAACAGCAACAACAGCAATAATAGACTAGAACTGCTTGGGGGACCATTCAGCCCAGCACCCTGATGAAGATGCAAATCATCGCACACATGTCACCAACAGATCGGTCATTTGATGAGCAGGGAGGGCAATGACCCTCCCCCAAGCTGAGCATTTGATGAGCAGGTAGCCAAGAGCAGCCCAGGCTGTTTTGCAAAGGTGGTTCGGAGGGTGACAGCTCAAGAAGGGCCTTTTCTGTGGTGGCTCCCTGACTGCGGAATGCTCTCCCCAGAGAGACTTGCCTGGCACCATCATTACATATCTTTTGGCGCCAGGCAAAAACATAGCTCTTTACGTAGGCCTATGGCTATTAAATAATCTATGGCCTGTAAAAGTGTGGGGGAGAAGACTGTTACTATGATGACTATTTTATTATTAGACTGTCTATTGTTATGCTTCTATTATTGATGCTCCATAAAACATGAATCATAGAATCATAGAATCATAGAGTTGGAAGAGACCACAAGGGCCATCCAGTCCAACCCCCTGCCAAGCAGGAAACACCATCAAAGCATTCCTGACAGATGGCTGTCAAGCCTCTGCTTAAAGACCTCCAAAGAAGAAGACTCCACCACACTCCTTGGCAGCAAATTCCACTGCCGAACAGCTCTTACTGTCAGGAAGTTCTTCCTAATGTTTCTTAATGTTCTTAATGTTGTACACTGCCCTGGGATCTTTTGGTGAAGGGTGGTATATAAATTGAAATTATTATTATTATTATTATTATTATTATTATTATTATTATTATTATATTTAAACACAACACTAACTACACACACACACAGAGAGAGAGAGAGAGTAATTCCTTCCACGACTGCTTATCTCACAGCAAGCATTAAAGATTATCCCTTGCTGAAACATCTGCCAGCATCCAACTGCTAAGATTAAAACTGCTTTAAAATGCTTCAACATCCTGTATAGACTAATAACAGACTCGGATTGTGGACATGGCAAGAATGGCACCATCCACAGACAAGTAGGAGGCACCAGCAAACTACCTGGGGAGGAAGTACAAAAAAAACCACAATTGGTGTGGAGGGGGGGGACACCTAAAGGAGGGGGCCAAAAGAAGCCCAGTGAGAGCTGGGCATGCTCTGTTGGCACAGAATGGCAGCTGGTGTTCAAGTAGGAGAGGGGTGGAAAAACAAGGAGGGTAAATGGAAAGGAATATTCTGGAAACAGAGCAGGCCAGCAAGGACTGGCCGGAACAGGCGCACTACAAAACGAAAGAATTATTTGCAGCTCCCATTTTCTGCTATGCTGCAGCAACTTAGCGAAATGAAGATCCATTGAGTAGTGCATCCGCTTCAGTCTGGATTTTTTTTGCAGGTTGGTATTCTGTAAAATGCCACTGATGGTGCAGGTGGCGCTGTGGTCTAAACCACTAAGCCTCTTGGGCTTGTCGATCAGAAGGTCGGCGGTTTGAATCCGCACAACGGGGTGAGCTCCCGCCGTTGCGGTGCCCCAGCTCCTGCCAACCAACTGCTCGGAAACACAACAGTGCAAGTAGATAAATAGGTTCCCTACTGCGACGGGAAGGAAACCAGCGCTTCCGTGCGCTCTGACACTCATCACGGTCCCCCGTGCTCCAGTAGCGGTTTAGTCTTTGAAATATACTCGGAGTCGAGAGTGAATTTCATGCTCTTTATTCAGCTCGTAGTCATCAAGGAGAAGAAGAGAAGAATGCCCTTTTCCCAAAACCATCTGCTTATATACATTATTTACACAATGGGCTTTGCCTGATTGGCTACTTCAGGGCTACACCTGTGGGCCAATCAGTTTGTGGATTGACTTCTGCCAGCAGCCTGATTGGCTGCTCGTGCAGGCCAATCAGTTTGTGGATTGACTTTTGCCAGCCGCCTGATTGGCTGCTCCTGCAGGCCAATCAGGTTGCGACTTCACTTCCATCTGGTGTTGGATTGGGTGGCTCCTGCAGACCAATCAGACTGCTGATTCTGGATCCTATTGTTCTATGATTCAGCTCAGTACATAACAGTCTTGCTGGCCACATAACCCGGAAAGGTGTCTGTGGACAAATGCTGGCTCCCTCGGCCTTAAAAGCGAGATGAATGCCGCACCCCACGATTGAATTCAACTGGACTTAACCATCCAGGGGTCCTTTACCTTTTTACCCTTGCTGATGATCCACACATCATTCTGCTTTATCAGCGGTTCTGCAATGCTTCCCTAATGCTGCAATCCAGAGGGGCTCAGTGATACAGTATAAGAATTAGAGACCCAAGGTGTATATTTTTGATCAACGTTTCAATATTAATGGCATTTAACCTTTGGCGCTAGAATGCACCCGCAAATGATCCCTGCATGCCTGCGTCTTGTGACTCTCGTGCCTCCCTCCCATCTCTCCTATCTGGCCCTGAAAGTGGTACAAATGTCTGTTGTGAGTTAGAAGTGGCATCTCCTTGAGAGGTTCCGGGGACAGATACTGAAAGGGAATGTCAACAGGCCCACTGAAGGTCTGGTTGCCTAGACAACTGTCCGATAAGTTGTAAGCTGAGACCACATGTTCTGGAACACCCCAAGGAAGCTGATATCATGCATACTTTACATCCCATGACCTGTGGTAGAAGGATGCTTAGAGATGTTCTGATGACTCTTTGCATGCTGTGTGCTAGTAGCCTAAATAAACTTTGTTCTGGTGTATCTCAGGCAAAATGAAAGAGAAGGACAGATCTGTTTCTGAAACCCTAGAAAGACTCTGCCAGTCAGTGTAAAGGTAAAGGGACCCCTGACCATTAGGTCCAGTCGTGACCAACTCTGGGGTTGCGGCGCTCATCTCGCGTTATTGGCCGAGGGAGCCAGCGTACAGCTTCCGGGTCATGTGGCCAGCATGACTAAGCCGCTTCTGGCGAACCAGAGCAGCACACGGAAACGCCGTTTACCTTCCCATCGGAGCTATACCTATTTATCTACTTGCACTTTGACATGCTTTTGAACTGCTAGGTGGGCAGGAGCAGGGCCCGAGCAATGGGAGTTCACCCCATCACAGGGATTCGAACCTACAACCTTCTGATTGGCAAGTCCTAGGCTCTGTGGTTAAACCCACAGCGCCACCCGCATCCCGCCAGTCAGTGTAGACCAGGGGTGGCCAACTCCCAAGAGACTGCGATCTACTCACAGAGTTAAAAACTGGCAGTGATCTACCCCCCCCTTTTGCGGTTCAGGTCAAGGTTTTTGAGCTTTTTTTAGGAAGGAAAGCCCTGTTTTTGGGGTTCAGGTCAAAGTTGTTGACCTTTTTAGGGAGGAGGAAAGCCATATTTTAGAGGGTGCAGGGCAAAAGTGTTGAGCTTTTCTTTAGGGGAACCAAAGTTGTTGAGCTTCTTTGGGGGGAGCCAGTGATCTACCAGTGATCTACCACAGATGTCCAGTGATCTACCAGTAGATCACGATCTACCTGTTGGACGTGCCTGGTGTAGACAATAGCAAATTAGATGAACCAGTGGTCAGATTTGGTGCAAGACACCTCCCTGTGTTCCTGTGCCCATTCCCTTAAGCATTAAAAGGAAACTATTGTGTTGCAAAACGCCAAGAACTTTTATTTTTAAGGCACCTCCACATTCTCTCCAAAAGGCAGAAAACAAGATGCAAAACCCCAGGATGATTATTTACCAGGGAAAGCGGCCAACAAGGCAGGAATGGGTTGGAGCAAAATGCACCAGACCCCTCCCTAAATCTCCCCACCAGCCTTTCCTGCACCCCCCACCCACCCACCCCTGCTGCCTTTTTGCCTAACAACAGCACGAACCCCGGGGCATTTAATGAACTGCCGGAGCTGGGTTTTTCATCTCATTACGATGCGAGCTGCCTCTGCTTCCTGGGACGTGCATATTTCCGTGCGGGGGTGTCGGGACGCACGTGGACCTGCGGGGCCACGGCCTGTGTTTACGCACGCAGGCTCGGGAGAGCTGGTTTCGAGGGCAGCCCTGTGCCAGGAGTTGCTCTCTTGCCTGGTGATACTTGTTGCTAACAATGTACCGATTGGCTCCTTCCACAGAACCAGCCTGAGCCATCCATTTGCTGCATTGAATCTAAGCACGGAGGAGAATCTCGATTCAGTTTGTGCTTTAAAGCCACCCTACCTGATTCATGCTTTCTGAAACAAGGCGCAAAAAAACAGAATGCGCTGCAGCCACAAAATTCGCGCCTGTCCGAATTTTTCACTGCAGTTCTCTTGCCGAGTGAGCGATGCAAAAATGCATCTGCTAGGAGGGAGGATGCTTGCAAACATGGACATAAGCAGGGGAGGCATCTGCCTCCTCCAAATCAAGTACAAATAAATAAAAATACTTAACCGAAAGTAGAAATAATCAGAATATTTGAAATGGAAATGCTCGCTGACGTCACTTGCAGTCATTCAGTACCTTGCAGAGAGTAAGGACCCGGCTAAGGTTGACGATGTCACAAAAAAACACATTGGAAGAAAAGGAAGAATTGGAGAAGGAAGTGCTGGAAATGTTTTTTTTTACTTGTTTTAGTTTAGTTTTTTAAAAAAAACCACACACACAAGGTGAAAGAAGGCATGTTCTTTGTAATTTTGCAAAATATATTTGTTAACCTCATGATGTTGTGCCCAGCTGCAGCAGCTCTGCCAACAGGTCAGGCCTGATCTCACAGGAGGACAGCTGTCGGCAGCTTCCCCATCCCTCTCCTCAAGCCCTACATTGGGCAAAAGATTCCAGCATTGTGCAGGCGGTTGGACTAGAACAGGGGTCTCCAAACTTACCTGACCTTGGGCCGGTGCCTTGAGCACTGATTGCATGGTGGGCCGGAGCACGTGGGAGTGCGTGCCCATATGCATGCGCACACATGATATCCGGCGCACTCCCAGGTCACCGGAGCATCAGAAATAGCTTGTGCGCATGCGCATGGGCCTCCTCCAACCCAGAAGTGCGCCGGAAATGATGCTTGCGCATGCGCACAATCTAATTCTGATGCTCTGGCAACCAGGAAGTGGGCATCCGCGCCGCTAAGAGCGGGCGGCGGCAGTGGGCGGCGGGGATCGCCGGGGGCTGGATAAATGAGCCTCATGGGCCGTATCCAGCCCCCGGGCCATAGTCTGGGGACCCCTGGACTAGATGGCCCCCACCATCCCTTGCAACAATTCCAAGAGTCTGTGCAGCACAGTTAAACCATGGAACTCCCTCCCACAGGATGGGGGATGCCTTCCAAAGAGGATGGGACAAATTCATGGAGGAGAGGGCTATCAATGGCCACCAACCCTGATGGCTATGTTCTGCCTCCACGGTTGGAGGCAGCAATGCTTCTGAGCACCACTTGCAGGAGGGGAGAGTGGCCTTGGGTTCGAATCTAGCTTGCAGGCTTCCCACAGGCAACTGGTTGGCCAACTGTGAGAAAAGGATCTTGGACTAGATGGGCCACTGGCCTGATCCTGCAGGCTTTATCACGCTCTTACTGTTAACTGATAGGTTCCCCCCCCCACTTCACCTTTTTCTTCCATTCTGGGGTTTTTTTTCTTAATTTTTTTTAAAACAGCAATTAAATAAAAAGCCCGTTGGGCAACATTGAACATCCTAATGTTCTAATAGTGGACCCTAACCCCTGAGAGGCATAGCTGCCAAGTTATCCCTTTTTTACAGGGATTTTCCCTTATGCTGAATAGGCTTCCTCATGAGAAAAGCAAAAACTTGGCAGCTATGCTGAGAGGTGGCATCCTTTGTTGAATTTTAACTTATTGCATGCACAGGAAATGAACGAAAACAAGGGCAGGTCGACCCTTTCGAGTTCTGCAAATGGTTTTTTTCCCCCTCTTTTGCCTGCTGCTCGCTTTAAATGAACAGTGGCATTTTGTCCCTGCGATGGTGATAGTGGCTCCTTCTGTTGGGAGTGCAAGCCTTTCTCTCTCCCCCCCCTTTTCTTTTCAGTCTTGTCCATCAGCTTAATGGAAGATTCTTCTAAGGTCACCGTGAACAGGCTACCCTCTTAATTCGAGTCATTAGCTTAGCTCTGTTGAACACAGATGGGAACAGGCAAAGCACTGAATATCTCTCCCCCCACATCCCAGTGAAGGCCCTCAATGGAAGAAGCTGTGAGCAATAAAGGTGAGGAGCTTCCCCAAGCAAACGGCTGCCAACTTTCTATTACCAAGCCGGCTCCTGCGCCTTTTAACGGCAGCCTGGCACCCAGGAATTTAGCAGGTGAAGCTTTCCCCCACCATGGAGATCATGGTAAAGGGATCACCATTGCCTGACTTTTTAAAGAGAAAAATGCTTGACTGGTATTAAAGGCACAGGAGCAGGGCTGGGTGGGAAAGTTGGCAACCCTAGTGATAGACTTTTACAGGCTATCGTCTGGAAACAAATGGACAGGTTTTTCACCTATGCTGCTGATATCCACCTTCCCTACAGGATTCCTGGCTGAGCCTGAGCTCAGTCAGATTTTTCTCAGCCTAACCTGCCTTGCAAGGTTGTCGGATCAAAACGGGACAGGCCGGCAAGCCACATCTGTCATTGAGAGAGGGCGGGATGCGAATGTAAATGAAATGAAAATATGTTAATAAGTAACATATTTTCAGCCTGACTGCCGTGGCTTCCATTTCAAGCTAAACCAGGATGTTGACGAAACTTCTGCCAACTTATCCCTTGGTATCTATGCCACTTCTATTCACGTTCCACCCACTTGGCATAAACCTCTTAAAACCTGGGCCTAGTAACTTAGAGTACTAGCACCTTAGAGTACTAGGACCTGGAAGAAGGCCAGGGTTCAAATCCCTCCCCCACCTCAGCCATGAAGCTCACTGGGTGACCTTGGGACATTTTGCCAACTCTTAGCTGAACCTCATTCGCAGGGTCATTGTGAGGACAATGTGGGTGGGGAGGGAGATCACAGCCACCACCGTCAGCTTCCTGAAGGAACGTTGGGACGCCGATGTGAAAATAAATGAATAAATAAATGTATTTGAAGGGAGGCTATGCTGCACACACAGAGAGCACTCTGCAACTTAGGGTTGCCTGGTCATGAACATTCCAAACCTGAGACCTAGGGAGGCCCTTGGTGATGTCACAAGGGGCGGGCCCTGATGATGTCATTAAGCATGACTGAGCCCTGGAGACGGAGGTTAATTGGGAGAGGGGAGGAGGGAGGGGAGGAGACTTGGTGCAATAATTTGCGGCTGGTGCCTGCACAGTCTTCTGAATTAAAACTAAATTTAAGGCACCCTTGCCCACTTGGAACTATTAACCAGGGGTCAGCAAACTTTTTCAGCAGGGGGCCAGTCCACTGTCCCTCAGACCTTGTGTGGGGCCAGACTATATTTTGAAAAAATATATAAAAACAAATTCCTATGCCCCACAAATAACCCAGGGATGCATTTTTAAGAAAAGGACACATTCTACTCATGTAAAAACACACTGATTCCTGGACTGTCCGTGGGCCGGATTGAGATGGTGATTGAGCGGCATCTGGCCCCCGGCCTTAGTTTGGGAACCCCTGCTATTAACCCTTTCTCAAGGTTAAGCAGAAAGTAGCCCAGGATCTGTTGTTCTGCGTGATTTGCAGTAGATCAGTGAGGCTTTCTGGCTCTCAGTTGCCTTACAGTAGCAATGACTAAAATTAGTTTGTTGGAAAAAAGCTCAGGGGTGGCGTGGGCCAGGGGTGGATTTTTGCATGCAAAAGGACCTGTTGGTTGCAGGAATAGGGAGGATTCAATTCATTTCACCTCTAAAGGCAAAACTACCTAGTTCACATTTCCTGAAACAACACTGGGACCAAAACGCAGCCATCTTTCAAAATTTGCCCTTCAATTTTTGCAGTGCAGTTTCCCAGCCAAGTACTGTGCAGAAAAATGCATATTCAAGGGTAAAATGTACAACAAAATTCACATGTTAGTAAAGATAACATACCATTATTTTGTCATCTGTTTGCATTTATTTTAAAAAGTCCCCACAAGAATTCATCAACATTTTCATGTGCCTTTATCCTAATATACACATTTTTTCAATTTTATCTACAATACCGGCAGCAATTCCCCCCAATAATAATGCATGTGTGCATGTTATTTCTCCCTGTATACAGTCATACCTCTAGATACGAATGCTGCGGGTTGCGTACAACACGGGTTAAGAACGTGGCAAACCTGGAAGTAATGGAACAGGTTACTTCCTGGTTTGGAAATTCGCGCATGCGCGGAAGCGCCAAATAACGCCACGCGCATGCGCAGAAGTGCCGGATTGCACAGCAAGCATGCACAGATTCGGCACTTCAGGTTGAGTACTGCTCTGGTTGCGTACGGGGCTCCAGAACGGATCCCGTTCGCTTCCAGAGGTACCACTGTAAATTGTACTGATCTGTCATCATCCTGTGATGCATGATGACAGTCTGAGCCACTAGGGGGCACAGGAGGCGCATGGAATGAGCTAAGACAGAAATCCACTTCAGAGTCTAAATACGGTAGGTATCCTCAAGAGAAGGACGGGAAGACTCTCCTCCTTCTGTCTCTTTCTCCCTAGCATTGAGGGAAGCTTTTTCTGGTAGGAGTAAGAGAGGGAGGAAAACGAAAGGAAAACTAGGAGGGAGGGAGAGGAAAGATATTGTTGCCTTTTGGTGAGAGCCTGGTGGTTTAGAAGCTGCGGAAGAAACAACACCTTGTGATCTTGAGGAGGAAAAATGAGGCAGACCGGGGAAAATATTGTGGTTGTGGAGATTCAGACACTAGGGGAGGGAAACCGAGGCAGGGAGAGGGGAGACGTCCTGAAGAGGAAAAGGAGGGGCAAGGGGGGGAGACCTCAGATAGGGAAATAGGGGGCAGCCTCTAGTTAACTAATATTTTTTTATGCACACCTTCCCTAATATACACATTATTTGATTGGAGAAGTGTATCGCAAAATTCGGGAAAGTGCAAATTTCAAGAGAAATTGTTTCGCGTTTTGTTTTGGCAGGTCCGTTTTTAGCGTGGGAACGGATGTGCAGGCAAAGATGTGGGGTGCCCCTGCCCACTCTGGCGTGGGCCTTTGCCGCTGGCAGCATGTAGACCCCAACCTAAGACCCATGGGCCAGAAGCAGCCCGCAGAGGATGTTTGACCAGCCCACGAGCCGCCCCCAAACCGAGCTGCCCGTTCGCACGCTGCACTAAACTGGTGCAGCACAACACAGGGAATCACTTCCGCAGCACTGAAAATTGTGTCTGTGCAGACGCAGGTGTTGAAAATTGCCACACGATCCAGCCCACGGAGGGATCTCCGCGGGACCGATCCGGCCTAGGCAAGATAAACCTTGCTGACCCCTTCCCCAGAGGGTTGGCCTAGAAAGACTCACAAGACCTTGGCCTTAAAAGCGCACAGAATAAATCCGAGGAGTATTTAAGGAGGCACAAGACTCTTTGCCTCTTGGTGTAAATGTGCTTGAAATTGCTCCATATCTCTTTTATCGTTATCATAGCAGGCTGTTTGCTGAAACAATAAAATCCGGGCTTGATGCGATAATGTTTATCTCCAGGCCAATAAAGAGCGCCGGTTGACTTCAGCGCACTGATAAAGTCTTAAGCAGCCCAGGTGTTTTGACTGCTCAGCTCTGTGATTTCACAGTTCAAGCCTGTTGAGAAGCAGGCGCCAGTCCAATTGAAGCCCACTTGTACACGGCATGCAAGGGGTTGTTGGTGCTGGCACTGGACCAATCAAAAGGCTATGGCATGAAGGAAGGAAGGAAGGAAGGAAGTTGCCTTATGGACCATCTAGCACAGTATTGTCTGCACTGACTGGCAGCAGCTCTCCAGGGTTTCAACTATGGTTCTGGAAACTGGAGAGTGAGGAAAGAAAAACTCCCTACACACACAGCCCAGTGGGGCAGGTAGGGAGGAGATATGTCCCATCCGGTTTTCAAAAAAACAAGACACTGCCAGGAAGAGGGACTTGCCTGGCTGGGGACATTTGTCGTAGAATCATTGAATTGCAGGGTTGGAAGGGACCCCCAGGGTCATCTAGTCCCAACCCCCCACAATGCAGGAATTTAGAGGCAGGATAGGCCTTATCTCAAACATCCTAGCTGCACAAATATTAGATGGGGGACACCTGGCTTACTAGTAGTACATGTGAAACGGATCTAATGTCTTTATGAACAACTTGGATGAAGGAATGGAGGGGATACTCATTCAATTTGCAGATCACACCAAATTGGGAGGGGTAGCTAATGCCGTAGAAGACAGAATCAGAATTCAAAATGACCTTAACAGATTGGAGAACTGGGTCCAAGCTAACAAAATGAATTTCAATAGGGACAAATGTAAGGTTATGCAAAATGACCTTAACAGATTGGAGAACTGGGTCCAAGCCTACAAAACGAATTTCAATAGGGACAAATGTAAGGTTCTGCATTTAGGCAGGAAGAACCAGATGCACAAATATAAGATGGGGGGCACCTGGTTCACTAGCAGCACCTGTGAAAGGGATCTGGGGGGGGGGGCTGTGTGTCTTAGTGGACCACAAGCTGAACACGAGTCAACAGTGTGATGCAGCAGCAAAAAAAAAGCTAATGCTCTCCTAGGCTGCATCAACAGAAGTCTAGTGTCCAGATCAAGTGAAGTACCGTGTTTCCCCCTTTTTAAGACACCGTCTTATAACTTTTTTTCCTCAAAAAAACACACGGTGTCTTATTTTTAGGGGGTGTCTTTTTTTTTATAACGATGCTACATTACTTGGGTTTTGTGAAGCAAGAACTGTCTATGGATAGATCTGCTCTGGGCGCCGGCGCTGGAGCCCTATCGGTTGCAAAAGCTGACGTAGATTGCAACGTAAAAGAGGAGATACTCAAGCCGTTGCATTGGGACACCTTGTTGAAAAAAAAGTGAATATCTCCCCGTTCGCGACGCTTTTAAAGCCTTCCCTTTTTCCCCTTCCTGAGCTGACTCTCGAAACATTAATGAACTCCCTCCCCCTTGCCCTTCTCCCCTCTAACGTGGCTGCCTGCCTGCAGGGACGATGAGGTGGGAAACCTCTTTGCCAAGTTACCGTACAGCAGTTAAGAGAGGGATGCGGGCAGACAGACAGGTTGCCCTCCTCACCACCCCTCCAGGCTCCCTGCGCTCCACCGGCAGCTCCTCTTAAGCAGTGGGGGCGGGAAGTGATCCTGCTGAGGGATCTGGCTCCGGAGACTCTGCAGCGGGTGGGGCTGCTTCGTCCAGCGGCAGGCTCACAACTCCCCCCTCACCGTCGCTAGGGCTGCCGAGGCTGGATCGTGTCCCTCATCCCGCGCCTGCGCTGCGCGCCAGGTTTTGCCCGATCTGGTTCCGCGAGTTCCTAAAGAACTGCGAGATCCAGATCTGCAAGTTCCTAAAGAACTGCCAATGCCGCCGCCACCGTCTAAGCTTGGTGGGGCTCAGTGAAATTGCAGCCTGACGGCCCAGAGAAACAGCGGGCCGTCACCTACACTGCAGAAAAGCCTCCGGAATCGTGTGGGAGGGCTAGCGGGCCTCCGGCCGCCGCTCTGCCTCCGGCCATGCCGCGCACAATGTTCCGGCGGCGCAGCTCCCGCCGCCGTCAGTCGCCCTGCTGCCGCTCTGCCTCGGGCCATGCGGCCCACAATGTTCCGGCAGCAGGGCTTCTGCCGCCGCTCTGCCTCCCGCCGCTGCTCTGCTTTGGGCCATGCAGCCCATAACGTTCCGGCGGCACAGCTCCCGCCACCGTAGTCGCCCCGCTGCCGCTCTGCCTCAGGCCATGTGGCCCACAATGTTCTGGTGGCGCAGCTCCCGCCGCCGTCAGTCGCCCCGCTGCCACTCTGCCTCGGCCATGCGGCCCACAATGTTCCGGCAGCAGGGCTTCTGCCGCCGCTCTGCCTCCCGCCGCCGCTCTGCTTCGGGCCATGCAGCCCACAACGTTCCGGCAGTGCGGCTCCCGCCTCCGCCAATTGCCCCGCCGCCGCTCTGCCTCGGGCCCCCTCCCATCTGGTCTCAAGCCTCTCTGAGGCTCCAAAGGGAAGCAACAAGGTACGTCTTATTTTCGGGGTATGTCTAATATTTTGCGAATGCATAAAAACTCTGCCATGGCTTATATTATGACTACATCTTAAAAAAGGGGAAACACGGTAATAGTACCACTCTGTTCTGCCTTAGTCAGACCACACCTGGAATCCTGTGTCCAATTCTGGGCATCATAATTTAAGAAGGATGTTAACAAGCTGGAATGGGTGCAGAGGAGTGAAAACAAAATGATCAAGGATCTGGGTATGTTTAGCCTGGAAAAGAGGAGACTGAGAGGAGACATGATAGCCATCTTCCAGCATCTCAAGGACTGTCACATGGAAGATGGAGCGAGCTTATTTTCTCCTGCTCTGGAAAGTAGGACTCAAACCAAAAGCTTCAAATTACAAGAAACACCAGGAAGAATTTTCTGACAGTAAGAGCTGTTCAACAGCGGAACGGTCTCCCTCGGGAGGGTGTGGACTTCCTGCCTTGGAAGTTTTCAAGCAGAAGTTGGGTGGCCATCTGCCATGGATGCTTTAGCTGAGATTCCTGCATTGCAGGGGGTTGGACTAGATGACCCTTGGGTCCCTTTCCAACACTACAATTCAATGATTCTTTGTGAGAGTTCTCATTGTGCCTCAAACATCACTGTGTGCAGCTGGGAGACGTCTGCCCCCTTGTGTCCAGGCTAAGTCCTGCAGCTATAAAGGTAGAAAACAATGCTGTTTTTTTAGTACGTACCGTTATATTCATTTAGCAGTTAGGCTCTTAGCCAGCCCTTGGATTAGAAAAATTGAGGCAGCTGCCTTGGGTGGTAAAATGCAGCAGGTGTGGTAGGGATGTGTGGGTGGATTTGATCCAGTTCGCATTTAAAGGCAGAACTACAAAAACTTTCTGAAAGATATGCAAACAGACACACAGGCACCTATCAAAATCTGTCAGACTTTTGACGCCAGCCCTTGTGGCAGACTGGTGTTATTCTCCCCCTGCTGCAGATGTGAGAGGAAAGACCAAGGCTGCAATATGGCGGCGAGTCCATTGCTGGGTTGAGATTTGAATTGGGAATTGGGGGCTGGGAGCATCTTCCACTAGGAGATGGATTTATTTAATTCAAATGAGCAGGAGAGATCCCTTGCCTTTAAAAACAGGGAAATGCACCTCTGGTTGCCAGCTGACCGGGAGGGGGGGGGAGCCTGGCCTGTTGCTATGCCTTTTATAGCGGTACAATTTACAGCAGAAACCAGCAGTCCAGACTTAAATGTGTGTGTGTGTGTGTGTGTGTGTGTGTGTGTGTGTGTGTGAGTGTGAGAGAGAGAGAGAGAGAGAGAGAGAGAGAGAGAGAGAGAGAGAGAGAGAGAGAGAGAGAGAGAGAAAACAGAGATCTTCTTAATCAAATACTTGGAGATCAAGCAGCTGTTACAAGCACAAGAGCAGAGGTCAATAAAGAAGTTGGCAGCCCTACTCCCACTGGGGAAAGAGGAGGAAATCCTCATTGGGACACAAGGCAAGGGGTCACTCTTTGCAGCTGTCATTTCCTGGTCCCATTTCTCTGTCCCACAACTACACTCTCAAAGGCAACCTTATTCAAATACATTTCCTGTCTCATTTCACACATGGTTATTTTTTTCTTCCTTTAATCTTCTTCACTTAACCAACTCTGGGGCCTGCCCTAAGAGACAGAAAGCAAAACCCTGGGGTGTTTGTGTGAGCTGATGAGACAGAAGAAAGTTGGGGCCGCAGCTTCTCAAAAGACATATATCCATATATCTCCTGCTGGTCGCTGGATTATCGAGCTAACCTTCGAGTTTTCAGCTGCAGAACGCCAACAGGGTTGAACAAGCAGGGAGGGCACATTTTCGAGGCCCCTCCTGGCTCGGAGGAGGACCAGGAGCGAGGATGGAGGCCGTGGCCTTGTACAACTTCCAGGCTGATGAGAAGGATGAATTGCCATTTAAGAAGGGGGACATTCTGAAGGTATTGTTGCTGTAATGATGATGATGATGATGATCAAGTTTGCCATCTGGGGAGGGACCTGTGAGAGCTAGGAAGACTCACTTCTTTGTATGTCAAAATTAAAAATTAAAAAAGGTCCAGTAGCACCTTAGAGACCAACTAAGTTTGTTCTAGGTATAAGCTTTCGTGTGCATGCACACGTCTTGACAGGCATATGTCAAGAATGCTTTGATGGTGTTTCCTGCTTGGCAGGGGGTTGGACTGGATGGCCCTTGTGGTCTCTTCCAACTCTATGATTCTATGAAAGCTTATACCTAGAACAAGTGTTTTAGATGTGTACCCACAACACAGGGTTTGGTTGCCAGGTCTCACTGCCAACTCGTGCCCTCTTTAAGGGAGGACCCAATTTGTCTGAAGTCAGACTGCGAGCCACTAGATCTCCTGGCAGTTTTCAGTTCAGTCGTCGAGGATTTCCAACATGAAATAGTTTAACAAAGCAAACTGTCGAAGGGCTGTCGTCCTACACAAAGTCGCCTGAACTCAGCAATAAAAGCATTTGACTTGTATGCTTGCAGAATGTCCCAGGTTCAATCTCCGACAGCATCTCCAAGTTACGGCTAGAAGAGACCCGTTCCTGAGACCCTAAAGAGCTGCTGCCAGTCAGTGTAGACAATACTAGCTAGATGGACCAATATTCCAACTAGGGATGGGGCAGAAACTTGATTCCGTTTTCATTCAAAGCCAAATCTGTCAGATTCACTCTTTCGGAAACAATTTGAGAACCGAAAGTCAGTCATCCTTCAAAATCCGCACTTACCAAAAATTGTCAACGCAGTTCTCTAACCAAACAATGTTTACAAAAATTGATAGACTGGGGCCAGTGTACATAAAAGACATTAGTGAAAATAATATATAAAATGCTTTATATTTGGAGAAATTTCTTGCAAAAATGCAATGCAGATATAGATATATAGGGTATTTCTAAATGATGCATGTATATGTTTCTGATTTGCTTAAAATAGGGTAAGTCACTTTGAGTTGCCGTGCCAAAAAAGCGCCTAATAATTTTAATAAACAATTGAATAAGGAGTGGGGGAAATTCATAATTTATCTTTTTTTAAAAAAACAGTTACAATCATTAGTAGGACTGGAATAACACTTGTGGTTTAATGTTGGATTTTGGAATATAATGGAGATGTAAAAGGTTTGGATTATTATATAAAAGATGCAGGAGGAAATAGTTAACAATAGGACCCATAAAGGGGAGGAGGGAAATCCGGCAGATTCCTTGGAATCTTGTTTTTATGTTGAGTGTTGGATAATTGATTGTAAAACTTTAATCTGAAAAACCAAATAAATTTAAAAAAAAAAAAAATAATTTACTGCATACAGAATGTGATTATTAGGACAAATTCGCACTGAAATGGTGAAGAATTTTAACGTGGGGTGTTGTTTTTTTAAAATACAACAACCAGCAAAAAGCAGCAGAAATGTGGAGAACTGAATTTAAGATTGGAAAAATGAGAAACAGAAGCGAAATGGACACATCCTTCCATCCCTAGTTCTGACTCTGTATACAGCAGCCTGCTTTGCTCATCCAGGGGCAGGCAGACTTCAGGCTTGCAGGATCTGCTTGGGGTTTTTACCAGAATCCTGACATCTGCCACCTGGAGTCAGGCACATTTAGGTTTGATGAGGCCCTAAGCTCCTGAAGGTAATGGGGCCCTTTATATGTCCAGCTGTCCTTTGTCAATAACAATTTTTCACTGTTTTTTGTGATGAATATGTGCTATATGGTAATTTATGGACCTAATATGTATCTAAAGCCATTTGTACATGCAGAATGTAGGCACTCTATATATAGAAATGAGCAAACCAGTGATATTTTAGGGAGCAGGCTAGCAGACTTACATCATAGGAGCCTACAAAACCCCGTAGCTGTATGTAGGTTTTATTTCATTTGTTTTATATCTTATACAGTGTTACCTCTGGTTGCGGACACGAGCCGTTCCAGGGTGCCGTTCGCACCCCGAAAAGTCCGCAACCAGAGCGGCACTTCTGCGCATGCGCAAAGCACGATAGAGCGCTTCTGCGCATGCGCAAACCGCACAGAACGCTTCTGGGCGTGCAGCGAAACCCGGAAGCAAACACTTCCAGGTTTGCCGCTTCCTTAACTTGAAAAGACGCAACCTGAAGCAGGCGCAACATGAGGTATGACTGTATTTTGGAAATGTACATCCAGGTGTTGGTTTTTTCCTTTAATTTTTTTTAGGGGGGCCCAGGAGAGTGGGGCCCTAAGCTATAGCTTGTTTAGCTTATACATAAACCCAGCACTAGCAAAGCTAAAGGACTGGTGCCCCTGAGCAACCGCCAAGCTGCACAGCCTGGGGTTTTGCTTTAGGTGTTAAGCTGAGGTTTTGCTGAACTCGCCATCCTTTCACACACAAATCTATTTCTGGCTACCCAGAGGTTTCTTCGTTTTAGCAGTCTAATGAGGACAGGGTACTGGGGCTCCATTGAACCACTGAAATCCACAGGCTTAAATGAGCCATGCCCATTAATATCAGTGGGCCTTCTCGGAGTAGAGCTTGCCTTGACACAACTCGCAGGCTTGAACACACCAGTGCAACTTCACGATGCTACAATTCCCTCTTTCCCAGGGGACTCTGGGAATGGTAGCTCTGTGAAGGGAACAGGGGTCTCCTACTGTCACAGGCGTTGCGTTGCGACTACTCTAGAGTAACGACTCTCCAGACCTTTGCCTTTTCATGCTTTTATTAAGTGCAGGCTATTTCCAGTGCTAGAGCTATACAGGATACATCCGCTTAGTCTGACCCAGAACCCTGGAAAGGCGTGCTCCGCGTCTTCTTCCAACATAAGAGTCTGGGCACCCCAAATCTCCTCCCGCGTTTCCTCCTGCGTAATTCCGGAACCGGAGGGGAAAAGGGTCTCCTTTCCCTGTTTTCCTTCTCCCCCTCTTCCCCCCCTCTCTCCCTCTCCCACGTGTAGCAGGGGCTCTCCTTTGCTGCCAGAGCCCCGTCTCCTCCTTCCTCCTTCCTCACTGGACTCTTCCCCCTCCCCGCTGGCATTACTGCTGGTGGAGGAGCTGCTCCTCAGGATGGGGGGTGGCTCTCTGTACTCTTTCCCCCTCACACCTACCAACACTCAGCACCATGAACAAACTACTGTACTGGTATTGTTCCCAGGAAAGGCTGAGATGAGAGAGAGAGAGAGATTGAGATTGGCCCAAGGTCACACACTGAACGTAATGGCTGAAGTGAGGGGATTTGAACTCAGGTCTCCCTAGTCCTGCTCGTTGTCTTCTTTTTAAAGAGTATATTTATACCGCATTCTTCCAGTCACAGGTTACTCAGAGTGGCTTACCAATCTGTCAGTTTCATTTCCTCACATCAGGCACACATTTTTTCCTGTTGTATATATCTGCGCGAGCAACTTTGCCCAAAGGATGCATTGCTTCAGTTGCAAACTAAAGCTCTCAGGATTCTTTGCGGGTGGGGGAGGGGGGAGTTTAAATGTGCCTCAAAAAGTTTAAATGTATATGGCCTGTTCAGCCCCATACTGAATTCATAAGCGGTTTAACACAGATGGCCATGTTTTTTTGAAAAATTGCCACTTCCTCTGTCTGTATTAGTCAAACCCGCATGCAATAATGTGCTGGTAATTTTTCATGAGGATACTAAACACCCACAAATTACTGCAGAAATTTAAAGGAATGAATTTACAGTTGGAAAAATTGAGAATCGTGGGGAACTGAAATTGATGGATTGGTTCGTCCATGCTTGCCACCCTAGGGGCCACCTCCCTGGGGCCCTGGATGCCCGAGCACCCACAAAATTTCCCATGAAGGGAATGGGCACCCACAAATTTCGGTGCATGGCACCCACGGCCCCAAGCACCCATGGTTGCGGGGTCAAGCTTGCACTCCTGTTTGCTATGATGGCTAGATTCTGCATCAGCCAACAGTGGCCTTTCAATGCTTTACATGAGTCAACTGTGAGATGCAGCAGCAAAACGCTAATGCTCTCCTAGGCTGCGTCAACAGAAGTATAGCTTCCAGATCAAGGGAAGTCATAGTACCACTCTATTCTGCCTTGGTAAGAAGACCACACCTGGAATACTGTGTCCAATTCTGGATGCCACAGTTTAAGAAGGATGTTGACAAGCTGGAAGGTTTGCAGAGGGGGGCAACCAAGACAATCAAGGGTCTGGAAACTAAGCCTTATGAGGAACGGTTGAAGGATCTGGATATGTTGAGCCTGGAAAAGAGGAGACTGAGAGGAGATATGAGAGTCGTCTTCAGACATCTCAAGGACTGTCACATGGAAGATGGAGCAAGCTTGTTTTCTCCCTCTCTGAAGAGTACGACTCAAATCAATGGTTTCAAGTTACAAGAGAGAAGATTCTGACTAAACACCAGGAAGAACTTAGAGCTTTTGAGTAGTGAAACCATCTCCCTTGGGAGGTTGTGCACTCACCTTCCTTGGAGGGGATTTTGAGGAGAGCTTGGATGGCTGTCTGTCATGGCTGTTTTAGCTGAGAGTCCTGCATTGCAGGGGGTTGGACTAGATGACCCTTGGGGTCCCTTCCAGCTCTACAGTTCTATGATTCTGTGTTCTCACGACCCTGGGGGCTCCTTCCTGCTTTGCATCAGCTTTCCTGCAGCCCGCTCCGCCCTGCTGGTCACCCGGGGAATTCTTTCAGTGCCCAGAGTCCCCCAGAGAAATCTCAGTTCCTGTTTTTGCAGCTGAGAGCCGCTTTTCACAATAACGTGGGGGGGGGGGGAAATCAGCCAGAAAAGCAAATGGAGCAAAGGTATGGGTTAGTCGTATATGTAGACATAAACTGCTCAGGTTCTCCAGTTCGAAAGAAAGAGGGGCAGTGTGGTGTAGTGGTTATAGTGGGAAGAACAGGGTTGAAATCCCCACTCGGCCAGGTTGCATGCTGGGTGACTTAGACTGTTAGGGGAGAGAGACTTTGTGCAGGCCATCAAGGATAGCTCAGTCAGTAGAGCACAAGACATTTAATCTCAGGGTCGTGGGTTTGAGCCCCACATTGGGCAAAAGATTCCTGCATTGCAGGGGGTTGGACTTGATGACCCTTGGGGTCCCTTCCATCTCATTGCTCAGGCAATGGCTTTTCCTGCCTGCCTTGCCCTACCCTACCCTCCAACCCTAGGAGCTTTCAGAAGGGAGCTGCTGTGCCTTTTGATGAACTGAGTGGAAGGTCATGAGTCATAGGGGTGGGAAGGATATGTATATGAATTCAACAGTGCTTAGTTAATTTTTTTGGTTGCTGTTCTGTTAATGTTGTTAATTTTGTTGTACAGAACCTCTGTTTTTGAGCGTAATCCGTTCCAGAAGACCGTTCAACTTCCGAAAAGCGTTCAGAAACTGAAGCAGTTACTTCTGAGTTTTCAGCGTTCGGAAACCAAAATGTTCATCAATGGAGACGTTCAAAAACTGAGGTTCCACCAGATAGATTATGAATGCCGTTGTACTTTGCGAATACCATAATGCAGGCGAAATCCCTACTTACATGGGGGTGATGTTCCAGGAGCTCCACGCCTAAGCGAGATGTGTTTTAGGTGGGGAGCACTCTTGCATAAGTGGGGAGTCCTCGTGGCTCACACAGAGACCCTCCCCAGAGCCCAGGGTGCTCCCCACTTCCAGGTTCCTGGCCAGGGCCCTCCAAATTTGATGGGCATTGCCATTCAAATGGTGTGTGTCCACGTGTACTGCATCTTGGGATCAGCTGTGGTTGATTATTCAACTTGGCACTTTCTTCCCACCTTCAGGCTAACAGCTGCTCCTTTTTCTCTCTCTTGGATTCCGCAGATCCTGAACATGGAAGATGACCTGAACTGGTACAAAGCGGAACTCTTCGGCACCGAAGGATTCATCCCCAAAAACTACATCAAAATGAAATCTCACCCGTAAGCAGCACCTGCTTTGTTTAAAAGAGTTTATGGACCGCTTAGTCTTTTAAAAGTACGGTAACTTTGCCAGGAAAACAAACCCACGTGTCTTTCCTCCTGGGCAGCCCTGACCACAGCGCAGCTTAACCGAGACAAAACCCTGTCCCAGTGGCCCAAAGGCACATTTAACAGCAGACAGACACACCAATACCACCCAACTGGTGAAGACTGGGAAGATTTAAGGTGGGGCGGGTGGGGAAGTTATGGACCCTCCAGACATTGCTGGACTCCCAATTCCTATCAGCCCCATCCCGCATGGCCGATACTCAGGGATGATGGGAGTTGTAGTCCAGCAACAAAATCTGGTGGGCCACAGGGTTTTGCCCTGAACATCGCCCCATCGCATTTGACAATTGCATTTTGCACCTGCTGCAAAAGGTCAGACCTCACCTGGAGTACTGTGTCCATTTCTGGGCACCACAGTTCAAGAAGAATACTGACAAGCTGGAACGTGTCCAGAGGAGGGCAACCAAAATGGTCAAAAGCCTGGAAACGATGCCTTATGAGGAATGGCTTAGGGAGCTGGCTATGTTTAGCCTGGAGAAGAGAAGGTTAAGGGGTGATATGATAGCCATGTTCAAATATATAAAAGGATGTCATATAGAGGAGGGTGAAAGATTGTTTTCTGCTGCTCCAGAGAAGCGGACACGGAGCAATGGATTCAAACTACAAGAAAGAAGATTCTACCTAAACATTAGGAAGAACTTCCTGACAGTAAGAGCTGTTCGGCAGTGGAATTTGCTACCAAGGAGTGTGGTGGAGTCTCCTTCTTTGGAGGTCTTTAAGCAGAGGCTTGACAGGCATATGTCAAGAATGCTTTGATGGCGTTTCCTGCTCGGCAGGGGGTTGGTCTGGATGGCCCTTGTGGTCTCTTCCAACTCTACGATTCTATGATTCTTCTTTCAAGAAGCCACAATAAAGCAGTGCTTGGAAGGGGGGAAGAGGGCGGGGCAGTGAATGAACAAGATGCAAAACACATTAGCTTGTGGCTGGGTGTTGTATTTCTCAGGAACAAACAAGTAAGCAAATGCATTAATGCTGGAAAAAAATTCTGTTTTCCCTATCCCATCCTACACTAGTTTCCAAGGAAAGCTCGCTTAAAGATTGCCTAGCCCAGATACAGCCTTGGGCATTTATTTTATGGTACTTGATTTTATTTTGAAACAAACAAAAAGTTGCTACATCTCAGTTCTGTGCCTGAATTTCAGAAAATCAGACTCTTGGTTAAAGGCCCAGGATCAGAGCAGAACTGAGTGTTTTGCTTCGTTGCAATTATTGTGGTAGTGGGTGTTTTCCAATCCTAACAGCCAGTTCAGGGACTCATAATGACAACCACCCACAGCCACAACAATGGCAACCACTAACCATGCCCCCCTTAAGAGAGTCCAAAAATACAGGCAATTGCTTGGGTCTGTTATTGATTTTATCTTATCCCGTTTCCATCCCACCCTTCCTCTTGAAAGGTGACGACTAGTGTTTGTCCCAATCTCCTCTGTAAAGAAAACCAGATCTAGGGTGCACTCACACTATGTGTTGGGTCCTCCGCATATTGCAACAGCCCCTTCATTGTCCTGCTAGCCAATTTTTTCTATAACACCATGAGGTCCTGAGCCGGCCCAGACAAGGCAGCATCGACATTAATTACAAGCCTGGTAGATGAAGGGAATGCTGTGGATGTAGCCTATCTTGATTTCAGCAAGGCCTTTGACAAGGTGCCCCATGATATTCTTGTAAAGAAGCTGGTAAAATGCGGGCTAGACAATGTTACCATTCAGTGGATTTGTTACTTCCTGACTGACCGAACCCAAAGGGTGCTCAAAATGGCTCCTCTTCATTCTGGAGAGAAGTGACTAGTGGGGTGCCACAGGGTTCTGTCTTGGGCCCAGTCTTATTCAACATCTTTATCAATGACTTGGATGATGGGCCTGAGGGCATCCTGAGCAAGTTTGCAGATGACACCAAATTGGGAGGGGTGGCTACCGTTAATACCCCAGAGGACAGGATCACACTTCAAAATGACCGTAACAGATTAGACAACTGGGCCACAGCAAACAAGATTAATTTTAACAGGGAGAAATGTAAAGTACTACACTTGGGCAAAAAAAATGAAAGGCACAAATACAGGTGGCTTGAAAGCAGTACATGTGAAAAGGATCTAGGAGTCTTGGTAGACCACAAACTTGACATGAGTCAACAGTGTGATGTAGCAGCTAAAAAAGCCAATGCAATTCTGGGCTGCATCAATAGGAGTATAGCATCTAGATCAAAGGAAGTAATAGTACCACTGTATTCCGCTCTGGTCAGACCTCACCTGGAGTACTGTGTCCAGTTCTGGGCACCACAGTTCAAGAAGGATATTGACAAGCTGGAATGTGTCCAGAGGAGGGCAACCAAAATGGTCAAAGGCCTGGAAACGATGCCTTATGAGGAAAGGCTTAGGGAGCTGGGTATGTTTAGCCTGGAGAAGAGAAGGTTAAGGGGTGATATGATAGCCATGTTCAAATATATAAAAGGATGTCATATAGAGGAGGGACAAAGGTTGTTTTCTGCTGCTCCAGAGAAGCGGACACAGAGCAATGGATTCAAACTACAAGAAATAAGATTCCACCTAAACATTAGGAAGAACTTCCTGACAGTAAGAGCTGTTCAACAGTGGAATTTGCTACCAAGGAGTGTGGTGGAGTCTCCTTCTTTGGAGGTCTTTAAGCGGAGGCTTGAGAGCCATATGTCAAGAATGCTTTGATGGTGTTTCCTGCTTGGCAGGGGGTTGGACTGGATGGCCCTTGTGGTCTCTTCCAACTCTATGATTCTATAACATGGATTTTTAGGTCCCCCAGAACTAAGTGTTCCCGGATTCCCTGGGATTCCCCGACACCACACCAGAGACCGCTTCCACCAGCTCAGTCAGGGAGGAGGTTGGAGGGCAGGCATGGAGGCACACCAACACGATCACTGTTCCGTCTTTGCCCCCCAACACCAAGGCCAAACCCTTGCGTCTCACTCCCAGGCGAACTAGCCTATGATTCGCAGGTCACTGGGTAAAGACGATGCAGTCTTACTGCAATCCTAAGCATTTTACCCAGAAGCAAGTCCTACAGCACCGGCTGCGGCTGTAGAGACCGATATGGGAGAGACATGTTTTGTTGTATCTGGGGCAGAGGAAGGCGTCTGGCTGTGCTGCTGCAGATGCAGCAGGGCGTTTATTCTCTCTGCACTCCTCCCAGTGGTCTTTCCTCCTCTGATCACTGCCATGGATGCACAACCTGTCTGTCTCCAGTTGTCTGCAAGGGATTCCCACCCGGCGGGTTGATGTTGCCAACCTTCATGTCACATGTCCAAACATCTTTGTAACGCAGAGTCGGTCTGCCAGCAAACTCCCAGTGGAGCACTTCCTTGGAGATCCCATTCTGAACATTATTCCTAAGACAGCTTGGCTTGCAATATTCCCCTCCGTCTCCTGCTTGTTCCCCATCCCTTTCTGTTCCTTTTTTTTTTAAAAAAAATATTTTTATTAATTTTCCAATTAAAACCAAATATATCACATTCAATATTTCAAATTATACACATATATATATCAATCAAACCGAATGTTATGCCAAATCATCTAAAGAATTTTTTATTTGGGTTCCCATGCTTCAAGAAATTGGGAATTCCTCGCAACTGTCCACTGCCGTCTTTTTTCTAAAGTTCAAATCGTCCTCCAAGTTCATAATAATCCAGATCTTCCCCTTACAGTCACATAGATGTTTTCCACTTTCATCCGATTGTTTCCCAGCTGCTGAGATAAATATCAAACAAAGTTTCACAGATGTTCTTTCTCCTGTGTGAGTTAATCAGTCCAGCCTCCCCATAAATCTTCTTAATGGAGCTCCCTGTTGCGTCGAAGCAGCACGAAGCAGCGCCATCTTAAAAAGCTCAAATCACTTTCATTTTCTCTCATAGCCATGAAGATTTACGATCATTATAGAATTTACAGCTTTTCCAGGCAGGAGACCCAAACATCAAACCATAAACTCTTGGTAAATTAATGGATCTCCTTGCCCTATAGCTGAACTTAGCTTCAGGTCGCTGCTCCAATTTAAAGTGCGTCACAGCTCATAAATCCTCCGAACGCGTCCAGAACTCCTTCCGTCCGACTAGGGGGGGGCTTTTCTCATCGGCAACTCCACATCTTTAAAAAATATGCTCAGTAACAACAGTTATAAAGTTCAACTCACACAGTCTTTTGCTTCTCTTTCACTCCAAACAAGCCAGGACATCGCGTCCGGGAAGGTACGAGGCAACAATATGAAGAAAAAAAATAAAAACTCACTTCCCTTATCGCTCCGTCCCCATCAATCCTTCTTCCAGATGCTGTACAATCTTTGACTCCTCTCCCTCAGCAGCATAAATTTCTCAGCAGTAAACAGCGCTTCTTCCCCTCCTTCTGAAGTATGTCCATAGATTTAAGCCTAATTATCTTCTTTAACCATGGAAATCCCCGCCATGCAGATTAGCGTCCGGGAGTCCTGGCCCTCGTAAGTGCTCAGCCCAAGCTCCCCCCACTCCAAAAACAGTCGGAGTGGGTCTGGGGGCATCGCGGGCCAGCGGCCCCTCTCCGTAACCCCCGGAGAGGGTAGGGGGTTGCCATTTACTCCCCTAGCAACCGCCAAATTCCTTACGAAGGTCAGAGAGATGGAAAACAGGTCCGCCATTCCTGCAGGCGGAAACCGGAACCCATCCCTTTCTGTTCCTGGTGATTACAGATTCACTTGCCCAAACTTTTACTGCCTGGTATGGCAAAGCCTCCAAGATGGACAAGAAAAGGCTCCAACGAGCAGTAAAAATCACAGAAAGGGTAATTGCTGTTAGTTTGCCTTCAACAGAGACACTTTATGCTGTCCGAGCTAGGAAGAGAGCAGAGGGGATTGTCGCAGATCCTTTGCATCCTGGTCATCATCTGTTTGATTTACTTCCATCTGGACGTCGCTACAGGACTCTGTGCACAAAAACAGCTGGGCACAGGAACAGTTTTTTCCCTTGTGCCATCAAATTGTTAAATTTGTGGTTGTATAGCGGAAGGGCAGGCCAGTTATGGGTGGGGTTCCTTTGCTGTGCTATTGTATTCAGGGCCGGCTGCGCCCGCTGGCCGCTCCGCCGCGCAGCACTAAGCACTGTGCGCTAAGCTGCACACTGCCGCGCTGCACGCTGAGCCCGCCCACCCGTCACGCTGGAAAACGGGGCAGCGGGGGGCGGCGGAGGGATCCATCGCGCCAGGGCGCCAAAGGTGCTTAAGACGGCCCTGATTGTATTGTGAGTGGAATAGTGTTTGTATAAGGTACGTTTACATTGCAATGTAGTTGAAGCAAAATTCCAAGTATGTTTGGTACTTGGCCAATAAATTATTCCAAATTATTCCAAACTAGGAGACCTTTCCATGACCTTGACACTGTGGCAGGTGATGTCTTTTCTTGGCTCTCTCACCCAGGTGGTATTCTGGAAAGCTGTCCAGGCAAGCAGCTGAGGAGGTTCTCTTGAAACGTCATTTCCGGGGAGCTTTCCTTATCCGGGAAAGTGAGAGCAGCCCAGGGGATTTCTCTATCTCAGTGAAGTAAGTCAAATCCCGGCAGATAACAGACTTTTTGTGTGCGGTTTGGAAGCTGCCTGTTTTGTTTTGTCTTATCTCGTTTTCAGTTGTTATGGTGTGTGTGTGTGTGTGTGTGTGTGTGTGTGTGTGTCCATGGATTTAAAAGCCCATTGAATTCTTTCTATTGCAACATTTATACCACCACCCGCCTTGAGCCCCCAAAGCTTACAAAAAGGAGAACTAATACGGCTCACAGTCTGAAACAGACACAGCACACAAGGAAAAATGTGTGGGTGGGAGGAGGGGAAAGCAAGCTCCTCATGCTACAGTTCTTAAAAGTTACAGCTGATGTCAGGAGTGGTTCTCCATAGCATTTCATCCCTCCCTTCCATCACCCCAGATCAGATTCAGGACATTACCCACCCCAGGAGGGCAGGGCAACTCCAGTCACACACTGGTTCTCTCAAACAGATGACTTGCTGACTGTCTGCTGCACTGGGAGGGCTTTCCATGAAAGAACTCATGCATCATCCCAATAAATAAATGCAAACTGCAAAAACGGTACCAATATAGAAAATGTGCATTGGCTGCGGCAGATGAGAGTCCTGCAAGGGCAGAAATGTCTGTGAAAATAAAGGGGAGGACGTCATGTGCCCCTAATATTCTTTCCCCTGTTGTACCTTGTCATAGAATCCTAGAATCGTAGAATTGGAAGGGGTCCCCAAGGGTCATCTAGTCCAACCCTGTGCAATCAATGCCAGACGGCTTTCTAACCCCTGCTTTGGAAGGAGAGTCCACAAACTCCCAAAGGAGACCATTCCATTGTCCAAGAGCTCTTACCGTCAGAAAGTTTACTCAGAATCTCCCTTCTTCTAACTTGAAGCCACGGGTTCGAGTCCAGAGCAGGATAAAGCAACCTTACTCCATCCTCTGTGTGACAGCCCTATAGATATATAGGCTCTCTCCTCTCCTCTTTTCCAGGCTAAACATACCAAGCTCTCTCAACTGTTCCTCTTAAGGCAGGCATAGGCAAACTCGGCCCACCAGCTGTTTTGGGGCTACAACTCCCATCATCCCTAGCTAACAGGACCAGTGGTCAGGGATGATGGGAGTTGTAGTCCCAAAACACCTGGAGGGCTGAGTTTGCCTATGCCTGTCTTAAGGCTTGGTTTCCAGACCCTTGTTGTGTAGACTGAGAGTTGTTCACACCAGAGGGCGCTCTCGATGCACCACAAATAATCCAAGCGGCTTTTTCAAATGGTAAACTGTATCTCTTTCTTGGCTGTCTTAAAGTGCATGCAAATCATTTGGTCAGCCGAACAGTTCCCAAACGCCTGCTGATCTTTTCTATAGCTAGATTTAGTAGCCTTCTTTCTGCCATACTGGGTGGTCTTTGGGGGGGGGCATTTCGCATAATGATGGACTATGCCCCAAAGCAATGACAAACCTAGACAGCATCTTAAAAAGCAGAGACATCACCTTGCTGACAAAGGTCCATATAGTTAAAGCTATGGTTTTCCCAGTAGTGATGTATGGAAGTGAGAGCTGGACCATAAAGAAGGCTGATCGCCGAAGAATGGATGCTTTTGAATTATGGTGCTGGAGGAGACTCTTGAGAGTCCCATGGACTGCAAGAAGATCAAACCTCTCCATTCTGAAGGAAATCAACCCTGTGTGCTCACTGGAAGGACAGATCGTGAAGCTGAGGCTCCAATACTTTGGTCACCTCATGAGAAGAGAAGAATCCTTGGAAAAGACCCTGATGTTGGGAAAGATGGAGGGCACTAGGAGAAGGGGACGACAGAGGACAAGATGGTTGGACAGTGTTCTCGAAGCTACGAACATGAGTTTGACCAAACTACGGGAGGCAGTGGAAGACAGGAGTGCCTGGCGTGCTCTGGTCCATGGGGTCACGAAGAGTCGGACACGACTAAACAACTAAACAACAACAATGCCCCAAAGCCACGACAGTCTCTGCCGTTTCTTCCGTTCTCCAAAGGGACACAGATCCTGTGTGAGTGCCTGGACCCTGTGGGTTCTTGCCAGCTCTTGGCGGAGAGAGGGGCAGGCACCAGGCTTTTGTGGCAATATGGCATAGGGTGCTTTAAAAAAAAAAAACCCAATACACATAGTATTGTCTACATCAGCTGGCAGTGGCTCTCCAAGATTTCAGGGAGGGAATCTTCTCCATCCCCACCTGGCGATGCCGCTGGGATTTGAACTTGGGACCTGCTTGCAAGGCAGATGTTCTACCACTGAGCCATCGACATCCCTGCTGAGAGATAATGGTGTTTTTTTAACCAATTGCATTTGAGAGGAAAACCTCTCTCCCTCTGCTCTCTGTTGCTTTGCAGCTCCTTTGCCCATTTCTTCGACTCGCCAGCAACTTCACAACTTTCCCCCGCACGTCCCAAGCAAGTGACTGACACGCCCAAGAAGCGTGTCCGGTAAAACCACTCTAGTCATTCCAAAAGGACGCAGAAACAACACCAGCCGCCACCCCCCACAAAAGGTTATAGGCTTCTGGCATTCTTGCAAACATGTTTGATGGAATTTAGCTTCCAGCCTTGGGGGCAGCTGCCTCCACGTTGAATGGATTCCTTGCATGGTCGATAATGGAGAGATTTTGGAAGGACTGTTGTTATGAGTCTGGTGGCTTCTTGTTTGACCTACAGGAAATACTTTCCTGAAAATATATCTCCCTCTCTCTCTCTCTCTCTCTCTCTCTCTCTCTCTCTCTCTCTCTCTCTCTCTCTCTTATCTTTTATTAAATTTTCTGTTTTACAATTTAGAATACTCATTTAAACACCCTTAAAATATCATTGACTTCCTTTCTTCTCTTTCCATGGTTCATTTTACATATTATTATTATGATTATTATTTATTTATTTATTTATTTATTTATTTATTTATTTATACCCCGCCCATCTGGCTGGGAGGGCATTCCACAGGGTGGGCGCCACTACCGAGAAGGCCCTCTGCCTGGTTCCCTGCAACTTGGCTTCTCGCAACGAGGGAACCACCAGAAGGCCCTCGGAACTGGACCTCAGTGTCTGGGCAGAGCGATGGAGGTGGAGACGCTCCTTCAGGTACATACCATGAATCCCTGCATATTTTACATTTACTAAACCATTCAGTATTCCATTACTGCATCCATCAAAACTTACTTACACCGTTGAATTGATCTAAATGCTGCCAATGTTTTCAAGTGTGCACAATTTCCCCCCATATATTCCATAAACATTTTCCAATCTTCTCTAAACGTATGTTCTTCCCGTTCTCTTATTCTATATGTTAAGTCCGCAAGCTGCGCATATTCCACTAGCTTAAGTTGAGACCTCACTCGCTTTCCGTTTTGGGGCTATCGAAACATGGGCCGCAGTAGTGGCATACGTAAATAACCTTTCCTGATCATTTCTTTAGCCACACACCCTTAGCCATACCCCGATAGCCATGACCCTTCTAAGACCACCCAACAAACCAATTTTCCCCCAATGCATATATTATGGCTTCGATCCCAAGCCAGCTCCCCCTCTCCACTTTGCTTAGCACGCAGCCTGATGGAAAGCTCTTCTGGGCACAAAATTATAGTGGTGTTTGGCTCTTGTATTGCCACATGTGAGGAGCCACCACTGAAAAGGCCCTTTGCGGGGGGAGGCCCAGTCTGAAAATTTGCTGAGAATCGTAGAGTTGGAAGGGACCCCAAGTCTTTATCCTCCCTGCTGTGGTGGTGCTCGATTCCTGGCCATCTCTGCTCCACCTCTGGCGAAAGGTCAGTTGGAGGGCAGGACCTGTTACTTGACTTCCCAAGCCCATGCCCAGCTAATCTGGTGCTGCTCAGCAGTCCTGCCCGGACAGCTTTGACGCCACCACATGCAGAAGTTCAGCACTCCCAACAGGATGTTCCTTTGCTGAAGAACATGCCCAGGAGGGAGGGCATGGCTGGGCAAAGACAAGTCCACGTTCAAGTTCAAACTGATATCCCAGCAGGCATGGAGGGCAAGAGGGAGGCAACAACCTGGGCATGCCAGCTTTCCATGCCAAGGGCAACACGCGGTGCAGAGCAGTACCAAGGAGCCAACAGCCAAGGGAGGCGGGGAGGGAATGAAGTCATCATTCTCTCTGCCAATCCCACATCCTCCATCTCCTCCCCATCCTCTCTTCTCCTCCTCCTTTGAGGATGGGCCGTAGCTCAAGGGCATCGCATCTGCTTGGCATGCCGAAGTTCCCAGGTTCAATCCCCAGTGGTCTCTCCAAATAGGACTGGGAGAGACTGGAAGGCCACTGCCAGTCAGTGTAGACCATACGGAGATAGAGCAATGTTCTGACTTGAGATAATGCAGGTTTTTGTGTTCCTGTGTCTTAAGGAACCGTGGCAGAGCCTCTGCCTTGCCTGCAGACGGGCCCAGGAGCAATCTCCGGCACCTCATAGAATCATAGCATTGTAGAGTTGGAAGGGGCCCTGAGGGTCATCTAGTCCAACCCCCCCCCCCCCGGCAATGCAGGAATCTCAGCTAAAGCATCCATGGCAGATGGCCATCCAACCTCTGCTCAAAAACCTCCGAGGGTGACTGCTCACTGCTGAACAGCTCCTACTGTTCTTCCTGACGTTCAGCTAGAATCTCCTTTCTTGGAACTTGAAGCCATTGGTTCGAATCCTACCCTCCAGAGAAGGAGAAAACAAGCTTGCTCCATCTTGATGGAGATATTGAGATATTGGACATTTGAAACCCTGGAGATCCTCTGCCAGTAGACAATACTATATGGACCAGTCTGACACAGGGTGCTGTATTTTGCCACAGCAGCTGTAATATCTGCAAAATATTGGGAGAGCGGGGTATGCAAAGCCTTTGGTTGCAACAGTTCAATTCCCAGAGGGATCGAATTTCCAGCAAACACAAAAATGCAATCCAATGGAAGACAATCCCAACTTTGGCTGCCTCTACACATGCAACAGAATGGGCCACATCAGAAGACAGCTGCCGAATCACGTCTAATAACCCCTGCAATAAAAATGCTAGTACTTCAAGGAGGAAAGTTCTATCCACACCTCTTCCTATGGTGCTAGCTTTTCATTCACCGTACTTTCCCATGTATTAGACACCCCCATGTATAAGACGCCCCCATATTTGGGGAGACTAAAATTTTTTTAAATGGGAGATTGTCCAGAGATGTTGAGTTTTTTTGGGGGGGGGGGGGGAATTGGCCGCAGTTCTTGAGCTTTTGAGGGAGGGAGTTTACGTGAATCGCTCACCCGCCGGAGCGCCGCTTTCAATTGCACATGTTGCCAAGGACACTTATCGTCTACCCGATCAGCTGGAGCCGCCACCAGTCGCACTGCCAATTGACGCAGCAGCAGCCAATGGATGGCAGACCTTGGCGCAGTCACAATTCAACTGCCCAATTGCTGCTGACACTCTCCTGCTCATGGCAACAACCAATCGCCCGTCCCACCAACGCATTACCCATGGATAAGACGAGCCCCACCCCCCATTTTTGAATTGGGGGTTAAAAAAGCTCGTCTTACACAAGGAAAAATAAGTACTAATCCCTGCAAGAAGAAAGATAGTACATCACGGAGGAATGTTCTAGCCACACCTCTTCTTGCCGTGCTAGCTTTCTGCTTGCAAGGGAGAGGTGCTGTGGTTGATTCCACCACCTGTGGACTGAAGGGATAGCCATTTGTGCTGTGACCTCGGAACAAGGAAAGGCGACAACCACATTTTAAGCGGTACGTCCCACTGACAAGAGGAGAGGGGGTGCAGAATCCACCTCACCGGCAAAATATTTAGCTGGTCGAGGCGTTCCAGAGGGAGAGGCCCACGGGAGGCTTCTGCCTGCCCTCTAGCTGTTCCCACACTAGATTCAGTTTGTCCGATGACACCCGTGTATTTACCTTGGCAGAAGCTGCAGGGCAACCCAAGTCAGTTCAGAAAGTAAAAGCTGCTTCTTAAAGACAAAGGGACCCAAAAATGCACAGCAGAAAAACAAAGGAATCTCCAGCTTCAGTTTCAGTTTATGATTAGGTCTAGCTTGGTGAGGCAACAGGAAAGGGGCCTCAGGTTTTAGGAGGTCTTGAACGGGTGGGAAAACGAGTTTATGGTTTCGTTAGGGTCTTGAAAATAACTCAAGGGGCACAACACAACTTGGGGATGCACAAATTTGACCAATTCCATTTCTCTCTGTTTCTCATATTTGCTATTGTATATTCTCTTCTCCACATTTCCACAATGGTTTGTGATTTTCTTTCATTTATTTTTAAAAAGTGCTCGTGGAACTCGGTCAGCATTTAGTGTGAATTTCTCCTGACAGTTTTGCTTAATATGAACATTTTAGCAGAGCAGTTTTCCTCTACAGTGATACCTTGGTTTAAGTACACAATTGGTTCCAGAAGTCTGTACTTAACCTGAAGCGAACTTTCCCATTGAAAGTAATGGAAAGTGAATTAATCCATTCCAGGCGGGTCCACGGAGTACTTAAACTGAAAGTACTCAAACCGAAGCGTACTTAAACCGAGGTATGACTGTAATTTAACACATTTTTGTATGCTATTTTCACTAAAACATGCCTTTTGCACACACACTTTACTCGAGTACATGCATTTTTGTACACTGCGTTGCAAAATCAGAGGAGGACACTTTTTTTAGGATGGATGTGCTTGGGTCCAAACGTCGTTTTGCAAAGAGCTAAATAATCCGGCTCACCTTCAAATGCAAACTGAATCTGATCTCTCCCTCACCCCAAACACTGCTGGGTGTTCCAGGGCCGGTTCTACCATTAGGCAAATTACAGCAGGTTGCATATTTGGCCATACCATTCAAGGGTGGCACACTGAAAATCAGCTCGTTCATTTTCCGCTTCAGGTACCAAAATGTCCTGCGCTATGCCCGTGAGCTCCGATTATTTTTAGATGGTTATCATTACAGAAGATGCCGAAAATATGCAGGCAGGTTAGTGTGTGCCAGTTTAATCTTTCTTCACCTTACATAGCTGCAGGGATAACCAGAAACTGTCAGTCTCCAACTTCTGTCAGGTGTAGCCAGCGAGGCCAGAGATTATTGGGAGCTGGAATCCAACAATATATTGAGGGTGTCCAGTAAGCACTTGCCTGGCTAAGGGAATGAGGTGTGAGGGCCCTGACAGGGTCCTAGAACTCAGCTTGTTGTCGTTGTTTATTCGTTTAGTCGTGTCCGACTCTTCGTGACCCCATGGACCAGAGCACGCCAGGCACTCCTGTCTTCCACTGCCTCCCGCAGTTTGGTCAGACTCATGTTCGTAGCTTCGAGAACACTGTCCAGCCATCTCGTCCTCTGTCATCCCCTTGTGCCCTCAATCTTTCCCAGCATCAGGGTCTTTTCCAGGGAGTCTTCTCTTCTCATGAGGTGGCCAAAGTCTTGGAGCCTCAGCTTCAGGATCTGTCCTTCCAGTGAGCACTCAGGGCTGATTTCCTTCAGAATGGGTAGTTTTGATCTTCTTGCAGTCCATGGGACTCTCAAAAGTCTCCTCCAGCGCCATAATTCAAAAGCATCAATTCTTCAGCGATCAGCCTTCTTTATGGTCCAGCTCTCACTCCAGGACTCAGCTATACAGCTGCAAATAAATGTTTTAAGTGCAATATACAAATGTGACACTAGGTGGCGAGAGTGAGCTATGGCAAATTCAATGTATTTTTTTTAAAAAAAAAACACGTTTTTTAAAAAAGCATTTTCACAGCATTTTTTTCTATGCGTGTAGATTCCACCCTAGAGCCCTCCTCCCTCTTCCCCAGAGCTTGCCCAGTTTTGGGAAGGAGGTGGGAGGCCTCTAGGACCCTGCTGCACCCCCACACCACCTTTCCAAAGCCTGGCATGGCGCAGGAGCCCAATTTTGGCTTAGCTCAGGGCACCCAAGTCCACCCCTGCATTGCTGCCTCCAGTTGTGGAGGCAGAGCCTGACCATCATGGCTGTTAGCCATCCATAGTCCTCTTGAAATCCATGGCCGACCCAGGCCCATTAATTTAAATGGGTCTACTCTGAGTAAAGATTCGTCGAATGCAACCCATGGCCTTTTGGTGTCCCCATTTCCAAAGGAGCAGCATTTCCCTAACCTGAGCCAAGAGGACTATCCCAGGCCTGTTGGGAGGCAGCCGGTGATGTGAAGTTAGCCCTTGTCCCAACACAACACACTCATGACATCAGCCAACCTCCCCACCCAGCTGCCTCCACTTAAATGGGATTATTAAAGGCTTGATGTCATTCTAAGGAAGAGGAGCCAACAGCATAAATCTGCATCAGCAGCCAGGTGAATTTCTGCTCTGCTTTGTTTTACAAGCTTCATTTCATTAAATAGGGTGTAGTTTTTGTTCGCAGGCTATCTGCCACAAAAGTAATGTGGAGCGGCATCTCTTTGGGCTATTGGCATGGACCAGCAGCCCCCCCCCACATTTGTTCTCTTTGAGTGCCCTGGTGACGTCTAAAAACCTGTGAAATGCTGATTATTCCGGGGCCTTTTCCATGACAATCTGTGCTTGCAGCACTATTTCTAAATGACTTTACTTCCCAAAAGGACTTCTTCTTCTTCATGAAATCTCCCACCCTCCTGGGTTCAGCCAAAAGCTGTCTATCAGGTATGGAGAACTTGTAGGTCCCCCCAGTGTCCAATTGTGAGCCCCTTTTGGAAGCATTAGTATGGGGCCAATTCACACATGCATGTCATATTTGAGCAGATGGAGGCACCTTGTATTTAAGTCGTTTCCATATATATATGTATTAGTGTGTGTGTGTGTGTGTGTGTGTGTGTGTGTGGTGTTGTTGTTGTTATTTAGTCGTTTAGTCGTGTCCGACTCTTCGTGACCCCATGGACCATAGCACGCCAGGCACTCCTGTCTTCCACTGCCTCCCGCAGTTTGGTCAGACTCATGTTAGCAGCTTCAAGAACACTGTCCAACCATCTTGTCCTCTGTCGTCCCCTTCTCCTAGTGCCCTCAATCTTTCCCAACATCAGGGTCTTTTCCAGGGAGTCTTCTCTTCTCATGAGGTGGCCAAAGTCTTGGAGCCTCAGCTTCAGGATCTGTCCTTCCAGTGAGTACTCAGGGCTGATTTCCTTCAGAATGGATAGGTTTGATCTTCTTGCAGTCCATGGGACTCTCAAGAATTTGCTGCCAAGAAGTGTGGTGGAGTCTCCTTCTTTGGAGGTCTTTAAGCAGAGGCTTGACAGCCATAGGTCAAGAATGCTTTGGTGTTGTTTCCTGCTTGGCAGGGAGTTGGACTGGATGGCTCTTGTGGTCTCTTCCAACTCTATGATTCTATGAGTCTCCATAATTCAAAAGCATCAATACTTCGGTGATCAGCCTTCTTTATGGTCCAGCTCTCACTGGACCATATATATATTAGTTATTGTGTGTGTGTGTGTGTGTGTGTGTGTGTGTGTGTGTGTGTTGCATAAATGTTACATATCATTTAACATTCATATCTTTTCCATCTGTGTTTCATAAACAAACTGTGAAAAAGACACTGAATTGAAAGTGGAGGCACTGTATGTGCTTTTCCTTGTTTGTTCATTTTGTAACACAAGAAAATCTTCAATTAAAAAACTAATTTTGAAAGAAGTGTCCTCCACTGCCGCTGCCTGCCTGCTCACCTTTTGCTAAAAAATTTTTTCTGCATTCTGGGTACACAGCTATGGAGATCAAGTGCTGCACTTCAAGGTACTGAGAGAACAGAAAGGGAAGTACCGTCTCTGGGATGAGAAGTTCAACTCCATCAACGAACTGGTGGATTTCTACAGAACTACCACCATCGCCAAGAAAGCGCAGGTCTTCCTCAGGGATCATGCGGAAATGCAGGAGGTATGGGGCAGCAGAAACTCTCCAAACTGGGGGAGCGGGCATTAAAATGGCAAGGGCTTTTCAATGGTAGCGAGTATAAATTGATGCACTTTGGAGCAAAGCGCCCCTATCTTCACATATGCCTGAGCAGGGTCTGAACAGGTGGTGGCTCTCCAGGAAAGAGATATTGACCTGGTGAGCATGTCAACTCGTAGAAAGGCAAGTGACACGATAAGGGGTCATTAGAAAAGGGATTGATAATGAAACTGCCAATATCATAATGCTGTTGTACAAATTTATGGCGTAACCACACTTGGAATATGGTGTACTGTTCATCGAATCGTAGAGTTGGAAGGGACCCCAAGGGTCATCTAGTCCAACCCCCTGCAATGCAGGAATCTCAGCTAAAGCCTCCTTGACAGATGGCCATCCAACCTCTGCTTACAAACCTCCAAGGAAGGAGAGTTCTAAGCCTCCCAAAGGAGTCTCTTCAACTGTTGAACAGCTCTTACTTTCAAAAAGGTCTTTCTGATGTTTAGTCAGAATCTCCTTCCTTGACTCTTGAAGCTATTGGTTTTAGTCCTGCCCTCCAGAGTAGGAGAAAAGTTTGCTCCATCTTCCATGTGACAGCCCTTCAGGTATTTGAAGAGGGCCGTCTCCTCTCAGTCTCCTCTTTTCCAGGCTAAACATACCCAGCTCCTTCAACCATTCCTCATAAGGCTTAGTTTCCGGACCCTTGATCTTCTTGGTCACCCTCCCCTGCACACCTTCTAGCTTGTCAACATCCTTATTAAACTGTGGCATCCAGAATTGGACACAGTATTCCAGGTGTGGTCTGACCAAGGCAGAAGAGAGTGGTACTATGACTTCCCTTGATCTGGACACTAGATTTCTGTTGATGCAGCCTAGGAAAGCATTAGATCCTTTTCACAGATGCTGCTAGTAAGCCAGGTGTCCATGGAACGCGGGTGGCGCTGTGGGTTAAACCACTGAGCCTAGGGCTTGCCGATCAGAAGGTTGGCAGTTTGAATCTCCATGACGGGGTGAGTTCCCGTTGCTCATTCCCAGCTCCTGCCAACCTAGCAGTTCAAAAGCATGTCAAAGTGCAAGTAGATAAATAGGCACCTCTCCAAGCAGGAAGGTAAATGGCGTTTCCGTGTGCTGCTCTGGTTCTCCAGAAGCAGCTTTGTCATGCTGGCCACATGACCCGGAAGCTGTATGCCGGCTCCCTCGGCCAATAATGCGAGATGAGTGCCGCAACCCCAGAGTCGGTCATGACTGGACCTAATGGTCAGGGGTCCCTTTACCTTTACCTAAGCCAGGTGTCCGCCATCTTATATATTTGTGCATCTGGTTGCCTCATCTGAAAACAGGTATTGTTGGTTTGGAAAAGGGCAACTTAAATAATCAAAGGAGATGAAGAAGCAACTCACACTGAGAGAAAACAATACAACATTTGGGGCTTTTTGGTCTACTGATAAGGCAAGTAAGAGGAGATATGATTGAGCTTCCTAAAATTATGCATGTTGTGGAGAAAGCAAATACAGTAGTCTCCGTCTCAAGAAACTAGACCCTGGTGTCATTCAATGATGATGAACACTGGAATATTCAGGATCAGGGTAGAGTAAAAGAAGGACTTCTTCAGACAGCTCATTTGTGCGAGCCAGGCATTTCTTCTCAGCTGACCTCTCCTTTGCTTTTTCACGCAGCCCAAAAAGCCAAAATTTGTCCAGGCTCAGTTCAACTTCTCGGCCACAAGCCCATCCCAGCTGAGCTTCTGTCGAGGGGATGTCCTTGAGATCCTGGACTGCTCTGACCCCAACTGGTGGAGAGGGAGGATTGGAGTGAAGACGGGCCTATTCCCCAAGAACTATGTCTTCCCACTGCGCATGTGACCTGCTTTGCCTGCTTTCTCAATGGAGGCTTCTTCTGAAGCAGCCAATCAAAATCTCTCTGAATGGAAGTCCTGTGGAACATCTATGGAATGACCACCCCCACTTGGAACCCTTTTCAGAAGTGGACCAAAAAGTGGACCTCCCATGTGACAAGTGGCGGTCTAAGGGAGTGGCCTTCAACATTTTCTCGCCCACAACCAGGGATGTGGGAGAAACTTGACTTTGTTTGCATTCAAATGAGAAACCACCTGATTTGCGCTTCTCGAACCAATCTGCAAACCCGAACAGAGCTATCCTTGGAAATTCATGCTTCTTCCCATTTTGTGACTCAGTTGTTCAACCAACATACTGTATATAAAAGTGGGAAATGTGCTCTTCTTTGGTTTTTCTAAGATAAAGAGACAGAAGAACCACAGGGAAAATGCAGAATGGCAATGATTGGATGACAGTGCCATGTGGATGCCCTGTAATAAGTGAGTGGATGAAGGGTGGCAATCCCACGCTGAACACCGACAGAGAAAGCACTTTTCCATTGGTTTGGTGCCAGTTGAATCATCAGTTTCCCCTGAGGAATCCTGTGAATTGTAGTTTTAGTGACATCTGTTCTGCAGCCTCACCCTTCTACAGAACTAGAGTTCCCAGCATTCCCTGGGAATGAAGGAATGACTGTGAAACCAATATCAAGTCTCAATATTGTATAGGTACATACCATGGCATTTCCCTCATTTCTTTTGCATTTTATTCCCTCTTCGTCTGCCCCAGGCTGTGAGATGATTCAAACAAGTTTCATTTGTGTCAGCAAAACTCACAAGGGACGTTGGTAATCTGGGAGTAATGAACCCCTGAATCTAATCCATTGGATTGACTCAGAATTTGGGGACCCTGTTTCCATCTGAGGGGTGGCGTTCCCTTGTGGGGGATCTTCCAGGGACCACACTTCAGTCCTGGGTGGGTTCAGAAGCAAAAACGGACAAATCAATGGATGCAAAATTTACCTTTGTACAGTTACAGGTAGGTAGCCGTGTTGGTCTGAGTCGAAACAAAATAAAAAAATTCCTTCAGTAGCACCTTAAAGACCAACTAAGTTTTTATTTTGGTATGAGCTTTCGTGTGCATGCACACTTCTTCAGATTTGTACCTTTGTACAGTCGGGTTCATTCCAGTCATGCAAAACCCAGAGGTTTTCCACGCTCTCCTCTCCATCCTGGGTAGCAAAAGGCATTATCACAGTTCAAGAACACATGCAAACCAGTCAAAAATCACTCAAGGACATGCTCTGGGTTGGGGTACAGCTTAGGGAGAGTCTCAAGAGACAGAGGGGCCAGGTGGTCACATTTACCACCCCCAAGCCTGAGCTTCCTCACCTCTGGCTTAGCCGGTCAAAGAGTTGACCTTTCACACATGGGTGGTTTCCAATGTGGGAACAGACGACTGGGTGGGGAATCTCCCTGAGCAAATCTCAGTTCCCTCTTTTCATTTGTTTGAAAACACCCCCCCCCCAGCTTGTTTCATAAGCATCTTGTGAACTAGGCATGCCTTATCTCAAAATGGTGCCCCCCCCTTTCAACAGGAAGGAGGAATCTGATACATTTCTGCAGCCAGGCAAATATTCTCACACCTGCCTCCTTGACCCATCCTCTATTTATAGACTCTTCACAAAGCCAGGTGCTTGCAAAGAACTCACCGAGCTTACTGCAAGGCACTGCTTGTCATTTTCTAGGGAGCATAGACTAGAGAGCGCATAGGTCCAGCTTGCTTGGTATACTTCGCTCTGGCAGAAACCTCACAGGGAAGGAATGAGGGCACTTACTAAAGCCCAAGGGCCACATTCCCTTCTGGACAACCTTCCAGGGGCCACATGTGGTGGGTGGAGCAAGGAATGCACACCTTCCAATTTTTCCCCAATGCAAAACCAGGATGTCTTCCAGGATGCACTCTCAGGTGACGTGACCTGTGCCTTGCTCTCACCCCCCCCCCAAAAAAAGCAATTTTGGGGGGAGGGGGGAGAGCACAGTACACAAGTGAGATCATGGCATCCAAAATGGCCACCACGATCTTGCAAGAAAAAAATGGGATGTCCTGTTATTGTCCAGGGCACTTGGAAGGAGGCGTAGCTGAGGCAGGGGAATATTACCTAGAGTGGCCTGGGGTACTATATTTGGACCCAGGTTCTGCTCAGGTTTGGGCAATTCCATCGGCAGAGACTGTGCCTAGTCAAATCAGGACAGCTGGAGGAAAAGTGGAGACCAGCTCCTTTTGTGGTGATTGGCATGTGCCCACATTGTATACATCAGAAGGGGAACACTAGGTGAGAGGACCGCCAGCGACTCAAGAGTGCGATGTGGAGAGATTTATTGAACCAACAGCCACCCACAACCTCATTACTGTATACAAATTGGTTTTATTGGGCAATGATTTTGTGCGTGTGACTGTACGACCTCGAGTTGGGTTTGGCATGTTAGCTACAGCAGTTATGCTAATAGTTTTGTATCCCTTTGTGTGCTTTAATAAAGTAATAAAAGAAAAAGGCAGAGATTCAGGCAGGTGCTTCAGCCTATAGACAAATGTGGAGGCAAAAAGATGGGTGCACAGTTCATTCCATGCCTGAACAATGACTTGTCCCAACCGAGAAGCAAAAGGCACAAAGTGCTTCACTGGGCCAGATCTAGCAGCTTCACTGGGCCAGATCTAGACCTCATTGGTGCCCTGTATCACATGATACATGCGATGCAATGCCACCATTGGTGCCATGGCCCCAGAGCAGAACTCCTCAAAGGCAGAGTCCTCTGGCAATTGCAACTCCAAGGAAGAGACGGATCCATGTTCTGCTCCATCCTGCATGGGTCTGCAGACTCTGGGGTCCCCCTACCGAGAGCCCCAAGGAGACAACTCTGCCACCAGACTCTGGTGGCCGGTCCACAAACCCTTGGGAGATCGAGAGAGCCCTGAGAGATCCCCATGGCTGGAAAACCCCAGTACCACCCCCCAAAAAGGCAGTGGTTGCAGAATAAAACACTGGTTCTTTAATTGTCTCTGTGGCAGCACTCAGGGGATGGGCCCTCGAGTCAGTGACTACCTAGCTGTGCTTTAAAACACTGCCAGTAAGCTCCAGGACCTTGCTGAGACAACTTGGATGTTTGACCTTCACTGTGGTCCTAAACCAACACCTTGATCTCTCTCCAAGGTACTGGCCCTTGCCTTGTCTTTATTTGGGCCAGCACCCTCCCTTGTTGGTGCCATCTGCCGTGCTGCTGCTGCAATGCAGCAGAAACCACACGATGCAAAGAGCCAGTGGGATGTCTTCTGGGCTAGAAGCTGTAATACCACCCTGTGGCCATCTGCAGTGAAGGTGCTGCAGCAATTTCCTCTGTTTGCCAGTGGGCCAGTGTCAAAAGAGAGTTATGGTGCTTGAGCCCAGAGTCTTCAGCTCAATTGCCCTGGAGGAAGCAAAACAATATGGGGGTGTGTTCCTTCCTGTGCCGCTCTCATGCCTAGCCAGAAACAGCTACCATGCCCAACTACAAGTGCACCGTGGAACATGTAAAATGGCCAAGCTGAACTGAGTTCAGTATTTATGGGCTGTTTGCAAGTCAGGGCCTTTTCCTGCCAACTAAATCTGCCAGTTTATTTTTCAATTTTTTCTAAGAAAGATTCTAGTCCCCATGTTTGCAAAAAAAATAAAAAATAAATCTGTATATGCTAGCCCAAAGGTCCAGTGTCATCTCTGCCTTATAAAATCCCAAAGTTTCCCACCCTGGATTAATGCACAAAAGGAGCACATGAAGCTGCCTTCTACTGAGTCAGACCATTGGCTCATCTTAGCTCAGTACTGTCCACACTGGCTGGCAGCAGCTCTACAAGGTTTCAGATAGGGGGGGGTATTCCTAGCCCTACTTGGTGATTGAACCCAAGATCTTCTGCATGCAAGTCAGATGCTCTACTCTAGTGAGCAACAACTCTTGGTAGCTTAGTATGGCCCCATCAGTACCTGAAATATAATATTTAAATAAAGCAATCCACTGGTATCAGAGAATACATCCTATCTTCCACGTACAGGCCAGTTCTCTCTTCCCCTCCCCACCCACCCCAAACTCCTTCCCGTCCTCTTTGAGGAGCTTTCCAGAAGACATCCCTTAAGCAAAATAAGCATAGAAAAAGACATTGACACAGATCAGGAGAAGGGCGTTTGCACAGCAGATCCGAGCCCAGAAGCGGGATTCTGTCTTGTCCCCGGGGGGCTTCCCTGGGGGGGTTCCAGCTTTCATGATGCAGGGGGTGCAGGTCTTTCCGCTCCCAAAGCAACTCTGCGGGAGGCTTTCCGGGAGATCTGTGAGAGGGAGAGCAAAGGGTTTATTCATGAAAAACAAAGAAAGGATTGAACAAAGTCCTAGAGCAGGGATGGGGAACCTGGAGCAGCAACAGCTGGTGCCCATGGAAACTGGTGGGGTGGAAGACAGGAAGCCCAGCAGTAAGGACAGCCAGAGCCAATGACAGTGAAAGCCAACTAATTCCAGTTTTGTCCCCATCCTCCTCCTCCTCTTTCTTCTGAGTTCCTCAAGGGCAACACTGCAGCTAAGGAGGAGGAGACTGACAGCCAGGTAGGGCTGGCTGATGGCAGACTGAGGTGGGTGGGACATTGTCCCCTTCACCCTCATGCAGGGCCGGCCACCCATGAGGCAAGGTGAGACAACTGCCTTAGGCAGCAGGATCCACAGGGGCAGCAGATTCTGATGTAGATCTTCATACCCCGCTTCTTCCTGCTATAGATCTTCACCTGCCCCTTCTTCCCTACCACGGAGGAGGGTCGCCATTTTGTGGTGTGCTTCAGGTGCCAAAATGTATTGGGCTGGCTGCAAAGGGTCAGCGCCCACTGTCCTAGAGCCCTTCCGATGGGGCTGGGCTCCCATAATCCCCTGACCATTACTGGCCATGCTGGCTGGATCCAACCGCAGTTAGGAGCCCAACAACTTATCAACGGTTCCTCAGTTCTGTCCATTTGGTAGCCAAATTTGCACGCCGGCTTAGAAGCTGCATTCTAGTCACATCAAGAATTATAAAATGCACAGTAGCCTATTACAAATCTCAACCCAATGTTTCATTACCCACGGAGGTTGGTGCACATGGGTACAAATGGCTGTTCTGTGATTCCGTATCAAGTTTTTTAATTGGTAATTTGGCATCTTGTATTTTGTGAAGTCCTTTGGCTACGTTCAGTAAAGCTGACGGACTGATCACAGGATATTTCAGCATCCGCCGTTCACATGAAACCACATATTCCAATGGACTTTTCTTTTCCCCTGCCCCTCTGAGAGAGGACATCGTTCAAATCGTGCCTGAGGCCTACCATCGTTCTCTGTGCTGGAAAAGCCGTCCTCGGGCCGCGATTTGGGGTTGGAGTGTTTGGGAGGAAGGGGCTCCTCCGCACGGAGGGTCCACCAAGTCACAAACTTTACCTGCAAATATAAAAAAAGGAGGGGGAAAGCGAATGAAATACAAGCAGAGAAAGTTGCCTTTGCTTATGAGTGTCATTACCATTGATAGCCAAAGCATGAAGTTGTGAGGTAAAATGTGCCACTGTTAGGAAACTAACATTCCTGACAGAAACACAAGGGATCTATGTTCACTCTGCAGAGATGTTGGAGAGGAACAATGGGTGAAATTTGCACCTTCCTTCCCTCAGTGTGCAGGAAAAAGAGTTTGACTCTGAGGGAAGTAGCGTACCCAGGAAAAGTTCTAGAAGGTTCTGCGCAGCTGCCCTGTACACAGGCAATTCCCAGTTTGAGGCCACAGATAAGGCCCAAGAAACTCTAGAGTTTCACTCAAATTAGACTTGTGAAAATTCACAGTTCCAAGTTTTCTTTGTCAGTTAATTTCCATGGGTCTGTTCTGAGTATGTCTAACATTGGATGAAGCCCCTACACTCTGGCGGTGGCTTTTGGACAGAATATTATTATTATTATTATTATTGACATGCCTTTTGCATAAGTCTCAAGGCAGTGTAGTCATATGAGTAAAAACAACTATGATAGGGTTTTTTTAAAAAAAGAAAGAAAGAAAAAACAACCCATACAGAAAACAACTAAAGGTAGTCTTTAAAATGGCATTTTATTTCATTTAAACGAATTTGTAAATCTGCTAACACTTTAAATCTTTTTTACACTTCATACAAAAATAAAATCTATAACTCATGTGTGACATAAAAACAATAAACAATTTTATGGAAACAAAAATAGGTGATAAAACGAAACTATTAAATTGACGAGCCTACACAGGTACTAATCTGTTTTAGTATTTTAACTTTTGTGTGTTTTAAAGTAGGGTAATGATTCCCACCCACCCCCTTGATTTAATTGTTTTATCTTTTTGTAAACTGCTTTGAGGTTGTTGGGTTGTTGTTGTTTTTTTAGCATTAGGCGGTATATAAATTTTATGAAATAAATCATTAACAAACAAAACAGATAAAATTAAAAGAGGAATTTGGGGGATTCAAATGATTTATTTATTTTTAAGAATCCAATATTATTGGTCAGAGAAACTTCTATAGTAACAGTCTCAAGACGCAAAACAAACCCTAACAGGAAGGCCTATTCTACTGACTTTTTGCCCCCATCTTGATTTTTTCCGCTGGTGCCAGCCTCCTGCCCTGAACCGTGTCAGAGGTATCTCCTTGGCAGCACCTTCCAGGTGCAGAGAGATCCAGGCAACTCCCGCCGTGTTTTCTCGTGCCACCCAACCGCCCTTTCTCTCTGAGCACACATCAGAATAAACCACTCCGCTCGGCATGTCCCAATACGTCTGAGAGGGCCCTGGTGCCAAGGAAGGGCAGTCTTCCATAGCTAGGGGTGGTGGTTAGGTGGCACAAGCTTGGCTTGGCCTTTCTGGGTGGAGTGGAAAAGACTTCTTCTGTTCTCTTCCTTCAAAGGTGGTTCAACAGAAAGGATTCTGCCTCGGGCAATTGCTTCGACCAGGGAGCAATCGGTTTGGGCCTGTGTCACTATCAGGGCAAGGAAATCCTATTGAGTGTCAATACCAGGCAGCCATTTTTCCTTGCCAACGCAAATTGGGCAAGCCTTGTTTTATAAAGCTTGTTCCTCTCCCCCTGTTCCAGAAACAAACAAGGGCTTTATTTCTGAGGGCAAGAACAGTGAGTTTTACCCTTCCGGCATAGCTCCCAAGTCTCCCGTTTTCCCCGGGAAACCCCCGTTTTTACTTACCTTTTCCCGGTGGTCCCCCGTATCACTTTGTCTCCCGTTTTTCTCCGTTATTTTCTCCTGCCAGCGGCCTTTTTTTCTGATTTGCCCTTCTATGGGCACAAAAAATGGCCACTGGCGGCTTCAAAAGTCGCATCTACGCATGACCGGAAGTGCGTAGATGTGACTTCCGGTGTCGGCGGCAGCCATTTTGGTGCCCATAGATGGGCGGGGCGACACTGGAAGTTGCGTCAACGCACTTCCGGTCATGCGCAGAAGCTACTTTTGAAGCCGCCGGTGGCCATTTTGGGTGCCCATAGAAGGGCAAAGCGACACCGGAAGTTACGTCGACACAACTTCCGGTGTCACACGGCTGCTGGTCCCGGATTCTGCAGTCCGGGACTTGGAAGGTAAGCCTTCCGGTGAATTTCAACTGGCTTCATTTCATACACTGCATTTCCTGTTGCAAGACGCTGGGAAACTACAGTGTTCAGGCGGTTTACCTAAGCTATGAAAACGTATTTAAATAATTGCCATTTAATTAATAATAGGGATTACTAAAATAAAATTTGCGGAAGGGCTGTGACTCAGCCGAAGAGCACCTGCTACTTCTCTCCATGGATGCCACCATTGCTCTGTCACATGGAGGATGGAGCAAACTTCTTTTCTCCTGCTCCAGTATTAAAATTTAAAATGCAGCCTGGTTTTAAGTAGTCCATAAATCCAAGCCATGCGGGAGGAAAACACAGGGGTCAGACTAAGTCCAACCCAAAGGCCAGGCGGAACAGCTCTGTCTTGCAGGCCCTGCGGAAAGATGACAAATCCCGCAGGGCCCTGATCTCCTGGGAAAGAGCGTTCCACCAAGTTGGGGCCAATACTGAAAAGGCCCTGGCCTTAGTGGATGGCCCCCTGCCATGGGTGCTTTAGCTGCGATTCCTGCATTGCAGGGGGTTGGACCCTTCAAGGTACCTTCCAAATATAGAATTATGTGATTCTCTTGCTTCTCCTCCTCTACACCACTGGGGCAGCTCTACTCACCTGGGATTCGGTGGGGGGCTTAGTCAACAAGCTGATGCCCGCCACCACCACGGCAGTCAGCAGGAAGAGGAGGGTGGCGAAGTGAAGATAGTGGAGGTCCTTCACGAGGGAAGGGCGCCTGTCCGGGACACCACAACGGGGCGTGGGGTGCGCAAACTCCAAGGCCATCCGGCTCAGGCCGATGACCAGCCCCACCATCAGGCCCCAGAAAGCCCCCTGCAGATAAAGACAGGGCCCAAAAGACTGAAATTCTAACCTCCTTGGTCAAGGCCTCTGGAGAAAGGAGGGAGATTTCGGGAGAAGGAACCAGAAACAAGGAGCAAGTTATTTTCTGCGGGGTCCGTGCTCTCCTTTTAATGCCAGACTTAGCCACCCTCTTCCCTCATCGTATTGCAGTTGTGATTGACTCCTGCTCTTGCCCTTCGGGCTTTGACCAGGCCTATTTAATTAATTTTATTCATTCCCTGCTCTTCAACAGGTTCCCCAGGGTGGCTAAGGAAAAGAAAGCAAACTTAAATTCCCAATGAAAACAGTTAAAACGAGAGCCGCTTATATCCCACAATATAAAAGCACAATTAGAAGTTGGAGACTCAAACCCCTTCCATGCAGGATAAACATAACGCCACATTCACACATTCAACCCAACAGAACATAGACTGCATCCACATAAGCACAAAATGCTATATAGCATGCAAACATCCAGGTCACGCTACACAACAGAACGCCACATTTACGTAACAGATTATAACACCACACCCACAGAACAGAACACTTGTGGGCCGTGTTCAGAAAGTGGTGGTGGGAGATGAGTGCTCGGACCCCTGGGCTCTCACTTGTGGGGTGCCTCAGGGTTCTGTCCTTTCCCCCATGCTTTTTAACATCTACATGAAACCGCTGGAAGAGATAATCGGGGTTTGAGCTGGGTGTTCATCAGTATGCGGATGATAACCCAGCTCTACCTCTCTTTCATATCGGAACCAGTGAAGGCAGTGAAGGTCCTGTGTGAGTGCCTGGAAGCAGTTGGGGGATGGATGACGGCTAACAGATTGAGGTTGAATCCTGACAAGACAGAAGTACTGTTTGTGGGGGACAGGAGGCGGGCAGGTGTGGAGGACTCCCTGGTCCTGAATGGGGTAACTGTACCCCTGAAGGTCCAGATGTGCAGCCTGGGAGTCATTTTGGACTCACAGCTGTCCATGGAGGCGCAGGTCAATTCTGTGTCCAGGGTACGCTGGCTGAGACCCTACCTGCCCGCAGACTGTCTTGCCAGAGTGGTGCACGCTCTGGTTATCTCCCACTTGGACTACTGCAATGTGCCCTACATGGGGCTACCTTTGAAGGTGACTCAGAAACTGCAATTAATCCAGAATGCAGCAGCTAGACTGGTGACTAGGAGTGGCCGCCGAGACCATATGACACCGGTCCTGAGAGATCTGCATTGGCTTCCAGTACATTTCCAAGCACAATTCAAAGTGTTGATGCTGACCTTTAAAGTCCTAAATGGCCTCGGTCCTGTAGAAGGAGCATCTCCACCCCCATCGTTCTGCCCGGACACTGAGGTCCAGTGCCGAGGGCCTTCTGGCAGTTCACTCACTGCGAGAAGCAAAGTTACAGGGTGCCAGGCAGAGGGCCTTCTCGGTAGTGGCGCCTGCCCTGTGGAACACCCTCCCATCAGATGTCAAGGAAATAAGCAACTATCTTACTTTTAAAAGACATCTGAAGGCAGCCCTGTTTAGGGAAGTTTTTTAATGTTTGATGCTGTATTGTGTTTTTAATATTCAGTTGGAACCCAGCCAGATGGGCAGGGTATAAATAATAATTATTATATTATTATTATAAGATAACATAACACCACATCCAGAAAGCATCGCAGCACATCCACGCAATGTAACATCATAGGACCACAGCCACACATTCAGTTAAAGCGGTATAAAGCCCACATATACATTTGTAGCAGAGACCTACGGTTTACAAACACGTGCAGCTTTCACAAAAGGGAAAAAAACATTGCAATGCAAATTTGGATGATTCACATTGCACATATTATCACGGGGTTTTCCCATTTTGCCACAGACTTGTAAGGGATAGGGGGAAATGCAGAGGGTAGGAAACATTGAGGCAAGGGTAGACGCTGGTGGGTTAGTCCCCTGACCTTAAAAAATGCACCTGTTCTAGAATGGGCAACATTGCATATCCACAACATTGCATATCCACCCACCAGTTCCTGGGTTTATGTTTTAAATAGTGCTTCTCTCTTTTAAAAATAATAATAATAATAATAATAATAATAATAATAATAATAATAATAATACAACAAGGAGAGCCCATGGCTCAGATTCTCTCTTTGGCAGATATTCTCCACTTAAGGGGCATCTCAAGTTGCAGGGCTAGGAAAGGCTGGTGCTTAGGGGCAGAGCATGTGCCTTGCACACAGATGTTCAATCCCTGATAACTCCAGGTGGGAATGGGACAAACTCAAGCCCTAGATGAACACTGCCACTCTTTGCAGACATTGCTGAGAGATGGCTCAATGGTCTGACTCAGCTTAAAGCAACTTTCAATGTTCCCCCTTAGGTCATTTATTAAAAACATATACTATATCTTAGGTAAAGGTAAAGGGACCCCTAACCATTAGGTCCAGTCGTGACCGACTCTGGGGTTGCGCGCTCATCTCGCATTATTGGCCGAGGGAGCCGGCGTGTAGCTTCCATGCCATGTGGCCAGCATGACAAAGCCGCTTCTGCCAAACCAGAGCAGCACATGGAAACGCCGTTTACCTTCCCGCTGTAGCGGTTCCTATTTATCTACTTGCATTTTGACGTGCTTTCGAACTGCTAGGTTGGCAGGAGCTGGGACCAAGCAACGGGAGCTCACCCCGTCACAGTGATTCAAACCGCCGACCTTCTGATCAGCAAGCCCTAGGCTCAGTGGTTTAACCACAGCGCCACCTGGGTCCCATACTATATCTTACTATATAATATTATTGCAAGGGAAAAGTCATCATGCTGCAGTTCACATTGTCACCAGTAGAGGGCCATGTGAGCAGGACGGCAGTGGAAGCGAGCAAACAAGCAGACTGGCAGGTGGTCCAGACAGGGGCTTCCCATTCACCCTGTTGTCATGGTCTCCGCCACCTACTTGCCCTCTTGCTCACTTGCTCGCTCGCAGGCACAGCAGGGCAAGGCAAGCCCAGCGTCAGAGGGGGTGAGTGGTCTGGCTGAGCAAGAAAGCCAACGGGCAGGTGGTCCAGCAGAGTAAGCAACTAGGGAGGCAACTAGGTGGGTGGCCCTGGCAGGTCTTTGCACGCTCCCCGTATTCCATCAGTGTCAGAAGGAAGCACGCATTTCAAAATTCATGCTTACTGCCCGCCAGCTGCAGTGCAGAGCGCAAGGGAGAAAGGCCCTTTCCTCTTCTTTCCCCTCTCCTCCGCAAGTGGTAGCAACAGCAGCAACAGCAGAGGGAAATGTGTTGGGGGCAAGCTGTTGGCAGAGGGAGTTTGGAGTGAATTGTTGGGGGAGTCTGGGCTGAGCTGTGGGGAGTGGGGTGGGAATGGCAGGGAGTTGGGGATGGGGTATTCAAGGAGCTGTGAGCGGGGTCAAGGAGTTGTGAGAGGATAGGGGGTGGCTAGGGTGTAGGGAGTCTGATGGACTAGCAAGATGGCTCATGGTGGATAGCTCAGTCAGTAGAGCATGAGACTCTTGATCTCAGGGCCGTGGGTTCAAGCCCCAGACTTAGCAAAAGATTCCTGCATTGCAGGGGGTTGGACACGATGACCCTCACAGTCCCTTCCAAATCCACAATTCTATGATTCCATGGGGTTGGCGAGCAACATGCGCAAGGGCAGCAGTCTCTGGTTTATATACTCCCATTGTTCAGCCCAAACACTGAGGTCCAGCTCCGAGGGCCTTCTGGCAGTTCCCTCACTGCAAGAAGTGAGGTTACAGGGAGCCAGGCGGGTGGCCTTCTTGGTGGTGGCACCCGCCCTGTGGAATGCCCTCCGATCAGATGCCAAGGAAATAAACAACTATTGGGCTTTTAGAAGGCAGCCCCATGCAGGGAAGTTTTTAACGTTTGAGGTTTTGTTGTGGTTTTAATATTTTGTTGGGAGCTGCCCAGGGGCTTGGGGAACCCAGTCCGATGGGTGGTATATAAATAATAATGTTATTGTTATCATTATCAGCTATTATATATGAGCGTACCTGTTCATTGGCTCGCTTCCAGAAAACGGCCAAGAGGAAGACAGCCGTAACCGGCGGGGCAAGGTAGCTAGTGACAGATTGGATGTAGATATAGAGCTGGCCGCTGTTGGAGCTCTGCAAGATTGGGATCCAAACCACGCTGACAGCGACTAGGACGATAGTGACTATCCTGCGAGGTTAGCAATAAAAAAAGAACCACAAGTAAAACATCATCATAGAATAGAATAGAATAGAATAGATTTTTATTGTCATTGTCCCCTTGCAGGAACAACGAAATTTCTCGGTTGTTATATCAACTCAACTCAACTCAAGTAAGACACTCCACATAAACTAAAACACTAATAAGTGCAATACAATACAGAACAATATAACAAATAAATAAGATGACTTCAGAGTCCAGAGTTTCCATTTAAGGCCAAGATTGCTCTAGGAAAGAAACTGTTCTTGAGAGACGGCTCATTCTCGCCTTCATTGTTCTATATCTCCGTCCCGATGGCAGGAGCTCAAAGAAGCAAATCTAAAGAGTGGGTTTTCTGGGGGAAAGCAGTGAGGCAAAAGCAAAACCTCTCGGACTTGTAGCTAGAACGCATGGAAAAAGCGGAAATGTGGACAAGCTCCATGATGGCTTCTTATGTTCTAGGTTACAGGAGAAGCACGTTATTCAAAAGAACAGTTTGGACTTGATATCCCGCTTTATCACTACCCTTAAGGAGTCTCAAAGCGGCTAACATTCTCCTTTCCCTTCCTCCCCCACAACAAACACTCTGTGAGGTGAGTGGGGCTGAGAGACTTCAGAGAAGTGTGACTAGCCCAAGGTCACCCAGCAGCTGCAAGCGGAGGAGCGGAGACGCGAACCCGGTTCCCCAGATTACGAGTCTACCGCTCTTAACCGCTACACCACACTACATCACAAAGGCCACCAGAACCCTGGAGGGGTGAGTGAGATCTTGTTCACACAAATACCGAGCAAATGGAAGTCCAGGGCACGGCGTTTCAAAAATCCTGCCTGTGTCAAAGAAGTCATGCGCAACAGAGGCTGTGTGCAAGACTTCACGTTCTCCATGCACGGGGAAGTATCAGCCACCCACACTCCAAGAGGGTCACCGACGCAAGACGTAAAATAAGGGAGGGTTTTGCAAGCAAGCAAAATCGAATGCTCCTCAATTGCATCACAGGCTGATCTAATCTGTGCATTACATGCAGATCTGGAAGCAGTCCAGTGTCCATGTGGGGTTATATTGCCTTTGCAGGTAACCGAGAAAGGAATTGAGATGAAAAACCCGTTCCCGTGGGCTGGGCTTCACTCAGCAGCACCTCAACTGACGCAAGCAGATTTTGCAGCAGACAGGAATGGTGGGATCTGCAACGTGGGATTACTGCAGGTTTGCCAACGAGTCCTACCAAGGGCCCCCAAGAGCTTCTGGGAAGCCAACACGAAAGGAGTTGGCAGACACTGAGATGCATGCAATGCCTTGCAAAGCAAACCTTTACAAGCATCAAGGTAAAAGGGGATCATATAAGGGGAAACAGGTCTCAGCCTGTTGCGCTTATGTGTTGCTTTTTGAAAACCGTTTATTTACACCTGAGGCCACAGATGATCTGCTTAATTAAATAAAGAATCCCCATGCAGTTATTATGGAAATAAAGAAACTGAACAATTTTTTAAAACAGGAAACAGGGGAAAACAGCACTTCGGTCGACTCTTGATTATTCTGACACTTCTGAGTCAAAGCAAACATTTTAATGGGTGCAGAACCAGAAGCAAAACCGTACAGCTTTCCCAGGATGGCACCCCATCAAAGGAGGGTGCAGCCATGGGAAGCGCATGTTGCGCCACTTTTCTGTGACAGCAGCAGATCCAGGACTTGTCCATCTCAGGGCAGTATGAATGAGTCAAGCCTTCCACGGACAGGCAGACACACACACACCCCTGCCTTGACACGACTCTTTTTTCAAAACAAAGCAAGGGCATCAGCCCAATTCTCTCTGCTCAAGTTCTTTCTCAACAGCCTGTTTCAACCTAAGTCATGTTAGGGGCAGGCAGGTGTGTTCAGGTGGATTCTCGGCCCAGTATACCTGAAGAAGCTTCTCCACCCCCATCGTTCAGCCCGGACACTGAGGTCCAGCTCTGAGGGCCTTCTGGCGGTTCCCTCCCTGCGAGAAGCAGAGGTTACAGGGAACCAGGCAGAGGGCCTTCTCGGTGGTAGCACCCACCCTGTGGAATGCCCTCCCATCAGATGTCAAGAAATAAACAACTCTCTGACTTTTAGAAGACATCTGAAGGCAGCCCAGTTTAGGGAAGTATTTAATGTCTGGTATTTTATTGCTTTTAATAATAATAATATTCCTTTCGGAACCGCCCAGAGTGGCTGGGAAAACCTAGCCAGATGGGCGGGGTATAAAACAAACAAACAAACAAACAATGTTGTTGTTGTTACAATGGTACCTCGGGTTAAGAACTTAATTCATTCTGGAGGTCCATTCTTAACCTGAAACTGTTCTTAACCTGAGGTACCACTTTAGCTAATGGGGCCTCCCTCTGCCGCCATGCGATTTCTGTTCTCATCCTGAAGCAAAGTTCTTAACCTGAGGTACTATTTCTGGGTTAGCGGAGTCTGTAACCTGAAGCGTCTGTAACCCGAGGTACCACTGTATTATTATTATTATTATTATTATTATTATTATTATTATTATTATTATCCAGGCTTGCTTTGCCCCCAAAGTGGTATACTGTATAAATCAGGCACGTCCAACAGGTAGATTGTGATCTACCAGTAGATCACTGGATGTCTGTGGTAGATCACTGCTAGATCACCGGCACCCTCCCAAAAAGCTCACCCAAAATTTTCCTCCTCCCTTAAAAAAGCTGAACTATGACCTGAAGCCCTAAACAAAAATGGGCCTCCCTCCCTCCTAAAAGAAGCTCAACAAGTTTGACCTAAACCCCCCAAAACAGGGCTTCCCTTCCTTAAAAAAACTCAACAGCTTTGACCTGAACCCCCCCAAAAGGGGGTAGATCACTCCCAGTTTTTAACTCTGTGAGTAGATAATAATAATAATAATAATAATAATAATAATAATAATAATAATAATATATTATTTATACCCACCCCATCTGGCCGGGTTCCCCCAGCCACTCTGGGTGGCTTCCAACAAAATATTAAAATACAAAAATCCATCAAACATTAAAAGCTTCCCTAAACAGGGCTGCCTTGAGATGCCTTCTAAAGGTCTGGTAGTTGTTGTTCTCTTTGACCTCTGGTGGGAGGGCATTCCACAGGGTGGGTGCCACTACCGAGAAGGCCCTCGGTCAGAGTCTCTTGGGAGTTGGCCACCCCTGGTATAAATAAACCAAGACATAATAGTTCAGAATTTACCCCTGCACCACTGGCCCTGTGTAAATTATAAAGGGGGAGGGCGATGTCATATGGAAGATGAGGATGCCTTCCCAAATACCACACCATAGCTGCCAAGTTATCCCTTTTTTTAAGGGATTTTCCCTTATGCTGAATAGGCTTCCTCGCGAGAAAAGGGAAAACTTGGCAGCTATGTACCACACACACACACACACACACACACACACACACACAGAGCCAGCAGGAGCTAAGGTGTGTCAGTTTCCTCCCCGCCCTTCACAAGATAATGCCTGTCATTGATCAAATGCACAGGGTGAGTCACGCCCACCCATTCACTTCCAAGAATCCCGCTCCATGTGTCAGTCTCCACCGCCAGCCTTTCCTTAATCGCCCGGCTCTTTGCGCAAGAGAAAAGAGAAAGAGGCGAGGAGAGCTCTTCCATCTTTCATCATCAGGCAGCTGCCAGGGGAAAGGAAGAGTTTACACCCAAGTAAAGAGGGAGGGGGGAACGATCTCCTTATAAGGGAAGACTGAAGCCAACGTCCTGCACAGTGACGTTCCTACACCCTTTATTATTTCCTCTTGTTTCTCTTAGTTTATTCCCCAGGGTGATCTGTTGTATCTCAATACATTCATTGGCACGTAGGTAAGGAAGCTGGAAGTATAGGGCGAAGTTAGGCAGGCAGGCTGAGAGGCCGAGGCCAGGGTGTTCTGCCTCCCCGCGGTCTTCAGACTCCCAGCTTGGTTTTTGCCAAAGGCTTCAATGCCTAGTAGATCGCTATGATAGATAAGACAGGTTAGAGGCAGGTAGGTCCTCATTCTCGCCCCGTGGCTCCTCTTTACTGCCCTCTGATCAGCCCTGCCATGATGTCTCCACAGGGATCAATTGCTCCACCCACTTTTGGCATAATATTTGCATTTTCTCATTTGCATGCACAGGGGCAAATTTAAGCGGCAAGGCTTACTCTGAACCATGGAGTGCCAAGAGGATTTACTAGATGCCCTTGTAAGCTAGGGTTGCCAGACTCAATAGTGGGCAGGACTTCTGTGCCTTTAATTGCCCTGCTCTCTTTTGAATCTGGAAATAAACGATAAATTGCAAGAACTCAGGCCAAAAGAAGATGGATTTCAAAAAATCTTCACAAGGTTTTATTGATGTGATGCGGAATTTAAATGGGAATCAATCCCAATGTTGAAGGCAAATAAAGATAAATTCCAGTAAAGATCAGGACGAGGCCCTGTTTTGACTATTCTTTGTCAGCTAAGATTCACAGGTCAAAGTGTACCAAATATGTTTGCCTCTTTTGAGTCTGGAACATAGCTGCCAAGTCTCCTGTATTCCTCGGGAAATCCCCGTTTTTCCAGCTGTTCCTAGCTGAAAAAATGGATTTTTTGTTTTTCTCCGGTTTATTCTGGCGCGGCAGCCATTTTGGAACTGGGCGGAGCATGCTCAGAAGCGACTTTTGATGCTGCTCCGCCCAGTTCCAAAATGGAGGCAGCGCTACTTCTGGTCTGCTACTTCCGGCCGGTCCCTTATTTCTCCGACAGCAACTTGGCAGATATGGTCTGGAAACCTTAAAGAGAAACCAGCAGACTCTTTGTTTAATTTCCAAGCAAAGGGTCTCCTGGTTTCCCTTTAAGGTTTCCAGACTCAAAAGAGAGCAGGGCAATTAAAGGCACAGAAGTCCTGTCCGGTATTGAGTCTGGCAACCCTACTGTAAGCAAATCTCTTTCTTTAAGTTTAAAGGAAGGAGGTAGCAGCTGCAGGGGATAGGACCAGTGCCAGATTTACGTATAAGCTAAACAAGCTATAGCTTAGGGCCCCACTCTCTTGGGGGCCCCAAAAAAAATTAAAGGAAAAAAAAACCTGGGTATAGATTTCCAAAATATAAGATAAATAAATAAATAAAACCCACATACAGCAACCGTGTTTTGTGTTGTGTAGGCTCCTATGATGTAAGTCATGGGCCCCGCCTGCTAGCCTTCTCCCTAAAATATCACTGGTTTGCTCATTTCTATATATAGGGTGCCTCCATTCTGCATGGACTGATTGCAGGGCAACATGTGCAAACGGCTTTAGATACCCATTAGGTCCATAAATTACCATATGGCATATATTCAACACAAAAAAACAGCGACAATTTGTTGTTGACACAGGACAGCTGGACATAGAAAGGGCCCCATGGTAGCTTAGGGTCTCATCAAACCTAAATCCGGCCCTGGTTAGGACCCGGGTGCAAAAGACCCAGGGTCACCCAATGATACCCCTGTAAAACGCAATGCTATAAATGCCACATGTCCTATATCCTACTTTGCTCTGCCAGAAGAAAACCGTGCCAGTTCCATCGTTCTTGTAACATCTGGCTTGTTGTTTAATCATTCTGTTCTGTGGTTTCCTTTGGCTGCTAGCTGCCTTGTGGGGCCTGTCGTTTGAAGAAGATCCCTCCTCTTCAGAGAGGGGGGAATTTGCGGGCGGGACCCGCTCTACGCTCCGAGCAGGGGGGCGTGTTCGGCCCCCCTGCTCCACCTTTACCTGCCGCGCTCAGGGCCCTGGCTGGCCAATAGGGCCATCTGTGGGCAGGGCTACCTGTTTTAAAAGAGCGCGGCAGACCCCAGCTCGCCCCTTTTTTGCGCTGCTCCTCGTCGGATCTCCCCGCCCACCCTCCCTTTAGGTCTTCCCCTAGGGTGTTCACTTTGACCTTGCTATGGACTTCGGTTGGTCGCCTTGGTTGCCCAAGGGACCTGGTAGGAGTTTTTTTTATCCAATTGGCTAATTGGCACCGGCCTCTTGGTTTTTCCGCCTACCTCATAGCAATTCGTCACAACTTCTTTGGTATTCGGCGGTAGGCAGTGGAATATGGAGTTGTCTGGTGTGTTCGAGGACTGGTTGTGGCCATCATCCAACCCTCCTCTTATAGGGGTATCCCCTTAAGGGATCCGGCGGTCATGGATCCCGTCCGACGCCCTGCTGGTGGCTAGGGCCATGGCACGACCCCCGGTGGCACCAGGGGGAGCTTTCAGTTGTATTTGCATCAACAGGCTCTTTCCTCGGGGTGTTAACCTGATATGACCCCCTGCTAAGCGGGGTGGAGTCACGCTTGCTAGCAAGTCCAATGCCTAAGCCAATACCTCTCACTTGCTCTAACCAATAAAGTTGTGGCCTTATTCTACCCATTAACCCTAATACCATGTGTCACTGTGTCTTTATTTATCGCGGGGGGCGGGTCCTCAAACCGCAAGTATTTTCAGTGAACAAACACGCGCCGAGAGATCTGATAAAGTCGCCACACAGTCCCGCCCCAAAGAGGAGCCACCCTCTTTCACAAATGGGTAAAGTGAGATAAGAGTGAATCAAAGTCAGGGACACAGAAGTGACTCCTGTCTCCAGTTAACAAACAACATTTCTGAAGATTCCCTTTAAGCAGATTTGCAGCGGCATATCAGAACCATGGAATTTAGTTATCTGGGGGCCCATCTGCCCTATACATTTAAAGCAGCACCATACCAATTTAAATTGTCTTGGCTCCCCGCCCCCCAAAGAACCCTGGGAGCTGTAGTTTGTTAAGGGTGCTGAGAATTGGTAGGAGACCCCCCCCCCCGGATCCCAATTCCCGGAGTGCTTTAACAATCAATCCCTCTTCCTAGGGAACTCTGTGAAAAGTAGCTCTGAGAGGGGAATGGGGGAGTCTCCTAACGACTCACGACACTCTTAACAAACTACAGCTCCCAGGATTCTTTGGGGCAGGCCATGACTGTTTAAAGTGGTATGCCTGCTTTCCACATATGGAGCCAAAGGGACTGGGGAAGCTGATGATTTGCTGCTGGAAAGAAATCACCGGCCTAGTAGCTGGAATTTATTACTGACATACGAAGCATTGTGAAATCGCTGAAGAATTAGGTTAGAGTTTGGGAGGGCTCATTCCTGCAAGCTCCCTTGTCTTGTTTTTTTTAATTGCTTCGTTGCAGCTCATTTGGCAGGCTTACCTCTCTCTCTCATTCCGTGTTCGCACATCGAAGCAAATCGATTAAGCCCAAAGAGACAAAAGGAGGAAAACAATTAAGTCAAGGCGTGTCCCGCCTTGCCAAATGCCATCTAAGGCTGGCTGGTTGGACTCATGAGGGGAGTGTCCCCAAATTGCTACTCTACAGCAATTGAAATTGCACAATCGAACGCAGGGACCAGGCGCGTCACATAAATTAGCAGCACGAGGCTGCGTTCCAGATTTAGCTGTGGGTAAATATGTGTATGGGGGACGCGGGTGGCGCTGTGGTCTAAACCACAGAGCCTATGGCTTGCCGATCAGAAGGTCGGTGGTTCGAATCCCCGTGACAGGGTGAGCTCCCATTGTTCGGGCCCAGCTCATGCCCACCTAGCAGTTCAAAAGCACGTCAAGTGCAAGTAGATAAATAGGTACCCCTCTGGCGGAAAGGTAAACGGCGTTCCTGTGCGCTGCTCTGGTTTCGCCAGAAGCGGCTTAGTTCTGCTGGCCACATGACCCAGAAAAACCTTCTGCGAACAAACGTCGGCTCCCTCGGCCAGTAAAGCGAGATGAGCGCCACAACCCCAGAGTCTCGTCTGCGACAGGACCTAACTGTCAGGGGTCCTTTACTTTACCTTTAAATATGTGTATATTGTCAGGAAAGAATGAAGAAAAAGCCCTGTCGGCCATTAGCTGCCTCCAGTCTCTTACATTGGTTGAGCTGCTGTGACATCACAAAATCCACACATTCTTAATTGTCACGGGAGAGGGAAGGACCAGAAAAGTTGACTTAATGAACATTCTCAATGTTGCTGGGAGGGGGAAGGAGAAGTATATGAATGTTGATCACTGGCACATCTGATGTGAAGAAACAATATTTTGATTTTGTTCTGTGAACCGCCCTGAGACCTCTGGGTATAGGGCAGTATATAAATTCAATTAATAATTAAAAATAATAAAAAGAAAGTGGAAGGTCAATTGTTTGGGCTTAAAAATGAGGGATGGGGTTAGGACTTAATTATCCTTCCCTTCTATATCTCCATCATTACTCAGCAGACCCGGCCTTGTTTATAGGGTAACCAGCCTCATATAACCAACATGCTTGCTTAAGTCTAATTAATGCACAAAGGGGTTAATACCATGGAGTAAGCTGTCCTGCTACATTTAGCTATGTTCATGTCCTTTACCTTGGGAGGAAATAGGTAATCAGGCCTAATGTTATCCCCCTGTCTACCAGAGAAGATTGGCGTGTAAAGGGCCTCTCTTGAGTCCCTATATCAATAATCTAGGAACTTTGGCGCTGTGGGTTAAACCACTGAGCCTAGGGCTTGCTGATCAGAAGGTCAGCAGTTCGAATCCCTGTGACGGGGTGAGCTCCCGTTGCTCGGTCCCAGCTCCTGCCAACCTAGCAGTTCGAAAGCACGTCAAAATGCAAGTAGATAAATAGGAACCGCTACAGCGGGAAGGTAAACGGCGTTTCCATGTGCTGCTCTGGTTCGCCAGAAGCGGCTTTGTCATGCTTGCCACATGACCTGGAAGCTATACGCCGGCTCCCTCGGCCAATAATGCGAGATGAGCGCGCAACCCCAGAGTCGGTCATGACTGGACCTAATGGTCAGGGGTCCCTTTACCTTTTTAACTAAGCCAAGCACATGAATCTGACCCCGGGGAAGGTTGTAAGTAAATCATTTTTAACTTCCCAAATGTGTGGTGTTTTTCTATGCTAGGGGAAGTGGGAAACTGTGGAAAGAAACTTTTTAAGGGGACATTTTGGAACTCACTTTTAGGTTTTACAGACTGTATTTTCATGCTTTACTTTGCTGCCTATTTTGTGATTTTAAATCTCCGCTGGGGTTCTCTCAGCAAAGAGTACTTGCCCCAAATTGAGTTTGCGCATATGGAACAGGGCAAAGATGATCATGCCTTTTGCCTCGGGCAGCAAAATGCCTTGAACCAGCCATACTGACCCACACGGCCAAATATGTCAATAAGGCAGGGTGAGTGAGGAATTCCCTCCAGGCAACCTGCTGCCACTATGAGCAACACAAGGAATGCAGGCTAGCAACTTTTGGGGGGGGGGCAAGTCATTCTGCAGAGCTTTTAACAATACGGTTCAAGGAACAGCAGAACTTCATGAGGACAAGGGAGACTGTGTTGAAGGTCAAGTAGGATACACAGCAACTTTTATAGGGCATTCCTTGGGCTGTTCAGAAATGCAACCCAATAAATTGGCGGATCACACGGTTAATTAATGATCTGGATCACCCATGTGAAATTCAAGTTACTGGCCATCAGTCCTCTCTCGGCTACACAAACATGCTCATTAATTGAAATCTGGAGGTGCTTGCGAGCAGGAGTTCTGCATCATTAGGTCAGTTGTGCAGGCAGATAAACCGAGTTGCTGGTGACGGCCGGAAATGATTCAGAAAGCAGGACTACAGAAGCATAAACAGGGGAAGTTAATCTCCGTGCCTGGCTGGTGCAGGGAGAAGATCTGACAGGGTGTCCAGTAAGAAGGAGAGAAACAGCAGCACGCAGGGAACCTTTGACCCTCCAGATGTGGCTGAACTGCAGCCCTCATTTATCACTGCTCATTGGCCATACTGGCTGAGCATCATGGGAGTTGTAGTTCAGCAACATATGGCTAGCCAGCAGCACCTGCACTATGGGTTTAGAAAATGCATTTTTTTTAAAAAAAAAAAGCCTTTTGAAAAATTGTCTGCATTTTAATGTTCAGGTCTCATTTGTGCAAGCAAATCTTCTTTTGCACTGTCATACAGTGGTTCCGCTCCTTCCTCCTGGGCCGTGTTCAGAAAGTGGTGGTGGGGGATGAGTGCTCAGACCCCTGGGCTCTCACTCGTGGGGTGCCTCAGGGCTCTGTCCTCTCCCCCATGCTTTTTAACATCTACATGCAGCTGCTGGGAGAGCTCATCATGGGGTTTGGGCTGGGTGTTCATCAGTATGCGGACGATACCCAGCTTTACCTCTCTTTCAAATCAGAACCAGTGAAGGTCCTGTGTGAGTGTCTGGAGGCGGTTGGAGGTTGGATGGCGGCTAACAGATTGAGGTTGAATCCTGACAAGACAGAAGTACTGTTTGTGGGAGACAGGAGGCGGGCAGGTGTGGGGGACTCCCTGGTCCTGAATGGGGTAACTGTGCCCCTGAAGGACCAGGTGCGCAGCCTGGGAGTCATTTTGGACTCACAGCTGTCCATGGAGGCGCAGGTCAATTCTGTGTCCAGGGCAGCTGTCTATCAGCTCCATCTGGTACGCAGGCTGAGACCCTACCTGTCTGCAGACTGTCTCGCCAGAGTGGTGCATGCTCTAGTTATCTCTCGCTTGGACTACTGCAATGCACTCTATGTGGGGCGGTGACCCGGAAACTACAATTAATCCAGAATGCAGCAGCTAGACTGGTGACTGGGAGCAGCCGCCGAGACCACATAACACCAGTCTTGAAAGACCTGCATTGGCTCCCAGTACGTTTCCGAGCACAATTCAAAGTGTTGGTGCTGACCTTTAAAGCCCTAAACGGCCTCGGTCCAGTATACCTAAAGGAGCGTCTCCACCTCCATCGCTCTGCCCGGACACTGAGGTCCAGTGCCGAGGGCCTTCTGGCGGTTCCCTTGCTGCGAGAAGCCAAGTTACAGGGAACCAGGCAGAGGGCCTTCTTGGTAGTGGCACCCGCCCTGTGGAATGCCCTCCCACCAGATGTCAAAAAGAAAAACAACTACCAGACTTTTAGAGGACATCTGAAGGCAGCCCTGTTTAGGGAAGCTTTTAATCTTTAAGAAATTAGTATATTTTAATATTTCTGTTGGAAGCCGCCCAGAGTGGCTGGGGAAACCCAGCCAGATGGACAGGGTATAAATAAATTGTTGTTGTTGTTGTTGTTGTTGTTGTTGTTGTTGTTGTTGTTGTTGTTGTTGTTATATTCTTAATATGATGCATTTTTGCATGTCATTTTCAAAAAAAAGTTGTGCATTTTTATGGGCGCTGTCAGGGTTACTCCCTACAGGGAGCCTCCCCCCATCATTCTGACCAGCACTTTGCCCAGCGACAGCGCTAGCAGCGGGTCAGGGGGAAGCGGAATGGAGGAAGGAAGGCTCAGCGAGGCATCAGAGCCCCTGCACCACTCTGACCAACAAGTGGAGGGGGGACGGTTCATGGAGACATCGAAGCCCAGGCACTGCCCCAGCCGGCCAGGGGAAGAAGTGGCACCACTCCTTCCGGCGCCCATATTGAGGCACACGTCCAAACGCAGGGCAAAGGGGCGGCATTTCGGGGTGCCCAGGTTATTATGCTGGCCCTGAAGCCGACGGACGCCATTGCCGGGTTCTGAGAGTGACTAGGAGGTCATGTTTTCTGCTATCTCTGCACTGTAAATAGTATGCACAATAAAACCTTTAAAGACACAACGGACTGGAGCGTCTTTACTCCGGAGTAGCCGCAACAACTCCCTGACAGGCACTTTCCCCTAATCCAGGGTGGTCCAACCTGTTTTTGGCAGCCCTTGGCCACATTCAAGAAAAAAACATTTTAAAGCCTTAATGTGTGTGTGTGTGTGTGTGTGTGTGTGTGTGTGTGTGGATGGATCATGTGTTGTTAACGAAAGCACATACCTCTGTTTGTCTATTAGATTTGTTTAACAGTTAAAGCTATTAACTGTGTATTTAATTATATATATTTAATCAAATATATCAATTATGTATATTTAATCAAATATATAGCTCCTGCCAACCTAGCATTTCGAAAGCACGGCAAGTAGATAAATAGGTACCGCTCCGGCGGGAAGGTAAACGCCATTTCCGGTCGCGACTGGACTTAACTGTCAGGGGTCCTTTGCCTTTTTAATCAAATATATAATTTTTGTACAGTACATTAAATAACATTAAATATATTGCGAACACTTTAAATTAAGACACAGAAATTGAATTCAGCGTGTGGCCCATAGGTTCCTCTTGCAAGGTACACTTGGTGTGAGAGGCTGGACCACTCTAACCCATGCAGTTTGCATATCATTTTGAAAAGTGTGAAATGGGTAGCCCCTTGTTTGAATTCAGCTTGAAACGAATTTCTCTCCCGTTCATCCCCACCCCCTAGTCCTGGCGCATAGCATCCAGGGGCCACAAAGTTCCCTGAGCCAGAAAAATCTCAAAAGTTCTTGTGAAGATGGCCAAATAATAGATCCAAAAATAATGAATCAAATACTGTAACTAACCGCCACTCACTTCCCTTTCACGACACGCCAAAGCTGCCTTTGCATTGTCTAACGGTAGAGCCGGCCCCCAGGGATACTGCCCTGCCCCACAGGGGCGTAGCCAGGATCAAAACCAGGGGGGGCAAGGGGCGGGGCCAAGGCACGGGAGGGGAGGGGCCACAACAGATGTCAAGGCGACAACAGACAATCCACCAGGGCCATCCCAAGCCCATCCAGCGCCGCGGCGCAAAGGCACCCCTGACGCCCCCTCCCCGCACGGGAGAAACGGGAGAGGGGCGCCGACGAGCGCCCCGATGGGCGCGGCATCCCCCGGTATCCAAAGCCCGCAAAGCCTCCCTCGACGACTGCGGCGCCCCCGCCAGCGATGCCCTCCGTGGCCCGCAAGTGGCGATCCCGGGCGGCGACTCCGGAGCGGGGCCACAGCCCCCCCCAAGCGCACACACCCCCAGCGCAAACCGCGCGGCGGTCACCCCGCTGGAACGCCAGGCAGCGGAGCGGGAAGCCTCCGCCGGGAGGGCTGCGGGGAGGGCTCCAAGAGAGCGCCCCACCCGAAAGCGCCGCCCAGCGCACGCTCCCTCTGCACTCCCCGCCGAAGGCGCCCCACGAGCCTCCCGCCGGGAGGAAGGAGGTGGCCGAGGCGGCGCGGCCCGCGGGGCCAGCAGCGGCCGCCCGGACGCACCCCTCCCAGCTTACAGCAGGCCCGCCTCAAGGACATCGGGCGCCGTGGCTCGAAGGTCCCTCCGGCGCCCAAACATCCTTCCGGCGCCCCCCCTGCGCCGCCCCCCCCCACAGACAGGGCTGCCCGGGCCGCGGAGGGGGCGGGCGGGGGGGCAACCCCTCCCCACACCCCATCGAGGAAGGGGCACGAAGAGAGGATGAGGACGCCGCAGAAGCAGCCACCCGCGGGGAAAGGAGCTGCGCCTCCAGGAGAAGGAGGGCAATTCAAGGGAGCAAAACGCAGCAGGGCGACAGCGGCTCAGCTGCGCTCCCTGGCTCCCCGCCCCGCCTGGCCCCGCCGGAGGGCGCGACGGGGAGCTGGAGGGAGGGCGCGGAACGCCGAACCCGCGCTCCGCCGGGCTGCGCTCCGCCTCCGACCCTGTCCACCAGCGCCGCTCTCGCCCACCGGCCCCGCCTCCAGGGGGGGCAACTGCCCCCTCCTGCCCCCCTGCCTACGCCCATGCTGCCCCAGGCTGGTACCTTCCAACAAGAAGCAGCTCTTTCTCGCTGGGCTCCTTCCGGACCTTCTGCCAGATGTCCATGGTGAAGAGAGTGCTGCTGCTGTTGAAGATGGAGGTTAGGGATGACATCAGAGCAGCCATCATGACGGCGATCATTAACCCTCGCAGACCTGGAGGGAGGAACCGGAAAAGCCATTGGCCACTGTATTTATTTATTTATAAATCAATTAATCAATTAATTTACGAGCACAATTCAAAGTGTTGGTGCTGACTTTTAAAGCCCTAAATGGCCTCAGTCCAGTATACCTGAAGGAGCGTCTCCACCCCCACTGTTCTGCCTGGACACTGAGGTCCAGCTCCGAGGGCCTTCTGGTGGTTCCCTCGTTGCGAGAAGCCAAGTTGCAGGGAGCCAGGCAGAGGGCCTTCTCGGTAGTGGCGCCCGCCCTGTGGAACGCCCTCCCATCAGATGTCAAAGAGAAAAACAGCTACCAGATTTTTAGAAGACATCTGAAGGCAGCCCTGTTTAGAGAGGCTTTTAATGTTTAATAGATTACTGTATTTTATTTTTCTGTTGAAAGCTGCCCAGAGTGGCTGGGGAAACCCAACCAGATGGGGAGGGTATAAATAATAAATTATTTATTTATTTATTTATTTATACATACATACATACATACATACATACATACATACATACATACATACATACCCCAGCCACTCTGGGTGGCTTCCAACAGAATATTAAAAGCACGCTAAAACATCAAACATTAAAAACTTCCTTAAACAGGGCTGCCTTCAGATGTCTTCTAAAAGTCAAATAGTTGTTTGTTTCCTTGATATCTGATGGGAGGGCGTTCCACAAGGCAGATGCCAGTACCGAGAAGACCCTCTGCCTGGTTCCCTGTAACCTTGTTTCTCGCAGTGATTGAATTGCCAAAAGGCCCTCGGAGCTGAACGATGGGGTGGAGACGAATACCGGAACCCCCAAGGGAAGAAAGCTCAGAGCCAGAGGGTTGGTGGGTGGAAGGCGGCGAGTGGTCAGAGGGAGAAGAGGAAGCAGACTGGGAGGAGGAGGAGGGGTCGGAAGCTGAAGAGGTAACAGGGCTTAGTGAGCTGGGAGATGCTGGTGCAGAGAGCAGTCCAGACCCAGAGGCAGAGGCAGGAAGCCAGGAGACACAGATGAGGCTGGCTGCTGAAGACTCCAGGGAGTCTCCCCCTCCTGCTGAGACCTGCTCCTCTCCCCACTGGTCTCCCAGAAGACACAGAGAAATGAAGAGTGAGGAGCAACGAGAGCAAGACGAGGAAGCCTTGCCGGGGAGGGAACCAGGGGAGAACCTTAGAGAGCAGTGGGAAGGACCTTCCGTCCTCGCAACAGCTTCGGGAAAGACCTACTGAGAAGGGTTGCCGTGACCACTCGGACTGAGCTTTTTTGGTTTGTTTGTTTGAATAAAGAGTTAACTTTACTGTCATTTGGTGCTTTCTTGTTTCATTGCTGACCAATGCCTGACTCCAGCCCCTGACACTACCGTTCTACCCTCCACTGTCAGAGGCAAGATGCTTCTGAATGCCGGCTGCTGGAAACGACAAGAAGGGGAGAGTGTCATTGCTGCTTCCCATCAGCTCAGCATCTGGTGGGCTGCTGTGAGAACAGGATGCTGGACTAGATGGGCCACTGGCTTGACCCAGTATAAGCTCTCCTTATACCAGAGTCTTCAAGTCGAGGAGCAAGATTTAGCAGGCCTCGTTCAAAGCATCTTGCCTCCTCCCTGAGGTCACTTTTCTAGGGCACCCTGAGGCTCATCTGAATGTGATCAGGGATTCCTCAGTAAATGGCTCTGAAAGGCAGCTCCCGCCCCCCAGAGGATGGCTCTTTCCCCTGTAACGCACCTCCTGCAAGAGGGACTGTTTGGTATAACCTCAAAACACGTTCTTAGTTCATGCAGGGCAACAATATGACCCCACAAGACTGGCCCACATGCGTTCCTCCAGAAACTCCCGGAATTGTCCCCCAATCAGGGGTATCCTGGTAGATGTGGAAGGCAGAAAAATTGAAAATCCTTGCGTAAGACCCAGCCTCTGAAGCTGAACCTTTTATAGAACCATAGAATTGTAGAGCTGGAAGGTACCCGAGGGTCACCTAGTCCAACCCCCTGCAATGCAAGAAATCTCATCGCACGGTCTCCCATCCAATAGGAAACCATACCAGACCCTGCTTAGCTCTGCAAATGCGCTAGCAGTTTTATCAGCAACTAGCTGGCCCAGCCACGCGTTGCTGTGGCTCATCCCCGTGATTCCCCCCACCCTGTCCCAATCCATGACGTATCCCGCCCCCTCTCCCCCCAACCCCCACTCAGGCGAGTCCCCACTTCCATTCTGTCTAGTCCGTAAAGGCGAGCCGAGGTATTGTGGAGAGGGAAGGTTTTGTAGCTGCAGTACCAGTGTAGCCGCCGCTAGAGGGTGATGTTTTGTAACCTGGTTCTTTTCCCAGCATGCTCAACAGGGTCTCCTGGCTGACTTTTTAGGTCCTAAAAATGGGGTTTTACATTGCGCAGGTGTGACATTTGTATACCCCATGTAGCTAGGAACACTCGCATAGTGGCATGTGACGTGTCCAAATTCCTTCTTTGGAGGTCTTTAAGCAGAGGCTTGACAGGCATATGTCAGGAATGCTTTGATGGTGTTTTCTGCTTGGCAGGGGGTTGGACTGGATGGCCCTTGTGGTCTCTTCCAACTCTATGATTCTAATTCTCCTCGACCTCTCAGCGGCTTTCGATACCATCGACCATGGTATCCTTCTGAAGCAGCTGTCTGAAACAGCCACGAGGGCACCAGGTTAGCGAAGGCTGCCCTAAATGAATGTAAGTGGAAAGAGGAAACGGTTGCCTGTTAGGGAGTAAGGCGGGACTAGAGCGACACCCAACCGGCCAATCGGACGGCAGCACTGCCTCGGCTTAACTTACCACTGGGCATGAGCTCAATCACCAGTTTGGGGTAAGCAATGTTGGAGCAGCCCACCTCGGACCCACAGACTCGGGAACATTCTTCGGGGTCAACGCAGCCAACGGCATCTGAAACAGACACAAAGAGCGAGTAGTTGGGGATCAACCATTGACTTTCTGGGTGCCTGTGTGTGTGTGTGTGTGTGTGTGTGTGTGTGTGTGTGTGTTTGTTTGCTGGCTGGCTGGCTTGCTTGCTTGCGATGCATTTTGTGTTCTCTCAGTGCCGGATTTACATATAAGCTAAACAATCTGTAGCTTAAGGAAAAAAATTAAGGAAAAAAACCTGGATGTACATTTCCAAAATATAAGATAATAAACAAATAGAATGAAACAGACAAGCTGGAACGTGTCCAGAAGAGGGCAACCAAAACGGTCAAAGGCCTGGAAACGATGCCTTATGAGGAACGGCTTAGGGAGCTGGCTATGTTTAGCCTGGAGAAGAGAAGGTTAAGGGGGGATATGATAGCCATGTTCAAATATATAAAAGGATGTCATATAGAGGAGGGAGAAAGGTTGTTTTCTGCTGCTCCAGAGAAGCGGACACGGAGCAATGGATTCAAACTACAAGAAAGAAGATTCCACCTAAACATTAGGAAGAACTTCCTGACAGTAAGAGCTGTTCGGCAGTGGAATTTGCTACCAAGGAGTGAGCACTCAGGGCTGATTCTCTTCAGAATGGATAGGTTTGATCTTCTTGCAGTCTATGGGACTCTCAAGAATTTGCTGCCAAGAAGTGTGGTGGAGTCTCCTTCTTTGGAGGTCTTTAAGCAGAGGCTTGACAGCCATATGTCAAGAATGCTTTGATGGTGTTTCCTGCTTGGCAGGGGGTTGGACTGGATGGCCCTTGTGGTCTCTTCCAACTCTATGATTCTATGAAAACCTACATCATTTTAAGTTAGAGCTTAATGATTATTTCACTATCAGTATACTTCTTCTTAATTGTATTTCACTATTAATATACTTCTTAATTGTATTTCGGGTCAACAATGACTTCGATAAAATACATATTTTGTTATGTGCAAATGGCTTTAGATACCTGTTAGGTCCATAAATTACTATATAGCATATATCCAACACAAAAAACAGCGACAATTTGTTGTTGACAAAGGTCAGCTAGACATATAAAGGGCCCCATTACCTTCAGTAACTTAGGGTCTCATCAAACAAGCCCTGGTTCTCATTTTGAATTTTTATGCTGCAAACAGCCCTGTGCTCTTTGGATGAAGGGCAGCATATAAATTTAAAAAATGAAACAAACAAATGAATAAAATATAAAACACAAATGTTCTTTTACAGACACCTGAAACTCATTCATACACACACACACACACCCCTCTGTAATGACCACAGGAAGTTTTGGCAGCAGAACAAAAACAGTTCTCCCCTGGAGAGGGGAGGAAACTTGACCTGTCGCCGAAAAAATGTCAGTGAAGGCAACAGGTGGACCTCAAGGGGGGGGAATTCCACAGATAGGAAACCCCATTCTTTCTCTCTTGTTGACGCCCCTGGAATTTGTTCCAGAAAGACCCCAAAGGTACCACCTCCCTCTCTTTCTTCAGACTCCATCTCAAAAACTCACCCTTTCCTGGGCTTAACATCTAAGCCAAGGGTTGCTAACTTCTGATTGGAGGGTGTGACCTGGCCCCCAAGCAATTGTTTCCGGCCCTTGAAGATTCCACTGATTTTGACAGCGGCGGTGTAAGGAGGCAAAATTAAAGCAGACTCCATACTGGGTAGGGATGGGGGGAGTAATTTGATTCAGCTCATGTTTAAAAGGCATGGCTCCCTAACTTGCAATTTCGAAAACGGCGAGGGAAAGTGAAACACAGCCGTCCTTCAAAAGTCGGGCTTTCCCTAATTTTACAATGTGGTTCTCCACTCAGGTAAGCCGAGTGGTGTGTGTGCAAAAGTGCATGCGCTGGGGTGAAAATAACATACAGAAACACATCGTATTAGGGCAGGCATGTCCAACAGGTAGATCGTGATCTACCAGTAGATCACTGGACGTCTGTGGTAGATCACTGGTAGATCACTGGCTCCCTCCAAAGAAGCTCAACAACTTTGGCTTCCCTAAAAATGCTCAACATTTTAGCCCTTCACCCCCCCAAAAAAGGGCTTTCCTCCCACCTCAGAAAAGCTCAACAACTTTGACCTGAACCCCCCAAAAGGGGGTAGATCACTGCCAGTTTTTAACTGTGAGTAGATCGCAGTCTCTTCGGAGTTGGCCACCCCTGTATTAGGGAAAATGGCCTTGCAAAAAAAAAAAAAATAGGGGGAAATTGCACGCGTGTGTATGCGTGTTTCAGAAGAAATTCACCCAAAAATACTAATGAATTTTCATGAAGGCAAAAATTCACCCGTCCTTAGAGCTGGGCAGAGAGCTGGGCAGAGAGGTTTAAAGCCTCTTATTGACTCTGGCGCCACCTACTGATCCACACTACCAACACCAATGGCCGCCAGCCACACTGACGGTGATGGTATTAACAGTGACTTTAAATAAATAAATAAATAAATGGCATTCCTGTCAATCCAGAGCAGGCACCCCCAAACTTTGGCCCTCCAGATGTTTTGGACTACAATTCCCATCATCCCTGACCACTGATCCTGCTAGCTAGGGATCATGGGAGTTGTAGGCCAAAACATCTGGAGGGCCGCAGTTTGGGGATGCCTGATCCAGAGCTTCACAAGATTCTGAAAAGCTCATGAGTAACCACACAAACAGAGGGCTTCTTTGCTCTTTCCAACTCCAGGGAAGTTTTACACACGGGTGCGCAAAGTGGAACCTCCACATTCAGAGGGAGTGTATCTCTGTTTGTTTTTTTCAACAAAAAAAAATTATTCGTTTTATGATGAAACATCATACAACAAAAACAAAACAAAACAAATACATCAGAAATACATCACACAACAAAAACCTTAAACAATACACAAAATGATAAAAAAATAACATAAGAAACATTTAAACAAGGTACAAACAATATTTTTAACCTCATATTTTACTTGTTTTGAGGACTTCCACGAATCCCACCCTTCTGATTTTCATTTTTTAAATTATTTTTATCCTTAGCAACCATTTTATCCTTTTCAGCCATTATCATCTAAACCAACCATTATTTTAAACTATTCATATTTCTAAAACATCCTTCTCCTATTTCTGTTTAGCTTATTATCCCCCTCCTCCTATCCCCCCATGCCCAGGCCTCCTCCGAGGCAGTGTATCTCTGAGTCACAGTTGCATGGGAGGGCTGTTGCCTTCCAGCCCTGCTTAAGCGCCTGACTGGCCACAGGTGCTTTCCAAGACTGGCCTTTGACCCGAGCAAGAAGACAAAAGGGATTGCGTCAAGAGAAAGAAAGAAATCAGGCCCTGGATTCCCAGTGGATGATAGTGAGAGGCTGCCTCCTACTCGTGAGGAGAGTGAGCCCTAGAGCACACTGTGGGGCTTCCTTCCAAGATACAAGTGAGAGAGAATCAAACAAGCTCTACCAGCTCTGCTCCACTGGGAAGGTAAATACAGGAGCTGGAGGAGCACCGGCATTTTAAAATGTCAAAGCTCAGCCAGACCAGGACTTCCCTCTCTCTCTCCCTCCTTCCCTCCCTCTTCCTGATAAGGAAATCTAGGGACACCGGCTTCTCATGGGTGAGTCAATTTCCGGCCTTCCACACATGCAATGGATCTGGGCAGAAGAAGCACGCATTTGCGATGCAGCCGAAGGGGTTAATGGACAGGTAGGAACAGGGACTCTCCGAAGGCGGGGAGACATGTGACGGCAGGTGATACAGGGAGGAGCAAATTACTCAAGCTGTTGCTTTTCTCTCTTTTTCTCTCTCCCCTGCTCTCCTCCTCTGCTCTGCTCACACTCTCCAGGTTTCCATTTCTGGCTGAGACCTGCGAAGTTCCAGGCTGCCGACTAGCAAAAAATAAATAAATCCACCCTCGAACAAAACCTGCTCTCTCCTTCCACCTGAGAGAGTAATCTGCAAAGGAGCGAGCTGGAAAGAATGAAAAACTACCCCTTCTGAATCCTGTCCGGCGGAAAAAATATTCCTGTTTCCAACTCCTGCTATTTGTTTGATTCTGGGGAGTGTCTCGCTTCCTCCTCCTTTATTTTCTTATGGAGATTTGGAAGGTCAAGGGCAGAGGGGAAGGAAGCCGGCTGTCCAAAGGCTAGGGGGAAAACATCAGCCAAGCTGGGATTTCAAAGCCGTCGGAACATTTAAGCATTTCCAGGTTGCTTGAATGCCACTGTCCATTGCTCCCCGCCTGTTTCTGAAAGTTTGGGGAAGAAAAGAAACTTGAGCAAACTTTTTTCGTCCTATCCAGGATATTTTTTTACTCCACTGAGATGAGGTGACGGGTAAGCTGGGAAACTGAATGCCAGTCTTTAAAGACAGTTAAGGGCCAAAGGACTCTTGGGTTGTTGCTTTTTCTTTAAGTCGGAAAGGGAAACTGTTCACGAGGAATTGCGAAGAAGCTACGAGGGACGTTATTTGCTGCTAGTTTTCCCTTAAACTCAGGGATACACCGCACTAAATTATTTCACTAAATTATCCACCTTTTTTTATTTATTTTTGGCGGGCGCTCCCCTCCTTGGACTAGGGCTCATGGCTTTCTCTCAGGTCCAGTGTCTCGATGACAGTCATGTCAACTGGCGCTCCAGCGAGTCCAAGCCCGAGTTCTTCTACAGCGAAGAGCAGAGGCTGGCGTTGGAGGCGCTGGTGTCGAAAGGGCCGGACGCCTTCTACGAGGTCCTCAAGAAGGAGAACATCAGGGACTTCCTTTCGGAGCTGGAGCTCAAGAAGATTTTGGATACGCTGGAGACGTACGACCCCGGCTCGGAGTTCATCCCCCGCGGGGGTGATGGTGGGGCCGACCTCGGCAGCCAGAACGGCGAGCAGGACCAAGCACCTTCTTTGGAATACTGGCCGCAGAGGTCCGACCGGTCCATTCCACAGCTGGACCTGGGGTGGCCGGAGGCCATCGCTTACCGTGGGGTGACCAGAGCTACTGTCTACATGCAGCCGCCTATTGACTGTCAGCCTCACATCAAGGAGGTCGTCCGCAAGATGATCTTCCAGGCTCAGAAGGTGAGAGTTGCCCTCTGGGTGCTGCGTTTGGGGGGTGGGGGGGAGGGTTAGAGAGCTCCCCTCTTGCCCAACCGAAACATCCCTTTTGTCTCCTCCAGAGGTTTGCCTAGAGGATGATGCACAGGCAAGTCTGGTCTGTTCCAGAATGAGCTCATCCTGTCTGTACTTATCACTGGTGTTGGTGGCAGATAAGCTCTGTGGCACTGATCCAGTCTTCCCAAGGAATGAGAGGGCGAGCAAGTCAGTTGGGGCAGTTGCTGCTGGTTCAAAGTGACGGTCGAAATTGGGACAAAGCTGATCAGGAGCTCTCTACGCCAGGCTGTGTGTGGTTCCCCCCCCTTCTCCTCTCACATGTTGGTCACTGAAAGCCAACGTGGGTTTGAGCTCCACGTTGGGGGAAAGATTCCTACACTGCAGGGGGTTGGGCTGGATGGCCCTTGTGATCCCACCCAACTCTACAGTTTTATGATTCTATGAAATGGGGCGGAGAGGTGGAATGGATGGTGGAGAGAAGACTCATTATTGCTTCTGGTCCTTTGACCATCTGATGAGCTCCCCGGAAAGTCATTTTCGTAGCCTTTACCATTCTGCTCAATGCTCAGCACTCTGGGGTACAAACCTATAAGGAAAGAGGCAGCTTCTGATCTGTAAAGGTGGCTCCCCAACTGCAGATACGCATGGTTATTCGGTGGTGAAAGGTACTCTGTATGTGCTCAGTGGCACTCTTTTCATCACTAGTACCGGTACTCTCTTCACACAGTCCTAGCCAGAACCCCAGCCACGGTTCCAAGCTTAAACGATGGTTGAAATCAAACCGTCCTTTCCTTCCTTCCTTGTGGAAAGGTCACGGGGCAGGTTTAGAACACAGAACAGAAGCAGCCCAATTTGTTGCAATTAGAGAATCTGGAGTGTTAAGCCTGGAAGAGGAGGAAGGGCAGCCTTTCATCCCAGGCCTTTTCTGCATCAGTGTGCAGCCGAAGAGAGCCAATGTGGCCCTTGGTGTCCTGGGGCAGCTTGCATCTCGGTTTCCCCATCTGTAAAATGGGAGTAACAGTGACCTACTTCTCAGGCTGCTGCAAGCACAGGCAAGATGATCGGCTGCTCATGTAAAATCCGACATCAACCGCAAAAAATATCAGTCCACACTGCAACTCACAGAAAGCAGAAACAGTCTCCCCGTGCCTAAGCTTTATTGATATCACACTCCAAAAGCTCCAATCAGTCCTCCTCCTGTTTTCGCTTGATCAGTTTCAGCTTGGATAGGAACGGGGGGGGGGGGCAGAATAACCTCGGTGCCTGAAATCCATCTTCAAAATTTAGGGACGGCTGGCTCTCAGTAACCTAGACGAATCTAGCTGGAATAAAACTATATTTCTGTTGCAACAGGGGTAATAAGCCTGGTGCTTTCCATAGCTTAAGAGCATAAGATGAGCCTGCTGGATCAGGCCAGTGGCCCATCTAGTCCAGCATCCTGTTCTCACAGTGGCCAACCAGATGCCTATGGGGAAAACCACAAGCAGGACCCGAGTGCAAAAGCATCGCTCTCTCCCCTCCTGCAGTTTCCAGCAACCGCTATTCAGAAGCATTACTGCCTCCCACCACGGAGGCAGATATTGTTGGACTCCACCTCTCACCATCCCTTCCCATTGGACAGGCTGGCTAGGGCTAATGGGAGTTGGCGGTGCATTGCAGGGGGTTGGACTAGATGACCCTCAGGGGTACCTTCCAACTCTACAGTTCTATGATTCTAACCTCTAGAGAGCACCATCACCGGATGCTACTCCAGCGGCATTTTGTAAAGGGATGGGGCAGCGAGGATAACCGTTAGAAAACCAAGATCGGTGGTTAAGGGTGTTTTAACTCGTGGCAGAGAAGGCTGGTTCAGGGCTTAGCCACATTGAAATTTCATCTGCTCATACCAGGCACAATCTGCACTTCAAAGCTCCTTGTATGAGTGCTTTTTCTTTTCCCCCTCCAGAGATTTCCCCATGAAAACCCGGTCTTTAAAGCTCCATCGGAGCAAATGGCTATCTGCAGGAAACCCCAATTGACGTTTGCTCTGAATGAGCACCAAAGAACGAGATTCCACAGGGCAAAAATAAAACACTCAAGTCACAGAGGTTTCGAGGGCAGACCTCTGCTTGGGAAGAGCAGGGCAAAATGTAAGGGTAGAGAAGCCCTCTCACATGTACACCCCTTGCACATGGAAATGAAGCATCCCAGGTCACCTCACACATTCTGCTTTGGCACAATGTTCACTTCACACATTCAGCTGCCAGTCATCTGGTGCTGATGAGAAACTAAAGTATAGAGCCCTGGTTTATTTTCCGCAGATACATCATGCATATTATTACTGTGCTTTGCTTTTTAGGATACATACCAAGGGACGGGTGTCATGTGGCTCTCCAGATGTAGCTTGACTGTCTCCTATGGTGCCTGAGCACTACACACTCTGGCTGGCACTGATAGGAATTGGAGTCCCACAGCAACTAGAGGGCCACAGGTTCCCTATCCCTGATATAGACCCCAACAGAATATAACCACAAAGAATAGCTCGGTCTGTAAGTATTTGCCATGCTTACGCACTATGGAACATCCATGTTCACGGGCGGTATATCTCGGAGCACCAGATGCGGCGAACAGCTAGCATGCGATGACCGTTTGACAAAGTGGACTCTGGCCCATGAAAGAATATTCCACAATTAATTTACTGGTCTTTAAAGGTGCTAGCAAGACTCTCCCTTGCAATTTGACACTCTCAGTTACATTTGCTTTGGAAACTGAAGGTGGGAAGAGATGGGTCCTTGCTCCCATCCAGCATGGAGTTCCTAGTGAGCTTGTGCTAAGAATTAAAGCTGTCCTGCATTAAATAATAAGGAAATATAATGAGTGTTAGGCACAGTCAACCCCATGATAAAATCTGTGGTCACAGCAAGGCAATTTGATGTCCTCCTTCGATTGCACCATCAAAGGGATGAGTGGCTGCATTCTCCATAATTTGCTCAGTTAAAAAGGGGAGAGTCAGAGCCAATGATTCTCCATGAAAAGGACCAGGCTGACTCCGCTAAGGGCTAGCTGGACAAACTAGACCAGGGCTAGCATGATACCAAGCTGGCCCCCAAAGGTTGCAATCCTATCTTAGGTCACCACCGTCTCACCTAGTGTGCAGAAGCGACTCCGCTTTGCTTGCAAGCCAGCCCTCCTCAACCTGGTGCCCTCCAGATGTTGTTGGACCTGGGGATGTTGGAAGAATTCCAGCTGAAATAGGAGTGGAAATTGCTGGGCTCAGAATGGAAATCAACCCAGCAGATACGTTTGGCATTTGCAGCAGCCGGTGTTGTTTTCAGCCCGCAAATAATATGCAATCGATGGCTTTCCTCAGCACCAGCACCTACTTGCGCGGTGTTTCCTTTGCACTGAAATGGATGGTGCACAGTAACGTAACGATAACGTAGTTCCTTGTGTAAAATTCCACCACAGCAGGCCACAAGATGAGTAACGCAGTTTCGATCGGAAGCCAAACCACAGCAGAAGAGAAACAGCGCTCCATGCGACAAACCTGGGTTCTTACATCCTCCCCGTTGGACTCCAATTCCCATCAGTCCCAACCCTCAGCCATTCTAGCTGGGGCTGATGGGAATTGTGGTCCAAGTTATCCAGAGGGCACCAGATTAAGGAGGCTGGTTTAAGCTCCAGGAAGCCTTTCCGAAGGGATTCATTGGGAAGCAAATACCCAAAAGTAGGCAGCAATGAGAGTGGGCGAAATAACTCTTACAGTCACCAGGTAGGAAAGATATTGTGGCTCTGATGTAGGACGTGTTGTACTTAAGGCCTCTCTGCCCAAACTTTTCTTTAACAAGATCAAAAAAAGAAAAAATAGAGAACGATCGGGCTCCTCCTAGGGCAACTTGTTCTGGAGCTGTGAATAATTTTTCGGGGGGGGGGGGGATTTCGTATCTTCCCAAATGACTGATGAGCTCCCAGCTTCAACTTTGCTTTGTGTCTCCCTGTTGGCTGAAAATGGACATGCGGAAGGATGCTCGTTGCCCTTTGGCAACATTCATAGCACCTGAAGTGTCCGTTTTAGAGGCTTCACTGCAACCCAGCGGTGGTGACAAAGCATCCTCTAGAGATGCAGCAACATGGGTGGCCATGCATGCGTGGCTGAATGGCTTACGAAGCATGACTGTGGAACAATCACACCATCCCTAGTCCATACTGTCATTCGCTAGCTTGGAACATTCATCAGATGCAGGCAGGATGGTCACCATTAGTCACCATGGCTATATAGATGCTCCAAGTTCAGAGGAAGTCCACCTCTTGGCTATTGGCAGGAGAAGGCTTCATGCCCTGCTTTGGGGCTTACCAGGCAGGCCAGTGCAAGTCTTGCGGTGGCACCTTCAGGACCAACAGATTTATTGGGAGCACAGGAAGTTGCCTTACACTGAGTTTGACCACTGGTCCAGCTAGGTCAGTATTGTCCACACTGACTGGCAGAGACTCTTCAGGGTTTCCGTCCTACCCAGAGATGCCAGGGCCTCCTACATGCAAAGCAGATGTTCCACCATTGAGCTACAGCCCTTGCTTATGACACAAGCTCTTGTGGACTGTCCACATTCCCCATGGTGAATGTGCACAATGGCTGGTCATTGTGCATATTAACTGCTGAACTCAACACCACTCATAACGTATATTCCAAATTTAATGGTTTCTGGGCGATGTGGAGGAACACCAGTGCTTCCGATAACTGGATCTATATGTCTGAGATCCACCTCCAGCTGGCTTGACATCTTCCTGTCCTCTCTTAGCCGTGGGTGTTTGCTGTTGCCCCAACTTCATGCATTTCCCCATCTCTCAAGGCTGGCAATCACCTTGGCGGCTAAGTCAGAGCCATTTCTCCATCAGCAAGCACGTTCAAGGCCTTCTCCCACGTAGCAGAGGTCAGGAGCGTGATCTGAAGAGGTGTTTGGGAAACGTAACCCATTTTGAGTATGCACCAGCGGCTACAGACAAGCATTGCCTGGGCTCATTCCATGTGTTCCTTCACAGCAGCCAAGCCATATATTCCAATGAGGTTTACAGTGCATCTGCACAAGTTTATATTTGCAGGGTATTTTCATATATCTGTATTTCATTACATACCCCTTCAGGAGCATTCAAGAAAGAAAGTTACCCACTCTTGCTCTTAGCCAGTTTGCAGATTTTATTATTATTATTAATAATAATAATAACTAATCTTTGCATGCATGTAACAGCCTAAAGGGCCCATGTCTCAAGACGAGCGATGGGAGGATCTTGCCCATTGCTGTTCTCTCAGTTTCTCAGTTTACTAATCTTCAGTTCAGCTCTTCATATTTCTGCAGCAATCTGTGATTCCCCACCCCTAAAAAAAAAAAACCTCCATCGGTTAATTTTCCAGCATTTTGGTGCAAATTTCTCTAATTTTTGCGCACAGTTTTGACTAAGGTACAAGTTTCTCAAAGCGATTTCTCCTCTTATGTGTGTTATTTTCACAATGAGATGGACTCTCTCACCTATTATAAGTGCTTTGATAAGCACTGCATGTTTGGAGAAACTGCACTACAAAATCCGTAGAAGTTTGAATTTTGAAGAACGGCTGTGTTTCAGTCCGCACATTGTGTCAGAAAGTGCACATTTGATAGAGTCGGCCTTAAATGCGAACTGAATACAATTTCCCTTCCCCTCCCTACTCTCATCTCTAATTTCTGTCGTTATGTGGTTTACCTACAACTCTTGTTTCAAAATGTGGCTGGAAATGACCATGGGTGTGTGAAATTGACAATGGGCTCCAAGAGGGCCGGATTTAGGTTTGATGAGGCCAAAGCCACTGAAGGTAATGGGGCCCTTTTTATGTCCAGCTGTCCTTTGTCAGGGACGCGGGTGGTGCTGTGGTCTAAACCACTGAGCCTAGGGCTTGCCAATCAGAAGGTCGGCGGTTCGAATCCCTGTGACAGGGTGAGCTCCCGTTGCTCTGTCCCAGCTCCTGCCAACCTAGCAGTTCGAAAGCACATCAAAGTGCAAGTAGATAAACAGGTACCGCTGTGACAGGAAGGTAAACGGTGTTTCCGTGTGCTGCTCAGGTTCACCAGAAGTGGCTTAGTCACGCTGGCCACATGACCCAGAAAAACTGTCTGTGGACAAACGTCGGCTCCCTCGGCCAGCAAAGCAAGATGAGTGCCGCAACCCCAGAGTCATCCGCGACTGGACCTAACGGTCAGGGGTCCTTTGTCAACAACAAATTGCTGCTGTTTTTTGTGTTGAATACAGTAAATGCTATATGGTAATTCATGGATCTAATAAGTATCTAAAGCCATTTGCACATGCAGAATGTAGGCACCCTATATATAGAAATGAGCAAAGCAGTGATATTTTAGGGAGCAGGCTAGCAGGCGGGGCCCATTACTTGCATCATAGGAGCCTACACAATACAAAACACTGTTGCTGTATGTAGGTTTTATTTTATTTTATTTTATTTTTATCTTATATTTTGGAAATGTACATTCAGGGGTTTTTTTCCCTTTAAATTTTTTTGGGGACCCCAAGAGAGTGGGGCCTTGAGCTATCGCTTGTTTAGCTTATACATAAATCCGGCACAGGGCTTCAAGTCTCTTACCTCACATTTTATGAAAGCAGCACATTCCCCACACACTGATTCAACTTGGTCTGTGTGGGAATGGACCTTGGTCAGAGCAGGGATCGAGGGAGGAACACGGTGAGCTGAACGCAGCGTGTAGAAGGACAATAAAGCAAAGCAGAGCAACAAACACAAGGGCAAAGTTCTTTGGAGATACCTTCCCTCAGCATAGAAGAATAATCACCTCTCGCATCTGCCCAGATGACATACGACCTCTGTGGCACAATAATAATAATAATAATAATAATAATAATAATAATAATAATAATAATTTATTATTTATACCCCGCCCATCTGGCCGGGTTCCCCCAGCCACTCTGGGCGGCTTCCAAAAAAACAGAAATTCTAAAATACAGAAATCCATCAAACATTAAAAGCTTCCCTAAACAGGGCTGCCTTGAGATGCCTTCTAAAGGTCTGGTAATTGTTCTTCTCTTTGACCTCTGGTGGTAGGGCATTCCACAGGGTGGGTGCCACTACCGAGAAGGCCCTCTGCCTGGTTCCCTGTAACTTGGCTTCTCGTAATGAGGGAACCGCCAGAAGGCCCTCGGAGCTGGACCTCAGTGTCCGGGCAGAACGATGGGGGTGGAGACGCTCCTTCAGGTATACCGGACCGAGGCCGTTTAGGGCTTTAAAGGTCAACACCAACACTTTGAATTGTGCTCGGAAACGTACTGGGAGCCAATGTAGGTCTTTTAGGACCGGTGTTATGTGATCTCGGCGGCCGCTCCCAGTCACCAGTCTAGCTGCCGCATTCTGGATTAGTTGTAGTTTCCGGGTCACCTTCAAAGGTAGCCCCACGTAGAGCGCATTGCAGTAGTCCAAGCGAGAGATAACTAGAGCATGCACCACTCTGGAGAGACAGTCAGTGGGCAGGTAGGGACTCAGCCTGCGTACCAGATGGAGCTGATAAACAGCAGCCCTGGACACAGAGTTGACCTGTGCCTCCATGGACAGCTGTGAGTCCAGAATGACTCCCAGGCTGCGCACCTGGTCTTTCAGGGGCACAGTTACCCCATTCAGGACCAGGGAGTCCTCCACATCCGCCCGCCTCCTGTCCCCCACAAACAGTACTTCTGTCTTGTCAGGATTCAATCTCAATCTGTTAGCCGCCATCCATCCTCCAACCGCCTCCAAGCACTCACACAGGACCTTCACCGCCTTCACTGGTTCTGATTTAAAAGAGAGGTAGAGCTGGGTATCATCAGCATACTGATGGGACACCCAGCCCAAACCCCCTGATGATCTCTCCCAGCGGCTGCATATAGATGATAAAAAGCAAATGTGGTGGGGAGAAAGACTCAACGAAATCCTATTTGAGTGTGCGAGAGAAACTTCTAGATCAGGCATCCCCAAACTTCGGCCCTCCAGATGTTTTGGACTACAGTTCCCATCATCCCTGACCACTGGTCCTCTTAGCTAGGGATCATGGGAGTTGTAGGCCAAAACATCTGGAGGGCCGCAGTTTGGGGTTGCCTGTTCTAGATGGAACTCTGGGTGATAACAGATCTGCACAAGCTCTGTTGGGTGCCAGCCATGTCATACGGTCCCAGCATTTGGTAAAGCCATCACAGCTTCTGACTTGAAATTGGCCGTCCCGGTTTTTACGGCTTGCCCCCACCCCCCACCCCTCACAACGCTGCCCCAGCAGCGGATCCTGCCTCTCTGCCCCTGGCAACATGGCGGTCAGTTCTGAGCTCGGCGGCGCGGTTTGATGATGTCACTCGCCAGGGCACCGCCGGGAACCGGAGGCAGAGAAACAGAAAGATAGAGAGGCTTAAAAGTGCAAACTGGAGCTGATAGTGGCAGGTCTTGAGCAGCTGGAGTCCACCAGGCCGCGGATACTGAATTGGGCCACTGATCCAATTTGGATCGTGATCCTGCCACACAGGATCAGGTGAGCCCACTTAGCAATCCAAGTAGGATGGAATCATCCTAGCCGTCTACAATTCTATGAGCTACGAAAAATATTTTTGCCAAAATGCATCAGAGGAAAAAATCCAGGATTGTCACATTTGGACACGAAGGAAGATAAGCTAAAGATTCGGCAGTTTGGCCAGTGCAAAGCAACTGCCAGAAACTTGAAACCTCCATTCCTCCTAGTGCTGGGAAATAGAACCTCCACCTGCAGAGGTAGTATACCTGAGAGTCATAATGTTGAGGGCAAACAACAGACAGGGCTGTTGCCTTCCTATTTTGCTTTGGGGCTTCGCAACTGGCTTCTGGTTGGCCGCTGTGGGAAAGAGGATGTTGTGCTAAGATGGGCCTTTGGTCTGATCCGGTTGAAGGGCTCTCCTGACGTCCTCAATACCGTAGCCTGTGCTGAAAGGCGTTCTGAGATTTCAAAGGCAACAATCCACACCAATTCAGCTGCTTCTCAACAACCCAAAGCCTACAACTTAAAACCAGCTTCCTAAAAGATGCTTTTGGAATCCGACCTCCAATGGGTTCCTTTCTCTACGGCACAATCCCATTCTCCCCCACACTTGCACCTCCCCCCAAAACTGTGAATCTCAGTTAGTAATTGCAGGACGCAAAATGCTTGGCGTCCTGGAGATGAAAGGAGAGGGAGAATAAACAGGTGTGCTTAGCAAAATTCACTTTGTTCCTACCTCTGGCTTTCCCAACAGTTACCGTCCGACTCGTAATTGTGTGTTTCTGGACGCAAACCAGCAGCCACCTTTGAGAAGGTGGGAAAAGAGGTGAATTAATAATGCCCCTGTTTTTCTCCAGTACCGAAATGACCTGACATTTTATACACGCTAATTAAAAGAGGAAAGTAAGGGCCACACAGCCTCTCCACTTCCATAAACAGCCTGGAAGGGATTCTAAACCAAAGCGACATTAATGCCCCTTTGTCTCTAATCCATTCAGAAATGCAGACCGACAACATATTCTGAATACCCAGCTGGTGTGTTCAAATCTAAGGGAAAAGAAGCAGAAGACAATGAGAGAGGGGGGTGGGGGCTGGAATCTATGCTTAAGACCGATCAGTATGGAAAAAATAACATCTGGCAGTGGGAAATAGGTAGACATCTTTTCTTACTAAGGAAACAGAAAGGGGTTTGTGGAACATAGCAGGATGCAAGCTAAACCTTTAGCAGAGATCTGATTGGTGGAAACCTTCTCGGTGTTGGCCCCACAATTCTGGAACACTCTCCCTGGCGAGGTCCAACACGCTCCCTCTTTGCCCAGTTTTTAGACAGAATACATTTTATAATTGATCCCTGACATTTTACGTGAGGATTTGTGAACTCTCCTTCCTTGGAGGTTTTTAAAGCAGAAGTTGGGTGGCCACCTGTCACGGATGCTTTAGCTGAGATTCCTGCTTTGCAGGGGGTTGGACTAGATGACCCTTGGGGGTCCCTTCCAGCTCCACGATTCTATGAAATTGCTGCAGCACAGGATTTACAGAGCTCTGAATGTTTTCCACGTTAGGCGGAGAAATGCTGCGAAACAACCCTGACTCGGAAAGGAAAAAAATATACAGTAAGCCGAGAACGTCGCTTTGGAAGGGAAATCTTCGAAGATGCCTTTGGAGCCTGCACAAAGGCAACTTAGCTTCCAGCCAGGCAGCAGATACCGTCCGGTGCCTCCAAGCAAACAGAACTGCCTTAGCAAGCAGGCGCAGGGCGCTGTTTATCTAGCTGCATTTACTCAGCCCAGCCTCCAGGTTAATCCTCTTTCTGACAGCGGTTGCCACTTTCCAAACTGTTTGTGTGCTGTAGCAGTTTTCCAGCAAAGCTGCAACCCGCCTCTTGCCAGCATGAACGCAAACATTTCCTTATAGCAACCCAGGTTAAACAGGGAGCCTCTGTGACCTGGAGCCAGTCACTGCTTCCCAACTGAACCTACCTCACAGGGTGGTTGTGAGGATAAAATGGGGCTGGCGAGAAGCTGCTCAGAGGGGAAGTTTAAGTAGTTCCGGACGAGAGGCACTGCCTGATCGATAGATCTGCATTTAGTGGATTGAGTTGATGGCATAAGCATGCCACTTAGCCAACTGTGCCTCAGCTTCCAAATCTGTGAAATGGGTCAAGTGAGAGAATCCTTACCTCCCATAGAGAGGAAGCAATGAGAGAAAGTAAGGAGATGCAATGAGGTCGAGGGTATGTTCTTTCATATGTGGTGAACCTGTAAAAGGGTAAAAGACTACTGTATTGGGAAATAATTTATAATGAATTGGGGGAAAATGTTTAAAAGCACCTTTCCACACACAAAAAAAAACCCGGTCTTTTTTGTTGGGGAAAATTCAGATGGAAATTCCCAGGTGTCAAAAAAGGTTATTTATGTACACCACTGTTTTGTTAGCCCCAAAATGGAAAAACGAGTGAGGTCCCAACCAAAGAAGAATGACAACTTAAACTGTTGGAATATGCACAGCTTGCAGAACTAACTTATAGAATAAGCGAACAAGAAGAACATTCGTTTAAAGAAGATTGGAAGGTGTTCATTGAAAATGTGAAAACGTTAGCAGCATTAAGATAAATTCAGCAGAGTAAATAAATTTTGATGGAAGTAATAATGGAATACTGAATGGTTTAGTTTATCTGAAATATGCAGGGATTTATGCTATGCAAAATGAACCATGGAAAGAGAAGAAGTCACTGATATTTTAAGTCACTGATATTTTAAGTCACTGATATTTTAAGTCACTGATATTTTAAGGTTGTCTAAATGATATTTTAAGGTTGCCTAAATGACCCAGGTGGCGCTGTGGTTAAACCACAGAGCCTAGGGCTTGCCGATCAGAAGGTCGGCGGTTCGAATCCCTGTGACGGGGTGAGCTCCCGTTGCTTGATCCCAGCTCCTGCCAACCTAGCAGTTCAAAAGCACGTCAAAATGCAAGTAGATAAATAGGAACCGCTACAGCGGGAAGGTAAACGGCGTTTCCATGTGCTGCTCTGGTTTGCCAGAAGTGGCTTTGTCATGCTGGCCACATGACCTGGAAGCTGTACGCCGGCTCTGTCGGCCAATAATGCGAGATGAGCGCGCAACCCCAGAGTCGGTCACGACTGGACCTAATGGTCAGGGGTCCCTTTACCTTTTTTAAATGAATAGTCTAAATTGTAAAACAGAAAATTTAATAATAATTATAATATATATGGAAGCAATGCTAAATTAATAAATTGTTTACGCAAGGAACCCTATTGATATGCTGGAATGAAAGGCTCTGAACACAATATAATCAGGAGGATTAATTTTTTAAGCCAAAGAAGGAATATGCAAAACTTGGGGGGGGGGGAATACAATCTGCTTTCTACCAAGAAGGAAGGGCCACTCGAACAGAGAGCAAACTGAGGCAGAGAAGGCCTAAATCCCCAACACAATTCACGTATTATTCTAAGCTCACCCTAGCCTGCCAGTGGAAGTTTTACTTCCTAACGCCATCAAGTTTCTAGCCCTCATGAATGCAAAGATACTCTTGAAAGTGTGTGAACAGTGCTCTGCCTCTCTCCACAGGTTGTCGCTGTGGTCATGGATATGTTCACAGATGTAGACATCTTCAAAGATCTCCTGGACGCGGGTTTCAAGCGGAAAGTTGGCATCTACATCATCTTGGACGAGACAAACTTGAAATATTTCCTCCAGATGTGCGAGCGAGCCCAGATGCATGCCGGACACCTAAAGGTAAGGCTACGCCGGATCCCTAAGAGTCGTCCTGTTAGATTTCTGTAGGAAAAAAGGGACCTCTGGCAGCACCTTAAACACAAAGCGATCTCTTTGAGCCAAAGGTGTAATCAGTAGCTTCTCCCATTACTAGCTTCTCATTACTGAAATTGCAACTTTCCCAAATGGCACCAGTTCTGCCAGCAACTCTGTCGGTAAGAGCATGCGACTCTTAATCTCGTGGGTCGTGGGTTTGAGCCCCATGCTGGGCAAAAGATTCCTGCATTTGCAGGGGGTTGGAGTAGATGACCCCATGGTCCCAGCTCTATGATTCTATGAATGGGCTGTATCCAACCAAATTCAACAGTTTTACTCAGAGTAAATGAATGGTAAAGGTAAAGGAACCCTGGATGGTTAAGTCCAGTCAAAGGCGACTATGGGGTTGCGGCGCTCATCTCGCTTTCAGGCCAAGGGAGCTGGGCGTTTGTCCACAGACTGCTTTCCAGGCCATGTGGCCAGCATGACTAAGCCGCTTCTGACGAACCAGAGCAGTGCATGGAAAGGCCATTTACTGTATATTCCTGCATATAAGACTACTTTTTAACCCAGGAAAATCTCCTCAGAAGTCGGGGGTCGTCTTATACGCCGGGTCGTATTTCTTATATGGCAAGTATATCCCAAACTCTATATTTTAACTGGAAAAGTTGGGGGTCATCTTATACGCCCAGTCATCTTATACTCCGGAATATACGGTACCTTCCCACCAGAGCAGTACCTATTTATCTACTTGCACTTGCTTTCGAACTGCTAGTTATGCAGGAGGCTGGGACAGAGCAACAGGAGCTCACCCCGTTGTGCGGATTCGAACCACCAACCTTCTGATCGGCAAGCCCAAGAGGCTCAGTGGTTTAGACCACAGCGCCACCCGCATCCCTAGTCACACCCATCAATTGCAATGGGTCTAAGTCGGAGAAGGACAAGCCTTCTCCCAATATGAGAAGGTACAACCCAATATGTATTTATTGTAAGTCAAGTCTTTGATGAGTTTCACGTCCCACTCTCTCAACAATCCTTTCAACAGCCCCGGAAAGTGGGCTGAAGGTTTGTGTATATGTCACACAGGCCCAGGAAACCTGCAAAATTTGGTATCAAATTCACCTTCCTGAGAATTATTTAAAAAAACAAAAAAACCGAAGTTTCTAGGACTGATGAATATAAAGATACGCTTGAAAGAGTAAGATCTCAGATGCCAGAGAGGTAGGTAAAATAAATTCCCAGGGCTCAGTACAAACACTTCAGTCAGTGAGCTGCGCAGCTACTAGTCCTTTCTTGTGAGCAGCAAAGCGAGCATAATTTGTAGAAAACAGTCAAGATGGCAGAATAAATTACATGAAAAGAATAAATGCATTTTAAAAAATACAACATTAGGGGAATTGAACAGTCCTTGGCACATAATTCCAATTTGTTTAGCCGAGAGCGTATGCATCTGTGAAAATTATTACCCCCATTTTGCAGAAGGGGGAAACTGAGGCTAAGAGAGAATGGCTACACAGTGAGATTTGAACCATCCTTCAAACATCTGAAGGTGTGTCACTCAGAAGATGGAGTGGGCTTGTTCTCTGTTGCTCCAGAGGAAAGATCTCAAACCACATGTGTGGAAACAGTAGAGAAGCAGATTTAGGAGAAAATTCCTAACAGTGTTCAACAGGAGAACAGCCTGCCTCAGGAGGTGGCAGTCTCACTTTCACCGGAAGTGTTTAAGCGGAGACTGAATGCCCAACTTGTAAGGGATTGTGCACTCGAAAGATCCTGCACTGGAAATCCTGGATGAGAGGGTTGGACTACATGGCCCCTGAGGTCCCTTGCAACGTGATGAAGAGAACGGGGCTTTTCTGTGTTGGCTCCCCAATTGTGGAATGCTCTCCCCCGAGAGGCTTGCCTGGTGCCATCATTGCATGTATTTCGGCACCAGGCAAAAAACATTCCTCTTTACCCAGGCCTATGGCTATTAAATAATCCGTGCCTTGAAAAGTGTGGAGGAGAGGACTGTTATTATTATGAATGTTTTACTATTAGGCTGTCTGCCCGTATGCTTTTTTATTATGTTTTTATCGTTGAAGTTCTGTAATGTGTTTTTAATGTTGTACACTGCCCTGGGAACTTTTGATAAAGGGTGGTATATAAATTTAAACAATAAGAAGAAGAAGAAGAAAGTCAGAGACTTCCTGGCTCTGAGATCACATTCTCAGCCACAGTGCTGACTCAATCCACAATGCCGGAAATCTTATGCCATGACCATGGTGCATAAGGGTATTGTAAGAGGGAGGGCTTATAGGGAACAGCCCCCCCCCAATCAGGAGCAGCCCATCTCCCAGCACTAATGAAAGCGAAGGGTCAGAAGGGGGAAGTCAGGAGAGGGAGTGCCAGAGATCTGGCAACATCCAAGAGCCACTGCTCCTCAGGCAGGAAGAGAGGGAGGGGGAAAGAGAGGAGGGGACTCAGAAGGGCCGGAGACCTTCCCCCCCACACACACACCGGAATTAAGGAGGAGGAGAAAGGGGAGGAGGTTAGCTGTCCCGCGACTCTTATGTTGGTCAAGGTCGCGAAAAGGGGCAGTGCCGGATTCTGAATCGGACTGATGAGACATGAAACCAGCAGCTCAATTCACTGTGAATAATGTGCACCAATAAAAGTTCCTGAAAGACAAGCATGTGGAGGGTCGTTACTCAAGAGTAGTCGCAAAAACCCTGACAGGTATAGAAAACAGAGGAAGAACCCTCTTGGTGTTCTCAGTCCCAGCTGAAAAGGCCATGTGTGGTGGGGGAAGGCTGTCAAAGAGCAACCACGGAGAAACTCTGGGACTCGGCTGGTGAATCAGAGCCACACATTTTGCCCTTTTGGATGTCAAGTCTCAGCTGTGCCAAAGTCAAGAGCTCGTGGTTTCGTTTTCAAGCCCGCAATCGTACTTTAACCCGTGGGTCTCATAAACAGCACAGCCTCTGACCTAGACTCGGCTGGTTCGAGGAAAAAGGAGGCATACTTGACATATTCCCCCTTCAGCTGTTTTATTCTGCAATCCATATCTATCACGCTACTCAGGAAATGGCACGCCTATCCCAGGAAATACTTTAGGATGCAGCCAGTTCGGAGGAAGAGATCGCAGTGGGGAGAACAGGCTCAGCGACTGACAAACTCAAAGGTGGCTTAAAAGGGGGTTGGAGGTATGAATGGCTCTAAAAGGTCGCACCTTTCCGAGGAAATTATTTCTGATGAATACAGCTTCGTAGATGAATACAAGAAACTCCCCATTTACGCACGTGCGGATCTGGAAGTGGCACAGAAAGGGGCAAAAGCAGCCCCCAAAGAGCGTGAAAATGGAGCGAAAATAGCAGCTAACAATCCCACGAGCCTTTGCACTGACCTTTGAAGCCTTTGGAGAGCTGGACTTTGAGAAAGGAGGATTGGAGGGAGCAATTGTGATGGAGTTGGTGGATGTTTTGGTTTTTTAAGGGTTTTTCCCAAGGGTTTCCAGAGGTTTAGAGGGCCTGTGGGAAACCAGCAAGCAGGATTCGAGCTCATGGCGACTTTCCCCACCTGAAATTTCCAGCAACGGGTATCAGAAGCATCCAGTTATGGAGGCAGAACATATTCATATTGGCTAGTAGCCACTGATAGCGTTATCTTCCATGAATTTGCCTGATCCTCTTTTCAAGCCATCCGAGTTGGTGGCTGCCGCTGCCTCTTGCGGGAGCAAGTTCCACAGTTGAACTAGGTGATGTTTGAGAAATGCTTTCTCCTGTTCTGAAACTTCCAACTTTCAGCTTCACCATATATCCGGCGAGTCTTTCTCCCAGTCCAACCTGGAGATGCTGGGCCTCAAACTTAACATCGGTGAAGTGCTGGGCACGAGTCAGGGAGTTGATTGCAGGTGAGCTGTGCGAGGAGCAAGCTGATTTGCTAGCTCGGCAGAGGCTCCTTTTATTAGCACAATATGCACAGTCACGTTTAGGAACAGTCTGAGCTTTAGCTCCACCACGTCATGTTCCCACCAAGTGGAAAGTGCACCATGCTTTTCCGAAAGGAGGCAAAGGTCACAGACAGGACACGGCAGACTACTAAGAAAGCTAAAGTTGAGACCAAGGGCATGATGTTCAGACAGTGTGTGAGGCACATGGGGAGCTGTGTCTCACACCCAAAGGTCAGGCTATGGCCTGCCAGTTGGAGGTGTGCCTCACGCCCAGTGGTCATTGCTTCAATCGGTTGGAAAGCAGAGGGTGGACTGGATAGGCCTTTGGTCTGAGCCCCGCGACCTTCTTACTTATCGCGTGCTTGCCTTCTTAGTTCCGCAAACCTTTGCCCGTTAAAGCAAGGTGGAAGCGATGCTACCCCTGAGCCACCCTGACGTTGATTTCTGCAGTAGGCAAGCTTCGACTAGCTAGTGCAAGGGGTCAACACACACCACCTCAGGAAACCCTATCAAATGAGAAACCCTATCAAAGGAGAGAGTGTTTGCCAAGTGAGTCACCCCTTTGCAGAAGCGGAGATTGTGTTGTTCCCGGGTCACTCATTCATCTGCGGGTGTTTGCTTCTGTTGTTCTTCCTATTGGGTGCTTAAACAAACAGGCCTTCCTTAACGATGATGCCATGCTTGAGAGGAGGAAGCTGGGCATTTTTCTTGCTGCTGCAAGAGTGTTGGGTGATTTTTCTCCCTTCTTCTTTTCTTAGATGGGTGTTGCCCAAAGAACGCCTTTTCCCCTTTTGTGCTTTTCTGAAAAGGGATGACGCATGCTCTCGAGGCTGGCCCTCACTTTTGGGTCAGACAACTCTTCTTCCAAGTACAGATGTGTCGGCCAAATGGCATCTGGCTGTGGCAGAAACCGGGGAATGTCAGAAACCTCAACAAAGAGGAGCCCTCCTTGCTTTGTATCGTGGAAGACAAAAACGCAGCCAAAAAAACCCAAAAACAAGCCTAACCTATTAGTCAGGAGACTGTCTGCCTTAAAACTGCTTTGGGGACAATGAGTAGGGTGTAGGTGTCAGGGAAAGGCAGGACGAAGGGGGTGGGGTGGGAGGCAACAGCTGGGGAAACCCCCTAAGGAAACCCCAGAGGAGGAAGGCTCAGAGCCAGGGGATTGGTGATGGGACACCGAGGAGAGGTCAGAGGGAGATTAGGAGGAGGTGTTGGATGCTGAAGGGGCAACAGGGTTTAGTGAGCAGGAAGAGCCTGTGACAGAGAGCTGTTCAGACTCTTGAGACTGAAGCAGAGGAGGGGGGTCAAGAGGCTGCTGAAGAATCCAGGAAGTCTCCCTCTCCTGCTGCGACAAATTGCCCTCCTCACTGGTCTCCAAGAACGTGCAAAATAATGAGGAGTGCAGAACAGAGGCTAGAGGTGCAGAGACGCAGTTTGAGATTGCTTGGGAAACATCCAGGCGAAAGGTGGGAAGGAGTAACACCTACTGGGAAGTGTTGCTGAGTTGTATGTCGTTTCCTTGACTAACTTCACTGACAACGGAGCCCTGCATCTTTCATGCTGACCTGTGTCTGACTCCAGCGCTGACAGCAGAACTTGTGGAACAACTGGGGAAGAAAGACCAGGGCCGTCCAAAACCTGTCCCTTTAAGCTCAGTAGAGCTTTCTGCTTTCTTGCATGCTGACACTGCAGGTTTGGCGAAACTATTCATAAAGGCAAATGCATGGTTTTGCAACGCAGATTCAAATAATTGTTTCGGAGGAGGTACATATTATTATTGCCAGAAAGTAGCCTGATTGGACGTCATGCTTCCCATAACTCAGATCTAAATCACTGTTAATTATCACCCACCAGAGCTATCAGCTTCCTCATTAAAAACATAATCCTATGCATGTTTACTCAGGAGCAAGCAGCATCGTTTTCAATGGTACCTGCTCCTAAATAATAATAATAATAATAATAATAATAATAATAATAATAATAATAATAATTTTTTATTTGTATCCCGCCCATCTGGCTGGGTTTCCCCAGCTATTCTGGGCAGCTTCCAACAAAGATTAAAAATACATTAAAATGTCACACATTAAAAAGCGTGCGTAGGGTTACAGCCTTAGTCACATTTTTCTTTCTGGGCGATCTGGTTACATTTTGAAACCTCCTGCCGTCTTGACACACATATCTGCAACAGCCAACGTGATGCTGTCAATTGCTAGGACTGCTACCAATACCATATTACAGTGGTTGTTGTTGTTTAGTCGTTTAGTCGTGTCCGACTCTTCGTGACCCCATGGACCAGAGCATGCCAGGCACTCCTGTCTTCCACTGCCTCCCGCAGTTTGGTCAAACTCATGTTCGTAGCTTCGAGAACACTGTCCAACCATCTCATCCTCTGTCGTCCCCTTCTCCTTGTGCCCTCCATCTTTCCCAACATCAGGGTCTTTTCCATGGAGTCTTCTCTTCTCATGAGGTGGCCAAAGTATTGGAGCCTCAGCTTCAGGATCTGTCCTTCCAGTGAGCACTCAGGGCTGATTTCCTTCAGAATGGATAGGTTTGATCTTCTTGCAGTCCATGGGACTCTCAAGAGTCTCCTCCAGCACCATAATTCAAAAGCATCATTTCTTCGGTACCTCGGTTTAAGTACACAATTGGTTCCGGAAGTCTGTACTTAACCTGAAGCGAACTTTCCCATTGAAAGTAATGGAAAGTGGATTACTGTAATCCGTTCCAGACAGGTCCGTGGAGTACTTAAACTGAAAATACTCAAATCGAGGCGTACTTAAACCGAGGTATGACTGTACTGGGAGGAGAACAGCCACACAGTTTCTACCAGTTGCCAGCTTCTGGTCAAAAAGTCAGGTTCAGCGAAAGAGACTACAGTACAGTATCAGCCTGAGTCAGAAGAATGAAAACACTTTTGGAACAAGGGCAATGAGGAAATATCTGAGCCAAGCCCCACACTTCCCATTCACAACTTTGCAGCTCCCCCTCAAGCCAATGTTTGCCAAGCTGTCAAGAGGTGTAAAATGTTGTGTTCTTGGTTGGCCCGGCGGTGTAATTTTTACAATCCATAAATCCATCACTCTCCTCAAATCTGGGACATACAAAATTGAAAGTGGCTGTTTTAGGAGTTAAGAAATCCAGCTGGGAAACGCTTAAGACAGGAAAGGCAGGAAAATCCAGAGCTCGCTTTTCTCCGACTCTCCCGGAGATTCTATCTATAGCCTTTGGCATGTCACATGTTGTGACACTGATTGCCTCGGCTGGCTTGTTCCTTAACCTTTCTTTTGATTCCCCAGTTGTTGTGTTGTGTTGCATTGCATCAGTGTCGTTCTGTTTATTTCATCGTTGCATTTAGTGCTCATGATGCTTTGAAAAGACTCCCTCTGCCCCCAAGGAGCTTGCAATCGAAAACAAACACTATTGTTAAGAGGAACACAATGGTTAAAAGAAAGAGATGGAAAGATAAGAGTTCATTTGTATTGTTTTTGTATTGTTTGTTTGTTGTGTTGTTGTTTTTTGTATTTGTATTTCTGTTTTTGTGTTGATATAAATCGAATAAAAAAATTTGGGGGGGGGATAGAAAATAAACACTACTGTATTGGTTTTGTGGGAAATGTATTGCTTGGAGTTGTTTTGATATAAAATAAATGTGCTTATTAAAAATAAAATATATACACAAGGAAATGACAGAGGGAGGGGGAAATGGAGGCGTGGGTGGACAAGGGGAGAATGGGCATATATTTTAAAGCTCATCCAGTGCACATTTAAAGCAAATAATAATAATAATAATAATAATAATTTATTATTTGTACCCCACCCATCTGGCTGGGTTTCCCCAGCCACTCTGGGTGACTTCCAACAAAAATTTAAAATACATTAAAATGTCACACATAAAAAACTTCCCTGAACAGGGCTGCCTTCAGATGTCTTCTAAATATTAGCTAGTTATTTATCTCTTTGACATCTGATGAGAGGGCATTCCACAGGGTGGGCGCCACTACCGAGAAGGCCCTCTGCCTGGTTCCCTGTAACCTCACTTCTCGTAGTGAGGGAACTGCCAGAAGGCCCTCGGAGCTGGACCTCAGTGTCCAGGCTGAATGATGGAAGTGGAGACGCTCCTTCAGGTATATTGGGCCGAGGCCGTTTAGGGCTTTCAAGGTCGGCACCAACACTTTGAATTGTGCTCGGAAACGTACTGGGAGCCAATGTAGGTCTTTCAGGACCGGAGTTATATAGTCTCAGCGGCCGCCCCCAGTCACCAGTCTAGCTGCAGCATGACTTCCCTCACAGAAACTTGGGGGGCTGTAGCTTCCCCAATATGTTATTTCATTCATTCCCTTGCTCCTCTGCATTTACAGAATCTCAGAGTCCGCACAACCGGAGGCACGGAGTTTTTCACCCGCTCGGCCACAAAGTTTAAGGGCGCTTTGGCACAGAAGTTCATGTTTGTGGATGGAGACAAAGCCATGAGTGGCTCCTACAGGTAGGTGGACTTCCTAGGCTTCCCTTTAGAGACCAGCCGAGAATCTGCTGCTTTGCCGCAGTTTTTGACAAGGAGTTCAGTGCCGCTTGAAGCCAGAAAGCTTAGCTGGTAGAGCATGAGACTCTTAATCTCAGGGTCAGGGGTTCAAGAACCCCGCCTTGGGCAGAAAAAAATTCCTGCATTGCAGGGGGTTCCAACTCTACAGTTCTACAGCGGACACAAATACGAAAATTCACATCCTCTTTCATTCTGGCAGGTCTTTCGATAGTTTAAGCCATGGGTAGGAAAACTAAGGCCCGGGGGCCGGATCTGGCCCAATCGCCTTCTAAATCCGGCCCACATATGGTCCGGGAATCAGCATGTTTTTACATGAGTAGAATGTGTGCTTTTATTTAAAATGCATCCCTGGGTTATTTGTGGGGCATAGGAATTGGTTCATTATCATTTTTCAAAATATAGTCTGCTCCCCCCCCCCACAAGGTCTGAGGGACAGTGGACTAGCCCCCTGCTGAAAAAGTTTGCTGACCCCTGGTTTAAGCAGAAGCAGGTTCATGGGGTTGGGGGCAGAGGTTGGGACCAGTTTGCTGGGGTGGGGGAATCACCTTACCCCAAATGGGCCCACTCAACTGCTTCAACCTGAGGAATGGACAAGTCACAGGTGCCACACACTTTTGTTAGGACGTGGCAACCCTTTGCGACATTTTTTTGTACATTCCACTTGTATTCCACTGCTCTCGCTGATGCCATAGAGCCATCAGTGCCTTTGTGACCCCTGCAGCCAATACACCAATCCCCATCTTCATCTCAGTCCTATTTGCATGGCCAGCAACTAACATCAAAATTCCGCTTTGGCTGTTGCTTTCAATAGGAAAGTGGCCTAGAAATATTGTGTTAGAATAAACACACACACACACACACACACACACACACAGGGTGCTGCATCATTGACTGTTATGCTTTCCATACCAAAAAACAAAAAGTCAAGACCAAAAGTGGGCGAGCAATCATTAGCATCCATCCACGTTCTTATTATCTGGTTGAAATTTTGATTACATTTTTCCATTGTTATGGCAAATGTGATTATGATTTTTGTTTAGTTTTGATGAATATATCAGTTCTTTGTTTATTATCATGAAATTCCTTGGGCCTCAGATGACTGGAAGGAGGCAGGCAGGTGAAGAGTTTTAGAAATTAATTAAGGGGGGGGGTCTGTTTTCAGGACCAAGCAGGATTTGATGAGCCTACAAATTCACACACCTATTGTAAGATTTGTTTTCTTCAGAATTATGCCTTTACTATGGCTGCATTCACATACAATGTTAAGCCATAGTTTTGTTTTACCCATGGTTTGTTCCACAAACCACGAATAATCTCACAGACTGGGTATAACTTCTTTCTGCAAAACTTGGTTTGTTTCCCAGCTGCTCTTGTCTTGTGCCTCTGTAGCTCAGCGAGCATCTGAGACAGGGTGTCCATGTTTAAGAAAAGCTGCTAGGTTAGGGGATAATATCAAATCCTATTTAAAGCCATAGTTTGTAAGACAGCTTCACACCATAGTTTATTGCCATGAAAACAAACCACCGTTGGTCTGCTGGGCTTGGACTGTGCATTCCAGCAAACCCACAGTTCCCATAGTTAGATGAAAACAAACCGCTGAGTGCAAACTAGGCCATTGGGAGGCAAGTTGTAGCAGATCTTTTGTTTTCATCTGAATACAGGAAGGGGCGGGTGGCAAGTCAATAATAACTCCCTGATCTGTTCCTACCCAGCTTCACCTGGTCCGCTGCGAGAACCGACAGGAACATCATCTCGGTCCTCACAGGACAGGTGGTCGAGGCATTTGACAAGCAGTTCCAGGAGCTCTACCTAACGTCTCGGGGGGTCAGCCTGAAATCTATCCCCGTGGAGGAGGAGCCGGAACCAGAGCCTCTCGTACTGCCCACTCTCGCCCCCGTGAACCCAGCTGTGGTGAAGAAAATGTTCAACCCCAAGTACGCCCTCGTCAAGGCAAAGAGCGCTGAGCAGATCAGTAAGGCCAGCAGCGACAAGAACGTCACTGAGCAGCAGAAGGCTGAAGCGAAGAGGAAAGCCATCCCAGAGGCCCGGGTATCCGAGAGGCCCAGCGACATCGCCGAGACGGCGCCTCCTATTCACCCGGGTCTCCTCAACCTGGAGAAAGCCAACATGTTTGAATACCTGCCAACTTGGGTTGAACCTGACCCAGAACCCGGGAGCGAAATATTGGGCTACATCAACATTATCGACCCCAAAATCAAGAACATCCAGCTGTCGCAGATGAACCGCATCAAGGTGTGTGACGTCTCAAAAGCCAATGCCCAGCACAAGAAGATGCTCAGGCAAAAATCCCAAGAAGCTAAAAGAGGCCACGACAACCAGCCTGCCGCGACGCCTTGCCAACAGCTCGATGCCGTCGCTGCTCCGGCCCAAACCCAGGAGGCCCGTCCGAACCCCATGGAAAACACTCCAGGGAACCCGAGGAATGGAGAGACGTTTGCCACTCTGGCCAACAGTCAGCACTTGAAGCAACCGCTGGACACACAAACTCAAGGCCAAATGGACACCAAGGGCGCTGTGCCCCCAGTCCCCAAACCACGGATGGTTCACGTGACGGACTTGATCTCCGCGAAAACTGTACGTCCCGAGGAAGGAGCTGATTTGGCAGAGGATACCCAAATGCAGCATCCGGGGACAGGTGCCACAAATGCAACGCAGAATGAGAGTCCCGAACAGGCTCCCGATGCAAGGAGCAGCTGCAAACTCGGTCGGCAGGCATCCGTCTATGAGCAAGTAGCCCCCTTCCCCGTGAACGGGGTTCAAGGGGGCGAGGCCGAGGAGGAGGAGGAGGAGGAAGAAGAAGAAGAGGAGGACTATGTGACGTTAAGCGACCATGAGAGCCTGTCCGGCAGCTCCACCACCAACCACAGCCACCTCCACTCAGACGCGTCCTCCATCTCCGATGAATACTGCAAGGGGAGGCGGCCCTGCGGGCTTCTGCGGAGGACCAATTCTGACTTCCTTCTCAACGGAGGCGGGCACAGCCCTCAGCACCACCCAGACTTTCAGAGGAAGCTGAGTGAGCCCTACATGAGCCGGGGCAGCTACCCCAGTCCTTTGGGGAGCCCCCAGCCGATGCTAAGCCTGGGGGTGGCCAGCCAGATGAGGAGGAGAAGCGACAGCGTGGAGGAGATTAGGTGCGTTTTGGGAAGGGACCGTAATCCGCATGCTTTGCCCGACGGCTACAATACCTGTCTGAGCAATGCTCCACAGGTAGGATTATCTGTTGTTCCCTTTTACACTTAGTTTGTTGTAAAGTTGTGTAGCGTAACAAGAGAATGGGTTCCCCAGGCGTGAAGTACAGCCGAGAGCTAATATAGGACAGACCTATATAGGATCAAACCTATAATAATAATAATAATAATATAGCTTTGATCCCAATGTATGGTTGCTGTGCTAATGACTGTGACTGTCACCTGATAATCTGTATTTGTCACTGGGTGGGGCAGAATTGTGGGGCCAACACCGAGAAGGTTTCCACCAATCAGATCTCTGCTAAAGGTTTAGTTTGCATCCTGCTATGGGGCAGATGGGAGGAAGGTTTTGGAGGTGGGAAGTCTGGCCTAAGAGACTCCAAGACAGTCATCAAAAGATCTTGGCCAAAAAGCTGGTTTGGTTGTGCATTCCAAAATGGTAGACGACTCAGAGAACTATGGTCACATTCACACAATACATTTAAAGCATTGCGATGCCACGTTAAACAGCTGTGGCTTCCCCCAAGAATTCTGGGAGCTGCAGGGTTTTTTTAAAAAAGAATACTGCAACCTGTTCCCCTCCTCACAGAGCTACAATTCCTGGAGTTCTCTAAGGAGAAGCATTGGCCTGTTAACCCCTCTGGTAGGTCTGCTGGGGAGAAATATAGGCGGTGCCCAAAAAACTCTCAGCATTCTTAAACGACACTTCCCATGATTCTTCGAAGGAAACCACAATTCTTTAAAGTGAAAGGGTACTGCTTTAAACAGATAAGAGCGCATGGGGCCAAACCCTGGGTGCAAGTGAGAGCGACCTTGGTTCTCCAAACACTGGTTCTTATACAGCAGTAACAAAAGTACACACTCACAAGAGAGAGAGATCAGCAACCTGATGAATAAATACTTAGAAAAACAAGAATTGGGGGGGGGGAGAAAGAGGGTGCCCACCAAAGGACTGAGCACCCACTTTCAGTGGCTGTTGCTGGGTAGAGGTGGAGCGAGACAGAACACCAGGTGGAAGAGAAAATGGGACGGAGCACTTTAAGGAGGAGGACTCACCGCTGCAACATTTTGTTGCAGGCCCCACACGTAATCATTTAATTTCACATCACCAGAGGCAATACGTCTGCCAGACTCTGACATTTTAACGTGGACTCCGCTCCTCCCAAACCGCTGCATTTTGAGGGGAAGCTGCTCCACGTTAGGAAATCGGAGGAGCAGCTCCGGCCCTGCGGCATTTCGAGCCTCTGCTGTCCCAGATCACGGCAGCCTGTTTGGCACCTAAGCGAGAGCAGTGTGTGTGGATTTTGCCACCTATGCAAAGCGGAGTGAGGCATGGCCCGGCCTGCCCACGTAAACACACCCTTCTTAAGCTGTGTTGCTGTCTCTCCTTGTTCCAAACGCGGTCATCAAAAGCATAAATGCCTGGGCGCATTCTCACGTGAGAGGAGCGCCACAAACACGCTATAAAACAGGGAGGGTGGCGTCTGTTCGTCAACATTGCAATGGCTGGCTTTGTGGGATTTGCAAACAGGCTAAGTAAGCCGCAGCTTAGAGCCTCAGATAACAAGGGGCCTCTCAATACATTTTATTTGGCTAAATTTCAGGTTTTGCCCAGCCGGCAAGAAATAAATAGGCTCCTGGCAAGTTACATATTTTTGCCGAGTTGTACATTTCCAGTTGCATCCTCGCCTACATATGTGTATATACAGAAATATAAAACTTCATTATTTCTATTTTCATTGCTCTTCCTGTCAGAATAATACACATTTGGGGGGGGGGGTAACGCTACGGGGTCTTTTAAACTTGGCATAGCTTAGTGAGGAAGATGCTTGTAAAAAAAAAGTCCATATTGTTCAAAACTGCATACAAAAATGTGTTTATTAAGAAAAACTCGCACTAAAATGCTGATTGGTTTTCATGAGGATTCTAAAAAAAAATCCCCCTTAAAGAAATAGTAATTGCGGACTGCTGCAGAAATATGTGAGAACTGATTTTAAGATTGGGGAAATGAGAGCGCCTAAATCGCCAGATCTATCCATCTTTATATAGGTTGCACCTTTACTTCTGAGTAGCTGTGCTTAGGAGCTTGCAAGCCATGGGTGATGTAAGGACATAGTTCTCTGGATGAAAGAAAACTTATCTGTGCCAAGCACAACACATTATCTGCCTCCGTTTGGCCACTTAAGATGCTGGTGATACTTTCAACTCGCCTTCCCTCTCCCAGGGGCCGGTCGGCTTTTGCAAGGCTGGGCGTGCCAATGCCTTTGAAGTCTTGACGCAGCAGCGTCCCCTGAGCTGGTGTGCTATTATTGACTGGGTCAGGCTGGTTTCTGTTACGCTTGCAAGGCGCTTAAATAGGCCAGGTGTTTCGGCCTGCTCCGATGAGTTGCCCATTGCCACTGAGAGCGCAGAGGCCCTTTCAAAACCGCCTCCTCTGATGCAGACCCTACCAAACAGGGTTGCCAGTTCTCCAGGACTGGCCGAAAGCCCCCGAGGTTTGCCTGGCCTCCTCCGGGTGGCAAGGGAAGGGCTTGAATCTCCAGGCGGGCAAGGGTCACACTAATACTGAAAAATGATTAAGAAGACGATGTGTGCAGCATGCAAGCTTCAGCCTGGAAAGACCTGGCTGCAAATTATTGTGCAGACTCTCAGGGAGTCCTCTCCTCTCCCAATTAACTTCCGTCTCCAGGGCTCAGTGGTGGGACGGAGTGCAGAGGAAGGATAACCAGGTTCTGCCCCGTGACATCACCAGCACCCACCCCCTGGGTGTCAGGTTTGAGGTCTGAAAATCTAGAGTCTGGAGTGCTCCTGACCTGTCAACGCTACTATGAAATCAATTCCCTTTCATTGTGTCCTTTCTGTGTTGTTTCCATTTCTTTGCAATATAATCTTCTTGCCGCCGTCACCCGAGGTTATCACCTCATGCTCCTGTTCCACTGAACCCTCCCTATTACTTAAGAGGAAGAACGCTGGGACAACACAAGCCCCCCCCCCTTTTCTATATTTTTAAAAAGTAAAATAAAACTTGTTGCTGTTGAACTTCCAACAAATATGCTTCCCCCACACCTGCTCTTAAAAAGGAGACTGGGCAAGCTCACGGAGGATGGATTTATGCATGGCTACTAGTCATGGTGGCTAAATGGAACCTCCAAGTCCAGGGAAAGTCTACCTCTGAGTAACAGTTGATGGGTAAAAGCAAGAGAAGAAGAGGCCTGTTGCCTCCGTGACAGCAGCTCCTCCTTCTGTGGTGCCTCAAGAGTATTAGAAAAACCTGTAAGGATTGGGCCCCGAAGTTTCCTTCTTTGGGGGTTATTGCAACTTACCTGGGTACAGGATCCGGCTTATCATTCCGGGCATGATGATGACAACCATGGGCAGCATTTTTAAATAGCTGGCTAGGATGGATCCGGCCTTGGCGTGATTGAGGTTCTTTGCTGAGAGAGACCTCTGGACAATGACCTGTGGGAAAGAGAGAGAGAGAGAAGGATGTACTTCAGGGATTGGGAATCCTTTCCAGCATAAGGGCCACATTTCCTTCTTTGCAGCCTTCTGAGGGCCGCTTGCCAGTGGCGCCCAAAGCAACATCATACCTGCCAAGTTCCTCTCTGAAAAATAAGGGACCTGACCGGAAGTAGCATACCGGAAGTAGCGCGGTGGCCATTTTGGAACTGGGCGGAGCATGCTCGGAAGCGACTTTTGATGCTGCTATGCCCAGTTACAAAATGGCCGTCGCACCAGAAGTCGCGCTGCAGCCATTTTGGAACTGGGCATAGCAGCATCAAATGTCGCTTCTGAGCATGCTCCGCCCAGTTCCAAAATGACCGCCGCACCAGAAGTCGCGCTGCAGCCATTTTGGAACTGGGCATAGCAGCATCAAATGTCGCTTCTGAGCATGCTCCGCCCAGTTCCAAAATGACCGCCGCACCAGAATAAACCAGGGAAAAACAAAAAAAATCCGTTTTTTCGGCTGGGGATAGCTGGAAAAACGGGGGTTTCCCGGGGAAAACGGGAGACTTGGCAGCTCTGAGCAACATGTGCTGATTTTCCCTTTCTACAGCAGGCTAGTTCAGGCTTCCTCAACCACAGCCCTCCAGATGTTTTGAGACTACAATTCCCATCATCCCTGACCACTGGTCCTGCTAGCTAGGGATCATGGTGGTTGTAGGCCAAAAACATCTGGAGGGCCGAGGTTGAGGAAGCCTGCGCTAGTTTCTATACATTTTAAGATGGTGTCCACCAACTGCAGTTACTATCAATTCTTCCATTAAAAATCTACTACCAAATCAAGAAGGACACCTGCTTTAATCAAAAGGCTGTTTGTTTGTTTTTTAAAAAGATAAAAATCAGTGCATCTAGCTAATTACATGTTGCAGCCTTAATTAATTGTCATCAAAGCTACTTGTATGCAAGTAGCTACCTACGGTCGATTCCCTTAATTCTTTCCCACAAAGGTGGCTGGCATTGTAGGCAAGTGAGACTTAACCGTAGCATCCCATTATTTATTCAGTAGGGCTGATTGTATGTTTTGTAAAACCAATATAGGCAGGGCTAAATGACACTTGGCACTAAGCATTTTAAATTATACTCTAGTACAATTTTTTTTAAAGCTAGAAAATAGATTTTTTTTTAAAGGTACCCAATGGAAGTTCGTATTTTCAGGAAGCTGAATCCTGCGTTTTTTGACAACTAATTCTAGGTTTTGGGGTTGTTTGTTTGTTTGTTTGTTTTTGCTGAGCTTCAATAGAATTGCAGCATGCACACAATCCTGAACAAAGATGGACGAGCTCTCCCAAGCTCATCTCACATTATTTCAGAAATGGCTGAGATCTTGGGAACCCCCAGAACATTGTTTACAAGCCAACGTCCAGAAAAACTATTCAAATTTCAGCCTCTAAAATATTCCACTGTTCAATGTGATAGAGTGACGTTGCTCCGTTTCATTGTGTACAGGGAGAACTTAAAAGGCTGCAAGGACAAAAATCAGCAGTGCTAGGGGAGGGGGAGGGACCCAGGTGGCACTGTGCGCTAAACCACTGAGCCTAGGGCTTGCTGATCAGAAGGTCGGCGGTTCGAAGCCCTGTGATGGGGTGAGCTCCCGTTGCTCGGTCCCAGCTCCTGCCAACCTAGCAGTTCGAAAGCACATCAAAATGCAAGTAGATAAATAGGAACCGCTATAGCGGGAAGGTAAACAGCATTTCCGTGCGCTGCTCTGGTTCGCCAGAAGCGGCTTTGTCATGCTGGCCACATGACCTGGAAGCTATACGCCGGCTCCCTCGGCCAATAATGCGAGATGAGCGCGCAACGCCAGAGTCGGTCACGACTGGACCTAATGGTCAGGGGTCCCTTTACCTTTAGGGGAGGGGAACCACTTCCACCTCCAGGTGGCTCGAGCTTTGGATCTGCTCTCCCAACAGCCCAACAGCTGGCTGGAAGTTGGAAGTTGAAGCCCAAAACATCTGGAGAACATCAAGTTGGGGAGAGGCTGGATAAGGGGAGAAACCAGAAACCCTTCCCTGGCTCAAATTTCAATCTGAGCCAGAAAATAACTCTGGGGTTTGTTAAAGCTTATCTCTCCTTTGAGTCAGGAATGGACAAACTCGCAAAGTTTTTTTTCCTGAACCTGCCTTGGGAGAACTTCACTAGCATCCCAAATCCTGCCAGGGTGCAAAGAGTTGCTTCTGATGCAACCAGGAGCTTGAAACAGCAACCATGGTTGGTTGTTGCTGTTTTCAACGTTCTCTCCTTTGAACAGCGCCTCCACCCCAAATCCTTATCAAAATCTGCTTCAAGAGCAGACCATCCATGGAGAGGGAAGCTGTCGCTTGAGAAACAAATATCCACGTTTGCCCTAAAAATAAAACTTTGTGGTTATGATCCACTGAAGCCCAGTACTGAACGGTGTTCTAAAAGCAATAAATCCCCAATCAAATTGTGCCTCTGCTGTGAACTTGGGACCAAACTACATGTGATGGCAGCAAATTCCCTATGGGAAAAAGGGGTCCCTTTTAATTAAATTGCTCCCCATCCTCATTTGACACCTGGAGCTCGTTAGAGAATGGTTCAGTTCAGCTCTGATTCATCCATTTGTGTCCAGTTAGCAGACCACCACAAAAAAATACAATATCAATATAGGACAGAGTAACATCAATAGAAGTTAGTTCTTAAGTTGGATGAGCTGCAACACAAACATTCTTAGAATGCCAACTATTCTTGGCAGATCACAACATGCTCCATTAAAATGAAAATATTGTTCCGCTGTTACAAAATATTAAAATGAAATAAAACAAAAGATGCCAATCTGAATAAAATTTTGTGAAACCTAAGTGAGGGCTGGCATAAAACAAGTAGAAGATTCTGAAATATCTTCCTGGCAAGATACGACATCCTCTCTTAAATAATTTTATCCTCTCCTCGGTTACTACAGCCTCCACTGTTACCTATTTATCTTGTCCATCCAGCAGATAAATTACAGGCTCGCGGTCAGGCCTCTCCCCACCTCTCCCTAAAATTTGCCCCAAAGTGTTGCTCTCTCAACACACTTCAATATATAATCATATGTGCAAAGCCTTCAGCCCATTTTAAACCACAAGGACAGGTATGTCCAGAATAAGGCATATTTCTTAACTTTCTTCCTAGGGTAGCTAAAGGCTGGTTCAGATGCAAAAAGCGATTGCCTGGTGATTAATATTAAGGGGGGGGGAGGATTTAAATTGCATGGTGCCCCGTGAGTAAAGCCTGGGAGGGTTTGTTTTAATAGACAATGAGTGCATGCCTGCTGCTTTGAAGATGACGTGGGTGTCTGAGCATGCTGCTTACAAAAGCATGTCTTGTCCATATTTTCCCACTTTGCTGTTGATGGGCAGGACTAAGCATGCTGGTGAACTTCTCAGGGTTCATCATCAGGGAGCTGAGGGCTGAAGTCTTTTGGACCATTACAAGGGAGGAAGCTCTACTAGGCGTGGTGGGATTCCATTCCACATAGGGACATAGCTGCCAAGTTATCCCTTTTTTACAGGGATTTTCCCTTATGCTGAATAGGCTTCCTCACGAGAAAAGCGAAAACTTGGCAGCTATGCATAGGGATGGAGGGGGGATTCAATTCAGTTGACATTTAAAGGCAAACTACCCTAAATTCACACTTTCTCCATCAATGCAGGAACTGAAACTCAACCGTCCTTTAAAATTTTCACTTACCGGTACCTAAATTTTGCAGTGCAGTTTTTCCAGCCAAATAATGTGTGCAAAAAATGCAAATGCCAGGTGAAAGTGCCCACCCAAATACATACGTTGTTGAAAACGGCATACAAAGATGCATTTATAAGGCGGGGTTGCTTTGCAAACATGTGCGTATTATGAAAACATTGCAGACAAAAACATGCACATTAGGAGAAATCTGCAAATTCCCATGAATTTTTAAAAATCACAAACTGATATAGATATGTGGAGAGCAGATTGGAAGAACGAGAAACATGTATGAGAGTAGCCAAAAGGGTCAGATTCTTCCATCCATACTTCCAAGTCAACATGCAAAGGATATGTACATAAGATGTAAGGAGAACTCTGCTGGATCGGGCCAATGGCCCATCTTGCATAGCTGTCAACTTTTCCCTTTTTTAAAGGGAAATTCCCTTATTCTGAATAGGATTCCTCTTGAGAAAAGGGAAAAGTTGACAGCTATGCCATCTAGTCCAGCATCCTGTTCTCACAGTGGCCAACCAGATGCCTGTGGGGAAACCACAGCAAGCAGGATCCGAGCACAAGAGCCCTCTCCCCTCCTGTGATTTCCAGCAATTAGGGTTCAGAAGCATTGCTTCTTCCAGCTGTGAAGGCAGAGCACAGCCATTGTGGTTGGCAACCATCAATAGCCTTACCTCCCATGAATTTGTCCATACATTCCTCTTTTAAACCCTATGGGAGGGAGTTCCATAGTTTTAACTATGCGCTGTGCAGAGAAAGGGCATTCTTTTATCCATCCTGAATCTTCCAACATTCAGCTTCATCATTCAGCCCACCAGTTCCAGTGTTAGCAGAGAAGGAGTAAAACTTTACCCACTTTCTCCATGACATGCAAAAAAATGTATAAACTTGCCTTTTCCCTAAACGAAAATGTCATCACGGGGAAATTGCACCAATCCCCTTGATCGTCTGTGCTGCCCTTTTTAAACCTATATAAGGCTACAGAAGTGGTGGCAAACTCCCAACACAGAACACGCGACACACTGTAGTTTTTCAGGTTGTTATTCCTAGTCTCCTGTCCTAGAAATGACATTTATGCAGCGATGCTGGTAGCTGGAATCACAGGAGCATAGAAAGCTGAGTTAGACCAGCGATCCTTCCCTTTTCACTAAGGGCTCTTCCAACACTTCTGTTTGTCCCAGATTCCAAAGCATGATGGGACCAAGAGGTTTTTCCTTCCATCCTGCTGCTTCCCCCCCAGGAAAACCTGCCGTTTACCGCTGAATCGGAACAAACGTCTATCAGGTTTGCTGCGGGAAAGCAGCAGTGCAAAAGAAAAACCTCTCGCACCCACACCTAGAAACCGGGGTACAATGAAAGTGTGCCCTAATACACATGGATTTTCCTGTGCCTTCTTTGGTTGGAGAACCACATCACCAAATCGAGAGGAGTGAAAATTGCAACACTCTGGGGAGGGTTAATTTGGTAGCTGCTGCCATTGAATGCAAAAGGAATGAATTTCTCCCCTGCACTAGTCCAGAGCAATGAACATGGGCAGGCACTCGTTCTCTGGGGAACAAGCAGAGAGAGGATGCACACAGGTAAGACAAGTCTAGTTTGGGCCTTTTATTGGGAACGATAAAAACAGGATCCCTCCTCTCCCCTGGTTCATCCCCATCTCTCTCCTCGATTCCAGCTGGCTTCTCAGCTTCGCAAACTATTTTTTTAATCCCTGATTCTTATCAGCATGTGACTTTCATTCCTGGCACAGGAGACCCTGCAGAGGAACAGGGCAGAACTTTTCTTCCTATGAGATCTCAGTGGCAGCCTTACAGCCCTAGCCTGTGCAAGTTTACCTGGAAGTTAAACTCCTCTTACTCTCTTCCAGACAACTGCAGTTTTGAAAGCCGCAGGTGTCGTAAGTTAATTTTTTAAACGGGATTTAGTGCTCCCCGCTTAGAGACAATTGCGATGAAGTGGTATAGATTTTAGTGTGCTGAACAGTAATAGCAAATGCCAGGAAGGCTGTTACTGTTCTGACTCCCAATGTCAAAAAAGGAGGACGGAAACACACACACACACACAGAGAGAGAGAGAGAGAGGGAAGGAGAAGTAGGGAGGCAATTTTCAAACATAGGTGAAAGGGAGACTTTTGCAAGCTGCAATATATATATATATATATTAGGGATGCTCCAGCAGGTTCATTATCTTCAAAGCAGAATATAACTATTCATTATCTATTAAAGTCATCCCGCCCAGGCCTTATTCACAGCGCTGTTGTGCTACTCTTCCCATTGCACAGAAGAGGAAAACTAAGTCTTCCGCTTTCCTTTCCTTGCATCCGATAAGCGGAAGAAATGCAGAATGAATTTTGATGGCACTCCTGTGACTCAGCGGAAGTGCATGATTCACCTTGGCTTGGTGCAAGATCAGGCAGCAGCCAGCCCTGCCTTTGCCTTTTCCCTGGCAATGAAGCATATCTCAGATGATTCACAGATGAGGATGTAAGAAGGCATCGCTTTTCATTCCTCCCTGTATTTGTCTCATGCAGGGCTGTTTCCATACCACTGCAGTTTGCCTTTTGCCAAAAAACTATGTTATTCACCTCGCTGTGGTGAAATTATGTCGCTTGCGTAATTTGTGCAATGACATAAGTTACCTTGTCATTACGATATTCCACCCCATTCATTTCAGTGCAAAGGAAATGCAATGCAAGGATGTGGGAGGGGAACATAATCAATTATATTTCATTTGGGGACTGAAAGCAACAACAGGAAGTACACACTGTGTTCATTGGATCAATTTCCATTCTGAACATGGGAGATTCTACTCCTGTTTTCAGTAGAATTCTCCAATATCTTTATTCGCTGCATGCCATGTTGGCTGAAAGAGAGAGAGAGAGAGAGAGAGAGAGAGAGAGAGAGAGAGAGAGAGAGAGAGAGAGAGAGAGAGAGAGAGAAATGGGAATCTTTGCAGCCGTGTATAAGTCCCAATGTTAAAGAAATTAGGGGCACCCACTTGCGCTTTTGCTAATCTATGACGCTGCCACATTTGGAATAAAGGGTGCACCATTCTGACTGCACTGTCTCAAAGAGGGGGGAAAGGACATTCTAGTTCTAGGAAATGGTGACAATATTTTATTTCTTGTACCCTGCCCATCTGACTGGGTTGCCCCAGCCAATCTAGGCAGCTTCCAATAGAATATAAAATAACACAACAAAACATCAGACATCAAAAGCTTCCCTAAACAGGGCTGCCTTCAGATGTCTTCTAAAAGTCTGGCAGTAGTTTTTCTCTTTGACATCTGGTGGGAGGGTGTTCCACAGGGCGGGTGCCACTACCGAGAAGGCCCTCTGCCTGGTTCCCTATTGCTTCATTTCTCACAGTGAAGAGGCCACCAGAAGGCCATCGGAGCTAAATTTCAGTGTCTGGGCTGAACGATGGGGGTTAGGGGCGCCGACATTGGGCCCCAGATTATGGGTGCCCAATGGCACCCACGATGTAACGTGACGCCATGATGTCATGTAACATCGCGTGCGTCACAGCGACACTTGAGAGGCCTCCCATGCAACTTCTGAGGTTGCATGGGAGGCCTCACGAGGTCTCCAATGCGACTTCCGGTTTCTTCCAAGGCTTCGTGGGGCTTCAGAGGTTGCATTAGAGGCCACACAATGCCTCGGACATGACTTCTGGGGCGCCGCAAAACACCGGAAGTCACATTGGAGGCCCCACGGCGTGTGGGGGTGTGTGCCTGTGCCCCCTAGAGTTGGTACCAGTAATGGGGGTGGAGGTGCACTTTCAGGTAAGAAAGGAGCGGAAAGGGATAACCAAAACAATAAAAGTGGCTGGAGGAACTACCCACTGAGAAAAGTTTACAGTGTTGGAGGGTGGGCAGGTTTAAAAGGAAAGCGACAAAGGGATTGGGGTGGGCCGTGATTAAAGTTTAATAAAATTATATGCCCAGTGTGGAGAAAGTGGTTAGAGTGTCCCTTCCTCTCTCTCATAGTACTCAGCTACGGTCATCTGAGGAAATTTGTGTTGCCAAGAGATGGAGGACAGAGTCAGGAGTGTCTTCCTGCACACGATGTGGAGATGGGGGTAGAAACTTGTCTCAGTTCATATTTAGCCGAGTTTGCCAATTCACATTTCCATGAACTGGGATGCAGCTCCACTTCAGAATTTGCACTCCTCTAAATGTCGCCATGCAGTACTCCAACAACAACAAAATGTACACAAATGCATACGTTAAAAGAAAGTGTGCCCTGAAATGCAAATGTTGGTGAAATTAGCATGCTAGAACGCATCATATTAGGGGAAATTACTTTTAAAAATGTAAACGGGAAAACTGCATACAAAAAAATGTGCATATTTGGAGAAAGTACATTTGTCTCACTTCAGAGAAGCCGCACTCTGTTGCCTACTTACAGGTAGGTAGCCGTGTTGGTCTGAGTCGAAGCAAAATAAAAAAATTCCTTCAGTAGCACCTTAAAGACCAACTAAGTTTTTGTTTTGGTAGGAGCTTTCGTGTGCATGCACACTTCTTCAGATACACTTGAAACAGAAGTAACAAGAGCCTTATGTATATACAGAGGGTGGTGGGGGTGGGTGGGAATGGGTGATGGGCTGATAGGAGTGGTAAACCTGTTGATGGATGTTAACGACTGCTGATGACTGCAAATGGTCCTGCAGGGAAAAAGCAAGGGCTGAGGCGCTAAAGAAAGCTTGATCATGCATAATGAGATAAGAATCCTATGTCTTTGTTCATCCCAGGTGGCTCCATGGTTTTAAGCTTGGTAATGAGTTCCAATTCAGCAACTTCTCTTTCCAGTCTGTTTCTGAAATTTTTCTGTAATAAAAAAGCTGCTTTGAGATCTTGTATAGAATGTCCTAGGAGATTGAAGTGTTCTCCTACTGGTTTCTCTGTCTTGTGGTTCCTGATGTCAGATTTATGTCCATTTATCCTTTGGCGTAGGGTTTGTCCTGTTTGTCCAATATAGAGAGCTGAAGGGCACTGTTGGCATTTGATGGCATACACAATGTTAGAAGATGAGCAATTAAATAGTCCTGAGATGGTATGTTGGATGTTGTTGGGGCCAGTAATGGTGTTGTCCAGGTGTATGTGGCAGCAAAGTTGGCATCTGGGTTTATTGCAGGCTTTGGTACCTGTGTCCATGTTAAGTCTGGTGGTTGTATTATTGTGGGTGAGGAGTTGTTTAAGATTGGGTGGCTGTCTGTAGGCAATGAAAGGTCTTCCTCCCAGAGCTTGAGAAAGGGAGCTGTCATTGTCCAGGAGAGGCTGTAGATCTCTGGTGATGCGTTGTACTGTTTTAACTTGGGAGCTGTATGTGATGACTAGTGGTGTTCTGTTATTTTCTTTTTTGGGTCTGTCTTGCAGCAGGTTCTCTCTAGGTATCAGTCTGGCTCTGTTGATCTGTTGTTTAACTTCATCAGGTGGATATTTTAGTTCTAAAAAGGTTTGCTGTAGATCTCTTAGGTGAGATTCTCTGTCTGTAGAGTTGGAACAGATGCGGTTGTAACGTAGGGCCTGGCTGTATACGATGGATTGTTTGGTATGTTTGGGATGGTAGCTAGAAGCATGTAGATATGTTTGTCGGTCAGTTGGTTTTCGGTATAAGGTGGTGTCTATACATCCATCCTGTATTTTTATAGTAGTGTCCAAAAAATGTATTTCTTGCATAGATTGGTTCACTGTTAGGTTGATGGTGGGGTGAAAGTCATTGAATGTCTGGTGGAAGGTTTGCAGGGTCTGTTGTCCATGTGTCCAGATAATAAAAATATCGTCAATGTATCGTAGGTACAAGAGAGGTTTGAGTGGGTAGGAGTTTAGGAAACGTTGTTCTAAATCTGCCATGAAGATGTTGGCATACTGTGGGGCCATGAAGGTGCCCATGGCTGTGCCGCTGATCTGGAGGAACAGGTCATCACCAAATTTGAAGTGGTTCAAATCTGTTGCCTAGGTTTGATTGGCTTTACAAACTATGGTTTATTGGAGAGAAACAAACGATAGTATTCAGTTCAGACATAATGCTAAGCCAGGGCTGAGGAGCCTTATATTGGGCCACATTCCCTCATGGGGAAATTTCCAGGGGCCTGTTGCAAAAGTGAGTGGAACAACATATGCAACTCATGGCTTGGCAAAGTAGGTTGCATTCCAGTTGTGCAAAAGTCAAAGCTTTCTACATTCTCACACATTGCATCTCTCCATACTCCATGCAAGCAGAAGACGTTATTACACTTCACGGACATGTCCCAGCTGTGGGAATCTTCAGGGAGGCAGGGGAGGGTATATTGTTTAATGATAGCCTTCCTAACTTGCGTCAACAAGTTCTATACCTTAGCAGAGTTTAAACATTCCCCTTTAAACGCACAGTGGTTTGCTTGTTGCAGGCTAGTTTTAGCCTCTAAATATAGGATTCCTGGTAAGATCTCTTCTTGTCCCTCTTAAAAAGAATAAACACGGCAATCTTATTAAAGTGAATATAAAAGTAGTTTACAGTGGTGCCTCGCAAGACGAATTTATTTCGTTCCGCGAGTCAATTCGTTTTGCGAAAAATTCGTCTTGCGAATTGCGGTTTCCCATAGGAATGCATTGAAATTTCTTTTTTTTGCCCAAAGGAACACATTAATTAAATTTCAATGAATTCCTATGGGAAACCGCGATTCGCAAGATGATTTTTTCGCAAAACAAATTCGTCTTGCGAGTCACCATCAGATCGCAAGACGCATTCGTCTTGCGAAAAATTCGTCTTGCAGGGCATTCGTCTTGCGAGGTACCACTGTACTCACATTCATTCACATTCAGCAATGGATTCAAACTACAAGAAAGAAGATTCCACCTAAACATTAGGAAGAAGTTCCTGACAGTAAGAGCTGTTCGGCGGTGGAATTTGCTACCAAGGAGTGTGGTGGAGTCTCCCTCTTTGGAGTTCTTTAAGCAGAGGCTTGACAGGCATATGTCAAGAATGTTTTGGTGGTGTTTCCTGCTTGGCAGGGGGTTGGACTGGATGGCCCTTGTGGTCTCTTCCAAATCTATGATTCTATGATTCATTCAGTTCACAGTTAGATCCCTGAAGGCAGGCTTAGTTTACAAAAGTATATACTGGTTTACATGTGGAACTATGCCATAAGGGAGTTAGTACCTAAGTGACTGCAAACAAGCATTCACTTCTCCTCACACATAGAGAAAAACAAAATGGAGGAGAGAGAGGGGCAGAAGAAGATGGTGTGCTCCTCTTCCCCAGATTAGACCCCACACACTCTCTAGTCACATGCGGAGGATGTTTGTCCCAGCTCAGGAGGAAACAGGGAGTTTTCTCCTGGCTGGTACAAAGCATCTCCTAGCATGTCCATTCTAGGAATGTTGTACTCATAGCTGCCAAGTTTTCCCTTTTCTCGCGAGGAAGCCTATTCAGCATAATGGAAAATCCCTTAAAAAAGGGATAACTTGGCAGCTATGGTTGTACTTGACTGCTATGTATCTGAAGAAGTGTGCATGCACACGAAAGCTTATACCCAGAACAAACTTAGTTGGCCTCCAAGGTGCTGCTGGACAATTTGTTTATTTTTATTTATTTATTTCGACTGTGTCAGACCAACACGGCTACTGACCTGAATCTTGCCAGCCAGGCAAAAAACACTCAAGGGAGGGTGTGGCCAAGGGAGGGTCCCAAACAGAGGGCAATATACAGAAATTTGGAAAGCTGCATTTGGTGCGATAGCCTGAGGTTCCCCACCTGTGGGCTAAGCCAAGAATCATGGTGAAGAGGAGCAAAAATGGCCCAGATCGGTGCATTCGCGGAAACCCATTAATTAGGCTTTGCTGTGCTGTAAGGCCTGATATAAGAAAGCTTCTGAGCAATATCCCAGCCTCTCCAGGTCATCTGTCATGGATCCTGTTTGCTGATCAGGTGTGGCACCCTAATAAGTCTGTGTCGCTGTCTAAATATTTGCAATTTTGCCTGGTTGTTTCAACATGTTGAAAGTCTCTCTGGCTCAAAGGTTTTGGCAGCCAGCAAGCCTCCTTGTTCCAGGACAAAGTACTGTGGTACCTGGTTATAGAATCGTAGAGTTGGAAGAAACCCTGGGGGGGGGTCATTAGTCCAACCCCCAGCAATGCAGGAATCTCAGTTAAAGCGTCCATGCAAAAATTTCTGAACCATCAGCATTAACAAAAAGATATCATGGTGCTAAACATGTTATCACCCATAGTCCTGGCTATAAAATAACTACAGTTATGGATTATGGTGGTTGTCGATATGATTACTACACAGGGCTTGTAGCATATTCGGCATATTTCACCTGCTTTATTTGAGCCATCCTTAAAAGATGTAAGGTAGGCTTATTCACCCCCATGCAGTAGGGGAAAGAGGCAAGGAGAATAGAGGACCGCTGACTACTCAGAGGAGAGGATCCTGGTGTGCTTGTAATACGTTAAGAGTTTCTGCAGTGCTTTCAAAACATGTCATTGTTACTTACAAGCTGCCTTGCTAGGTTTTATGTCCTGAAAGATGTGACATACCTATAAGATGAGCCTTGCTTTTTTGAACCCTAAATTAAGAAATCAATATTTCTTGAGTTGTTGGCCACCCAAAGTTGTTGAGCTCAGCCCGCTCGACACCAATCACTCGCCCAAGACAACCCCCATTTTTTGCCTGAACAATTTTAGCAAAAAAACATTGCCTTATGTATGGTCAATAACTGTAATAAACAAAGCAAACTGAAAGCAGGCTGCCGGTTTGCAGCAGAGATGAGAATCGAACTGGGGACCAAGCAATTCTTAGCTCAGATTCTTAGCGTCTATAACAGGCACAGGCAAACTCGGCCCTCCAGATGTTTTGGGACTACAACTCCCATCATCCCTAGCTACGGTAACAGGACCAGTGGTCAGGGATGATGGGAATTGTAGTCTCAAAACATCTGGTGGGCCGAGTTTGCCTACGCCTGTTCTATAACATGGGTCGTACTACAGCTCTCATCATCCTTGAGTATTGATCATGCTGGCTGAAGATGGTGGGAGTCGGGAGTCCAAAACATCTGGAAGTGCAGTCCCAGCTCTGTATCTCCATCAGCCTCCCCTGGTACCTGGGGCCCTCCAGATCTTGCTATGACGACACCCATCAAACCTGGCTGTTGGCCATGCAGGGTGGGGCTGGAGGAAGTTTTCCAAAACATCATCCACATTTACAGCACCATGGAATCACTTTAGGCTTCTCCCAAAGAATTCCGGGAGCTGTGGTTTGTTAAGGGGGCTGAGAGTCGTTAGGAAGACCCCTCCCAAAACTACAATTGCCAGAGTTCCTTGTGAAGAGAGACTGGTGATGGTTAAACCGCTTTGGAAAGCATTTGGCACATTCTGGTCTCCATTCTGTGGTGTATCTTAAGAACGATGGAATGATCTGTCCATATTGACTTCTCTCCGTTTCTCATTCTTCCAATCTTAAATCCCGTTCTCTGCACTTCTGCCACAATTTGCAGGTTTTCTTTATTTCAAATCCTTGCAAAAAGTCTTCGGCTTTTTTGTGCAGATTTCTCCCAATAAACCCACTTTTGTGTGCAGTTCGACGAATGTATACCTTTTTGCAAGCAAATTCTCCCAACACAGGGCTTTTTAGCATGTACTTTTCACTAATATACTCATGCACATTTTAAACTAACCCGTGCATTTTTGGAAACGATGGTTGGTTGAAGGCTTGGTTATCATGTAGGAGTTTTCCCCTTGCCCTGCTAAATTGCCCCTTTAATGCTAAATTGGAGCAAACTTCAATTTGGAGATAAGCTGAATTGCCACTTGCTCGAATTGCGCACCAAAGAGCCAGAGAAAATAGCTGTGGAACATAAGGAAGTTTGGATAAGCCTATAGTTTCAGAAACTGAATCAAATTTCTCCCTTGTCCCTAACATTGAAATGTTTGCTTGTTTGTTTCATAGACTGCCCTTCACCTGAGGATCACAGGGTAGTTCACATAAATACATTCAAACACATTCTCTCTTTGCTTCCATTTCCCTGCCCTTTTGCCTGTTGCCTCCCCTTGGTTGCAATATAGACTGTAAGTGCATTGGGGCAAGGAACTTGTCCTGTTTCTGAAGCAATCGTGGCGTCATTGCCATGACATGACTGATGACATCATTGGCTGTGGCTGATGTGAGTTGTGGACTGAAACATCTGCAGATGTTTTGGTTTCCTACACACACTTGCACACCCCTCTGTATCCTCTATCCAGGCAAACAAGAGGCATTATCCCCACAACACCAATTTATGATGGGCCCCAACAAAGCAAATCGGTCAACGTTTAAAAGACATAGAGCATCAGAACAACCTGGCCACTATAAAGAAATTTTGCCCCTGGTACGCTCATTTCCCAACTTCCAACTTTGACTCTATGGCTCCATATTTGCACAAACTTATTATCCCAAAATACAGGCGTGCCTTTACACTTGCAAGACTGGACGTTTTGCCATCTGCTGTTCCCAAGGGACGATTCCAAAAGATCTTATTTGAGAAACGACTTTGCCCCTGTGGAGATGGTAGTATAGAATCAGTAGCACATGTCCTTCTGTTCTGTTCCCTTTATAAAGACTTGAGGAACGAGATATAATAATAATAATAATAATAATAATAATAATAATAATAATAATATATTATTATTATTATTATTATTATTCTTTATACCCCGCCCATCTGGCCGGGTCTCCCCAGCCACTCTGGGCGGCTTCCAACAGAAGAATAAAACACAATAATCTATTAAACATTAAAAGCCTCCCTGAACAGGGCTGCCTTCAGATGTCTTCTAAAAGTCTGGTAGTTGTTTTCCTTTTTGACATCTGTTGGGAGGGCGTTCCACAGGGTAGGCGCCACCACCGAGAAGGCCCTCTGCCTAGTTCCCTGCAACTTCATCACTCCACTCCTTCTAACCATCCCAGGACGCTCAACCATGGCCACAATGCATTTCCTTCTATCAGACCCAAATGACCAGACAACAGCTAAGGTTGCTAGCTTAATTGCTGGGGCAATTAGAATAAGGGCCACCAACTGATTGATAATCCAGGATTCTAATTTGTGCTTTTAACAAAAAAAAATGTACACAGTGTATTGTTTTATGGTTGCTATGGCCTTTGGCTAATGCAAATAAAGTTGTTTTATTATTATTATTATTATTATTATTATTATTATTATTATTATTATTGGCATTATCAGAGTCCAGGGATGCAGTCCAGCCACACAAAAACACTCTGGGAGAGTAAACCACAGGGTCAGTAATAAGTGGGGCTTGGGGGGGGGAGTCCCGGAGGCCAGAGAAATAGAGAGGCCTGTAGGGGGACATTTGGCCCCTGAGCCTGAAGTTCCCCGCCCCCTGATGTAAATAATGACAGAAAATAAATTTGCAGTGTTAATGAATACCCAAAGCATGACTGCTCACAACTTTCTCCCCCTTTTCGTGCTTCACAAACAGGGACCACAACTGCTCTGCTACGGGTCCAGGGTGCAAATGTCTGTGGGAAGAGGCAAAAGCGGTCCCCCGCAGCAGAAAGCCCCAGGAGATGGCAAATACCAGCAGGATGGAAGCCGGGCCAAAAAGCAACCCCCAGGCTCAGCCGGCCAGCCGTACTGGCAGAGCAAAGGGTTCGGCACCTCCAAGAACGCACAAGCCAGCCGCTTCTCCCAAGGAAGAAGCAGCCCCTCCCGAGCAATCTCCACCACAGAAGCCCAGAGGGCGGCGGAAGAAATAAGGACACCCTTTGGCATCCCGCTGTCCAAACTGTCAGAATCCAAGCACCTAAAGAACAAGGTGTCTCCGTGGTCCGATGCCAAGCGGAGGCACCCAGGAGCCACCAACCACAAAGAGCAATAGGGCGGGAGATGGTCGCCCTGGGACACTGAGAAAGAGCCCTGCCGGGGTCCAGGGAGGGACCCACAAAAGTGGGGTTGCTTTGCAACAGTGCGGTTGCCCAGCAGGGAGAGGGGGGTTTACCTGGTCTGTGCACCAGTACCACGTGGCCACGACCGAGAGCCCAAAGGTCATGCCGGTCCAGGGCAAGTCTCCGGAGACGGGATCCCGGAATAGGTGCATCGCATCGAGCCTGGGCACGTGGCAGGTTGTGTTGGGGATGATCTTAGACGGCACAGCCTTTAAGTAAGCTTCTTCCAGGTTCTGGTAGCCGCCGATCTCGTCGAAAGCTTTGCAGGGGATAGAGGGGTGGGGAGAGGCAATCATTTAAAATAGATCTACCAAAACGCAAACAACGGCTCACCTCTTCCTTCACTTCCCACCGTGACTTTTAGCGTTGCAAGAAAAACAGCCGCGTTGGTGCAACGTCAGCACGCTTTCCTGTTCCAGCACCTGGGAGTGGGGGTTTGGTAGGGGAACTCACAAGCACGAGGGTGTGCTACGTTTCCTGAAATATCTAGCTCCACAGAACCCTTCGGTGTAGCAGGAGCTGTGTAGAGCCCCTGTGTTGCAGGCAGAAGGTTGCAGGCTTGGTCCCTGCCATTGCCGGTTAGACTGGCTGGAGCTAGCAGTTGATGGGAATGTCCTTGGCCAGAAGCCCTGGGGCAGGCATCCCCAAACTTCGGCCCTCCAGATGTTTTGGACTACAATTCCCATCTTCCCCGACCACTGGTCCTGTTAGCTAGGGATCATGGGAGTTGTAGGCCAAAACATCTGGAGGGCCGCAGTTTGGGGATGCCTGCCCTGGGGAATAGCTGCCAGCCAGTGTAGGCAACACTCTGGCCTGGGTGGAGTTGTTATAAGGCATGGAGGGGGAAGCTTCTTGCCCCTGAGGGCCATGTGTGGTACAGATAGGGAGCTGTGTGTGTGTGTGCCCATAGGCACCAACTCTAAGGGGCCCAGATCACTTTGGGGGACCCAATAAAATAGGGGGCCCAGCCCACTCCCAGTGTCGAGAACAATCAGTTGTGGAGGAGGCCAATCGCGAAGCCAGGTGCAGCGTGACTTCAGTGGCTGTCGGCTTCTCCTGCTGCCATGGAGGGGAAGGAGGAGAGAAGCAGCCCCCAGCTGTGGCAGCAGCAGGAGGAGGGCACTGAGTGGCAGAGTAGAGGAGCCTCCAGCCATTGAAGCCGTGCTGCCGTCATGTTCGGCTCCACCCCGTGCGTCCTGGCATCCCACACATGTCATGCATGCATCATCGGCCCCCCAATCTTCTGCTCAAGTTGGTGCCTCTGGCTGCAAGCCTGTGGGTGTGGCTAGAATCGGTGGTGGGTCACCCACTCACCCACCCCTCTGCACACTGGCCCTCGTCTTCATCAGAGGACATGGCCGTCCCGTCCCCCCGCCGTGCCGTCCTCCCCATCACAACTGTGTCAGCCCACCCAGTGGTCGGGGAGCATAATTGACTTGCAAAATTTAGCAGGGGCAACCATGGGCCGCAGTGGGGGTCTCTGAGGGCCACACACACAGCCCCTTGGGCACAGGTGGCCCACATTGCAATGCAAGGCAATTCCTAAACCATTTAAGCAGGAGCTTCTGGGTTTATTTTGGGCAGGGAGGTACAGCCGGTCAGGGTCAGGGACCCCCTTCAACCAGGTGATGGAGCTGAGGACTCTGAGCTTAAAGAGGACGGGCGTATGATTCTCTATAGGGCCAGCCCCAGAAGTGCTGCTACCCACTTAACCTGCGGGGTAACACACATACCCTCCAGGAATGTGTTCTGACCTAGAGGACTCTGCTGTAGGAGACCCTGGAAGACCTGAACCTTCCCAGCTCCGTCGCAGTAGGACAGGCACCCCCAAACCTGGCCCTCCAGATGTTTTGGGACTACAACTCCCATCATCCCTGACCGCTGGTCTTGTTAGCTAGGGATGATGGGAGTTGTAGTCCCAAAACATCTGGAGGGCCGAGTTTGGGGGTGCCTGCAGTAGGACATGGTGGGCAAAGGCTTTGCCCCTTTAAGTCAAGCAGGGTCTTGAATTAAAGTTGGTGAGAAGAATCAGGCTACACCTGGTTCCATTATGGGCTGGGTTGCAACTTGTCCCTTGCTGGACCAACTTCAGAGGCAGAACCTGCCTTGTGTCCTGCCTGAATTTTGTCCCACCTTGCCCTGTAACCAGCCAGGATCTCGCCTTGTCCTACAGCCTCTTGGGCCTTGGCGCAAGACAAGCGGGTAAACGTATTCTTCATATGTACAAGTTGAGATTCACACCTTTACGGTTAAAGGGATCACAGTAGCAGGTGATGGGAAAGAGACCCACTTGCCCCTGAGACGGTGGAGAGCCCCCCCCAAAAAAAGTTGCAATAATAGTGATGAGGATTGAGTCACCCCAGGGTTTGCAACCCTTCCAGGGTGAGCCAACAGCTTCCCCAGACGAAAGCCTGCCTTTGCAAAGACATTGTGCCCCGAACCAAAACAAGCACCCACAAATACCGCAGATTAAGACCGCTCTCTCGGGAAAGTTAATGATTTGAAGCAGTTTGCAAAGGGGGCAGGATTTGCAGCCTTTGTTTTGAGCGTCAACAGGAATTAGTGGCCGGGTTCTTTTCAAAGCCTCGTCATGGCAACCACGCAGCAAGCCACCCAACCAGGGTGTGGCAGGATTACCACATGATCCGTCCCCCTTCAATGGTGGCTTTAGATGTAAGCTCCAGAGTATCGGCTGATTTAAAGGGCTGCGGGGGCCGGTTCAAGGCGTTGGGGTGACTGAGGTCGAAAAGCCAAAATGGCGCCCACACCCATTAACTGACCCGGGACACAAGCCGCTGAGAAGTTTCTCTGCACAAGCTTTTCACTAGAACGGTTATTACAAACAAAAGCAACGATGCACTTTGGTTTACTCGGAAACTTCTTAATTTATTCTGCAGATCAAACCCACTTGAATCACGTCCACATACCACACATTTCACGCACATTTCGACCCCCATGGATTTCTGCCCCCCCCCCAATAATTCCAGGAACTGTAGTCTATCCCTCAGCAAGATACAGTATAATTTCCAGCACCCTACACAAACTGCAAACAAACTACAATTCCCATTATTCTTGGGGCGGAGGACGCTGTGTGCTTTACTTGTGTGGCATGGATTTGAATTCAGATAGTATATACTAAACATTGTGATGTTTTCTTTCCTGGGGGGGGGGGGGGTTGGAGAGAGAAAGCCATGCACAACAGTCCAGTCGCCATTGGTTCTTCCTCATTAGGGGTTTAGCATGGAAAATCCTATTTCCTTTCCTTTCTATTTACAGGGCACCCACAGGATAGCGACATCCATTTCCCCTTTGGTTCTTTCTTCCCCCCACCCCCAGAAAGATAGAAGAGGAACTCTGTCTCCACAGGGGCAGGTGACTTTAGCCCTTTTCTTTCCTTCCTTCCTTCCTTCCTTCCTTCCTTCCTTCCTTCCTTCCTTCCTTCCTTCCTTCTTTCTTTCTTTCTTTCTTTCTTTCTTTCTTTCTTTCTTTCCCCTCAGTTTTAACTTGGGCAGTGATGTATCGCGGTAGTGAACTTACAACTGCATTATTTGTGGTTGTATTCTGCATTTAGCATGAACTCTGGAACTGCATACACGATTCTGAACAAACTAAGCCGGAGGTATACACTCAAGTACAGTGGTGCCTCGCAAGACGAATTTAATTCGTTCCGCGGGTCAATTCGTCTTGCAAATCACGGTTTCCCATAGGAATGCATTGAATTTTTTTCCCCCATAGGAATGCATTAATTAAATTTCAATGCATTCCTATGGGAAACCGCGATTCACAAGACAAATTTTTTGCAAAACAAATTCGTCTTGTGAGTCACCATCAGATCGCAATGTGCAATTGTCTTGCGAAAAATTCGTCTTGCAGGGCAAGACGTATACACTTTCAGAGTTCATGCTAAATACATTACTTCTGGTAAATGAGCCGTCTAAAAAGTGTGTCACCGGCATGAACAGTTTGGAAAGCGCTGTGCTAGAGGGGTCATGAAAAATGTTGTCCCGGGCTTTTTAGACTCATCTACCCATGAAACCAAAGGGGGGGGGGCATTGGTTGCCAGGTGTGAAATATCTTGGCGTTATTTTCAGATCTCCTACCCCAGTAACACACCAAACCACTCTGACTCCATAAGGGAAATAGGGAAGCTAAAGAACAACTGCCCTTGTGGAACCGGGACATTAGGGGCATGGATGTGTAAATGCAATGTCCTTTGCACCCATAAGGAACAGGGAATAGCCAAACTTCCTCCAAGGTTAAAGATGTGCTGCTGTTCTCAAGACTTCTTTTAAAAATCTAACTAGATATGCACCCCAGCAGAACTGCTTCATGCGGTTGCTGCAGGAGTTTGCCTCATTGTACAGCCTCCAAAGAAATTGTTTACAAATGTAAAAAGATAAAATAAAAATTACAATGTTCCAAAAATGGCGGAAAGTCGCAGCTGTGTTCATTCTGTAAACTCTCGCTCTTTCCGTGTCTATTTAGTGCTGTGCCGTAAATATATGAAGAGTCAGAAGACAAGTCCTTGCCCCAGGGAGATTACAATTTAGAAAACAGGCAACGGAGGAAGTGGGAGATGCAGAACCCTTCAACCATCCTGATTTGAGTGGGGCATTCCGGAACTACGGAAGCCATCCCGGCTTCTGATTGGATCCCGGAATGTCCTGTATTTTGGTGCACCACTCTGGTGCAAGTCAGAAGAGATCCTATGATCTCTTATTGGGCGGGGAGGGGGATAAGGAGAGTCAGGCCCCCACAGGCAGGCCTTACCTGTTACTGTCAGGATGGTGGCTCCAATGACCATGATAAGAGTCTGCAGAGTATCTGTATAGATGACAGCCGCCAGCCCACCTGCGGACAGTAGACAGGGAGAGCAGATCTGAATTGCAGAGCTGAGTTTTGCTCAGCACCATTTGGGGTGCTTCCGTTTCCTCCCCATGTTTCCAACAGAGGGAGCCCTTTAGAACTAGGAGGGGGCGGGAATTTGGGGTCGGTTCACATAAGTGCAAATTTACCTAATTTGCAGTTCACAAAACAACATGCATCCTGGCACCCACACTCATCTCAAATTTACACTGCAGCGAAAAATAGGTGTCTGCAAAATGCACAGATTAAGGAAATGTTTATATGAGTGTAACATGGGGGGAAATGCATTCTATCAGGGGAAATTGTGTGCAAAATACAATACAGTGGTGCCTCGCTAGACGAATTTAATTCGTTCCACAGGTCTTTTCTTATAACGAAAAATTCGTCTAGCGAATCCCATAGGAATGCATTGATTTTTTTGATTTTGCCCATAGGAACGCATTAATTGAATTTCAATGCATTCCTATGGGAAACCGCGATTCGCTAGACGAATTTTTCGTAAAACGCATTCGTCTAGCGAGGCAACCTCTGCTAGAAAAAACCTTTCGTTAAGCGGAAATTTCGTTAAGCAGGGCATTCGTTAAGCGAGGCACCACTGTATGTGTCTTATTAGGAAAAAACGGCACGCAAATCATTTTTACACTATTTTCACAAGGCTCTCCCCAAAAGACAAAAGGGGGAGACCAGAAAACAGGTGGTGCCCTAGAAATGGGGGGGGACGCTGGAAGGGAGGGGAGTCCTGCGACCTTCCAGGTGTTCGTTTGCTTATTTGTTTACAGACTTCTAATCCGCACATCCATTTTAAAAAAAAGAGCAAAGTGGAATAGGACATGTAAAAACCAACCAAAATATCCATAAAAACATTAATAAATATCAGCAAATACCGATTGGATTAAGAAAAAGAAGATCCAGGTTACAAGGGCCTGCAGAACCAGAAAAGTTTTGAAAAGTTTTCTGAAGGAAGCGAGGGATGGTTCTTGCCAAACCAGAGTTTTTGCCCGCAGCTTGCTTGGTGCCTGGGACCATGTTTCATGTGTGAAGCACGTTCCACCAGACCCTCCAAGTATCCCTATTTTCCAGGGATGCCCCTGATTTAGAGAAGCCGTCCCAGTTTCTGATTTGATCCCGGAATGCCCCACTTTTCCCCACGATGTCCCTGTTTTAATGGGAGAAATGTTGGAGAGCATGGAGTTATCAGACCCCCGAGCCGTCTGAGGGCAATCCTGTATAGGGAAGGGTTTTTTTAAAATGTTCAATGTTTTGTTATGTTTTTCCACATGTTGGAAGCCGCCCAGAGTGGCTGGGGCAACCCAGTCAGATGTGTGGGGAATAAATAATAGAATCATCATTAAGGAATGGGGCGTCCCTATTTTCATGGGAGAAATGTTGGAGGGTATGGTCCATCGTGCATCTAACCTGCAATGGTGTAAATGGCAGTGACGACCAGCATCAGGACGGTGGAAAGATAGAGATTCCAGCCTAGGCACACTTGAACAAATAAGGCTCCTGAATACAGGTCTGTCTGCAAGGAGAAAGAGAGAACCTATCAGGTTTTTTGCAGGGTAGGGAGGGATTCTCAGCTAGGACAGGCAAAAGCTGCTTCAGAGCTTTGCCATGCTTTAAACCAGGCATCCCCAAACTTCGGCCCTCCAGATGTTTTTGACTACAATTCCCATCCTCCCTGACCACTGGTCCTGTTAGCTAGGGATCATGGGAGTTGTAGGCCAAAACATCTGGAGGGCCGCAGTTTGGGGATGCCTGCTTTAAACTAACACCTGAAGTATTCATTTTAATAGCGATTTCGGTACCACCAGCCCACAGTGAAGGAAGCTGCTTCATCTGATAGATTCCCAGCTGTCCTTCAATATTGGGTTACGAACACGGGAAGCAAAAGGCCTAGGTTGCTACTTTTTCTGCAGACCGAGACTCCTGTTCCCTTTAACAGCTGGGTGTCAGGTAGAAATCCGCAGGCGAAACCTTTCCTGGCATTAAGGTGCAAATAATAATAATAATAATAATAATAATAATAATAATAATACGGTAATTTATTATTTATACCCTGCCCATCTGGCTGAGCTTCCCCTGCCACTCTGGGTGGCTTCCAACAAACATTAAAATACATCAAATATCACAGATTAAAAACTTCCCTAAACAGGGCTGCCTTTAGGTATTTTCTAAATGTCAAGTAGTTGTTTATCTCTCTGACCTCTGATGGGAGGGCGTTCCACAGGGCAGGCGCCACTACCGAGAAGGCCCTCTGCCTGGTTCCCTGTAGCTTTGCTTCTCGCAGTGAGGGAACCGCCAGAAGGCCCTTGGTGCTGGACCTCAGTGTCCGGGCAGAATGATGGGGGTGGAGACGCTCCTTCAGGTATACTGGACCGAGGCCGTTCAGGGCTTTAAAGGTCAGCACCAACACTTTGAATGGCGCTTGGAAACGTACTGGGAGCCAATGTAGGTCTTTCAAGACTGGTGTTATGTGGTCTCGGCGGCCGCTCCCAGTCACCAGTCTAGCTGCCGCATTCTGGATTAGTTGTAGTTTCCGGGTCACCTTCAAAGGTAGCCCCACATAGAGTGCATTGCAGTAATCCAAGCGAGAGATAACCAGAGCATGCACCACTCTGGCGAGACAGTCCGCGGGCAGGTAGGGTCTCAGCCTGCGTACCAGATGGAGCTGATAGACAGCTGCCCTGGACACAGAATTAACCTGTGCCTCCATGGACAGCTGTGAGTCCAAAATGACTCCCAGGCTGCGCACCTGGTCTTTCAGGGGCACAGTTACCCCATTTGGGACCAGGGAGTCCTCCACACCTGCCTGCCTCCTGTCTTGTCAGGATTCAACATCAATCTGTTAGCCGCCATCCATCCTCCAACTGCCTCCAGGCACTCACACAGGACCTTCACCGCCTTCACTGGTTCTGATTTGAAAGAGAGGTAGAGCTGGGTATCATCCGCATACTCATGAACACCCAGCCCAAACCCCCTGATGATCTCTCCCAGCGGCCGCATGTCGATGTTAAAAAGCATGGGGGAGAGGACAGAACCCTGAGGCACCCCACAAGTGAGAGCCCAGGGGTCTGAGCACTCATCCCCCACCACCACTTTCTGAACACGGCCCAGGAGGAAGGAGCGGAACCACTGTATGACAGTGCCCCCAGCTTCCAACCCCTCTAGACGGTCCAGAAGGATGTTATGGTCAATGGTGTCAAAAGCCGCTGAGAGATCCAGCAGAACAAGGAAACAGCTCTCTCCTTTGTCCCTAGCCCGCCGGAGAACATCAACCAGTGCGACCAAGGCAGTTTCAGTCCCATGATGAGGCCGAATCCTGACTGGAAGGGATCCAAAGGTCTGCCCTATTGAATTCTCCCTGTCAAGGTGTTGCTCGCAGCCAAGAACTTCCATGGGCCTAGAACTTCCCATCTGGTTGCCCCACTGTGGAAAACACAAAACTTGACTGTAAATTTTGGTCGGATCCTGCAGGGCTCCTTTCTGAGTGGCAACTAGCAGTCTCAGCCCTGTGCTAGTAGCACAAGCAGAGACCAGGTCTTAAAGCCAGAAGATGGCTAGAAATTCAACAGATTAATCTTATTCCCATCACAGGGGGCCGGGGGGGGGGGAGTTGCATGTTTTAACTTCCAGCCAGATAGGGGACTCATCACATTTCGATGCCTGCTAAGAAACACCTGCTGAATCAGACCAATTCCCCATCTGGCCCAACATCTGACCAACCGGACATTTGTGCAGAACCCTCAAGAAAGGACCTGAGCGCAAGAGCAACACTCTCCTCTCCACCTGGCCTACCTTACAGAGTTGTTGTGATGATAAAATGGGGAGAAGGAGAAGAGCACACCGTCTTCAGCTCCTCTTAGGAAAGATGGGGTATAAATCTGGAGCTCGAGCATCTCAACAACACATTTGGGAAGAGGAAACCATGTTTCCACCTGAACAATGAGAACTAGAAACTTGTTTTGGAGGAAAGCTTGGTGAGGCGGAAGCTGGCGGGGTCCGATGGGAGTCCAGGGTGGGGAGATATGACTGAGACCAAGTATTCAGTGGCTGATACTCTTACACAAGCCTGCTTGTCAACAAGACTTAAGGGGCAGTTTTGAGGCAGCAAGAAATTCCAGGCAAGATTTTCGACATCACAGTCTCATTATCTGGCTTGGCAAGGAGGAGAGGCACGCCCAATGGCAGGGAGGCACAAAGAAAACCATTGAGAAACCAACCAGCTCACCAAATGAGACTCCTTTCTGTCTCCCAACCCAGGGGGAGTTTCAGAGCTTTGGATTCCAAACGCGGAAGGGTACAGGCGATACTGACCGCCAACAATTGTTGTGGGCCAGAACCACCGGGTCTTGTGACAGGCCCCTTTGCAAACCCCCTTCAGCCAATATCCTAGAAGTAGGGGCCACCCTACAAAACGGAGGAACTGTTGATTCATGGCAGGTGCGAGAAACCCTGGGTAGGTTCGAACCACCAACCTTCTGGTTAAAATCCAGATGCACTGACCCATTGCACCACAAGTTCTTTGGGTCTTGAAAGAGGGGCTATATGTTGTTGTTTAGTCATTTAGTCGTGTCCGACTCTTCGTGACCCCATGGACCATAGCACGCCAGGCACTCATGTCTTGCACTGCCTCCCGCAGTTTGGTCAAACTCATGTTCGTAGCTTCGAGAACACTGTCCAACCATCTCGTCCTCTGTCATCCCCTTCTCCTAGTGCCCTCCATCTTTCCAGGGAGTCTTCTCTTCTCATGAGGTGGCCAAAGTATTGGAGCCTCAGCTTCACGATCTGTCCTTCCAGTGAGCACACAGGGCTGATTTCCTTCAGAATGGATAGGTTTGATCTTCTTGCAGTCCATGGGACTCTCAAGAGTCTCCTCCAGCACCATAATTCAAAAGCATCAATTCTTCGGCGATCAGCCTTCTTTATGGTCCAGCTCTCACTTCCATACATCACTACTGGGAAAACCATAGCTTTAACTATACGGACCTTTGTAGGCAAGGGGCGATATAACTGGCAGCTAAAGGCGTCTTACACCAGGCCCTCCAAGCGTCCCTATTTTCAAGGGACAGTCCCGGATTTAAAGAAGCCATTCTGGTTTCTGACTTGATCCAGGAATCTCCTGCTTTTCCTTAGGACCTCCTTATTTTCATCAAATAAATATTGGAGGGTATTAATCTATGATACCCCTGAGCCAGGGAGATAACTATACAACCTTCCGAAGACATCTGAAGGCAGCCCTGTATGGGGAAGGTTTTCAATGTTTAATGTGCTTTGATATATGTTGGAATTTGACATGGAATTGAGTCAAATTGATTGATTTTTGTTGCTGTATCTATTTCAGCAATCCTAAAGTTTGGAGTCAGTAGCACAGATGTTGTAAGGGTGTGATGGAACAAACCCTGTTGAAGAAGATAACAGTGGTTACCCAGACCTCGTTGCTGGTTGCAAAGACCACCTTCTCATAAGCTGCCAGCTGAGTCATGTCTTCTGCTCATTGTATAATTGGGGTGTTTGTGTGCGATAGACCTCTACTTCTAGTACGGAAGTGCATACCCTCCAACATTTCTCTGGTGAAAATAGGCACGTCCTATTCTATTATTATTATTATTATTATTATTATTATTATTATTATTATATTTGTACACTGCCCATCTGACTAGGTTGACTAGGTGGCCCCAGCCACTCTGGGAGGCTTCCAACATGTATAAAAACATAATAAAACATTAAGCATTGGGAAGGGGACATCCCTATACAGACCTTCCATTAGATGTCTTCTAAAGGTTATTTATCTCATTGGCTCAGGGGTCAAACCAGCTTAACTAGAACAATGGCTGCGCATTATGAAGGAGCCCTGGGCAGGTTAGTCTTCACAGGCACCCTCATCACTGCAGCAGGTCCAGGGGGCTTTCAGTAGTGGGGACCTTGCTAGAGTGGCATAGCATGGGTTGCCAGTGCCCGGTGGGAAGGAAATGGATGGAGTACGCATGTGAATTCAACTGCCTAACCGCACCCCCAGCCCCCAGGAGATCACAGCCGCAGAGACAAGGAAAGAAGAGAAGAGTTGTTCCATTGTCTGGAGAGGTCGCTTCCTGGTTCACATGGAGAAGCCGTTTTCAACGGAGCCCAGAGACGGAAGTATGCAGCTGCATTGAGGCGGCACCAGATGTTGAAATTTTGCACCCATGTAGCCCCGCCGCCGCCGCCGCGCTATGCCACTGCCCTGCTAGGCTGTGCCCTCTCAGCATATGCCTGATCATGCCAGCCTCTGGCACCAGCCAGCAAAGCAGGTGGTCTTCATTTAGCCAGATGGCTACAGATAAGCTTCCTTCAGCCTTATTGCACTGAATTTTCATGAGCTTCTTCTCAATCCCTAAAACCTGCCTCCTCCGAAATCACACAGGCAAGGGGGGTGGGGCGATTGTTTTCATCTAATTCCTTTCTCTGTTATTGTTGTTTTGCCAGCTCAGCAAAAAAATTTAAAAATTGCCGGCCTCCTGTTCCCTCCAGGCAGAGCGACGGAGGCAGCAACGCGGAAGGCGGCAGGTGGGGCTGCCCGGCATTTTCACTCTTTCGACTTGAACAGATTTGTTCTCTTGGCACCTGCCCTGCCTTTGAATCGCCTGCCAAGTCGCTTTTTCATGCTTGGCTCCAAAGCCAGCTGCACACTCTGGTTACCAAAGAAAAAAGAGAGCTTCTGTTGACTCCTCAGCTGTCCTCAGAGAAGGGGTGGGCCACGAGGTCGAGCACACACGTGGGCCAAAAGGAGATGGTAAAATTGGGAGGGATCTCACAAGCCTGGAGGGTACAGGAGCCTCCCCACGCTCAGGTCAACTGTGCCTTGTATCTTAGTTCACCACTGAGAGGCCTTCCAGAAACCGGAGGTTCCTCATGAGGGCTAGCACCATGGTTAGCATGCAGAATCCCCCAAAAGGCTCCCGGAAAAATACCGGTATAATAAACTGTATGTCCACAACCAGTCCTACACAACCGCAAGCTCGCTAGATAGTGTTTCACAAGCTTCTCTCCGAGTCACATAAACTATAGAACTTGCTGCCCCAGGAGGCAATGATGGCCCCCAGCTTAGATACTGCTACTAATAATAATTTTATTAATTATATGCTGCCTATCTGGCTGGGTTGCCTCAGCCATTCCAAGAGATATGAAAATGTAATGAAGCATCAAACATTAAAAGCTTCCCTGTACAGGGTTGCCTTCAAATGTCTTCTGAAAGTTGTGTAGTTCTTTATGTCGTTGACATCTGATGGGAGGGCGTTCCACAGGGTGGGTGCCACTACCAAGAAAGGCCCTCTGCCTGGTTCCCTGTAGCCTCACTTCCTGCAGTGAGGGAACTGCCAGAAGGCCCTCGGGGCTGGATGATGAGGGTGGAGATGCTCCTTCAGTTATATAGGGCTGAGACCATTTAGGGCTTCAGTCAGCTCACCAACACTCAGAATTGCACTCAGAAACGTTGTTGTTGTTGTTTAGTCATTTAGTCGTGTCCGACTCTTCGTGACCCCATGGACCATAGCACGCCAGGCACTCCTGTCTTCCACTGCCTCCCGCAGTTTGGTCAAAATCATGTTCGTAGCTTCGAGAACACCGTCCAACCATCTCGTCCACTGTCGTCCCCTTCTCCTAGTGCCCTCAATCATTCCCAACATCAGGGTCTTTTCCAAGGATTCTTCTCTTCTCATGAGGTGGCCAAAGTATTGGAGCCTCAGCTTCACGATCTGTCCTTCCAGTGAGCACTCAGGGCTGATTTCCTTCAGAATGGATAGGTTTGATCTTCTTGCAGTCCATGGGACTCTCAAGAGTCTCCTCCAGCACCATAATTCAAAAGCATCAATTCTTCAGCGATCAGCCTTCTTTGTGGTCCAGCTCTCACTTCCATACATCACTACTGGGAAAACCATAGCTTTAACTATACGGAGCTTTGTCGGCAAGGTGATGTCTCTGCTTTTTAAGATGCTGTCTAGGTTTGTCGTTGCTTTTCTCCCAAGAAGCAGGCGTCTTTTAATTTCGTGACTGCTGTCACCATCTGCAGTGATCAAGGAGCCCGAGAAAGTAAAATCTCTCACTGCCTCCATTTCTCAGAAACGTACTGGGAGCCAATGGAGGAGGAGGAGGAGGGTAGTAGTTTGGATTTGATATTCTGCTTTATCACTACCTAAAGGAGTCTCAAAGCGGCTAACATTCTCCTTTCCCTTCCTCCCCCACAACAAACACTCTGTGAGGTGAGTGTTTGACTGAGAGACTTCAAAGAAGTGTGACTAGCCCAAGGTCACCCAGCAGCTGCATGTGGAGGAGCGGAGACGCGAACCCGGTTCACCAGATTACGAGTCCACTGCTCTTAACCACTACACCACACTGAAGGTCTTTCAGGACCGGTGTTATGTGATCTCAGCGCCGCTCCCAGTCACCAGTCTGGCTGCAGCATTCTGGATTAGTTGTAGTTTCCGAGCCACCTTCAAAGGTAGCCCCACGTAGAGCACATGGCAGTAGTCCAAGTGGGAGGTAACTAGAGCATGCACCACTCTGGCGAGACAGTCTGTGGGCAGGAAGGGTCTTAAGCCAGTGTACCAGACAGAGCTGGTTGACAGCTGCCCTGGATCTATGCCTCCATGGACAGGTATGAGTCCAAAATGACTTCCAGGCTGCACACCTGGATCTTTAGGGGCACAATGGCTTCTGAAATGCTTCTGAATACCAGTTGTTGGAAACCGCAGGAGGGGAGAGGGCTCCTGTGCTCGGATCCTGCTTGCAGGCTTCTGGTTGGCCACTTTGAGAACAGGAGGCTGGCCTGGATCATAGCTGCCAAGTTCTCCCTTTTTTTAAGGGAAATTCCTTTATGCTAAATAGGCTTCCTCGCGAGAAAAGGGGAAACTTGGCAGCTATGGCCTGGATGGGCCACTGGCCTGATCCTGCAGGCTCTTCTTATATTCAGCTTTCCGTTTGCAAAATGAGGATAACACCTTCGCCTGCAGGATGTTTGCCAGGATAAAGTAGATTAAAAAATGGAATGCTTGAAATGTGCTAGAAGTAGTGCTTTTTTTAAAAAAAATTGCTTCCAACCTGGGTTGCCTTGCACAAGGGCAGCTGGAGGTTCTTCTGTAACTCTGGCTCCATACCCTATTCCCTGTCTGAGCATCTCACTCCAATCTGTATGATTCAACTCCCTCTTCCAAGAGAAGGATGATCCATAAATCTGGCGGCAGCTATCAAGACGCCACCCTGGTGTGTGTGTGTGCACTTGTTGGTCAATATCTGGTGGGTTGCAAAAGGGAAGTCAGAAAGGAACGAGCTCGCTTTGCTGGAGGAGCAGATAGACTGCAAAGTCCTGAGCGAAATCAAAGGGGCAATACAGAAGATTCACTTTTTTTTCCCCTGGAAATTAGGTTAGAGACTGACACCAAGCAGCTGAACAGGATCTTGGCTCCGGTCAAGACAGCACTCTGTTCACGCTGCCAGCGATTTTTTGAAAACATTCCGATTTTGAGCAGAGCCAATCCAGAATGCTTTGCTGCCTGATGCCAACCATCACTGCCACTCGGGTACAGTTGTCTCCGCTTACTGGCAGCTGAATCTTATTTAACATAAGGACAGAAGAACAGCCTGTTGGATCAGGCCAGTGGCCCATCCAGTCCAGCATCCTGTTCTCAGACTAGCCAACCAGATGCCCATGGGAAGCCTGCAAGCAGGATCTGAACACAAGGGCAACTCTCCCCTCCAGTGGCACAGCATAGCCATTGTGGCTTGTCATTGATAGTGTTATCCTCCAAGAATTTCCCCAGTCCGCCTTTAAACTATCCCAGTTGGTGTACATCTCTGCCTCCTGTGGAAGGGAGTTCCACAGTTCAACGATGTGCTGCATGAAAAAGTGTTTTTTTAAAGCCTGTCCCAAATCTTCCAGCATTCAGCTTCATTGATTTTGGGAGAGAGGGGGAAACCATTTTTTTCTCTCTCTCTGCTTTCTCTGTGCTGTGCAGTATTTAAAAAACTTTTGTTCTGACCGGTCCTCCACTGCATCTGAGGCAGCAGGCTAGTTAAGGAGGTGAATGGCAGGCCATGGAGCACACAAACAGACACAACTCTGGTCTCCTGGCTATTTCCCTCTGCTGGAGAGTCACTCAGAACAGCCAGGGGGCTCCCACCTGAGAGTGGGGGAGAAACTTGGTTCAGTTCACACCGAAAGGGAAACCTATCAAATCTACAGTTTCCAAAACAATATGTAAACTGAAACCCATCTTTCCTTCAAAATTTGCACATATCTGAATTTTGCAATCTAGTTCTCTGGCTAATGTTAATACAAATACAGAGGTTTTGGAGGAAGACCGTGAGTGGAAACAACATACAAAAATGCACTGTATTGGCAAAAATTGCCTACAATCATATGGACATTAGTAAATGCTGTGTGCAAAAAAATGTAGGAAAAATTCAAACTAAAATGCTGGTGAATTTCCATGAGGATTTTTTTTCAAATGACGAAAGTTGTAAATTGCTGCAGAAATGCGAAGAAATGAATTTAAGATTGGGAAAAGTGGGAAACTGAAAGAAACTGGGCTGCTGAGAGTTGCTAGAAGGCCCTTCTATTCCCCTCAAAAGGCTTTGATTCCCAGAGTTCCCTGGGAATAGGGATTGATTGTGTTAGACACTCTGGGAATTGTTGCTCTGTGTGGGGAGTTATGGTGCAACTACAGCTCCCAGAATTCTTTGGGGAAAGTTGCAGCTGCTTAAAGTGGTATCAAAGTGCTTTAAATATCAGGTATAAATGTGTCCTCAGTCAATATGGCCTAAAGGGACACAGCTACCCCTTCCCTCACTCTCCCCCCCCCCCCCCGGGCTCGATCCGTACACCCACCCAGAGGGAGAGCGCATGGCAAGTGGAAGGAGCAGCTCCGTCCCCCTTGCTCAGAGAGGGCAGGCGAGGAAGAAGCAACAGCAAGGAACAAGACCAGCTGTGGACCACTTTCAGAAGTGGGGAGTCCTTGACACGGATACCCAGTGATTCTTCTCGCTGGCGCCTGCCCTCTCTGAGGCGGCGCAAGGGCCCCAAACCACCTAGGCGCCCTTGTTTCATGCTCTGTCTGATCTCGTTTCAATCAGGGCAAGGAAGCAACGCAAATGGATCTACAACCTGTTCCCTCTCCCCGCCGGAGCTTGCCCTGCCCCACGCCCTCTCCTGCGGCAACTTGGGAGGCATCAAACAAGTCATCCGGGGCCCTCCCTTCTCTCTCCTCACGAGTCTTCACCCTCAAACACAGCAGCCTTTTCCAAGTCACATCACGCCAGCATTAGGTCACCCAGAAATGTTAATGCTGTGCTGTTTTCCCGGGCCGGCTAAAAACCACAAAAGCTTTGCTCTGTTATTTTTCCTCCTACGTTCCAGCGGTTCCAAATTCCTTTGACATCTGTCCCTGGCCAATTATCTGAACGGCCTCGGCCCAGTATACATGAAGGAGCATCTTCACCCTCATCATCCAGCCCAGACACTGAGGTCCAGCTCCAAGGGCCTTCTGGTGGTTCCCTCACTACGGGAAGTGAGGTTACAGGGAACCAGGCAGAGGGTCTTCTCGGTGGTGGCACCCGTCCTGTGGAACGCCCTCCTACCAGATGTCAAGGAAATAAACAACTCTCTGACTTTTAGAAGACATCTGAAGGCAGCCCTGCTTAGGAAAGATTTTAATGTTTGATGTTTTATTGTGAATGTTCTGCTGGAAGCCACCCAGAGTGGCTGGGGAGGCCCAACCAGATGGGCAGGGTATAAGTAATAAATGATGATGATGATGATGATGATGATGATGAATAGAATTGTAGAGTTAGAAAGGACCACAAGGGTCATCTAGTCCAACCCCCTACACACTCAAAGCAGACAAAACCGAACCAAGGTGAAGGGTTAAGAGATAGACAACAACAAAAAATTATTTTGCGGATGATGAAGACGAATAGTACTAGCTACAGAGAGATGATTGGAAGTTGTTGGTATTTTATGTATTGTTTGTAATTTTTGTAAACTTTTCTCTTTTTTTCTCTTATTCTTTCCTCTTCCTTTTTTCTTTTTCCTTTTCCGTATCTCCCTATTTTTTGATTGCTGAGATGTAAAACAAATGATATATTGTATCTTTGGTGTCTTTTTTTTTGTCTTAAATATATGTATGTAAATATATGTATGTTTTTTAATGACTGAAATGAATAAAAAACATTTTTAAAAAAAATAGTCCAACCCCCTACAATACAGGAATCTTTCGCACAACATGGGGCTCGATCCCACAACACTGAGATCTCATGTTCTACCAACTGACTGTACTTTATTTTGTCACTGCTGCTGCCCTTTGGGGAAGCCTTGTCCAAACCATTAAAGTCGCCAGTTTTCATGGCTTAGACACATTCCTCAGGGGCTGCAGAATAAGAGAGTCTTACTGGATCAGATTAATGGCTTGTATGAGATTCCTTGTCTGATGCTGATAGGCAGGGCCGTCTCAAGCAGGTCGGGGGCGGAGATCGCTCCGGCGCCCCCGCCCTCACAGCGCGCAGCATGGCTTCTGCGCAGCTTTGCCACGCAACACCCCCCCCCGCCGACCCGGCGCCCTGGCGCCCTGCACCACCGGGACTACACCTAGAGCCGGGCCTGCTGATAGGCTGCAAGCAGAGAATTACTGCAACAGACCTCTCTTCACATCCAATCGCTTTCAACTGGTATTCAGAAATGTATCGCGGCCCCATTCACGCCATATGTTTGAACTACAACACCACTTTAAACAGCCGTGGCTTCCCCCAAAGCATTCTGGGAGCTTTAGTTCATTGAGGGTGCTGGGAGTTATTTGCAGGCTCCTATTCCCCTCCCGGAACTATAATTCCCAGAGTTCCCTGCGAATAGGGATCAATTGCACTCTGGGAATTGTAGTTCTGTCAACTACAACTCATTAAATCAAAACAAAATCAGCAATGAACTAAAAACAGATGGAAAAGCACGCCAGCTTTCTAACTGTATGCATAGGCTTGTCTAAAGAAAAATGTTTTAGTAGGCGCCGAAAAGAGCACAGCAGAGGCGGCTAATGATCAATGAGGAAAGGGTATTATGGGGCACTAGTAACAGGGCCAGTTTCACTCATCAAAGCAGCCATGTGGGTATATTTGGGGCAAGGCAAACTCGCAGGTAAACCTGTGCCAAGTTGCTAAGGACTTTCTATTATAATAGCAACCCTTTGAACGTGGCCTGGTAGCAAATCGGCAACGAGTGCAGATCTCGGAGCCTCCTTCATGCCATCTCGGAGCTTGTGCCATCCCAGTAGTGCTGTTGCTTACAAAGCTCAGTTCCTGTTCTCGGTTCACACACCTGGACAACACCAGAGGCAGCGGGACGGGGTGAGACTTTACATTCTTTGTAGGATTACAGGCTGCTTTGGCATAACCCAAGCACAGCACGCACCTCACCCCTTCTCGGCATGGCAATGCCCTGGGGCTGAAGCCCAGCAGGCTGACAAAGGTGTGACCTACTTGAGCCTCTTGCCTTGGGAAGCTGCGAACGGATCCGACATTTAAAGGCAGCACCAGTTCCACATGGCCATCACAGGGAGGAAAGCGGCAGGCCAAGAAGTCCTGCAGCCTTGAACAGCAGCTGCAGAGGAGCCTTCCTGCTTAAGTCAGGGAGCAAACCTGTTCTGAACATATTTACCGAGGAACAGAACCAAGCCTGATCCCATAAGCAGCTGCTGTCCGAGAGGTATGTGACCCTGCAGTTCCCCCTTCCGGCCAGAGGTCTGCGGTGGCGCCAGAGTCTAGCTCTGCTTCAGCCCTGGGTTTAAGGGCCGCTGTGAGCCAGACACCAAGTGACCAAAGGAGGCAGCTGCAGGGAGGCCGGCGAGAAAGCCTCTGTATTGGCCAGAACAAGTCATGTGAGCAAGTCATGTGACCGGACGCGGGTGGCGCTGTGGGTTAAACCACAGAGCCTAGGGCTTGCCGATCAGAAGGTCAGTGGTTTGAATCCCCGTGACGGGGTGAGCTCCTGTTGCTCGGTCCCAGCTCCTGCCAACCTAGCAGTTTGAAAGCATGTCAAAGTGCAAGTAGATAAATAGGTACCGCTCCGGCGGGAAGGTAAACGGCGTTCCCATGCACTGCTCTGGTTCGCCAGAAGTGGCTTTGTCATGCTGGCCACATGACCTGGAAGCTGTACGCCGGCTCCCTTGGCCAATAACGCGAGATGAGCGCCGCAACCCCAGAGTCGGTCACAACTGGTCAGGGGTCATGTGACCCTCTCCAACAGCCTATAACAGCATGCTTGCCAGTGTTGCAGTTATGAAAGAGCCATTGCTTCATCTCAGAAAACAACAGCTGGATTAGACCAAAGGTCCAGGGGTGGGGCAGGAGCCAGATCCTTCCAGGCGATCCACAGATGAGGCAGAGGGGGGACAGCAACCTTCCTCTGTCACTTCCCCCCCTCCCACAAACAACTGTTATTCAGAGAAAGGGTTACCATGCCATTTCAGCAGGCTGCCTCGGCGGGAGAGATGTGAAGCAGAAGTCCCATCTCTCCTGCTTTGTCGGAAGCCCAGCTCCCTCAGGCCGACCTCCAGGTGTTCATAGAATCATAGAATCATAGAGTTGGAAGAGACCACAAGGGCCATCCAGTCCAACCCCCTGCCAAGCAGGAAACACCATTAAAAGCATTCTTGACAGATGGCTGTCAAGCCTCTGCTTAAAGACCTCCAAAGAAGGAGACTCCACCACACTCCTTGGCAGCAAATTCCACTGCCGAACAGCTCTTACTGTCAGGAAGTTCTTCCTAATGTTTAGGTGGAATCTTCTTTCTTGTAGTTTGAATCTATTGCTCCGTGTCCGCTTCTCTGGAGCAGCAGAAAGCAACCTTTCTCCCTGAACTGTGGTGCCCAGAACTGGACACAGTACTCCAGGTGAGGTCTGACCAGAGCAGAATACAGTGGTACTATTACTTCCCTTGATCTAGATGCTATACTCCTATTGATGCAGCCCAGAATTGCATTGGCTTTTTTAGCTGCTGCATCACACTATTGACTCATGTCAAGTTTGTGGTCTACCAAGTCTCCTAGATCCTTTTCACATGTACTGCTCTCAAGCCAGGTGTCCCCCATCCTGTATTTGTGCCTTTCAATTTTTTATTTTTTATTTGCCCAAGTGTAGTACTTTACATTTCTCCTTGTTAAAATTCATCTTGTTTGCTTTGGCCCAGTAGTCTAATCTGTTAATCTGTGTTGCTAGACTACAACTCCCATCGTCCCAGGCCATTGGGCATGCTCGCCGTGCCTGATGGGAGTTGGAGTCCCTCAATCTCTGGAACACCAGGGGGGTCTCTATTCCCTGAGACACATCCCTCTCATTTCCCCCCAGCTTGACAAGAGTCGAATTTGGCAAGCTGCAATGGCAGGTGAAAGCCTGTTAAGGTTTCATAATTACTTAGAGAGGGCGGAGGGTGTTCTCTTTAAGGTGTTGGCAGCCATCTGCATCCCATTAAATAAACCATCATCATTCCTCTTCTTGGAATACCAAAACACGGTCCCTCCAGCAAGGATGGGCAGGGGAGGGTGCTTGTTAAGGTGGCTTCTCAGCACAACAACAGCCTCGTTTCAAAAGTAAATCTAGGGAGAGAAGGAGAAGCAGGCCTGGCCCATTCATAAAAGAAAAACAGCAGCGGCTATAAAAAGCCTTTGAAGTCCGTCTCAACAGCTCCTAGGAGGAGGAACGCCAGGCCAGTCCCTTGCATTAGTCAGTAAAAAACCTTACACTTATCTGGGGCTGGCAACAGAAGCGAGACTTCTAAGGTGGGGCAAGGTGGGGGGAGTTTTTTACCCATCCTTTCCAGGAAAATTATCTTTGAACTGCTCAAAAGGAAGACTTTTAAATCAAAGCATGCAGTGTTCCAATTTCCCGTCTGTCGGGATAATAGGAAAAACTTTGCAGCTCTGCCTCTCTGTAAGCGAGGTGGAGTGGTGTTGGAATAGGGCCTGGGAGGGAGACCAGGGTTCAAATTCCTATTCAGCCATGAAGCTCACTTGGTTAATCCTTGGGTCAGCCCCTGTCTCCTGCCCCATGGCAGGACCCCATGACACCTGCCCCATGACACCTGCGGGTGTTTTCCTAGGTCTCAGGACTGGGCCCTGAAACCTCAGACCCTTCAAATGTCCTTATTTTCCAGGGACAATCCCAGATTTACAGAAGCCGTCCCAGTTTCTGATTTGATCCCAGAACGTCCTGCTTTCCCTTAGGACATCCCTATTTACATCGGATAAATCTTGGAGGTATGGAGTTATGCGACCCCTGAGCCAAGGAGATAAATAACTATACTGTACAACAGTGGTCCTCAACCTTGGGCCTCCAGATGTTTTTGGCCTACAACTCCCATGATCCCTAGCTAGCAGGACCAGTGGTCAGGGATTATGGGAATTGTAGTCTCGAACATGAGTTTGACCAAACTGCGGGAGGCAGTGCAAGACAGGAGTGCCTGGCGTGCTATGGTCCATGGGGTCACAAAGAGTCGGACACGACTAAACGACTAAACAACAAAGTCTCGAAACATCTGGAGGCCCAAGGTTGAGGACCACTGCTGTACAACATTTGAAGGCAGCCCTGTATAGGGAAGGGTTTTTTAATGTTTAATAGTTTGTTGTGTTTTTATATATGTCGGAAGCTGCCCAGAGTGGCTGGGGCAACCCAGTCATATAGGCAGGGTATAAATATTATTATTATTATTATTATTATTATTATTATTATTATTATTATTGAACAGGATGTCTCTATTTTCATCGGAGAAATGTTGGAGGGTATGCTCTCGATCTGGGAAGCTCCCAACCTGACAACCCTATCAATGAGGCATTTAAAAACTGGTCCCTGCTGTATAGGGACCAGGATACCCAAAGGAACATCTCGCCCCCTCTATTAACCCTGACCGTCTCCATGCTTGGAAAAGCCTCTCCTGTTGACTTGGGTCCATTTATCCCAGCTGCCTCCCAAGCACCTGACCTCTGAAGGTGCTTACCGTCAGCAAAATACCTGGCCTGAATAAATTGCCCCACCTCTTCACACCATCCCGCGTGTCTGCAGACATTCACCTCAATAACTCGCTGTCAACAAAGATTATCCAAATCTCCCGTGAACGGGGTTTGATGCTCGCTTAATCTCCCGGACCGGACCAGTCACTCTGTGGTTGAATAGGGAGTGACTCAGAGTGCTGTTGCAATGCAGTTAAAGAATAGGGACCAGCCTTTGCAAGGCGGCCACAAGACGGTATGTCCTTTTGGGGAAGCGAGAAAGATCCCAGGCAGGGCCAACGAGGGGCGTGGGGATAACAATGGACGGGAGTCTGGAAGTCACACCTAGGTGTGACGGGGGAGCCCAAGATGACAACAGACATTTGAATGTGCTTTGCAAGAATCTACAGCAGCAAAGGGATGAAGGTGGATAGTTTAGGGCTTCCTTATTTTTTAAATCTGTTGCTTCGGACATTAAACAGGGGCATGGAAGCTCAGGGCCAGGGGGCAAATATAACCCCCCCCCAAGCCTCTCCACTTTGCACTTATATTTCTTCCCAGGCTCCACTTCCTCCTTAATCACTTCCCCTCCAAGCCACACCTCTCACAAAAGAACCAGTGTGGCTTAATGGTTAGAGTGCTGCGACTAGGACCTGGGTTCGAATCCCCACTCAGCCATGAAGCTCACTGGGTAACCTTGGGGCAGTCGCCATCACTTAGTGTGGCCTACCTCATAGGGTTGTTGTGAGGATGAAATGCGGAGGAGAACCATGTACACCACCTTGAGATCATTGGAAGATAACGATGTTATATAAGTGTAATAATAATAATAATAGCCCACCAGAATTTGGGGATGAAGGGAGTTGTAGCGCAAAAAAGAGAAGTCACAGGGATTCTTCGACTGCCATGAAGGCCCGGCTTTTTCCTGTTGCCATGAGTTGCATGGCAGGCACACATACAGCCGGATCCTATGTCATGGTTGTTGTTTTTTAATAAAAAAAATATTGCATTTATACCTCACCTTCTTCTTGAAAGAGCTCAAGGCAGCGTACATGGCTCTCATCTTCCTCATTTAATCCTCACACCAGCCCTGCGAGGTAGGTTAGGCAGAGAGTGAGTGACTGGTGCAAGGTCACCCAGTGAGCTTCATGGCCAAGTGGGATTTTCAATCCTGGTCTCCCAGGTCCTAGTGCAGCAGTCTAACCACTACACCACACTACTTCAGCCATCAGTCTTACCCTTTCAGTGAACTCCCTCATCGCTCTCCTTAATAATAATAAAAAAGTGGTTTATCCGTTTAACCTTGGTATATATTTAAAATTATCCCCGCAAACTGTAAGAAAAGGAGAAAATGGCAAAAGTGATCCCAGAATCAACAGTGGTGACATCACAGCGCTAGCCAATACGTGCTGAACTCAACAGAAGATCTGAAGAATGTACATAGGCCTAAGGTAGGGATGTGGTCCTCCAGGTGTTATTGGACTCCATCAGCCCCAGCCAACATGGCCAATGGTCAGGGATGATGTGAGCTGGAATCCAGCAATGCCTGAAGGCTACAGGTTAGCAACCCCTGGTTTAGAGAGCAGGGAACTCCTTCCATTCCTCTCCTATTCCTAATCCAAGGTTTCCCAAACTCCAGCTGTTTTTGGACTATCATCCCTAACCTCTGATCCTGCTAGCTAAGGTTTATTATTATTATTTATTAAATTTGTATACAGCCTTATACCCGCAGGATGATGGGAGTTGTAGTCTAAAAACAGCTAGAGACCCAAGTTTGGGGAACCCTGTAACCCGTGATGGATGATGTTAATGTTTTAAATTGTTATTTTTAAAAAATGCATCCTGTATTTACATTTGTGCTTTTAAATATAAATTGCTTGGAGACCTTTAGGTAACAAGAGTAAGAAGCCTAATAATAAATAAACAAGGATTCATCTGGTCACAACCTTTTACACTGCTTTGCCAATTTGGCCTGGAGCCAGGATTGAGGAATGCAGAGACATTATTATTATTATTATTATTATTATTATTATTATTATTATTAAAGCCATTCGGGCTTTTAGCTTAGATATGCGCAAGAGCTACGCAGAGGTGACAAATGCTATTACCAGACAAGGACGATTCAGTCCTCGGAGTGGGCATTGTGTCCCCTTAGGGAACAAGCTGGTTGTTGAGAACCTGGTTCTCCATTCAGACCTTCTCAGTAATCTAATTAGCCTTCCTTTTCCCAATTAAACACTTCCTCCCAGGAAGTACCTTATTAGATGCAGTGTGATCAAGAGGCTTGGCCACTTTACAACTAATTAATTATACCTGCTTGCTGCGACCTTCTTACACCGTAAATTCTTCTCCCCAGTTTGGTGCAAGAAACCCCCAAATTTCCTCTCTACACCATTAAGCTGGCCGCAAGGAAGTGTTTTCAATCAGCTGTTCGTCGACACTTGGAAAGCCCTGCCACTTCCCAAGCCCTGCCGACAACCAGCTGATCATCAGTGCTTGCAAAGCACAGTGCGATCAGATTTTGCACCGCACAGGCAAAGGGAAACGGATCACCTGACATTGCTGTAATGTCATGTGACTGGCAGGTGAACAGCCCTAACCAGCTTTCAAAGCTGGCCCTTTGGGAGTGGGAGAGGAGATAAGGATCTAAGTCCACGGGCTGAATCTCATTCCTCACTCAATCTAGGAAGTTACAGGTAGGTAGCCGTGTTGGTCTGAGTCGAATCTAGGAAGTGGGATTCAGAGGTAGTCTGCATCTGATGCTGGAGGTTCAGTCTAAAAAGCCATCATGTGTAGTAGCCATTAATCGACCTCCCCTCCTTGTACCATATTATACAAGATAATAAGGTCATTCATTATATTATATACTTATTCCGACAATAATTGTCCCCATAACAGTGTTATGGGCATGACTCAGCTGAAGTTTATTGCTTTTAAAATTGGCCCATAAAGAAACATTAAGCTCTTTTAATTCTCACATCGTTTTGACAAGGAAAGTTAAGTGTGCACTTGAACTTTTAACTCAGTGGGATGCAAAAGGGCTTAATTTTGGCTGGATCTTGCTTCATATATTTAAGCCTCCTCCTGGAGCACAGATCTGTTCCCCAAAGGCTTTTCTGGAAAACAAGCAAGGGTGTGCCGATGTCAAACAGACGGAGGCAGAATAATATTCAGCAAAAGAAAACAGGAGGCAATAGGAAGCTCTGGGTCGGGACAGCAACTTGACCAACAGCGCCTCCTGCTGACGAGAGAGCTGTATTTCACCTGAACCATCATCTGCAATACCGTAGGTAGGTCAGATTAGGCCCCAGTGACCCATTGGTGAAGGTCACAGGCAGAGGTCATTTCTCTACCTTGCAATATGGACACCTGGGGTCAAGCCTCGGATCCATGTTTATTTATTTATTTATTTATTTATTTATTTATTTATTTATTTATTTATTTTTAGTCTAAGTTTTCTAGCCTGCTTTCTAAGGTAAAGGTAAAGGGACCCCTGACCATTAGGTCCAGTCGTGACTGACTCTGGGGTTGCGCGCTCATCTCGCATTATTGGCCGAGGGAGCCGGCGTACAGCTTCCAGGTCATGTGGCCAGCATGACAAAGCTGCTTCTGGCAAACCAGAGCAGCACATGGAAACGCCGTTTACCTTCCCGCTGTAGCGGTTCCTATTTATCTACTTGCATTTTGACGTGCTTTTGAACTGCTAGGTTGGCAGTAGCTGGGACCAAGCAACGGGAGCTCACCCCGTCACAGGGATTCGAACCGCCAAATATCCTTCCTAGCCTGCTTTCTAAAAAGGCGCTATTCCAAAAGCAGCGTTCCAAAACAATCATCAGATTCAGGTAGGTAGCTGTGTTGGTCTGACGCAGTCAATATATATATATATTGTCCAGTAGCACCTTAGAAACCAACTAAGTTTGTTCTGGGTATAAGCTTTCGTGTACATGCACACTTCTTCAGCCCTGTTTAGGGAAGTTTTTAATGTGTGACATTTTAATGTATTTTTAATCTTTGTTGGAAGCCGCCCAGAGTGGCTGGGGAACAAATAATAATAAATTATTATTATTATTATTATTATTATTCAGATAACTTCTTCAGAAAACAGTAATCAGTTAAATATAGAATCATAGAGTTGGAAGAGACCACAAGGGCCATCCAGTCAACCCCCTGCCAAGCAGGAAACGCCTTCAAAGCATTCCTGACAGATGCCTGTCAAGCCTCCGCTTAAAGACCTCCAAAGAAGGAGACTCCACCACACTCCTTGGCAGCAAATTCCACTGTTGAACAGCTCTTACTGTCAGGAAGTTCTTCCTAATGTTTAGGTGGAATCTTCTTTTTTGTAGTTTGAATCCATTGTTCCGTGTCTGCTTCTCTGGAGCAGCAGAAAACAACCTTTCACCCTCTTCTATATGACATCCTTTTATATATTTGAACATGGATATCATATCACCCCTTAACCTTCTCTTCTCCAGGCTAAACATGCCCAGCTCCCTAAGCCGTTCCTCATAAGACCTTTGACCATTTTGGTTGCCCTCCTCTGAACACGTTCCAGCTTGTCAGTATCCTTCTTGAACTGTGGTGCCCAGAACTGGACACAGTATTCCAGGTGAGGTCTGACCAGAGCGGAATACAGTGGTACTGTACTATTACTTCCCTTGATCTAGATGCTATACTCCTATTGATGCAGCCCAGAAATGCACTGGCTTTTTTAGCTGCAGCATCACAGAGTTTGAAGGGCCCACAAAGGCCCTCTAGTCCAGCCCCCTGCAATGCAGGAATCTTTTGCCCAAGATGGGCCTTGAACTCACAACCCTGAGGTTAAGAGTATCATGCTTTACCGACAGGGCTACCAAGCCATTTAAAATCACAGGAGGTCTAATCTCTTTTTTTACCCCAGGGGCCGCAACGACCCTTGAACAAACTTTGGGGGGGTCGCAAGCCAGGGGTGGCCACCCCCCACATTCCACATACCCTCCCCCCACTTCCTCAGCAGATCTGTACGGATTTGCTAAGTAGAGGAAGTTATTGCTCAGTCCCCAATTTTGCATCAGGTAATTGGCATCTGCTTTGGGGGCTGGGCGGGGCAGAGAGCTTTAAACATCCCAGAACAGTTGTCTACTTCATTTATTGGTTTTATTTATATTTTTGCCCCCATCTCCCACTCCGCCGTATTTGAGAGGCATTATTTCACTGGCTAGCAGCCACTCACCGATATCTTGGTGAAGATGGAAAGCAGGAGAGACAGGGATGAAAGGTATATCCGGATTCTCTCCCCGCCAAAGCGCTTCTGGAGGTATTCTGGCATGGTGACAATCTGATCGGAGGAAGGGAAAGGAAGGGAAAGAACCAGACGCCAGTGTTATAATTCGGGGTGGGAGAAATTCCAGCTCCGTTCAGATTTTAATGTGAGCCTAGCTCAGTTTTCACTTTGCATGCAAATTTGCACTTCTCCGAATTTTGTGCTGCAGTTCTCCAGCCAAATAATGTGTACAAAAAGGTACATCTTAGCGAAAAGTGTGGATAATAATGCCTATACTGTATTAGTGTGGGTGGAATAACATGCATTCTATTGGGGGAAAGGACCTGTGAAAAGGTGTACATCAAGCCCAAGAGCAGACAAAAATATGTACATTTAGAGGAATTTGCACTAAAACGCAGGTGAATTTTCATGGTGACCAGAGGCAGAGATGTGGAAAATTTGCCTCACCGGGGAGTCGCGCCAATTATTATCTGACAGTCCCAGGGCAGGTTGTGGCAATGTAAAACACAGCATTAGAATCACCTTAAAATTAATTGTGGTAGCTTTTCACCCAGGAGCCTTGGGAGATATTATTATTATTATTATTATTATTATTAGAATTGCCAAGTACAGAGAAGGCTGTGAGCCTCAGCCGCCTGGGTAGGTGGCACTGAATCAGTAAGGGATTCGCACCAAAGGACCGGGCCAAACGCAGTTCCCCACTTACCCCTGAGGAGATGTAGACTGGAACAAACACCCAGGCCAACGCCAGAAGCACAAAGGTGGCCTGGAAAGAGATATATAAACACTTAAGTGTGGTCCTACACATCGATGGATATGTGTGTAAAAGAAAAGGGATTTGTGCTTTGGACATAACCACTAGCTGAAATTTCCAAAGTGGTTCAACCATCAAATCCCTCTTCCTCACGGGGAACTCTGGGAATTGTACTTATGCAAGAGGAACAAGGGGTCTCCTAATGACTCTTAGCACCCTGAGCAAACTACAGCTCCCAGAATTCTTTGGGGACTCCCAGAATTCCACTGTCATTTTCCATTTTGACAGCCCTGCCTTCCACCAAGGAACCCTGGGAACTGTAGTTTAAGAGGTGCGGGGGTTGTCCTTCCCCTCCCCGATCTACAATTCCCAGAATCGTTTCTTCAATCCATCGCTCTCTTTCCACAGGGAACTCTGGGAATTGTAGGGAAAGAGGGGTCTTCCTAACAACTCCCAGCACCTTAAAAAAACCAACTACCATTCCCAGGAGTCTTTGCAGCAGGAGTCATGACTGCTCAAAGTGGTATTAAACATATAGTGCCGGGGGGGGGAGCATAGATTGGGAAGGGCAGTAGCTCAGTGGTCGAGCATCTGCTTTGCATGCAGGTCTCAGATTCAATCCTCAGCACCTCCAGGTTGGGTTGGGAGAGCACCTTGTCTGAAATCCCAGAGAGCGGCTGCCCGTCAGTGTAGACAATATTGAGCTTGATGTCTCAGCGGTGAAAGGCAGTTTGTCCCTTTGTAGCCAGGTCTTTGGTCTGACCAGTAGGGCTCTCCTTACGTTATTTATTACTTTTATTTATTAAATTTGCATACCGCCCTTTCAGCCTTAGATCTCAGGGCAGTTCACAACATAAAAACACAAGATGAAAAACACAAAACGCATAATAAAAACCAGAACAAAAACAAACCAGTAACCCCCCCCCACACACACACACTGCACCCTCCTTCTAATCAGGAACAAATAAATGCTTTATTGTTTTAAAAGCAGTTCTTACATTTCTCACCGAATCTATGCATGGCTTTCTAAAGGTTCACTGATAAGTTAATTTATTAAACCGGGGAGGGAAAACTTCACCCCAGTTGAAGGGGTGGCACAGTTCTATGCTGTAATATTTCTTGTTCTTAACCTCTATGCAATTCTTTAACAAATTTAGATTAAAAAGCATGTCAAATACATCTCCATGTTTTTCAAACTGGGACTTGGCTAAAGGGGGGTCTTTGGACGCCTGTTATCAGATTAATGAGATGGTTACTTGGAGCATTTGGGGGTGTTAAAACAGCTCCCTGAGCAAAAGTGGCTGATTTGTTCATGAAAACAAGGCACCCTCACGTTCAGGGCCGGATTGAGGTTGGATGAGGCCCTAAGCTCCTGAAGGTAATGGGGCCCTTTATATGTCCAGCTGTCCTTTGTCAACAACAAATTGTCACTGTTTTTTATATTGAATACTGTCATAGCTGCCATGTCTCCCGTTTTTTCACGGAAAACCCCCTTATTTTAAACCGTTTCCCACTGGCAGCCCGGATTGTAAAAAATCCTGAAAATCCCCCGGATTTCCTACCTGCCGGGGAGGCTCCATTTTGGGTCCTGCCGCTGCCCGATTTCCGTTGCCCAGACATGGGTAGCGCAGCACCGGAAGTCGCTTCTACGCATGTCCGGACATGCGTAGAAGCGACTTCCGGTGCTGCTCCGTCCATGCCTGGGCACCAAAAATTGGGCAGAGCAGCACCGGAAGTTGCTTCTACGCATGTTCGGACATGCGTAGAAGCGACTTGCGGTGCCGCGCTACCCATGTATGGGCACCGGAAATCGGGCGGTGCCGGCACCGGACGTTGCTTCTACACATGTGCAGAAGCGACTTGCGGTGCTGCGCCGCTGCTGATCCCGCATTTTTCAGCGGGGGACTTGGCAGCTATGAATATTGTATATGCTATATGGTAATTTATGGACCTAATAGGTATCGAAAGCCATTTGCTCATAACAAAATATGTATTTTATCAAAGTAATTGTTGGACTGAAATACAATTAAGAAGTATATTAATAGTGAAATACAATTAAGAAGTATATTAATAGTGAAATAATTATTAAGCTCTCACTGTATGTAGGTTTTATTTTATTTGTTTTTTATCTTATATTTTGGGAATGTACATCCAGGTGTTTTTTTCCTTTAAATTTTTTTTGGGGGGGGGCAAGAGAGTGGGGTCCTAAACTATAGCTTGTTTAGCTTATAAATAAATCTGGCTCTGCTCACGTTCCATTCGAAGCCGGCCACTGCTACCCCTCCTGCAGCCGCTGTGCCAGCCAGTCCGATGAAAAGGCTCGATCCTTCGCTGCTGGCAAAGAGCGAGGCGCCAATCTGCAAGCCAAAAGCAGCCAATAGTATTATTATTATTATTATTATTATTATTATTATTATTATTATTATACCAAACGAATTGCAAAAACCATAAGCAAATTACAAAAAATAGCAACAAAGCATTAAAATTATCTATTGGAAAGAGTTAAAAACCAGGTATTTAAACATATCTCCCCAAGCAGCAGTAGCTAAAAAGAAAACCCGTGTAACTTCTCGATAGGCCTGTGAAACTAAAATGTTTTAAGCAGGTGCCGGAAAGAAAGAGGACAGAGAAGTGTTTGGACTGAGCGCAGGGCCGTCTTTAGCATATGCGCCAGCGGGGGGCAAAGATCCGCCCAGCGCCCCCAAATTTAGTTAATTCCGTGTGCACGGCGCCGTTGAGAATGACAGGCACCGTCGTTGAGTCTGACAAGCGCCGCCGTTGTGAATGGCAAGTGGCGGCGCTGGCGCAGCGCGTCTTTGGTAAATGAGGGCACAAAGTTGAAAGTCCGTTAGTGAAACAGTAGGTAGTATACATTTTGGTAATACCAAGGTATACAGTTGTACCTCTACTTACGAATAACTCTACTTACGAATGTTTCTACTTACGAACAGAGCTCCGTCCGCCATCTTGGATTTTTTCTACTTACGAATTTTTAGATAGGGTTGCTTCGACTTACGAATTTTTTCTCCCAATGCATTCCTATGGGATTCGACTTACAAATTTTTTCAACTTACAAATGTGCGTTCGGAACACATTAAATTCGTAAGTAGGGGTACCACTGTATATGTATTTTGTTTTTCTAGCTTGATCAAAATTATTTATTATTTCATAACAGATAGATAATAAAGAGCTTAGGCGGCTTCAGCGGCGGGTGCAGGGCACCCCCCAGAATTCAACACCCGGGTGCCCCGCACCCCTTGCACCCCCGGGTAAAGACGGCCCTGACTGAGCAGGCACACAGGTCACCTGGTCCATTCATTTAATTTATATACCACTTTTCTCCCTCCAAGGATCACTCAGTTGGTAAAGCATGAGACTCTTAATCTCATGGTTGTGGGTTCGAGCCCCACGTTGGGCAAAAGATTCCTGCATCGCAGCCAGTTGGTATGTACCACCCTTGGGGTCCATTGCAACTCTTCCTGTTCTCATTTAATCCCCCACAACTATCTTGTGAGGTAGGTTAGGCCGAGAGGCAGGGACTGGCCCACGGCCGAGTGGGGATTTGAACTCTGGTCTCTCAGGTCCCAGTGCGACACTCCAACTAACCAATGCATGGTATTGGCATTAGCACTGCAACAGTTTACTTGTACCCAGCGGTAGTCCTACTCTGAGTAGACTCACTGAAATTAGTGCACGCGAGTCACTTACAGCTATTGTTTCCAATGGGTCTGCTTTGCACGAAAGTGACTTTCTAAACAAGCATCTAGAAAAATTAATCAGCATGTGCAAATTTTATGCAGATCTGCATGTTCTTCTGCCCTTGGGGGGGGGGGGAACGAGACTTGCTGTTTTCCCAAAAATGCATGTAAGTGGCTACCGTCTGTGCGGCTTGGATGAAATCTTGTGGAGCCCCAAAATTAAACAGGCAGTTGCATCTACTTACCGGCCACCAGACTATGTTCCTCCCAGCCAGGAAGTATCCACTCAAAGTGTTTCTGTTTGCCCTGCATGAAGACTGGACAGGCAAAGAGACAACTAAGCAGAGGGTGGGTGATGGACAAACTGTGCCTAGAGCATGGAAACTGGACAGAGATTTCCTCCTGCCCCACAATATAGCTCCCAAATATCAGAAGGACCACCTCCTTCCCTACCGAGTCTTCTGGGTCTTTAGATACCGAATACCAAGGGCACCCTCTTGGTATTTCCACCACCCTGAGAAGTTGGGTAGGGGGTGGCCAGGTACAGGGTCTTCTCTGTGGCAGCCCCTAAATTGTGGAAATCCCTCCCCACAGAAGTGTGCCTGGCTCCTTCCCTATATGGTTCGCATCATACTCTGAAGATATGCCTCTTTTCCCTGGTCTTTCACAGTTGGGCTGCGTATTTTCAGACCCAGCCTCTTCTCGTTTTGAACATAGGAAGCTGCCCCACCCCTAGTCGGAACCTTGGCCCATCTAACTCTATATTGTTTACACTGACTGGCAGCAGCTTTCCGGGAATTCAGCTTTTTTGGGGGGGGGTATTCCTAGTCCTGGATTGAACCTGGAATTCTTTGCAAGCTGCAGCTGGTTCCTAAAAGTTGTGTTTTAAATTGCTGTGACCCACCCTGGGACCTTTGGGTGTAGGGCAAGCAATAAACAAAATTCTGATTTGGAAAGATGATAACTTTTCCAGGCAGACATTTTCGAGACAGACACTAAAGGAGGGTGCAAAGCAGAGGTGTGGCCAGCTTGGGGGGGGGGGCTTAGAAGGTCGGATTCAGCTGCCTAGGTGTGGGCTTCTAAACCTCAGCAAGATTGTTGGAATCTGTTGCAAACAACATCCAGCTAGATGGACCAATGTTCTGATTCCTATTTAATTTAGCCCTTTAATCAAAACCATGAGGACTAGAATCTTATTTTATTTTTAGAGGCAGGATGGGTAATAATAACCACAATAATATTCCCTCTATTTCTGACATTCAGACGTGAGCGCTCACAGACAAAATGGCACCAGTTACGTGCAACAGGGACATATCGGCAAGCTCAGCAGAGCATCTAGATTTGCAGAAATGCAAACAAATTCCGTTGGTGGGGGAACTAAGAGCGGGGAGAAAGAAAAGCAGCCCAATGCGGCTGAGCGTGTTCTGTGATTAGGCAGCAGAATCCAAACTGCTTCTTTTAAAAAGCTGGCATACCCCCGAATGCTCAGTCCCATTGGTCAACTCAAGTTGATCAGGCTGTTAAACCAATTAAAGATTTTCCCACCTTACCCATAGCCCCACTGCCAAGTTCAAGATGAAATACGCCACCACGACGATCACATCAGTAACGCTGAAGTGGGGCGAAGGAGTGGGCATTTCAGCCAGAGGAAAGTCTTCTGCGGACATCGTGGCTGGACCCAGGAGCAAAAAGAGAGGCCAGCTGCTTTCAAGAGTCAAGGAATTGATCATTAAACAGCCAGGGGGTAGGCCATTTGTGATTTGAGCAGCAGCACATGTGGGTGAGGTGTCTTAGCCCTGGGGCAGTCTGCCCCCTTTCTCAGCTGATACGAATGAACTGACTATTAACCAGAGCAACAGAGGGGGGGGCGCTAAATTAGCAAATTTGAATGCTGGCTGGCATTTTTGTTCCGATGAAGGCATGTGGATGTTGGGGGGGGAACCAAACCACTGTGCATGGCTCAGGACACAAGCCCCCCCGCTTGCCCCCACAATTGAGGGGCCCCAGGGCTGCACGACCTGCTCACACTCGGGTGTTTTATGATCATTCTTCAAAATGCTAAGCTGCGCCCATCTCAGCCATGTGCCCCCGCTAAACTAAAAAAAATTATCTGATCCCTCCTAAGGGCAGCAGATAATGACACGGGGGGCGCTGTGGGTTAAACCACTGAGCCTAGAGCTTGCCGATCAGAAGGTTGGTGATTCGAATCCCCGCAACGGGGTGAGCTCCCGTTGTTCGGTCCCTGCTCCTGCCAACCTAGCAGTTTGAAACACGAAGTGCAAGTAGAGAAATAGGTACCGCTCCAGCGGGAAGGTAAACGGTGTTTCCGTGTGCTGCTCTGATTCGCCAGAAGCAGCTTTGTCATGCTGGCCACATGACCTGGAAGCTGTACGCCAGCTCCCTTGGCCTATAACGCGAGATGAGCGTCGCAACCCCAGAGTCAGTCACGACTGGACCTAATGGTCAGGGGTCCCTTTACCTTTTACTCCCCAACAGCACTTGCCAATCAGAAGGTTGGCGGTTCGAATCCCCGCGACAGGGTGAGCTCCCATTGTTCGGTCCCTGCTCCTGCCAACCTAGCAGTTTGAAAGCATGTCAAAGTGCAAGTAGATAAATAGGTACCACTCCGGCGGGAAGGTAAACGGCATTTTTATGTACTGCTCTGGTTCGCCAGAAGCAGCTTAGTCCTGCTGGCCACATGACTCGGAAGCTGTACGCCGGCTCCCTCAGCCAATAATGCGAGATGAGCACCGCAACCCCAGAGTCATTCGTGACTGGACCTAATGGTCAGGGGTCCCTTTACCTTTACCTAAGGGCACAGCCACAGACAAACCAACAGGACTATTCAGCTAAAGGTATTTGACCCATCCATGACTGACCAGGGATGGGTGGATCTTGTTGTTTTCAGTTTCAGTTTCTCATTTGTCCAATCTTAAGCTCAGTCTTAAACACATCTGTGACTTAAAAAAAAAAAAAGCCCTCATGAAACTCATCAACGTTCTAGGTCAAATTTCTCCTAATATGCATTTTGGCATGCTATTTCCCCAGATGCACACAAAGCAGTTTCCCATGATATATAGCATTTTTGTAGGATACATTCATGAATGTGTGGGTTTTTAAGCACCTTTTGGTTGGTCAAGGATCCGGAGATGATGTTAAAGGTGGCCAAATTTTGCACGGTTGCCATAAAACTTAGGGAACGAGCTGTGCTATTATAAAGACTAAGGCCTTAGAAGCAAATTATAGATAATATTGTAGAGATTAAGACTTAAACCATATTTTAACTGCTGCCAAAACTGTATTGATCGTTATATTGATTGTAAACTTAAACCCAATTTTATTGTGTTTCTGATTTGTTTAGTACGGTATGCGAGTCTGGCCTGGGACCGTAATAAATTCAATTCAGTTTTGACTGGTGAACTGCGCTGCAAAATTCAGAGAAGGGAAAATGTTGAAGGATAGCTGGTATGTTTCAGTTCTTGAATATTTTTAGAAAAACTGAATTAGTTGGGTTTTGCCTTTAAATGTTAACTGAATCAAGTTTCTTCCCATCCCCGCCCCCTTGGTCCCTGCTGGGCAGAACTTGCACCTTGACATTTTTAAGCAATTCTCCCTTCAGATGTCTGTCCCCTCACAGGCCAACTTGTCCGCCCTTCCTCCTAAACATTGACACTTTTTTGTTAATGTGTCAGCCTTTTCGTTAGCTAGCGGCATTGTTTAATGAGCAACTTCCGTTAAAGCCTAACCCTGGAACGCTGTTCTTGAAGCCTGTTCTGCATTCAACGCAGGGACAGCTGAAGATATCAAATTCCAACCTGACACTCTCAAGGTGGGGATTTCGCACGTCCATGTCGCTCATGTGTGAGCTAGTTTAAGGTTTGTTTCTGCAGAGTGCCCAGCTGAACAGCATTTTAGGAGGTGTGGGAATGGAAGTTTGCAAGCAAGGCTAAAAAGATTCCAAAAAGGTGAGATAAAGCCCACTGCTGCCCTTTTGCAAGGTGGGAAAAGCCTTGCAAAAACGTCGAAACAAGCTTTTTTGGAGAGGGGGAGACTGAAGGAACGCTGGAAGCTACTGGCACGCACATATTGTTCCGCTGATAAAAAGTGCAAACCGCCAAACAAATATTTCCTAAGAAGCTCACACAAAAACAAAGTCATTTATTCTTCTCATTGCAGAAAATAAATACCAGTGCATACTCCATATGCTTTTCCTATAAAAGCACTTCTACAAAAAATGTCACTGAACTGCGTACAATAGTACAACTTTTTTTTTTTTTGGCTTGTCAGATGCAGTAGCTTTTTTAAAAAAGAAAAAGAAAAGGATAAAAAGAATTGTATGTAATTAACCCTTCAAAGCACTTGCAAGCAAGCTGATTTGGAGAGGAAAGGAATGTGAACAGTAGGAGTCGTGACCCTTCTCTCCAAGATTGTGTGTGTGTGTGTGTGCATTTGTACCCTTAGAGCTCCATCTCCCAGGAAGTTCTCCTGCGTGAACCTCATTGAAATGACCAGGAGACTGAACATGCTGTTGTTCCGGCCCACGATTGCCATTTCCTTGTCCTCTGACTCCCACAGGGCACAAGGCTACATTTTTCGCTTACAGGCAGACGAGGCTCAGGATAACCTGTTCTATGGGAACAGGCCCTGCGGGTCTCTCACCAGGAGAATCCCACGCCTGGGGAATCATTGCCCAGGGAGAAAGGGCTTCTCTTTCAAAACAACGCAGCTGGGCCCCCGGTCACCCAAACCCTCAAGAGACCCAGGGTGCTCTCCTGCACACACCCCAATGCATTTCAAGGAGGCTCAAGAACTTCTCAAAAAGGACAGTGTCCTTAACCAACGGTGCAGCTAAACCTAACAGACTAGATTTTTGTTCTCTCTTTTTTTGGTAAAAGTCTTTTTGCAAAAAAAGGGGGGGGTGAGTTCTGGAAATTTTATCTACTAAATTTAAACCATGGGGAAGGAAAGCAACTAAACAAAGTAGGTTCCACTGAAGGACGAAGTTTAAGCCACGATGCTTCACAGCTCGGTTTTCTGTGCAGATGTCCAGTTTGGCCCCTGAAAATATTTTCCCCCCTTCTCCTCCTCCTTCAAGCCTTCCAAGGAACCAGTCAGTCATCCAGGCCTATATTCCTGAAAAGGTACGACATGGACTCCCCGTTGTGGATTCTGCGGATGGCCTCCGAAAGGATCATGCTGATGTCCACAGTCTTAATTTTGGGGCACTGGAGCTTTTGGATCTCGTGAGGAATTGTGTTGGTGACCACAACCTGGGAAGAGAGGCAAAGAGAGTGAGGGGGGAGGTTGGAAATTAAGAAGGTGGCAAGAAGAGCTGCAGCCACAAACACCTCGGGATCACTTCTAAACAAAGCTGCAAATGAGAGGATGGTACATCTTCCTTGTAGCTTGTTGCTGCAAGGAGATATATAGGTACCGCTGTGGCAGGAAGATAAACAGCGTTTCTATGTGCTCTGGCTTCTGTCATGATTTTCTGTTGCACCAGAAGCGGTTTAGTCCTGATGGCCACATGACCCAGAAAGCTGTCTGTGGACAAACGCCGGCTCCCTCGGCCTGAAAGCGAGATGAGCACCGCAACCCCTTAGTTGCCTTTGACTGGACTTAACTGTCCAGGGGTCCTTGACCTTTTTAGTACTGAATTTAAAACTGGAAACAGGGAAGTTTGCAGCTGATCCCATTTTGCTTTGTGTTGAGGGTCAATCCAATCCAATCCAATCTTTATTATGGTCATAGACCAGCATACGTCCAGTCATTTAAAATGATGAGGCCAGAGGAACATTGCCCAGCTGTGAGTGTGAAGGCCACTCCCTGCAAGGACCTTTCCACTTGGCCTAAGGGGCTGGGCCCACACTCACCACCCCTGCTGAAGAGGCTCCTCATGAGGCCGGAGGAACATCACCCAGCTATTGTTCTATTGATTTATTGATAAAATATGCTGTAAACCACTTTGAGATTTTTTATTAAACATATAAAGCGGTGTAGAAATTTTAAAAATAAATAAATAAAATCTGCAAAACATTTTGGAAAGCTAAAAATTATTAAAACAGGAGGTATATATAAAATACTACAGTGGAACCTCTGTTTATGAACACCTCGGTTTATGAATTTTCGGTTTACAAACGCCGCGGACCCATCTGGAACGGATTAATTCACTTTCCATTACTTTCAATGGGAAAGTTCGCTTCAGTTTATGAACGTTTCAGTTTATGAACAGACTTCCGGAACCAATTACACCCATGCTTCGGGTTAAGTACGCTTCAGGTTGAGTACTCCGTGGACCCGTCTGGAACGGATTAATCCACTTTCCATTACTTTCAATGGGAAAGTTCGCTTCAGTTTATGAACGCTTCAGTTTATGAACAGACTTCCGAAACCAATTGTGTTCATAAACCGAGGTACCACTGTATAAGAATTGTGTTGGAGGTAAGGAAGGAAGAGAAGTGGCCAGAGAGACCATGTGAGATGCTGAATAGACTTGGAACAGGGTGACCTGTGTTCAAATCCCTACTCAGACACTGTAACCTCACAGCAGCCACACTCAGCCAGACCTACGTCTTGGGGATCTTGTAGGACTTAACAGCTTCCTTCTGATCTGGGCAGCCCATCAGGCTCCCTGGCCCATCTAGTCCAGCATCCTGTTCTCAGAGTGGCCAACCAGATGCCCATGGCAAACCCGCAAGGAGGATCCGAGCACAAGAGCATCTCTTCCTCCTGTGGCTTCCAGCAGCTGGTACTTGGAAGCACTGCTGCCACTTGGCTGTGGAGGCAGAGGGCAGCAATCCTGGCTACAAGCCACAATACCCCTTATCCTCCAGGAATTTGCCTTAATACTCTTTTGAAGTCATCCAAGATGGGAGCTGCCACTGCTTCTTCCTGCGGCAGCACGTTCCAAAGGTTAACTATGCGCTGACCTTTAAGGGCATGATGCAAGTATCAGTCTGAACAGGGGAGCAGCTGCTGAATCAGCAGTCGGGGCCTAAATCACACACACTTCCAGGCAGGTCTGTGTAGCCACGGATTGTGCTAGCTATAGAACACCTGAAGGCCCAGCAAGGAACAGCATCATGGCTGGAGGAGGGTGTAAATGTAAAGGGAACCCAGACCATTAGGTCCAGTCGTGACTGACTCTGGGGTTGCGACGCTCATCTCGCGTTATTGGCCAAGGGAGCTGGCGTACAGCTTCCAGGTCATGTGGCCAGCATGACAAAGCTGCTTCTGGCAAATCAGAGCAGCGCACGGAAACACCATTGAGCTTCCCGCTTGGAGCGGTACCTATGTATCTACTTGCACTTTGATGTGCTTTCGAACTGCTAGGTTGGCAGGAGCTGGGACCGAGCAACGGGAGCTCACCCCGTTGCGGGGATTCGAACCGCTGACCTTCTGATCAGCAAGCCCTAGGAGGAGGGTGAGGGAATGCTTATTTAGACTGTTTCAAAAAACTGGGTTTTTTAGGTCTCTGGAAAAAAAGACTGATGGCTTTTGCTAGACCCCGATTCCGTTTATTTTCAGTAGATTCTCCAACCTTTCCGTTGTTCTTATTATTACTTATTAAATGTGCATACAGCCCTTCATCCGTAGACCTCAGGGCGGCTCACAATAATCTGTAGATCTCGGCTGGTTCTATCAGTATACTTTTATTGGTGGTTTTTAAGTTGCCTTGATGCTGCTTTTTTTTGCTCTCTCTGTGTGTAAACTGGCTTTAAAATGCTAAATCCTGCCATTTTTAGATGGGGACAAAAATGCCCCCACCCCCTCCAATTCACCACCTCATTTGCGCGAGGCAAATGTCGGCAGTTTTTTCTAAGGCCCCAACTTTGGAAGCTCCCCGAGAGATCCTCTCATGCTGTCATTTTGAGCCAGTGGTTTGCAACCAAGAGCTGTTGTCTCAAGTGCCTCATCCCACACTAAACACGAACGCCTCCCACCAACAAAAGAACTGTTCCCAGGAAAAAAAGTGCAGGTAGTTTTAGGAGCTTTGTGGCTACAGACCCTCTCAATCTACGGCTCATCCAGCTTGCAAAAAGTTAGCATCCCCAGGCGCATGCTGCCATTTCGGATAAACGAGCCCATTCTGCTTGCTTACCTCGTCGATTGCAGATTCCTCTATCAACCGGGGGGCATCCGAGGAAAGGAGCCCGTGGGTGGCCATGACAAAAATCTTGTAGGCGCCTCTCTCTTTGAGCGTCTCAGCAGCAGCCAGGAAGCTGTCTACGTCGTCTATTATGTCATCCTGGCCAAGAGGACATGAGAACAGGATTACCAGTGTTGCCTCAACAAGGCCACCTGAGGGAAACGGAACCACCTACAAGCCGCTACTGATTGCCCACCTCTTTGCTAAAGAGAGGAGGGAGGAACCATTTTTTAAGAGCCAGATTTCCTTCTGGGCAATATTCTGGTGGCCACATACCGCTGGTGGGTGGGGCCAGAAGGAAGTGGGTGGGGCATTAAATGCAATTTTTTTTGTCCCCTACCTACAAGCCCTAGGTGTGAGGCAGGGAACACATCACTGATTTATCAGACCACTTGGTTGTAAAAAACAAAACACAAAAAACCCTTAAATGTTTTATGAAAAGATAAAATAGAAGAGGCAAATAGAAGAGGAAGAAATGGAAACAGTGAGAGATTTTACTTTCTTGGGCTCCTTGATCACTGCAGATGGTGACAGCAGTCACGAAATTGAAAGACGTCTGCTTCTTGGGTGAAAAGCAATGACAAACCTGGACAGCATCTTAAAAAGCAGAGACACCACCTTGCCGACAAAGGTCCGTATAATTAAAGCTATGGTTTTCCCAGTAGTGATGTATGGAAGTGAGAGCTGGACCATAAAGAAGGCTGATCGCCGAAGAATTGATGCTTTTGAATTATGGTGCTGGAGGAGACTCTTGAGAGTCCCATGGACTGCTAGAAGATCAAACCTATCCATTCTTAAGGAAATCAGCCCTGAGTGCTCCCTGGAAGGACAGATCGTGAAGCTGAGGCTCCAATACTTTGGCCACCTCATGAGAAGAGAAGAATCCTTGGAAAAGACCTTGATGTTGGGAAAGATTGAGGGCACTAGGAGAAGGGGACGACAGAGGACGAGATGGTTGGACAGTGTTCTCGAAGCTACGAACATGAGTTTGACCAAACTGCGGGAGGCAGTGCAAGACAGGAGTGCCTGGCGTGCTCTGGTCCATGGGGTCACGAAGAGTCAGACACGACTAAACGACTAAACAACAACAACAAAATAATAAAAATTTAAAACATTCAAAAGTTACAGTACTAAAACAGATTAAATTACTTTGGCTTTCTAAATGTTTGGCCAGGCTTGTCTAAACAGGAAAGATTTTAGAAGGCGCCAACAAAGAGTAGAGAAGCTGCCTGCTTGATATCAATAGGCAGGGAGTTCCCAAGTGTAGGTACCGCCACACAAAATGATTTGATTTCTTACCAATGTGAAACAGGTATTATGTGGCACCTGCAGTAGTGCCAATTCCGCAGAATGAAGCAGTGGAGGGGCTACATGTAGGGTTAAGGCGATCTAATAGGTAAACTGGTCCAAAGTTGTTAAGGGCTAGATGTACTAATAGCAACACCACGAACTTTTCTCACATTTGATCACACTTCTGTCCGTCCGTCCAAATGTGCCTCTTAGCATTCCAAACTGCCCATTCAGACTCCTTGCCCTTATTAACTAGCATCACAAATGGAAAATAGCCTTTACAGCTCTGTGGCTCCGGTCTATGCCCTCCTCTGCCATTGTTGCAGGACGCTCTCGCCGGATCCCTTATGAATAGAAAGCTTGCTCATGTGGAATAAATACCCTGCTACTCACCGGTTTTGCCCAATCCACAAGGACTTAAGAGCAGCCTTGTTCAAAGATTTAAATCTCCCAGTAAGGGAGATTGATTGGATATTTAACTTTCAATTTGGGGACAGCTCCACCTGCACCTCTGAAAAGTGGCCTGTTTTGCCTTGAGTGACAATTTTAAGGGGAAAAGTTTGTAGGGGTGATAAGTTTAAACTCTTCAGGGAAGCAAACCCTTATCTGACAAAACACTTGGTTTTAATAATTATTTTAACTGTGGAATGTATTTTATTGTGTTTGAGGTATTTTATCTTTTGTAATGGCTTCGGCAACAAAGAAAGAAAGACTACATTTGTATATTGCAAAGCATTTCCAGCGATAACAACCGCCGGGTCCCAAATGACAAACCACTGTAGACAATTTCTCTAACCAAGCCGGTCACAGCGACACGTAGCGGGGATATATGCATTCCCACAGGCCTGAAGTGTTTTGATTTTGTGAAGCTTAATGAGGTACATAATGGGTTTGCTTTTCACACTTGCAAACGTGATAATGGAAACAGACAGAGAGCTCAGCCTTCCCCAACCTGGCACACTCAATGTATTTTTTAGACTACAACTCCCATCAGCCCCAGCTAGCAAAGCCAATAGTCAGGGATGAAGAGAAGTGTGGTTCAAAACATCTGGAATAACCACACAGGTTATTTATTCCTATCACCAGATACACCCTAATCCCTCCCTATCAGCATCTTAAAAGTCCACCCTTCCTAGGAAGACTTTAAATCCTCCAGCCAACGCACAATCTTTCAACAGCTGTTGTGCTGGAGTATTCCTCAGCCTCTCCATTCCCAGGCGGCAAGGGATATGAAGGTTGCCTCTGTCAGTGAAAGCAGCCATCACTGGAGTTTGTTATCTGATGCAAGAACTGGATGAGCAGCTCAGCTAATAACCACAGGGGTGGAGAATAATCATTAGCCACTTTAATGTTGTTGAAAATGTTTTAACTTTAAACAAACCGGAAGACTGAACAGGAGTAGAAAGATTACCGGTAAGTTAAAAGAAGGGCTTGCTTGCTTGTTAAAAGCAAATACTAGTCTCCTCCCACTACTGGAAGCCTTTTGATCTGAATCAGGAACGCTGATGGAATGGGAATCAATGGCTGGAATTTCAGCTTCCCATTAAAAGCCGGAGAAGCGCTCCCTTTAATTCAGAGCAGGCTGGTGTGCTCACGAGGAGCAGCTCTTCAGTCTCGGCAGCCAAACCTGATAAATGTGACCCAGATTTACCTTGAACCCAATTACCTCCAAGCAGGTGACACAGTAAGGCAAGAGGCCATTTAAAAACTCCAGCACAAAGGCAGCACAGTATTAGCATAGGCTGCCATGAAGCTGAGTGGCACGTTCAGCTTCAGATTGTTGGATTTCCTTTAGAGATGCAGATGCCACAAATCACAGTCATCATGTATTAGTGAAAAGGTAAAGGGACCCCTGACCATTAGGTCCAGTCGTGACCAACTCTGGGGTTGCGGTGCTCATCTCGCATTATTGGCCGAGGGAGCCGGTGTACAGCTTCCAGGTCATGTGGCCAGCATGACTAAGCTGCTTCTGGCGAAACCAGAGCAGCGCACGGAAACGCCGTTTACCTTCCCGCTGTAGCGGTTCCTATTTATCTACTTCCACTTTGACATGCTTTTGAACTGCTAGGTTGGCAGGAGCTGGGACTGAACAACGGGAGCGGGAATTCGAACTGCCGACCTTTTGATCGGCAAGCCCTAGGCATAGAGTATTAGTGTATTAGTGTATTAGTATAAAAAGCTGGGTCCACTTTACCTACGAGCTCGCCTTTCCCTCCCCCTATGTGCCCACTTGACTGCTTCGATCGGCGGAATTGGCCCTACTACAGGTGCCAAACCCTCACAATGTGACTAATAATAAATAATAATAATAATAATAATAATACTGTAATAATAATTATTTATTATTTATATCCCACCCACCTGGCTGGGTTTCCCCAGCTACTTAAGATCACTGCCAATCAAGACCTCGCCCTCCTTAAATTTCTCCCAAAGGGAAAAAGTACACACTAAAAACCTCCATTGGTGGGAGTTTGGGCCATGGACAGAAGCATTAATGGACAGAAGCATTAATATAAGGATTTGGGTCCCCAATTCGCCCTTTAAGAATATATAAGGTCCCTTAGGGTCTTTCTTCATCTGAGTGACCCTGACTGGGAAGGAGGCATCAAAAACCGCAGCCACACCACGTGATTGACACATCCCAGCAGCTGAGAAATGCTCCCCAAAGTATCTGTGAGCCAGCAAGCACGATTGCCTAGAATCGCGTTCCCTACCCCTGGTTTAAGAGAATAAATGGTACGGAAGCTGGGGTTCTCGAGAAGATCTAAGGCTTCCTGGGAATTTAGTGTCTCATGTAATCACTATCAGCTGCTCGATGAGTTACAGCCCTTATCTTGAGGCTGGCATTAGAGTTCCCAAAAACACCCGCCCATTCTTAATTGGCAATATTCTGCAGCTGGGTCCATCCCAGGCTTTCCTCTCCAGACGAGTTCTCCTGCTAACTGAAGGTGCCCGATTTTCAAACTGTGTTGTGTCAGGCCAACCTCAGAGGGGAGTTGAGGTTGGTAGGAAAGGGGTATTGTAACTTTGGCTGGTCAAGTCTTTCTTATTTTCAGTGTGTGTTGGTTCTGTAATTCAAATGTTCCTGAACTTTTACAATCTGTCTTTCTTCTTGGAAATCATATTTCCAGTATCTCCTCTGCTGTCTCTTATTAGTTCAAATAAATCTTGCTGCTATAAAGGGCCAGTGTGGCGTAGTGGTTAGAGTGCTGGACTAGGGCTTGGGAGACCAGGGTTCGAACCCCCACCCAGCTGTGAAAGCTCACTGGGTGACCTTGGGCCAGTCACTCACTTTCAGCCTAACGAGTGAGGGTTGCTGTAAGGATAAAATGGGGAGGGGGAAGATGTTTACGCCACCTTGAGCTCCTTGATGGAAAAGTGGGGTGTAGATGCAAATAATAATAATAATAATAATAATAATAATAATAGGTGTGAATTATCATATTCAAATCACAAGAAAGGAGATTCCAACTAAACATCAGGAGGAACTTTCTGACAGTAAGAGCTGTTTGACAGTGGAATGGACTCCTTTGGAAGGTAATGGACTCTCCTTCCTTGGACGTTTTTAAGCAGAGGCTGGATGGCCTTTTGCCATGGTCGCTTTACATGGGGGTTGTTCTAGATGACCTTTGGGATCCCTTCCAACTCTACAATCCTGATTCTAGGTCCGTTTGGGCCACTAAGGCTACAGACACCGAATTCCCCTCCCCTCCTGCTTTTCTACCGGGGGACTGCAGGTGTTGCAGAAACCCCTGGAAGGCAGGTTCCTGAACGTGGCCCCCTGCTGCCTCGTAAGTCAGTATATGGTGGCAGTAATACCGTGGACCAGGTTTTTATTTTTAAATTGATGGGGGGGGGCACAAACACATGCGCATCTTGACAGCATCCTTGCACGTGACGTTCTCAAACACTAAAAGGCAATTCAGAATCTACAGGTTGCTGCAGTAAGGCAGCTACATACCACGATGATGGCTATCCTTCCGCCCACATCTCCGACAACTGTGATGGGAGGTTTCTCTTTTGGAATCAACACTGGTTAAAAGGGGAGAAAGAAAGGAGTCTTATAATGTTGCGGCAGAGCTCCAGCCTTTTAGCATTCCTCTTAGTTATAGGGTGTTATTTCGGTAGATGCTTCCCCCACTCATCATGACTCCGGCAAACCAGGCCAGGTTTCACTTCCTACTGACAGCAGCGACCCCTGCTGGTCACGCCAAAAGCTGTCCTTGCTGACATCAACAACCCCTACAGCTAAACAATTAGGGGAGAGAAAGCGAGAGAGCGCACTGCACAAAAGGCCTTAGCACAAGCCCCATAGAGCAAGTGCCACCCATGATTGTGTATAGCAGGTCCTGTGGTCCTCCACCTATTGGCAGACTCCCAGCACGTAGGGCCTGAAGGCTCAGGGACGAGAGGAGCTGGGAATCCGGCAATACACTATCTGCAAGGCCAGGAGCTCCCTATACGTGGAGCATCTTAAAATGGCTATCACTGTGACAGGCGGGGTATCTGAGGGGGCAGGAAGGGCCCTCCAGTAAGATCTGTCCAATCTGAATGGAGACAGGTGGCTTCCTCGTTGCAGGAAGCCAAGCCACCCACTGTCAAGGACAGAGGGCTGATTTCACCACCATCACCAGCAGCACCAAAATGCAACACAACCAATTTGACCCATAGGAATGAATGACAGATATTCACTAGTATGGGGAAAGGTCACAAGAGATGCTCAGAGGCACAGTGTGGATGGGCTACACCAGGTAAAAGGTAAAGGACCCCTGGGCGGTTAAGTCCAGTCAAAGGCGACTATGGGGTTGCGGCGCTCGTCTCACTTTCAGGCCGAGGGAGCCGGCGTTTGTCCGCAGACAGTTTTCCAGGTCATGTGGCCAGCATGACTAAACCACTTCTGGTGCAATGGGACACCGTGATGAGTGGCAGAATGCACGGAAACACCATTTACCTTCCCGCCACAGTGGTACCTATTTATCTACTTGCACTGGCGTGCTTTCAAAACTGCTAAGTTGGCAGGAGCTGGGACAGAGCAACGGGAGCTCACCCCATTGTGGGGATTCAAACCGCCAGCCTTCTGATCAGCAAGCCCAAGAGGGTCAGTGGTTTAGACCACAGCGCCACCCACGTCCCTCTTTGCTAGTCTAGTGGCACTTGGGAGCCTTGCTTGCTTGTATCTGCTTGCCCTCTGGTCATGCAAGAGGGGGCACTGAGCTTTACTCATACGTTCGTTGCAGTTTTTTCACAGTTTTGAGCAAGAGGATGGGGGGGGGGGCGGAATCAAAAGCACATTTCAACCGGCTGCATTTACAAATGCACCCTGTTTTGTGGCACACCACACTAAGAGATACAAGAGGGCTTGGCATGGATCAAGGATGATGCCAAACGCTGCAAATCATGGTACCATCCAACAACAACAACAACAACAGGGGGCATGAAACAGGCCTAAGTTTTCCATAACCAAAAAGAGAAAGACTTTAAATGCAAAGTCTCGAGCATAACAGGAAAGGGGCAGGGGATTTTCCACCAGAAGTTGCAGCAAACACATGTCTGAACCCTGTAACTCAGGCTACACCCACAGCATTTAAAACACATGGTTCCCCCCAAGGAATCCTGGGAACTGTAGCTTACAACTCCCAACACCCTTAATGATCTACAGTTCCCAAGATTCTTATTTTGCATTTGGGGGGGGGGGTTCATGTGCTTAAAATGTATTGTGTGGATATGACTTTTCAAGAGAGGGAGATGCCCACTGCGAGTGCACATCTCCTTTTAAGGACACCCACCCCAACCAGCAGGTGCCCTCCTCTCAAGCGAGGTTACTTACTGGGTATCTCTAAACTAGGGTGAATGGCAGCTGCACTTTTAGCCATCGGGGGCGAATGGCGGCCGTCCACCAGGTCGGACTCTGCATCTTGAGCCTCCCCGTGTATCACCGCGATCCCCAGTCTCAAGCGCTCTGCAAACGACTGAGCCCTGTGGACAAGGGGCAAGGACATTAGAAAATATGTCCGTCCCCAACAGAGAAAAAGCCATACAAGTACAGGGGAAACTCAGAAAATTAGAATATCGTTGAAAAATGCATTTATTTCAGTAATACAACTTAAAAGGTGAAACCAATATATGAGATAGATGCATGACATGCAAAGCAAGATATGTCAAGCCTTTATTTGTTGTAATTGTAATTATTCATTTATTCATCGTTAGGCGGGTCAATTATAAATGGAATGTAATTAATGAAATGTAATAGCGATGTTTATTTTTGTATTATTGTAACTATTTTTTTATTACTGTGGAATTTCCAAAAAGAAAGCATTTGTAAAAATTAATAATAATAATAATAAGTTGCATTATTGAAATAAATGCACTTTTCGACGATATTCCAAATTTCCAAGTTTCACCTGTACAGGAGGGAAGGCAGGCAGCCCTCTCCCAAGGGAGTTAAGTTGACAAAAGACTGTCAGGGCAAGCTGGTGCCGAACTGATCGAGTATAGAGTTTCTCGACCTGGTGTTGACTACAATTCCCATCATCCCTAGCTAGCAGGACCAGTGGTCAGGGATGATGGGAGATGCAGTCCAACAACAGCTTGGGGACCCAAGTTTGAGAAACCACTGATCTGGTTCACTAAAGTGCAAGTAATAAATAAATGCCACCAGGGTTCATGGAATCATCGATTCCCACTGCTACCTTTGCATCCAATGAAGCTGAAAGTTGGAAAGGGCGGACGAAAGAAAACCCTTCTTCACACAGTGCATAGTTAAACTGTGGCGCTTGCTCCCACGGGGGTCAGTGATGGCCACCGACCCAGATGCCTTTAAAAGAGAACTGGACAAATTCATGGAGAGGGCTCTCAGCGGCTACTAGCCGTAACGGCCAAGCTCTGCCTCCACTGTTGGAGGTACTATGCCTGGGAATAACAGCCACCTCTGGTATACCTGGGTGCCTCTGGGAAGAGCACAAATGGGACCTGAGGACAACAGCTCTCTCCTGCTGCCAGGTCTTCAACAACTGGTAACTTAAGAGGCATGGTGCCCGGAACCTGGAGGCTGCATCTAACCACCTTGAATAATAGCTATGGACAAACCTCACCCTCCATGAATTTATCCCATCCCCTCTCAAAGGAGGGAGTCCCCACACCTTGCGGTGAGCTCCATTGGTTTAAGGATGTGCTCTGTGAAATGCTTCCTTTTGTCAGTTCTGATAATCGCCCACCGGTCAGTTTTACTGAAGGACTCCCTCCCCCTCCCCCCCCAGCAAATATGGCAGCTATTTGTGACTGGCACTCTCTCAAAATTGGAAAAGTGCCCACTGGTCCAGAACAGCTGGTGGCTCCTGCATTAGTTTAATAAGCAGAAATGCAAACAACTTGGTTTGCAGCCAAGACCCGCTTGCCTACCCTTGCAAATTATTACGATATCGACCCCTATCTAGAGTCAAACTTCACATGTTAAAAGAAGATAGTTGGTGCTACACAGTAACATGGTTTTGGACTACCCACCCACCTCTTTGCAGATGCAGGAGATTTGGCAACGATCACAGCATTTCTATAGTCTGGAATCTGTAAAAACAAACATGAAATGGTCTGTGTGTGCCTTTGGTCTGATCTGATTCTTGTGGTGGTGTTAATTTTTTTAACTCCCAACACAGAAGCAAAAACACTGCTTCCCCCTTTCCCCCAACAATTTTTTCCCCTTTAGAGAGTTCGCCCTGCCCAGAGATGACAGGGGTCAGGAACATTTCTGTAGGAGTAAGCAGCAAAATATTGCAAGCCCTAAGATGTATAATGACAATGACAATGGACTGTCAGTTGTAAGTTCATGTTCTTAACCACTTCCCCCCCCCAAAAAAAACCCCTCATTTTTGGTCCTCATCTGGACTGCAGTGACATCAAGAACAAGGCATTGCTCATCTCGCCAGCCTAGTTTAGGATTGGATGGACGGGCCTGTTTTTCAGCACCCAATCCGCCTGGCTTGGAATGAAATGACACGACTTCACTCACCTCTTCTTGAATGTACTGTAGCAAAAATGGAGATGCTCTCAGGTTGTCAACCGGGACATTGAAGAAGCCCTGGATTTCTTTTTGATGCAAATCCATGGTGATGAGGTGAGTCAGACCTTGGGAGGAGACCAAGGGGAGTAGTGCTTTAAGGTCATTTGATGCATGGCAGCTATTAAAAGCTGGTTCCCAAAGCAGCTTTTACTTAGAAAATGCTTATCCCTTACACCCCATAGTAAGTGTGAGACTCTGCACTTTCAGTAGGGAAGGCAGGATATAAATTCAATAAATAATAATACAATAAAATGCCTGCCAAAGAAAATTCTGTCTTGTCTGTGCTCTTATATCCCATCGTTCCTCAAAAGGATTGTCACTCTCAAATTTTATTCTAACAACCCAGCTAAGCTTTGAGGCTGGGTGGGGATTGGAGATCTACATCCACAGGGCCTGGTCAGTTGCAGGATGTTGTGGCGGTCATCCCCACTAGTCCTTCACAGCAGTAAGGGGTGGGGATGGACGGAGCCACTGGATGCAGACAGCTCAGGGCGGTTTTGCTTCATACAGAGTCAGGCCAGCTTCACAGGTGGTTCAGATTCTTTCCACTCACCCCCTCCAAAGACACTGAGGCTGCAGAGGAGGAAGCAGGCCAAGCCGTGCCGCGCTATGGCAGCGACAACACTGCCTGCCAGCTCAGAGAGGAGGAGGAGGAGGAGTTTGGACTTGATATCCCGCCATTCACTCCCCTTAAGGAGTCTCAAAGCGGCTAACAATCTCCTTTCCCTTCTTCCCCCACAGCAAACACTCTGTGAGGTGGGTGGGGCTGAGAGACTTCAGAGAAGTGTGACAAGGTCAAGGTCACCCAGCAGCCGCATGTGGAGGAGCAGGGAAGCAAACCCAGTTCACCAGATTACGAGTCCACCGCTCTTAACCACTACACCACGCTGGCTCCAAAGTGTGAACAAAGCAGGGCCTCTTTAAGTTACTTGCAGCATCTGCAAAGGGAAAGAAGTGCCAATTGGCAGGTGGAGTTTGGATTCAAACTGCAACTGCTCAGCAGCAAAGCTGGGCTTGGTGACAGCGTCAATCAGCTGATTTTACAGCAGGCAATATGGCAGCTCCCAATGGGTAGCTCCCGAGTGCAGCTGATCCCAGTGAGACTTCCCAAGGAATTATCAGAAACTCACTTTAAACTCCCAATTGTTCCTTTGTAACCGTGTCCTTAGCTGCCCCCCCCATATTTAATAAAGAATAACAACTAACTTTCTATGTCTGTTTACATGCGTTTGATGGGAGGGACATTATTGCCTTAGTTTTGATACTGTTTATTACATATTTTGTTTTCTCATTTTGTATTTCTATGTTGTGAACTGTGCTCTTTGGGTGAATGGTAGTAGATAATAATAATAATATTTTAGACTGGCTATTTAATGTGTGTTTTGTTTCACAGTTCGTAACATTTCCTTTGTTCATAGATGCATTTCTTAATTATTATGTATGACCCTTATATAATGCAATTCTCATCAATTTAATATTTTTGGCCCGTTAATTACTACACAGTTGTTTTAATTGTTAGTGCTTTATGAGTATTTCCTTACAGAAAGTGTGCATGCACACGAAAGCTCATACCAAAATAAAAACTTAAGTCTTTAAGGTGCTACTGAAGGAATTTTTTTATTTTGCTTCGACTCAGACCAACACGGCTACCTACCTGTAACTCCTTACAGAAACATCAACTAACTCTGCAAGGGTTTAACAAGGAAAATTAGTACCAAAAGCTAAAAGCAAAAAACCCATTGCTGACCAAGAGTCAAATCAGGACTGCCAGTCTAAGTGGATTCAGATGAAAGTGGGCATGTCTCTCAAGATACGAGAAGAAATTTATTTGCCCCCAAACCCAAGAAAAGTGACAGCATGTGTGAACAGGAGAGAATTTAGGAAATAGAAGGGCCTAGCTGGAGAGCCGTCCAAGTACAGAATTTTGTCCCACGGACCAAGGAAGCTGCCTTATAAAAGAATCAGACAATCTAGCTCAGTATTATCTACATCAGGGTTTCCCAAACTTGGGTCTCCAGCTTTTCTTTTTTGTGGGACTACATTTCTCATCATCCCTGACCCACTGGTCCTACTAGCTAGGGGCGATGAGAGTTGTTGTCCAAAACCAGTTGGAGACCCAAGTTTGGGAAACCCTGGTCTACGCAGACTGGCAGCGGCTCTCCAAATCTCAGGTGGGGCTGTTTCCCAGCAGCAACTGGAGATGCCAGGGGCTACGAGTTGTCTCCAACAAAATCCGACTCAGAGTAGACCCAATGGACCTGAACTGCGTCATCTTCCATGGGGCTACTTCAAGGACTAGCAATGGACACACCCCTAAACCCGGGGTGATTTGCATACAAAGGATGTGCTGTAACCACCGAGCTTCAGCAAGGGGCTGCCTCCCTTTGCGAGTGGCCAGTCTTTTCCTCCACTGTCTCATGAAAGGAACTTTAGGGGAGAGCCAACGCATGTAGTCTACAGCGGTGCCTGGAGACATACTTAGAGCAGCCAGGGTGGGGGTGAGCGTGTCCCGCCATGGCCTCGCCCGCTGCTCTCTGTCCTTACCCGCCTTGCACATCATCGAAGCCAGAAGCTTAGAGACAATGGAGCCCCTTTTCCTCATCTTGCACTGCTTGCTGTATGGGAAGTAGGGAACCACGCCAATAATGCTTTTGGCACAGGACGTTTTACAGGCATACACCATGATGAGGAGCTCCATGATGGTCGTATTCACATCCCTGCAATGAGAAGGGCGCTGGTTCTGTATCGGGACTTCACTCGACAACAAACCCTATATTGCATTCTGACGCAATCAAGCCCTTTGTCCGCTGGAGAGGGCAGGTAGAGTAACAGGCCATTACGCAGGGCTTTCGACCTTGATGGAACACTCTCAAATCATTGCCGCCACACTTGTTTATGGGGAGATTAATTAATTATTCCTCCTTCTCATCATGGGTCCGCAAGGGCATTTCAGACAGAACCATAGAATGGTAAGAGTTGGAAGGGACCACAAATGTCATCTAGTCCCTTGCAATGAAAGAATATTTTTGCCCAACGTGAGGCTCAAACCCAGGACCCAGGCACTTTCCTTAGGCCAGGATAGCTGAGATATTGTGCTTGCCAGCTCACTACTGGTCAGGTCTCTCCCTAAGGCTCCTTCTTGAACCTCACATGCACTTGGAACGCCACTCCCTGTGCCTTAGCATTTGGGGCAGGCTCTCATTCACCTCCCCAGCTGTGGAGCAGTATGGGATCACTCAAAGACACACCCCAGCTGTACTGGGTCTTGCGCTCAGGAATACTCTGCCCCCTCCCTCCGGAAAGATCAAATTTTCAGGGGTGATCAATGTCCAGCTAAGATTTGCGGACCTCTGCTTCCATGGATTTCAACTGTGTGTGCAGCATTCCTGTCCCGTCCCCCCCAAAAGAAGAGAGGAACGGTACAGGCTCCACATCCCTGAGCCTCTTGTTTCTCTGGGGAGGAAAGAAAGGCTATGTCCCACCTGGTTAGAGAGCTGGGGTAGAAACCTCCACCCCAGGGGTTTTTGCCTGGCTGGAACTATGATGATGACTCTTGCTTGCCTTGCCATATAGATGATATTCGAGAGGGGTGTGAGAGTGTGCGCATAAACTAGCCTGCTGTATAAAGGTAAGATTCAGACTCAGGGTTCTGTCCACTTTTGCCTCTGAGCCCACCCACCACTGGCATGTGGCCCCCAGAAGGCAGACCAGGAGGCAATATGGCCTCAGCTGAAAAAGGTTCCCCACCCATTATAGACCATCATGTCAATAAACAGCTTTGTTCCCTCCCCACTATGCTTCCTTTGGACCAGAGGTGGGCTAGCATTGCCACTAAGCCATCTTTGCAATGGGGCAAACACCGATTACAGGAAGGCAGCACAGTGACCTGGCAAACAGCATACTCCTTCACTCTCCCCCAAAGCAAAGATGAGCTGGGGAACCAAAGAGGTTGCAGCGGGGAGTGTCTCTCAAATTGACAGGTACCAGTTAGTAACAGCATAAGAAAGCAAGATATAATTAGAGTGCAAGAACCTACTTACAGATGCTCAAAATAGTACCTGTCTTTGTCTAACTCTGGTACAGCTACCCTTAATCACAGCTTCTTCAATGAGCTTTGGATACCTGCATGTTTTGCCTGCATCATCTTATGCAAGATGGAAAGTGGGGTTTTAAGAGAATGGATTAAGAGCATCCCTTTTTTGAAAACCATGGTTAAAAAGAAAAAAGCAGAGGGAAGCATATAGGCCAGATTTTTCAGGGAAACTCCGCCAAATCATTTAGGGGTTAGACATTTGCTTTAAAATTAATGCTGGTTGAACAGTTCTTAAAGGGAACATAATGGACAGCAAATGGCAGAAGACCACAGACATATAACAAGGGGGCGTTTAAAAGGAACAAAGACAAAGCTAATAAGCTCTACCCGCCACCACAAGCGTTACATAGATACAGTTCAATCAGAACCAAATACAGAAATGGCCGGGGTTTAATTCTGAGCAGATATTTGTACTCACTTTGAGACAGTCTGGATGATGAAGACATCTTTTCCTCTCACAGACTCCTGAATCTGTACCCGCGTTTCTGCCAAAAGAAAACATGCCCTCGGTGTCGACACATGCTTGCAAAGTACATCAGCATTAAGGCTGAAGCTCAGTCCATTCTCCCATTTTCAGGTGAGACCATCTCAAAGGAAAAGATTAACATTGCTGTTTCTCCTTCACTTGCAGCAGGAGCAGGACTGTAGCTCAGTGGCAGAGCACATGCTCCGCATGCAAAGGTCCCATTTTAAGTTATTGGCCTCTCCAGTTAAATGGATCAGGCAGCGAGTGATGTGAAAGGGCTCTGCCAGAGACCCTGGAGAGGAGGTGCTGCCGATCAGAGCAAAACAATACTGGGCAAACAGTGTGACCTGGTGCAATGCAGCTTCCTATGGCCAGTAAGGAATGCTGCAGGTCTACTGGCCATGTAAACTGGTGCCTTAAAAGTTCCCACAATCACTGGGAAAAGGAACGTGGAAACAGTTCCAATCCACATGACAAATACTCAGAAACATTACAGCCGGGGTGAGAAAGATTTATGGCAACATCCCTCCCAGTGGTCATAGAAGAGCCCTGCTGGATTTCAGATGGGGGTAAATAAATAGCCTCATCCTCCATTAAATTTTCTAGGGTGCGCTTGTCAGCTCTTCAAGAAAGAGCTGTATAACAAGTTGCTCTTTTTAGGTCTAAAGGCAGGCCTGGTGGTGGTCGTGTAGCAAACCGCCAAAGGCCAACAATATTTAGTCACAGTGTAGCAGGGGCCCAAAGGGCCCCAATTAAGGTAATAATGTATTTCCCTATAAATCCTGGAATATGCTTATATTAGTGAATTATGGTAACCTGTTGCTTTAAAGAAACTGATGATTCAGCAAGAAGCCGTCCCTACTGGGATAGAAGGTCAGCTAATACGTAAATCACAAAGAAGCAATTCATGAACTAGAGCATAAATTGTTACATCCACACGTAACACAGGTTCCCATACATGCAAACTAACAATATGTAACAGATCACGGTAAGAATCAAAGTTTAGTTAGCAACGCTTATTGCGCATGCGTATTAGATTAGGTAATGACATACGTATTAAATATGAAATGAGATAATGATGAATATTAAATATAAAATGATGCAATGATTTATGTGATTGGTTAAATTGAAATCCTTTGTCTGAAATGTTATAAATACCCCTGCCTGGCCTTTGGGCGGGGTTCCAGTATTCCGAAAAGATTCGACTGTAACCTTATTGCTTTGCAATAAACAAAATGGACTCCTAACTCCTCTTGTCTCTGAGTTTTATTGGCTAACTCAGAAGATAAGCCATTTTTGGCTTACAACAACAGTGCCATGAGAAACATTCAAAGAGCAAATAAGGTTTGCCACTCCTTGACCCACATCACCATCTGAAGTCCTCCTTTGTGTGCCCCTTCCTTGGGAGGTCCAGAGGGCAGTGAAACGAGAACAAACCTCTTTAGTGGTGGTTCCCCCACTTGTGGAATGCTATTCCTGGGGAGACTTGCCTGACACCATCATTACACAGATGCCAGGCAAAAACATTTCTTTTCCACCAGGCCTTTGGGCTCTTTTATTATCTGTGAACTCCTTGAGTGGGTGTGACACTTAAATCCTGCCTTATAAAAACATGATTTTCTTTTAGGTTTTTCTTTTTCTGCTATGCTGGTTTCAATGTATGTGCTTGTTTATATATTGTAAGTTGCCTTTAGCTACCTTGGTGGAAAACGTGACGAACAAAAATAATACAGTGGTACCTCTACTTACGAATAACTCTACTTACGAATGTTTCTACTTACGGATGGAGCTCCGTCCGCCATCTTGGATGTGGTTTAGATAGGATTTTTTTCTACTTACGAATTTTTAGATAGGGTTGCTTCTACTTACAACTTTTTTCTCCCAATGCATTCCTATGGGATTCGACTTACAACTTTTTTCGACTTACAAATGTGCGTTCAGAACGCATTAAATTCGTAAGTAGAGGTACCACTGTAATAATAATAATAATTAATGATGATGATGATGATGCAGGATCCTAGAGAACCTCTGAAGGCCCATAACAGAGGCCAACACCTGTACGGTCACAGGTTAAGGCCTCTACTCTTCAGCAAATATCTTCCAGGTCACTGCTACACTCACACAATGCACACTCAGATTACTGACTGACAAGCATCCCACATGGATGATCTGGCATCCCCCAGCCCCTTGCCTCTGCACTAGCGTGGAAGCCAAATCCAATCAAGGCTGGAACCTTGAAGTGCTCAGGCAGTCTCATCAGAGGGGGACAAACAGAGAAGGGCCACTGCTAATGATGCCCTGCTTGAGAGCTACCTGTAGGCATCTGATTGGCCACTGTGGGAAACAGCATGCTGAACTAGATGGGTCCATCCGGGTTGGATGTCTGTTTAATGTACAGGCTGAACAACAAGAAGCAACACGTCAGCTAATAATATACTGACAATATTTTTATAACACTATACTGTTTCAAAATTCATAAACAGAAGACATATGTGACTCCATGCACATATAATATGTCTTCTGTTTATGGATTTTGAAATCGTGTTATAAAAATATTGCTTCTTGTTGTTCAGAGTGTTCTGTTTTACAACACTGGGGGTTTTCTTTGGTGTATAATGTAGAGGCTGGGCTGTGCCAAATGCAGCTGCTCTTCTTCTTTACCACATCATGCAATGCAGGCAAGAGTGACAGGAAAGCCCATCACTGCATGCCTGTCACAGAACTGCAAGGACAGGCCAACAACAGGAAGATGCTGCGGGAGGAAAACCAGGAAGTGGCCTCTTACACTTGTTTAGTTAAGGAAACGGCAAGAGCTGATGCATGGATCACCTGAAGGGACAAATTCTCCAGGGAAAAAGAGGCAGGGGGAAGGGAGAGGAAAGAGGTTGTTACGGGAGGTGCTTACTGAACTAGATCCTTTCCCTTTAGCTCCAAGCGATGAACGCTTTAAGTAAGGGCTTTGAGTGGAAGATGCTCACCTCTGTTCGGCTCCTGATAAACCTGGACTTTGCCCATCTCCACTCCCAGGCGCCTGCAAAGGTAGAGAAGACAAAGCTCACTGAAGCAAGGATGAATTAGAATTGGGATCGAAAACAACATTTTCAACAGGGAGGGCAGCCTTTCTCCTTCCTGCGCCCTCCAGAGGTTTTTTACTACAACTTCTGTCAGTTGCAGCCAGTGTGGATGATGGAAGTTGCAGTCCAAAGCATATGGAGAGCACCAAATTGGTGAAGGCTGAAATCACTTAACAGTTTTTGTACTCTAGTCCAGTGTTTCCCAACCAGTGTGCCTCCAGATGTTTTGGGACTACAACTCCCATCATCCCTAGCTAGCAAGACCAGTGGTCAGGAATGATGGGAGTTGTAGTCCCAAAACATCTGGAGGCACACTGGTTGAGAAACACTGCTCTAGTCCCAAACAATGGTCCGCAGAACACCGGTGGTCGAAAAGTTTCATTCAGGTGGTCTGTGGTGGGTCTGCATTAAATACCCACACTGATTTACAACTGTATTCGTACTGCTTCTATTTCTTATGTTGTATTTCAATTTGAATTCTAAGGAATGCAAACTGCAATACAATAAATATAGGAGATAAAAGAAGCAATAAAAAGAATTAAAAGTCGTACAGCATCTAACACAGCACATTACAATTACTACAACAGGCCAAAAAAAATCATTAAGTGGCCTGTCAAGACCCTTTGCCATTTTTTAAGTGGTCCGTGGAGGGTGGGGAGAGTTTGGGAAGCCCTCTTGCCCCAATTGCTTATAGAAATAACAGCAGACTGCCTGCAGCACAAACCCTGGACCACTGAACTCTCTAAGCAGGTTATTGCTGTTAGCTAAGACTTGACTCAATGTCCCCAATGTCAAAAGGCAGCTTCTGCAAATTCCTGCCAAAGCACAGATTCAGCTCACGTGTTACATCCAGAAGGATCTACCTACAAATGCACTTTTGAGAAACAATTGCCATTTGCCTTTAAAAACATTCCATTTCTCCAACTGCAGGAACAATTGCCATGCAGATGTCACGCTTGACAGGAATGAGCTACTGCTCAGGTTTGTAGACCACAGGTGCCATACCTGTGGGTCTTTTTGCAATTTAAGAAGCGGTAATAGAATCCCAACTTGCTGTTAATCTTATGTATTGTCATTGGGGGAAATAGCACACAGCTCACTTTGCCATTACTCCTTCCTGGGCAAATTTTCCCCATAAACAACTTCTGCTACTTCGCTCATTCAGTGCCAAACCAAAACTAGAACCTTTTCTGCAAGAAAACCTGGTGGGTTTCTTCTAGCCACCAACAGACCGTCTCCGTTTCTAAGCGTCCACATTACTCAGTAACCGGCTCCCTTTCTGGTCTGGGCAGGCAACTGTCAAGGGCAGGAGAAAACAGAATCACACCAGCCACGCTCTGACTAGCATTGGCTCAGCTCAATGTATGTTAGGTGTTTTGGGAGGCTAAGCGTTGGCTGAACAGGCTTGGCCCAAAATAAGTCTTCTCAAAGGATCATTCTGCAAAATGAATCTGAAAATCAGCCAGTAGGCACAGCATACTGTCAAGAGACCTTCTGGCTGTAAGAAACGCTAAGATGAGTGGCTCTCTTGAGAGAACACAAGCTTAAATAACAGGATGGACAAGAACTGGGGGTGGAGGAAGGGGAAGGGCAGAAGGAGCAATGTATCCTTAGTCTCCAAGCCTTATAAAACTGCTCTCATAGCATTCGCTCTTAAAATTTGCCTGCTTTTCATAGGCCACCACATTCTCATTCCTGGAATCAGGAATGTGTTACAACTATTAAGAAAGGTCTTGTTCAGCTGTTTCAGTTCTAGAACTTGAATTCACTCACTTGGTTCCATTCTTTTGAGTTTCCCCTGAACTACTGCTGAAGAGGCAAGCTAATCTTCAGTTTAAACTTTGAAATCTACACCAAAAGATGGCTAGCCTCTTCAGCATGTAACAGAAGCATCATAAACTTCAAACTTTCTTTTGGTGTGAGGGATTGCAGGGGCTACCTAAGAGGTGCACCAGGACCCAGTGATAATCCTCAGACCACCTTTATCTTAAACTTTCCGGCTAGGAAAGCCAGATATATATATATTAGGAAATGCTGTAAGACCAGCAGACATTAATACGTGGGTTTATCATGTTAGAACAAAGCCTGCATTATACAGTACTGACCCTGCACCGTTAAATGTAACTTTATCTTGGCAAAAACAGCAGTGAGACATTACAAAGTAACTTGACAATATAATCTTGCTGACAGTCGTACATTATGCTCACACCAGCCAGACCCAAACCCCCACATTGAAACAGAGGAAGCACAGAGTGCTTAGGAAGAAAAATACAGCTGCTGTTACTTACTCTGCAATTTTCTTTGATAGTTCCATGCACGTTGGGTTGGAATTGGCTGAAAATAGCACCAGCCCACCCTTCGTTATATTCATGATGGATCCTGTACCATTGGGTGCCACACAAAACATCAAATCCTCCTTTGTCTTCCCACTTTTAAAATGCTGCAAGAAGATCGAAAGCACATTAGCTCTACATAGGCAACGTGGAGCATGAAGACCCAACTTTCAATATTTTCTGCCACCCTTGTATGCTCTGCCCATGCTGTGTAACCCTTCAAGTACCAATTTGAAGGAACTTAAGACATCTCGCCTCATTCAGCAATGATCAAAGTACCACTAGGGTTGCCAGCTTATCAACCCGAAACTGCAGCTGTACTTACAACTACAACTTGGCGTGAACAGGTGGTAACGCCCATATCTACACTGGGACAAAGTTTTGTCTGCTGGTTTCTGGACATCAAGATGCTGTTAAAAGTAAAATAGCAGGCTGGACTTTTCTTCCTGACTCATTTGCAACTATTATATATTATTTATGAATCAACTTTCACATTTATCTCATGGCGATTTACGAACGTACAATAAAGATAATTCAATTTCACGCGAGAACACAGGGACCTATAGTAGTGAAGACATGTATGTGTGACTGAGATGCCTTGGTTGGGGGTGAGGGGGAGAAGCTCCGGTCCATGGGGAGGCAAATGTGACTCTCCAGGTTTCTTCATTTAGAAGACATCTGAAGGCAGCCCTGTATTTGGAAGTTTTTAATGTTTGATATTTTACTAAGTTTTATATAAGCTGTAAGCTGCCCAGGGTGGCTAGGGAAACCCAGCCAGATGGGCAGGATAGAAATGAAATGAAATGAAAGAAACCCCTCCCTAGTTTTGCTCTCGGTCCTCATTTTTTTGCCTGGTTGGAATATTTCCTTGAACACTAAGTATTGAATATTGCCTCTTTCATACCTGGATGAATGATGGTGTGTATAGAATGTTCCAATTATTGTATAAAGGGAAAAAAGTTTGAAGGAAAAAAAAGTAAATAACCCCTGGACAGTTAAGTCCGGTCGAAGGCGACTATGGGGTTGCAGCGTTCATCTAGCTTTTCAGGCCGAGGGAGCCAGCGTTTGTCCACAGACATCTTTCTGGGTCATGTGGCCGGCGTGACTAAAGCACTTCTGGCGCAACAGAACACCGTGACGGAAGCCAGAGCACATGGAAGCAACATTTACCTTCCCGCCACAGTGGTATCTATTTATCTACTTGCACTGGCATGCTTTTGAACTGCTAGGTTGGCAGGAGCTGGGACAAAGCAGCAGGAGCCCACTTCGTAGAGGGGATTCGAACCGCCAACCTTCCGATTGGCAAACCCAAGAGGCTCAGTGGTTTAGACCACCGCCTACCCTATAAAGGTAAGAGTTGCAGATCACTTTGGCTTCTGGCCCTGCCCATCACTGGCCATGTAGCTCCCAGAAGGTCCTCCACAAATAAGTATGGCCCTTGGGCAAAGAAGGATTGCCTCACCCCTGTCTTAAACAAGAAACATAGAGCTTGCTCCCAGTTCCAGCCCTGATGCCTTATCCATCTTAAACAAAAGGCTGTTGGTTCAGGGTAACACTTGATACCAACCACCTCTGGCAGTTTTGCTAATGTAAGCCAGCGCCCAGGTCTGATTAATGTTCTTAGAGAAAGCACTTACAAATAAAGGTTGCGGCTGAGAAAAGAGCTGCGCGAAGTTGGCACACAGAGCTGAAGCTCTCCTGCACTTTACTCTTCTCCTGAGAACAATGCCACTAGCATCCTTTCAAAAAAATTACCTATGGAAACAGAGGAGAGAATATAACCGTTAAGAGACACGTGAAGTAAGAGCAAATGGCAAAGATTATCCCAATGGTCTTTATTCTGCAATAATAAGAATAAACACCCTTTGCTGCACTTTTTGAAAACTAAACGTTTGGGACTCTAATGAAACTGAGAAATAAGACTTCAGTCATCAGTATTAAACAATATGCAATGATTTGATTATTAACCAGAAAAAGTGGCAAATCATTGTCATTTGCCTATTAAAAAATAAACACCTGTCCCTTCATCCAAGCTCCAATGCAGATATATAGCTAAGGAAAAAAAAGTTTCTTTCTATCTACTGTCAGCTATCTTTCAAAAATGTGTCACACAATCAAAGATAAATAGCAACGTGGTGCATATAGACTACACTCAAGAATGGTGCTTTCTCCTGTTTTGGAGGGTGGCATCTATAAAAAATACTGTTAGTCATAGTTGTGACTAATACTGGGCAACACCGTTATTAAAAAATCTTCTCCCAGGCTCTGCAAACAGGCCACATTATATTCGTCCAGACATAGTGGAATTTCACAGCCGAAAGGAGGGTGGTGAATCTCACTTGTAGCAGAGCCTCTACCATCACCACATTCTCATTAATATAAACCATGCCCATTTCAGAGAAGCCCTTTTTGAAGGAGGAAATGTTACAAATTATTATTTAAAAGACATTGAATTAACTAACAATGCGATGAAGCACGCACCATCAAAAGCAGAGGCTGCCTTTTTGAAATAGAAGGCAGGCAGAAAATTCAGCACAGTGAAGACAGGAAAACCACAATCCAAACAAACAAAAGTTTTCTCTTGTGATATCATTCACTAACACAGCATCCACCAACCCCAGATGTATTAGCCTACAACTGCCATCAGCCCCAGCTAGCATTGCCACTTTTTTCCAGATACTTCTCTGTGTGTGTGTTTGTGGTTGTGTGTGCGCGCGCGTGTGCGTGCATGGGGCAGTGGGAAGCACTGATCCAGGGGGCAGAGAAGCCATACTAAAAGATCCAAATGTGCCCACAGGCCAAACATGCTTGGTGACCTGTGTGTTAGGGCTCAAACCCAGTGCACAGCAGAAGCCCTTCAAACAACCTCATTCACTACAAACCAATGACACGCCCAAGGAACACTTATCCACCATAACGATCAAATTATAGGCATAATTAACATTCTAAAGCACCACGTGTGGGGAAATTCTACTGATGCCAGGCATGGAACTTTGAGAAAACTCCAAAACCAGTGTTAGAAACAGATATATGAAAGCTAGGAGCTAAATGGCACCTTAAACCTAAGCTACCGGTATGGGGGCAACAGCGGAATGCAATTTTTAAAAACAAGAATACAAAGCTGAAAATGAATGAACTGCAGCTAAAACATTGTGTTCATTTTTCACAAGGTCTAGTCCTTCCCCTGCCCACCCTCCTAATATTCTTAAGAGAGTCTCTTTTCCAGTTTTCAGAGAGTAACTGGAAGTGGGTAGGCAGGAAAAGGTTCCCCTTTCCTTCCACTCTGCAGTTTTAAAATGAAATCATAAGCGCAGTACTGCGCCCAGAGCTCAGAGACTGCTTGTGCTAATGAAATTCCCCGTCGCAAAATGCGCCTAGAATAATGAGAGTTTCAAACACTGTCCAAAACCAAGACATAGAAATGCAGCCCTAATTCAGCAGGTACTCTATGAACAGATTTGAGCAAAGCGTCAATCTTTTTCTGAACCTAGACCAAAACCAGAGTGCATGTATGCCCCGTAAATATCCATTAGCTCATTATAGCACAAATAAAGACCACATTACGGTTCAGAAGCAACAGACAGAAAGCATCCACTGTGTTCTACCTAAGGGAAGCAAAACAAGCACCGCACAGCTTTACCAACAACTATAACAGCGAAAACAGAGAAAGGCTTACACAGTCTCTCTCTTGGGACTTGGTTCTGAATTACCGCACACAATCTAGACCGGTGGGAATCACTCTGCTTCACAAGCCTGTAAGAGCAAGCAGCAGCACAGAAAGCCCAGTTCTCACTGTTATGGTGCTTTGGCTACAGTTGCATACCACACCCTTTGCGCACAGAGCAAACGACTTTGCTGGACTAAATCCTATCCAGTAAGAGCTTTGGGGGGTCCTGATAAGTTCTGGACCACAAGGGCATTCAGCAGTTGAAGGGAGATGGGCAGCAGGGAGGGGACACACACACACACACACACACACACACACACACACACACACACCACAATTCCCAAAGGATAAAGCTTCCCAGTTAGAGCTTCTGCGCATTAGGGCTTCCGCCATTGTTACCGTGCGGCTGAAAGGATGAGTATAATGGAGATGAACCAAACACATCAGCCCAGGGGATCAACATCGTGCATTCATTCCAGCACCACTCAAAATGAGCAACAAGAAGTTCACTCCTGCTTTCTGTAGCTTTGCTAAAGGACAGAGGTGAATACTGAATAAAGATCTACCCAATTAGTTGCAGGTTGCGGAGGAAAGGAGAGGCATGGAGGTTAGGGAATACAGAGGAAAAGACACACACCCCTAGGTCTCTCTTATAGATGGAAGATGGGAAGAGTGCGTGCTTAAGAAACACTCACCCCACTTAGTCTTCCAGATGATCAGCAAAGCCTTTTTTACTCTGGTGGCCTAAACTGGGGGAACCTCTACGTACTTTGAAAAACCCAGGAAACATCAGTTTAAATTGTTTCTCACCACACCCTTCCAAAGCTTACCTCCCATGAGTTTGTGTATGTGCGTTAAAATCCAGTAAGGTCACACACTAGTGTATTTCGTAAGAAAACACCGAGAGTAATTGTATTTGCGACAGAGCTGGAGGTTTTTTTTCAGCATGGAAAGAGGGAGGGGTGGAGAAACTGACATCACATTTTTGCCTTATGATGGTGGGGGGATGCCCCCCCACCCCAGCCCAAATCATTTATTTTTTATAAAAAAAAACAACAACAACAGAGGAGTTAAGGAGGCCTTATACCCAGCCCTGGGGGGAAATGTGCTGAATGTATATATATATGTCAATGTATCTCTCATCACATGGAAAACTCTTATTCCCCCCTCCACACAAACACATGATGTGAAGATTGGAGACAAACAACCCACTCCCCTTTTTCTGCTCCCTTCTAACAAAACTTTGCCCTTCCTCACGTCAGGGTTTGTTTTTGTCTTATTAAGTGTTGCTTTAGACAGATAAAGATGTAGGGTCTGTGAGCATGCAAGCATCCCAACGCGAATTGCAAAATAACTTAACATTGGTACCAGAGCCTGCAATAAACCCAGATGCCAACTTTGCTGCCACATACACCCGGACAACATCATTACTGGCCCCAACAACATCCAACATACCATCTCAGGACTATTTAATTGCTCATCTTCTAACATTGTGTATGCCATCAAATGCCAACAGTGCCCTTCAGCTCTCTATATTGGACAAACAGGCCAAACCCTACGCCAAAGGATAAATGGACATAAATCTGACATCAGGAACCAGAAGACAGAAAAACCAGTAGGAGAACACTTCAATCTCCCAGGACATTCTATACAAGATCTCAAAGTAGCTGTCTTACTACAAAAGAATTTCAGAAATAGACTGGAAAGAGAAGTTGCTGAATTACAACTTATCACCAAGCTCAAAACCATGGAGGGACCTGGTTTGAACAGAGATATCGGATTCTTATCTCATTATACATGATAAGCGATCTTCAGCCATCTCAACCCTTGCTTTTTCATGCAAAACCATTTGCAGTCGTTTTCGGTCATCAACAGCTATCAGTCAGTCAATCACCCACTTCCACCACCCTTCTGAGTGATCCCCCCTCCCCACCCCTTCTCTACATAAGTGCCTGGGGACTTCTATTTCACTGTATCTGAAGAAGTGTGCATGCACACGAAAGCTCATACCAAAATAAAAACTTAGTTGGTCTTTAAGGTGCTACTGAAGGAATTTTTTTATTTTATTGCAAAATAACAGGTATTTATTTAACAACAACCTCCATCAGCGAGTCATCTGGAGAGACCAGGGAATTATGTCAGAATGCTGTTTATTGATTATAGCTCGGCTTTCAATACCATCCTTTCGGACATTCTCATCAGAAAGTTAAGGGACCTGGACCTTTCTTCTAACATCTGTGATTGGATTAAACACTTTCTGAGAGATCGGACACAAAGAGTGAGGATTGGACCTGTTACATCTACCTCCCTGAAGCTCAGCACTGGCACTCCACAGGGATGTGTGCTAAGTCCGTACCTGTATTCGCTGTATACATATGATTGCATTTCATCTGACCCATCTACTGCAATTATTAAGTTTGCTGATGACACCACCATAATGGGTTTAATTACAGGCAGAGACGAATCTGCGTACAGGGGGGAGGTTCAAAAGGTATCCACATGGTGCTCAGAGAACAATCTGTACCTAAACATTGGCAAGACAAAGGAGATGGTGTTGGGACTTTCGGGGGAAGAGAGGGGAGCTAATTCCGTTGTATATTGGGGGGGGGCTGTGTGGAGAGAGTCTCTTCCTTTAAATACCTGGGAGTCCGTCTTAGTGAAGACCTAACTTGGAAGGTCAATACAGCCCAGGTGGTTAGGAAGGCCCAACAGAGACTTCATTTCCTTAGGGTCTTGCGAGAGAACAAGGTTGGACAGCCACAAGGACTGAGAGATTGTGGGGGGGGGCTCATTTAATCTCACTGTAAACAAGTGGTAAAGTGACAATAAAGTATTTCTATTTTATTCTATTTCTATCAGGTGGAAAGTGATTGATTTGTATATATTAGTAACTTTGTACTAATGTAACGTTTTTGTATGTAACTGCATTTTTGTAATATTTTGTTTAAGTTGTCGATTGTTGTTTCAGTTTTCTGTACACCGCTTAGATATACCGTGGTATAGAAATTAGATAGTCACATAAATAATCAAAAAGAGGGTGGTTGCCTTAGAAGCAGGGAAATGCCATTCCACACACACATATAAAAACACCTGGCGTGATGGAGGGGCACAAAACCACTCCCTCCCTCTACCCTGACATCCCCACATACACACTTTCCTTGCACTAAATCTATTTTTAACCCAGCCTCTAAATGCAATTCTTCAAGGCAGTTTATAACATTCAGTCACCCCCCCTCCCCCAAAAAAGAGAGCATCTGCAATTAAATATCTAAATATTGCTGCTTTAGACCGAGGAGGATCTGTTAGGTTTGATGCAAAGCTCAAGTTAAGTTTCTGGTGATGGATCTGAACAGCTGATAGTTTAAACACACAGAGATAAGCAGTGCAACCCGGTCGGATGGGCGGGAAACAAATAATAAAATAATAATAACTATTATTATATAGACACACATGGAGCATAAGGTATATACGAGTGTATACATGCAAGCTATTATCCACGCAGATCATAGCTGCCAAGTTATCCCTTTTTTAAGGGATTTTCCCTTATGCTGAATAGGCTTCCTCGCGAGAAAAGGGAAAACTTGGCAGCTATGACGCAGATACACACGCACAAATCTGAGCGTGTACTCATATATATACAAACCTACAGGCGATGGCGACCCGATTTCATTTGTCCGCGGCTCTAATGGCCATCGCAAAACAGAAGGCGCAGCCCAAGCATCTCCGACCACAAACCGGCAGCAAATACAAACTCCTGCTAAATAATAAACGCCCCGGAAGCAGCGCTAACGAAGAGTGCTTAAAAATACAGAGCACCGAGGTACCAATATAAATGTGTTCGCGCTCTTCCCGCCCCCTGCCCCAGACACGTGCGTGCGTGTGCGTATATACAGTACACACATTATATTGCGCGCACATTGCACGCAGGATCAAAAGAATCTTTGACCGACATCAGCCACTAGCCGTAGCAATAAAGTAAAAAAACACAATGCACTGAAGACAAGAGGTAAAAACTTACCTATGCAAAAAAAATACATTCTGGAGGTTTACATCAATAATCAAATTAATAGATCTTAATTCTAATTGCCCCTGCTATTAAATAAATAATAATTGCAGTAGTTGTTTTTTTGCTGCCACCTGGTTAGACACAGCAAAGCGTGTGTGCATATTTCTATATCCTTATAATATATATAATTATTATTATTATAGATAAATAAATAAATATATTATGATAGATGATAGATAGATGACAGATCTATAAAAATGCAGAACAACGGGGCCTGCGAGGAGGACCCCCACCCACCTGCACCCTAAAGGATGGAGAGCACCCACACAAAGGCGCTCCCCACCCACCCGCGACCCCCAGTGAATTAAGGGAGAAGGCGAAGGAGGAGCCACGCGGGGAGGAGGATGGAGATGATGGAGGAGGAGGACCTGGCCGGCGCCGCCACCTCCGCGGACCCCGCCGCTCCCTCGCCCGCCCCTGCCTACCTGCCTCCTGGGCTCAGGGCAGACTGAGGCCGCGGGGTCTCCGCTCGAGCAGGCCTGTCCCTGTCGGAGGCTCTCTTGCTCACGCCACGGCGCACCACACGGCCAACTCCGTCCGGCTGCAAAATGGCGGCGGGGATGAAAAGGCCTGAAGGGGGCGGAGCGGCCGTGCGAGGCTCTCGCCGCAAGCCTCAGACCCCCGTTCACACGAGCACGCGCGTGTTGAACGCCCCCCCCCCACCTTGCCGCTCGCTTCCCTTAATGGCCGCCAACGACGACGACGCTCTACGCCTCCCTCAGCGCGGTCCGAGTTCTCGGCTCTCCGCGACACGCGGGGTTTTTTTTTTGCCTTCCTCACGATGCGCCGGGCACGCGCGTTCCGACGCCTCAGCGCTGGCGCTTCCTCACACGGCCCTCAGGTCGTGCATGGCTGGCGTCTCTTCACACACACACAAACGCCTCAACGCCCACCCTTCCTCACGGCCCGTGTCTCCTGCTTCCCTTCCTTACGACCCTCACAACACGCGTGTTTGGCGTCTCTTCGCACACACACAGCCCTCAACGCCCGTCTTTTCTCACGACCCACCAAACATGCGTTTTTGGCATCTCTTCTCAGTGCTTGCAACCTCTCAAATAAGTGCATCTTTACCCCTCAACCCTTGCCATTCCTCACATGTATTTATTCAGCATCTTCTCCCCCTCCCCAATATGTGCTTCCTCACACACACCCCAACACGTGTGTGTGCATCTCTCCCTTTCGCCAGGTTTTATGCGTAGTGCAACAACAGACTGAGGAGGAGGAGGAAGAATTGCTGGCTTGGAGCCATTTTCCTACATCTCCCTAATCATGAATGCCTGTTTGCTGGGGGTCAGTCAGTAAGGAAACTCCACTATGTTTCTCCACGCTGGCCTCCACTGTACCGTTAGGCAGAGTGAGGCACTTGCCTCAGGCAGAAGATGTTATGGGGTGGCGGCAGCAGCAGCAGTCTCCCTGGCCGCTTCTGCTGAGCTCCTTCTGTAGGAAATCTGTGAGCATTGCACAGCCTTGTCATGCACACCCAGAACTAATCTGCAGCTCTCCAGCGCATTTGTTAGGATGCTTAGCTGTTGCTAGCGTTCAGGAATTCCAGCTTGGCCCCACGACTGGGTGCCCAGGGCTGTGGGTGCCATGCAACGTGCATGGCCCTGGCACCAAAATTTGTGGGTGCCTGGCGCCTTCATGGAGAATTTTGTGGGTGCCCAAGGTCCAAGGAGTTGGCACCTATGCTAGGTAAAAGTAAAGGTACCCCTGACAGTTAAGTCCAGTCACGGATGACTCTGTGGTTGCAGCGCTCATCTCGCTTTACAGGCTGAGGAAGCCAGCGTTTGTCTGCAGACAGTTTTTCCGGGTCATGTGGCCAGCATGACTAAGCCGCTTCTGGCGAACCAGAGCAGCGCATGGAATCGCCGTTTACCTTCCCATTGGAGCGGTACCTATTTATCTACTTGCACTTTGACGTGCTTTCAAACTGCTAGGTGGGCAGGAGCAGGGACCAAACAATGGGAGCTCACCCCGTCGCAGGGATTCAAACTGCCAACCTTCCAATTGGCAAGCCCTAGGCTCTGTGGTTTAGACCACAGTGCCACCCGCATCCCTATGCTAGTGTGGAATTAAATTTGACTGCCACCTCACTCTACTTTGGTATGTAGACTGTGGGAGAAACCTTGTCCTTTTCCTCTGGCAGCAAAATGCCTTAGGCTGGCTCTGTCCATCATTGTTTCTGTCCAGAAATGCTGCCTCCTCTGGTCCTGATCCCTTTGCCACCCCGACAGAGCAGGCTGCATTCATCACTGATCCCAAGCAATTACCAGCCTTGAAGATGTTTGGGTGGGGAATTCATACCTGCTAGTCTAGGCAGGAAGTCATGGCACTTATTCATTCTGTGCAAATACAAGACAGACCCCAGAAGCTCTGCCCTGTATTGAACCTTGCAGCTCTGGAGAAAAAGAAAATCAATTTTCCATCCCACTGTTTGTTTTTGCAATTGCTGCCAGTTAACTCTGCCCAGAAGTGGGTTGTTTAAAAGCATCCAGCTGCAAACTGAATTGTAGAGAAGGCACATAGAAAGGAATTGGTCAGGATGCAGCTGAAATAGATACCGGTAATAAGACTAGAAGAAGGCTGATCGCCGAAGAATTGATGCTTTTGAATTATGGTGCTGGAGGAGACTCTTGAGAGTCCCATGGACTGCAAGAAGATCAAACCTATCCATTCTTAAGGAAATCAGCCCTGAGTGCTCCCTGGAAGGACAGATCGTGAAGCTGAGGCTCCAATACTTTGGCCACCTCATGAGAAGAGAAGAATCCTTGGAAAAGACCCTGATGTTGGGAAAGATTGAGGGCACTAGGAGAAGGGGACGTCAGAGGACAAGATGGTTGGACAGTGTTCTCGAAGCTACGAACATGAATTTGACCAAACTGCGGGAGGCAGTGCAAGACAGGAGTGCCTGGCGTGCTATGGTCCATGGGGTCACGAAGAGTCGGACACGACTAAACGACTAAACAACAACAACAATAAGACTAGATAATATGACAGAGTTGTTGCTAAGGAATGGATTAAGGTGCTATAGAACTGATGTTCAGTTTCAACTGTGTTCCAGGTAATTCAGCAGTGTGTGTGTGTGTGTGTGTGTGTGTGTTCCCACTAACACTTGGATAGATTGAAGCAAAATAAAAAAAAATTCATTCCAGAAGCACCTTAGAGACCAACTAAGTTTGTCATTGGTATGAGCTTTCGTGTGCATACACACTTCTTCAGATGATGTGCACTTGGATAGATTAATTCATTAATCAGTCAGTTGTACACGCTTCTACTGTATAAGTACTTTTCTGAAAGTTGAAGATACAGTGCTTGGAAAGTTCATTTTAAAAAGGAGTTAGCTCCAGTTTACAGGTGAAACTCGGAAAATTAGAATATCATTGAAAAGTGCATTTATTTCAGTAATGCAACTTAAAAGGTGAAACCAATATATGAGATAGATGCATGACATGCAAAGCAAGATATGTCAAGCCTTTATTTGTTGTAATTATTCATTGTTAGGCAGGTCAAATATAAATGGAATGTAATTAATGAAATAGCGGTGTTTATTTTTGTTTATTTTTGTATTATTGTAACAATTTTTTATTACTGTGGAATTTCCAAAATAAAGCATTTGTAAAAATAAAAATAAAAAATAATAAGTTGCATTACTGAAATAAATGCATTTTTTGACGATATTCTAATTTTCCAAGTTTCACCTGTACTCCCTCCAAAAATGAATTAGTTCCAGTTCCAGTTTGCCCCCTCCAAATGGGAACTATCTCCATTCCAGTTCAATTCACAATTCATTCACGTGGTCATCAGCATTTTTTTTTCAGTCTTCAGAATTTTGCAAGCTGCTCTGCTGAAGTATAAAATATACTTAAGAAAACATTGAAACACACACAGAATATAATGTGAATAATTTGTGGGGGGCCCTTCATGGATCACTGCCTTGTCGTGGCGAAGGGGCTTAAATAACTTAGAGAAGTTATGTTTTGACCAAACGTGATCCACCTGGAGAAGGAATTGGCAAGCCACTCCAGTATCCCTGCCAAGAAAACTATGGACAAAGACAACAGGCATATAAAAGTTATGACGCTGGAAGATGTGCCCCTCAGGTCGGAAGGCGTCCAACATGCTACTGAGGAAGAGCAGAGGACAAGTACAAGTAGATTCAGAGCTGATGAAGCGGCTGGGCCAAAGCCGAAAGGTCGCTCAGTTGCGGATATGCCTGGAAGCGAAAGGAAAGTCCGATGCTGTAAAGAAAAATATTGCATAGGAACCTGGAATGTAAGAACCATGGATAATGGTAAGCTGGATGTGGTGAAAAATGAGATGGCAAGAATAAATATTGACATCCTGGGCATCAGTGAACTAAAATGGAAGGGAATGGGTCAATTCAGTTCGGGTGACTATCATATCTACTACTGTGGGCAAGAATCCCGTAGAAGAAATGGAGTGGCCCTCATAGTCAACAAAAGAGTGGCAAAAGCTGTAATGGGATGCAATCTCAAAAATGACAGAATGATCTCGATACGAATCCAAGGCAGACCTTCTAACATCACAGTAATCCAAGTTTATGCACCAACTACCGGTGCTGAAGAAAGTGAAATTGACCAGTTCTATGAAGACTTACAACACCTTCTAGAAATGACACCAAAGAAGGATGTTCTTCTCATTACAGGGGATTGGAATGCTAAAGTAGGGAATCAAGAGATAAAAGGAACAACTGGCAAGTTTGGCCTTGGAGTTCAAAATGAAGCAGGGCAAAGGCTAATAGAGTTCTGTCAAGAGAACAAGCTGGTCATCACAAACACTCTTTTCCAACAACACAAGAGACGACTCTACACATGGATATCACCAAATGGGCAGCATCGAAATCAGATTGATTATATTCTCTGCAGCCAAAGATGGAGAAGCTCTATACAGTCAGCAAAAACAAGACCTGGAGCTGACTAGCTCAGATCATCAGCTTCTTATAGCAAAATTCCAGCTTAAACTGAAGAAAGTAGGAAAAACCACTGGGCCAGTAAGATACAATCTAAATCAAATCCCTTATGAATACACAGTGGAAGTTAGGAACAGGTTTAAGGATTTAGATTTGGTGGACAGAATGCCTGAAGAACTATGGATGGAGGCTCGTAACATTATACAGGAGGCAGCAACGAAAACCATCCCAAGGAAAAGGAAATGCAAGAAAGCAAAATGGCTGTCCAACGAGGCCTTACAAATAGCGGAGGAGAGGAGGCAAGCAAAATGCAAGGGAGATAGGGAAAGATACAGGAAACTGAATGCAAATTTCCAAAAAACAGCAAGGAGAGACAAGAGGGTCTTCTTAAATGAGCAATGCAAAGAAATAGAGGAAAACAATAGAATGGGGAAAACCAGAGATCTGTTCAAGAAAATTGGAGATAAGAAAGGAACATTTCGTACAAAGATTACCATAATCAAGGACAAAAGTGGTAAGGACCTAACAGAAGCAGAAGACATCAAGAAGAGGTGGCAAGAATACACAGAGGAATTATACCAGAAAGATATGGAGGTCTCGTACACCTCAGGTAGTGTGGTTGCTGACCTTGAGCCAGACATCTTGGAGAGTGAAGTCAAATGGGCCTTAGAAAGCATTGCTGATAACAAGGCCAGTGGAAGTGATGATATTCCAGCTGAACTATTTAAAATTTTAAAAGATGATGCTGTTAAGGTGCTACACCCAATATGCCAGCAAGTTTGGAAAACTCAGCAATGGCCAGAGGATTGGAGAAGATCAGTCTACATCCCAATTCCAAAGAAGGGCAGTGCCAAAGAATGCTCCAACTACCGCACAATTGCGCTCATTTCACACGCTAGCAAGGTTATGCTTAAAATTCTACAAGGCAGGCTTAGGCAGTATGTGGACCGAGAACTCCCAGAAGTGCAAGCTGGATTTCGAAGGGGCAGAGGAACCAGAGACCAAATAGCAAACATGCGCTGGATTATGGAGAAAGCTAGAGAGTTCCAGAAAAACGTCTACTTCTGCTTCATTGACTATGCAAAAGCCTTTGACTGTGTCGACCACAGCAAACTATGGCAAGTTCTTAAAGAAATGGGAGTGCCTGATCACCTCACCTGTCTCCTGAGAAATCTCTATGTGGGACAAGAAGCTACAGTTAGAACTGGATATGGAACAACTGATTGGTTCAAAATTGGGAAAGGAGTACGACAAGGTTGTATATTGTCTCCCTGCTTATTTAACTTATATGCAGAATTCATCATGCAAAAGGCTGGACTAGATGAATCCCAAGCCGGAATTAAGATTGCCGGAAGAAATATCAACAACCTCAGATATGCAGATGACACAACCTTGATGGCAGAAAGTGAGGAGTAATTAAAGAACCTTTTAATGAGGGTGAAAGAGGAGAGCGCAAAATATGGTCTGAAGCTCAACATCAAAAAAACCAAGATCATGGCCACTGGTCCCATCACCTCCTGGCAAATAGAAGGGGAAGAAATGGAGGCAGTGAGAGATTTTACTTTCTTGGGCTCCTTGATCACTGCAGATGGTGACAGCAGTCACGAAATTAAAAGACGCCTGCTTCTTGGGAGAAAAGCAATGACAAACCTAGACAGCATCTTAAAAAGCAGAGACATCACCTTGCCTACAAAGGTCCGTATAGTTAAAGCTATGGTTTTCCCAGTAGTGATGTATGGAAGTGAGAGCTGGACCATAAAGAAGGCTGATCGCCGAAGAATTGATGCTTTTGAATTATGGTGCTGGAGGAGACTCTTGAGAGTCCCATGGACTGCAAGAAGATCAAACCTATCCATTCTTAAGGAAATCAGCCCTGAGTGCTCACTGGAAGGACAGATCGTGAAGCTGAGGCTCCAATACTTTGGCCACCTCATGAGAAGAGAAGAATCTTTGGAAAAGACCTTGATGTTGGGAAAGATGGAGGGCACTAGGAGAAGGGGACGACAGAGGACGAGATGGTTGGACAGTGTTCTCGAAGCTACGAACATGAGTTTGACCAAACTGCGGGAGGCAGTGGAAGACAGGAGTGCCTGGCGTGCTATGGTCCATGGGGTCACGAAGAGTCGGACACGACTAAACGACTAAACAACAATTTGTGGGGGTGTGGTGTAACAGTTGAAAAGCTTAAACAGTGGGATCGCTTCTTAGGTAAAAACGGTAAATGCAATGACCACAATCAAACAGAGATTTAAGTGTGATGAAACACTGAATTAAAATTAAAATAGAATTGAATTTAAAATAACCTAAAATTCCATTGCAGAAGGAACTTAAATCACATTCAGTTCACTCAGTATTTATAGGAACTACTTTCAGATGGGAAGAGAGAGAAGAGAAGAGATTACTTGGTGAATTTACTGAACAAATCCAGGCAGTGTCAATAACAATTGTGTAACCACAGTTTGATGCTGGGGAAATTTGATTTCCCTTGAGCAAAGACATCTGGGTCCTCTGCAGCAATTGAGTAACACAGCCACACATTTATTGTGGAGCAAAAAGACCCTACAGAAAAAGCTGTAGGATTCAGCAGACCTCCCATGCCCATCAAATTGCCACTCATTCTTTCTGTCCTTCTGGCAGAGTAACTTTCCTTTTATGCTCGCCTCTGCCGATATGCTTGCTTTTTACTGACACTAAGTGGTTTGACGTACCCCTGTGGCTGGTGGAAGGTGATCCATTAGGGTGAATGGGGCCCTGCCCCACCAGCTTCAGTCTGCCCTTAGCCAGCCCCTCCTGCTTTCATCCATCCCAAGAGGTGCCCCTGGCTGTCAGCTTCCTCCTCCGTCTCAGTTTTGCCCTTGTAGAACTCAGGAGGAAGGGAGATGGGGACAGCGGAGGCTGGCACTGCCCCACCAACCTCACACTTCCCTCAGCGAGGCTCTACCTGCCTTCTTGCTTACAACCAGTGGCACTGCCTGTTGACTTCCTCCTCTTCCTTCTGCTGGTTTTGCAGAACTCACAGAACCATAGAGTTGGTAGGGACCATGTGGGTCCAACGCCTTGCAGTGCAGGAATCTGTCACCCAACTTGGGGCTCGAATCCATGACCCTCAGATCAAGAGTCTCATGCTCTGCTCAACATGGAGAAGAATGGGGACAAAACTAGAGCTAGTTGACTCTGTCTGCCATGAGCAATAGCTTTCTCTGCTTCTCTCCCTGCCTTCCAGCCCACCAGTCCCAGTGGGCACCAACCACCACGAGATGAGGGCAGATCTAGAATTAGAGGGCTCCCCCTGTCATTGGCTCTGGCTCCAAGTTTAGTTGGCCTCACTGCTTTCCACCCAATCAAGGGGCAACAGCTCTCCTTTTCATCCGCTACTACAGTAGTCTATCCTCTCAAAGGCCAACCTCCGGGAACGCCGCTCCCATCTTCAGGCACCTGCCAACTTTCCCAGTCATCAGGACTGGACACGGTTTCTCAAGAACTGCAAACAGCTTTGCAGGACAAAATTGCCTCGAGCTTTGCGAAAGCCTTCCCACCCACTCCACACCCCTTTCAAAGTCATATGTTAAAGTTTAAAAGACCTTGAAAGATGAGTTGCACAAGGGAAGCAGGAAAGGGAATTTCTCTAGAGCTGTCTTTAGGAACATAGGAATCAGCCTTATCCTAGTCAGACTATCTGTCTAGCTAGCTCAGAATTGTCCGCCTCGGCTGACATCATCTCACAAAGGTTTCGGGCAAGGGACTTTTCCAGACTTACCTGGAAATGTTAGGGACAGAAATCTCTATCACAGCAACAGGAGACCCAAGTATTTTAATTGTATTCCCCACCCCCACCCCCGACACAATTCATTCATCATTCTTCCTCTCTTTCTTGTATTCTGTCCTCTTTGAAACCATTCTCATCCCCGTAATAAAAATCCTAGATTACAGTAACAATTAAAGAAAAAAGTGATCGTTTGCTCCAGAATATGGTGATAGGTTGGGGTGCAGCCCAATATGTGTGTCATCACCTGAAGGCCAATGTGAAATCCAGCTGTTTGTTAAAAGATTGTTATGTACCCGGTATTTAATAAAAGTACAGGTGTGTTTCTTCTTCGAACCAACAAATGAGAGACGCAACTACCGTAAATGGTTATTTCGAGGGTTATAGTAATATACTGTTACGAGTTTCAGGAGGCGGGTAAGCTGTATGCCTTACCTCTGCTTCTAATTTCTGGATCCAGCACTGATTCAATTCCTGGAATAGCCAGGCTAGCTTCCTGGTGACGTCATGGTTATTAAGTACAGTATATGGTATTAATGTAGTAAAGTAAGTGGCTCTGTGCCAGATGGCAAATGGATCCCCCCCCCTCAACTCGCTGATAGTTAGAAAGACAGGGCAAAGATGGGAGCTGAATGATGGCGGGCTGCAGGTTAGGCACTTGGGAGACGCAGCTATGCCTGGTTTCTTATGGAATCCAAGGCTGTGGCAAGACCCTCTTGGGGTGTTATTGCTGCGAACCCCTCTGTCGGGTTGTATATATGTATAAATAACCCATATATCCTAAAGACACCACAGTCTCTGCTATACCTCATAACATAAACCCTGGGTAAGCGCAGGAACCCCTGGAATCTCGTACCACTCAAAGACTGGGCTGGCGTGCACAATACATTAACTATGACAGTATTGTCTGTGAATGGGACTTGCAGGATAATGGAACCTAGGAACCTAGGAAGCCTTATACTGAATCAGATAATTGGTCTATCTTGCATGGTACTGTCTACACTGACTGGCAGCAGCTCTTCAGGGTTTTCAGCCAGGGAGTCTCTTTCGACCCTGCTTGGAGATGCTGGGGATTGAACATGAGACCTTCTGCATGATAGGTAGATTTTCTACCACTGGTCTATGGTCCTCCCCTCTGCAAACCCATTGGGGTATCCATCCACTGGTTTGAAGAAGCCATAAGAAAAAGAAAATCATAGGCCATTGTGTTGATCTATTAAGAAAAAAATCTACAATCTTTATTAAGACAAAATAAAATATTAAATAATAGTGAGCATTCATCCTGATACATTTGCTCAAAGTTTTCAAGGAGGTCATACTGACTTTTACCGAGCATTCATTCTGATTTGTTTTGGGGGAAGTTATATGATGCTGTATCAAGCAATTGCTAACCCAAAAATTTGCAGTTACAGTTAGGTAGCCGTGTTGGTCTGCCGTCGAAACAAAATAAAAATAAAATAGAAAAATTCCTTCCACTAGCACCCTAGAGACCAACTAAGTTTGTCATTGGTATGAGCAATTTCATTGGTAAGAGCAACATCTGTGTTTAGGGGAATTTCGAGAATCTAATTTATTCAGATATCTGAAGAAGTGTGCATGCACATGAAAGCTCATACCAATGACAAACTTAGTTGGTCTCTGAGGTGCTACTGGAAGGAATTTTTCTATTTTATTTTTATTTTGTTCCAAAATTTGCAGTGCTTTATCTCCATCACTTTCCTTATGGCAAAAAGTTTTGATTTGATTTTTTTTAGTGGGGAGGGGAAAACAGGTTTGTAAAGCAAGAACATCAAATCAGCTTTAACTGCAGAACCTAAATTTGTGGTATGCACTTGAATCCCACTTGCAAACTAGCAACAGTTTGGAAATGCCTTTAGAAAACGTTATTTGGAAGAGTCATACGCACAGTAACCACTTGTGCTAGTACCGTAACTGTTTTGGCAAAGGGCAATGTGATTCCAAGTTGTGGAAACCCAGCAAAATCAAGAAGACCCCAGTGAGTTTGTGTGCATGGATGTACATATGAAACATAAACAAGGACCAATTGAATAATGGGCCTTTGTGGTTAATTTGGCAGCAGATGTCTTCCATCATCTGCTGACTTCAGATGTCACCTGAATCTCTACCTGAGAGATGGATCTAGATTTTCTCTTGCTGGATAGAGACAGGATAAAGTCCTCTCCAAAAGCCCCCTCAAAGGCCACGATTACCGACTGACGGAACTTCTTCTGCCCTACAAACACATAAAGGATGGGGTTGATGCAGCTGTTGAAGAACGCCAAACTGGAGGCCAAAGGGATTCCCAAGAACAAAGCCATCTTGAGTTCATGATTTGCAGAACTCTTGGACATCTCTAGCAAGGAGAAGATGTGATATGGGAAATAGCAGAGGAAAAACGACACTGTCACCGCTATGATGATCCTGAAAGGTTTGGTGGACTTGGTTAGACGTCTCCGTTTCATCCTGACTGCCACGATGCTGTAGCAGACCAAGATCACGGTGAAAGGAAAGAGGAAACCAAACAGGAACCTGGATATGATCATAGCTTTGTGCCTCATCCTCCAGAGCCTTCGTGTCTCCTCGGTATTGTAACTGTCGGACAGAGCAAAGTTATTGAAGCAGCTGGTTACGTTCCTGGAGTTGGTTGCGGTGTCTCGAAAAATTAGGTACGGAGAGCTGATGATGAAAGCTGTGATCCATGTCACCAGAGCAATGCCATATGCCAGCTTTGTGGTTCGGTAGTTTCTGGACCATACTGGGTAGATGACCAGAGCACACCGATCCATGCTAATGATCATCAAGAGGAAGACACTGGCAAACATGTTCAGGAAGGCAATGGTGCTGTTCAGCTTGCATAGAAGTTTCCCAAAAGGCCAGTGGAAGCCCAGAGATGTGTAGGCGATGCTGAAGGGCAGAAAAAATGTGAAGACGAAATCCGCAATGGCCAGGTTGAGAAACCAGACTACGTTCACCGTCTTCTTCATCTTGAAGCCTGCAATCCAGATCACTAGGCCGTTCCCAGTCACCCCGAGGAGACATGCAACGCTGTAAATCGCTATGGACAGGAGGTGCATGTGTTTTTGAAGGCCCAGGTAGTGGTCGGTGTGAGAAGAGGTGGTGTTCTCCTGCCACCAGGTCAAATTGGACAGGAAGGTCGACGAAGAGCTGTTCTCCATTCCCAGTGAAGTATTCATCCTCCTGAAGTCTTATAAAAACCTTCCAAATATTTGAGAAAAGAAATACTTCAGGAAAAGCCGATCAGGGAAGAAAATACAGGGTTAGCTATGTTAGTTATTGGAACTGTCTGCAATGTCAATCCAACTGAAATTGGAATTTATTGTTGCGAATTAAAGAGTTTAATTGAACTAAGGCAACCTTTGCCTCGGTTGGCCTTAAACAATGATCTTTTTAAAAAGGATTGTATTGAAATTTGAGTATTTGCTGCTAAATATTTCTATAGTGGGTGAATTATTGCTGTTCATCTTTTTAAGCTTTGACGTTCTATTTCTGCTCCTTGATCATTCAGATTTATATATTACTTGTGTTGTTATTTTGGCAACTTTTGTGGCTTCTTCGTTATAGCTAAATAAAATTTATCGCCACTACACCAGTGCCACCAGACCATATCTTTCCCCCATCTCTCTAGTTGCTAATAAAAATACATAAAAATTTTATTTTATTTTATTTTATACTAATGGCTAAGACAGGGATCAGGAAGACTCACCCCTTCTTTTTGCCTCTTCCAACAGATGTCTTTGCTGGTTCCAGTTCCTGGAGCAATCTAAATAGTTTTCTCTAGAAGACTTTAACAGAGAGTCCTTCCCAGCGGTGAATAATCTTGGCCTGAATCTTTTCCTTCTTCTTTCCACATGTCTCTGTTTAGGGGAATTTTGAGAATCTAATTTATTCCAACCTCTTCTTCCCCTACATGCTATTAATGGAATTTAACCCTTGGACTAGTTATAATATGCTGCATGTTTTTATTTTGGTCACCAACTGGGATGGCTTTAAAAGAGGATTGAAGGATAAATCAATGACTACTAAAGCTGTGTATTCCCTCCATTGTCACAGGCAGTATATTTTCAAGGAGCGTAGACAGTATATGTTGTGTGTTGCTTCCTGCACTGAAATACTTTCAGGGTGGGAAATGCATGTGAAGCAGCCCTCTAGGCCATGGGTAGGCAAACTAAGGCCTGGGGGCCAGATCCTGCCCAATCGCCTTCTACATCCGGCCCGCGCATTGTCCAGGAATCAGCGTGTTTTTACATTAGTCGAATCATGTGTCCTTTTATTTAAAATGCATCTCTGGGTTATATGTGGGGCATAGGAATTCATTCTTTTTTTCCCCCAAAATATAGTCCGGCCCCCCACAAGGTCTGAAGGACAGTGGACTGGCCCCCTGCTGAAAAAGTTTGCTGACCCCTGCTCTAGGCTGTCAATCTGATCAGCTTATCCTCCCCAGGAGGAGGTTCAGAGTTGCTTGTTGTTTTCACCTGTCACCAGGTATTGCCAGTGTTTCAACATTTTTTTATTTTTTGCTAGAGGAAAGGTGGTATTCTTCAGGGAAGAAAGCAGCCTGCAGGACTCTTCTGTATGTTATGAAGAGTGGTTTTAAAAACCTTGCATCGGATGAAGTAGTCTTGTACCTACAAAAGTATGTATTGATTGCCAAGGGTGTAGTGGTTAGAGAGCGTCATACTAGGATCTGGGACACCAGGGTTCAAATCCCCACTCAGCCATGAAGCTCACTGGTTGACCTTGGGCCAGTCACTCCCTTTCAGCCTAATCTACTTAATAGGGTTGTTGTGAGGATTAAATAGGGAGGAACAGAACCATATATGGTCATACCTTTGTTTACAACCACCTCGGTTTACAAACACCGCTGAGCCATCTGGAACGGATTAATTCACTTTCCATTACTTTCAATGGGAAAGTTCGCTTCAGGTTAAGTACGCTTCAGGTTAAATACAGACTTCCGGAACCAATTGTGGTAAACCGAGGTACCACTGTATGTTACCTTGGGCACCTTGTAGGAATGCAGAGATGTAATTAAATAAACCTGTTAAAACCAAAGGCACACTACTTTTGCTGGTGAGTTCAATTCTGTTTATTGGGTTCAGTTTTTTAGTGTTTTATTTTTATTTAAACTTGTTCTTTTGTTTCAAACGTTGTTGTTTAGTCGTTTAGTCGTGTCCGACTCTTCGTGACCCCATGGACCATAGCACGCCAGGCACTCCTGTCTTGCACTGCCTCCCGTAGTTTGGTCAAACTCATGTTCGTAGCTTCGAGAACACTGTCCAACCATCTTGTCCTCTGTCGTCCCCTTCTCCTAGTGCCCTCAATCTTTCCCAACATCAGGGTCTTTTCCAAGGATTCTTCTCTTCTCATGAGGTGGCCAAAGTATTGGAGCCTCAGCTTCACGATCTGTCCTTCCAGGGAGCACTCAGGGCTGATTTCCTTAAGAATTGATAGGTTTGATCTTCTAGCAGTCCATGGGACTCTCAAGAGTCTCCTCCAGCACCATAATTCAAAAGCATCAATTCTTCTTTATGGTCCAGCTCTCACTTCCATACATCACTACTGGGAAAACCATAGCTTTAACTATACGGACCTTTGTCGGCAAGGTGATGTCTCTGCTTTTTAAGATGCTGTCTAGGTTTGTCATTGCTTTCCTCCCAAGAAGCAGGCGTCTTTTAATTTCGTGACCGCTGTCACCATCTGCAGTGATCAAGGAGCCCAAGAAAGTAAAATCTCTCACTGCCTCCATTTCTTCCCCTTCTATTTGCCAGGAGGTGATGGGACCAGTGGCCATGATCTTGGTTTTTTTGATGTTGAGCTTCAGACCATATTTTGCGCTCTCCTCTTTCACCCTCATTAAAAGGTTCTTTAATTCCTCCTCACTTTCTGCCATCAAGGTTGTGTCATCTGCATATCTGAGGTTGTTGATATTTCTTCCGGCAATCTTAATTCCTGCTTGGGATTCATCTAGTCCAGCCTTTCGCATGATGAATTCTGCATATAAGTTAAATAAGCAGGGAGACAATATACAACCTTGTCGTACTCCTTTCCCAATTTTGAACCAATCAGTTGTTCCATATCCAGTTCTAACTGTAGCTTCTTGTCCCACATAGAGATTTGTCCCACATAGAGCTTCTTGTTCCACATAGAGCTTCTTGTCCCACATAGAGCTTCTTGTCCCACATAGAGATGTTTCAAACATTGCAGAGAGGTAAATAAATAAACCTGTTAAAACCAAAGGCACACTACTTTTGCTGGTGGGTTCAATTCTGTTTCTTGGGTTCATTTTTTTAGTGTTTTATTTTTATTTAAACTTGTTATTTTGTTTCAAACATTGTTTGCTTCTTGTATTTTAATACCAGGGCCCCTCTTTGGGGAAAACGGTCTATTAGTAAATAATAAATGAAAAGGCTTAAAAAAAAAAAGGCTACACATGTTCAGGTACACCTTCTCATTATGTCTTTGAATAAATATATATAGAGAGAGCATTTGTATCCCGCTCTTCTGCCAAAATGGCTCCCGGATCTGCTTACATACAACCAGTCAACACAGGACAGTCTCTGCCCTACAGGCTTCCAATATTTTTATTTCTTTTTCAAAGACACACAGGGGAAAAGGGACAGGGAGGGAAGAGGAAAAACGAAACACGAGCCCAAATTTCTTAACAGCTCCTATGATGGCCAGCTGGCGCGGTTCAGAGGCAGGAGGTGCCAGATGGAGCTGGGTTTGTTTTGGTTTTGTTTTGCAAAGATGAGCCGCCTGCTTCCCTTTCTCTTCCACTGGTGGAACGGCTGCCCAATAAATGTTTTCCTGAAAGAAAGAAAAAGTACTCTGCGTATGCTCAAAGGCACTCTGCCCGAAGTGCAAAAAAAAAGAAAAGCACTGACGATCAAAACTGGCAGCTCTGATCAGGGGCAGAGCTTGTGCATTCGTTCTAAAGGGAGCTCGAACTCTCTCAGCCAATAGCGTGCGAGGCAAGGTAGGGAGGCCCCGATCGCTTCCCCCGGATTGGCTATGACGCAGACGGAGAACTGGCAAGCGGATCGCGCTGATTGGCTGCGGACCGAGCCAGAAAGTGCTGAAGGTTCCATTCCGCGGAGCGCGCTGGGCCTTGAGGATTTAAGCCTAGGAGTCGAGGGCAAGCTCGCTCTTTCTTTCGAGGGATTCTCCAGCACGTGGCGGGGGACTGAGGAATCCGGTAAGTATTGAGGGTGTGGGTTGTCTCCTTTGCAGACTCTTTCCCCCCCGTGCTTGGCTGTCCACCCATTTTTCACCCTCCTCCTGCGCGGCAGGCAGAAATCCAACAGGTGAAGCCTCACTTTCTCTCCCTGGAAAAGCTGCACCTGTTGCATTTGCAGCCCGCCCTGTGCACGGCTCTTAAAAGGCAGAGGAGACCTGTCAAGTAAGGTGAAAGGTTTGTAATACCTGGCTTGTGGGGATGGTGGAAAGGCATAAAGTTTTCACTGTTTCAGAGGGCTGGGCTGAATGAGGCCGCCTGAGGGCGTTTAGTTTCCTGTAAATAGATGGGTGCGTGCATTTTCCCTTTGCAGCCAAGTTTTTAGAGCATGTTAGCAGTTAGATCCAGGAATGGGGAACCTACAGCCTTCAGTTCAGCCGGCATGGGTAGCGATCAGGACAGTTTGGAGTGTTGTTATACTTTGCTATATTACACTAGGTAAACTACAACACAGACTTGTGAGGACAAGGGGGGTGGGATATAAACACAATAATAATTAATAATAATAATTAACATGCCGATCATCAAAAAAGTGCCATAAAGTGCAGTCCTAAGCATCTTTATTTGTAGATGTTCCTCAAAAGCCAGAATCTTGCTCATGACTAAGTGTTACAGGATTGCAGTCCTAAGCATAGAGCCACCCTATACATATAAAGGTCACCCATGGCTTCCCCCAAGGAATCCTGGAAACTGTAGTCCTCCCCTCACAGAGCTACAGTTCCCAGCACCCGTAACAAACAGCAGGTCCCTGGATTATGGGGGGAAAGTCTTGTGCTTTGAAGCGTGTTGGGTGTGCTGTAAAAGTATGGGGTGGATCTGCCCCTCGTATTCCTGGAATATGCTAACCAGCTCATTTTTAGTGCCAATAGCAGTTGGGCGGTCAAGCTGGCACTTACCCCTTTTAAACAAGGGCTGCAAAATTTAATGATTAAACCGAGTTCTTTTCCTCAACACTGGCTGGTTCACCTGCTACGACCCATTCCGGAATATGGATAGCTTGCTCATAGTGACCTGTGCAGCCTATTTTGCACAAGGCCACCAGGCAGTGCGATGTTATTCCAGCTATTAAAATATGCTTCAGCCGCCAATACTGTTTCCGCCCGAAGTCAAGGGTTTGCAAACGACTTGCAAAGCCCCGAACCCCTTGGGACCTAAATAACTGAGCGAGAGCCTCTCCCAGTATATCCCTACCTGGGAGTTAAGGGTGAGAGAACCTCCATGGTGTCTCACCACCAGAAACTGCACATCAGGCCAGGAGGGAAGGTGCTTTCTGCTGGGGCATCTAATCCTTGGCACTTCATGGCCCTTGAAATCTACTTGGTGCCTGCGCTCATGGTTTTTAGAGGCTAAAATGAGGCTGGTCACTAAGGCCATTCACTCAGGGTGCAATCTGGAATGGTTTCAATTGTTGTTCATATTGTCTTTTTATTGTCCCGTTGCGTTTTATGACTTTGTTCCAGTTGTATTGTTAGTCCTGTGGAGGTGCGACAGAATATAAATAGACTTAAGTAAATAAACTGGATAAGGTAACAGTTTTTACCCTTAGGTAAATGTAATTAGTGAATTAATCAACAAAGAAACACAATTAATTGGCTAAGATTTTTTTTTAGCCTCCTTGCTAAGCTGCGTGTTTCAGCTTGGGAGAGAACTGGTGCATAGCTTCCAGCAGAATAAAGCACAAATTATAATAAAAAGACGCCTATGAATGTGTGGCTATTGTGGGTATGTTGTGTCTTACATGGAGGTGCTTTTGGTGTAAGAAAGGTATGTAAAGTAACCCCTGGGTTATGTTGGAACTAGTAATTTTTGTGAGTTCTGAAGCTGATGCTCATGGAAGTCATATTTGTTGTTTAGTTGTTTAGTTGTGTCCCACTCTTTGTGACCCCATGGACCAGAGCACGCCAGGCACTCCTGTCTTGCACTGCCTCCCGCAGTTTGGTCAGACTCATGTTCGTAGCTTTGAGAACACTGTCCAACCATCTCGTCCTCTGTCATCCCCTTCTCCTTGTGCCCTCCATCTTTCCCAACATCAGGGTCTTTTCCAGGGGGTCTTCTCTTCTCATGAGGTGGCCAAAGTATTGGAGCCTCAGCTTCAGGATCTGTCCTTCCAGTGAGCACTCAGGGCTGATTTCCTTCAGAATGGATATGTTTGATCTTCTTATAGTCCATGGGACTCTCAAGAGTCTCTTCCAGCACCAGAATTCAAAAGCATCCATTCTTCGGCGATCAGCCTTCTTTATGGTCCAGCTCTCACTTCTGTACATCGATACTGGGAAAACCATAGCTTTAACTATACAGAGCTTAACTATACTGCCTTGTCGTGGTGAAGGGGCTTGAATAACTTAGAGAAGCTATGAGCTATGCCGTGCAGGGCCACCCAAGAAGGACAGGTCATAGTGGAGAGTTTTGACCAAACTGGAGCAGGAACCAGCAAGCCACTCCAGTATCCCTGCCAGGAAAACTCAATGGACATGGGAGTCATATATAGAGAGATAATCAGGAAGTTGGAAGGGGCCATGAGGGTGGTGTTAGAAACTGGGATAGAAAAGCTAAGGGCCAAATAGCTTATGGGACCTGGGTTGTGGGTGCCAAAACAGAATGTCTAGTTCAGAGGTCGGCAACCTAAGGCCCATGCGCCAGAAGCGGACCATGAGGGTCGCTTTTCCGGATCATGAGCCGCCCCTGAACTGAGCCGCCTGCTCGGTGAGTCCCTGCGCACTGCGCTAAACCGGCACAACACGGCGCGGGGGCTCTCTTCCGTGGCTCCGGAAATTGCTTCTGTGCATGCCCAGATGCAGAAAATAGCTTCTGCGCAGGCCCGATTTTCGGCGTCTGGGCATGCCCAGAAGCGATTTCCGGCGCCACGGACATGCGCAGACACAATTTCCAGTGTCGCGTTGCATCGGTGCAGATCTCCATGGGAGTGATCCAGCCCTTGCCCGGTAAGCCTTGCCAACCCCTGGTCTAGTTGCCACGGAGGGTGGGGGTCGGCAACACTTTATTATTTTGATAAGCCTGAACCAATACGCAACTCACTTAAGAGACACATCGTTTTTATCAGAAATGGTTAATACATGTTTAATTTGGTGTTGATAATAAAAATTTTGGTACCATACTTCAGTTTTCAAAACTCTACCCACTATTGTTAAACTCCTTCACATGTTGTCTGTCCTTAACTAATACTTCGAGGCTTTAAAGCACATACGTTTCAGTAATCCTTGAGTGTCAGCCAGGCGCAAAAAAATAGCACCCAGGCTTTTTGAAGCGCTCGCAAATGGAGAATCTTTAGGCGCAAAATGCGCCTGGCGCCCTGCTAATTTCGAACCCTGCATGAAGGGTCACCCTCTGAAATGCTGGGTTAGCAGTTTTTAAAGCCAGACATTCTTAGCTCTGGCCCCTCTGATGCCCTGGGCATTCTTGGACGCTAGGCAGTATTTCAAAATGGACTTTAGCTGTTTGACGATTGCAAGCTGCCTGCGGTTGCCCAATTAGCTGCACACGGCCTTTTTGCTATCCTTGAGGAGTTAACGAATAACTCGGGATGAGTTTCTCCGGTTAAGACAGCCTGAGCTTTGTTCCTACTGCAGTTTGCGCCTGTTTAAGACTCCAGTCCTGCCAACAAGTCACACGGGGGGTCAGCAGATGAGAACCGTCTCCAGTTGCCTTGGGCAGGCTGGCTTGTCAGTCTTGCTCCAGACAGGGCAGCTGCCCTGCTCCACCCCTCCTAAGCTCAGAAGCAGGGGTCCACTGCAGCCTTCATATTTCTGATCACATCATACATTTAAAGCACATGGCTTTCCCCACAAAAAGCCCTGGGAACTATAGTTTGCTAAGGGTGCTGGGAATTATAGCTCTGCGAGGGGTAAACTGCAGCTCCCACGATTCTTTGCGGGGAGCCATGCCTGTTAAAGTGGTACAAAAGCGCTTTGCTCCATTGCTCAGCCCACTGTTGCCTCTGCCCCGCCCACCACTTGCAAGCGGCCCCCAGAAGGCTTTCTGCAAAAGGATGTGGCCCTTCGTCTGGAAAAGATTGCCTGCGCCTGCTTGGGGTCAGGGTCTCGCTTCCCAGTATTTGAAATCGCTTTTGTGGCTCTGTTTTTTTTAGATTAGATTAGATTTCTTGATTGTCATTGGGTAATTACAATGAAATTGGATGCTATCCCATAAAAACAAAAACAAGAAACAAAACAAAAAACACATTCACTGTAAAGGAGCTTGAGGTGAGACAGGTTGGTGAATCTGAGGAAGGCCGATAGACCTGATGGTATCACAGGAAGGGGGTTGAGGGGCTATGCAGATCAATTGGCGAAGGTCTTTACTAAGATCTCCAACAAGTGACGTTTAACATGCTAATAGAACATTGGGAGCACAGTCTTAAGTTTGTTGTTGTTGTTGTTTAGTCATGTCTGACTCTTCGTGACCCCATGGACCAGAGCACGCCAGGCACTCCTGTCTTCCACTGCCTCCCGCAGTTTGGTCAAACTCATGTTCGGAGCTTCGAGAGCACTGTCCAACCATCTCATCCTCTGTCGTCCCCTTCTCCTTGTGCCCTCAATCTTTCCCAACATCAGGGTCTTTTCCAAGGATTCTTCTCTTCTCATGAGGTGACCAAAGTATTGGAGCCTCAGCTTCAGGATCTGTCCTTCCAGTGAGCACTCAGGGCTGATTTCCTTCGGAATGGAGAGGTTTGATCTTATTGCAGTCCATGGGACTCTCAAGAGACTCCTCCAGCACCATAATTCAAAAGCATCAATTCTTCGGCGATCAGCCTTCTTTATGGTCCAGCTCTCACTTCCATACATCACTACTGGGAAAACCATAGCTTTAACTAGACGGACCTTTGTCGGCAAGGTGATGTCTCTGCTTTTTAAGATGCTGTCTAGGTTTGTCATTGCTTTTCTCCCAAGAAGCAGGCATCTTTTACTTTCGTGACTGCTGTCACCATCTGCAGTGATCAAGTCTTAAGTTTAGCATGGTCTTAAGTTTAGCATGGTCTTAAGTTTAGCATGGTTGAAATCCCCAGCAATGATGTGCACAGCTTCCGGATACTTGTCTTGCTGGCTGCTGATAAAGCTCTGCAGAGACCTCATACCTAAGTTTTAAATATCTCTGTTGTTCCGCTGGCTGTATATTTCCATGTGTATTTATTTTATTATCATAAACCTCCTCGGGGACTCTGTTAAGGGCCACAATGCAGAGTATACAGGCCTGGTAGCTCACTTATCCTTTCTCAGTTTCAGCTTCCAAAGTTTTGGGGCTCCCGTTTGCCTGCCCTCCGGCAAATCCTCTGCCGTTCTTTCTCTCCGGGCCTCTGCAAACCTGTGCTGCCATGGCCAACGCAGATGGAAACCCCATAACTAAGGAGGAGTGGGCCTCTCACAACAAGATGGTGATGGAGCCTCTAGACTCCAACGACCCAGAGGTAAGAGGGCTTCTTGCGTGGACAGTGGCGTCAGCCAGGAGAGGGTAGTATTGATTCTGGCGGAAGAAACTGGAGAGCAGGGACCGCTGTCTTTCGTCGGCAATGGTTTTGAGCAACCAGGGGGACAGCAGGTCATTGACTTTTACAGGCTCAGTGACATTCATTGAGAAAATTGCACTTGGCGCTGGCTTAACCCTTTCAGATTTCCCCTCCTTCCTACCTCTACAGCAGAGAGGGGGGCCTGTTTTGGCCCTCCCAGAGGCGGTTGGAGTCCAATTCTCATCAGCCCCAGGCCACAGGGTCTATTGCCGGGGACAAGGCCAAGGATGATTTATTGATTTGGTTAGTCTCTTTATCTAGCCCCGGGGAACCCAAAGAGACTTGCAACCAAGCAAATAGACAGTCAACCCTACGTAGACGTATTAAAACCAAGAGAGAAAAGAAATGCCTTGAAAACATTCCCACCCACTTCTAAAAGGCCACGGATGGTTTAAGGCCGGGTTATAGAGGAAAGCTTTTGCCTGGCACCTAAAGATACAGAACTACGGCGCTAGCTGAGCCTCCCTGGGGAGAGCATTCCACAAATGGGCAGCCACCGCGGAAAAGGCCCTGTTCTCATGTTGAGAACGTCTGTTGATGCTTGGAGATTTTCTATGCGTGCCACCATTGCGGCACTTCAGTTTGGGGCTGTCCTGCTGACTTCGTTTGCACTCTGGGGCCAGGTTAAAATGTGCTCCTTCAGTCTATACGTTCAAAAAGTGGTGGCTATTTTGCCCACGCTGTTGTTTTCACCTGACTTTATTTGGTGTCAATGAAATATTTTGGGGGGTGTGTGTGTGGCATGTCTATATGTTTTTTTAAAATATTGTTAAGTTGCTTTGAGACTTTTGGGGTGGGGGTGGGTAGTAAGCAATGAATTATTAATGCTTTGTTCAATTGGTGTTTTTTTTGTTACCTGCTTTATGTTCTGTCCTTCACCCTGGTCAGGCAATCAATAATAATAATAATACAGTGGTACCTCTACTTATGAATAACTCTACTTACAAATGTTTCTACTTACGAATGGAGCTCCGTCCGCCATCTTGGATGCGGGTTTAGATAGGATTTTTTCTACTTACGAATTTTTAGATAGGGTTGCTTCTACTTACGAATTTTTTCTCCCAATGCATTCCTATGGGATTTGACTTACAATTTTTTTCGACTTACAAATGTGCGTTCGGAACGCATTAAATTCGTAAGTAGAGGTACCACTGTAATAATAATTGTTACTAATACATAAAGTTCTATAAATGCAGCCTAATGGCAAATAACTTACAAGAGCAGCATAAAAACCAACCACTGGAGGAAAAGTACATGTTTAAAAAGCCTGGGGAAATAGGGAATATTGAGGGGTGTGCAAGCAACACCTTTAACACGTGAAACGAGTAATATAAGTTCTTTCGATTACAGTAGTTGAAAAGAAGTCACCCAGTTAGAAATGTTTCAGCCTGCAGTCCTTCGCTTACTTAACTAGTCACATCTAACTCTGGGTGATCTATTTGAGAACGCCCATGGTTTAGTGATAGAGCACCTGCTGCCTAAAACTCTGAAAAGCTGCTGCCAGCCAGTGTGGGTCACCCTGAGCAAGATGTCCCAGTTGTCTGACACAGTATAAGGCAGTTTACTGTGTTCCTACGCCTTCAGGGGAAGGATGTCCCTGGCATCTCTAGGCCGGGCGAGAAAAGACTGCCTGCACGAGACCCTGCCAGTCAGTGCCAACAGTACTGAGCTCGGTGGCCCAATGGGTCTCACTGGGTCTAAGGCAGCTTCTTCTGTTCCCGTATCCATTTCCTCCCCGTGCAAAGGTCTACGACATCATCAAGAAGGAGAAGCGGCGGCAGCGGCTCGGCTTGGAGCTGATTGCGTCGGAGAACTTCGCCAGCCGGGCGGTTCTGGAGGCCCTGGGCTCTTGCATGAACAACAAATATTCAGAGGGATACCCGGGACAAAGGTAGGTGCCAGAGGACTTGGGCTCACGGCCTGGCTGAGATCCTTCCCCCCCCCCATGCCAAGCAAACTTGCCTGTGTCTCATTGTTGGACCAGATAAGATAATATTTATTGTCATTGTCCCCTTGTGGGAACAATGAAATTACTTGGTTACCACATCCACTCAGATAAAGCATTCCACACTATCCAAAATTACTACAAAACCCTAATTAAAACAGTGCAATACGATACAATATAACAAGTAAAATAAGATGACTTCAAAGTCCAGACTTTCCATTTAAGGCCAAAATCGCTCTAGAGAATAAACTGTTCTTGAGATGGCTCGTTCTTGCCTGCATAGTTCTATATCTCCGTCCCGATGGCAGGAGCTCGAAGAAATGGTGACCAGGGTGTGTTGGATCTCTTGAGATGTCTAGTTCTTTTCTGTGGCACCTGGTGGTATAGATTTGTTCTAAGGTGGAGAGTGAGCAGCCAATAATGCTCTCTGCTGTTTTAATAACTCTGCACAGCCCTGCTCTATCCTGAGAAGTACAGCTTCCGTACCACACGCATAAACCATACATGAGCACGCTCTGTGTGGCACAGTGATAGAAGGCAAGCAGCAGCTTTTGTGGAAGATGGTTTTTCCTTAGAATTCTCAAAAAGTACAGTCTCTGCTAAAGGCTTCCAGTGACAGCTTGTCAGGAGCGATCCGGCAGTAAATCACACAATCTGCACAGACCTGGCTGAGTGCCAGGCCCAATGAGTGCAGCAACTCACCCCTGATAGCTCTTGCCCCACGGATCGGTTGCTGAGACTGAAAGTCCCTGCTTTTCCACAGCCGTCTAAGTCGCCTGTTTTCCAAGGGCTTTCCCCAAGCAATCGGAGACTGTGCCTGCTTGCAGCCAGCCTCTCCTCCACCCTTTTTCATGCCTCTTCTGGTTCCGGGAGACGAGGGGGGCAGGGGAGCTTTTTGCAGTAGGAGGGAGAGGCATCCATGATTCTTCACCAGCTTGACTCCTCTCTGCCTCTTGATCTCCCTCTTCCCCTGCTTCAGCTTCTGCCACTGATTCTGCACTCCCCTCTGCCACAGACTCCTCCAGCTCACTAAACCCTGTTACCTCTTCTCCCTCTTCCTTGTCCCACCACCAGTCTTCAGGCTCTGAGCCTTCGTCCCTTGGGAGTTCCTCGGCTAGTTCCTCCCACTGGATGTCTGCGGTAGATCTCTGGTAGATCATTGGCTCCCCCCAAAGAAGCTGAACAACTGTGGCTCCCCTTAAAAAAGCTCAACGTTTTACCTCTTCCCTGAAAAAAACTCAACAACTTTGACCCGACCCCCCCCCAAAAAAATTGGCCTTGCTCAACAACTTTGACCTGAATCACTGCCAGTTTTTAACTCTGTGAGTAGATCTCAGTCTCTTGGGAGTTGGCCACCCCTGCTTTACATCCAACCAGTCAATGACATGGGTTGCGATGACGTTGCCTTGCTCTCAACAGCTCTTAGCTCCACCCCATGGAGTCCTGTTGATGTTTGTTGCCAATCGTATGACGCGCCTCCAGCAAGAATAGAGATTATAAGCCAATGTTGCGGTTATTCAAATGGAGATGCTCACACGAAACTTTCCTTCTCCTTCCTTGTTTTAGGTACTATGGTGGGACGGAGTTTGTGGACGAGCTGGAGAGGCTGTGTCAGAAAAGAGCTCTGGCAGCTTATGGGCTGGACCCACAGAAGTGGGGAGTGAATGTTCAGCCCTACTCAGGTATTCCTATCATCTAACTGGTAATGGCCTGATGTCTTTGTCCATGGAGTTTTCTTGGCAGGGATACTGGAGTGGCTTGCCAGTTCCTTCTCCAGGTGGATCACGTTTAGTCAAAACTCTCCACTATGACCTGTCCATCTTGGGTGGCCCTGCACGGCATAGCTCATAGCTTCTCTGAGTTATTCAAGCCCCTTTGCCATGACAAGGCATTGATCCATGAAGGGGAAAAGTAGTAGTAAGACTTCCTGACTCATACTGAGTGCTGGCAGGAATTTACCCTTGGCTCCATTTCTATTACCAAAAGACCAACCCAATTTGCCCCACTATTGATGCGAAATATCCCTTCCTCACAAGTTTGCCAGCTTACTGAGAATATTAACACTCACTCCCCCCCCCCAAGTTTGCCTCTACCTCATTTTCTTTCAGTAGTAGAAATGCAGAAAACCAAAGAGGGCCCAACCCTCTTAACTATTGAAGTTGCGTGTTTAGGAAACTGTAGTGGCCCCCAATATGGCTACATTTAATGGAAGCCATGGGGTGGTGTTGCAAATTTAACTCCTCCCCATCTCCCGACCACCCGGATAATGTTACTCGTTTTCGTCTTTCTTCTCCGCTCCCTAGAAGTCGCACACCACCACCAAATTACAACAGCTTACCTTTTTCAGTCTCTTAAAAGTGAACTCCTCTCACGCGCAACATGCCCCAGGCCGCGCCGCCCTTCGAGTCGCGTCGCCCGCCGCCACCTCCAGCAGCCCCCTTACGAAGAGACTCCCTCCCCCCTTAAAGGTGGCAAATTTCCCCTCTAGGAAGGGGAAGACAGGAGTGCCTGGCGTGCTCTGGTCAATGGGGTCATGAAGAGTCGGACACGACTAAACGACTAAACAACAACAACAACAACTGGTGATGGAGGGCTGTGGAGAGGGCTGGTTCCTCTGTGGGAACCTAGTGATATAAGCTGTAAGCTCCTTGGATCAGAGGCCTGGCCTCTCTCTCTCTATAAAGCACTATGTCTTTTCTGGGTTCCCCTTTCCTATCAGTCCCAGCGAGAGTAGTCAATGTTTGAGGGATGCAGAAACATTTGGAGCAAGGACAACCAATGGGGTGTCCTCCATCACCTCTGATCATTGGTCATGCTGACGGGAATTTTAGCCCATGATATTTAGAAACCACCATGCTAGGATATGTTCAGGCTTTCTCTTTCCCTCATTTTCAGGGTCTCCAGCGAACTTTGCAGTATACACAGCCCTCGTAGAGCCCCACGGAAGGATCATGGGCTTGGATTTGCCAGATGGAGGCCACCTGACCCACGGCTTCATGACGGACAAGAAGAAGATCTCGGCCACCTCCATCTTCTTTGAGTCCATGCCTTACAAGGTGAGCTGCGTTCCATGCCGAGGGGTCTCTGGCCTTCTGACTGCAGAGATTTGTTGGGCCGTCTTCTTCTTTGGCGATCTCTCGTAGCCGAGTCAGATTGTCTTCCATAAACACGGTTTTAACAGTGAGTCCGTAAGTGACTGTGGAGGCCAATTCTGGATCCACACGTCCTTCCACAGTGGGGACATTGGTTTCCAGATGGGAGTTGATCACGGTGGGGATTTGCCAAGCGTGCCTTCCTCTTAGCACGTTTCTCCCTTTTGTCCTGAGTTCGAGCAAATTCAAAGCCCATGACACCTTTGGTAAAGGCTGCTCTCTGATTGGAGTGCTCACAGGCCACTGTTTCCCAGTTGGCGGTATTTATACTACAGTAGTACCTCTACTTACGAATAACTCTACTTACGAATGTTTCTACTTACGAATAGAGCTCTGTCCGCCATCTTGGATGCGGTTTAGATAGGATTTTTTCTACTTACAAATTTTTAGATGGGGTTTTTTCTCCCAATGCATTCCTATGGGATTCGACTTACAAATTTTTTCTACTTACAAATGTGCATTCGGAACGCATTAAATTCGTAAGTAGAGGTACCACTGTACGTACTTTTTTCAGATTTGCCTTGAGAGAGTCTTTGAACCTCTTTTGTTGACCACCAGCATTACGCTTTCCATTTTTAAGTGTGGTGGTTGAGCACTTGGCTGCCTAAGAATGCCTTCAGAAGTTTCTTTGCCACAGCTCTTTCTTGGCATGGTATCCATGGTATCTGAAGGCAGCCCTGTTTAGGGAAGCTTTTAATGTTTAACAGACCATTGTATTTTAATATTTTTTTGGAAGCTGCCCAGAGTGGCTAGGGAAACCCAGCCAGATGGGCGGGGTATAAAATTATTATTATTATTTTATTTATCATCATCATCATCATCATCATCCTGGTAGCCGATTCAGCGTGTAGTTTTGTAATGCAGTGTTTCCCAACCTTGTGCCTCCAGATGTTTTGAGACTACAATTCCCATCATCCCTAGCTAGCAAGACCAGTGGCCAGGAATGATGGGAATTGTAGTCCGAAAACAGCTGGAGGCACAAGGTTGGGAAACACTGGTGTAATGAGAAATGTGAGGCACCAAGCATGATCCTGCCCCTCACCTTGTCAATGCAAGCCTGAGAACTTTTTGCTTGGACCCTTCCTTGATGCCTGCCGGAGTGCCAATCTCCTCTTCTGGGGTCTACCGCAGTGTGCCCACCCCCAGGCAACACCAGAAACTGGAGGATCTGCTCCTCTTGAACTGTTCTCTTTTTGGTCCTCCTCCTCACCAGGTCAACCCTGAAACTGGTTACATCGACTATGACAGGCTGGAGGAGAATGCCCGCTTGTTCCACCCAAAGCTGATCATTGCAGGTAAGGCGATTGGTGGAGATGTACCCTTACTAACATTCTGTAATCGCCAACAACCACACCTGCTCCCCGCTAGTATTTATATACAGTGACCTTCCTCAACCTGGTCTTCCAGATGTTGTTGAAGTCCAACCACTATCAGTCCCAGCCAGCAGGTCCTAGTCCAGTGGTTTCTGAAGGGCACCATGTTGCAGAAGGCTGATAAACAGAACTGCCTTCAATTAAAAGCCAAGAAAAGCAGATGAATTTTTTAAATTAAAAATGCTTGGAATCCTGAACTGCTGGAGCCAACGGTATATCTCTTGGAATGGGGTTCAGTTAGGTAGGGGCCACAACTAAGAAAGCCCTGCCTCTACTGCCTGCACCTGGTATTCTTGGACCTCTGTTTCCTAGATGCTACAAAGTATTATGTTTCCATAAGGCAGTGGCAGGGACCCAGGTGGCGCTGTGGTTAAACCGCTGAGCCTAGGGCTTGCTGATCAGAAGGTCGGCGGTTCGAATCCCTGTGACGGGGTGAGCTCCCGTTGCTTGGTCCCAGCTCCTGCCAACCTAGCAGTTCGAAAGCACGTCAAAATGCAAGTAGATAAATAGGAACCGCTACAGCGGGAAAGTAAACGGCGTTTCCATGTGCTGCTCTGGTTTGCCAGAAGCGGCTTTGTCATGCTGGCCACATGACCCGGAAGCTGTACGCCCGCTCCCTCGGCCAATAATGCGAGATGAGCGCCGCAACCCCAGAGTCGGTCACGACTGGACCTAATGGTCAGGGGTCCCTTTACCTTTACCTTTAAGGCAGTGGCACCTATGGATTGCATGCGCTTTCATTGCTTGCTCTTTATTTCGGTCTCAAGCTTAGTTTTCATTCTTGCTTTTCCCCTTCCCGGACTTTTAAAAAATGCAACCAAGTTCTACAGTCAACACCAAATTGCTACAATATGTTTCAAGATTAAAGCCTATTTAGGCATTAAGCTGTACAAAAACGAATAGGTATTATTACTAAGTAATACAGTGGTGCCTCGGCTTACGAATTTAATCCATTCCGAAGCCACCTTCGTAGGTCGAAAAATTTGTAAGTCGAAAAGCGCCATTGGAAATGCGATTTCACATAGGAATGCATTGGAAACGGAAAAATTCGTAAATCGAAGCAACCCCATCTAAAAATTCATGAGTCGAAAAAACCCTATCTAAAACCGCTGCGGTTTCCGTTCGGAAGTCAAAAAATTCGTAAGCGTGCGGCCATTTGCCCCATTTGTAAGTCAAAAAATTCGGTTGTCGAGTCATTCGTAAGTCGAGGTACCACTGTAATGGACATTATTTACATTTTATTAATGATAAATGAAAATCATTCGTTATTGCTGGTAAGATCTTTCACCTTAAGGTACTTATAGCATTTCTCTGATTTAATTGCAAGTGTTTGCCACAGATATGTATAAATATAAATGCCTAAATCAACTATTATTTAGAAAACATTTATTGCTGCTGTAAATATTCCAATTTTCCTTTAAAGCTCCGTTTCACTGTTTAGAAAATAGCGATTGAGAAGAGAGATCTTCCTCCGTTCTTTCCCGTCCCAATAAGAAATCAAGATAACAAACTTTTTGTGAAAGAATAGAAATGGTTTATTGAATATTTACAGATAAATTGCAAATAGATAAAAAACATTGGCAGGATTATTGCAATAACCTGCAGTCTCATAAGAGTTTATGTTTAAAGTAGATAATTAAATGAGCAAATTAAATGGATATGCAGAAGATTTAAAAATAAATAAATAAAAGGAACCGCAGAAAGAGGGGGAAGGAAGTCGTACTTTGAAATGTTAAAATGATGGTAAAATTAATAAAATGTATACAGTCATACCTCGACATCCGAAAGCTTCGACTTCCGAAGATTTCGACTTCCGAAGATTTCGACTTCCGAAGTCGAAGCCTCCGGAAGTCCTCCTGGCACATGCACCGTAGCAGCACTTCGACAACCGAAAACCTCGACTTACGAAGACGATCGCAGAACAGATCGTCTTCGTAAGTCGAGGTAGCACTGTACAGGTAAATGCAAAAAGTATAAATAAAAACTTTTAAAAAGAAGAATACATGTTTCAATAAGGCACCCGCCTCTGGATCATTTCCCAGCTGGTTTTGGGCATTCTGAATGGAATCTTCTTTCCTAGGGGTCAGCTGTTATTCGCGGAACCTGGACTACGCTCGCATGAGGAAGATTGCTGATGAGAACGGGGCATTCCTGATGGCTGACATGGCCCACATCAGCGGCTTGGTGGCTGCCAACGTGGTGCCGTCCCCCTTCGAGCACTGCGACGTGGTCTCGACCACGACGCACAAAACCCTCCGGGGGTGCCGGGCAGGCATGATTTTCTACCGGAAAGGTGAGGGTTGCGGCGTAGAACAACTGCCCGTTTCTTCCAGGAAGGGGATGGACTTAGACGGGGTGGGCAGTCGGGGGCCACATGCGGCAAGAAATGGGTGGTTGGGGGCCGAAGTGCCAGTGGGCGGTGCCCGAGGTGGCCGGGGCTATTTACGCTCGCATCAGTGCTTATTCACCGGCAACCCCAATTGTGATGGGGAGGAAGGTGCTTCTAAGACTTAATATAGGCAGCTAAGCAGAAATAAATTTGTTCCCCAAGCCAATGTCATTTGGCCCATCTCATATCCCCAAGTAATGTTAATGCTATTAATTCTTACTTTGTAATTAAGTAAATTTCTAGGAACAGTCGTACCTTGGTTCTCAAACGGAATCCATTCCAGGAGTCCGTTCGACTTCCAAAATGGTTCGAAAACCAAAGCGCAGCTTCTCATTGGCTGCAGGAGCTTCCTGTACTCAAGCGGAAGCCGCGTCAGACGTTCGGCTTCCAAAAAACGTTCGTAAACCAGAACACGCACTTCTGGGTTTGCGGCCTTCGGGAGCCAAAACGTTCGAGTCACAAGGCGTCTCGAGAACCAAGGTACGACTGTAATGGTTTTTATTATATTTATTTATTGCATTCATAGACCACCTTTTCCATGGTTCATTTAATCCACACACAACAACCCTGTGAGGTAGGTTAGGCTGAGAGGCAGCGACGGTCCCAAGGTTGCCCTTCTTCATGGCCGAGTCAGGATTTGAACCATGGACACACCAACCACTACACCACCACTGACTCTTTTCTACAACAGTCCTTTTGTACTGAGAGACACCATTGCTCTGCCTCCCTGTGCTTTCTACTCTAATGGGGAGAAGATCTCCCACCCCCTGCTTGCCTGCTCTTTTAACTGGCAACGCCAGGAATCGCACACGGGACCTTTGGTGCTTTGCCACTGAGCCGCAACCTCTCTCAGTAGCTGATTGCGTTTGGAGTTGAGCGTTTGGCTCTAGGTGACTGCAAAGTTGGAGCCAAGGGGAAGGATTAGCCGAGAGAGGCAACAGCACCCGAAAAACTCCTGCCGCAAATTACCCTCCTTCTTTCTCTTCTCCCCAGGTGCCCGCAGTGTGGATCCGAAAACGGGGAAAGAAATCCCGTACAACTTTGAAAGCCTGATCAACCAAGCAGTGTTCCCTGGTCTACAGGGAGGGCCTCACAACCATGCCATTGCGGGTGAGACAGACTCTCTAAAACGGGGAGGCAGGAGGGAGACTGGGATTTGCTGCTAGCTCTATGAGCAGGGTGGATAAAAAAATCAATGATTTCATTTTGTAATTATTTTTTAAATTTAAATCAATTTTTTTACTTAAATTTGATTTTTTTTATTTAAACCATAATTTTAAAATAAAATGCTTTTGGAGGAAAGATCTTTCTAAAGATAGTTTTCTATTTAGGTTATATTGTACTCCAAAGGCTATTCATCAGCAAACAGGATTTGTTTTAAGTTTTTCATGTGTGCTAAAACTCGGTCTAAGTCAGTTTTTTTTAAATAAAAAAATTGTTTAACCACATCAGTTAACAAACATAGATACATATGCTATAATGTTATTGCTTTAGTTAAATTGTTTAAATTGTTATTAAGGAAATACTTATTTTTCTCATTTCAATAAAGTACAGCAGGAAAGTTGTCCAAATATAAACTTACTAAAGCTCACAATAATTTTCATAATTATCTGTCTATGTATTTCTAATGGTATAACCAAATCAGTAACTTTTGATATAACTGTAAAAACTACTCTGAAAATTTATTATTCCAAAAATGAAACCTTCCCCTGGTTGTAAATATTAAGATTATACCAGCAAGAATGAGTCTTTCTGGGGAAAAATAAAAAGTGATTTAAATCAAGTCTTACTGACTAGCGATTTAAATCAAGTCTTACTGACTAGTGATTTAAATTGTGATTTAAATCGATTTGATTTAAATCGAATCCACCCTATCTATGAGTGATCTGCGATAGACCTGGCGGAAGGGCAACAAGGAGGGAGGGAGGGAGTTCCAGAATCTGGGAGCAGCCACCGAAAAGGCCCGAGAAGATGGAGGTGTTTGAGGAGACATCTTCCCCGTTCCACACGCCTGCCACATCCTCTCTTCTTTTTCGACCAGGAATTGCGGTAGCTCTGAAGCAAGCCATGACTCCGGAATTCAGAGCTTATCAGAGGCAGGTCGTCGCCAACTGCAAGGCCTTATCCAACGCCCTTGTTGGCTTGGGATATCACATTGTTACCGGTAAGGAACAGCTAGGACACAAAACACACACACACAGTCACACAGTCAGAACCAAGGAGTTTGAATGCTTCACCTGTGTAGGTGTATACATCATTTAATTCGGCAATACGAATGGAAGGTGTTAAAACTGCGATATAAGGGATTGTTGTGATACAAGGGATTGTTATTTTGACTGGAGCGTAATTGAAATTTATAAGGTTTTGGAATGCAGAAATAAAGTAAATCACCAAACCATCAATTCTAGCATGTGGGGGGTGGGGGGGGAGAGACACACAAATTGTATAATTTGGTATCTCAATGATTGGTATTACTCGGTGCTTTTTTCCCCCTAAAAAATGTTTAGGGGTGCTCTCATTTTCCTGCTCATATTGAAATACTGCCCCTCAATGAGGGCACACTTAGATTCACAAAATGTTTAGGGGTATGCGTGCCCCTGCATCCCACCAGGGAAAAAAAGAACTGGTATTACTAATTGTATTATAATTTGGCATTGTTATAATGAGGCTATTATTGGATGGTTGTAATTGAAAACTGATAAAAATTATACTCGAAAGAAAGAGAAAAAGAAATAGTCGTCCCGCTTTCCCTTACAAGCGAGGCTGTGAGTGTGAACTTCTGCTACACCTTTATTAATATCTGGTGTTGCTTCCAGGTGAATTGGCTTGTAAGGTTATATCTGGGGACAGATTCTGCAAGTTCATCACCTCTGCTTTAGAGAACGTAGCTTGGATCGTACCCTTGAGCTGCCAGATAACAGTTTTGTTTTGCTCCATGGGATGCCGGGGTGGGGGGCTGGTATCTCAGTCCCAGAAGCTAAAAGCCTTTTATTTTATTTTATTTTATTCATTACATTTTATATACCACCGTTCCACCCCCTTCAAAGAGCTCAAGGTGATAAACATTGTTCTCCCCTTCCTCATTGAATCCGTACAACAACCCTGCACAGTAGGTTAGGCTGAGAGGCAGCGACCGGCCCAAGGTCACCCAGAGACTGTGGCCAGCCAAGCGGGGGGTGGGGGGTGGATTTGAACCCTGGTCTCCCAGGTCCTAGTCCAACACTCTTAACCTTTTACACCACACTGGCTAGCAAAACACTTGCCAAAGAGAGCAGGGTTCAAGTCTCAAGAAGCCAAGGCATGGAGATTCAGTCCAGGTCCAAAACATGTTCCAAAGTCTAGGCCAGGCAAGAGCCCAAGGTCAAGGGCACAGGTTGTTTTAGTGGCCGGGGATGGTGGGCATTTAATTTAGCTGCTTCAGGAAGACCTGTTCTAGATGCTTAAAGCACGAAGCCTGTTCTTACCTGTCCTACTAAACTGATGCTTGAAGCTTGCAGACTTCACTGGTGGGTCCCATGCCCCTCCTTTCCCTCTGCTGCCCCCCCCCCAACCACCCTTGCCAATTTGGGATGGCACAAATGAGTCACTGCTGGCGTCTGGCTCTTCTCCTAGGCGGCTCTGACAACCATTTGATCCTGGTGGACCTGCGCAGCCGAGGCACGGACGGAGGGCGGGCTGAACGGGTCCTTGAGCTCTGCTCTATTGCATGCAACAAGAACACCTGTCCAGGTGAGAGGGGACCAAGCTTGAAGAAGTTCTTCACAATGCTTAGCGATGGCGAATAATCCCCCTCGCAGCCCTGGGGCTTACCAGTTTCCAGAATTGCCTGGTGTAGGAGATGTGTACTGAAACTAGGAGAGGGATATATTTCTTAGATATTATCCTTCCTGACTCACATTTGGGAGTTCTACAGAGTCCGTCCCCTTGTCGCTCCCTCTGCCAGCGAAATCAGATCCTCCTAGCTGGGTATGAACAGGCCAAGTCTGCCCACTGATTTCTCTGGCCTCATCTTGCCCACTCCGCCTGGTAATCACTCTCCCGGGCAGAGAAGGATCTTTCCCGGACCCGAGACCCCTTTAACTAGTGGTCTAGGGGGTGGCATTCAGCAAGCTTGTGCACACAAAGTAGGGGCTCTTCCACTGAGTTACCACCCCTCCCCATTTGGGGAGAAATTCAGGAAAGATGGGAAAGTATACCTGAAGGAGCGTCTCCACCCCCATCGTCCAGCCCGGACACTGAGGTCCAGCGCTGAGGACCTTCTGGCGGTTCCTTCCCTGTGAGAAGTGAGGTTACAGGGAACCAGGCGGAGGGCCTTCTCGGTAGTGGCGCCCGCCCTGTGGAACGCCCTCCCGTCAGATGGCAAGGAAATAAACAACTATCTGACTTTTAGAAGACATTTGAAGGCAGCCCTGTTTAGGGAAGTTTTTAATATTTGATGTTTTGTTGTGTTTTTAATATTCTGTTGGGAGCTGCCCAGAGTGGCTGGGGAAACCCAGCCAGATGGGCGGGGTAGAAATAATACATTATTATTATTATTATTATTATTATTATTATTATTATTAATTTATTATCATCAAGCAGACTGCTGGGTAGGGAAACTGAGGATTTAAATACAGGCTTCAGTTTTTATGCAGTTTATCTATGCCAGGCACGTCCAACAGGTAGATCGTGATCTACTGGTAGATCACTGGACATCTATAGTAGATCACTGGTAGATCTCTGGCTCCCCCCAAAGAAGCTCAACAACAATGGCTCCCTAATAAAAGCTCAACAACTTTGACCTGAACCCCCAAACAGGGGGTAGATCACTGCCAGTTTTTAACTCTGAGTAGACCGCAGTCTCTTGGGAGTTGGCCACCCCTGATCTATGCAATGTAGAAAACTGTCCAGCTGCCTGTGTCTTTGGCCTCTTCCCTCGTGCTTAGGAGACAAGAGTGCCCTGCGCCCCAGCGGTCTTCGGTTGGGAACACCAGCCCTTACCTCCAGGGGATTCTTGGAAGAGGACTTCCGGAAAGTCGCTCACTTCATCCATAAAGGTAGGAAGGGGCCTGCGGGCATGGGAGCCCTGTTTTTGGAGATCTGGGCTTTGCTTTCTACCTCATCTTCGCCCGCAGCCTCTGCTTCAGGTGAACGCTGGTTTCATCCCCTCACTTATTTGCAGAATGATTTGGGAGGGCCAATGCAAATTCAGACTAGGTTGCGCCTTGTTGCAGGTGTGAGGAACCTGTGCTCCCCCCCTCCCAAATATCTTACTTATTTACCCCCGCCATTTTCTCCAGCGATCCCAAGACGGTGCCCATGCTTCTCCCCCTCTTCGTTTAATCCACACAACCACCCTGTGAGGTAGGTTAGGCCAAGAGGCAGTGACTGCTCCGAGGCCACTTCCGGAGCTTCCTAACTGAGTGGGTATTTGAACCCTGGCCTCTAACCACTACACCACTCTGCCTCTAGCAGGACCACTATTTCCTTCATCCCAGATCATTGGCCCTGCTTGTCTTGGGCTGGTGGTAGTTGGAGCTCAATAGCATCTGGAGGGCCGCCCTTCAGAGGGCTTGGACTAGCACACTCGTGGAGTTACCCTATACCAAATTGGGCCACCAGGTCAACTTGGGCACAGCGATTGGTCCTTACTGGTTGTGGCGTCTCAACATTCAGGGGCATTTTGCTGTCTTTTAAACGGGAGGCACCTGGGATTGAACCTGGAGCCTTTCTGCACGCGAAAGACTACTCCTGAACCACAGCCCCCTCTGCCGAGGTTTTGCTGTCCAAAGTAGTAGCTGATCACCCAGTAGCCAACTCAGCCGCCAAACGAGGAAATTTCTGTGTTGCCCATGCAGGTATCGAGCTCACCTTGCAGGTCCAGAGCGACATGAGTCCCAAAGCGACGCTGAGAGAGTTTAAGGAGAAGCTGGTGTCTGACGAGAAGTACCAAGCTCCCTTGAGATCCCTCCGGCAGGAGGTGGAGGCCTTTGCAGATACCTTCCCCCTCCCTGGCTTGCCTGTTCTATAAAATAAAAGCCACAGCTCCCCCCTGCGCCAGAAGAACAGCAAGGAAACTCCTGCCTGGAACAGCCACGGTTCTTCTTGGCTGCTTTGAAGTGTGGGTTGTCTCGCCAAGCTGCCCTCCCGTAAAAGGGATTTAGGAGGAATCGAGGCATCTCCAGTGCCCACTTTTCTTTACTGTTCTTAGAAGCAGAGCTGCTCTTGAAACATGCTCTTTAACCAACCTCTACCCCATCTTTTAAAAATACGTTGCATTAAATATGGACCCCAGGAGGAAATGGGCACAGGCCAAATGAAGCTTTAAAATCCTCAGTCGGTGGGGTTAACAGCTGTATTAATGGACACCCCATAATTATACCCCTGGCAGTGGTAATGAAGCCCCAAGAGAGATGTGCCACACAGTTGCTGCGAATGGAAATCACAGTAAAAAATATTGCATACAGAATCAACCCATACCCAAAGGTCTTGAATGGAAGAGGCTGAGAGATGGCGGAAGGGGGGAAAATACAATGCCGACAGCAACTCGAAGCTCCCCCGAGGTTTGAATAAACGTCAAACTGGGTCATGAGGAAGAATGAATCTGATTTTTTTTTGCCGGGTTTGAGCTTCTCCGTTAAAGCTGGCTTCTTGGAGAAAACAGATTTGCTCCAAGTCTAAGCAACAAACAACAAAAAGGTAGATCTTCGTGCCGAGCATAGCTTGAGCCGCTTTCAAACCAGAGTTTTCTCTTCATTCAGGAAAACTCAAACCAGAGCCTTCCTTCGCAGTGCGGCTTTGGTTTACGGAACCCCCTGCCACAAGGATTGGGGGTGGCCATGAGCATTTAGCAGGGGTATTAAGAGCACAGATCTGTCACTAGGGGTCAGTCATGAAACGTGCAACCCGGAAGAAAGGGCTGCAGTGTGGAACGCTCCTCTGTTCCAGTAAGACGGTTACGCCTCTGTGATACATTTCATCCCACCTGGTTTTCCATTCCCACCCTGTTGCAGTGGGGTCCCCCCCACACACTTTTTTACTTTCTCCCCTTAAAAGATTTCTCGTATTTCTGCAAAGCTTGGGGAGTCTCCCTGAAGCCTCTGTGGCTGATGACCTTTGGGCTACTAGAGCAGGGTGCTCACATCTGAAAACTGGAAAGCTAAACAGAATCCTCTCATTCAGAGACAGTGTACCACTGAACCCTCACCGATCTGCTAGGCAGCTGGCTGTTGCCTTTGTGGCCTGCTTGTGGGTCTCTCAGAGGCACATAGCTAGTCTGCGGGGAACAAGGCTAGACGAACCTTCCAGTCGGATCCAGCTGTTTTGCGTGGCTTGTGCCTGATATAATCTCTAGACTACCAAGATTTCAGCCGTGTATAGTGATACCTGGAAAGGGGCGAAGATAACGTTTCTCCATTCACCAACATCGCTGTGGAATAGCAACTGGCTCAAGTTTCCTATCGCTGGAGAACGGGGAGAGTTTAAGCAAACCATCTCAGATATTTAACTTTATCAGAGCGGGCCTACCCTGAACGTAAGAAAAGTCCCGACGCGTCAGCCCATTGGCCAGTCTAGTCCAGAATCCTCTTCTCACAATGGCCAACCAGGTCTCTGCTGGAAACCTGCAAGCAGGATCTAAGCACAAGAGCGCTCTCTCCACCTGTGGCTCCCAACAATGGTTATTTGAAAGCAACGTAGCAAGGCGAAATTCTGTAACTCTAAATCCAAGGCATGGGACCCTCGGCTACATTAGTAAAGAAACAGCGATTTGGATGCACTATAAACATGCAACACTAGATCGCGCCAGAGACCAGGAATTTTTAAAACGCGATTTTCCATAGAGATTTTTTTTCTTTCGTTAAAGCGATCTTATTTCCTGTTTAGATCCACCCATGGCTAGCCTCTTGCGCTGCTCAACTCCCAACATTTGTGGTTGCCATACTCCAGTCCTCCCCCCCCCCCCCCGCTTTTGTATCAGACACAGGAGCTCAGAAATAAGAGTCAGGACAATTTTTTACTAAGCACAATAAAATCAAGAATTGAACCACAATATACGCCAAGGGTTAAATAAGCTTTAAAAAATACAACCAGTATATATATATTTTTTGTATTTCAAAAATATCTTGAGCCCAAATAAATAATTTCTTCTTCTTCTTCTTCCCCCTGCCTCCAATGTACATTTTATCATTGTAGTCACTGGGTGTTGAGTATTGTTGGTGAAGCGCTTGTGCAGTACATACCTTAACAGCACTAAGACACGGAATGCTTCAGATTTTCTTCAGTGAAGATGCCCCGTTTCCCTCCCTCTCTTAACTACTGCCTAAGCGCAAAGTGTTGTGTTCCTAAAAGTGCGGACAAGGAACGGAATATGCAGTTAGGAAGATCACTTGGTGGGGTTGTTACTTCCAGGGAGCTGCTAGCCCAGTCCAGTCAAGATGGAGAAAGGTCAAGTAGTTGGTTGGCAAGAGGGAAACTGCAGAATTATGGGGCCCAGCGCCTGGGCTTTCCACAGCACCCAGAGGGGACCGCGATCCTGCGTGTTGTGTCCGCAAGCAGGTCATCGCCAGCTCCGTGCATGTAGTGCGCCAACGCCAATTCACATGTCTCAAGGGGCCGATTGTACCTAAGCTGCTCAATCTGTGGGCCACTCATGTCCTCTGTGTGTGATGTTCGCATGGATCAGCCTATGGTTATATTTGCTAGATTAAAGCAGCAGAGATCTGCAAACACATCAATTGCCAAATGGCTAGATGAGCTCCGTTACGTAAGCAGCTCATACTGAGAGGATGCGGAATGGGGCAAGGGTGTAGGATCTGCCTTCCTCTTGACGCTAGAACCACTGATGGAAGCGGGGGAGCTTCTACCCGGCTCCTCCCCACTCTGTCCTGCATGGATTTCCCCTTTCTCTCTGCCAGCAGTAATCATGGTTTGTTTGTCTTTTAACCACATCTGCCAGGAGCTTATAGCTAACTAGGATTAGCTTGTAAACCAGGATTTGAGGCTGGTTGGCAGTGCTAGGATGTAATACCACTCTTAAAACTGACCAAGGGGCAGAAGAGGACGTTTGAGCCTGTGGGATGTTGGCAATCTGTTAGGGATTGGCTAAGGACATGAAAGCAGAAAGCTAGTTTGCGTTACAAGGCTCTGCAGGTGATTGGACTTGGCTCTTGAGAAAAGGAAGGTGCTCGCTAGCAGGCCTTGTATCTACATATATGTGGAACCCCCCCCCCCCTTTTTAAAGTCAGCAGTGCCACACCACTGAATCTATGGCACGCTCGTGAACCGCCAAGACCGATTCCAGAGCCTCGCAATTCACGGATCTTGTTTCCATCATGCAAGAGGTCAGGCATACCTGCAAAGTGTAACAGGTCCCTTTTGCACCTGCAAAAATAATAAGCAATGCCGAAGCCCTAAACACTGTCTGAAGGGCAGAGTAGATAGGACTACTGTGAATTCAGATCAGTCCCTCAGGGATCTTTCATGTATTTCTGCTTATAGTGCAAGCTTTGAAAAGGCAAATTCTTAAGATGTTCAGATGGAAAGGCATTGCTCAGCAAAATCAGAACAGAAGTCTCTGTTGGGCCCAAGCCTGGGCACCCAGAAGACCTTGTGAGATTTTGTGTCTCCATTACAGGGATAATCCCAAATAAACTGCAGGTGTCCATTTGTGTATTGGCAGTGGTGGCGGGAGAAATATCCGAACACAAGGCTACTGTGCAAACTAGGCTTTTTAGGAAGGCAAGAAAAGCTATCTCTTCAGAGGGACACACACATTCCTTCAGCAATTTGAGAAAGTATTGCCTCCCACCATCAAAGGAGGAAAAGTCTATTAAATGAAGGCTTGGTCTTGAGATTAAGGGAGATGTCTTAAGAAAAGCCTGCCAAATGCAAAGTATCTAAAACTGGAGAGGCTTCTTGGGATAGACCAGCCTTCCCCAAACGCTGGCTGCTGTAGCAGCCGTAGTCCAAAACATCTGGAGGGCACGAGGCTGGGAAACACTGACCTAGATGTGCCAAAAATGGCATCCCACTGGCTAGGTTGATTACCTGAAATATCCAGAGACATTCACTATACTGTGGCTCCCAAACACCAACGGTGAAGGGGGAAACTCGTGTGGTGATGTCGCAACATGGGCAAATATTCCTAAACTGTACAGGGGGAGAACTAGACTCAATGATAGCATTTGGGGAGATACTGCTGCTATGATTTCACTGCAAAGCACAAAGGATTTCCCTCCACCATCTTTATGAACGAACAGCCACCCAATAGACTTTTTTTTTGGGGGGGGGAGAGAAGGAGAGGTAGAAAGCAGCACAGGGGTGCTATCTTCTCCCTGAAAAGCTTTGAAACTTATCTACCTGCTTTGCTGAGGGACAGGCGGGGCCACGCCTTGGAAGCCTGGCTGCTGTGAAGCCACCATGGGGCTGTCTGCATCAAAAGATGTTGTCCACCCACCCACCCCGCTCTCGTAGAAAAGCTTTGCCTGCAACTCCATCGTGGTTGACAACGTAGCTGGGTTTCCCAGCCCTATTTGAGAACAATAGTGCACCAGGGCAAGATTCAAGCAAAATTTGTCTGTGCCGTTCCCTCAAGATCCCTTTTCTCTGATACAAAGCAGCAAAGTGTCATACGGGTGGCCTCTACCAACCCATTACTTGAGGAACTAAAAAGTGCAGCATTAACAATTTATATATATATATATATATATATACATATACACACACACACACACAAAGTGCAGCTTTGCATCAAGTTTTCCAGTACTCTTAAAACACCAAACTCGACACTCGCCCTTGAAGCTTCATCTGGTGGTACATTCAGTTCCAGAACTCTGTCACACATAATTGCATTGAACAGAGGTTTTAAAATATCTTAAGTCCAGTTACTCTTGTAAAACGTGTGTCTTGTCACCAGCTTCCTGACACACACGGAAACAGAAAGAGAGCTTATAAAGAAAAAAAACAAGGAAATAAAACTAGTAAGATGTTCCTCCGCCTCTAAAATGATCAGCCAGCCGGCCCACTTGGGATTTCCCGCTGCTGTACCTATCTGCAGCTAGGGAGAAGACGCAGGTGAGATGTGGCCCCATCGGAGACCTCAAGTTTTCACAGGACGAAAGAAATAAAGCGGCACAACCTCTACCGGATTCAACCAGAGTAGCGACAGATTCTTAAAAGGCTCAAAACTGATCGCACCTGGTAGAGTTTGTGACTCGGGAGGAGCTGGAACGCAAAGCCCCCAACATCCAGTCCAAGCTGCGTGACCGGCAACCACCCCAATGCGCAGCGACAGCAGAGGTAGTAAAACGGTTACAAAGGCTGGATGTTCAGGAAGGGCGAGGCCAAATTGGAAGCTGCACATGCCAGCGCTGACCCCCGTCCCCACCAGGGGCTGGTTGTACCAAACAAAGCATGGGGCGGGTGGGGGGGAGGTCTAATCCAGTACATTCAATCCCGATGACACCTGAGCGCTAAGGTTTAAGGGCACTGGGCAATCCCAGAGGACTCTCCCAGTGTGCTCTTGGGAGCAATGGCCTATGTGACAGGGTCCAAAGCACACCCTCCCCAGCTCCATCTTCCCTCACATTCTCCCCCATACTGCAGAAACAGGGTCAGCTATAAGGATTTGTGGGCGTCCTTTTCCCCTCTGGGAGAGGCAAGCCAGGTGCAGCAGACTACGGAGACACAGCGCTCAGCGTAACACCCCGCCAATGCCCCCTTTTGCTTTTCCAAGGTTCAGAAGGCCTTCATCAGACCTCCCGACCGCGAGAGCCAAGGAGGGCCTCCCTCTACTCCCCAGCGATGCACAATGCAAGGACTCGTTGCAACCACCGATGCTGCAAAAAGACCCGAGAGATGGGTCAGCGTCTGGCTATTGTGAAACATCTGAATTCTTACGTTTAGTAGTTGTTGTTTTTGAAACCCCCTCCACCTTCTACTATTCACTCCCATATACTTCTGAAATATGTTTTTGTGGCTCACTGTGGTTTGTAAAAATGCGCACAAGTCTTTGGTGCCAGTCACAGGTACCCAGCACCAACCACGTGCCATGCAAATCCCCTATAGTCATATATCCCACTGCTCCTTAAAGATGCTACACACAAACACACACACCCCACATGCTCCCCACTTTAAGCAGCAAATGATAATGAACTTCCCCTCTTCCAAAGAGGAGTGACCGAGGTTTAGGAAGTCTCATTTTAATGAGGTTGGCTTAGCCACGCTGGGGTCTTCCGTATCATCCTATGGGTTCTCAATGAACTAGTGTGTTGATCACGGAATCGTCTAGGCCTGCAGGTGAGCCGGCGGGTGAGGAGGGGAGGCAGCAGGGCAGGCTGGGCACGACTTAAATTTTGTACAAGCAGCTGGGCACGTAATCAAACCTGAGCACCGGGCTGACCCCTCGGACGGGATCCTGAACGTACTGCAGTTTCAGGAGCTCGGCAAGGTACTGCACCACTTTGCTGTCCTCGTTTGCGAGCCCCAGCTGGATTTTCAGGAAGTTCAGCCGCCGGTCTGCCACAGACTCCTCCGTCTCCCCCTCTTTGATGGGCAGGTGCAGGTCATGGTAGAAGGTGTACAGAAAGGCCTTGGAGCACAGCTGGGTGAGGATGGTCTGGACGTGCATAAAGTAAGTGCTTCCCCGCTTGATCTGCGTGCGGTGGTCAGCGAGCCTGGGGATCAGGGTCCCTTTGTACTGCGGGCAGCGGAGAGTCTTGCTGTCGGCATCCAGGATGCTGATGTAGCGGCTGTAGCGGCAGAGAGAGTGCATCATGTTGACGCCCGACGGAGAAGATGCTCTGGAAAGGAAGGGGGAAGATACATGCTGACATTGAAACTCCAAGGTAGAATAACTACAGCTATGCAGGCATTCTGTCCCTGAGAGATCATGAAGTGAAGTGGCAGAGATTGGGAGCCAGGAGGTCTCAGTTCAGCCATCTCTCTCTTGGACCCAGAGCAGGAAATCTCATTCCTGCACCAGCGTCCCCCCTGGCAATTGCACACCCCTGCACAATTGCACACCAAAGGAAATCAACGGACAGGCCATGTTTCCTGCTAAATGGTGCTTTCATAGATAACCTTTGGAAGGGAGGGTTCTGATTAAGTATGGAAGCCTCTGACACAAAAATGCTCACCGCCAAACCCCATCACGGCGGAACAAATGGTGACTGAACAGAGCACATTTCTGACTGGTGCGCCCCTCTTTTGTCAATGGGAATCAATTGTCATTTAACTGTACTGCCAGGGACCAGAGTTGTGAGGGTTCTGTGTTTGGCAGGACCTCAATGGCCGGAAACGGCAACTAATCCAGAATGCGGCAGCTAGACTGGTGACTGGGAGTGGCCGCCGAGACCATACGACACTAGTCCTGAAAGACCCACATTGGCTCCCGGTACGTTTCTGAGCACAATTCAAAGTGTTGGTGCTGACTTTTAAAGCCCTAAATGGCCTCAGCCCAGTATACTTGAAGGAGCGTCTCCACTCCCATCACTCAGCCCGGACACTGAGGTCCAGCTCCGAGGGCCTTCTGGCGGTTCCCTCACTGTGAGAAGTGAGGTTACAGGGAATCAGGCAGAAGGCCTTGGTAGTGGTGCCCGCCCTGTGGAATGCCCTCCCATCAGATGTCAAGGAAAGAAACAACTATCTGACTCTTAGAAGACATCTGAAGGCAGCCCTGTTTAGGGGAGTTTTTATGTTTGATGTTTTATCGTGTTTTTAATATTCTGTTGGGAGCTGCCCAGAGGCATCTGGATAGCCACAATGGGAATTTAGGATTGTATCAAACAACTTTTGCTCTAAAGTTGGACCCACTGAAATTAATGGAACTCCGTTAGCCTTGTTCGTCAATTCCAGTGGGCCTCCTCTGAGTAGGACTAACAACGGGTTATATCCAATGTCAGTCCTACTCACTCTAGACCTATTGAAATTAATGGGGAGGCTTAGATCTTATTAAATTCAATGGGTCTACTCTGAGTAAAAGTTAGCTGGATGCAACCCACTGTATACAGTCCAAAATGCTGGGCCTCTGGTCAGACATTTTAAAGATCTGGGTAGGTTATGGTGGTGGTGGTGGTGGGTGTTTTTTTTACCTCTGCAATCCAATCAGCTTCCACTTCTGAAAATCTGTGATGTGCAAAGGAGATGTGGCCCAGTGCTTCACCGGCTTGGCATACGCACCGCAATTCGGAACGAAAATAGAGAGTGCGGTGACGAGCTTCTCCACGATCGCCTTGTCTTCCCCCAGCACTATCAAAGTCCTGCCGCTCAGTAGTGAATATATTGCAGGGTGAGCAAAGGGATACTGCCGGATGAACCTCAGTGCATTTTGCCCTGACTTCTTCTTGTGCCTTTCTCCGAAATGGCAAGCAGGAAGGGCAGGGGAAGGAGTCCTGTCTGAGCTGGTGGAGGCCGTGCTGCTGATGTAGCTCGTGGAGTCTGAGCATTTATCCAGGCTCATTTTACTCGGCTCTCTGCTGCTCGAGAGATAATGTGGGTCGAGTTCATAGGTGAGGAGGCCTCCCAAGACGCCGTCGTGGGAAGAATAGTCCGTGAAATTCACGTGAAACCCCTGGTCCCCTTGCCGGTATGGCTGGGGCGGGATACTGACCACACTGTCACCATCGCAATGTTTGGGAACCGTGTTGGACGGAGGCTCGAGAAAATTTGGACTCTCTTTTCCAATGCAACAGGCAGAGTCCACAGGGAGCAGGTTTTCTGGTTCAGTGTTGCCTTCCGTGTTGTCTGGATGATTTAAAACAGGGCTAAAGCGAAAACCTTCATCTTCTTCGTCTGCATAAGGCTCTTCGTTAATGGCACTTGGGTAGCTCGCTTTAAAGTCATCAGGAATCAGAGCTTCTGAGGGACATGTGCTAAGGACCTCGATGCTGTCCTCACTTATGGTCCTTCGGCTGACAGCTTTGCTCCTCACCACTTGTGGACTTGGGTGGGCTTGCGGCATGCTTGCCTGGGTTTCAGATTGGCTCAGGGCAGTAGCAGACTTTTCCGTCCCCAAAACCTCAATGCTTTCACCACTACTAACGCTTCCTTTCAGATCTGCACCGAGGTACTCAAGGTTGTCGTGATGGTCGTAAGTAACGGGGTCAGTGACTTCTGCTTCCCGCAGGTCTTCCATCTCCTGATCCATCTTTATAGGCACAGACTCAACACTGGATTTGTAAGATCCCAAGCTGACTAACGTTTTAGGAATAAGGCAGACTTCCAAACCTTTGGGATTGGGGCTGTCTACGTTAGGTCCCTGGTAGCCATTTAAATGCCTTTCAGGTGGTCTTTCGTCAACGAGGGACATGTCTTCAAAAAGGAAGTTGGTAATAGTTTGCTGCTGCAAAAGTGCTCTGCTGATCTGATTGGTCAAGAGGTAGCAAACGTCACCTCTGAACGTTTTCTCAATTTGATGTAACTGATCTAGAGTCTGGGTGAAAAAATAAACATCACACAGTTCCTGAAGGGTTTTGAGTTTCTTGTCAAAGCACTTGGCAGATTTTGCCTTGATAAGTTTCGGGATGTAAGAGGACTGGCGAGGATAAAGGTGTGTTTCACTGGGTTCATCAGATTTCGAGGTAGTAAATCCTTGTTCGGAACTATCATCAACTTGCTCTGTCTCACACTCTGGCTCATAAGGGTGAAAATCAGAATCTTTCAGCTTACTGTAAGGATATGATCTGATTTGTTTTAAAAGATCTTGATGCTCAATGATAGATTTTTCAACACTAGCCAGTTCGTTGGCTTTCTCAATGGCTTGTGTGGTGTAGTAACCTTTCTCGTTGTTTTTCTTCTGGATTTCAGTCTCATTGTGCAAAACAGTTCTAGTGTAATCAAGGTCTTTCAGCTTTTTTTCCAGTTCATTCGCAAAAGCTTTTCGGTTGCCAGTCTTTAAGCATTCTGATGCTTTAGAGAACTCCGCAGAGAGCTCCTGAAACATCTGCATAATCTTGTGCTCATCGGCAGAAATGTAGGCCATACAGAAAGGCCGGACAAAGCCTCTCGCTTCAAGATCATAGAGAGTCAGGTGATGCACGTAAGCAAAAGCTCCTTCCTTGGAATCGCCCAGAACTACTTTAGAATCCTCCACGAAGTTCAGCTTTGGGTAAGGGCATCCAGGAGGGTGCCCCACAAAGGAAGCCTGGTAGTCCACCGACATGATGCGGAGGGAAAAATAGTTGAGATCAAAGGTGCCGGAAACTTTGGCATCATCTGGGATGGTGAGCAAGGGCTGGGGTCCCACTTGCTCCGAGAACTCTGATATAAGGATGAAGTCCCGGGTGAACTTGGCACCTGATAGCTTGGACCAGGGGTTGGCCCCATGGCTGGCAAAAGGGAAGAGCGGAACAGAGTATTCCTCAGGCAAGCCTGGCTCATACGCCTCCTCTTCGTACTCATCCTCTTTGGTAAACGCCACCACATCTGGGGCGCTGATCATATTTCCAGGTAGGGGCGGTGAAGGGGCATGAAGAAAGCAGGGCCGGTCCCTCACCAGTTGTCAACCAGAATCCATTGGTGGAGAATGAGGGCTCCTCTCCTGGACTGGCACCGGTGACGGACTGTCGGGGGTGGGGGCGCTTCCTGCACACCCAACAAAACCTATTGCACTCTCCCTTTTACTTTCCTCTCAACTTTGGCTTCACCCCCACTGCCCTGTCTCTAGCCTAGCTCACTTGTCCCGCACTCAAGTCTGTGGCACTTCCCTTTCTGACTAGGGGTCACCTGCCCCTCAGCTGAAGGACAGGGCACCAATCCTGTTCACCCAGCAGGCCTGGTGTGGCATGTCCTTTCATGGGGTGGCAGATCCCCCACCCCTCCAACCCCTCTCCCTTGGTTTAGCTGCCTCGAATTCCAGGCTCCCCTCCCAGGATCTAATATGCCTTCTTCCCCAGGGAAGAAAGGAGACCCCTTTCTTTCTCCCCAACCCCTCGACTTTCCCTCCCTGGGAAATGGGCCCTTCTCCGGATCTTCCTACCCTCCCCCCTTTTCCCCTCTTACCAAAAAGATGGGCGCTAGGACCAGCCCGACCCTCCACACGCACACCCCCTGCCCCGTCTCTCCCCCTCCCTTTGCCCCGCGTCTGCAGCAGGAACCGTCACTTCCCCCTCACAGCCGCCGCCTGGCAGCCATCTTGGAGTCACATGATCGGCTGTGAAGCGACCCGGGTGACCCCGGAAGCGATTCCTCTTTTAAAAAATAAAAATCGTTTTCCCTTCACACACAACTTAGCCTTTAAAATAAAATAATAGGAGGAGCAGGCTGGTTTAGTTCGTGCTGCAAAGGCGCGAATATATAAAAAAATTAAAATATAAAAGAGGTCGCGCGACCGCGGTGCATTATGGGTGTTGCAGTTCCCTCTTTTCCCTCACTTCTTTTCGTCCCCTCCCCTTTTTTTAAAAAAACAAACAGCAAAAGTAGAGGCAGCACTGGCGAATGTAATGCTACTGAACTTGAAAACAGCGTTAAAAAAAAAAGTTCGGTTCAAAAAAAATTAGGTAGCTCGGTAGTTTACGTAATCCGCCACCGCGGGGCATTCTGGGGGCGGTAGTTCTCAAGCGCGCGCAACCGCCTCCCGTTTCTGCTACAGCTGCGTGCTCCTCCGCCGCTTTCTGTTTCGGAGAAGCCGTAAAGCAACACAGAGAGACGAAACCGCCCGGCCCGCTTCTCTTTCACGTCGTGCATTTACGACGGCGCGGAATACGGCCGGCAGGCGGGAAAGCTCCTGTTCTGTGAAGGAGAGAGAGTATCAGGGAAACCGGAGGAGAGAGAAAGTGGGGGAGACCCTGAGGAAGAAAAAGGGGGCGAAGCACCCGAGGGAGGGCCGGGAGGAGGAATTGAAGGGGGGGGAGGGAAGGAGAGAAAGCAGACTGAGAAAGGCGACCCCTGAGAAAAAGCTCTGGGGGTGGAGTTTGGTGGTTTTGTTTAAAATTGTGGGGTTGGGGCGAGCTTTCTTTTGGTGAGAGGTTATTACAAAGTCGGAGGAAAAGGCTTCGAGAGAGGGAGGCTTTAAAAATAAATAAATGTAGGGTTGGCATTTATTGCTTTTGGGGGAGGGAATAATAAAAAGAGTGAAAAAGCTGGATTTGGGAAGAATAGAAAGGAGGGGGCAGAAAGGTACAAAAAGGACCATCGGGGGGGGGGCTGTTGTTTGAGATCAAGCAGCTGTTGAGGGGGGGGGCTTGTCCTTGAGGTGGGAGGGGCAGTGCTGGCTCTGGAGTTATAAGGCAGCCAGTGGGCGCCCCCTGGGTTTTACATGCCTGAATCCTGGTGGGCTGCACTCGAGTAGCATCTAGTGGTCAGAATCAGAACCGTGCTTTGACCAGGGACAGGCAGCGAAACAGATTTCCTCCACCTTGGACACTGAGGGAGACGCAGTCTGGTGCTGGTTTGAATGGCCTCCTCGTGGAACGGGAGTTCCTGCTGCTAGCAATGAGCGGAGCACGTTGGCAGTCCTCCTGGTGAGGAAGGTCCGCCCAAGGTTCCTAGTCCAACAGCCTTTGGTTGTCAAAAAACTCCATCTCTTTACAAGTCCACGTTTGTAAGAAATGGGAACCTGTGCACATCAGAACATCCGGCTGTTTTTGCAACCTTTCACGTTTCACCTGTGGCAAGTGAGCTGTCTTCCTCTGTATCCGAAACTTCGTTCTAATCCCGTATTAACCAACTTTTGGTGCTGATCCCATTGTTTCCATGGTGGCTTTATAAACAGATAAAGCAGCCTTGCGAAGAAGGCTCCATGATGGCTTGGCAGGCTGGGAATTGGGCCCAGCTCTCAGGATGATTGGTCAGAGCAGACTGTTTGCCCGCTGTGGAGTTGGATTGTTCTTCCGGTCCTGGAGTCTTTGCTTCTCTCAGGCTGCTGAGGGCACGATGGTCCGAAACATCCAGAAGGTTCTCTGTGTGGCAGAGAAAAATGATGCTGCCAGGGGGATTGCAGACATCCTTTCCAACAGCAGGATGAGGAGGGTAGGAGAGCGCAATAGTGATCCAATATTTATTTATTTGAATGTTGTCTTCCCCACCCTGAGGTTTGGTTGGAGGAGAGTAAAACTCATTCTACCGCTAAAACACAACACTCCTGATGAAATATTGGTCCGCAAAAAGAATCACAAACTGAAAAGCTGTACAGTGCTGGTAAAAAAGGTAGATTATTCAGACACTGTTAATACCTGAAGAAGTGTGTGGTGGCAGCTGAGGGCTGGTTCTAGGGCGACAGTATTCCCATATGGAAAAACTTATATCCAACCTGAGCGTAGTATGCAACCTGTGACCATTGCAGACATGTATTTTGCTGCATGTATATAACGCTCAAAAGATGCCAAATATCAGTCTTCCCAGTTATTGCCCACACAGCAGAATGTATGCTTATCGTGACTTCAGCAGTGCCTGAGTTACAGATGGGAATAATTTTAGACAGGATTACCCTCATTGTAAACGTTACACATCTTAGTTGTATATCAATCTAATTTGTTATGTCCTGGAATTCTTTTTAGAGAGAAGGGTTTTCCAGGTTCAATAAGATCTACGAATGCCAGTATCATATGTTTGGCCAGGTATGTATCCAGCTATCCTTTACCATTGGGCTTTGCTACTGATCTGGTGAAACTGTGTGTGAGCGAGAAAGAGAGGTGGGTTCTAATCCACATCAAATAATAGTGGTAGTTACTACAGATTTGCTGCACAGTCTGAAGCATGTCAACTCAGAAGTAAGTCCTGTCCTACTGAATTCACTGAGGCTTACTTAGGTAAGTGAGGTCAACCCCAGGAATCAGTGCAGATGCACCAGATGTGGTTCTTCTCTCTGTGCTCCTCCCAGTGGTCATTCCTCTGGTTACTTTCTACGGATACACAACCTGACGGTCTGTCTCCAGGCACTAGTGTCTCATGCAAGAGATTCCCACACAGTGGGTTGACATTGCCAGCCTTCACGTCACATTTGCAGACATTTTTGTAACACAGGGATGGTCTGCCAACGGGCCTGGAACCTGAAGCCAGCTCCCTATAGAGCAGGCTTCCTCAAACTCATCCCTCCAGATGTTTTTCGCCCAAACTCCCATGATCCCTAGCTAGCAGGGCCCAGTGGTCAGGGATGATGGGAACTGTAGTCTCAAAACATCTGGAGGGCCGAGTTTGAGGAAGCCTGGCATAGAGCATGTCCTTGGGGATTCTGCCAACTTCCATTCTGTGGAAGTGACCAATTAAGTATTTTTCATAAATTCCCCCTTGTAATTGTGAAGTGTGTGTGTGTGTATACACATGCACACACAAACTGAAAGTGTTTGAATTTGGGAAGTGCTCTGGTTCTTCCTTAGGAAGGCAGATTCATTTGTGCATGGCAGTAGGTGAACCCTATTTCTTGATCTCTTTACAATGAGCCTGAGAGGAGTTTAGCTTAGAAGCCCACTATGGGCGGAGGGTTTTAAGCACTTATTTGGCTTTGACAGGGAATAATCCTTGTTCCTCTGGATTCTGCAGAATGTAGCTGTGGTGATGACTTCTGTTTCTGGACATTTGCTGACTCAAGACTTTAAGATTCCGTTTCGAAAATGGTATGTATGAGTGGGTCTCTGAGGATAGTTCATATTTCTGTGTAGTTACATGCTGAGATTTGGAATACAAGCTGTAGGAAGTTGTTACCTTTATGTTTAGAAAGTGGAAGGCATTTCTTTAGACTTGCTACCTGCTTTTGTCTGTTGTTGTTTGACTGTATATTTTGCTGACACTCAGGCACAGCTGCAATCCACTTGTCCTCTTTGATGCCGAAATTGAGACATTCTGCCCTGAAAACTATACAGACATTAAGGTTTGTGTTGCTGCAATGCTTTCTGCTGTAATCCTCTACCATTATACCATCCTGTAATCTCTGAGGATCTTTGCTTAGTAATATTTTCCAGTTGGATCCCTTGTGCCTTCAGCAGGGGCAAGTTTACCCGCTTTTTGAGCAGGCCTTTTCGCAAACTGTTATGATAGCTTGAACCGGCAGTTGCACTCTGCAGTATTGTTGGCTCCTTTCTTGTTCACAAATTATGACTCAAGGCATTCTGCCCCAAGGCCAGACACCATAAATGTCACAATTGCTACCTCCGCATTGTACTGTGGATCAGAAATCTTGGGGCTTGCAAATCCATGCGATGGGATGTTAAACCATGTCAGTCTGTAATCAGAGCTGAACTCCCTCATCAGGCCTGTATATAGCAGGCTCTAATTTCCCCCTTTAAAACTGGCTAGCAGGTGATTGGGGGGCAGGTAAAACATTGTACAGTCGTGCCTTGGATCCCAAACGCCTTGGTACTCGAATGTTTTGGCTCTTGAACGCCGCAAACCTGGAAGTGAGTGTTCCGGTTTGCGAACGTTCTTTGGAATCCGAACGTCCGATGAGGCTTCTGCAGCTTCCAATTGGCTGCAGGAACTTCCTGCAGCCAATCAGAAGCCGCACTTTAGTTTTCAAACGTTTTGGAAGACGAACGGACTTCTGGAATGGATTCCATTCGACTTCCAAGGTACGACTGTACTGCATACTCTGAGGCACATGGGAACTCTTTATTTTAAATGTATATGCATCATCTTTCCACTCCTTAGTACTGTACTCACAAGGCAACTTAGAATCATAGACTTGTAAAATCAGAAGGGGCATCAAGGGGCATCTAGTCCAACCCTACAATGCAGTAATCTCAGCTAACATATCCATGATAGATGGCCAGCCAGCCTCTGCTTAGAAACCTCCAAGGAAGGAGAGTCCGTAACCTCCACAACTTAACAGTTACGTAGAACAGCTTTCTCCAGATAATAATAATAATAATAATAATAATAATACGAAAGCCAGAGAAGGCAAAGGGAGAACTGGTATCTTCTGTTCTCAAATGTCCCCTGAAATGCCTGATTCTGTACATATGTACTTGCTTTGGAGTAATCCCCACTGAAATCAGTGAGATTAGGTAGGTGTGCATAGATTTTATTGCGGTAGCAAAATCCTATGCATGTGTACTTGGAAGTAAGTCCCGTTGTTTTTTGCCTAAGCCTGGGAGCATGGTGTGTCTTGCCTGTTAACTGCCAGAAAGGTGTTCTGTGTCCTTGCCACCTGCTGATTACATGGTAGGCAGCAATTAAAACCAGCAGCATTGTGGGTGGCTTATTTCCCTGTTCTCTCATCTTGACTCACTACTTATTCCAGCGAACACTTGAGCGAGAAGTTCAGCAGTGCCAGGCTCTGGTGATCTGGACAGATTGCGACCGCGAAGGAGAGAACATTGGCTTCGAGATCATTAACGTTTGCAAAGCAGGTGTGTGGGGTTGTGGTGTGAGAATGTGACCCTCCTTAACAGAATCCTAGGTCAGTGAAATGCACGTAGACCAATCCTCTTCCTTTTAAAGCAGAGTCTTCCCAGATGCAGCCCAGTCTGTTCAATGCAGTGGTTCCCCCCCCCTCCACCTGAAATGCTTGTATTATAGTGGACCAAAAGCAGAGAATGTGGTGCCTAATAATCTAGGTTTCTCAGCCTGCTACCGAATTCTCCCACTCTTGCACAGTGATACATGCAGCACTGGGATTTATAGTGTACCCATTGTGTCCCTGACCATCGGTCTAGTTTGCTGTGGATTTTGTGGACCATCACATTTTCTAGTATCTACCTGGGAAGCCATAGACAAGGCTTCTGGAATTTGGCTCCTCCTGCATTCTGAAACAGCTATACCGTGTGCTTCAGTTAAGAGTTGGTCCTGATTCATAGTATCTGTACTGCAAAGCATGTGAATAGGAAGCAACATCTGCTTGCCATCTGGTAATGCTTCCCCTTTATTCTGTGCAAATGCAGCTGCTTCGGAGTATAGAAGGAGCTGAGTTTTAATTCAGAATTTGGCATGAATCAATCCTATTTGTGGAACAAAGGAATAGATCAGGCATCCCCAGCCTGCGGCCCTGCAGATGTTTTGGCCTCCATCTCCCATGATCCCTAGCTAACAGGACCAGTGGTTGGGGAAGATGGGAATGGTAGTCCAAAACATCTGGAGGGCCGAAGTTTGGGGATGCCTGGAATAGATACAAACTCTTATTTAGTTTGTCTTTGGAAATTACCTTCAGCAGTATTTCCTGGTTTTGAGATGGTCTTATGGACTACCCAAAAGCACATCTGGACCAGTGGTGGTCCACAAGCCACAGTTTTAAGGATTATTCATCTATTGGGCCTTGAGCCCAACATGCCTTAAAAGTATTTTCTCTCCTAATTCTTACCATGGCCTATTAAATCGACTTAAAAGCACCTTCTTAACAATAGCAGTATGAGGCAAAGATGTCAGCTATGTTTTGTGGACCACTGGGTGTTATTGAGATTTCTTAAATTATTTTAATCATGTTGCTTCCTCAGTCTAAATCTGCTATTAATCTCTCTTTCTGGTGGACAGTGAAGCCGAGCCTCCAGGTATTCCGAGCTCGCTTCTCCGAGATCACGCCTGGTGCCATCAGAACTGCCTGTGAGAATCTCACCCAGCCCAATCAGAATATTAGCGATGCTGTGGATGTCAGACAAGAGTTGGATCTCAGGATAGGTATGAGAGCAAAAGGCATAAGGGGTAGTTTATCCGCATATAAACACCTCTCATGCTATATAGATACTTGGGTCACAATGGATATTGTGGCATAAGTCAGTAGAGTCATACCTCGGGTTGAGTACGCTGCGGGTTGCATACTTTCAGGTTGTGTACTCGGCGGACGCAGAAGTGTTTACTTCCTGCTTCACATGTGCGCAGAAGCGCTCTATCGGCGCTTCACGCATGCACTAAAGCCCTGCTCGGGTTAAATACTTTTCGGGGTGCAAACAGCACCCCAGAATGGATTAGGTACTTAACCCGAGGTACCACTGTATAAATACAATACTAGCATGTTATTTGGAAAGATCTTTCAAAGCACAGGTATTTGCTCTGCATGTGGTGTGTTTCCAAAAATTGTGAGCTTTCTTGTAATGCACTGCTTGTTATATTTTCTGCTGTTGTTGTTGTTGTTTAAAAAACTTAAGTACTAGAAACATACTCTCATGGCTAGTCCTGTGCAGCAACACCTCTCTCTTCAGTACAGATGGATGCATGGCCATTTGGCTTATTTTCTCTTCTCTGCCTAGGTGCTGCCTTCACCCGATTCCAGACTTTGAGACTCCAGAAACTCTTCCCCAACGTTTTAGCAGAACAGCTGATCAGCTACGGAAGTTGTCAGTTCCCAACACTGGGGTTTGTGGTGGAAAGGTTTAAAGCCATTCAGGCCTTTGTTCCTGAGTTGTTCTACAAAATTAAAGGTATGTTTCAGAATATCAAATGCAGGAAGCGAAACATTAAAAAAAAAGGTTTTGCAATTTACCTTTTACTATTAAATAATGTAAATTGCAAAAAAACCTTTTTTATGTTTATAAAAATTGTTTTCCTTGTCAAAACATTTGTCTGCCGCTCTAGGAGCTTGCTTTTACCCACAAATAAATGTATTTATCATAATTTTGAACTTTGTGCTCTGTTGGGGTTGAGTGGAATCACCCTACCCCAGCACAATTCTGTATGTAAATATCAATGATGAGGAGCCTGTGGCGCTACAGGTGGTGGACCAACTTCAGCCAGCATATCCAATGGCCACAGATGATGAGCGTTGTACCGGTAGTCAAAACATCTGGAGAGCCACAAGCTTCTCACTGCTGCTTTGTGAGTGCATTGCTTCTGCGTTGTATGACCTTTGTGACGCTGGGTCTCAAAAGTGATCTGCCTTGTCTCTGCAGTGACCCATGACCACGAGGAAGGCACTGTGGACTTCAGCTGGAAGAGGAACCGTCTCTTCAACCACACAGCATGCCTTGTTCTCTACCAAATGTGCATGGAGGTAAGAAACTACATAGTCCAGTCTGCATTCTCTTAGCATTCCAAGGCCCCGAGAGAGCTCATTCTTGCCGCTTGTTTTTCTCTTAGGATCCAGTTGCCACAGTTGTGGAGATCGGGAGCAGACCAAGGAGTAAATGGAGACCCCTGCCACTAGACACCGTGGTATGTTTATGAAAAGAGGGTCCTGGCATTAGGACGTAACGGAAACGGTTCTCAAGAGAGCAACTAATCAAAAACTCTTACTTGGCTTCGTATTCTGAATCAATGTCCTATTGGAAAGTGTCAGAGAAAGAGGCTCAATGCAAATATTCTCTTTTTGAATGTATGAAAGATTTGGGTTTCTTAGGTTAAACCCTTGAATTCCCCAGCTTCATAACTCGTGGAATATTAAGTACAACATACAGGAGAAACAGGGAAGTATCTAAGTCTGAAAACCTCTGACATTGCCTTACGCAAAGCTTTTGGAAGATGCTGTTTCTATCTTTTACTAATTGAAACATGTGAGTATCAGGCCTACTGTTTCTTGGTGCTGAGACACCAGTGCTACAATTTTCAGAGTTTGGCGTGTTTACCAGAACAGTTTTCCCCAACCTGGTATCCTCCAGATGTTGCTGGACTACAACTCCCATCATTCCTGGCTGTTGGTTGGGGAATCATCAGCTGGCTGGGGCTGATGAGAGCTGCAGTCCAACAACATCTGGAGGGCACTTGGTTGGGGAAGCCCTCACAAGTATTTTAGACATGTTATAGTCTTTCTGAAGCTTATTTTAATGTCAAATTGCACATTGACCTTCTGGTGATGCAGTCATTGAGCATATATTTTCCCCATCTGCCTCTGATATAGGAACTTGAGAAGTTGGCTTCCCGTAAGCTGAAAATAAATGCCAAAGAAACCATGAAAATCGCTGAGAAGCTCTACACTCAGGGGTAAAAATTGCAGTACTTTGTGCGTGTTTGTTGTATAAAACATTCAGGTCAGTATTTCCAGAAGCAGACACAATGGAAGATGAGCGATGGATCAGGATCACATGGAAATCCTAATGGTTTATTATTATTATTACTATTATTATTATTCCACCCATCTGACTGGGTTGTTCAGGCCACTCTGGGAGGCTCCCAACTAAAAATAAAAGCACAATATGACACCACACACTAAAAAATTTCCCTGAACAGGGCTGCCTTCAGATGTCTTTTTAAAATCACATAGCTGTTTGCCTGTTTGGCATCTACTGGGAGGGTGTTCCACAGGGCGCAAATGACTATCAAAAAGGCTCTCTACCTGGTTCCCTGTAACCTCACTTCTCGCAGTGAGGGAACCACTAGAAGGCCCTTGGAGCTGGATCTCAGTGTCTGGGCTGGAGGATGGGGCCGGAAACTCTTCTCCAGGTATACAGGGCCAAAGCAGTGTTATGTCTCTGGCTTGTTGAGTGCTAATATCTGCTACTAAAAAACATTCAGCCTTTTAACAAAATTAGGTGTAGATTTGTTTAAAAGTAATGCTCATTTTATGTTATAAATTGTCATTTTTAATGGCCTTTTATTTCCTATTTTTAAGGTACATAAGTTATCCTCGAACAGAGACCAACATTTTCCCTAAAGACCTAAACCTCCCCAACTTGGTGCAGCTTCAAACGCAAGACCCTCGCTGGGGAGCCTTTGCACAAAGGATTCTAGACCAGGGTGGGCCGACCCCACGTAGTGGAACTAAATCCGATCAGGCTCACCCCCCTATTCATCCTACAAAATACGCGGGAAATTTGCAGGTGAGCCCGTGTGGTCGGGGTCGCTTTTTTCTTGCTTATTACACCATATGCTGCTTTGTTTACTCTTAAGAATGAATACATCTGACTGGCTGGATTGTTTTTCTAACTGCCACTTGGCAGAGGAGCCGTGACAGGTTATCCTCATTGAGAAACCTGATGGTGGAGCCTCATTTTAATTTTTTAAAGTATTTGTATGGTGTTGTGTCGTAAAAATTAAAGCGATTTATAGAAACAAAACCTTTAAAAAGACAATAAAAACTGTTTTAAAAAGGTTGAAAATAGGCATCAATTAACCATTGTGAAAGGATGTTTTCTTCATTGCCTGCATATGTCTGGCATTATGGAATCGCTTTCAGCAGGCATTTAGAAGTCAACACAGATGGTGCCTGCTGAATCTCTATTGGCAGAGTGTTCCACAGGACTGGACCGATAACACTAAAGCAGGCATAGGCAAACTCTGCCCTCCATTTATTTTGGGACTACAACCCCCATCATCCCTAGCTAACAGGACCAGTGGTCAGGGATGGTGGGAATTGTAGTCCCAAAACATCTGGAGGGCCGAGTTTGCCTATGCCTGCACTAAAGGCTTGTTTTTCCCTTGTTGTCAAATGAGCCTCGCCAACTTGGGAAATGACCGACGATGCTCCTGCGGACCAGCTGGGGCTTCCAAAGCCAAGGGCAGCCCCAGACAGAGCATGTTACAGTAATCTCAGCCTTATCATGATTTAAATAGCAGTCCATTTCAGGTGCAAGGGCATGCAAATTTGCCATTCAGATTAAAGTGCCGTGGCTATCGGAAGTTTGTGAAACACTCTAGAATCCTTTGCCGCTTGTTGTTTCTGCAGATATCTTTGTTTATTATATACCTGTTTTCTACCCTGCCCAAAGCTGCCTCCCTGAACTGAACCAGAAGCTGTGTTGTCTTCTCAAATGGCATTCACATATTATGCATTTTCCTTTGCACACTGTTAATAGGGGAATGACCAGCGGCTCTATGAATTCATTGTGCGTCACTTCCTGGCCTGCTGTTCACAAGATGCGAAGGGACAGGAAACAACTGTGGAGATTGACATTGCTAACGAGCGCTTTGTGGCTCATGGGCTGATGATCCTGGCCAGAAATTACCTAGATGTCTATCCTTACGAGAAGTGGAGCGATAAGGTGAGGGTGCTTGATCCTTCACTCATAGCAAGGACTTGGTGGGACTTGTTCAGTATGGTTGGACTCAATAGTGGGGTCAGCAACAGAGATCCCCATGGCCAAATCTGCCCCTCCATTTGTAAATGTCAAAGGCAAAAAAGAAAAAAAGACTTATGGAAACAGTACGGTGTACCAACAGAGCTTTTAAGACCGGTGGTAGCTATATGTTGGCTATCCACACACTCTACTCCCTTTTCATAAGAACATGTTTTTTTAATATAAAAAAAAAACCTCAACGTGTGGCAGTTGACTTGCAATGACTTCGGTACAGTGGTACCTCGCAAGACGAATGCCCTGCAAGACAAATTTTTCGCAAGACGAATGCGCCTTGTGATCTGACGGTGACTCGCAAGACGAATTCGTTTTGCGAAAAATTCGTCTTGCGCATTGCAGTTTCCCATAGGAATGCATTGAAATTTAATGCGTTCCTATGGGCAAAAAAAGAAATTTCAATGCATTCCTATGGGAAACCGCGATTCGCAAGACGAATTTTTCGCAAAACGAATTGACTTGTGGAACGAATTAAACTCGTCTTGCGAGGCATCGCTGTATATCGCGATATAGAGTGAAGTTGAAAACCAGATATTGCCCAGCCCTACCCCTTATTCCCTTTTTTCTAAGTTAAGCAACTCCAGATGTAGACGTACCTCACTGTGTCGTTTCTTTCTCTGTCTGTCTCTCCCCTTGCCCCACAGGTCATCCCAGTTTATGAGAGGGGGTCTCGCTTTCAGCCTACCACAGTGGAGATGGCTGATGGGGAGACCAGCCCGCCCCAGCTGCTTACAGAAGCTGACCTCATTTCCCTCATGGAGAAGCACGGCATTGGTTAGTTCCCTACAGGCAGTTCAAGGGAAGTGTAATCACATGTCTCAAGACGCTCTGTACACCACACCTAAACTTTTGGCAGTGTGCGGAGAACTTACACGTATTGTGGGATGGGCATTTTGGTGATAAAAGGGGACAGTGGAGGATAAGTGAATGGGGAAGGAGCTGTGGATTCTGGGGATACTGGTGAACAGTAGGTGCAGGGGTTGATTTGTGCTGTAAGTGTTGCGAGCGGCAAAATGCAGTATCCCTGCTTATTACATGCATCAGTTTGCAAGTCTTTTAAGCAAGCGTGTCAGTAGTGAATACAGTTCTCTGTATTGTGCGAGAAATAATGGCAGGAGGTCCCTCATTGCTGATGAGTGCTAACCGGAACGATTACTTTCAGGGACAGACGCCACCCACGCGGAGCACATTGAGACCATCAAGTCCCGCATGTACGTGGGGCTCACCCCGGAGCAGAGGTTCCTTCCTGGGGAGCTGGGAATGGGGCTGGTAGAAGGTAAGGATGGGCCTTCTATGTGAGCTTTTAGGATTGCTCTTCCTCACATCCTTTCCCTCACCACAAGGTGTTCCCCACCCCACCCTCCAGGCTACGATGCCATGGGCTACGAGATGTCTAAGCCTGACCTCCGAGCCGAACTGGAAGCTGACCTGAAACTGATCTGCGAGGGGAGGAAGGAGAAATCTGTTGTGCTGAGGGAGCAGATCCAGAAGTACAAGCGAGTCTTCATCGAAGCTGTCGAGAAGGCAAAGAAGTGAGTGATTTCCTGCCTCTCTAGGACTAGGCACCGCCCAAGCCAGGAGAGGCAGCTGAGCTCCTCTGTATCTCATTGCTTTGCAACATCGTGGTGGCTCTTATTACTGATGTGGTTCCAATAGACATGAGGTGCACAAATATCTCTTCTTCCCATGGAGTCATCAGTATTGGCTCCTCATGTGCACAGTAGGGAATATACATTTTGTAAATGAAAGGTGCCTTTGTCAGGGCTCGGGAACCTCCCCCCCCCCCCCCCCGTTGGGGCAGGGGTCAGCAAAGGGGCCGGTCCACTGTCCCTCAGACCTTGTGTGGGGACGAACTATTTTTTTTTGGGGGGGGGGACAAAAACAAATTCCTATGCCCCATAAATAACCCAGAGATGCATTTAAAATAAAAGGACACATTCTACTCATGTAAAAATACACTGATTCCCAGACCGTCCGTGGGCTGGAATTAGAAGGCGATTGGGCCGGATCCGGCCCCCGGGCCTTAGTTTGCCTGCCCATGTGTTGGGGGCTACATGCTATCAGTGGGCAGCAGCAGAGACAAAAAAGTGAGCAGGGCAACCCTTTTCTGTCTTTCTGTCACCACCACCACCCCTCTCACCTAATTCCCCCCACCCTTTCCATCTACATGAAATCAGGCCAAGTGCTGCTGGTCGTCCACTCCTGAAGTGGATAATGGAATATAGACTGGGTGTGGTCATCATTGCTGTACTACTATAGGTATTTATTGGCACAAGATGAATTGCGTAAATAAATGCCAGAAGTGCAATTATTTTATGAGTGAGCTGTCCACTCCCAGTCCGTTCATAACATTGGCAGTCTGCTGGGAATGCCTCGCTCTGCCTGTATTCACGTGTACACCCTTTCTGTAATAATGTGATGCACCTATTGTCCCCTCTCAAACTGCTTTTAGCCTCTCTTAGGAAAGATAATTTCTGCATTATGCTCTTCTGTATTTATTCATACCTCCCAAGTTAGGTGAGCAGTTAATACATCTGATAACATAGACTCTTGCTTTTATTCTTTCATTCCCTCCCATTTTTCCTTTTACCCATCATTTTCTTTTGTCTTCTACATTTATTCCCTGGCAAGAGCCACTTCCTCTAGCACAAGGATGGGTGGGAGGAGTTGCCTTTTGAATGTTGCAGGACTCTAGCTCCCATCATCCTCAGCCAGCATGGGATGATGGGAGATGGAGTCCAACAGCCTCTAGAGGGCCATAGGTTCCCTGTGCTTGCTCTAGAATTTTTCTCTCTTTGCCTTTTTAAGGAGTCTTGCCCATCCCTTCAGAAACTGGGTCTCTGGCATGGCCTTCCACAATCTTTCCTGCTAAGGAACGAACGAACGCTGATTTGCCTGCGTCTTGTTTTCTGCGCAAATACTTATAAACCCACTAATCCTTTGAGCTGAAACAGCTGGCAGCCGGGGAAAACAAGTGCAGCTTTGTCTGTTTGTCTTTACAGGCTGGATGAGGCTCTGTCTCAGTATTTTGGAGAAGTGACCCACGTTGCACAAGAAGAAGAAATCTACCCGGCAATGCCAGATCCTGTTAGGAAATGTCCACAATGCAATAGCGACATGGTCTTGAAGACCAAGAAGAATGGAGGGTCAGTACAGGGGCAGTCTGTGGGAGGGTTGGGCAGCAGGCAGGCACGGCGGTGGGATCTGCCATGTCTGGATCCCAGCAAGATCCCACCGCCCAAGGTAGTCACCTCAGTGTGCCTAATGATAACCCAGCTCTGGGTCAATATGAGAGTAAACAACCTGACATTTTAAAACAGAACCCAGCTTACAAACGAGTCTGCAAATACTGGTACATTTGTTCACAAAAAATGCTTTACTAGTCAATCTGTCAATACATACCTGCAAGTGACTATGGAACTTAAAGGGGGGGGGGAGAGAAATGAGCCCATTGTCTTTCTTGGTCGTCTGGAGGTGATTGTTACTCACCATGGGCGACCAGATAGGTAGCAGTTCCGAGACCTGCTTAGAGAGCATTCCCTTGAAATTCTGCCCGAGGGACAGTATTCCTTCTCTGCTAATTAATATTTGCAGAGTTCAAGGCTGCGGAAACTTTGGCTCCCCAGGCCTCCCTATTTGGCCTGCCACACTGTTTTATGTTAAGCCACACCCACCTGTTTATGTTAAGCCACACCCACCTGACATCAGGTGTGGGATGGGTAGAGAAGCAGCTGAATCCTGGGCTGAAAAGCAGGATTGAACTCCCTGGCGGGGTTTTGAATGAGAAGCAGGTCCCCAAATGGGTTAAAGGTAGGACCTGAGACTGAAAATATTGAATATGACTTGTGTAGACCATTCCAAAGCAATGGTCTGACTTCCTATGCCCCTAATTACAGTTGCAGTGTGATGCCAACCCACACATTCAAAGTCTGCAAATAACCACTTGCCTCGTCACCTGGGACAAGCAAGAATGACCTTTAGGTGACCAGACAGGGATGCGTTCATCAGGGGAAGACACTTGGGTTCTTTCTCTACTCCCTGCCCCGCCTCTGAAGAGTCCCTATACTACAATTGGCCACACAGATATATCTATGGGGAATCAAGAGTAGTTAATTTTCTGTGGGCTAGTCACCCTGACGTTTCTACCCTGTATAGACTTCTCAGGATTTGAATATGGGACCACCTGCATGCAAAGCAGATGCTCTTCCACTGATCTACAGCCCCTCCCACAGTTCCTCCCCTATTCTGTTTCTTTTTAACGCTTTTTCTTTTTTTAAAAAAATCCCCAGGTTTTTCCTCAGCTGCTTGGGCTATCCCACCTGTAAATCCGCTGTGTGGTTCCCCGATTCTCTGCTGGAAGTCAGCAAGGACGACTCCATCTGCGAAGTGTGCAGACCACACCCGGTGCACATGTGAGTGTTTTCCTAAAGACGGGGCGGCACTTTGGTTCCGTTCACGTCACAGTTTGGGGTGCATACCTAGCGGGAGGTTTCTGAAGTGGTTGAAGGTTCAGGTGGAATTGTCTCCTAAGAGGCAGGAGAAGTGTATTTGCAGTACAGTCAAGTAATAGATCCGCTCCCCCCCCCCACATTAGAAGGTATTGTAGCAGGTGGTTGCCCTGCTATAGAGTGTGGCACATGACCCATGTTCTGCAGCAGCTATTGAAGTGGGAGGTGCAGGGGGCGAGTTGCAATTTCCCCCTCCATTGTAAAACAGGTTGCTCAAGTGTCCCACATTTTCCAAATGCTCAGCCAAATCTGCAAAATCAGGACACCGGGTTGTAGCTGGGGACAGTGAGGGTATTGTTTTTGTTATCATGGTACGTATTTTTGTAGTTTAATATTATAAACAGGGTGGACAGAAATCATGGTTTTTATTTAAAAAAAACAACACTTTTTTATTTAAACCGGATTTTTAAAATAAAATGCTTTTGGAGGAAAAATCTTTCTAAAGATAGTTTTCTATTTAAGTTACATTCTAGTCCAAAGGCTATTCATCAGGAAATAAGGATTTGTTTTAAGTTTTTCATATGTACTAAAACTCAAGTCTGTTGTTTTGTTTTGTTTTTTTAAACCGTTTAACCACATCAGTTATAATGTTACTGTTTTAGTTCAATAATTTGTTTAAATTTGTTATTAAGGAAATGATTATTTTTCTCATTTCAGTAAAGTACAGCAGAAAAGTTGTCCAAATATAAGCAGTTAACTTATTAAACTTCACAATAATTTCATAATTATCTGTCAGTGTATTTCTAATAGTAGAACCAAATCAGTCATTTTTGATAGAACTGTAAAAATGACTCTGAAAATTTATGATTCCAAAAATGAAATCTTCATCTGGTTGTCAGTATTAAGAGGATGCCAGCAAAGTTGAACCTTTCTGTAAAATATAAATAAAAAAGATTTAAATCAAGTCTTACTGACTAGTGATTTAAATCAAGTCTGACTGGCTAGTGATTTAAATCGTGATTTAAATCAATTTGATTTAAATCAAATCCATCCTGATTGTAAGCTGCCCTGTGATCATCGGATGAAGAGCTGTATAGAAATTGAATTAATAATAATAGCCAACAAGCTTCTACTCACAATAGAACCATAGAATTGTAGAGTCGGAAGGGTCATCTAGTACAATTTCCCGCAATGCAGGTGGGCATGTATGGGAATTGAACCTGCAACCTTGGTGTTACCAGCACCATGAGCTGACCAGTTGAGACCTGTTTTGAGCAAACTAACATTGGATACAATCCAACTGGCCTGTGCTATGTGGGTTAGGTTTCCTTCCTGAGCAAGACCTTTATGTGCACATTTTAAAAAATAATAGCCAGAGTGCCCTCTTTGCAGGACTTTGGAAGCTGACTGTCAAGGGCATCCTTAGAATGTCCAATCTCCTGCTCAGTGCAGGATCTAAAATGCAGTATGCAAATACAGTGGTACCTTGAGTTACAAACACTTCAGGTTACAAACGCTTCAGGTTATAAACTCCGCTAACCTGGAAGAGTTACCTCGAGTTGAGAACTTTGCCCCAGGATGAGAACGGAAATTGTGTGCCGGCGGAGCAGCGACAACAAGAGGCCGCATTAGCGAAAGCACTCCTCTAGTTAAGAACAGTTTCAGGTTAAGAACGGATCTCCAGAACGAATTAAGTTCGTAACTAGAGGTACCACTGTACCTCCGTCAAAGATCACATCGCTTCCCACGGGTCTGTTCCACCGTTGAACAGTTCTTATAATTAGGAAGCTTCTCCATAGTGTTCAGCCAAAATCTGCTTCTCGGAAATTTCCAAACATTGGTTTTAGTCCTGGCCTCTGGAACAGCAGAGGATAACTGCTCCATCCATTGCTTGGCAGGCCTTCAGTTGCTTAAAGACAGCTATAATGAATAAAAGCTTAGAGGCAACTGCTTGAACTGTGATCTAGTAAATAACACAATACAGTGGTATCTTGGTTCTCGAACGGCTTAGTTGCCGAACTTAGTTCCGCTTGAGTGCAGGAAGCTCCTGCAGCCAACTGGAAGCCGCGCCTTGGTTTTTGAATGGTTTCGGGAGTCAAATGGACTCCCAGAACGGACTAAGTTAGAGAACCAAGGTACCACTGTATGGACTAGTTCACTGGTGGGAAACCTGTGGCTCTCCAGGTGTTGTTGTACTCCTGCTCCCAGCTGCCCTAGCCAGCACGAACGAATAAGAGTTGGGGATGATGGGAGTTGTAGTCCAGCAGCGTTCAGAGGGCCACAGCTTCCCCACCCCTGGGTCTATCTGTTGCTGTCTACACTGGCCAGGAACAAGCCCAGTGCTAACTTGTAACACCTCTGTTGTTTAGGTTGAAGATGAAGTTCAAGAGGGGCAGCCTCCCTGCCATAATGCCCCTGGAGTTCGTGGGCTGCATCGGAGGCTGCGATGAAACCCTCAGGGAGATCCTGGATCTGAAATACCTTCAAGGGCCACCAAGACCTTTGCAGACAACCAGCCAAGCAAGCAACCTCTCACAAGCCAACAGCACCAACAGCAACCGGAACAGCCACAGGGCACTCCCAAATGCTCCCCAAGGCCCTCCTGCACGGGCTGCTCGAAATCCTCCCCCTGCACTTGCCAGTTCTGGCGGGAACAATGCGGTGGTGTGCAACTGTGGGGAGGAGGCTGTGCTGCTCACTGTCCGGAAAGAAGGACCCAACCAAGGCAGGCAGTTCTATAAATGCAGCGCTGGCAGCTGCAGCTTCTTCCTGTGGGCCGATCAGCAACCAGACAGCAGGGACACTGGGGTGCCCAGGGGCTTTGCACCCCCTCCAGGCCCCTTCGGTAGAGGGGAGAGGGGCTCAGGGCGCTCTTGGAGTGACGGCTCTGACCCTGGAGGGGGAGGAGGCGGGCAAGGAGTTGTGTGCAGGTGCGGCCAGCCTTCTGTCACCAGGACAGTTCAGAAAGAAGGACCCAATAAAGGACGTCAGTTCCACACCTGCTCCAAGCCAAGGGAACAGCAGTGTGGCTTTTTCCAGTGGGCGGATGAAAACACGGCACCAGGTAAAGAAAGGGGTCTAGATGGTTTTTTTGGGGGGGGGGAGAGAGACTCTAGAGAGTTGTGTTAAAATCAGCCGTGTGTGGAGGCTTCCTGGGAGAAAAGCTGGCAGGGGAAGATGAATAATCATACCTGCATTACCCTGTCTGAGCTCTTTACAGGAAAGGTGGGGTACAAATGCAGGTAACTTGAAGCTCTGTGCCCTTTTTGGATTGAAGTGGCAGGGAATTGCCAATATCCTATGTGGCTTCGCTTGCGAACTTACCTTCCCAGGTAGGTTCCAGCCGACCTGCTAGATCCTTGAAGATTCTACTTTTTAAAATACTGTATTTGCCTGTTCTGAGGTTTCAGCACACAGCTGGCAGCAGAGGGAAATTCAGCAGTCCTGTATTCAAGCTGCTTGCTCTCTCCGTTTAACCAGCCCTGGGCTAGCAAGGATGGGGAAAGGGCAAATCCCTAAAAAGTTTTTCCCCCTGGTTACTGTAGGTGTAGGTGAACTAGAGTAAACAGGCTGGAAAAATTATTCAGGTCTCACAGTGCAGCAGACCACCCCTCAGAGCTGAGAAGGGGGAGGGGGCAAGATGCCACCATCAACAATATACTTTGGTCTGCCTTGTATAAGTTGGCTGCTTATATTCTAACAACATGACCCCCTTTTGGGGGCAGTGACATCCTTGAGGTCTTCCTGTGGTGTCCATGAACACCCACTCCCTTCGTCATGTTGTGGTGTGCATCATTACCTTTTTCTCTGTTAAAAATATGTAAAATAGCGTCACTCTTCCAACTTCCTCTTTCAGCTTTCTCCCACTTCCAGTTTCAGCAATACTTGCTTTCAAAGGCTCAGATTTAATTTTACAGGATCCAGCACTGACGCAGATCCCTTGAAAAAGGAAAGTGTGCATGTGTGTCCTTTCTCTGTCTCAAAGTGGGGGAGCGGAGAGCTACACACTCAAAATTTCCAAAGTGTCCACAACCCAGGAAAAAAATGGCAGCCCCTCTTCTATGGCACACTTCTGTCATTTGAAGTAATCTTAAATGTTTTCCTTCTCTTTATCCCCAGACGCCACCTTTCCTTCAAACCACTTAACAAACAAAGGGAACACGAGAGGCTCAGGAACTAAGACTAAAAGATCAGACAGCGATTCTTCCGCGAGGGCGCCCACTACCAAGAGGCCACGGACTTGCGGGATTTGCCACCAACCTGGCCATACCAGGAAGACATGTCCACAGAATCACTGAAGCAGCCCAGCCCCCAAAATTTGACCCAGGACATCCCTTCAGAAGGATGAGGGACGAGAGGAAACTCTTACAATGCAACAAGGAAGTGTTTGCCTGGAATATCGGAAGCCTACTTGCAAGCATGGTTCCTTTTGTGGCCAGGCCTTCACATTCTTCCAGTGCTGGTGGAAGGTCAGGTCTGCTTTCTATGAGCCAGGCACAGCACAGGCCTTTGCTCTCTTAGCTGTAATGCATTCAAGAGCCAGACAATTTTGAGGCAGTAGGAAGTCTGCCCACTAACACCTCTTTATGCAGCAGCTTACAGATCTCCCTTTTTATCTTTCATTAAGTATTTTCCCTCCTGCCTGACCAGTAGAAAGCGCAAGAGACTTTTCTTTCCTGTCAGTTATTCTATAATCCGTATATTCTTTGGAACGAGCAAAGAATTCTTGCAAAGGCAAAGATAATTCACCTGAAGTGCCTGTTTCTTTCCAATGACACACACTGGCTTGAAGAGGTCTGCGGTCCGAGACCTTGTGCCAAACGCACCCTCAAGAAGAGATGTCAAACAAGACTACAATGCGCAGCTCTACTGTTTTTTGGGGTGCAGGCTGTGGCTGTGATTTACAAACCCTCATCTTACTTTTTCATGGGTCCTGAACTATGTGTGTCGCTTTTCCAAAGCAATAGCCACTAGTACAAAGGTTTTGTGACTGAAAGAGCTGTCGAGCCTGCTGCTCTTCCCTAGAAAACGTTAAAAGTCAGTGTACTAACAATGGTGGAGAACGCAACAGCTTTGTTTACTGAACGCCACTAGGTATGCCACCTCCATTCCGAGAAGTCCTTGAGGACAGCAAGCCTCAGCACCTTATATAAGAGGAAGAGGGATGTGGGATGCAGACAACATCTCTACAACTCACGTTGTTGTCTGGTAAACGTTCTGATTAAAAGCAAACAGCTTCCTGATTACAAACTGGTTCGGGTAATTTGACATGTGGTACGTGAGGTTTTGGTACTGTGCCTCATTTTATAACCAACAGCCAGAGTATCACAGATTGCACAATGAAAGATGGTGTAGTGCTCTTCCCCCTCTCCAGGGAAGGAAGAGTGAGGCACATAGCTATGGCGGGAACCACCGGGACTAACGTCTGTGTTTCTGTTAAAATGCTGCCTGCTTACTTTCAAGCCTTTCCTCACCACTCTGAAAGTGCAAAGCTCCCCCTTTTTGGCTGTGAAAGGTTGCTTCCTTCCCTTGCCTTTTTTGCTTCAAGAAACCAGGGCCTGCAGATCAGCCAGCAATGCCCTCCCCTCCATTGTTCTCCAGTGGTGGAATGCTAAGTATGTTGAAGTGTTGAAACTAACGTGACATCACAGTGCTGACACAGTCTGGTTTTGTGGGGCTTGTTCGTTCTTCCTCTTGCAAGGTGTGGTCAAAAACATTTCTGCAAAGCTCCAGGAATTGAATCAGGCTTAAAATATACTGTGAATAGGATGCAGTTGTTGTTTTTTTGCATATAGCCTTTGCCTTTATTTTTACCTAGAGCATATGGGAAAATGTTTCCTCTCCCTTCTGTACAGTAGTCTCTAAGGGAACGAGAGCATATCACATACGCCATAGAAATCATGCCATCATCCCATGCCTCATCCGAAATACAGTCATACTTCGGGTTACAGACGCTTCAGGTTGTGCGTTTTTGGGTTGCTCACTGTGCTGAACCCGGAAGTACCGGAACGGGTTACTTCTGGGTTTCAGCGCTTCTGCGCATAGCACAGTTTAGCAACCCAAGCGTCCACTGTACCACCGGTGTGTGTGTGTGTGTGTGTGTGTGTGTGTGTGTGCACTGTAAACCTGGTTAAAGTTTCCAAGATTCCCTCATCCAACAGTATGCACAAACCTGCTTCTCTAAAAAAAAAAACAGCATTCACTTTTCCTTATTCAAATTTTGCAGGCTCCTTACTATAAAAGCAATTCATGTCTTACGATCAGATCAGCAAGATTTTGGCAATACATTCCTATTATCAGCCTCCTGTGCAAGTTCCAGGGATGAATTTAAGCTTTGTTTCACTCACAAAAAGCCCACTATACAGCAATTTCTGCCCATAATCATTCATTCTTTATTTCATTTGTGACATCAGCTCAAGCCCTTGCACATTTCCGATTAATATTGCCACTATATAAACACATTTTAGCAGCAAAGTTTCCTTACGTAGTTGTGGTTGTTCCTTCTAGCCAGAAAAGCCGGCTAGAAGATTTCAACCACAGTAAAATCGTAAGGGAAGAGCAGGGAAACTTCTGCTTGTACATTCTGTACATTCAGACGAGGAACAAGGGAACCTTTGCCCTCCCGAATGATGTTGAATTCCAACTGTCATGAGCCCCAGCAAGCATAGCCCAGAGTCAGGGACAGTGGGAGTTAGAATCCCAACAAATTCTGCAGGACCACAGCTTCTCTGCCCCTACTTTAGATATTTTCTGTGCAAAACCACTGCACAGGATCATAAGTTCCAGTTAAGAGTAGGAGGAGGGGGGGGAAGGTATAGCACTCTTCTGTATATGGCTTTTTGCAACAATTGTGGTTTTCTATACGTCAGAGTATAGGCAAAGATCTCTAGAGAAACACAATCCTGAACAGTTATCTCTTGAGAGAACGCTATGAACTGCTTCTATTCCCAGTTAAAGCCAATAAGGTGGGTAGGTACCTTTCCCTTTTGCATTCTACAGGGAATGTACACACTCCTAAAAAAAAATATTGCAGACTATGATGGTTTATGGCAAGCACTGCTCGGGGAACAGTCACAAATCCTTGAGAGGCTCACTAAACCAGGCTTGTTTGTTCAGAAAAGCCGATGTGCACACAAGCTCTCTTGCAGCCTTGTCCCGTGTCCAAACCCATGACTATACCTTTGTGTCTCAGCAGCAATGACCTCTACGTTTCAACAAGTGCAGAACTAAGCAAGGCATACAGAGTCACACACCTACGAATTGCAAACTTTTGATTTTGATACAGGTTAGCCTCAGCAGGAACACTTCAAGTTGGCGCTACAATGGGAATTCAGACCTCTTTAAATGAAGAGTTACGGCTGAGACAATTGCACTTTCCAGTTTACCCAAGTAGAGAGTTGAAAAATACCCAGGATTTAGAGACCTCTCTCCCCACACCCCAACTGTCCTTTGGCACTTGATTAAATTTCTAGCACTGGTGTCGTTATATCTAACAGGTGGGGGGACGGGGACAAAGTTGTGTAGTTTTGCGCCCCATGAGGTAGAGAAGGGAGCCCCATCATTTCAGTTTCGGGATGTGCTCTGAGCAGGAAAGGCCAATGGGGGGGGGGGTCGTTTTATTTTTAGCCACCTGCTATTTAAAAATAAAGAGTGAAAACAACAGTGAGTCACACTGTGCCACAAAGAACATAGCCACAACCATTTGCAGATAGTGAGACTTAGTTTTTTGGGGTGCTCATTCCAAGCACCTGGATGAGGCCTGGAAATCACAGGTGGGAGGACTTTCTGCTGCCTGTGTGGTGACGGAGAAGCAGCTGCTTTAGCACCAAAGGTGAGATCCTCACTGATTCAGCAAAAGCCTACTGAAGTCTCCACCCACCCCAGGCATCTCTTCCAGGACTTCCACATAGTGCAATAAAACAGACTCGCCCCATACATACAAATTACAGATAATGGAGCCTTATATTTGGGGTGCTGCTAGGATACTGGGCCCCTATAGGTCCGTTTCACGACGGTCCAATTACGTAGGGACGGATAAACCAGCTAGGAGGAGGCAAAGACCCCCTTCCACCCTGATTCAGTAATCCTACAGAATATCATGGGATGTAACCACTGGAAAGTAACACTACCTGCCCTAGATTTCAGAAATATCTAGGTCAGAGGGAAAGGTTCCCATTTTTCAACCTAGGCCCTATTTTACTTTGAGAATACTTCCATTCCATTAGGGTGCAAAGAATTGCATCACGGGGATTCTGTCTGACCCCCAACGGAGATGAGTGAAGTTTTCGCCACCGAGTCGCCTGTTCATAAGCAGAGTCCAGCTGCCAGATCTGGCTCCGCTAAAGCCTCGTACAAGGTGTAGCCGATCTCTTCAATTTCCTCCGAGGCCAGGTGGCCGAGAAGGTTTATCCTGCTGTCGAAGAAGCAAGGGAGGGAAGCTATCTCCAAGTACTGGACCAGTTCCTCCAGCACCTGCTGGCACCTGTCCGCCAACGCTGCCTCTGACCAATCGGTTTCGGTTTCGCTCAGGTGTAGGATGGCGTGAGTCAAGTGGGTGCTGCCCAGCTTGCTCCAGGAGGGATGGTTTTCGAAGATGACCTTCAAGATGTTGAGGCAACCCTGCCGGGCACCATCATCTCCGGCGTCGAGGTCTTTCAGCGCCGAGACCTCTGCTGCGTAAAAGCTCCGTTGCCAGAGGTTCTCCACCGGTTTTACAAAGGATGGAGGAAGAAGGGTTTTATCCCCCTCTTCGACCATGGGGCAGAGGTTTATGTCCAGGCGGATCTGGGCATGCCGGACTTCCAACTTAAGCTCTTTGGGATCCATCACAGGCCTGATGACGCAATCCAGACTGCTGCCAATCACCGGCCAATTAATAGAGGCCACCAAAACGTTATGGAGGGTCTTGTTGATGGTGTTGGACGAGAGGTACCCACCCACCACGAACCTGTCCCATGGGCTGATTCCGCGCGGGAAATACTCCAGGCCAGTCCGCCTGACCATCCCGAAACAAGGGTCATTCACAACCGTTTGTTCTCCGGGGATCAGGAGCCAAAGGTCGGGTTCCAGCATCAACGGAAGCATGAAGGCCACCTCAAGGCGGTTGCTGATGATGAGGTCGTCGCAAAGGTAGCCGCTGAGGAACGCCTGTCCAAAGGGCAGCTCTGGGTACTTGTTTTTCAGGAACTTCTGCAGCTCTCCGCAGATGTCCCCTGCCAGCTGCTTCCCCAGAGCCTTCTCCTCCTCGGAGACGGAGACATGGTCCCTGTAGTAGGAGAGAAGCTTCTCTTGAAGCGTCAGGCACAGCCGAGCCCTCGGTTCCACCAGGGGGGCCTCAGAGGGCAGGGCACCGCTTTTGGGGTCTGCAAGGGAGGAGAGAACAAAGGTTTCAGATGGCTGGGGCTAAGGATATTTGACAGGCTTCGCCAACCTGGGGACCTCCAGAAATCCCAGGCAGCAGAGGTCCCAAGATACTTATGGCAGGCATCTCAATGCAAGCACCTTCCTTATATTTGGCAAAATGGGTGCTGGAAGCCGCTCCATTCAGAAGCCTGGCCACTGTTCTGCACTAGCTGTAGCTTTCTGAGCAGCATCAAGGGCAGACCTGCATGGAGCCCATTACAGTAATCTAGGCTGAAGGTTCACCAACGCATGGGTCACTGTGGCCAGGATCGCCCTAGCCAGGAATGGCTGGAGCTGGCACTGAAACCAAACTGGGCCTAGTTACTAACATCCCTTCTGTCTCCAGGGACAATGATGAGTCCAGGAGGGACCGCCGCCACCCGGACTTCCGTCACAGAGTGAGCTGGCAGTAAATCACACCGTTCAAAGTTGCAGTGAACCAGGCACCCCCAAACTTGGCCCTCCAGGTGTTTTGGGACTACAATTCCCATCATCCCTGACCACTGGTCCTGTTAGCTAGGGATGATGGGAGTTGTAGTCCCAAAACACCTGGAGGGCCGAGTTTGGGGGTGCCTGCAGTGAACTATTAGCAGGGACACAATCTTCACAGGCTTGGTGAAGCGTCAGGCCAGTTGCTCTCTCTCTCTCAGCCTGGCCTACCTCGCAGGGGTGTTGTGAAGATAAAACAGGAGAGAGCCATATACAGAGGCTTGGGAACACAAGTACAGTTTGCCCTTAGGAAACAGAACCCGCCTGTAGCGTGACTCTCCTGACCTTGCGGAGTCCCACCCACGACTGGAGACAGCAGTGGCTCCTCGAGGTCTTCCTGCCGCACTTTGGGCACCGTTTTGATCAAGCTCAGCTCCTGCCAACTTTCCTCCAAGGACTTCTGCTTGGCTTTGATGTCGTCTTCATCGTCCGGCGGGCTGGTGGCCCGGTCGATGAGCTGCATAAGAACAAACACCCACCCTAACAGTTAGCATGAACGCCTCTGCCGTTTTTAGGCCCAGTTCTGCTCTGCCACAGGGGCACCTGATGAGTGTGGACCCCAAATACAAATCCAGGCTCCAGGGCCGGCCAAACCATAAGGCAGGGTGAGGCAACTGCTTCAGACGGCAGGTTCCACTGGGGCAGCTGCTCCCAGTGTAGATCTTTCTTTCCTTACTTGTTCTTGATGTAGATCTTCCTCCAACTCTTCTTCCCTGGCAGGGAAGGGAGCACCATTTTGGGATCCACGTCAGGTGCCGAAATCCCTTGAGCCGGTTATGCCAGGGGCATTGCTAGGAATTTAGAAGAATCGAGGTGCAAGGCCATAACACACATTTAACTTTTGGGCAAATTAAGGTGGACGGTGACCGAGGTCCACACAGCACTGCAATTTGCCATACACCCAACCACCATGCAAGGGGGGGAAATGGGGTTTTTTAAATTTGTTTTTAAAAGAAGGGGTAGTGGATCTGGGCCCAATGAGAAAGACTCAAGTGCTTTAAACTACAGGTCCACTACCCCTTCTTTAAAAACGAATACACACACTTTTTTTGGCTTGGTTAGTTAAATAAATACAGTGGTACCTCCGGTTGTGAACGGGATCCATTCTGGAGATCCGTCCGCATCCTGAGGGATGGCACCGGGGGTGCCATTTCTGCGCATGCGCGTGGCACGGTTTAGTGCTTCTGCGCATGCGCACACGGCGAAACCCGGGAAAATACTTCTAGGTTTGCTGCATACATATCCCGAAGGATACATAACCAGAGGTGAATGTAACTAGAGGTACCACTGTACTATAGTATGAATTTGCAAGCAGGATTTGAACTGTGAGCAACAGAAGGAATTAAGAGATTATTGTATTATTATGGTATAAGAAAGAGAAGATAGGGGACGGGGGGATTAAAAACCCCAGGGAAAATGGGGTGTGAAGTCTTCAAAACCAAAGAAAAAATTATTATGTATTGGAGTGTACATGAGAAATTTTTGAAAATTTAACAAAATATTACTGAGAAAGCCTCAAAAGCTAGCCGTCTCCTCCCAAACAACACCCCTGATCTACAAACAGACTATGGTCCCCTTAATAAAATTAAAACGTCATAAAGATGGTTGCTCATATAAAAAGACTAGGTAAAGGTAAAGGGGTCCCTGACCATCAGGTCCAGTCGTGTCTGGCTCTGGGGTTGCGGCGCTCATCTCGCTCTATAGGCCGAGGGAGCCAGCGTTTGTCCGCAGACAGCTTCCGGGTCATGTGGCCAGCATGACAAAGCCGCTTCTGGTGAACCAGAGCAGCGCACGGAAACACCGTTTGCCTTCCCACCGGAGCGGTCCCTATTTATCTACTTGCACTTTGATGTGCTTTCGAACTGCTAGGTGGGCAGGAGCTGGGACCGAGCAACGGGAGCTCACCCCATTGCAGGGATTCGAACCGCTGACTTTCTGATCAGCAAGCCCTAGACTCTGTGGTTTAACCCACAGCGCCACCTGGGTCCCTATAAAAGGACTACCTAACAGTAATTCCTCATCACACATTTAAAGGATGTTAGCAGCAGATCCGCAAAGGAAGAACAAGGCGGTCTCACCCTCTTCACAGCAAGCGTCGCGATCGCCAGCACAGCTGCTCCGCTGACGCCCAGGACCAACCTGGCATTGGCCAACAGGAAGTCCACCGCGCTGCCCAGGTTGCTCTCGTCCCGCCTCTTCCCCTGCTTGTGGCCGTAGTCTGCCATTGTTAACCCTGTTGGAGGGAAAGAAACCAAGTTTGAGAGGCTTCGGTAATAAGATTTCCACTTCAACCTGCAGAACTGACACTCCTAACTAGGCGCCGCATACCGTATCGGCCCGAATATAAACTGCACCTTTCTTTTTTTTTCCAAATTCCAACCATGAAAATTGAAAGTGCAGCTTAATTTTGCGAGCTTACAAAAATGGGCTTTTAAGATATCGCACCCGTCCCGCCCGCAGCACCCCCAAAGCTGGGCAGGAAAGAACGCGGGGGAGGGGGAAGACCGGCGGCACGGCTCCCCCTCAGCCCGTGATGCTGCCAGGAATGCGAGGAAGCAGTGCCCACCCCCGCCTGCAGCTCCCCAGCCTCCCCCCCCAAAAAAAAGTTGGGGGGGGGGTTGGCCAAAGTTGTTGAACTTTTTCGGCAAAACCTCAAAATAAATTGAAGTTTTTGAGCTACTTTTAAGGAAATTTGCCAAAATATGGCAACCCTAAGCTGGGAGGGTCCACCTCTTTCTGTGTGAGACAAGATCTACCTTTGGGAGAGAGCTCTCTTAATTTATTTTATTTCCTCTTTTCTTTTCTTTTTGTAAATAAATAGTAATTTATTATTTGTACGCAGCCACTCTGGGCGGCTTCCAACAGATTGAAAATACGCTGTTGTTTTGCTTTCCGTTTTTATTTATTGCGTTTATTTCATCGTGGGTTGAAAAGTTACAGTAAAAAAACATTATAAAAAGGGGGAAAGAGCTGCCTTGTTAAGAAAGCGGGCTGTTAGTCGTTCTTAGGTGTTGGTGTTGGGCAGGTTTGGCTCCAGGGTGTCGTGTTGATGAACCCTGTGGCTCGCTAGCTCCTCCTCGCCCAAAAACACTCGCATTCATCATGAGTCACAACTCCCAACATACGACTTAGCAGCTACAGCATCGCCATGGGAACAAGAAGCAAACAACATACTCAGACTGGAGGGTCATTGTGTTCTACTCAGCTTTCATCTCCTACACAGTTTCTAGGGCTTTACGCTGTGAAACGGTCTATAACAATAAATAAAATTTTAAAAACACTTTCCTGCACCATTTTTACTGCTTGACTGCAGGCGTATTGACCTACAAGCAGCTTCTGTTCAGTTTGGAGGAGATTACTTGGTACCAAATGTGCGTGTGGCGGAATGGCTAACCACCCAACTTGGGGGGTCTGGTCCACCCAGACCCCAAGCTGATTTTGCTAGACGCCTTCAGAACCACCTGCAAATGACTTCAAAATAACAGCTGGGACAGCTCAGTTGGTAGAGCATGAAACTCTCAGGCACCAGGCAAAAGCATTCCTCTATAACCAGGCCTCTGGCCACTAAATAAACAGTTAAAGTGGGAAAGGGGGCTGTTATTATGGGTATTTTACCAGCCTTTGGCTGATTAATATTCTACAGCCTTTTAAACATTAGGAAGAACTTCCTGACAGCAAGAGCTGTTCGGCAGTGGAATTTGCTACCAAGGAGTGTGGTGGAGTCTCCTTCTTTGGAGGTCTTTAAGCGGACGCTTGACGGCCATATGTCAGGAATGCTTTGATGGTGTTTCCTGCTCGGCAGGGGGTTGGACTGGATGGCCTTTGTGGTCTCTTCCAACTCTATGATTCTAAATGTGTTTATGAAAGGGGGGGTATTGTTTTGTTGCTTCTGTTTTAGCTACTCATTTCTGTTTTTATCTTGTGAACCGCCCTGAGATCTTTTGAAGGATGGTACATAAATCTAATAAATAATAATAATAGTCAATTTTTATGCTTTTTATTGTTTATTGCTTTATTATTACTATGCTCCTTAAAATGTGCTCCTAATGTTGTATACTAGAATAGAACAGAATAGAATAGAATAATTTATTGGCCAAGTATCAACCATACTTGGAATTTTATTTCGACTACATTGCAATGGGATCTTTTCATAAAGGGCAGTGTGTGTGTGTGTGTGTGTGTGTGTGTGTGTGTGTGTGTGTGTGTGTTAGCAAAAGCCCACCATAGGTCTGGCTATACTCATACGAACATGGCCCTCAGTTTAAAAAAATGGTTAGGCACCTCAAGCTTAGGGGGAGTGGCCTTATTTTGCCACCCCTGACACATGAAGCCACTAAAAACCTACTCAGCCACACTGCCAAACAAACACTTCCGAGGACAACTCATCGCCTGGTTTGAGAATAATAATAATAATAATAGTACTGTAATAGTAATTCGCCAGGGCTACAGAGGAGGAATCAGATTTCCGGCTGCTATTTTGAAGGCGTGTAACAATATCTTCCTGCCAGTTTCCCTTCTCTCCCAGGACAGTCTTTTCTATTCTGGGCATCAGAGTCCAAAAGTGGTTGCAAGGGAAGGCATCTAACCAGTCCCACACACAGTGGCAGGATTTGATCCGAGGCAGAGCTCAACCTCCTTGATTTGTCCCAGACCTTTTCAGCAGTTGTGCTGCCATGAGAAGAAGGGATTTCCAAGCATGTGCAGAGTGCCTTTTCTTTTTCACTGACCCACGTAGGGTGGATACAGACAATTGTTTTCCAAATGGTGGGGGTGGGGGTGACCAGGATCAGTAGCAGAGCACAGGTGCTTTGAATGCAGAAAGTCCCAGGTTCGTTCCTCAGCATCTCCACGTAGGGCCAGACAGAGGTATACAGTGGTACCTTGGTTCTCAAACTTAATCCATTCCCGAAATCCGTTCCAAAACCAAAGCGTTCCAAAACCAAGGCGCGCTTTCCCATAGAAAGTCATGTAAAACGGATTAACCCGTTCCAGACTTTTAAAAACAACCCCTGAAACAGCAATTTAACATGAATTTTACTATCTAACGAGACCACTGATCCGTAAAATGGAAGCAATAAACAATGTACTGCAGTCACACAATTTTTGTTTTTGAGGCTGTGTGTGTGTGTGACTGTGATTGGTTAATCACAGTCACACACACACAGCCTCAAAAACAAAAACACAAAATAAATAGCAAGAACAGATCTCAGCGTAACACTCAAAACGGAAGTGTGGCACTCAGATCGGAAGCGTAACACTCCAATCGTCAGTGTAACATTCAAAATGAACATCCGAAAAAAATTTGCAAACCAGAAAACTTACTTCCAGGTTTGCAGTGTTTGGGTTCCAAGTTGTTTGAGTACCAAGGCGTTTGAGAACCAAGGTACCACTGTAGTAGGAAAGGTTGTAGCTGTCTGGCCTTCTGGCTACACTCCCTCTCCCTAGGCTACGGCTGCCATACGTCCGGGATTCGTTCGTTGTAAATAACGTCCGGGCGGAATTTCCGAAAATCAGTAAAATGTCTGGAAAAGCCCGGGGGAATGGCAACCCGTGTCTGAAGTGTTGGTTTTTTTGACGAATTTCCTTAAAAATAGCTGGAAAAGTCAGCTGTTTGAGATTTTGCAAAAGGAAGCTCAACAACTTCACACACACACACTCCAAAAAAACCAAACAGCTCAAGAACTTTTGTGTCTGGCGTTTCATTTTTGAAATATGGCAACCCTACGCTTAGGCTGCAAGAGGACTGAACCCAGGAACGTTTGCCTGCAAAGCGGGTGCTTGGCTGCTGAGATATGATCTACACACACTTGCATATGATCCAGAAGCTGCAGCGAGTGCAAAATGCTGCAGCACGATTGCTGACAGGAGTGAGGCCTTGTCGGCACGCAACACCTGGGCTCAGAAATCTGCACTCGTTGCCAATTTGCTACAGAGCAAAGTTCAGGGTATTAGCATTCATATATAATAAAGTCCCTGTGTCTCTGCGTCCAGTCCCTGTGTCCACGCTACTGCGCATGTGCCCCACGGACACAGGGATTGGACGCAGAGACTGCAAGCACACAAACACACACACTCTCTCCCCCCCCCCCTCTGCCTACCGTTTCCCTCACGGTCCTCAGGAGAATCGTGGCCTTCTCCTGGGCGCCCACTGCCCAGCTGGGCTCAGTGAAGCGCCCCGAAGAAGCGGCGCCGCAGAAAGAGGCCAGATAGCGGCCTTCTCCTGGGCGCCCGCTGCCCAGCTGGGCTCAGCGGAGCGCCCCCCCCACGTGCCGCCACCGAAACAGGCCAAATCACGGCCAGCCGCCCCCACACGCCACATTGTAGCCTTCTCCTGGGTGCGGGCTGAATGACACTAGTTCATTTATAAAGTCCTTAACTTGGGACCAGTTTACCTACAATATCGCCTTACTTCAATCTGCCCACTGTTAACAGCAGGCTTCGTCAACCTCGGCCCTCCAGATGTTTTGAGACTACAATTCCCATCATCCCTGACCACTGGTCCTGCTAGCCAGGGGATTATGGGAGTTGCAGGCCAAAAACATCTGGAGGGCCAAGGTTGAGGAAGCCTGGTTAACAGGGTGCCAGTACAACTCCCTGCCTATTGATATCAAGCCTTTGCTGTACTCTGGCGCTTGCTAAAAACATTAGCAGTGTAGAATGTGGACGCATGCCTTAATTCTGCTTTTAGTTTAGCAATGATTATTTAAAGAGTTGTTTTTTGTGTTTTTACCGATAATTTTATCATTTTACTCTCTTTGTAAACGGCTTCAAGGTTCTTCTTAACAAACAACGAAATAGGTGGAGTTTAAGGAGGACTGGAAAATGTAAACTATTAAAAACTTATTTCAAATATGTTAAAACGCAAGTAGCTTTAGAGTAAGAATAGCAGTAAAATTTATCTGAAAACAGTGTGGAGAAGAGAAGGTATAGAATAACTAGTGTGTGTGTATTTAAAATATTATATATATATATATAATATCTATAAATAGAAAAATTAAAAATATTTAAAATTTTACAAAATTTACAAAATAAAAACAAAAATATGCTCACTTAGATGCATAGATGCCTCTGGGTATCATATTAAGATGGCGGGTGGATGTGGTCCCAACGGCACATCCAGTAACAAAAGTTTAAATACAGTACAGTAAAGGTCTCAAAATCTGGGACCTGATGCAAGAGACCCAGGCCTCAGGCATCCAGCTCCTCCTGCCCCCCAACCCCCCCCCGGCACCTATGGTGGAAATGCAGAAATAGCCCCACCCAATCAGCAATAGGGCAAGACGCCTTCATCTTCCCCAGCTGCAACAAAACATGTCTGTACCGCATCAGTCTCTACACAGCCACAGCTCTCCACTGGTTCACCCACAATGGCGCACTTCTCCATTCTCTCCCGAGACAGACGGATGCCAACTGGACAACCAACCCCTGGGGAGAAACCACACACCAAACGCTTAAACCGCATCCCCACCTCAGAATCCTGGGAGTTGTAGTTCGCCCCTCACTAAGCTGCAACCCCAGCACCACTAACAAACTACAGTTCCCAGGATTCTTGAGGGGGGTGCTTTAAATGTATGGTGTGCACAAGCTTACCACAGATCAACCTGCTTGTGGGTCAACAGCAGCGGCCAAGGCAATCAACCCACAGCCAAACTACAAAGGGCTCGTTGTGTTGGTCTAAAGAGGGCCTGGAAACTTGTGACCTTCTGGACTCCAGCTACCGCCATCCCTGACCACTGGGCTACGCTGCCTGCGTCTGATGGGACTTTGTCAACGTCCAGAGGACCACAGCTCCTATCCCTGGTCTACAGAGACACAGAGTCCTGTGGCATCTTGAGGGACGCTGCAATTGCTTCACTATTTAAAAAGTGCCACGGGATCGTGCTGGGGGGGGGGTTTGGACTAGATGACCCTTAAGTCCCTTCCAACTCCATTACTGTATTGATTCATCCCTTTCTCCTTAATTAAGGCCGTCCCTTCTAACCATTCAGAGCGGGGATCTAAAGGTCCTCCAAAACCCCTTTTTTTGGGGAGGGGGGTCGTTTCCCGACCTTACGACAAGAAACGTATTATTTAAAAAACTAAGTCGGTTCACCTTCTCCCCTGAAAGCTGAAGACCCGCCCCTCTTAGAGGTTAAAAATGAAGCAAAATTCCCCCTCCCCCCTAACATAACAGAAATAAGATCCCTTCGTTCTTCCGGCGGTTCCACCTTTGGAACCGAGGCTGCTCCGTGGAGGTAATACCGTAGCTCAGTTACCACTTACCTGTGCCTGGACCTGGAAGCGGACCCGGGGGAGCGGGCAGAGCGGAGAGCACCCAGCACCCCGACGCCACCGCGCAGGAAACGCTCAGCACCAGCGATGGAACGTCGGCCGAAGCCAAACGCCAAACACCCCGCCGAGCGACCAATGGCAGCGCGCTGCTCGCCTCTCAACGTTCCGGCATAGAACGCCGAGTATCTTTTTCGGCTTCCTGTACTCTTTGAGGCTGCGTAGGTGCCGCGAAGCTCCTCCTCCTCCTCCTTAAAGAGACAGCGTCGCTTTCGTCCTTTCTCTCCCTCCCCCGCACCCCGCCGCCTCTTCCAATCTGCCCAATGTGCGCATAGCAGCATAGGAAAGGGCTTTAAGCCGAGTCAGACTACTCCATCCATCTCAGTATTGTCTACTACACTGACTGGCAGCAGCTCCCCGGGTTTTCAGGAGTGCGCAGCAGGGGGTGTCTCTCCCCATCCTGCCTGCCTGGAGATGCCGGTTCCTGCAAAATACTACCGTCCACAAACAAGGAAAAAAGCAAATTCGTGGCGCCGTGTCATGATGGACCCGTGTCCAGAGTCCTTGCAAACACCTAGGCACGCTCCAGAAAAGCTGGAGCAGGAAGTCATGTGCTTGTTACTGCGAATTAACTAATGCGGAATACAAAAAAATGTGGAGTTTGTGGAGGGTAGTGGTGGAATGCCTGTTGTCTTTGTCCATGGAGTTTTCTTGGCAGGGATACTGGAGTGGCTTGCCAGTTCCTTCTCCAGGTGGATCACGTTTAGTCAAAACTCTCCACTATGACCTGTCCATCTTGGGTGGCCCTGCATGGCATAGCTCATAGCTTCTCTGAGTTATTCAAGCCCCTTCGCCACGACAAGGCATTGATCCATGAAGGGGATCCATGATCCTAAACAAGTGGTGGAATATGAGCCATTTATACGTCCTCCTTTCTCCTAGTCCGTACTCACCTGCGGTGGTTACCGACATGTAGAGGAGCGTAGTGGTTTTCTCCCGGTCTGACTTTTTTCCCAGAATTTCAGGAAAACCTTCCGGACGTCCTAATCCGTCCTCTTTTGAGGATTTACAGAACGGGATTGCGGCAGCGGCTAACTGTAGCCAGCTATACTGGAGTGTTTTTTTTAAAAAAAACACCATACGTTTAAAGAGCTTTCGAAGCACTTTGACATCGTGCGGAATCTTGGGAGCTGCAGTGTGTTAAAGATGTGTGAAAACTATAGGTCGGCACCCGTAAACTACAATTCCCAGGGTTATATGGAAGAGTCGCGATTGGGGATGCGGGGGTGCGAGAGGAGCCGGGGCTACTTGAAGTGGAATGAGAGTGCGTCAAATGCATGTTGCGGATGTGACCCAAGAGTCCCGGGCGTGTGCGTCTAGCCGTATGAGGACCCCCCCCTCGAAAGCACCCCCCAATGTGCGCTCGGCAGCGAAGGAGTTAAAGGGGCGGAGCCCTCCCCACTAGCCCTCTTTCAGTGTGCAAAAGGCCACGCCCCTCCTTTTTACCACTGCCCCTCCCCTCTTTCTAAAAAAAATTGTTCCCCCTCCCTGTTTAGGGCTGTGGCACCGAGGGAGAGCAGAAGCAGCTGAGTTGGGGAGTTAGAAACGAGCAGGCGTCGCTGCTGTTCCTCCTCTTCCCACCCACCCCCACCCCCCGTGTAAAGGAGCCATGGCTGCCACCGGGGTGCTCCCCTTCATCCGGGGGGTCGATCTCAGCGGGAACGACTTCAAGGTAAGTCCTGGGGCCCGAGAGAAAGAGAGAATCGCCTTCCTTCCGTGGCCGGCGAAGAGAGCCGGAAGGGAGGCAGGGAGGGAGGGAGGCCGGCCTGGCTGCGGCTAATTTTAGACTTTCGCTCATCCCACCCTCCTGGCCGGGGCGTGGAAGCCTGAAACGCTGCCTGTTCCTGTGTAGGACTAAGGCCCTAGTCCTCAGTAACGTGGGGTGGGGCGGAGGGCGATGAGCACAGTTTGCAAGGGTTTTTTTGTTGCGCTGCGGCAGACTCAGCTCTCACCGGGTCAGCTTCCTGAGTCACACAGAGTTCTTCGTGTCTCCCCCCCCCCCCGTGGAAACGTTCTAGAAGAAACTGACCTATTATTGGCCATTCATGATGCTGATGCTGATAATGACAACAATAATAATAATAAATAATTTTATTATTTATAACCCGCCCATCTGGCTGGGCGGCTTCCAGCAAAATATTAAAATACAATAATTCATCCGATATTAAAAGCTTCCACAAATAGGGCTGCCTTCAGATGTCTTCTAAAAGTCAGATAGTTGTTTATTTCCTTGACATCTGACGGGACGGCGTTCCACAGGGCGGGCGCCACCACCGAGAAGGCCCTCTGCCTGGCTCCCTGTAACTTCGCTTCTCGCAGCGAGGGAACCTCCAGAAGGCCCTCGGAGGTGGACTTCAGTTTCCGGGCTGAACGATGGGGGTGGAGACACTCCTTCAGGTATATTGCATCTGTAGCCCACCTTTTTCTCCCAAGGTGCCATAGATGACTCCCTCTCCCTGCCACACAAACACACTCCCTTGCTTATGGAATGCCCTCCCACCAGATGTGGAAGAGAAAAACAAACCCCCAGCAAGGTAGGCTAGTCTGAGAGGCAGCGACTGATTGCCCCAGTGAGAGCTTCATGGCTGAAGGGAATATTTGAACCCTGCTCTCTCCCAGGTCCGACGCTCAAAAAGTCTAAACGCTACACCACCGCTGGTTCACATGCAAATGCACACACAAAACTCCCAGATTGTAGGAAAATGGAGGGGGGCAGGTCTCAATGAAATCCAAAATCTCCCCCACCCAGTTTTTAGGTGAATCATTACTGTATTATTATTTGTTTATTAAATTTATATACCGTCCCATACCTGCAGATCTCAGGGCAGTTAACGTGATAAAATCATGTCCACAGCCTCCCCAGTCACCTGCAAAGAGGGGAAAATAAAAGCGGTTTCAGCCCACCTTGGGCCGGCCTGTCCATGGAGCTTTTCAAAGCCAGAAAATGATCATAACAGTTGGAAGGGACCCCAAGGGTCATCCAGTCCAACCCCCTGCAATGCAGGAATCTCAACTCAAGCATCCATGACAGGTGGCCACCCGACCTCTGCTTAAAAGACAGAAGTACTGTTTTGGGGGGGACAGGAGGCAGGCAGGTGTGGAGGACTCTCCGGTCCTGAATGGGGTAACTGTGCCCCTGAAGGACCAGGTGCGCAGCCTCGGAGTCATTTTGGACTCACAGCTGTCCATGGAGGTGCAGGTCATTTCTGTGTCCAGGGCAGCTGTCTACCAGCTCCATCTGGTACGCAAGCTGAGACCCTACTTGCCCACGGACTGTCTCTCCAGAGTGGTGCATGCTCTGGTTATCTCCCGCTTGGATTACTGTAATGCACTCTAAGTGGGGCTACCTTTGAAGGTGACACGGAAACTGCAACTAATCCAGAATGCGGCAGCTAGACTGGTGATTGGGAGGGGCCGCCGAGACCACTTAACACCGGTCCTGAAAGACCTACATTAGCTCCCAGTGCGTTTCCGAGCACAATTCAAAGTGTTGGTGCTGACCTTGATAAAGCCCTAAATGGCCTTGGTCCAGTATACCTGAAGGAGCGTCTCCACCCCCATCGTTCTGCCCAGACACTGAGGTCCAGCGCCGAGGGCCTTCTGGCGGTTCTCTTATTGCGAGAAGTTACAGGGAACCAGGCAGAGGGCCTTCTCGGTAGTGGCACCCGCCCTGTGGAATGCCCTCCCACCAGATGTCAGAGATAAACAACTACCAGACTTTTAGAGGACATCTGAAGGCAGCCCTGTTTAGGGAAGCTTTTAATGTTTAATAGATTGTTGTATTTTAATGCTCTGTTGGAAGCCGCCCAGAGTGGCCGGGGAAACCCAGCCAGATGGGCGGGGTATAAATAATAAATTATTATTATTAATAATAATTAATTAATTAAAAACCTCCAAGGCAGAGGTGCAGGAGGGGCGGGGAGAACCTGGGGGACCCCAGATGCTGTTGGACTCTACTTCCCATCAGCCCCGACCAGCGTGGTTAGTAGTTAGGGACCATGGGAGTTGTAGTTCAGTAAGGGCTAGGAGGGCACAGGTTTGCCTAAAAACATAGGAACACTCTGCTGGACCAGGCCAATGGCCCATCTAGTCCAGCATCCTGTTCTCGCAGTGGATAAGCAAATGCCTCTTTGGGGAAACCTGCAAGCAGGCTTCGAACACAGGAGCATTCTCCCCTCCTACCGTCTCCAGCCACAGGTTTTCCGAAGCATTGCTGCGGAGGTAGAGCATAGCCGCTGATAGGCCTCCCATCTTATTTTATTAATTAGAATTCACCCATAGATTTCAGGGCTGTTCGCAACATAAAAATACAGGATAAAAACACAAAATGAATAGTAAAAACAAGAACAACAACACCCCCACCCCCGGACACGCAAACAATAACCCCCCTTCCTGCTAAGAAACTAGGAAGAATTAGATTAATTTACTCAAAGCAGGGTGGATCTGATTTAAATCATATGAATTTAAATCATGATTTAAATCACGATTTAAATCTATAGTCAGTAAGACTTGATTTAATTTTTTTTTTTTACAGAAAGACTCATTCTTGCTGTTATAATCTTAATATGTACAACCAGATGAAGGTTTCATTTTGGAATAATAATTTTGCAGAGTAGTTTTTACAGCTATATCAAAAATTACTGATTTGGTTATACTATTAGAAATACATAGACAGATAATTATGAAATTATTGTAAGGTTTAATAAGTTGACTGATTATATTTGGACAACTTTTCTGCTGTACTTTATCGGAAGGAGAAAAATAATCATTAGTAACAATTTAAACAATTTTTTTAACTAAAACAATAACATAGAACTGTATCCATGTTTCTTAACTGATGTGGTTAAACAATTTTTTATTTTTTTTAAAAAACTAACTTAGGCTGAGTTTTAGCACACATGAACAACTTAAAACAAATCCTTATTTCCTGATGAATAGCCTTTGATTTTTGCTCCAAAAGCATTTTATTTTAAAAAATACGATTAAAATAAAAAAAATCTGATTTAAGTTTTTTTAAAAAATCCAATTTAAATTTTTTAAAATCTGATTTTTGCGATGACTGCGAGTGGCAGCGTAGGTCAGTCTGGTGAGCGATTTTTGGCAATCCCTGCTGAAAACAGCTCAACAACTGCAACTGTGCCCCCCCCAAAAAAGCTCAACAACTCTGGGCAATCTCCCCCCATTTTCTTAAATTGGAGTCCCCAAAATAGGGGGCGTCTTATGCACAGAAAAATACGGTACTTTGGACCTGTGAATTGCACCAGTGTCACAGCACCCTAGGAAAACACTTGGGCAAGAGATCTAGTTGCCCCTTCATATCCCAGAGGCAGGAGGAACCCTGCGCCACCCGACTGCTGCTGGGAGCCTGTGGCCAAAACCTGCAATTTACTTACGCATTCACATCCTTTTTTAAGGTTGCATGTCCATCGCTTTAATCTCTTCCCATTTGCTAACTTGGTGACTCATACCTGTAAATATCAACTGAATCCATTGACGGCACACGGTTCTGAGGCAATGTGTCAAGACATTCTTGATCTGTGATGGTTCATTGATGCAAACAAGTAATTGCTGGAGCCTTTGAAGAGGCTCTCATTGCAAGCCATCCAACCATTTTCTGTCTGCTCTGACCGGCGGCAGCGCTCCAAGTTGTTGGGGCAGAGAGAGGACCTTTTCCTTGCCGTGCTATCTGAAGCCCATAATAATATTATTATTATCAATAATAATTTTATTATTTATTTATACCCCCGCCCATCTGGCTGGGTTTCCCCGGCCACTCTGGGCGGCTTCCAACAAAAGATTAAAAATACATCAAAACACCAGTCATTAAAAACTTCCCTAAACAGGGAATGAATTAAGAAGGATGGTTGTGAATTGGCGAGTTCTCGTTCCTGTTCATTTCATTCAAAGAAGTTGCACCCTGCCTTTCAGACGGAAAGGGGTGCAGATTGATAAAAACAGTACAATCCCTGCCCCCCCCCCGACTTACAACGTAAGCAGACATGACACAAAAGGAAAAGGGGATAGAGGAGGAAAATAAGCCAATTCAGAGGAGCATTGTAAAAAAAAAAAAAATTGCCCGCCATAAAGGCCCATGCAGATTCAAAATGATTCAAAAGCTTTTCAGCCAGAAAGCTAATTTTATTTTTAAAAAGGTTGCAGAACACTCTTTCTGCCTCCCCTCAATCCATCCGCCTTCCATTTCTCTGTTTGCAATTTTGTTTGTCTTTCCCGACTTTTGTGTGGCTGCCCTCGAGCTGGCAATAACGTTTGAGTCATATTTGGTAATGTGCTCTGGGGTTTTTTGGGTGTGTTTCTTCGTTTTGAGATAGGGTTGGAGGCTGGGAATGTTCTCGCAGTGACACGCAGCAGGCCCAGCTAATAAACCGTGATCTAACTAACCTGCGAACAGCGAGTGTGCAAGTGATCTGTGCTAGAAAGAATTCGGATCTCTGTCACCCCCTCCTCCAAATCGGAAACACTGTCCCTGCCATCTAGTTGCAAGCTTGCAAGGGTGTGGAGCGACTCCGCCAGGAGGAAAGGATACAGCGTTTGGGATTTTATAGTTTAGAGAAAAGGCGAGTAACGTCACAGAAGTATATGTACAGTGGAACCTCGGTTTATGAACACCCCGGTTTACGAATTTTCGGTTTACGAACGCCGCGGACCCATCTGGAACGGATTAATTCACTTTCCATTATTTTCAATAGGAAAGTTCACTTCAGTTTATGAACGCTTCAGTTTATGAACAGACTTCCGGAACCAATTACACCCATGCTTTGGGTTAAGTACGCTTCAGGTTGAGTACTCCGCGGACCCGTCTGGAACGGATTAATCCACTTTCTGTTACTTTCAATGGGAAAGTTCGCTTCAGTTTATGAACAGACTTCTGGAACCAATTGTGTTCATAAACCGAGGTACCACTATATATATAATTATGCATGCCAATGCAGAGAGTCTACAGGAAAAAGGATCTCTCTTTCGTAACACACAACTCCTCATGGGTATACAATGAAGCTCAATGATGGATGATTCAGAATGCTGAATGAAAGAAGCCTTTGGCCTGGCCCAGCAGACTTGTCCTATGGTCTCCTTAAGAGTGAAATTAGGACTGTAAACGCCCCTTGGGGGAAATCTGTGATACTCTCAGGCCTGTGTTCGAAATTAGCCAGGTGCAACCAAGGACTCAGCTATACAGCTGCAAATAAAATGTTTTAAGTGCAATATACAATGTGACACTAGGTGGCGATGGTGAGCCTTATGGAAAATCCAGTGTATTTTTAAAACGCTTTTTTAAAAAAGGCATTTTCAGAACGTTTTTAATATGCCAGTAGATTCTGCCCAAGTGAAGATGCCTGGGCGCCATCTGGAGGTGCTTGCCTGGGGATCCTTGGATCTGGACTGCTTTCGCACACTAATACCCCGTCCTGCAGAATTCTATCAGTTATATTTTATCTGCACAATCAGAATGAATTTCAGGAAGCAAAATGCTGTTTCAAAGGTGTGAACCTGGCCTAAGGTCGTCATATGAACTAGACAGGTGTTTAACTGATAACCAATCGCTGTCTTACCATTTGAAGAATAAGACTTTAGAGCTGGCTTGCCCCAAAATGGCAACTAGGCGTTCCGTTTTGGCGTCTGCACCTAGATCATATATATTGAGTTTCTAACACTGTCTTAGACAGTAAACGTAGGAAGTGGTTTGCTGCATTGGAGCAAAGGCCTGTCTCAGGGGAGGAGGGTCAGGTCTCTGGCCCCCGACACTCTCCCCTGCCTACATCTCCTCGGACATATCCCCTGTTTCCAGGCCCCTTGCAGACCTCCCTTGCACACTCCTTGAGTGCATTTGCATCTTGTGTTTTGCCCAGCCGAACTGCATCCTTGTACTATTACCAGCCTGGATGGAGGACAGAGGAGGGCGCCTGAGAGTGTGCCGAAATTATCCTCCTGTACAAAAGTAGCATTACATGTTTTGCTGCTCTCACAATTGCCTCTGGCCTTCTGCTCCTCGGGTCTAATCCTATCCCTAGAATCATAGAATTGTACAGTTGGAGGGGACCACAAGGGACATCTAGTCCAACCCCCTGCAATGCAGGGGTCTTTTTGCCCAACGTGGGGCTCGAACCCACAACCTTGAGATTAAGAGTCTCATGTGCCCCTGTTCTAGAGCAGGGGTCAGCAACCTAAGGCCCATGGGGGTCTTTTAACTGCCCCCCTGAGCCACCCCGAACCAAGCCGCCCGCTCGGTGAGTCCCCGCGCGCTGCAGTAAACCGGCGCAGCATGGGGACTTGCTTCTGCGGCACCAGAAATTGCGTCTGTGCACAGATGCCGGAAATCGCAAGCGCGGGTGCTCACGTGATCCAGCCCACGGAGGGATCTCCGCTGGAGTGAACTAGCCCAAGCAAGGTAAACCTTGCTGACCCCTGTTCTAGAGCGTAACTAAGTCTCTGTCTCCTGTGTTGTTGCTTTTCCCCTCCTCTTCCTGCAGGGCGGTTATTTTCCAGAGCACGTCAAGTCGATGACCAGCTTGCGATGGCTGAAGCTGAACCGCACTGGCCTCTGCTACCTCCCCGAGGAGCTGTCTTCCCTCCAAAAGCTGGTGAGGAGCTTGCCCTTGCTGGCAGCTCGGGAATGGATGTGGCTTTTCTGCCGGCTTGGGAGCTGCAACCTCCTTAGGAATTTCTCGAGAGGGGCGGGGGGGGGGGAGCCCAGGCAGAGCTAGAAAAAGGGAAGGGAAGGGGAGAGCAGCTGAAACAGGTGGGTTGCTCTTTCCGTTTCAGGAAAGGGAAAATGTGCGCCAAATGTGCAAGGTTGGAAGGACGAGGCTTCGGGCTCAGATTTCGTTGCTCAAGGAGCAAGGGCATGGAGACCCCACACGGGGGACCTTGCTGAATGCAGAGCAGGTCTGGGTCTGAGTGGGGGGGGCACCTGGGAATTGTGAATGCCTTCATTTATTTTTATTTTGACAATTTGCACAGCACTTGATCGCAGTCGCCTCTGCGTTTGCGCACAGCCAGCTCAACAACTGCAGCAAAATGTAGAGTAGGAAGGGACACCCAAATGCCATCTAGTACAACCCCCTGCAATGCAGGAATCTCAACTAGATCCTCCATGACAGATGGCCATCCAACCTCAGCTCAAAAACTTCCAAGGAAGGCGAGTCCACAAACCGGTTGTGCTTTCTTTCTTTGTTTCCAAACAGGAACATCTCTCCGTGAGCCACAACAGCCTCACCACTCTCCACGGAGAACTCTCCGGCCTGCCTTGCCTCCGGGTAAAGTTTCGAATGCTTTTTTGAAATCCTCGTGTTTGTTGCTCGGAAGCCCTGCTAGCTCAGAACAGTGCAGCTGGCCGGCTCGTCCTATTCATCTTCTCCGCTCTGATGGCTCTGGTTTAGATCCTGTAACCGTTAGCCAGCCATTCAAGTACAAAAAAACAAACAAACCGCCTCCTAACTGCGGCCTCGGAAGAACAAAAGGGGCAAGTTAAGAATGTATGGTGAGCCTGCTGGATCAGGCCAAAGGCCCACCCAGTCTAACCAGGTGCCTGCGGGAAACCCATAGGTAGAACTCGATCACAAGAGCAAAACTCTTCCCACTTGCAGCTGTCAGCAGCTGGTCTTCGAAAGCATTGCTGCTTCCAATATTGAAGGTTGTAGTAGCCATTGAGAGCCTTGTCCTCTGTGAATTTGGCCAATCCCCTTTTAGAAGTACCGGTCGTAGTAGGTCTAAGAGATATTGCAATGCGTAGATATATTGCCATCTGTTCAGTAATGGACTTATTAGGCCTCCCTCCCCTCAAGGAATACTTCTTTTTATTTGTACCTTGCCCATCTGACTGGGTCGCCACAGCCCCTCTGGGCCCCAAAGGGCCTCTAAAAATTGGCCAGGAAACTGCCTTATGCATTCCCCGGGCCCCTGTTAGGATTTGCAGCAGAAAGGCACATAGAATAATAGAATTGTAGAGTTGGAAAGGACCACGGGGGTCATCTAGTGCAAGCGATGGAGGAGTCTTTCACCCGATGCGGGGCTCAAACCCACGACCCTGAGACTGATTGCAAGGACAGCACCTCTCCTTGAAGGGAGCTTCAGCAAATCTGCGCACCAACGACGTTAAAAACGGGACAACAAACCTGCTCTTTGGTACTTGGGTATTGTTAGAAAATCGAGCTATGGCATGCATTTGTTAGGGGGAGACCAAGTTAGGCTCAGTGAGTGCGGCAAATGTGCTCCGTGAAGCCGATATCTTTTATTCCGAGTGATAGACTTGGTGGTCTGGTTCAGGTGCTGTAAATATAATATTTGCATCCTTGGTATTTTCCCCTGACCTCTTTCGACATTCCTCTAGGCCATTGTTGCTCGTGCCAACTGCTTGAAGAACTCTGGGGTTCCTGATGACATCTTCCAGCTTGACGACCTCTCTGTGTTGGTATGTTTGGGCCCAATTGCTCCGTGGCTGCGATGGGTTCAGCGTGGTTCGGCGCCACAGGGTGTGTGTGTCGAAGATCCATTACTATTTCTGCAGATGGGTCTCTGCCTCTGGCATCCCGGAGCCCTCCAGTCAGCATGAATGGGGAGCGTTTTAGCCACTGAGAAGAAGTCTTCTCACCCTTTGTGCCGATTGCAGCCAATCAGAGTGAGAAGAGGCGAGTTGGACACTGAGGATTGGCTCCTAGCTGTGTGGGAAGAACTTGAGGCCAGTGCAGAAAGCAAAGGGTTTGCTTTCCTTGAGCTCTTTACATCAAGGAAGATAATAATAATAATAATAATAATAATAATAATAATAAATACAGTCATACCTTGGGTTTAAGTACGCTTTCAGTTTAAGTACTCCGCGGACCCGTCTGGAACGGATTAATTCACTTTCCATTACTTTCAATGGGAAAGTTCACTTCAGGTTAAGTACAGACTTCTGGAACCAATTGTGTACTTAAACCGAGGTACCACTGTAATAATAATAATGCTTGATTGATGCAGTTTGTGAGTCGCCACCTATTTTGCTAATTGCAAGCTTGCTTATGAATTGCTATTCAAATCTTCTTTTTTTAAAAAAAAGCAATTTATTGAATTTTCCAAATAAACACATTAAAGACAATAAACAAAACAAACATTCAAAAACAAATACCACACACACAATTATCTTTTTAACAATTCTTCCCAAATCTCTCATTCCCCATGCTCTGCCGAGCTTGACTTCCCTCCCTCCCCTCATTTGGTTTTCTTTTCAACTCTTTATCTCGCAGTTCCTTTATTCCATCCATTTAAAGTCAATTCGTAGGATTTATTTCAATCCTGCAAGTGTCTTTAAACTTCTACAGTTCTTTTCCATATAGTCCACAAATTTACTCCAGTCTTTTTGGAACCTTGTTTCCCCCTGGTTCCGGATCCTGCTAGTCAGTCCTGCTATTCGAATCTTCTGACCCCTGGGAATCTTGAACATTTTGGGGGCAGCTGCTGGTCACCCCTAATGCAGAGCTCTGCTAGATGCCTTTTGATTCATCTCTTCTTGTTTTCTCCTAGGACCTGAGCTACAACCAGCTGACCGAGTGCCCCCGTGAGCTTGAGAATGCCAAAAACATGCTCGTGCTGAACCTGAAACATAACAGGTAAAAAATTTTGGGGTGTGTGTGTGAATTTCCTCCCCGGAAGATGGGCAGAAAACATTTGGTTCTTCCCAGGAGGGCCGAGTGTGTTGGGATTGGTTGGTTCACATTTCTGTAAAATGGGGGCGTTAAAAACGTAAGAGTAACCTGGTGGATCAGGCCCGTGGCCCATCTAGTCCAGCTTCCTCTTCTTACAATGGCCAACCAGATGCATTTTCCCTTAGTCTCATGCCCACAATAAGTTATTTTGCAAAGAAAGAGAAAGCAAGCAAGCTTTGTTTATAATGAAAGGAACCGAATAGATTGATGCTGTTTCAGGCAGCAAAATTACAATGGAAGCAGGCAGCAAATTCTGCAATAAATGCACACCTTGATCTGAAGAGCGAAGGAATCCCTAACTATGCTCAAAAGCCTACAGAAAGTGAGTGTCACAGTTTTGCCATTGAAACCACACTAATAGCAGATCGAGAAACGGGTGTGGGAGGGATTTGCCTGCCGTTAAGGTGAAACTTGTATTGGTTTTCCAAGAGCGCTGAGTAAGTTCGTTGTTGCAGCTTGGAGAGCTAACTAACCATTGAAAATCTAGGACAGGCATAGGCAAACTCCGGCCCTCTAGATGTTTGGGACTACAATTCCCATCATCCCTGACCACTGGTCCTGTTAGCTAGGGATGATGGGAATTGTAGTCCCAAACATCTGGAGGGCCGGAGTTTGCCTATGCCTGATCTAGGAGTTTAGTACTAGTTTTAGCCAATGCATTCTAATGGAGAATATTTCTATTGCCTCCTCCCAGAGTTTCCTGCTTATTTTGCTGAATTAAAAGTTGCAAGAATATAATCCTAGTAAGCAGTGACTAAACTGGTTACTCTTATTAATGGGACTACTTATCAAAAGCCCCTGCCAATACGGCCAGTGGCTGGGGAGTGCTGCAGATTCTCCCTCCATGATAAAGTGGCAGTGATACCGTATTTTTCGCTCCTTAGGACACACCTGACCATAGGACACACCTAGTTTTTAGAGGAGGAAAACAAGAAAAAAATATTTTGCTTTCTTGAATTGTCCTAGGTGTAGCAGCCAATTCCTAGAGGCCTAGGTGCCTTTGCCTCCCCCCATTAAATATTTGAGGAAGCTTATTTTGCAAAGGGGGAAAGTTCCATTTTTTTTAGGATCAGCTCACAGTTGTGCAGCTTTTTTGCAAAGTGGGAAAGCTCCATTTTTGAGGATCAGCTCAAAGTTGTTGAGCTTACCTTGCAAAGGGGAAAAAAATCCTGTTTTTATGGGGTTCAACTCACAGTTCTACAGCTTCTTTAGGAAAGAAAAGGGAGCCATTTTTACAGTTTCCAGACAGATAATCTAATCCAGCCAGTCACATGTTGCTGGGGAAACAAACAGCCTCCATCTGCAGAACATTCAACAATAGAGGCCTGGGTAAGAGGGCGGACCGGGAAGGGATCTAGCCTCCTTTATCTCCCTCCCCGATCTCTTGCAATCAGCTGCTGAGTGGGTTCCTTTCAACACCCTCTTTCCCTCTTGTTAGCCTTTAGCTCTTTCTAAAAAAAAGAAAAAAAGCACGATCTGCCTTTCGCCCCTGGGCAATTAGGCTCCAGGGACCACGCATTTGCTCCATAAGACGCACAGACATTTCCTCTTACTTTTTAGGAGGAAAAAAGTACGTCTTATGGGGTGAAAAATACGGCATAATCATAGCTGTGCATTTTGAGCTTCTTGTTCAGATGCAAAGGCCTGGTACAGAATGGGGTACCCTCCACCCCACCCTTGAGATCTCCAGCTGTGGTTAAGCTTCCTCGCCTAACCAGCAATCCAGTAGCTGGAACCTGCCTGACCAGGTGTGCCATTCCTCTTCCCCCCCCTCCCTCCCTTTCTCCCTGCAGCATCGACAACATCCCCAACCAGCTGTTCATCAACCTGACAGACCTGCTCTACCTGGATTTGAGCGACAACAAGCTGGAGAGCCTTCCCCCCCAGATGAGGCGCCTGGTGCACCTGCAGACCTTGGTTCTGAACAACAACCCTCTCCTGCATGCGCAGCTCAGGTGAAGCGGCTGGGAGCTGGGGAGGGGGGGGGAAGGAGAGCGAGAGCAGGTGTTCTGCCGTCTCTCTGCGGCTGCAGTCGGTCTCCTTTTGCTGTGTGTTTTGAGCAAAGGAACTGGGGGAGGGCAGGCTTTCAGCACCTTGAAGCTGTCAGGTTTCCTTTGGCGCTTTTCAAAACGCAAAGGTACTAGTCCTCATGGTTGGGAAAGTGTGATTGGGGCAGGGAGGGGCCAGAGCTCAGGCGCACCAGGGTGCCCACTTTCCACTTGCCTTCTTCTTTTCCCCTCCCCATGATAAACCAGAGCAGGACAGATGTCAAAATCTGTGCCACAGACCCATCCAATCTTGGAAGGCCTTTGCCTTGTTTTGTGATCCCAACAGGTGGTACTTTAAGGTTTTTCTTAAAAAAAAAAAAGACCCTACAGCAGGCTTCCCCAAACTGCAGCCCTCCAGATGTTTTGGCCTACAACTCCCATGATCCCTAGCTAACAGAACCAGTGGTCGGGGAAGATGGGAATTGTAGTCCAAAACATCTGGAGGGCCGCAGTTTGGGGATGCCTGCCCTACAGCAACTTGAGCCAAGGTTTTTTTTGGTGGTGGTGGGTTGTATTAAGTTGAAAGAGAACAGTGAGGCCCCACGTAGCTTCCATTTTGCTCCTCTGCATGTGAAAAAGAAGATGCTGCCTCTGAGATTGTACAGAGTGCCTTCCATCGTCACAGTGTAATCGGAGCTGATCTCAAAACTTCTGAGACTTATGGGGGGCACGGCTTGTACCCCAAGGCTGCGGAGGGGCCATTCCCCGCCCACGGCTTCCCTTCACATTTCCTAACCTTGTGAAATGCATGCCTTTATAATAAAAATAAAATACAAGTTTTTTCCGGTTGAACAAAATAAAGTGGAAAAAGCAAAAGAGACTGCAATATATGCTGATATAGATATGATTTTCATATATGCTACTTTCTGTACTTTTCCGTGTATAACATGTATAAGACGCCCCCTATTTTGGGGGACTCAAATTTAAGAAAACGGGGGGAAGATGGCACAAAGTTGTTGAGCTTTTTTAAAGGGGGAGAATGCCAAAAATCGCTCATCTGCACGGGCCACAAAATCCACCTCTCGTCTGTCCCCTTGCTGGCAGAAGCTGCAAATTGCCCGCCCAACTGCCGCAGCGTTGGCAAATCAACACCATCCTTGACGCAGCAACCAATTACACGCGCAAGAGCCACTGACAGCTACGGCAGCAACCAATAAAACGTCCACTACCCATGTATAAGATGACCCCCAATTTTTAGCATGGATTTTTAGGACAAAAATCTAGTCTTATACACGGAAAAGTATGGTATATGTTATTAATAACCTAATTATGCTCGCTCCAAAGATCAGTATATTTATCCAAACAAAGTCTGTTGCAAGTGTTGTCTTCAGTCCATTGATTAAAGGGGAGCATATTTTTGTTCTTCCAGTTCTTCAATACCAGTCTGCTGGCCGTAGAATCCATTTTTGTTTTCTGGTTGTCAGCTTCTATATAATAGGTATATAATTCAAAGGAATATTTTCCTCTGAAAAAGATGGTTGGTTTTTTTTTGCAAAATGCATGCCGGTCAATTTGCACCTAGATACATGGGAGACGACAGCCCCGTCTTGCATTTAAGGAAGTGGGCCCTAGTCCACGAAAAGCTTATGCCACAATAAATTTTAGTTTTTTTAATGCAGGGGTGGGGAACACCTGATAATCCTTCAGGGTTTCATCTTGTTATGGTCCTCTTCTCCCCTCTCTTTGAACTGAAGGCAACTCCCGGCGATGGTGGCCTTGCAGACGCTCCACCTCAGGAACACACAACGGACCCAGAGCAACCTTCCCACGAGCTTGGAAGGCTTGTCAAACCTCGCAGGTATGATTCCCGAGGAAATGGGTGAATGGGCTCAGGTCCGTGCATTGAGCGGCCTGCGAAGGAGAATCCGAGGCTGCAGGTCTCTGAATCTTTCCCTGGGAGTAAGTCTCATGGAACTACCTGAAGGAGCGTCTCCACCCCCATGAGGTTACAGGGAACCAGGCGGAGGGCCTTCTCGGTGGTGGCGCCCACCCTGTGGAACACCCTCCCGTCAGATGTCAAGGAAATAAACATCTGACTTTTAGGAGACATCTGAAGGCAGCCCTGTTTAGGGACGTTTTTGATGTTTGACGTTTTATCGTGTTTTTAATATTCTGTTGGGAGCTGCCCAGAGTGGCTGGGGAGACCTGACCAGATGGGTGGGGTAATAATAATAATAATAATAATAATAATAATAATAATAATAAGGTTCTCTAAATGACTCCCTTCCTGCCCCTATTGCCTGGAAGGCCTTCTCAGGACACCGGCAGTGTCACACTGCCCTGGCCAACCTCAGCTCAAACACTGTCTCTCCCTTGAAGCCTGATGGGCGGAGTACAAATAATAAATTATTATTATTATTATTATTATTATTAGGGATGGTTTTTGGTAGGCATGCCTAGGGTTGCACCACTAAGGAAATGTATAGGTTCCTGAGTTAAATTGATAGACTGGGGCCACATCCACACCAAACCAATTTAAAGCACTAGGTACCACTTTGAGCAGGCTTGGCTTCCTGCAAAGGATTCTGGGAGCTGTACTGTGTTAAGGGTGCAGAGAATTGTTGGAGGGTTCCAGGTTGTGGGGAGGCTCCTCTGGGACCCTGTAGCCCATGTGGGTTGCATCCAGAACCCACCCTTGTTGAACCCTGACTCTGCCTTGCTTTAATTTTTCTTTTTCTTTTTTTAAATTCATGTTTATTCATTTTGCAAACATAAAAAAACAATACATACACACCAAAACGAACACATAAAAAAGTACACAAAAAAGACAAAAGAAAAAAAAGAAAAAATATATCTAATAACCTCACATCATCTTCATAACATTTTAGACTTCCCCGGTTCCGCCCTCATTGATTCCCTATTTCAATTAATCAAAAAGCAGTTTTCACAGTATTAAATGAATATTAATTAAAATTTCATTTCTACTTATCACCATTCAATTCTATCTATATACTCCAAACATATCCTTATACTATAATCTATTAATTGTATCTCCCTTTAGCTTAGATTTTACCAGCAATGAAACTCCATTTTAATATTTCCTCCTCTCTCCTAATCTTTATAATCAATCTATTAACAAATTCATCCCCCCTTCCCCTGGATCCAGATTCCCCAGATGTCTCAGTGAATTCCATATTTCTTACCAGTGTCGGACTTTCCCAATTAATCCAGCCTAACTTGCTTTAATTTTTCCCTCCTCCTCCTGTGCACAGATGTGGACCTCTCCTGTAATGACCTGACCCGCGTCCCCGAGTGTCTCTACACCCTGTCTAATATACGGCGCCTCAATCTGAGCAGCAACCAAATTGGAGAACTCTCCCTCTGCATTGACCAGTGGTGCCAGCTGGAGACCCTCAATCTGTCGAGGAACCAGCTTACCTCCCTGCCGGTAGGTGGCATTCCCCGTCCAGGTAACTGGGACACCAGCTCTACCATGCTACTAGTTGGCTGCAGAGGAATGGTGGGAGGAACCAGCTGGGGACCCACAAGGAAAGAAGGCTCAGAGCCAGGGGATCGGTGGTGGTGGGACAAAGATGAGTGGTCAGAGGGAGACAAGGGAGAAGACTGCGAGGAGAAGTTTTCAGAAACTGAAGGGGCAACAGGGAGTCTGTGGCAGCCACTTTAAAAGCATAACAATTCAAGAAGCTGAAAAAGCAATCTGAATAAGTAGATCAGGAAGTCATGCTTTCTAAACAGGTGTTTCTTCAGGAGCCGGTGGTATGCCAATACTGATGGAGGTGTCTCATATTTTAGCAGGGAGGCGTTCTGACTGTCACAAACTGGTTGGACACAGAGGGATGGTGGGAGGAGCCAGCTGGGGAACCCCCAAGGGAAGAAGGCTCAGAGCCCGGGGACTGGCAGTGGCATGACAATGAATGGTGAGAGGGAGAAGACGGGGAAGGGATGTTGGAAGCCGAAGAGGCAACAGGACTTGGCGAGCAGGGAGAGTCTGTGCAGGGCTGGATTAACCATTATGGAAAACAAGCCCATGCTTAGGGCATCAAGGGAAGGACAGGACTACAGAAACTTTCCATTGCTGGATTTTTAACATCAACGGTCATTAATGGCCAAGCGTTCATTTTCTCAGTTAAGTATGTTAAAAATCCCAACAGAACAACTGCAACAAGGCAGGCTAAGTATATAAGGAGGTGTATTACGTAAGATTAGTTTTGAGGACCTGATATAAAAGGTAAAGGGACCCCTGACCATTAGGTCCAGTCGTGACCGACTCTGGGGTTGCGCGCTCATCTCGCATTATTGGCCGAGGGAGCCAGCATATAGCTTCCAGGTCATGTGGCCAGCATGACAAAGCCGCTTCTGGCAAACTAAAGCAGCACATGGAAACGCCGTTTACCTTCCCGCTATAGTGGTTCCTATTTATCTACTTGCATTTTGACGTGCTTTCGAACTGCTAGGTTGGCAGGAGCTGGGACCGAGCAACAGGAGCTCACCCGGTCACAGGGATTTGAACCGCCGACCTTCTGATCAGCAAGCCCTAGGCTCAGTGGTTTAACCACAGCGCCACCTGGGTCCCTTGAGGACTTGATATAAGACATTGCAATTAGAAAAAGTAGAACATTTTTCAAATATAAATGAAGTGGACATATACAAAAATAAACATTATTTTCCATCTTACTGAAGGTTTTGTTTCATTTTGAAAAATAAACTATTATTTTGGGATTTACTATTGCATATATATATATGTATGTATATATATATATATATATATATATATATATATATATATATATATATATATATATATATAGGCACCCTTTTAAGTGCCCAACATTGCAGAAAATCAGTGTTTAAAATGAGAGAGTTAATGAATGAATCGGCAAACGAATTCATGAGCAAATCTCCCTTGATCTGCTTGACTCTTTGCACGTGTTTCCACCCTAGTCGGCCATCTGTAAGCTGACCAAGCTCAAGAAACTCTACCTGAACTCCAACAAGCTGGATTTTGACGGCATTCCTTCGGGGATCGGGAAGCTGGTCTCCCTGGAGGAATTCATGGCTGCAAACAACAACTTGGAACTGATTCCAGAAAGCCTCTGCAGGTATGCTAAGCCCTGCTCCAAGTGGCCTTGAGGGACAGAATTTCTTCCCAGAGGACTAGCTGCATGTTTGAACGTTCACATGGTCGGACATGGTTTTATGTGGCTTTGGCCGATGTGCTTCCAGGTTGAGACGATTCCTGTAAATCAGTATCGTTCTGCGGCAACTTTGGAAACAATTAATGTCTCTTCCAGCCCACCTATGAACCTGAAGCTTGTAATTCATCAATTTTGGGGCAAGCCTCTAATATTTATTTTCCTTTATTCAATTTCTGTCGTGCAGCTTTCAACACATGGTTCTCTGAAGGAGCTGAGCAATAAAAACGAGAGACCGATACACTGGATGCCCCCACAATAGCAAATAACAATTGATAAAATACGATAAATAGGAAGGGCAGTTTTGTTTGAGTCGCAGAGGCTTAAAAGGTTAAGCAGTTTCGAAGCCTGAAATGAGAGCCAGTGTGGGGTAATGCTTAGAGTGTTGGACCTCGGACCTCAAAGACCGGGGTTGAAGTCCTCCTTTGGTCATGATGCTTGCTGGGTGACTTTTGGACAGTTAACACACACTCCCAGGGCCTAGCCTACCTCACAGGGCTGTTGTTAATGGAGGGAAGGGTGGGAGAATGACATACAATACCTTGAGCTACTCGGAGGGAAGATAGTTTAGGGGGAAAGGCATTTAAGAGCTGACATGATGGCCGTTTGTACAATTGTGCATGGCATGGAGAGTGGATGGAGAGACTCCCCCCCCCTCGAAATACTAGAACTTGTGGACGTCCAATGGATGGCCATTCAGACCAGACAGAAGAAAGTCCTCCTTCACATTTGTTGTTGTTTAGTCGTTTAGTCGTGTCCGACTCTTTGTGACCCCATGGACCAGAGCACGCCAGGCACTCCTGTCTTGCACTGCCTCCCGCAGTTTGGTCAAACTCATGTTGGTAGCTTCGAGAACACTGTCCAACCATCTCGTCCTCTGTCGTCCCCTTCTCCTTGTGCCCTCAATCTTTCCCAACATCAGGGTCTTTTCCAAGGATTCTTCTCTTCTCATGAGGTGGCCAAAGTATTGGAGCCTCAGCTTCACGATCTGTCCTTCCAGTGAGCACTCGGGGCTGATTTCCTTCAGAATGGATAGGTTTGATCAGGCACCCCCAAACTTTGGCCCTCCAGATGTTTTGGACTACATTTCCCATCATCCCTGACCACTGGTCCTATTAGTGAGGGATCATGGGAGTTGTGGGCCAAAACATCTGGAGGGCCACAGTTTGGGAATGCCTGGGTTTGATCTTCTTGCAGTCCATGGGATTCTCAAGAGTCTCCTCCAGCACCATAATTCAAAAGCATCAATTCTTTGGCGATCAGCAGTTTTTTATGGTCCAGCTCTCATTTCCATACATCACTACTGGGAAAACCATAGCTTTAACTATATGGACCTTTGTAGGCAAGGTGATGTCTCTGCTTTTTAAGATGCTGTCTAGGTTTGGCATTGCTTTTCTCCCAAGAAGCAGGCGTCTTTTAATTTCATGACTGCTGTCACCATCTGCAGTGATCAAGGAGCCCAAGAAAGTAAAATCTCTCACTGCCTCCATTTCTTCCCCTTCTATTTGCCAGGAGGTGATGGGACCAGTGGCCATGATCTTAGTTTTTTTTGATGTTGAGCTTCAGACCATATTTTGCGCTCTCCTTTTTCACCCTCATTAAAAGGTTCTTTAATTCCTCCTCACTTTCTACCATCAAGGTTGTGTCATCAGCATATCTGAGATTGTTGATATTTCTTCCAGCAATCTTAATTCCGGCTTGGGATTCATCCAGAATTAAGATTGCCGGAAGAAATATCAACAACCTCACATACCTCACATAGCGCAGAGTTAAACTATGGAACTCCCTGCCACTGGAAGCAGTGACGGCCGCCAACTTGGATGGCTTTAAAAGAGGATTGGGCAAATTCATGGAGGAGAACGCTATCAAGGGCTGCGATCCGCAATGGCTAAGCTCTGCCTCCACAATTAAAGGCAGCAACGCTTCTGGGTACCAGTTGCCGGAAACCACAGTAGGGGAGAGGGATCCCCTGATCAAATCCTGCTTGCTTGGCCCCTGTGAGAACAGGATCCTGGGTTCGATGGTCCCATTGGCCTGATCTGACAGGCAGCCCTTACGTTATGGGGATTCGAACCTGGAACTGTCTGGATGCAAGGCAAATGCTCTACCTCTGAACACAGCCCTTCCCCTAATGACTGAACTGGTTCGGAAGGAGACAGTAATCATCTCTTTTTCTCCCCGCAGATGTGTCAAGCTCAGGAAGTTGGTTTTGAACAAAAACCGCTTGGTTACATTACCCGAGGCTGTGCACTTTCTGACAGACATTGAGGTGAGGCCGGGGGGGGGGGGGTCCTTGCTGGTAGAAGGGCCTGGGAGTTGGGATGGGGGGGTAAGAAAAGGGGACCAATATCTTACCTGAAGGAGCATCTCCACCCCCATCGTTCAGCCAGCTGAGGTCCAGCTTCTGGCGAGGGCCTTCTGGCGGTTACCTCACTGCAAGAAGTGAGGCTACAGGGAACCAGGCAGAGGGCCTTCTTGGTAGTGGCACACCCACCCTGTGGAACGCCCTCCCATCAGATGTCAAGGAGATAAACAACTAATCTGACTTTTAGAAGACATCTGAAGGCAGCCCTGTTCAGGGAAGTTTTTAATATTCTGTTGGGAGCCGCCCAGAGTGGCTGGGAAACCCATCCAGATGGGCGGGGTATAAATAATATATTGTTGTTGTTGTTGTTGTTGTTGTTGTTGTTGTTGTTGTTGTTGTTGCTGTTATTAAACTTTCATATTGTGGGACCCCACTTGGCCCCTGATGGGCCAAAAGTGAAGACGATTTAACCACTCAGAGTTACAAGTTCCAGGGCTCTCTGGGAAGAGGGATTGGCTGATTAACCACCCTGAAATCTGTAGCTCTTCGGGGATCAACTCTCAGCACCCTTAACGAACAACGTTTCCCAGAATCCTTTGGGCGAAGCCATGACTGTTTAAAGTGGTCCCTAGCAACATGCGGATGAGCTCCTGTGTTTCTCGTTCCCATAGCTGCCCTTGACTTAAATAGCCTCCCCACACACACTCTGCTTCCGGCTCTGCAAATCCATTGCCTCTTCCTACCCTTCCTTCTTGCAGATCCTGGATGTCCGTGAGAACCCCAACCTGGTGATGCCCCCCAAGCCTGTGGACAGGACCTCCGAGTTTTACAACATCGACTTCTCCCTGCAGAACCAGCTGCGGCTGGCGGGCGCCTCCCCTGCTACCGTAGCAGCTGCCGGGGCAGGTGAGTTCGGTTCTGCCGGTTATCCTGGTCTTGCGATTTCCTCGCCCCCAGCCTTCCTAGTAAATGATAAACTGCCTTGTTTTCTACCAGTGAATTGCATCCCGTGTTAATCCTACGCAGAGTATAGACCTACTGAAATGAATAAGACCTGAGCAGTTTACTATAGGTCCATTAATTTCAGCAGGCCTGTTACCAGTTGGAATTAAATAAAAAATAAAAAATGGCGGTTTGGTTTAAAAGACTCAGAAGTTTTAAAATATACGGTCAACTCACAACTTAGGCACATCCAAGTTGCGCAAATTCAGCTTTACGTGCTTGTCAGGGGGGAAAATGCTGAACTTTTTTTAAAAGGGGAGGGCAGCCATGGGAGTGGGAAGTCAGTAATCCCTCCCACCCACCATTGCACTCACCTGGGAGAGTGTTCAGAGGCACAGAGAGGGTGTGTTTTGACCAGGCATCCCCAAACTGCGGCCCTCCAGATGTTTTGGCCTACAACTCCCATGATCCCTAGCTAACAGGACCAGTGGTTGGGGAAGATGGGAACTGAGGTCCAAAACATCTGGAGGGCCGAAGTTTGGGGATGCCTGGTTTTGACTATACATGATTTTGGCTCTATGCACCGGAATATAACTCCTGTGTACGTTGAGAGTTGAATATCTATCCATCCAAACGTGCGCTATCCAAACACTAGTTATTCAAAAATTCACTTATCCAAACACGAGGGATCGGTACCCAAACCTCACTTATACGCTCCTCAGATTCAGAGATCCAAATAGCTAGACCTGTGTGTAGTACTGTAAAGAAATAACACAGCCTTAAACAAGCTTTCCTTTTTTGTGTCTTGCTGCTCCGCGGCAGCTGTTCCACTGGAAACCTTGGGGGGAGCAGGGGAGGGGAGAAAAGGGGACAGATTGAATGAAGAAGAGAGCCGCTTTTCCCTTCCTTGTTTGCCTTCTGCAACGTTTCAGAGAATTCTCCCTGTGTTTTTTTCATCATTTTGTGGCCAGAATTCTGCGATCAGGAACGCATTAGACATTTCCCCATAGGAATTAGTGGGAATCGTTGATTTGTTATGTGAACGCTCACCTGACAAACCATCACCTGAGAACACCTTGTGTTCGGAGAGCAGAAACTGCCTGTATAAGCGATGCTTCAAAGCTAGCTCCCATCCCCTAAAATTCTTTTGTTTCTCTCTTTCCTCGACCCGCCCCCCCTTTCTATTCCCAGGAAGCAGCCCAAAGGATCCCATGGCACGAAAGATGCGCCTACGGAGGCGCAAGGACTCGTCGCAGGATGATCAGGCAAAGCAGGTGCTGAAGGGGATGTCGGACGTGGCGCAAGAGAAGAACAAGAAGATGGAGGTAGGAACACACACAGGAGGGCAAACTATCAAGGAGGTGGAGAGTGACTGTCCTTCAAAGGAAGGTTGCGCTAAAGGTTGAGTGTAAGGGGAAGAAAGTACAGAGAACCTCCCCCTTGCATCAGAAGTAGCTCCTCCCCAAGCAGTGATGGAAGCGAGGGCTCTGAGGAGGCTAGTCAGGAAGTGGAGAGAGAGGGCCAGGGCTCCAGCAACACGAGAGAGCCCCGGCTACACAGGAGGGAGGAAAGAGAGGGGGGAGAAGGGGGAAAAGGAAAGCATGGAGCGTAGACCCTTTCCTCCGGTTCCGGAATTACGCAGGAGAAAGAAAGGGAGGAGATTCACTGTCCCGAGACTCCTATGTTGGAGAAGATCACGTGGGGGGGGGGCAGTGCCGGATTCTGGATCGGAATGAGCAGACATGTTTTTACACACCTGTCTCACTGTAAATAGACTGCAGTAATAAAAACTGTTTAAAGACAAACATGCGGAGCGTCGTTACTCTAGAGTAGTCGCAAGAACCCCTGACAGTGAGGAAGAGGCGACACGATAGAAGTTTATAAAACTTTGCAAGGCGTGGAGAAAGAAAAGATTTTCTTCCTCTCTCTCTTAACGCAAGAAATCGTGCCCATCCAGTGAAGCTGAATGTTGGGAAATTCAGAACAGATAAAATAAAGAACTACTGGGTTAATCTGGGGAACTCACTTCCACAAGAGGCTGTGATAGCCACCAACACAGATGGCTTTAGAAGAGAATTAGCCCTCTCCTCCACGAACCTTATCTATTAATGGCTCCGAGCCAGGATGGCTATGTGCTGCCTCCACAGTCACCGGCAGCACTGCTTCCGAATACCAGTTGCTGGAAACCACAGGAGGGGAGAGAGATCTTGTGTTCAAATCCTGCTTGCAGGATAGTTCTAGTTACAGGTAGGTAGCCGTGTTGGTCTGAGTCGAAGCAAAATAAAAAAATTCCTTCAGTGGCACCTTAAAGACCAACTAAGTTTTTATTTTGGTATGAGCTTTCGTGTGCATGCACACTTCTTCAGATTCACTGAAGAATACATTCTTCAGATACATTTTTCAGTGTATCTGAAGAAGTGTGCATGCACACGAAAGCTCATACCAAAATAAAAACTTAGTTGGTCTTTAAGGTGCTACTGAAGGAATTTTTTTATTTTGCTTGCAGGATGTTGAAGCTGTTCGAGATGCTTGCGAGGGCTGCATTCGGGCCATGCTCTGTTCCGTTTTCCTGGTGGTTCCTGACCTGATAATTTCCCCTTTTTTATGCAGTCGTTCACACAACGTCAAAGCCGCTTAGTCTAGCGCAAGTTTAGTGCTAATTTCCACGTTACTTTCCTTCAAAGCAATCTGCTTGCAACCCCCATTAAACCCAGAAAGTTGTGGGGGTTTCGCGTGACAAAATCTGGGCACGCGTGTCTTCCCTGCCGTTTAAAGCTCAGCACGAGACGGCAATTTGTAAAAAGCCACCGTCCCATAACACAAGAGGTATTGCAGTGCCAAAGGAATGTTAGGATCAGGTAAAGAAGCAGTAGGATTATAATCTCTTTTTTAAAAAAAAAAAATTAAAAAAACTTTATTAAGATTTAGATTAAAATACAATCCATACATACTCGAAGACCCCAATCATACCGAACCAACACAAATTCATATATAAATCATAATATACAAAAATCATATGTAAATCATAATATACAAAATCATATAAATCATATAATAATAAAGTGGGGGAAAATACTACTAATAAAAACTGAAACTTTCATCACTAAATAATAATAATTAAGACAATCATGGTGCATCGAAAGTAGTAATAAACATAATATTCCAAAGCATAAAGAAAAAAGAAAAAGAAAGAAAAAAGAGAGAGAGAAAAAGGAAAGGATGAAAAAAAGAAAAGAAAAAAGGAGAAAAACATACATTTATCTCATCATTCACGTCCAAAAACAACCAATAACAGTATCCTCTAAATCAGGCATCCCCAAACTTCGGCCCTCCAGATGTTTTGGACTACAATTCCCATCTTCCCCGACCACTGGTCCTGTTTGCTAGGGATCATGGGAGTTGTAGGCCAAAACATCTGGAGGGCCGCAGTTTGGGGATGCCTGCTCTAAATTCATCAAAGATCTCGATCTCGTACCTATGTTCCTCCCACTAAAGACTCCCACTTATCTCTATTCCCTGTTACTGCATTCCCCAATTGAATATAATTAAATAAGTATCTCCAATAATCATCACATAAAAATATAAGCTCAGTTAACATTTAGATTGTAGGACGAAATATAATAAAATAAAGTAATAAATCTCTCTTTTCCCTTATCTCCATATGTTTTACTTCCCTATGGCTCGATACGGAGTGCTAGAAATAGACCCAAGACTTTACCATGGGGCAAGCAGTAGGATTATAATCAGGAAAATGCAATGCAATAATCCCCATGTCTGAATACACGCTAGGTTCCTTTTTTTCCTTTTCCTTTTCCGCTACTAGGGTCAATTATTCTTTGTTCTTATCGCCGTTAGGATCCTTGACTAACTCTCTCCCTGCCTCCCTTTTCTTTCCGCGCTAGGAGAACGGAGACCCAAAGTACACAGACCTGAAAACCCGTCGCTGGGATCAGAGCTTGGAGAAGCCTCAGCTCAACTACTCTGAGTTCTTCACGGAGGATGTGGGGCAGCTCCCTGGCGTCACCGTCTGGCAGATTGAGAACTTTGTGCCCACAATGGTGGATGAGACCTTTCACGGGAAGTTCTACGAGGCCGACTGCTACATTGTCCTGAAGGTGAGGGGAGCAGACGTCTTGTTTTTATCCTCACAACCACCCCTGCGAGGTAGGAGACTTGCTTGCCCGTCACTTCATGGGCCTCACTCACACCAAATTAGGATGTGCTAGGATGCCACCTTAAGTTTTACAATTTTATATTTAACACGGAAAGGTAAAGGGACCCCAGACCATTAGGTCGTCGTGACCGACTCTGGGGTTGCGCACTCATCTCACATTATTGGCCGAGGGAGCCAGCGTATAGCTTCCAGGTCGTGTGGCCAGCATGACAAAGCCGCTTCTGGCGAACCAAAGCAGCACATGGGAACGCCGTTTACCTTCCCGCTGTAGCGGTTCCTATTTATCTACTTGAATTTTGACGTGCTTTCGAACTGTTAGGTTGGCAGGAGCTGCGACCAAGCAACGGGAGCTCACCCCGTCACAGGGATTCGAACCACCGACCTTCTGATCAGCAAGCCCTAGGCTCAGTGGTTTAACCCACAGCGCCACCTGGGTCCCTTAACACAGAAAACGTTATCACAAAAGGAATATATGAATCCCAGTCTCTCCCCCCCGCCCTCCCCTGACTTTCCCCAATTTCCTCTTCTGGTTTTTTAAATATTTGCTTCTCCTATTTTGTTCTACCTTAATTTTATAATTAATTATTATAATTTTATAAATAAATATTGTTATATTCTTATTATCTTTACAGCATACCATATATCCTAATTACATCTTACGTTTTGTTATTTGCCCAATTACCTTTTAATGTTTATACTCATTTTCTTAATTGTCTTTACTCAAACCCTGCTAATGAGTCGACTTCTTTACAATGGTTCTGTAAATATATCATAAACGATTCCCATTCTTTTTCAAAGTCTCTATTGTCCTTATCTCTGATTCTTCCAGTCGACTTCGCCATTTCAGCGTATTCCATCAGCTTTCCTTGCCATTCTTCTTTTGTTACTATTATTATTATTATTACTATTAATAATAATAATAATAATAATAAGATTTCTATGTTGCCCTCCATGCAAAAATCACAAGGCGGTTTGCAATATGAAAACACAAAAATACTTTAAAAAGTAATAAACAATAAAACCCCCAACGCAGTTTAAAAGGCCATAGATTGTTTATTTAGCTTGGGAGAAGAATAATATTTTTGCCTGGCACCTGAAGATACGTAACAAACCCTCCCGGGGAAGAGCATTCCACAAACGGGGAGCCACCACCGAAAAGGCCCGTTCTCATGTTGCTGCCCTCCAGTCTTCAGAAGGGCCTCAGAAGATGATCGCAGGGGCTGCTTTTGGGTGGCTCCTCCCTTTGCCGCTGTCGGCGGCTGCGGCGGAAGGAGCAGCAGCCGTGCCTTCGCTCCATAAGACACACAGACATTTTCCCTTCCTTTTTAGGAGGGAAAAAGTGCGTCTTAAGGAGCGGAAAATACGGTAAATAGGTACTGCGGCGGGAAGGTAAATGGCATTTCTGTGCGCTCTGGTTTCCATCACGGTGTTCCGTTGCACCAGAAATGGTTTAGTCATGCTGGCCACATGACCTGGAAAGCTCTCTGTGGACAAACGCCGGCTCCCTTGGCATGAGCGCTGCAACCCCTTAGTCGCCTTTGTCTGGACTTAACTGTCCAAGGGTCCTTTACCTTTTTACCTAATAGGAGTCTCTCAGCGCACTTACTCCCAGCTCCCAGAATTCACTGGGGGACGCCATGGCTGTTTAAAGTGGCATCCTAGTGTTTTAAGCGTGTGTTGTGAAGGTGGCCATGATCTCCCAAGGGTAAGGAACCTGTGGCCCTTCAGATGTTGTCAGGACTGCAGCTCCCATGATCCCTAACCTTTGGCCTTGCTGGCTGGGGCTGATGGGAGTTTGAGACCGACAACATCTGGAGTTATGTTGTGCCTGGTTTGATGCTACCATACACAGGTCCCTAACCCAAAGCGACCTTGAGGGCAGGGTAGGTCCCTTTTCGAGCTTGCCCATTGGTCCAGCTGCGAACATTGCTTCTCCCCAGACTTTCCTAGACGATAACGGCTTATTGAACTGGGAGATCTACTACTGGATTGGCCAGGAGGCCACGCTCGACAAGAAAGCCTGCTCCGCCATCCATGCGGTCAACCTGCGCAACTACCTGGGCGCCGAATGCCGCAGCATCCGGGAGGAGATGGGAGACGAGAGCGACGAGTTCAGCCAGGTAAGCTCCTTCCTCTCTGCAGGTTGCTGGCTATATCTGCTGTCGGGATTGTTGTGGCTACTCCCGAGTAAACACGCCCATATCCGTTCTGTCTTTAACGGTTTTATTGTGCATAGTATTTACAGTGCAGAGATAGCAGAAAACATTACCTCCTAGTCACTTGCAGAATCCGGAAATGGCACCCTTCTGTTCCGGGGCCAGCATAAAAGCTTGGGCACCCCGAAACGCCGCCCTCTAACCTACCTTGCGTTTGCCTCAATTCGGGTGCCGGAAGCGGCTGTGCTCCCTCTCCTACTTGTTGGCTGGAGTGGTGCAGGGGCTCTGATACATCGCTGAGCCGTGCCTCCTCAACTCCGCTCCCATCCTCATTTCCTACCCCTGACCCGCTGCTGCCACTTTCGCTGGGCGAAGCGCTGGTCAGGATGATGGGGGGTGGGGGCTCCCTGTAGGGAGGCCCCCTGACATCCATCTTTCCCCTTTCGGCTTTTAAAAAAATGACTTTTGTGGCTTTTGGCAGGTCTTCGATCATGAGATCTCCTACATTGAAGGTGGGACGGCTAGTGGCTTCTATACAGTGGAAGACACACACTACGTCACCAGGTAAGAAATGATGATAATGGTCCCCTTTTGAGACCTGGTACTTCTTCTTTTTTAAAGATTTCTATCCATGGCCCAACATCCAAATCTCGTTTTGCTTTTGTGTAAAGAGAGAGTGCTTCTGAGCCCAAACAGAGTCCTTTTCTTTTTCTGCTAGCCGCAGAGCATTTGGGATTACTGAGTGCAACTTTCAGGTCAAAGGTTGTCTCTTCTTAGTGGGCCTCAATCTGCTGCCTCTCCAAAGACTCACTTGTAATTTAGGGGATCCAGATTTTTTTGGGGGGGGGGAGATGCTCCTACTTATGACTCCTGGCTGTTCTCCTTGTTCCCCCCTGTTTCTTAATTGCGGGAGGACTAACACTAGTAAATTTCCAATTTTTCATTTGATTATTCTGCCTAGAGACAGGTGGAAGGGGACCTCTTGGCCATAGCAATAATTTTGGATTGGGGTTGATTCAGCAGTACGAAAAACTGATTCGGTCAGAGAACAGGAGATTCAAGTTCTGATGGCAGGATAATAAATAATGTGGGATGCGGGAAAGATTCGTGACTTTGAGATTGTTTTGAATTTTGGGGAAACTGTTTAGCTTGCAATTCTCCTTGGTAGGACAGTGCCATGATCGATCAGTCTTCTCTGCCTAGATCTTTCTAGTGTAAAAATTATATGACAGAGGCCTCCAAACCACCAAGTTTTTTAGCCCTGGAACAGCCTCTCTTTATCTAGTGTCAATCCATTTCCTCTTCCGTGCTCTTGAATGTCCTCTTATTTTAAGGAAGTAGAGGAAATCTTCATGAATTGCAAAACTCCCAAGACCTTTGGCCAACAGACCCTTTGGTGGATTTAAGTTTCCCCCTGTCACCTAACATTTTCGCCCCCCAATTTCAATGTAGGCTTTACCGCGTTTATGGAAAGAAGAACATAAAGTTGGAACCGGTACCTCTGAAGGCAACATCTCTGGACCCTCGGTAAATATTTAGGGCGATTCTCTTTTGGAAACGTGATCCTCTAAAATCAGCAGCTTTCGGGGAAAGTAATACTAAAATATTGCATATAGTTGAGTTGGCGTTCTAGATCATCTATCTCATAGGAAGTCCGCAACCAATTCATTACATTGGTGGAGTTGTACTCGCAGAGGCATCTTGAATTGGGCTAAGGAGTTGTTTTCTAAGGTCCACCAAGAATTTCTTTAAAAAAAAACGAGAGAAATTTAACTCCGCATTAGTGTTTGCTATCCATATTTGAGGGAGTAAACCATAATATTAAATGCAAGGAATTGGTTTGTTCTTTATTGATTGTCGCACAGCAATCTATAGTTCATAGATGGAAACCCTTGGGAAATTAGACTTCCCTGCTTGGCATAGGGATGTTAGGACTGTTGCACTCTCAGATGGGGAAATGGCACAATTGCAAGGCCAAGAAGGACCACAGGCCTTAGATGCCATCTGGGAGAACTTATATTTCATACACATCTTGTGATAATGTGCAAGGGCATCTCTCAATAGCAGCATCAGAAATACGGAAAGTGCGAGATGATTCTCAGTTCCCATCAGTGAATCCTAGAAGCTGTCTGCATGTGACAGCAGCCACACCCTGGGAATGGCTTCGACTGACCGGTTAAACCCGGTGAGGGTAGCTGATGGGTCTCAAACCCTCAGTGAGTTAGAGACTTCCCCTGGATGTGAAGATAGACTCTGGTGGATTGAGCAGATGAGACCAAGAGAAGGCGGTTTCTTCATGTGCTGTAGAGGGAAGTGAGCGGCAGATGGGGCTCGTCCACCTGGAAAGGTAGCCCATCTAGGAGAAGGAAAACTCTGGTCCTGAACCTCCACGGCCTTGTGGGAGATATTCGGGAGAAGAAAAGGCTCGGGAATAAACCCTACACAACTCTGGAGTCCCTAAGACAGTTGGATGGCACCTAGGGTGGCTCTTTCCGGAAACTCCTGCAGCCAAGCTGGTGCCAAATGTTTTGCTCTGCTTTCCTTTGGACCCCATCAGTGAGGCTGAGAGGGAGGTCTTTTCGTCTGGACTGCCCAGGACCTCCATGCACACAGCCCAGGCTTGCACCCAGGGCCAGATTTAGGTTTGATGAAGCTAATGGGGCCCTTTCTATGTCCTGCTGTCCTTTGTCAACAACAAATGGTCGCTGGTTTTTGTGTTGGATAGATGTTCTATGGCAGGCACCCCCAAACTTTGGCCCTCCAGATGTTTTGGACTACAATTCCCATCTTCCCCGACCACTGTTCCTGTTAGCTAGGGATCATGGGAGTTGTAGGCCAAACATCTCGAGGGCCGCAGTTTGGGGATGCCTGCTCTATGGTAATTTATGGACATAACAGGTACAGTATCTAAAGCCATTTGCATACAACAAATAGGAGCCTACACAACACAAAACACTGTTGCTGTACGTAGGTTTTATTTTACTTGCTTCTTATCTTATATTTTGGAAATTCTATCCAGTAGTTTTTTTCCTTTAAATTTTCCGGGGGGGGGGCCCCAAGAGGGAGGGGCCCTAAGCTATAGCTTGTTTAGCTTATACGTAAATCCGGCACTGCTTGCGTCCCAGGGAGATCACTTTGAGGCTGCTAATGCAGGGATTTGACTTCACCCCCAGAGGCGGACTCCATTGTCTCTCAAGATAATGCATGACATATTTAGTAGTGCCTCTTGCACTAACTGATAACTATTTCATTTTATTTCCTGGAAGGAATGTGTTCAGAAATCCTGCAGTGGGGGGGGGTATTATTTATAAGAAGCCTTTTTTCTTAAAGTCTAAGGGTTGGAGCCGTGGTTCCCAATGTGGGGCACATGCCCCACAGGGGGGCAATTTGATTTTTAAGCGGGAGCAATTTGAGAATGAGTTATGAACAATGAATGGCCTTTTAGGCTTCCTCCACGTGAGTTCACTTTTTGAATACAGTGGTGCCTCGCTTAACGAATGCCCTGCTTAACGAAATTTCCGCTTAACGGAAGGTTTTTTTCTAGTGGAGGTTGCCTCGCTAGACGAATTCGTTTTACGAAAAATTCGTCGAGCGAATCGCGGTTTCCCATAGGAATGCATTGAAATTCAATTAATGCGTTCCTATGGGTAAAAAAAAATTCAATGCATTCCTATGGGATTCGCTAGACGAATTTTTCGTTATAAGAAAAGACCCGTGGAACGAATTAAATTCGTCTAGCGAGGCACCACTGTAGTAATAATTATATGTCACGGGGGTAGGGGGAGGCGCCAGGATTTTAGAGATACTTAAGTGGGGCATGGCCAAGAAAAAAGTTGGGAACCACTGGGTTGAAGCATGCTGGGAGTTGTAGCCCCATAAAACCTGGAGGGTCAGAGATGAACCCCCATCACTGATTTCAAGTGAGATCTGTACCAGCTTCTAGCTATTTGGGGGGGGGGGAATGCCCCTTCTGTCTTTTTCTTTCTTTATCTCCAACTTGCTTCTTTCCTGGGACTTTTTTCCCCAAGGTTCGTCTTCCTGTTGGACCATGGCCTCGAGATCTACATCTGGAGGGGGAGCCAGGCCACCCTGAGTGGCACCACCAAAGCCAGGTAACCCCCCAAGCAAGGAGAGGGTTGTGGTTGATCTTTACGTGTCAGTAGCTTTTGGGCTTTGGATGGTGTCAGTGGTAACCTTTATTTGAACTGCTGATGCCATTATAATTTTTTGTTTATTTTATTTATACTTCCTAAAATACGTACACCGCTTGTTGGTAGCAATAAAATATGCACACTGCTTGTTCAAGGCAGTTCGGGGGGGGGGGGATAAAACAAGCATTCAATAAAAACGAGTAACAACACTTTAAAACATTCAAGAAATTAAAACAGAATAAAACACATACCAACATTCCAGACGTCTGGGTACACTTGCCTTCAAAAAAAGGTTTTTTAGCAGGTGCCAAAAAGTGTACAGTGAAGATGCCTGCCAGATATCAGTAGGCAGGGAGTTCCAAAGTGTAGATGCTGCCACACTATAATAAAAATAAAAATAAATAATTAATAAATAAAAATAAATAAATAAATAAAAATAATTTATATTACTTATAAATTTATTACTTATACCTCCCCCCCCCAAATCTGGCTGGGTTTCCCCAGCCACTCTGGGCAGCTTCCAACAGAATATTAAAAATATGACAAAACATCAAACATTAAAAACTTCCCTATACAGGGCTGCCTTCAGATGTCTTCTAAAAGTCAGGTTGTTGTTTATTTCCTTGACATCTGATGGGAGGGCACCACCACCGAGAAGGCCCTCTGCCTAGTTCCCTGTAACCTTGCTTCTCGCAATGAGGGAACCGCCAGAAGGCCCTCGGAGCTGGACCTCAGTGTCCAGGTAGAACAATGGGGATGGAGACGCTCCTTCAGGTATACTGGGCCGAGGCCGTTTAGGGCTTTAAAAGTCAGCACCAACACTTTGAATTGTGCTTGGAAACGTACTGGGAGCCAATGTAGGTCTTTCAAGACTGGTGTTATGTGGTCTCGGCGGCTGCTCCCAGTCACCAGTCTAGCTGCTGCATTCTGGATTAGTTGTAGTTTCCAGGTCACCTTCAACGGCAGCTCCATGTAGAGTGCATATAAGATTGATTTCTTACAAATAGATATTTTGCAGCACTTACAACTGTGCCAGTTCCGCAGATCAAAGTTGGTCAAGTGGGGATGTCATGGATTAAGGCTATCTTGCATGCAAACTTCCCCCAAGTTGTTTAAGGGCTCTATAGACAAATAATACATGGATTTTCATTCCTGATTTTGCTTGCCATGGATTGTGCTTATAGGAAACTGGTTATGTGTCATTTTTATATCCTGACCCCCTTGAGATTATTATTACCTGTGCAGAGAAACAGCAGTTTTTAAATTCTGTTTTCAGGTGTTTTAAGCATTTGGTGTTTCAAATGTATTGTTTTGCTGCTTCGTCGCTAGACACCCTGGACTCCTTTGGAAGGGAGGGGGTGGAAATGTATTAAGTAAATGAAGAAAACCAAACGCTAATTGGACCGGAGTCCTTGTTACAATGCAAAGCAGGTGATCTGCTTGGCAGCAGCCAAGTTACAGGAAGCCAGGCAGAGGGCCTTCTCGGTAGTGGCACCCACCCTGTGGAGGTCAAAGAGAAGAACAATTACCAGACCTTTAGAAGGCATCTTAAGGCAGCCCTGTTTAGGGAAGCTTTTAATGTTTGATGGATTTCTGTATTTTAATGTTTTGTTGGAAGCCACCCAGAGTGGTTGGGGGAACCCGGCCAGATGGGCGGGGTATAAATAATAAATTATTATTATTATTGTCTGGTCTTCTGAGCTCCGTTTTGTCCTTCCCTGAATCAGTCTTCTGCTTCGTTCTTTCCTTCCTCCTAGGCTTTTTGCAGAGAAGATCAATAAGAACGAGAGGAAGGGGAAAGCAGAGATCCTGACCGTCAGTCAGGCACAGGAGGCGCCCGAGTTTTGGGAGGTCCTGGGGGGGCAGCCAGATGAGATCAAGCCCAACGTCCCAGATGACTTCAAGCCTCCCAGACCTAAACTCTACAAGGTGAGTCGGTGCAGACACCTGTCACACCCAGGGTGGATAGAAATCAATTTTTTAAAAAAGTCAAAAATAAAGAAAAATCGGATTTTTTAAAAACTTAAATCGGATTTCTAAAAAAAATAAAATTAAATTGTATTTTTTAAAATAAAAGGCTTTTGGAGAAAAAATCTTTCTAAAGATAGTTTTCTGTTTAAATTACATTATAGTCCAAAGGCTATTCATCAGCAAATAAGGATTTGTTTTAAGTTTTTCATGTGTGCTAAAACTCAGTCTTAAGGTTTTTTTTAATTGTTTAACTGCCTCAGTTAGCAAACATGGATACATATGCTATAATGTTATTGTTTTATTTAAATAAAATGTTTAAACGATTATTTTTCTCCTTCCAGTAAAATACAACAGAAAAGCTGTCCAAATATAAACAGTTAACTTGTTAAAAAAACCTCACAATAATTTCATAGTTATGTGTCTCTGTAATTCTAATAGTATAACCAAGTCAGTAATTTTTGATACTCTGAAAATTTACTATTCCAGAAATTAAACCTTCATCTGGTTGTAAATATTAAGATTCTACCAGCAAGAATGAGTCTTTCTGTAAAAAAAAAAAAGATTTAAATCAAGTCTTATTGACTAGTGATTTAAATCAAACCCAAACACTTATAGCAGCTGTCAACACCCTTAACAAACTACAGTTCCCAGGATCCTTTGCAGGAAGCCCAAGCTATATAAAGCGGTATGACTTTAAAAGCATGGGCTTTTGATTGCTCCCTTCTCCCTGCTAACACCCATTTTCCCTTTTCTTCTTCCTTCTCCTGTTTTCCCACAGGTCGGTTTAGGTTTGGGTTACCTGGAGCTGCCCCAGATCAACTACAAGCTTTCTGTGGAACACAAGAAGAGGCCAAAAGTGGATCTGCTGCCAGAAATGAGACTGGTACACCACTCTGTGTTTATATATATATATAGAGAGAGAGAATTGTAGAATTGGAAGGGACTACCAGGGGTCATCTAGTCCAACCCCCCCTGCAACGCAGGAATGGGATGGGGAGAGGGAATTAGAGGGGAAGCTCGTCTCTCTCCCAGGAACACACCTGCATCAGGGGATCTATTCATTTTTGTTTATTTATTGCATTTATATCCCACCATTCCCCCCCAAGAAGTTCACAGTTCTCTCCCATCTCCTTTAACAACCCCACAACAACCCTGTGAGGTAGGTTAGGCTGAGAAGCAGTGACTGGCCCCCAAGGTCGCACCCGGTGAGCTTCATGGCCGAGTAGGGATTTGAACCCTGGTTTCCCAGGTCCTAGTCCAACACACTAACCACTACGCCACATTGGGGGGGGCGGGGTTGTGGTCCTCCAGCTGTTGGACAGCTGTCTCCCATCAGACCCTGCCAGCATGGCCAATAGGCAGGGAGGATAGGATTTGGGAGTCCTAGGAACATCTAGATCAGGCATAGGCAAACTCGGCCCTCCAGATGTTTCGGGAATACAACTCCCATCATCCATAGCTAGCAGGACCAGTGGTCAGGGATGATGGGAGTTGTAGTCCCAAAACACCTGGAGGGCCAATTTTGCCTATGCCTGATCTCGATGATCACAGGTGCCCCAAACATGCTCTCCAGGGAGGTCTTCTCAAGAAGCCGGATTAGGCCAGTGGCCCATTGTTAAGGTGCCAGCAAGTAGGCACACTGAAGGGCAGCAGACGGGGTCAGACAAGCCCAAGGTCAATAGACTGGTCAGAGTCAGTTGAAGTCAGGCAGTTACATAGGAGTCAAGAGTAGAGAAGGTCAGTTCAAGCCAGAAGTCTTACTTGGAGTCAAGAGTAGCCAAAGTCAGTCAAGCCAGAAGTCCAAAAGCCGAGGTCAGGGAAGCCAGAAGTCCAAAAGCCGAGGTCAGGGAAGCCAGAAGTCCAAAAGCCGAGGTCAAGGAAGCCAGATCAAGATCACAGGAACCAAGGACAAGATGAGCTAGGCAACTAGGCACTTCAGTACGACGTTGCAGACGCTGAGGAGTGGCCAGCCCGCCTCTTTCTTAAGAAGCAGGTTCCCTCCCCCTCTTTTTATGAGCTGCAGCTGTTTCTAATTGCAGCCGGCGTTTTTCAGCTCTGTGTTCCTTTGCAGAGAAGGGGGGGTTTTCCCAGTGCCCAACCTGTGAGAAGCCTGCAAGCAGGATCCAAGCACAAGAGCCCTCTCCCCTCCTGCAGTTTCCTGTAACTGGTGCTCAGAAGCTTTACTGCAGGCATCCCCAAACTGCGGCCCTCCAGATGTTTTGGCCTACAACTCCCATGATCCCTAGTTAATAGGACCAGTGGTGAGGGATGATGGGAATTGTAGTCCAAAACATCTGGAGGACCGAAGTTTGGGGATGCCTGCTTTACTGTCTCCCACAGCAGGGGCAGAGCCGACCCAGGGTGGCTGCTTCCCCAGGGCAGCCAATTCCAGCAGGGCTTGCTCACCGCTAACTACTGATGACTGCAAGCTCTGCTTGCAGAGGAACGACCAGGAGCAGAATTGAAGCTCCCATTCTTTTTTAAATTGAGATGAGCCACGTCCTTACCTGTCGTACCTGACGTGTAATGTACTATTACAGGAGTGGGGGAAGTGGATTTGAATTGGGGGGGGGGTATGGCTTTGTGGGTCATGCTGGGAGCCAAGCCAAGCCTGTGGCATTCCTCAACCCTGCAATGTAATAATATTAATTAGTTGTATCCTGCCTGTCTGACTGGGTTGCCCCAGCCACTCTGGGCAGCTTCCAACAGAATATAAAAGAACACAGCAAAACATCAAACATCAAAAGCTTCCTGATACCTTCAGATGTCTTCTAAAGGTTGTATAGGACTCAGCTATACAGCTGCAAATGCAGTCGTACCTTGGAAGTCGAACGGAATCCATTCTGGAAGTCTGTTCGACTTCCAAAACTTTCGGAAACCAAAGCGCGGCTTCTGGTTGGTTGCGGAAGCCCCATCAGACGTTCGGGTTCCAAAGAATCTTCGCAAACCAGAACACTCGCTTCCGGGTTTGCGGCGTTCGGGAGCCAAAACGTCCGAGTACCAAGGCGTTCGGGATCCCAGGTATGACTGTACAGTGGTACCTCTACTTACGAATTTAATGTGTTCCAAACGCACATTTGTAAGTAGAAAAAAATTGTGAGTCGAATCCCATAGGAATGCATTGGGAGAAAAAATTCGTAAGTAGAAAAAATCCTATCTAAACCGCATCCAAGATGGCGGACGGAGCTCCATTCGTAAGTAGAAACATTCGTAAGTAGAGTTATTCGTAAGTAGAAGTACCACTGTATAACATTTTAAGTGTGTTTTAAGTGCATTATACAAATGTGACACTAGATGGCACTGATGGCAAATTCCATATATATTTTACAACGTTTTTTGTTTAAGCGTTTTCACAACGTTTTTTTATATCTGTGTAGATTCAGCCATAGTTACTTATGTCTTTGACATCTATGGGAGGAGGGCGTTTCTTAGGGCAGGCGCCACTACTGAGAAGGCCCTTGGCTTACAGCAGCTGCTCTGAAATGGGGGGCAGCGCATTTCCAAATAACTGCTGTTCTGACGGGCCCCTTGGTCAACTCTGGCGCCAGGCCGTGAGGAGCTGCCGAAACGGATCTCGGCGGCCGAGCAGGGTGAACCGAAACCCTTCCTCCTTGTCTCCCCTTCCGCAGCTCCAAAGTCTGCTGGACACCAAGTCGGTCTACATCCTGGACTGCTGGTCTGATGTTTTCATCTGGATCGGCCGGAAGTCTCCTCGCCTGGTGCGCGCCGCTGCCCTCAAGCTGGGCCAGGAACTCTGCAGCATGCTTCACCGCCCCAAACACGCCATGGTGACCCGCAACCTGGAGGGCACTGAATGCCAGGTAGGTGGGTGGACGGGTATGTATTTATTTATTTATTTATTTATTTATTAAGAACCCACATACCTTCTGCAATTTCGTAACAAACACACCTGTTGCAGTTTCTGAACTGGATCTCCAAGGGTGGCCCCATTTAGAGAGCACTGTCAGTTTGTGTTTCTTAGTGCGGAAAGTATAGATCTGATGTGTAGAGAGATCTTTCCTATTCTGATTAATTCAAGAGGATTCTGGAAGCTTCCGTTTGTGAAAGAAGCAAGAGAAAGGTCTGAGCTATGCCTTCAGAGAAGCTGATTACAGCTGGCTTAAACTGGTGTTCTCATCTTTTTCTGTCAAGGTCATGCGGACTATAAAGGTAAGGCCAGAAGGAGCCTCTGTTTCACTTTCTCTATCTCCCTTCTGGTGTGGTGTTCTGTATCTAGTGTTAAGGTTTAGAGACTTATTATAAGTTTAAGTTAAGTCTTCTGCAACTGGATTTCTTGCGGATGTATTGGATTTGTGACCATTATTCTCATTTGTCTTCAGTAGCTGTAAAGTTCTGCTGGGTGAAATATAATTTCCTCCGGTTTATTTTTTGGGAATGGTGTAACGTGTTTTAAGTTGTTACTCTGCTAACTATACATTGGAATGTGCTCTGGATCAATATTGAGTAGAATTCAATGACAAGCATCACAGTGGCCCAGCCTTTAAAAGGTAAAGGGACCCCTGACCATTAGGTCCAGTCGTGACCGACTCTGGGGTTGCGCGCTCATCTCGCTTTACTGGCCGAGGGAGCCGGTGTACAGCTTCCGGGTCATGTGGCCAGCATGACTAAGCCGCTTCTGGCGTACCAGAGCAGCGCACGGAAACGCCATTTACCTTCCCGCCGGAGCGGTACCTATTTATCTACTTGCACTTACCTTTACGGCTCTGCAAATGCGGGCATTGTGTGTTCATTTTATCCAGTTTTATTTATTGCATTTGTATCCCACCTTTCTCCTGGTTCTCATCTAATCCCCACAACAGTCGTAGTCCAGGGCAGGATAATCGGCTGAGAGGCAACGATTGCCCCGTGGCCAGGTGGGGATTTGAACCCCGGTCCTAGTCCAGCACTCTAACCACTGTACCACACTGTCTGTTGCATTACTTTGGCTGCAGGATGCAAGTAAACAAAGCCTGATCTCTGTGCGCTGCGCATGTCCTCTTGGGGTCAGATGCCCGCTCTGAAGCGGGCCACATCAACGGTTGAGCGGGTCTGCCGGGCCCTGTCCTAATTTGCTGCTCAGTAGGGTCGAGTTTCCGGTGGTGATGTCTGTCCTTTTTTTGTCGCCCCCCCCCCAGGTCTTCAAGTCCAAATTCAAGAACTGGGATGATGTACTCAAGGTGGATTATACCCGCAACGCAGAGTCGGTCAAGCAGGCGGAGGGCCTTTCAGGAAAAGTGCAGAAAGACTCCGAGAAAAAGGACCAGATGAAGGCTGATCTGACAGCCCTCTTCCTGCCCCGCCAGCCCCCCATGCCGCTAAGCGAGGTAGGCCTCAGGCGGAGCGGGTGGCTGGGCCGAGATTCTCCTCTGCAGATTCACCTCACGTGAAGTGGAGGCCTTCTGCCCTGCGGCTTCCTGCCCCAGTCGTCGTCCTACCCCAAACTCTTTGCAGTCAAACCAAGGAGAAAATTCCTGCGCGGAATTCTGTAATTTGAAGAATCCGCCATTGCCCCCTGAGGTCTGTAAAATTCAAAGCGTTGGTGCAGACCTGGAAAGCCCTAAAAGGCCACGGTCCTGTGTACCTGAAGGAGCATCTCCAGCCTCATCGTTCAGCCCTGTCTGTGGGTCTCAAAGCCTCCTTCCCCCCCCCCCCATTTTGGAGAGGGGAGGTTATGGTTTTGTTTTGCTCTTGTTTTTATTAGGAATTTTGGGTTTTTATCTTGTATTTTGTATGACCTGGCCACAGTGATCCATGCGATGGTCACCTCTAGGCTTGATTATTGTAACTCGCTCTACGCGGGGCTGCCCTTGAAACTGACCCAGAAACTCCAGCGGGTGCAGACTCCTTATGGGGTCCTCACCGCGAGATCACATTCATCCAGTGCTTTACCGGCTGCACTGGCTCCCGGTGGAGTACAGGGTCAGGTTTAAGGTGCTGGTTTTGACCTTTAAAGCCTTATGCGGCTTAGGACCCTCATACCTACGGGACCGCCTCTCCCGGTATGCCCCGCAGAGGACATTAAGGTCCACAAATAATAACATACTGGAGATCCCGAGTCACAAGGTGGTTAGACTGGCCTCGACCAGGACCAGGGCCTTTTCAGTACTAGCCGCGACCTGGTGGAACGCTCTCTCTCAGGAGGCTAGGGCCCAGCGGGAGTTGTCATCTTTTCATAGGGCCTGCAAGACGGAGCTGTTCCGCTTGGCCTTTGGACTGACTCAATCTGACCCCAGTGTTACCCTCCCCTAAAGCTTTATCCTACAGATATTTAAATGCACTTGTAGATTCCTAATTTTAAAATTGAATTTTAACATTGTATTTAATATGCATTTTAATTGAATTGTTTTTTATGCTTGCTTTGATATTCTTGCTGTTAGCCGCCCTGAGCCCGGTCTTGACTGGGAAGGGCGGGGTATAAATAATAATAATAATAATAATAATAATAATAATAATAATAATAATAATAATTACTATTATGCTGTGAACCATCCTGAGATCTTCAGATGAAGGGTGGTATATTATTATTATTATTATTATTATTATTATTATTATTATTATTATTTATTTGACACCTCCCCACTGCTACATTCAGTCTTCCTCTTAGCTCTGCTGTTAGCCTCACTGCAGCTTAACACTTTCTCTCTTTCTTGGGGGCAGGCAGAGCAGCTCATGGAGGAATGGAACGAAGACCTAGATGGCATGGAGGGCTTTGTCCTGGAAGGCAAGAAGTTCGCCCGCCTGCCCGAGGAGGAATTTGGGCATTTCCACACCCAGGATTGCTACGTCTTCCTGTGCCGGTAAACAGGCCCTCCTTGTCCCTCACCCACCCACCTCTCAGCCATTGCCTCCCTCTTTGTTTCCCTTCCCTGTCCAGTCCGATCCAATGCAGAATCATGGAATTTGTAGAGTTGGAAGGGAGCCCCCCCCAAGGGTAATCTAGTCCAACCCCGAGCACTGCAGGATTTGGACCGAATGAGAGTGTTTCCCTTGAGTCTGGAAAACAAGCCTACGGAGCCAACTTACACTGATCCAGGCCACGGGTCCGCCTGGCCCCTCCACACCTCTCAGCCTGGCCCTCAGGGCTCTCCCCAAGCCATGCCTCCTTGGCCACACCCCTTCTCACTAGGCCACACCCCTCGCTGGTCCCGCTTGGCTCCGCCTTTGAGCCCTACAGTGCAGGTGTGGCCTGCGATCTGCGCTGAGTGAGTCACTGTGCTTTGTGCCTTCAAAGGTACTGGGTCCCCGTGGAGAGTGAGGAGCAAGAGGAGGAGGAGAAGAGGAAGAAGAAGAAGAAGAGACCCGAAGGGGCTGCCGAGGGAGAGGAGGAGGAAGAGGAGGAGGAGGAAGAGGTGGAGGAGGAGAAGCAGCCCGAGGAAGATTTCCAGTGCGTTGTTTATTTTTGGCAAGGCAGGGAGGCCTCCAACATGGGCTGGCTCACATTCACTTTCAGCCTCCAGAAGAAATTCGAGAACCTTTTCCCTGGGAAGCTGGAGGTGAGCGATTTCAGTTGTACTTGAGGGTTGATTTTGAAAAATCCCACTGGAAGAAACGGTTATGTCCCTGTGGAGATGGCAGTATTGAGTCAGTGGCTCATGTGCTTTTGGCTTGCACTCTTTATAAAGATTTGAGGAGTGAGGTTATCACCCCTCTATTATTGTCCATGCCGGCTCACTCAACCATTACTATTGCATCCTTTTAGCAGATCAAGATGATCAGGTGACAGCAAAAACTGCAAGGTTTTTAGCGGCGGCAGTTACTATTATTATTATTATTATTATTATTATTATTATTATTTATTCAACTTATACACCACCCTATACCCGGACCACAACATATAAAATCAAACCAAAAGCAATAACCCAATACCCCCCCCCCCAAGTAAGATCTATTCCTGGATTCTTGATGTAAACCCCCAAAATGTATTTTCTATACAGTGGAACCTTGGTTCTTGAACTTAATCTGTTCCAGGAGTCCGTTCAACTCCCGAAACCGTTCGAAAAGCAAGGCACGGCTTCCGATTGGCTGCAGGAGCTTCCTGCACTCAAGCAGAAGCCGCGTCAGATTTTCAGCTTCCGAAAAATGTTTGAAAACCGGAACAGTTACTTCTGGGGTGTTTTTTGGCATTCGGGAGCCAAAAATGTTTGAGTACCGAGATATTCCAAGAACCAAGGTACGACTGTAGTTAAGTTTTTACCTCTATCTTCAGTACATTTTATTTTATTTGCTATGGCTAGTGGCTGATGCAAATAAAGATTCTTCCGATTCTGAATGATTTCGGTGGCTGGGGGAGGGTTAGAAACAGAGATATATAAGCGAATTGCCAAATGGAACCTTAAACCTAGGATGCAAACCCCACAAAACAAGAATGACTAGGCCTTCTCCCGGGGGAGTTGTTTATTATTTCTATTATTATTAATTTCATTTCTGTTCTGCTTTGCATTTTAAAGAAAAGAAAAGAAAAACTCAAACCAGCTTACAACACGTTAAAATGTCAAATAAAACAACCCAGAATAAAATAAAATTCGAGCTTCCAGGAGAATATTTCGCTCTTCCCCCATATTTATTTATTTACCTACTTAATTTATAGAGCTTCCCCACAGCAGAAGGAAGGCAGTGTGGTGTAGTGGTTAGACTGTCAGATTAGGACCTGGGAGATTAGGGTTCGAATCCCCGCTCGGTCATGAAACTCACTGGGTGACCTCAGGCCCTAGAATAATTGCTTGTTAAACCAATTTTGGGAATTGTAGCTCAGGGAGGGAAGGTAGGGACTCCTCTGTCAATTATCTACACCTTTAACTACATTCCCCAGAATTCTCTGGGGGAAGCTGTGATATATTTAAAGCAGTTTCATGGTGCTCAGCGGTCACACCGGCCAGGCTGACTGTTTGGGGGAGACATGGAATGGAATACCATGGGAGGGAACATGACTTTGAAAAGGATGTTCAAAATAACTTTTATTTTTTTTAAAAAAAACAGAAGCTTTCCTTTTGGGAATTATAGGGACAGAACTACCTAAATTGTATAGAGATTTATTTATGTGTGCTACTATAGCTGTAAGAATGTTACTTTTCCAAAAGTGGAAAGAAGCAGAAGTCCCAGTAAAGGAAGAATGGATACAAAAACTTATGGAATATGCAGAAATGGCGAAACTTACCGGAAGAATAAGAAATCAAGATTCAGGCTTTTTATTTTTTAAAAAAATGGAAATAGTTTATTGAATATTTACAGATAAATTGTAAACAGATAAAAACATTAGCAGGATTGTTGTAATTACCTACAGTTTTACAATAGTATATATTTACACAAGAGAATTAAATGAGCAAGTGAAATGAATTTGGATATGCAGAAGATATTTTAAAAAATAAATTTTAAGGAACCGCAGAAAGAGGGGGAAGGAAGTCAAATTTTGAAATGTTAAATTGATTGTAAAACTAATGAAATGTATAAACTTGAAAAGTATAAATAAAAGGGAGGGAACATGGCCAGCTGGAACCCAGAAGAAGGGCACTCTGCTGTGTGGTTATTTGAGTGAACCACTTAATATAAGAGGAATCGTGGCCATGGGTGGTACTGTACTTTTCCGTGTATTAGACGAGGGTTCCCCCCCCAAAAAAGGGGGGGTATACACATTCAGCGCTTATTGTTGACGTGCGATTTTCAGCCAGCCCCCTAAAAAAAGAGCTCAACAACTCTGGGCAATTTCCCCCCGTTTTCTTAAGTTTGAGTCCCCCAAAATAGGGGACGTCTTATACAAGGAGGCGTGTTATACATGGAAAAGTACGGTAACCCTCCTCTGCTCGTTCTTCCATCGTTTCAGGTCGTGCGGATGACGCAGCAGCAGGAAAACCCCAAGTTCCTCTCCCACTTCAAGCGGAAATTCATCATCCACAAGGGCAAGAGGAAAGCGAGGGACGATGGGCTCCAGCCCAGCCTCTACCACATCCGTACGAACGGCAGCTCCCTCTGCACCCGGTGAGTGAGTGGCTCTTGCCTCGGGCCCCTTTAGGCCCCCGCCTTAAGAATCTTCCTTTCTGGACCCAGGGGCTTTGCCAGGTCTTAACGCCCACTTTGGGATACCGAGGCCACCCCTTAGGAATTGTGGGCCATTTAACTTTATTTGGGTTGGGTTTTTATAATTTATTAGTCCTGTTGAAATGAATAGGCATGACTGACTTGGCTCTGTCGATTCCAGTGCAGCTGCCCTGAGTAAAAAATTAGTTGATTATAATATTAGTCTGCCACCCTTCATCCGAAGATCTTGGGGCGCTTCACGGCATAGAAATACAAGATAAAAAGCGCAAAATGCATAATTTGAAACAAGGACAAACCAGTGTTGTTGTTGTTGTTTAGTCATTTAGTCATGTCCGACTCTTCGTGACCCCATGGACCAGAGCACGCCAGGCACTCCTGTCTTGCACTGCCTCCCGCAGTTTGGTCAGACTCATGTTCGTAGCTTCGAGAACACTGTCCAACCATCTCATCCTCTGTCGTCCCCTTCTCCTTGTGCCCTCAATCTTTCCCAACATCAGGGTCTTTTCCAGGGAGTCTTCTCTTCTCATGATGTGGCCAAAGTATTGGAGCCTCAGCTTCATGAAGCTGAACAAACCAGTAACTCCCCCCATATATGTGTGGAGAGAGACATAAACACCCACCCTATAAACAGAGTTTACGCTCATGACAATCCAGTGAAATCCCTGGGGTTTAGTCCTGTCTGAACAAGGCAGCGGCTGACTCCAGGCACTCTGAACAGTTTGCAGTGTGAATCTTTAGAGATTATATTACACCCATGACAGAATTATAACGTAGAATCGTCTATAACTGAGTTGGTACCCTGGGCAGCTCTCTCTGAGGGGTGCTGTCAATTGCAAGGAACAACATACACAGCTGCTTTATATGCAGAGTCGAAACATACTCTAAGCTAGTGTTGTCTACACTGACTGGCAGCAGCTCTCCTGCGTCTTTCCCAGCCCTAGCCCGGAGGTGCTGGGGATTTGAACCCAAGACATTTTGCACGCAAGGCAGATGCTGTAGCCCACTGGGCGGTGGCTCTTTCCTCCAGGCTAAACATGCTCGGCATCTTCAGTTGTCTCTCAGAGGACGGTTTCCAGCAGTCTCACCAACCTCCTGGTTGTTGTTCTCAAAAATGGACATAGTCACAATGGCAGGTGTTACTTTCACCTTTTCTGTGCGTGTTGGTGATTGCGATTGAATACCTTTTTTTCTTCCCCTTTTCTTCCCAGATGTATCCAGATCAATACAGACTCCAGCCTTCTCAACTCCGAGTTTTGTTTTATCCTGAAGGTAACGTCTTCGTCAGCATCTGAGTCTAATACTTTATAGTCTGGTTTTCAACTCTTGTTCACATTTTAAAGTGCAATTAAACTCCCTATAGGATTTTATACTGCTGCCTTCTCTGTGGGGATAGCTTTAGCATACTCATGAATCAAACGTTTTGTGTCTCTTTTGTAGGAAATGCTGTGCTTTTTTTCTAAAAAAAAATATATATTTTGGAGTACATTACTCTCATTTTCCTACTCATATTGAAATACTGCCCCTCAATGAGGCCAAACTTAGATTCACAAAATGTTTAGGGGTATGCGTACCCCTGCGTTCACCTAGAAGAAGAAAAAGCACTGAGGAAATGTATACTTTTTGTGCATTCTGTAATAAGGAAATTTCCAACATCCATAAGGGCTAGCAACTTGTTCTTAAAAATGAATTCATGAAAATGAGGTGCCTGAAAAAACTAAATTCCGCTAGTATTGAATTTTTGTGGCTTTTCTTGCATTTGGCAAGTCAGAGAACCTATTGTGCAACATATTCACTAATCATCTTTTAAAAGGTGAAATGGAAAATTTTGGGGCCTCTTTTCCTTGCTTCTTCTGAATGGTGATGCACACTCTTGCACACACACTCCTGGATTAAGAAATACGCCAATCAGAAGTCTACAACCTGGATTTAAGAAACCATTTTGGATTGTATTGAACAGTTCTTCCTTAGATAGCATTCTGTTCAAGAGCACCCTTTTCAGAACAGGAAAAACTAATATTGATCTTTCACTGGCCACAACCAGAGTGCCAGGTCACCTTTCCGACAGCTGTGGGTCCCCCCCCCCCTATTAACATTCTTATTAACAGCAATAACACAGTGGTACCTCGGTTTAAGTACACAATTGGTTCCAGAAGTCTGTACTTAACCTGAAGCGTACTTAACCTGAAGCGAACTTTCCCATTGAAAGTACAGTGGTACCTCAGTTTGCGAACCCAATCCGTTCCGCCGAGGCGTTCGCTCGCCGAAGACGCGCTTCTGTGCACACACGCGCTGCGCAGATCGCTTCTGCGCATCCGACACCGCGGAACCCTGATGTAAACACTTCCGGGTCCGCGGCATTCGTAAACAGAGGCGTTCATAAACGGAGGTAGGCGTAAACCGAGGTTCCACTGTAATGGAAAGTGGATTAATCCATTCCAGATGGGTCTGTGGAGCATACCTGCCAAGTTCGGGACGTAAAGATCCGGGATCGGCAGCGCGCGCATGACCGGAAGTTGCGTGACGCAACTTCCGGTGGCGCTTCGCCCTTCTATGGGCACCAGAAAATGGCGGCGCCGGCGCCGGAAGTTGCTTCCGCGCATGACCGGAAACACGTAAAAGCGACTTCCAGCGCCGGCGCCGCCATTTTCTGATGCCCATAGAAGGGCAAATCGCCACCGGAAGTCGCGTCACGCAACTTCCGGTCATGCGCGGAAGCAACTTCCAGCGCCGGCGCCGCCATTTTCTGGTGCCCATAGAAGGGCAAAGCAGCACCAGAAAAATGGCCGCCGGGCAGAAGCCGATTTAAGGGACAATACCGGGATTTTTCACTAAACAGGAGACCGCCGGGAAACGGTAAGAAAAAAGGGGTTTTCCCGGCGGAAACAGGATACTTGGCAGCTATGCCATGGAGTACTTACTGAAGGTACTCAAACCGAAGCGTACTTAAACCGAGGTATGACTATAATAATAAAATTGCTTGGTCGCTTTCCCCACAAAACTGACTCAAGGCAGAAACAAACACTTGAAAACAAGAGTAAAAACAACCTGAAATGCTCAACAGCAATATGTATAAATGAGTCGATCCAATTCAACCCTCAAAAAATGAACAGGAAATTAAGGTCCCTGTCTTGACATCCTCCTATACTTTTGTCCCCCAACGCTGATGGTGAGGGGGTTGTGTTGGAAGTTTGGGGGCAGCTTATTGAGAATGGTTAAAGTGGAGTCACAGTTCTCCAAATTCCGTGTACTTTTGACCTCTTTTCTGACGTCCATATCTCAAATGGTGTAGCAGGAAGATTCAAGGACAAACCAAGAAACATTTCAACATTTCAGTGTATTATGGTATCAAAATATATTTTTTATTTACAGAATACCCATAGATACCTTTTCAAAATGAGAGCAAGGGCATCAAGTGATACTTAGGGCAAGCCTAGTTGTGTTTTCCAGTGTATTTCTTATTACCGGTAATTAAAAATTCTGTGTGGTGCAAGCAAATTGTTGTTCTGAAAGTGTGGCCCAGAGAAAAAAAGTTTAAGAACCAGTGGCTTAGAGAAAAAAAGTTTAAGAACCAGTGGTCCACTGTCCCTCAGAACTTGTGGGGGGCTGGACTATATTTTGAAAAAAGAAAAAAATATGAATGATTTCCTATGCCCCACAAATAACCCAGAGGTGCATTTTAAATAAAAGCACACATTTTACTCATGTAAAAACACGCTGATTCCCGGACCGTCCGTGGTCCGGATTTAGAAGGCGATTGGGCCGAATCCGGGCCCCGGGCCTTAGTTTGCCCATGGTTTAGACCAGTGCCTCTTCCAGGTATTTAGACCCATACCTGTATCCTGTTTTACAACTTCCTCACACTTCCGCCTCAGACCTCAAGATGAGAGGTGACCTTTAATGACCCCCTGAGAGAACAGAGAAACTAGCACGGCTGCCTTTGTTTTCTCCAGATAAGTCAGTTCGGTTGCAACTAGAAACCTTTCCCCATCTTAGGTATGTGCTTCCTATAATAAATAATCACCTTCTTACTCTGCAAGCATCTCTTTGCGTGCGATGGCAGCAGCCAAAGTCCACTCTTTAGCCGGACACACTCAACTCGCTATGTACGGAAACGCTCCAGGAGGTTATAGGTTTCTCTTTCAACATTTCTCCCCTTTTTCTCCAGGTCCCCTTTGAGAGCACGGACAACCAAGGCATTGTATACACCTGGGTGGGCCGGGCTGCCGACCCCGACGAAGCCAAACTGGCTGAGGACATGATGAACTGCATGTTTGATGACTCCTACAGCAAGCAGGTGAGTCAGAGCAGGAAAACAATGGCCATAGGGGGGTGGGTTGTGTGTGAGATGGTGAAGTGGACAGTTTCTCATCCTCTTTCCTCGCAGCCAGGGCCGGATTTAGGTTTGTTGAGGCCCTAAGCTACTGAAGGTAAGGCCCCCTGACCATTAGGTCCAGTCGTGACCGACTCTGGGGTTGCGCGCTCATCTCGCATTATTGGCCGAGGGAGCCGGCGTATAGCTTCCAGGTCATGTGGCCAGCATGACAAAGCCGCTTCTGGCAAATCAGAGCAGAACATGGAAACGCCATTTACCTTCCCGCTGTAGCGGTTCCTATTTATCTACTTGCATTTTGACGTGCTTTCGAACTGCTAGGTTGGCAGGAGCTGGGACCGAGCAACGGGAGCTCACCCCGTCACAGGGATTCGAACCACTGACCTTCTGATCAGCAAGTCCTAGGCTCAGTGGTTTAACCACAGCGCCCCCTGGGTCCCTCACTGAAGGTAGTGGGGCCCTTTAAATGTCCAGCTGTCCTTTGTCAACAACAAATTTATGGACCTAATAGGTATCTAAAGCCATTTGCACATAACAAAACATGTATTTTATCAAAGTAATTGTTGAACTGAAATACAATTAAGAAGTATATTAATAGTGAAATACGATTAAGAAGAAGTATATTAATAGTGAAATAATTATTAAGCTCTAACTTAAAACGATTTTTTATTCATAACAAAATAATGCAAACACATTGGCATTCGGGAATAACAAAAGTTCCTTTTAGAAACACAATTTACAAAGATCCGTAATTTTTTTTGGGGGGGGGGGCAAGAGAATGGGGCCCTAAGCTATAGCTTGTTTAGCTTATATGTAAATCTGGCACTGCTTGCAGCCTGCCCTGGTTACAAAGCTATCCTGTTCACAAAGCTGTCTGTTCTCTCAGAGCTGGAGGGAAAGGACATCAGGCAGATTGGGGAAGGTAAATTGGGGGGTTGGGCTGGATGACCTCTGGGGAAGTTACAGTTTGCTCTGGTTGTTCACGCAGCCTGCAGGGGTTTCTGCTGGCGTGAGGCTGAACTGAATCCCATATGAAGGAGAGAGCCATCGAACGCTGCTAGCCAGGATGTCTCTGCTCTGCCTCCAGTTGGAGGCAATAATAGAAGGGAGAGGGGGGGGCCTGCCTTTGGTGGCCTCCTGAGGGCATCTGGTTGGCCCTGTGAGAACAGGATGACTAGGTGGGCTACTGGCTTGACCCAGAAGCCTGTTAGTATTTCATGCCTCCGATGCTGCAGATGTGATTGGTGTAAATCGCATGCCTGTCTGGGAAGACCGTGGGAATGGAAGATAGCCTTATTTCTTTTCCCTTGTGGGCACTGTTGGACTTTACTTTTGCTTTTACTTCTGTCTGTTCTCTCGGAGCTGGAGGGAAAGGACGCAATGATTCCTTTGTCTGTATGTGGTGTGTAAATACAGTAAATACATAGATTAGCTGTACAATGTCTCATTCTTCTCACTGTGTAATGCCAGAAGATTAGTGTGCATGGTTTATAAGGAGGAAGAATAGGGAATAATTTATTGGCCAAGTTCCAAACGTACTTGGAATTTTGCTTCGGCTACATTGCAATGTAAAATACGTACCTTATACAAGCACTGTTCCATCCACAATACAATAGCAATACAATACAATAGCACGGCAATAGAACTGGCCTCCCCTTCTGCTACACAACTACAAATTTAAAAATTTGATGGCACAAGGGGGGGGGGAACTGTTCCTGTGACTAGCCGTTTTTGTGTTATATGTCACTGAAGAAGGGGAATGCCTTTTCCAGAGCTGCACATACCAGAGGACGTTCATAGTTTGGGGCTGTGGGGGCACCCCAGGGTGTTTTCCCAACAAAGCCTTGTCTCACCTGCCTCAAAATGGCCACTCCCCCCTCTGTTCCAGGTGATAAATGAGGGAGAGGAGCCGGAGAACTTCTTCTGGGTTGGAATTGGTGCACAGAAGCCTTATGACGGAGATGCAGAGTACATGAAGTATTCTCGCCTGTTCAGGTGAGAGCTGGCAGTCTTCCTCTTGGTCCTCCCCTTGCTCTCTTCCTTCCCGTGCTAAATACTTTCCCCGCTTCAGAGAGGCATTAGCATAAGCTTTGAAAACGATGGGGGGGGGCACCGTACAACGGGGTGGGGGGACCTATGGCTCTGCAGTGCTTGATGGACTCAACGCCCATCAGTCCTGTTCAGCATGGCCACAGGGGTGGGCAATGTTACTGTGCCCTTCCTTCAGCTTCTAAAACCTCACGCCCCTCCGACATGCAATTTCACACAATCCCATGAAGTCACAAAGTCCCAACTTGCATTATAAACCTGATTTTTTTAAAAAATAAAATTAAAAAATCCTCAAGCCATTCATAAGAAGCGTAATAGCTAGTCCTGTTTCCAGAGAGGTTCCATCAAAGGCCACAATCACACCGAACATTTAAAGCACTAGGATATTACAGCCATAGCTTCCCCCAGATAATTCTGGGAGGTGTAGTTTGCTGAAGGAGGCTGAGAGTTATTAGGGGATGCCCTATACCAGGCATCCCCAAACTGTGGCCCTCCAGATGTTTTGGCCTACAACTCCCATGATCCCTAGCTATCAGGACCAGTGGTCAGGGATGATGGGAATTGTAGTCCAAAACATCTGGAGGGTCAAAGTTTGGGGATGCCTGCCCTATACGGGTAGGCAAACTAAGGCCCGGGGGCCAGATCCGGCCCAATCGCCTTCTAAATCCAGCCCGCGGATGGTCCGGGAATCAGCGTGTTTTTACATGAGTAGAATGTGTCCTTTTATTTAAAATGCATCTCTGGGTTATTTGTGGAGCATAGGAATTTCCTCCACAAAAATTTAGTCTGGCCCCCTGCTGAAAAAGTTTGCTGACCCCTGCCCTATCCTGTTCACAGAGCTACAAATCCCAGAGAGCGGTTGAACAATTCTTCTCTCTTCCCAAGGAACTGTGGGAATCAGTGCTATTTGAGGGGAGCAGGGGTCTTCTAACAACTCTCAGCACCCGTGAAAAATCTGTGGCTCCCAGAAATCTTTCCGTGACCACACAATGATACCACTTTAACTATTGTGGCTTCCACCGAAGAACCCTGGGAACTCTAGTTTAAGGGTGCTGATAGTTTGGAGATTCCTTTTGGCCAGGGATTAAACCCAAGGCCATCTGCATGAAAGCAGGGCCTTTGGCACTGATTTTACTGCCTTTCCCCATTTTACTGAAATTCACTTCTGGCCTTGTCCCTCAGGTGCTCCAATGAAAAGGGCTACTTTGCTGTGTCTGAAAAATGCTCGGATTTCTGCCAAGACGATCTGGCGGATGACGACATCATGCTCCTAGACAATGGGCGTGAGGTAAGGTTTTGGGCATAGGGGGTTTATTTAGCGAGGGCTGTTAGAAATATGGTTTTGGGTGTGAGGAATTCAAATCTGCTATTTTTGCAATTGGACAACAATGGGTTTGGTTTAAGTCTACGTTGGATGAACTAGCACATAAACTGCTTTTGGGAAACCAAATAATTTTATTTTTTCCCTTCTGAAAACGTCAGGTAATTAATAATATATAACTGCAATTACTTGGCAATCATTTTAATGATTTCTGTGCATACCTTTTACTTACCAAGCAAAACTGAATTTTGTTAATTTGACCAAGATATCTCTTAATTTCCAAAGTCGTGTTATAACTTTTTAGCACCCCTCATTTTTGGAGATTTGAAAGTTGAAAAATTCAGTGCACCCTAATGGGGAGTTTTGGGGCTGGGCAGCTCCTCCCAGCCTCTCAGAAAGAGGGGGGGGGGAGGACTGTTTTTAGTGTTGTAGGGCGGGTAGAAAATGGGAGCAAAATCTGTGAATCGGGACATGAGAGAAGACTCTTCCCCCCTGCCAAGTGATTATTTTGAGATACCTATTTTAATTTTTATTAAACTTGTGTTTCTAACCTATTCTTGACTTTTTTCTCTTCTCCCCCCCCCCCCATCCTGGCAGGTATACATGTGGGTAGGAACACAGACCAGCCAGGTGGAGATAAAGTTGAGTCTCAAAGCCTGCCAGGTAAGGAAGGACACCTCCAGATCTCACAATTGCCCAACAGTCCTAGGGACTCCATCCCCAAAAAATCTTGATTCAGAGCAGATTGCGTTTCATTCAAAGCATTGTATAGTTGGCAGGGATCTCCAGCAATGCAGGGATACGCAGCCGCCCCACACGGGGATGGAACCTGCAACCTTTTATAAGCACCGGGCTCTAACCAATGGAGCTATCCAGGCAGGATTGCTGTTTCCCACAAATCCTGAAACCGGCTCATCGTTTAGATCGCTCTGCTTGTGGAGCATGGCCCAATTACTCGTGGGGGTCGTGATTTGGGGCAGGGACCACAGCAATCTCCTTTTTTGGCTATTTGCAGGGAACCATTTTTCAGTCGAGGGCCGCATTTCTGTTGGGAATCAGACAGCAGGGGCCGCAGGGCAGCCCCTTTCCTTCTGCCCCATCCCCCTTTCCACACCACCCAATCCCCAATTTCCCTCTCTTTGCCCAACCTCTTCCCTCCCACGAGACCAGGGTGAGGCCTGTGCCTCGCCTGTAACCGGCCGATAGGAGAATGCCAAACCTGAGACACAGGCAAGAACAGTCGAAGAGCGCTGCTGGATCAGGCCAATGGCTCCTCTAGCCCAGCGTCCTGTTCTCGCAGTAGCTAATCAGATGCCTGTGGGGAACCTGCAAAGCAGGGCCTGAACACGACAGCATTGTCCCTATATCACAAGTGTTTTTAGGTTGTTAACATGTTTTAATTTACTTTTGATTTGCACCGTTTGCAGCCCTGGAACTCCCTTGGGGAAGGTCAAAGTGGAAATGCAACCATTTTCCCTTGTCCTTGCGTGATGTGTTTTTAATGATTTTTTAAAAAATAAATAAAAAGATTGGCTTTTAGGAACTGTCTGGTTTAGACTGTACATTAAGGTGCTCCGGGAGCCTTTTTGGCTGAGCAGCAACGCTTAAAATAAAAAGAAATGAAAATAATTTTAAGCTTGGAAGATAGCTGGACAGGCTCAGCAGAGGTAGTACTGGGGTTGGCAAGCCCTTGGCGGCCTAATCCAACCCTTTTATATGTGTGGTGTAGGGAACCAACATTTTGTTTTCTCCTGCCTCTGAACTTGCCCCCGTTTCCTCTACAGGTATACATCCAGCACATGCGCTCGAAGGACACAGCTCACCCGCGGAAACTGCGCCTGGTTCGGAAAGGCAACGAACCGCCTGCCTTCACCCGCTGCTTTCATGCCTGGAGCGTTTTCCGGAAGCCTCCAGCCTAAGCCGCTCGCTGGTGGCTGAAATCTTCATTGGACTTTATGGCACCTGCTGGACCTCAGCGCTCAAGTAGGGGTGGTACAGCTGTATCCTGTTCCCTTAAAAAGATCAGCCGATTGGACAAAATTACTAGAGGAGGAGCTAGAATTTGCTCCTCCCCTTTTAAAGAAACAGCACCGGCCTATTCTCCCCCCCCCCCTTTACAAACCATTTTTCACCTACATTTTTCTCTCGCCTTTCACTCCTTGGGGCAGTGAAATAGATGCTGCCTAGACCCACTCTTGGGAAAACATCGCCGCTGGAACTCTTCCCACAGCTACAGCATCACTATGTTGAGTTTGTTGGTTTTTCCCACTTGCACAGAGATCTTTTTTATATAGTATATTTAACAGAACGCACGTGAGCTGTGACTTCTTATTCTGCTCTTTGAGAGCACTGCAGCCTGTACCCAGTTTGAAGTAGGGTCTGTAACACCAACCTCTCTCCTGCAAATGGATGGCCTGTCTCTTTTTAAAGTAAGTTGTGTGAAGCTGGGCAGAGGAGTGAGACTACTGGCGCCTTCAACTTGGGCAAAAGGGTTCGTTGTGCACTTAAAAGGCTTCAGGAAAAAACGTAACAGAGAAGTCCATTTTAAAAAACAGATAAAATAAAATCGAGTTTATTGCTTTTAAAAGTTGTTATCTGCTGCTAGTCCTCATGGGCGCGAAAAAATGTCTCCTTTGAAATGTATGGTGGCTTGTGCATTTTGAGGAAAAGGCAGGCATAGCTTTTATCTATAAAAACCTTACCATGCAATCACTGCAGTTGTCCTTTTATAGGTTAGTATTTTGCAAAATTTCTGTACAGGAGGAAGAAAGTGAGGCTAATTTTAAATTCTTGCTTTGGTGACTGGCCTGGCCTTTCATAATATTGCTTACTGATGACTGCCTTCCAGCAGAGTAACATTTTTAAGTGTTGCCCTCTTTACACTGACTTTTCTGTGTCAGAAAGGGAGAACCCTTTTCAGCTGTAAAAGGCAGTCATAGCTGTAAAAGGATTTGGACCTGTTCTAAGTCATGTCCATGCTAATCTCAATCTAGTATAAGGTGGGTCCTTAATCTGCTTAGCTCTTCAGTGGGGCTGAGGCTGTGCTGGAACCAGACTCTAACCTAAGCAGGACATGGGACAACCCCCACCATCTCAAAGCCCCCTTCAGAAGGCAGGAAGTTCCACTGCCTTCTTCCTCCCTGCACTGCCAGCGGTGGTTTCACCCCCGGTCCTTCGTGGGGCTGACACTGCTGGTTCCTCCTTCCACTTTTCAACATCGTGACATGTCCATATAATCTCAAATTCTGGCTGCTGATACAACACAATGTGGCCTCGGATGGCAGCAACGGCCCTGTGAAATGGGGCTGGGGAACTGGATCCCACCTATCAGTGGCCTGACATCACGATTCTGGGTACATTTGAACATGGCAGTCTGCACATTCCACTCGCTTAGCTGTTCTGTGATGTTTTCCCATTGCTATTTGCATCATTCCCACCTGGAAGGACATCCCAGCACAACAAAACATGAGACCTAAAAAAATAAAACAATGTTTTCGGTGTAAGAAGCTGCAGGATTTTCTGCAGGGACCTACAGGTTATGAACGGATTGGAAACCAAGGTGTATATTGTGAATGCTTTGCAGACACAAAACAGTATTGATCACATTTAGCTTCCTCCAATACCATCACGAGCACAAAGTCGTCATGAGCCCATAATTAACAGGGAACCTGGAACAACAAGCCACACATAAGCTTAAGATATTATTAAATGCTTTATTTTTTCCATTATTAAAAACCTGTATTAATAACTAAACAATGCTAAATCCGTCATCTGAGCAAAACAAAGAAGGTCCCAACAGAGAGGGTACATTCTACCAAGGAAACTAACCCCCCCCCCCCAACTCAACTCCCTTTCACAATTAAGTCTGCCAAAAAAAAAAAAAATTAAGACACACAATGGCACGTTTCCACCATAGAACTCTGCTCTGTCATCCGCTCACAAACATGCGCACCCGTGCAAAATCACACACTCACACATGCACGCCTGGGTTTGGGGGGAGGGGGCAAGGAAAATCAAACCGTACCAAAAAAAAACAACATCTGACAAAGAGTTTCATGTGATGTCATTATCAGGAGGCAACGTCTGGGCATTAAGCAGCGAGGAAATGATCCCACGCATGGAACAGCCAGCCACAATCTAAGGCAGAGCCTGCACTATTTTAAGACTTAATACCAGCTTTCGCCAACTTGGTGCCTTCGAGATGTTTTGGACTACAACTCCCAGCAGCCCCCGTTGGAGAAAGCTGCTCTATGTTCCAGGCCTGAGCCAGCATTTGTACCTGTCAGAGATCCAATTTTACAAATATATATAGTGGCTAGCTCCCCCCTCTCCCACGTGGCCAAACTTTTCTTGGCACTAAAATGTCAGTGGTGGGCACGAAAATGAGGAAACAACTCGTACTGTAAGACCTCAGCGAAAGATGGAAAAAAAAAACAAGCCAAGACCTGAACACAGCGCCTCGTCGCTGCAAAGGTTACCTTGGCCACAAGACAGGCTGCAAAGGCCCAGAGGAGGTAAAGCCAAAGAAACAGGAAAGTAGGAGGTAAAGCCAAAGAAACAGGAAAGAGATGACTGCTTATTAAAGCAGAGGTAGAGGAGGAAATTCAGGGCCTCCCAAGTGTTTGCTGGGCTGCAACGTCCATCCTTGAGCAAGGGCCATGCTGGGAACTGGAGTGCAACATCTCGAGGGATGCTGGTTCTCCACCCCTGTATTAAAGGCTGCCTGACACCCTCCGCTCACCTGCCTCCCAAGAAACAGAGGAAGAGAGAAGCATGTGGCTTTCCACAGGCAAAGGAAGAGGGGTAAGTCCAGGCTTAGCTTAGCCACTTGTAAGATGCACCTGGATGTTTTAGGTGGATGTGGCTCACCCCAAACAGAGAGAGCAAGACTTGCCGCAGTCATTGCACGTAGCCATCTCTAAACCCATTCTCCAAAAATCCTCAAGCGGATTACAAAAACCCAGGGCCAGGGGCTGGGAAAAAGAGTTCCACCTTTCGACACAAATAAGGTCCTACAGATTTCCGACATCCCACTTGCTTGGCTGGAAAAGAAAGGTTGCCTTTTAATAGCAAAACAGCATTTGGCAGCTGTTTTCAGAGGGTGGCCTGGAGCTGGTGACTTGGGAGCCCTTTCGAGTTCAGGATTCATAAATAAACGGCCTCGAAAATGTGACACGAGGGACAGAATCAGATGGGGGAAGGAAAGCGTTGCAGCCTCTCTGCCTGGCAGATGCACCAAAGATGCTTGGGCTCTCCAGATGTTGATGGACCACAACTCCCACCATCCCTAACCACGCTGGCTGCGGTTGATGGGAACTGATGTTCCAAGAACATCTGGAAGGCACAGATTCCCCTCTCACTGTTAAGGGGGGAGATAACACTAGGCAAAAAAAGAAAAGAAAAAAACAGATCTAGCTGCTTGTGTTAAACTCGCTGGCTTCAAACACCAGTACATGATCATAACATACTCGCCACCAACCAGCAGAGATAAAATGTAATAAAGGTGCCATCCCAGGGCCACATCTGCATAGCAGTACACTTTTGAACCTGCTGCCAAAGTCCCACAGCATACTAGCCTGCTTCCTAAACGCACCTGAAGATCACTCGGCAAAAAATGCATGTCAACTGAGTTTTTTGCCACCTCGTTGCTCTGTAGGCGGGTCACAGGACTGGCATCAAACAGAAGGGCCCAAAATTTCAGGAAGGAAGTTGCCGCCTTGTCGTAATAACTGGACCCAATGCTAGGCTCCCTTGGGTCGGGGTGTGTGTGAACCCATGACCCTCCAAATATTGCTTGACTCTTAACTCCCAGCAGCCAGCAAGCACAAGGGTCTGGGGTGATTGGAGATGTCGTCTCACGACACTTTGAAGGCCATCCTTTCAGATAAGGCTGAGAAAGCACATGGCGGAGCTCTTAAAGAGCACTGCAGTGCGAGATGCAAACACTTGTACTTTAGGAGTTACACATTTCCAGTGTCGCCTCATGCACCTCTCCTCCTTCCCCGCCACCCATCCTAAAAAAAATGCACAGTTCCTAGAAAAGGAGGATCAGGGGAAGCCATCCAACAGGAGACCCAGGAAATTCACTCGGACGTTTTCTTATTCGGTGCGAAGCTTGCAGCCATGCAGAGGTAACAAGAGCTCTCTTGAGCGGCTGGTTAGAACTTCAACCCCATGGAGGGAAGATGTGCAAGCTGCAGGTGGGTTTCCTCACGGATCCGTTTCCCGAAAACCTGCCTCTCGAGAAACACACCACATTCATGCGCACCCAATTCGTACAGCTGCACCGCTGAAAGAAAACCCTTCTGCCCAGCTAGACAAAATGTTCTCTGCAAGCCAAGAACAAAATAACAACTTTCCGCCAGTATTACAAAAGAATTTCTTCAGGTTGGGCTCTTCTCCAAAGAGTTCCCCACTAGCACCACGGAAGTGGGAGGCGTTTTGCCATGCGATCAAGGCTGTTTTCCCCAGCCGGCTGATGCACCAGAAGTAGGGTGGGATGGGGTGGAACAGCTCTCAGAAAAGAGGGGGGAAGGAGAATCTGGAAGTATGTAAACAGCAATTCAGCCACTCAATCCCAAGAGGTTTCAGAGAGGTGTACCAGGAAGCGGAAACAAAACCATCCGTCAAGTGTGTCTGTATATATCTAAAAAGGCTCCTTTTTTCGTGCAAAGTTTGATGCTGATACCTCGGCCAAAGAGAGAAGCTTGTTCAGTCTCGGTGAGATCCTGACGCCACAGGCAGAACCCTCCCATGCGCCCACTTTGTGTCTCGTTTTTGCTTTTTTGGAAAAAGGTTTTAAGAGTTTTAGTGTGTGTGTTTTGTGCAACGGAAGAGACAACTTGGTCCTGTCGAAGAAGGTGGCACATTTTCCTTTTCTTCATTTTTTTTAAAGAAGTAGTTGGTGAATGCAAACTTGGGAGAGGTGCCGAGGAAGAGGTGATAGGGGAGACCCCCCCCCCAGCGCGAAGAAATCTTCCTCATGAGTCCCACTTCCAGGCCGTGCGGTAGAAAAATGTTATGACTCTTTGTAATTAAGAAAAAGGAAGAAAATGCAGAACAGGGTCTCTGGAAGGAGAGGAATAGGAAAGGCCAACGGTCTGTTAACCACACAGTCAGAAGTCTTTTGTCTCCGGGGGGTGTCGAGTGCCAAGACAGGCCAATTGGACCTTGTGTAGTCTCTGAAGAAGGAACACAGAATCATGAGCTGGATATTCTGCAACTAGACACATCCAGTTACAAAACTTCAGTTTCCTTATTTTGAAAAGCCTACACTCTCTGCTTAAAAAGGTAAAGGTAAAGGGACCCCTGACCATTAGGTCCAGTCGTGACCGACTCTGGGGTTGCGCGCTCATCTCGCATTATTGGCCGAGGGAGCTGGCGTATAGCTTCCAGGTCATGTGGCCAGCATAACAAAGCCGCTTCTGGCAAACCAGAGCAGCACATGGAAATGCCGTTTAACTTCCCGCTGTGGCGGTTCCTATTTATCTACTTGCATTTTGATGTGCTTTCGAACTGCTAGGTTGGCAGGAGCTGGGACCGAGCAACGGGAGCTCACCCCGTCACAGGGATTCAAACCGCCGACCTTCTGATCAGCAAGCCCTAGGCTCAGTGGTTTAACCACAGCGCCACCTGGGTTACTCTCTCTGCTTAATAAAACCCAAAACATTGCAATAGCAATAAAATGAATGAGAAACTGAATCAGTAGGATCAAAATGTTATCCAAACTTAGGGTTGCCATACATCTGGAATTTCCCAGATTTATGTCTGGGAAAATCCAGATGTATGGCAGAAAAGGGCTTTTTTTTTTGCGGAAAAAAGCTCAACCACTTTGGGCAAAACTTAAAAAATCTCAACAATGTTGCCCCAAAAAGAGCTTTTCTTTTCACTGTTTGAAATATGGCAACCCTATCCAAACCTGCATTAGGTTTAAGTCAAATTGGCGTTGCAAAATTTGCTGTTAACCAGTTACATGCAGGCAGGCACACCATTAAGTCATATGGCAGTCAGTCACCTGATTGCCATATGACTTCAAGGACGTGTCACATGATGTCAGGCGTTTCCCATTAAGTGCAGCAAAGATTCCCGTTGCAGCTGCAAAGGAAGAACCTGCCTTTGCCGCCACAGCTGGTGTCAGGTGTGGGAATGGCAAAGGTGTTTCAACCAAAATGGACTCCTGGGTCAAATCCAGGGGACTTGCCGGTCTAATGTGGTTTCTTGCCACTGACCTATGTTAAACCCTGAAGTCTAAACAAGAACTCCCATTCTGCTCAGACCCTTCAAACTTAGCCCCGGAAAACAAAAATAGGCTTAAAAATTATGTAGGCAAGACCTGAGGCCTAGAGACCAGTCTTTTTCCTCTTCACAGGACGTACCTCATTTGATCAAGATCCCTGGCGAACGAGCCTCGTCCTCATTTATGTTCCTCAGATTCCTCTCTGCTTCCTCCGATGGCCTGCGAGAGATCAGGATTTTAACATTATTTTTTAAAAAATGTTTTCAGTCTGCGCTTTTGCCTCACAGAACCCAGGGCATGGCAGAGATGGTTATCATTTTGTCCCTAGCATTTGAGGATATACTGCCATTGAAAAAGGAGATTTACCTGTCAGTATCAAAATCATCAGGGGAACCAAGCATTATCAACCGTAACTTTTTTTTTTAATAGAAAAAAGGCATTCTAAACTAAATAACAACCACTGGAATAGTTTGTTTAGGTTTACTCCTTTGCCCATTTCACAGATTTTAAGGCAAAGTTATCAGGTCTTCCCATCATCATGCCATGTAGTTTAGATAGATGATTGAGAGAGAGAGAGAGAGAGAGAGAGATTGAGATTTCAGAACATTTGTACCCCGCTTTTCAGCCAAAATGGCCCCCAGGGCAGCTTACATACAATCAAAACAAGGTGGCTTACAATCTGAAAAAGCCCATGACACACAAGGGGAAAGGGACAGGGATGGAAGAGGAAAACCCAAAACCCAGGCGGCAATTTCTAAACAGTTGTTACTCTATTGACAAGCCGGCACAGTTCAGGGACTGGGCTTTTGGATAAGCTGATGGGAGTGAGCCTGGGACAGCTCATTCGGTAGAGCATGAGACTCTTAATCTGAGGGCCGTGGGTTCGAGCCCCACGTTGGCCAAAAGTTTCCTGCATGGCAAAGGGTTGGACTAGATGACCCTTGGCGCCCCTTCCAACTCTATGATTCTATGATTGATGTTCTCCCTCCCACAGAGGTAGTCTGATGGAATGGCTAGACAGAGATAGATCTAAGATGAGGGTGGAGACTTACGCCAAGTAATCCTTCACTTCCTCAGCGGTGATGTCTCCGGTGGTATCCAGTGGGGCGTCGATGCTGTTATTGGGTGAATCAACTGGCGTTGGAGAGAAAGAAGCTTGGTGTTCTTCCGGAGACCCTGAGGGTTGGAGAAAGGGGGAAGAACTTAAGAGAAGCCTTGATAGATCAGAATAAAGGCCCGTCCATCTCCTTCAGCCTCCTGTCCTCACCATACGGCCATTAGACCCACAAACAACAACAATTTATTATTTATACCCTGCCCATCTGGCTGGGTTTCATGAGCCACTCTGGGCGGCTCCCAACAGAATATTAAAAACACGATAAAACATCAAACATTAAAAACTTCCCTAAACAGGGCTGCCTTCAGATTTCTTCTAAAAGTCAGAGAGTTTTATCTCCTTAACATCTGGTGGGAGGGCGTTCCACTGGGCAGGTGCCACCACCAAGAAGGCCCTCTGCCTGGTTCCCTGTAGCTTCACTTCTCACCGCGAGGGAACCGCCAGAAGGCCCTCGGAGGTGGACTTCAGTGTCCGGGCTGAACGATGTGAGTGGAGATGCTCCCAGGGAACTCTAGGAATTGTAGCTTTGTGAGGGAAACAATTCTCAGCACCCTTAATAAGCTACATTTCCCACGATTCCTCAGGGGACGCCATGGCTGTTTAAAGCACAGCCAGAGCGCTTTGCATGTATGGTGCAGACATGACCCTAGAGAAATGAAACTTCTTACAAAAACTTGCCATTTTCTCAAAGAGTGGAATTAATTCACGTTTTTCAGTGGAACGGCCTGGCGAGGATAAAGCAGTTTTGAAACCGAGCGGTTTAACTTTCCCCTCAAGCTATTGGGAAAGGTCACATCAGAACTGCAGCAATGGCGGCAAACTCAGAAGAAGTCATTTTGTTCACTATTCCCTGATATTGATTAGGAAATTGGACCGTTCCCTTACGGTCGCTGCTGGCAAGGGAATGGCTGGCCTCTGATCCTTGGAGGACGTGAGTCCCGTTGGCCTGGTTCAGTTTCGGCGTTGTTGTGAAGTTGTTCCTGAAAGGACAAGGGAGCATCCTTTATTGTTACCAGGCTGGACATGACAATGTTCAAACAATTATTTAATAGCATGGTTTAAAAGCAAAATAAAATAGCAACGGTGAGGACCCCTCGAGCAAAAAGTAACTGTGGTATATGAAGGGAGGAAAGGCAGGCTTTAACCTGGGGGAGAGAGGAAGAGTTTTCGTCCCAGGGGCCGCATCCTTTCCTCAGCAACATTCTGGGGGCCACATTCCGCTGGAGGGGGAAGTGGGTGGGGCAAAAAACAAAGTGGGTGGAGCAACAGAGATGATCCCTTCTCTCCATACAATGAGGTATATTCCACCCCAACAAAAATTAAGGCTCTTCAGCCTCCATTCAGGAAAGTGAGAGGCATTAGGTAAAGGTAAAAGGTAAAGGACTCCTGGACTGTTAAGTCCAGTCAAAGGCGACGATGGGGTTGCGGCGCTTATCTCGCTTTCAGGCCGAGGGAGCCGGCGTTTGTCCACAGCTAGCTTTCTGGGTCATGTGGCCAGCAGGACTAAACCGCTTCTGGCGCAACGGAACACTGTGATGGAAACCAGAGCGCACGGAAATGCTGTTTACCTTCCCTATTTATCTACTTGCACTGGCGTGCTTTCGAACTGCTAGGTTGGCAGGAGCTGGGACAGAGCAATGGGAGCCCCCCCCTGTTGTGCAGATTTGAACCGCCAACCTTCTGATCGGCAAGCCCAAGAGGCTTAGTGGTTTAGACCACAGTACCACCCGCATCCCATAATGCGAGAGGCATTGTGATGTTTTAAGGGCACATTCGAGCTACACAAAAGCACTCAAGAAGGGTAGAGGGTCGAGCTGGTGAGGGGTGTGGCCTGAGGAGTGGGGCGGAGCCCAGGGAGATTCCTGAGGGCCACATAAGAGGCCTGGATTTGTCCCCTGAGCCTGAGGTTCCCCACCCATACATCAAACCGTTGCTCCCAGCATGGTTGTGATCGAGATCTCTTCCCCCACCCACTTCTCGACTTCCCAAGCGCTATTTGCATGAGAAACCAATTTTACTTTCAATGCAAATACCAGCTGCAGGTGTTTGTAGCAGGTGCAAAAGAGACTCAGATCTCTGGCCATTAATTTGTTTTTTCAAAAATCAATTCATGCAATTGTCAATCGTGCAGACTTCACAACGCCTCTGGTTTGCAACCGAGGGTCAATGTTTTAACACGCACGCTACCCTCCCTGTCTGTAGCCAAGGCTGTGTTTACTGCATGCGAAGGAACAACAAACATCTGATCACGATAGCAAAGACGATTAAAATCTTCTGCAGTGAGGCACGCCAAATCCTGCAGCCTGCACCAGATATGCAAATTGAACATACTTGCATGATTTCTCCCCCTTCGGCGTTAACTGATTTCTATAACTCAACACTTTCAAGCATTTTCCTCTGGTGCTTTAAGGACTAGAAACTTGACTCTGCTTTTTTAAAAAGGATCCAAGATTATCAGGAAGCAGAATTCTGTGCCCGCTGCGGTTCAGCAAAGCAACAGCATCCTGACTTTATGCACAAAGCTTCCCCTTCAGGTTTGCAGATAGTCCAGCTACGTACAAAACAAGTTTCCCCTTCTACCGTGAAATACTTTGCCTGCACTTGGAGCCATGGTGGTACCCCAATCATTTTCTTCAAAGCCACCGCTGCTGCCCAAAAGAGCCGCACTTACCCGAGGCAGGTGGAGTTGTGCACACGGCTCGTGTCCAGCCCGCACAGTGGCTCCGTGATATTCCTGGTGCTCAGGGAGAATCGCTCGAACTCCGACGGAGAGATCAAATAGAAGCCTGGAAAGAGAGGTGGGGGAGCCAACACTGATCAGTCCCTGTCCCCAATGGGAGTCACGTGGCCCCAACAGCAGAATCCACTTCCCCAGCACAGCATAACACACTGACCTTCCGGTTTTATGGGTAAACAGGACAGCTTTTATTGCCACGCATTGATCTTTTTTTAAAAATCTGACGGTTAAAATGAAAGCATTCACAACTGAAATGATTGGGAAAAGATATATAATGAGCTGAAAAAAATGTTTAAAATAACCTTTTCTTTAAAAAATCCCGAAGCCTTTCTTTTAGGAATTCTAGGCGCCGAAATCCCAAGGGAGCAAAAAAGACTATTTATGTATGTGACCACGGCTGTGTGGATGTTATTGGCCTAGAGATGGGAAGAAGATAAAAGTCCCAACCAGAGAAAAATGGCAGGTGAAGTTGATGGATTATGTCGAAATGGCTTAAGATGACCAGAGGAATCAGAAATCAGGAATACCAAAATTTTAATAAGGAATGGGGGAAATTTATAATTTTATCTTAAAAACCACTGCAAGCAACTAAAATCTTTATAGGACTGGAATAACACTTGTAGTTTAATGGACATAATGGAGAAGTAAAAGATTTGGATTATCATAAAAGATGCAGGAGGAAATGATTGACAACATGAGCCGAGGAGGGAAGTCCAGGAGATTGTTTGGAATCATCGTTTTTATGTTGTATTAAAGGTAAAGGTACCCCTGACCGTTAGGTCCAGTCGCGAACGACTCTGGGGTTGCAGCGCTCATCTCGCTCTATAGGTAGAGAAGCCGGCATTTGTCCACAGACAGGTTCCGGGTCATGTGGCTAGCATGACTAAACTGCTTCTGGCGAACCAGAGCAGCGCACGGAAACAGCGTTTACCTTCCTGCCAGAGTGGTACCTATTTATCTACTTGCACTTTGATGTGCTTTCGAACTGCTAGGTGGGCAGGAGCTGGGACCGAGCAATGGGAGCTCACTCCGTCGCAGGGATTTGAACTGCCAACCTTCTGATTGGCAAGCCCTAGGCTCTGTGGTTTAGACCACAGGGCCACCCGCACTGTGGTCTAAACATATACATGTTGTATATGTGATTGTAAAACTTTAATCTGAAAAACCAAATAAATAAATTCCAAAAGATAAAAATAAACGAGCGTTCACAACTGTGCTGGCTCGGGCTGATAGGAGTTGGAAGTCCAGAATATCTGGAAGGCTGCTCCAACTCTTTGATCACCCCTGGTCTAACTTGCCCCACCCCATGCTGCCTCCTCATTCTCAGCTTCTTCCAGGTCTAAGTGCCCCTGCCCCACGGTGCCTCTCCCCTTTCCCTCCGGGTCTAGGTCTCCCTCCTGCCCCACGGTGCCTCCTCGCTCCTGCTGGGCTCACCTTGCCCGTGTTTGGTGAAGACGCACGAGGCGATTCCGCTGATGTCCTCCTTCCGGATGCAGTCGTAGTGCACCTGCGGCCGCAGACTGGGCACCGTGAAGATGTGGATGTCCCCCAGATTGGTGAGGCACGCGAGGCAGTTCTCTGCGTAGTCCTCGCACGCCGCGCTGACAAAGTTCACCAGCCCCACTTTCCGTACCCGGCAGCCCTCGTGGGCCGTCAGCTTGAACTTGGTTTTGGCGCTGACTTTGGGCAGCGTGAAGACCTGGAGTGGGAGACAGCGGGAAGTGAGTAGGGGTAGGGTGCAAGGAGGGTGCGCAAGGCTTTAGCCCCATCCAGCTGAAGCTCCGCCCTCCCTGGCTCAGGAGGGAGCTGGTTCTCAGAAAATTCCTTTATTTTCTCCCAAACAACTGCATCTTCTCTCTCGTTCCCAGAAGCTCAACGCAAAAAAGCAGCCCCCTTGCCAAGAAGAAAGAGAGTTTGGATTTGATATCCCGCTTTAACACTACCCTAAGGAGTCTCAAAGCAGCTAACAATCTCCTTTTCCCTTCCTCCCCCACAACAAACACTCTGTGAGGTGAGTGAGGCTGAGAGACTTCAGACAAGGGTTGACTAGCTCAAGGTCACCCAGCAGCTGCATGTGGAGGAGCGGGGAAGCGAACCCGGTTCACCAGATTACGAGTCCACTGCTCTTAACCACTACACCACACTGGTGTAGTGTCCAAGCTTGCAGGACAACAGCACCCACCCATGTTTTGTTAGAATGAGCCCGATGCCTATTGCTACTGGTAGGGTAGAAGGCAGGGAGCTGACCCAGAGGAGGTGGAGAAAGAAGCAGTTGGCAGGCAGTCAATTGAGAGAGAGGGCAATGCTTTGCCTTCACTCTGAATGAGCGGTCACCTTTGGCCTTCTTCATAACTCAGCACACACACACTCAAAAAAAAAAAGGAATGCTGAGGACACTTTTCGTGAACCTCCCCAACTCAGCCCTCATAAGATTGAGGTGCTGGTGGCCCCCAAGGGTAGTAGATACCCAAATAGCTTCCTCACACCGCTAGAGATTCTGCCCCTCCCTCAAGATTACCTTGAACTGCTCTTCTGAAGCGATGAGCACTGAATGGCTGCCCTGCATGTCGGGGGCTTTGGCCAGGTCCCGCGAGACCTCGTACGGTTCCGGCAGAGGGTTCCCCCGGCCGTCTAAGACGGCGATCGACACCACGGGCGCTCTGTGCATGAGCTGGATCTCCTTGCCTAAGACCGCCTCCACCGAGCGCTCAGAAAACTTCTCCTGCGAAGGGACCTCCAGGGCGTAGGCAAACACCGAGCCAGAGTTTGTGCCGGCCCACATGGTGGGCCCATGATGCGTAGCTGTGGGGGGGGAGAGGGGAGGGGGAAGACAGGCAGTGAGAGAAGGCATCCTGCACTGAGCCGAGGGCTGGGATGGATGACCTCCCAGGTCCCTCTCAGTGCTACGATTCTAAGTGATGAGTGCGACACCAAGTGACAAAGGGCCAAGAACCTTCCTCACTTGGGCTTTCCAAGTCAGTGGCAGATTCTTGCTCAGAGGGGTTTCCTGGCAGATCAAAGTGTGTTGTGCCCCTCCTGGTAGAGGGAAAAAAAATCATTCACAGGGTAGCTTATTCTGTTTTCATCACATTTCGAGAACTGGTTTGGAAACCTTTCATCACATGTAGTGGAACTGTAAGGCAGTAAAAGGATTTTGGGAAATGATATAGAATGAGTTGAAAAAAATGTTTAAAATAACCTTTCTTTAAAAAAAGCCCTGAAGCCTTCCTTTTAGGAATTCTAGGTGCCGAAATCTCAAGGGAGCAGAAAAGACTATTTATGTATGCAACCACGGCTGCACAGATGTTATTGACACAAAGATGAAAAGAAGATAAAGTCCCAATCAGAGAAGAATGGCAAATCAAGGTGATGGATTATGCCGAAATGGCTTAAGATGACCGGAAGAATCAGAAATCAGGAATACCAAAATTTTAATAAGGAATGGGGGGAAATTATAACTAGTCTTAATGACCATTGTAAACAATTAAAATCATTAGTAGGACTGGAATATCACTTGTGGTTTAAGGGTGAATTTGGGATACAATGGAGATGTACAAGATTTGGATCATCATAAAAGATGCGGGAGGAAATTATTTATAACAGGACCCATGAAGGAGAGGATGGAAGTCCAGGAGATTCCGTGGAATCTTGTTTTTATGATTTATGTTTGATACATCTCTCTAAAACTTTAATTTGAAAAATCAAATAAATAAATTTATTTTTAAAAGGGGGGTGGGGAAAGAAACTTCAGCTGGTGAAGAATTCAGCGGCCAGGTGGCTCACCGGAGCAAGACGGTTTGAGCATATTTCACCGATCCTGGTCCGACTGCACTGGCTACCAATTAGTTTCCGGGCCCAATTCAAAGTGCTGGTTTTGACTGATAAAGCCTTAAAAGGCTCAGGATTGCAATACCTCAAGGACTGCCTCTCCCCATATGAATCAACCTGCATGCTGCAACCGTCCTCTGAGGCCCTTCTTCATGTGCCTTGGACTCCATGAGAGGTCTGGAGGGTAGTAACACGAGAACAGGCCTTTCCTGCAGAGGCTCCCCATTTGTGGAATGCTCTCCCCAGGGAAGCCCGCCTGGTGCCTTCATTTCTTATCTTTAGGTGCCAGGCAAAAACCTTCCTTTTCAACCAGGCCTTTGGCGGATTAAACCATCAGGCCTTTTAAACTGTGTGTGTGAGGTATTGATTTTGTTTGCTGTTATGTATTTTTGTTTTTATATTGCAAACGGCTCTGTGATCTTCGGATGAAGGGCAGAATAGAAATTTTATTATTATTTTTAATAATAGCGGAACTATAGCGGAATACAAGTTTAGCGCTCATTTCCATATGGTTTACAAATGGGTTTCCCCCCCCCCCCGAAAGTAAGTAACACAAAAACGAGAACTTTCGTTCCAGAAATGGCTTTTGCGTCGCATGAAAGTTCAAATATAATGCAGAACTAAGAGTTTGCAAAATGTAGTGAGAGCGGAATAAAGTGCCGTTCGAACGTGCCAAGTGACCAATTCCAGGACTGAGGCTGCCAGCCTTTCCCAACTAGGTGCCCTTCAGGCGCTGTCAAACTACAACTCCCATCATCCCTTGCCACCAGACATGGGTGCCTGGGACTGTTGGGCAGTAGAGTACCTGCCATTCCAGACTCCAGTCCCTTTCCACCCGTGTTGCAACCTCTTCCTACTCCTTACCGTCTCGGAGGAAGGTATCGGCGAAGTAGAGGCAGCGCACGACTCCCGACAACGAGTCATCAGCTGAGCGGGGTTCAATCCGCCGCTGAACGGGGGTCATCTCCACCTCGTGGGGGCCGGGCTGCTCAGCCAGGTGGGCATTTGCCTCCTGCACCTGACGGGGGCGAGAGAGGAGGGGGGAGGCAGATTCGTGTCAAGCCATCGCCAGAGATGAGAAACAGTCAGAGTGATGCTTCAAAAACAGTTCTGCGCCCCCCCCCCTGCTCTACAATAGCACTTTCCCCATCCATCCCCAACTATCTCCACGACATTCCAAGGGTATGTTTAGCCTGGAAAAGAGAAGATTAAGGGGTGATATGATAGCCATGTTCAAATATATAAAAGGATGTCATATAGAGGAGGGAGAAAGGTTGTTTTCTGCTGCTCCAGAGAAGCGGACACGGATCAATGTATTCAAACTACAAGAAAGAAGATTCCACCTAAACATTAGGAAGAACTTCCTGACAGTAAGAGCTGTTCGGCAGTGGAATTTGCTACCAAGGAGTGTGGTGGAGTCTCCTTCTTTGGAGGTCTTTAAGCAGAGGCTTGACAGGCGTATGTCAAGAATGCTTTGATGGTGTTTCCTGCTTGGCAGGGGGTTGGACTGGATGGCCCTTGTGGTCTCTTCCAACTCTATGATTCCATGATTCCCGGTTTGGCCCATTTTTTATCTTCCGTTTATCTTTTTATTCTGTTCTCCTCTTGAGACTGCTGGACTCTGACTCATCCTTGACCACTGGCCTTGTTGGCTAGGGGCCACTGGGAGTTAGTCAGAGTCCAGCAACATCCAAAAGGTTCCCCCTGATCTAGCCCAATACTGCCTACCTTGACCGGCAGCTGTTCTCCACTCCGTTTTCCGCCTTTGCCAGGCTCCTTTTCCCCGGGAGGCGGAGCCATTTCCCCTTTCTCCAATCAGGGCCTTTTGAGGTGCAGCCCCTTACAAGAAGCATCTCTCCCCCCAAACTGGGAAACGAAAAGGCTCCCTTGCTGGTGCCGCGTCTATACACCAGTCCCAGAACCTCAACCTCTCTCTTCCCTCCTTCCCAAACCTTTGTTAGGGTTTAACCCAGAACTCGAATCCGCAGCTTTCCTAACTGGGCACGCGCCCCAGTCCACTCACCTTGCTTGAGGGGCTGCTAGTGTTGACCCTCTTCTTCCCGGACACCCTGCTCTTGCGGATCCTGCGGAATGACTGCCGGAGAGACTTCTTCAGGGATTTCACCCGAGACAGAGGCCCCTCCATGGCGAGGGAGTCGTTGGGGTGCAGCGTGCACCTGTTTGAGAGACAGCAGCAGCAGGGTGGGTTTTATTTAAATCAAATCGATTTAAATCACGATTAAAATCACTAGTCAGTAAGACTTGATTTCAATCATTTTTTTACAGGAAAAAATCATTCTTGCTGGTACAATCTTAATATTTACAACCAGATGAAGGTTTCATTTTTGGAATAATACATTTTCAGAGTAGTTTCTACAGTTATATCAAAAAATTCTAATTTGGTTATACTATTAGAAATACATAGACAGGTAATTATGAAATTATGGTGAGTTTTAATAAGTTAACTGTTATTAAACAGTTATTAAACTGTTATTAAACGGTTAACTTCTGTTGGAAGCCGCCCATAGTGGCTGGGGAAACTCCTCCAGATGGGCGGGGTATAAATAAAAAATTATTATTATTATCATTATCATCATCATTATTATTATTATTATTATTTATATGAGGACAACTTTTCTGCTCTACTTTATGGGACGGAGAAAAATAATCATTTCCTTAATAACAATTTAAACAATTTATTTAACTTCATAGCATATGTATCCATGTTTGTTAACTGATGTGGTTAAACGGGGTTTTTTTTTAAATAAAAAAACCCCTTAAGACTGAGTTTTAGCACACATGAAAAACTTAAAACAAATCCTTATTTCCTGTTGAAGCGCCTTTGGACTATACTGTAACTGAAACAGAAAGCTATCTTTAGAAAGATTTTTCCTCCAAAAGCATTTCATTTTTAAACTCCAATTTAAATTTAAAAAAATCCGATTTTTTTAAAAATTTCAAATTCTTTTTAAAAAGAGGCTGCAAAACCACCCTTTTAATTAAAGGGAAGTTGTTGCCTAAAGATGGCTTTCCTGGAGAGAGTGAGGGGCCACCACCGAGGCGGCTGGTTCTGGCGTTGCCACCTTCCAGGCCTGCAAAGGGGAGGCACATGAAGAAGAGCATCAGATGATGACCACAGGATACGGGGCAGTTCACGTGGGGAGAGACAAGCCTGTGAGTTAGTGGGGTCCTGAGCCCACTACATGGTCAAAACCAGCACTCGTGAATTGAGCCCAGATACTAACTGCTTGAGGATTAAAATGAAGGTGCTCGGTGCTTTCACCTTAAAAGTCACCCCCCCACCCCCTACCTGGCCAGCACAGAGTTCCTCCGGTAGTAATCGTACACCCCAAAACCGTGGCTGGTCCCGAAAGCCACCAGGTTCCACTCAGAGTGCAGCGTGACGGCTGTCACGGCCGCCGGGGGCATGCACTGGACGAGGACGCTGGGTTGGAAGCCCGGGGCAAAGGCGAGGGAGCCGTTCTTGGGGGCAAGGCGGTCGTGGCCCTTCCACGTGAAGCCCTCGCGGTCCTGGAGGAGGTCGACCACGGCCACATTGATCAGGTGCTCTGACTTTTCATCGGCGAGCTCCATCACCAGCACCTGCCACGGAGGGGGAGCAGAAAGGCGGGGATCAGGGACAAGAGGAAGCTGCTTCTTAGTTTCACACGGGGTGTGTGTGAGCGCAGCGTGACCCTATGTCACAGGAGCAGTCATCGCATAGTCACCAATCGCATGGTTCAAAGATGGAGTTACGGCTTTATTAGCAAGCACACAACCTCCGAGTGTCAGGCCTAGTGAGCACAGCAGCTCGGTCTCCCTTTTTTGTATATAGTTTTTATTAAATTTTCTGTTTTACAATTTAAGATACTCATTTAAACATCCTTAAAATATCAATGACTTCCCTTCTTCTCTTTCCATGGTTCATTTTGCGTATCATAAATCCCTACAAATTTTTACAAAAACTAAACCACTATTGCATCCATCAAAACTTATTTACACTGTTGAACTCATCTTAATGCTGCCAATGTTTCCAAGCGTACACAATTATCCCCCATATATTCAATAAACGTTTTCCAATCTTCTCTAAATGTATGTTCTTCTTGTTCTCTTATTCTATATGTTAAGTCTGCAAGCTGCGCATATTCTGTCAACTTAAGTTGCTATTCTTCTTTAGTTGGGACCTCGCTTGTTTTCCACAAAACACGGACCGGACCGCCTGTAGTGGCATACATAAATAACCTTTTTTGACACCTGGGAATTTCACACAGCAGCTCATTTGAGTGCCACACTTCCGTTTTGAGTGTTACGCTGAGGTCTGTCTGTTTTTGCTATTTATTTTGCGTTTTTGTTTTTGTGGCTCTTTTTGTTTTGCTTTTGTAACTGTGTGGAACCCAGTTCAGCTATTGATTGATTGTGTGATTGCACACATTGTTTATTGCTTTCATTTTATGGATCAATGGTCTCGTTACGATAGTAAGATTCATGTTAAATTGCTGTTTTGGGGGTTGTTTTTAAAAGTCTGGAACAGATTAATCAGTTTTGCATGACTTTCTATGGGAAAACGCGCCTTGGTTTTGGAGCGGGCTTCCGGAACGGATTCAGTTTGAGAACCAAGGTACCACTGTATCAGCACAATGACCTGGAACCCAGCATGACAATGTGGTTGCTTAAGCAGAGGTCTGACATGCTGTTGGCCGCCTGCCCTCATCAGTTGCCCGGCCGCTGCCTTCAGCACCAGCTGGAGCTTCCAGGCCAGCAGGTGTGGGCAGGTTACGAGGGATTGCACCCCGGGGCTCAGAAAAATTACGCCTTTCCCAGTTACCTGCCCTGCTGTGCCGGCCACCACCATCTTAGCTGTGTATTTGCACAAAGCAATCTTCTGAATCCCCAGCCTGGGGTCATCGCTGTAAGGGTCGAAGCAGCCAACCTGGAGGACAAATATCCATTCATTCATTTCCAGAGAGAGAGAGGAGGATATGAAGATCAGAGCCACACAATTCCCTCTATAAGAAGAAAGCAATCAAGCGCTGTATATATTGGAGCATGTGTTCGTATGACGGGAGTAGAGGACAGCTCACAATGGGCCTCTTTCTGCAGTGTTTCATCAAACCGCGTGAACCAAGTTTCCCAAACTGGTTGATACCGAGAACACCGCCCCCTCCCCCCACGGTCCATGGGGCAAAAAGGGCCTGGGGTAGAAAAGATGCCTTGCCCTCGATGAGCAAGCTTGAAAATGTTCTGCATTTTTTTTAAAAAAACAACAACAACAACGCAGTATATACTTTTACGTAGTAGGTGAGGTTCAGACTATGAAAGTTTGCATCCAGCTCAAAAGCTGCAGCGACGCACTTCCTCCACATGGGGGCACAATTCCACAAGCATTAGCCAAATCTTTTTTAGAAAAGAGAACCGATTTTAAATTCCTTTAGAAACGAGCGAGACAAGATAATGAGTACCGACATAGCAGAAATCAACACAGATCAACCTGCTTCTCTACTCCGACGCTCCATCGACACTGTGCATTCAAAGCCGTACCCTGCCACTTGCAAGAGCCGTCAGTTCCCCCAAAGAACCCTGGGAGCTGTAGTTTGTTAAGGGAGCAGAGACACACACCCCCATTCCTCTGAAAGAGCTACAATTCCCAGAACTCCCTGGGAAGAGGGACTTACTGGCAACCTGCTATTGGACTGCAGGCATAAAACAAAGATTTCTCCCCCAAGCAAGGTAACAGTAACGTTTGTTTGTTTGTTTGTTTGTTGTGTTCATAATGTTTGGTTGTTGTTGTTGGTGGTGGTGCCCCACCCATCTGACTGGGTTGCCCCAGTCCCTCTGGGTGGCTCCCAACAGATAAAAGAGCACACTAAAACATCAAACATTAAAAATGTCCCAATACAGGGCTGCCTTCAGATGTCTTCCGAAGCTCATACAGTGGTGCCTCGCTTAACGAATGCCCTGCTTAACGAAATTTCCGCTTAACGAAAGGTTTTTTCTTGTAGAGGTTGCCTCGCTAGACGAATTTGTTTTCCAAAAAATATCGTCTAGCGAATCGCGGTTTCCCATAGGAATGCATTGAAATTCAATTAATGCGTTCCTATGGGCAAAAAAAAATTCAAAAAAAATTCAATGCATTCCTATGGGATTCGCCAGACGAATTTTTCGTTATAAGAAAAGACCCATGGAACGAATTAAATTCGTCTAGCGAAGCACCACTGTATAATTATTTATCTTCGGAGCTGGACCTCAGTGTCCGGGCAGAACGATGGGGATGGAAGGCAATGGGAGGCTCTCTATCCATACCTATTGAACCACACAGCTCAAGAGACACAGAGCTACTGTGAGGCAAGAGTCGTCACTCTGCCCCAATGAGCAAAGGGCCCCCATCCGATCCCCTACCATGAGAGCACAGGCATTTGGAGGGGGGGTTGTTACCTTCCGGAAGGGCGGCCAGTCCTCCTCGCAAGACTGGTTCAGGCTATCGTTGTGCTCACAGTCCGTCTGGAAAATGTTGGCCGTGCCCAGCTTGTACAGCGGCTTGAGGGAGACTCCCGAAGCGTCCCAAAACCGAACCGTGCCGTCTTCATGCCTGTGGAGAGGAAGGTTGTTTTTGGCAAAGGCTGGTTGTGGGGAAAATATCTGTAAGATCGTGAGAAGAGTCTTGCTGGGTCAGGCCAGGCCAGGCCAGGCCAGGCTCCTGTTCTCGCGGTGGCCAAACAGATGCTCATTCTGGGAAACCCACAAGTAAGGCCTGAGACCCCCACAAAAGCCCTCTCGTGGCTGGTGAATCCCCAGAGCTGAGGCACGTGTGAGAAGAGGAAGCTGAATTAGATGGGCCTGCTCCCACAGCTTCTCATGTTCTTCTTACCTGGGACTCTCTTAGCTTGGTTCCGAGAAGGAATTTGTTGGCATCTGTCTCAAGAGGCAATGGAGTGTCTCCGAGGGTGAAGTCAAACCGCTGCGTTAGCAGCACCCAAGTAACCTCCCCAGGGTGCAAACTTGGACAGTGTGCAAGGAGGTCCAGTGCTGCCCAGATGTCAAGCCTCCCCCCCCCCAACCCGGCCTCACTGATGGGGTTCAAAGGAAAGCAGTGCAATATGTTTTGCGCCAGCTTGACTGCAGGAGTTGCTGGAAGGAGGCATCCAACCATCTTAGGGACTCCTCTCCGGATTTGTGTAAGGTTGGCCCCTTAGCCCAGGCATGTCCACAGTCCGTTTGGGGGGCCTAATCCGGCCTGCCGGTCTGTTCAATCCGGCCCCTGAAGCAGTTCGTCTCCTGGGGTAAAATCCTAAAGAAACCTCAGCAACTTTGGTCGGCCCTCACAGCCCTTCACTTCATCACATCTGGCCCTCTTTGAAAAAGGTTTGGAAACCACTGCCTTAGCCTTTGCTTCTCCCAAAGGTATCCCACAAGGCGGAATACTTGCAACTTGTTTCAGCTGCGTGGAACCTTTCGGCCTCCAGGCGCTGCTGAACTACAACTCCCATCATCCCTGGCCATGTTTTCTGGAAGTGGAATGCTGGGAGTGGAAGTTCAGTAAGACTTGCAGGGCCAGAGGTCCCCGCCCCCCCCAACCTGGTGTGCATGCTTATTGTAGTGGAACCTAGCGGAACCTGTTCCCATTTTTTGTTTTTTTTTTACAAATGGCAAGGAGTAAATTGCACACTCTCCTCCTCCTGCACAGACTCTCATCTGGCGCCTAGGCCAGATGTGGCTAACCTCTGGCTAACCTCAGGTACCATCGCACTACAATTCCCATCAGGTCCAGCCAGCATTAATGGTGGCCAAGGATGACGGCAGATGTGGTTCAGCATCAACAACACACCCACCCCACACATTCTGCAGATTTGTGCACAAATGGCCTCAGCTGGCAGAAGAAAAGTGATTTTCCCACAAATTATTCCAGCTGCAAGAATCTGGGGGTGCCAATATGTTGACAACTCTGTCCTTGACAGCATTACAGCGAATATATTCAGCTCGGCTAACTCACCCCCCCCACTATGAAACCAAACTCTGCCCAGTGCAGAGAGGAGATGCGATCTTTTTGCAAACACACTTTTCCAATCATCTGATCTCTTCCCGACTTCTTCCTTTGCCCCTCGAAAGCAAAACCTGAAAAGTCCTGGTTTTTTATTATTATTTCCGCACGCTGGAGGAATTTGGGAGGCGCAGACGCCAAATATTACCAGATTGCCCTTGGCGGGCGAGAGAAAAAGAGAGCGAGTTAAGAAAATGAGATCAGGTTGCAATTGGTTTTGGCAGCGCGACTCAAAAGGCTTTATAACAGTCCCCTCATGCGGCAGTTGGGAAAGAGAAGGAAAATACAGGGAGGAGAAACCACCCCATTGGAATAGATTTCTCTAGTCTTCTCCCCCTCACTCTGCTATCTCAACCAGGAAAAAAGAATCCATAACAAGTGACTCATTGCACATTTCGGTTGTAAGAAGCACATTGTTTATTATGGCCTCTCTAATCCTTGCAATCATGTCTCTAAGGTAGGACCACACTGATTATCCCCATTTTGCAGGTGGGAGGGCGGAGAGAACTGAACGGGCGGTTTGTGTGAGGTGGCCAAAAGACCCCCAACTCACAGCTCATGTAAGAACCGAACGGGCCACTTCCTGCCCAGAGAGACTACCGCAGGTTGGCTGCAAGCCAGGATCTGGCCGGCTTGCTTCAACTTCCCTACCTTTGAAGCCTCTGCTTGGGCCTGAACATCTGCTGCCTCTGGCTAGCGAAACCTTGGCTCCACTCCCCAAGGGGGAAAGTGAAGAAGACTGGACCACGTAACGCTTGACACCAAGCAGCTCAGGAGTTGCCAAGAGCAAAGGAAGGAAACGAGAGGGGGAAACCCTCAACAAGGACAACTGATGCATTCTTGCCAGGCAGCCAAAGCAAAAGGGGTGGGGGGGGGGGTGGGATTCTCACTACACCCAAGGAGAAGTGTCTCAACCACAGAGCGGGGGGCGGGGGGGATTCTTCCTGTTCCAAATTTGCGCTTCCAGAAACTGGACGATGCTTTATACAAACAAAGTGCACCTTGCACTCCAACTCTTAAAAACTGCTGAAAGCTCTTCTATTCCATTAGTTTAGAAAGCATCTGCCCCTTACGGTTAGCTGATTTCAAGCTGCAACACATTTTTACATGGCTTTTGCTGTATGATTTTGTGCATCATTGTTATAAACCACTAGGTGTTTTCTTACTACTACTACTACTACTACTATTAATAATAGTGATATGTAATTGTAAAAAATAAAAATATGCAAAGTAGGACCTGAGCAACATAAGAAATCTTAAGTTGTTTAAATCGGTCCGAAAGCAGATAAACTGCAATGAAAATGAATTGCTTATTATATATTTTAAAAAGAGCATGGTTGATAACATTCCCTCGATTTAAATGCGTAGTGCAGATGAGGCCTGGGAGCCCCCAAAGTTGTAGGGCAGTGCTTCTCAAACTTGGGTCTCTGGTTTGGACTACAACTCCCATCATCCCTAGCTAGCAGGACCAGTGGCCAGGGATGATGGGAATTGTAGTCCAAAAGCAGCTGGAGATCCAAATTTGGGGAAACCCTGGTCTACACACTGACTGGCAGCGCGTCTCCAAGATTTCAGACGGAGTCCTTCCCAGCCCTAACAGGAGAAGCTATCGGGAATTGAACCTGGGACTTCCGTGCATGCAAGGCAGGTGTTTAGCTACCGAGTTGTGGCCCTTCCCCAATCTCACAGAGCTGGCATCCTCGAGTAACTGCTGGACCACAGCTCTCACCCCCACCACGCTGGCAGGTGGCGATGGCAGCCGAACACCATCTGACGGGGCCCCAGCTTGAAGGGAGGTTGCTCTCAAACACCCTGCCTCAGCTGCCTTCTGCTTTAAGGTGTACTGCGTGTATGGGATTCGCACTCGGCACAAACAACATTACTCAGGAGGAGGACAGCCTGGGGAGAAACCAAAACACAACGTACCCGGTCAAGAGAAGCCCCCGTTGGGTGGGTTCCTGTGCAAGGTTCCTCCCTCCGTTAATGGGCCAGTTCTGCTAAGAGAGAGAGAGATGGAGACAAATGTGGGAAAAGAGAATTGTGGCCAGAGTGCCACCCTTTATCCAAAGACCCCCGGTTTGCATGCATAGCAGGCCCCACAATGGGCTACAACAATTCAAAACTCAGAATTAAAAACTACATAACACAAGAATATGGCGGCTCCTGCAAACACACATCTCAGGGTGCCCAAGACCAGGATGCTAAAGCGGTGTGTTTTCATCATCTGCCGAAAGCCATATACAATGGTACCTCTACTTATGAATAACTCTACTTACGAATGTTTCTACTTACAAATGGAACTCCGTCCGCCATCTTGGATGCGGTTTAGATAGGATTTTTTCTACTTACGAATTTTTAGATAGGGTTGCTTCGACTTACGAATTTTTTCTCCCAATGCATTCCTATGGGATTCGACTTACAAATTTTTTCGACTTACGAATCTGTGTTCGGAACACATTAAATTCGTAAGTAGAGGTACCACTGTAATGAAGAAGCCAAGCGCCACCTCTATAGGCAGGGAATTCCACCACCATTCTGTAATATTTCCCCCCACTTTGTAATCTATAGCCATTGTGGCTATGAGCTGTTGAAAGGTTGATCCTCCATGAATCTGCCTAATCCCCTTTCAAAGCCTTCTACACTGATAGCCATTGCTATATCTTGCAGCGTTGAGTTCCGCAGTTCAGCTGGAGAAAGTGTAGTGTATACTCCCAAGAGAAGCTAGACGGGCTCCCAGGCTTTGGAAACTAAGGTGCAGCCATTGCTGGGCTGCTGTCTGGGCAAAATGGGCCAGTCAAAGCCTCGTTTAGCTGGCCAGTCGAAGCCGTTCCCAAGATGTGGCCACGACCACATGCCGACAGCTTCTAGGAGCCACAGGTGAGAGCTGAGTGGAGGGTGGGGACCAAAGGTGGGCAAACTATCCCAGAAGGAGCACAATGTGTCCCTCACCAGAATTACTATCCCTCCCCTAATTCAGATGTCCTGGGCACAGAAGTATTTAGTCTCTGTCTCGCCAGAGTGGTGCCTGCTCTAGTTATCTCTCACTTGGACTACTGCAGTGCGCTCTATGTGGGGCTACCTTTGAAGGTGACACAGAAATGGCAACTAATCCAGAATGCGGCAGCTAGACTGGTGACTGGGAGTGGAGACCACATAGCACTGGTCCTGAAAGACCTACACTGGCTCCCAGTACATTTCTGAGCACAATTCAAAGTGTTGGTGCTGACCTTTAAAGCCCTAAACGGCCTCAGCCCAGGATACCTGAAGGAGCATCCCCACTTCCATCGTTCTGCCCGGACACTGAGGTCCAGCTCTGAGGGCCTTCTGGTGGTTCCCTCACTGCGAGAAGTGAGGTTACAGAGAACCAGGCAGAGGACCTTCTCAGTGGTGGCACCTGTCCTGTAGAATGCCCTCCTATCAGATGTCAAGGAAATAAACAACTATCTGACTTCTGAAGGCAGCCCTGTTTAGGGAAGTTTTTAATGTTTGGTGTTTTATCATGTTTTTAATATTCTGTTGGGAGCTGCCCAGAGTGGCTGGAGAAACCCAGCCAGATGGGCGGGGTATAAATAGTAAAATGTTGTTGTTGTTGTTGTTGTTGTTGTTGTTGTTGTTGTTGTTGTTGTTGTTGTTGTTGTGTGCAGTAGGCACAGCTTCATGCTTCTTTTTGTGGGGGTCATCAAAGGAAGCGAGACCCCCCCTCTGGCCATGATGCAAGAGGGTCAAAGGGGGGGGCGAGGCGGCCTTTCCAGAGACATCCCTGCGCCAACTCACCACAAAGGAGAGGCGAGGGCTCTGGTCTTCTCCCGCGCTGATGATCCTCTCCCACAGCTTCAGGGGGACGTTGGAGATGTGGTAGGAGCACGTGATGGCCGAGGAGTGGAGCGGGGCCAGGTACGGGGCAGGAATGGTGGGCCAGCCCGGCGTCTGCAGGTCAATGACAACCAGCTCCTCCTCCACCAGGACCACCAAGGCGGTTGGGTTGTCGAACTCTGGAAGAGAGAGAGAGAGTGGGGGACGTGCCCCATTAAGATGCGCCAGGACAGATTGACTTTGTGGGTGACCGAGGAGGAAAGGAGAGAGGACAACTTAGGAGGCAGAGATGGAGAAAACAGAGAGGGAGAGAACAATGGTGTTCTTGTCTCTGTTAAGAACCTGAGAGGAGCCTGCTGGATCAGGCCAATGGCCCATCTAGTTCTCACAGTGGATCAATGGGAAACCCTGCAAGTAGAACAGGATCCCAAGAGCTTTCTCTCTCCTCCTGTGGTTTCCAGCAACCGGAATTCAGAAGAATTGCTGCCTCCGACAGTGAAGACAGAGCCGAGCCATCCTGGCTAATAGGCCATGAATTTGTCTAGTCCTATTCTAAAGCCATCCATGTTGGTGGCTGCCTCCAGTGGGAGAGAGTTCCGCAGTTTAAACACATGCTGAGTGAAGGAGTCCTTTCTTTCATGTTTCTTGAATTTGCCAACATTCAGCTTCACAGGGTGTCCCTAACTTCTAGTGTTATATAAAAAAAAGGGGAAACGTCGTTCTCTGCTCACTTTCTCCAGGTCACGTATCATTTTACAAACTACTATGGTGGTTTCTCATCTTTTCTCCAAAAGCCCCAATCCCCCCCCCTTTTTTTAGATGGGGCAACCAGAATGGCACACCGTACGTTCTCCAAACGTGGTCATGCTGCAGATTTGTAAATTAGTACTAGACTAGGATGTTGGGGAGACCAGGGTTCAAATCCCCATTCGGCCATGAAGCACACTGGGTGGCCTTGGGCCAGTTACTGTCTCTCGGGCCAACCTACCTGTCAGGGGATTCTTGCGACTACTCTAGAGTAACGACGCTCCGCATGCTTGTCTTTAAACAGTCTTTATTGGTGCAATCTATTTACAGTGAAACTGGTGTGTAAAAGCATGTCTGCTCAGTCCGATGCAGAATCCGGCACTGGACCGCCCCTGGACCTCCTCCAACATAAGAGTCTCGGGACAGCAAATCTCTTTCCCCTCCTTCTCCTGCGTAATTCCAGAACCGGAGGGGGAAAAGGGTCTACGCTCCATGTTTTCCTTCTCCCCCCCTTTCCCCCTCTCTCTCTTCCTCCTTCCTGTGTAGCAGGGGCTCTCCCTTGCTACCAGAGCCCTGGCCCTTTCTCTCCCCTTCTTGACTGGACTCCTGAGCGTCCTCGCTGCTATCGCTGCTTGTGGAAGAGCTGCTTCTGATGAGGGGAGGGGGGTCCCTATATTCTCTTCCCCTTACACTACCTCACAGGGTTGTTGTGGTGAGGATAAAAACAAGGGGGAAGCAGGGGGAGGGCGGGAGAAGCATGCAGGTCACCTTTGAGCTCTTTGGAGGGAAGCAGAGATATATGCATGCAACCAATCAGATTGGCTGCTGTTGTCTAAACATATCCTCTTGGGATAAAGAGATGTTTGAAAATAACAAAAGGTATTTACCCTCCTCTACCTCTGTGTTGCACACGGCGAAGAAGTCGATGACACGCGACGTGAAATCAAGGGTGACCAAGGTCTGTCCTTGCAGGATGGTGACACAGTGCCTGTCTCCATAACTGGCCCTGGGCATTCCCCCACTGAAGATGATATAGGGGCTCCTACAGGACGGGAGTTAGAAACAGCAGTCAGGCAACAAGGCCACGCAACTTCAACGTCCTCTGAGCCCCCCCTCCAGGTCACCCCATCGCAAAAGCGCCGCAGGTGAAAAGAAGCCAGGAGGACGTTAATATCACACAGGTTGCAAAATCCAAGGGCACGGGAGGTGCACAGCCAAGGAGTAAAATCTACTCTTAATCCAGACACGAGACCTACCCTGAGTCACACGTCTGCCAGACAATCTTGTTGATAGCTTTGCATGGGAACGGACCTAGAACGGGAGAGGAAGAATTTGGAGTAACGTCCTCACTTTGTAAGACGCAAGCAGAAGAAAATGACCTGGCTCACATTTCTCCTCCCAACCCAACCCCAATTCCAACCTCTTCTCGAGGCCGACAAAGCCCACAAAGCCATTCTGGGCTAGCCACACTCCTCTGATGTAACAACAACAACAACCTTATATCCTGCCCATCTGACTGGGTTGCCCCAGCCGCTCTGGGCAGCTCCCAACAAAGTAATACCGGTACATCAAATTGCGCGAGTCACAGTCTTTCGGCACTTTCCCGCCCCAGTTGGGAGAGAAGTGATTTTGACGTGTGCATCAAGGAGGATTCCCCCCGTTTTTACACTGGATGTAGAGCCCAGACAAATTGCTGGTAGAGACCCTATATCCATTAGCCTCACCGTAAGGGATAGTGGTGCTGGCTGGCTGCAGGGTCTTTGGGGAGCTGCCCGTCACCGGCCACACAGCATAGCCTCCGTCGCTGTGAGAGCTCACAATCGTCTGGCCGCTCCGCTCCCATCCGAGGCTCTCCAGCTGCTGCAAAAGACGAAAACCCAAAACGTGAGGCCTGAAGCACTTGGGACGCACACAATGGCGAGAAAGAGAGAGAGGGAAGGGCAAAAAGACCTCTGGGCAACAGAACGGTCAGTGCGGCAGGGGGAGAAAACGTGTTTTGGGGGGGCTCGTCGGCATTTTATTATTCATATATTTTATTTATTTAATTTGCATGCCACCCCGAGATCTTCGGATGAAGAACAGCGTAAAAATACAAAATGCAAATGCAAAATACACAATAAGTACAAGAACAAAACAGTAACTCCTCCCCCACTTCCCCAAACCCATTTAAAAGGACATAGAATGTTAATTAGCCTTTGACCTGGGAGACCCGGGTTCAAATCTCCCACTCGGCCATGAAGTTCACTGGGCATGACCTTGGGGGCCAGCCACTGCCTCTAGCCTACCTCGCAGGGTTGTGATGGGGATTAAATGAGATTGGGGAGAAGGCACGGGTGCCACCTTGAGCTCCTTAGAGAAAGATGGGATATTTTAAAAATTCCAAAAAAACGAAATAAATAAGAGTTACCTGGTTGCCCAGAAAGAGGTGCTCAGCTTCCCTCGTGCTTCCGTCCCAAAGAACCATCAAGCCTCTGCTGTAGCCAATCAGGATCTTGGCAGGATCTTTGGGGTGTTCCTGCAGAGATTCCACCGGACCCAGCGCCTTCCCACATCGGTAGTCTTCGGGGACCCTGTGGGATAACAAGGCAGGGACGGAGAACAATAGAACAATAGAATTTCAGGCATGGAAGGGACCCTGTGGGTCATCGATCCAGTCATGGCTTCACCCAAGGAATTCTGGGAGCTGCAGTTTGTTAAAGGTGCTAAGAGTTGTTAGGAAAAAACCCTGTTTCCTTCCCACTCTGGGAACTGCAGTTCCAGGAGAGGAATAGCTTCTCCTGTTTGCAGAGCAGGTCCTATACCACTGAACTATGGTCCTGCCTCTAAAAATAATGTTAAGATCCCAGTCCTCAGGGTCCTAAATTAAACAGGGAGCTGCCTTGTATGCACAGAGCACAACACCATTGGTCCACCCAGGTCAGAATGTTGTACACCGACTACTAGCCAAGAGTTGCAATAGCAGTGGGATTCTTTCCCAGCCCTGTCTGGAACCCTCTGCATGCAAAATTGTCCATCACACAGTCGGAGAGAACACTTCATTAGCAAAAACTGACTTGGCTGAATGTCAGGCTTAATGAGCAGAGCAGCTCATCCTTGGTAGGTACTTCCCCAAGGAGCAGTTGCCAACACTTGAAAGTCCCCGCCTCTCTGCAGCCATCAAAGTCCTGCTCCATTACAGGGCTTTTTTCAAGCAATCAGAGACTGCGCCTACATGCAGCCTATCGTTGCTCCACCCACTTCAGCCCTCTTTGGGTACTGGGAGACAGAGGAGAGGGGAACTCATCACAGCAGGAGGGGGGACGGGACGCCTGTGACTCTTTGTCAGCCTGACTAATCTCTGTCTCTTGGCCTCCCTCTCCTGCTTTAGCTTCTGTCTCTGATTCTAGACTTCTCTCTGTCACAGATTCTCCCCGCTCACTAAGCAGCCGGCATATTTTACTGGGATGAGGATCACAGGACCTCCCTCGCCCACATTTCTTTCTTCCCCCCCATAATTTTCATTAAATTTTCTATTTTCTATTTTAGAATATTCATTTAAACAACCTTAAAATATCAATGACTTCAGTAGTAGCACACATAAATAACCTTTTTTGACACCTGGGAATTTCCGTCTGAATTATCCACAACAAAAAGAACTCTGGGGTTTTTTTGGGGGGGGGAAGTACTTTTAAACATTTTTTTTCCAAATCATTATGGATCATTTCCCAATACGCTTTTACCTTTTTACAAGTCCACCACATATGAAAGAATATTCCCTCCACCTCATTGCATCTCCAGCACTTATCTGATTCAGTCCTGTACATCTTAGCAAGCCTACTTGGAGTTAGATACCATCCGCGCCCACATTTATACCCTAATTGAATTTAGATTCGCACACCCCACCCTTTCAGAAGCATCGCTGGGGCGAGCTCACCTCTGCAGGACTTCGTCTTGGTACAGAGTCCTGTCCTCCTGCAGCGTCAAGCCGGGAAGTTCCAGGAAGTAGATGCCACCCCCTTCTGTGCCAAGGTAGGCCACGTCACAGCTTGACCGCAACAAGATGACCGTCACCCGGGTGATGCTGGGAGGGGAGCTGTCAGGAAGAGGAGAGCGATCAGGAGCCATCCTTGCTCAATCGCCAGGCCAATGGTTTTCCAAGGTGTTCTGGGACACCCTCTCGCCGTGGGCATTGGCCAAGGAAGCGAGTTCCAAAGTTACCTCCAGGAATGCCTTGCGTCATCACAACCCTGCCCTTTCATTTCAATCCTCAGGAGAGGTGCTCTCAGTAAGGCTGCTTGCCCCCGAGATTCATCTTGCGCCCACTAGGACCAGGGCCTTAAGAGTGGTGGCACCAGCCCTTTTGAATGTGTTCCCAGAAACAACAGGCAGGCACTTACAGTGCTGGAAAAGACTCATCTGCTCACCCAGGCTTTCCCTAAAGAGGGATCCAGCTATCCTGAGACCCTTCTACTGATTTGTGCTGCAGCTTATATAGGCGTCTCCCCACTCACGTGCATTTGTCTGGTGTGGGGTGCCAGGGAATAATTAAATAAGTCTATTTAAATGGCACAAAGGCATGAAAAGAGCATAATTGGCCCCTAAAAGGGGGGGGGCTGTAAAAATGGCCCCAAAAGAGCAGGAAAACTGATAGCAATCCCAGCAGCCTTTGCAACTGCAAAGCCGTGAGCCTTTACGCCGACCTTTGAAGCCTGTGGAGGGTTGGGAGTTTGAAAAAAGGAGGTTTAGAGAGAGTGACTGCGGTGGACTTCGGCAGATTTTTATGGATTTTTGGTGGAGTTTGGCTTTTTAGATGGTGTTGTCCACTACAGTTGTACCTTGGAACTCGAACGGAATCCGTTCTGGAAGTCCATTCGACTTCCAAAATGTTCGGAAACCACGAAAGTGCGGCTTCTGATTGACTGCAGGAGCTTCCTGCAGCCAATTGGAAGCTGCGTAAGCTACGTCGGACGTTTGGCTTCCAAAAATAGTTCACAAACCAGAACAGTCTCTTCTGGGTTTGTGGCATTTGGGAGCCAAAACGTTCAAGAACTAAGCTATTCGAAAACCAAGGTACAACTGTATAGGCGATTTCACGTTTACATGTAGTGCCCGGGAAGGTAGCCCGTAAGTCGGGAGACCCCTGTACTAGTTTTGCAAATGCAACACTAGTTTTGCAAATGCAGCTTTATTGTTGATATTTGCAGCACAGATATTTTTGCAAATAAAAATAAAAAGGACCCGCTCCCTTCGTGTGGGGCACTACACACCTGGGTCCTCCAGATGTTTTGGGACTACAATTCCCATCATCCCTGGCCACTGGTCCTGTTAGCTAGGGGTCATGGGAGTTGTAGTCCCAAACATCTGGAGGGCCGAGTTTGCCTATGCCTGGCCAAAGCCAAGCACGGAGACCCCCCTGTGCCCTGCAATTTCCTGAGATTCTGATGCCTTGGGAAGCTAGTTTCACATTTCTGATGGCAGAAACACAGCTGGAAAACCACCGTCCTAGACTGTACGCACCCACAAATGGAAAAATCAATCTGAATAGTGAACACCCCCCAGAGAGCAAACGCATTTCAAGGAGAAAGTCTGCGCAGCCGTGGCAAATGCTGTCCAACCACCGCCACCAGGCAGCCGTTTAAACAAGATTGACAGGCCCCGCACACCCAAGCAGAGGAACCCGAGAGAAAGCTGCTCTTCTTCCCTCTCCCGTGATGCTCTTTTAAAGCTACGCCGCCAGCTCAGAGCCTCGGACCTGAAAAGCACAGACCACACTTCCCACGAGCAAGCGCTCATGGGCAGAGAAGCTGCAGCACCCGCTTGCGAGAAATGCAAGCTTACAGATGCTGGGAGACAAAACCAGGAGAGGGAAGCAGGCGCTAGCGAAGGGCGCATAGTCACCGCACGTGGCAAGCGGCTAGTCCTTTTTGCGGCTCCCTCGCACATGCAGAGTGAGAGCAGAAGCTGGAATGTGCTTGACAAACCCTTGCTTCTTCCCCAAAGCATTGGGTTTTGGACACAGGAACAGAGGAAGAGGCCTTATACTGCCTGCACTAGCTGACAGCAGCTCTCCCAAGGTATAAGGGGAGGCTGGGGATTGAGCCTGGGATTGAAGAAGGCAAGACATTCTACCACCAGAAGGTCTCCTTGAGGGCAGCTCTGTCTGAAATTTACCTCTGCGGAAAAGCTCAACCGTCTTGCTTCCATCTCGGTAGTGGCGCCCTCCCTGTGGAACACCCTCTCTTCAGATGTCAAGGAGATAAAGAACTATATACCACTTTTAGAAGACATCTGAAGGCAGCCTTGTTTCTGCAAGTTTTTAATGTTTGATGTTTCATTATGTTTTAATACATGCTGTAAGCCGCCCAGAGTGGCGTAGACTTTTACTATTACTACTACTACTAATTATTATTATTACTACTACTATTTCACTGCAGATGGTGACAGCAGTCACGAAATTAAAAGACGCCTGCTTCTTGGGAGAAAAGCAATGACAATCCTAGACAGCATCTTAAAAAGCAGAGACATCACCTTGCCGACAAAGGTCCGTATAGTTAAAGCTATGGTTTTGCCAGTAGTGATGTATGGAAGTGAGAGCTGGACCATAAAGAAGGCTGATCGCCGAAGAATTGATGCTTTTGAATTATGGTGCTGGAGGAGACTCTTGAGAGTCCCATGGACTGCTAGAAGATCAAACCTATCCATTCTTAAGGAAATCAGCCCTGAGTGCTCCCTGGAAGGACAGATCGTGAAGCTGAGGCTCCAATACTTTGGCCACCTCATGAGAAGAGAAGAATCCTTGGAAAAGACCCTGATGTTGGGAAAGATTGAGGGCACTAGGAGAAGGGGACGACAGAGGACAAGATGGTTGGACAGTGTTCTCGAAGCTACGAACATGAGTTTGACCAAACTACGGGAGGCAGTGGAAGACAGGAGTGCCTGGCGTGCTATGGTCCATGGGGTCACGAAGAGTCGGACACGACTAAACGACTAAACAACAACAACAACAACAACAACAACTACTATTACTATTTATATTTGCCTGTTCTCACCCCTGCCCTCTAAATTTGCCATGGCAGGTGCAAATTTATAACCCGCCCATCTGGGAGGCTCCCAACAAAATTTTAAAAACACAGTAAAACATCAAACATTGAAAACTTCCCTAAACAGAGTTGCCTTCAGGTGTCTTCTAAAAGTCAGGTAGTTGTTTATCTCCTTGACATCTGATGAGTGGGCGCCACCACCGAGAAGGCCCTCTGCCTGGTTCCCTGTAACTTTGCTTCTCACAGTGAGGGAACCGCCAGAAGGCCCTCAGAGCTGGATCTCAGTGTCCGGGCTGAACTATGGGGGTGGAGATGCTCCTTCAGGTATACTGGGCCGAGGTCGTTCTGCCACCACCCAAGGCAAAGGACATAATGATTCCTCCTCTGCATTCCATGTACAGAGTCTCATCAGACTGGAAGATGACTCTCACTTGGCCGCTGTTGATGGGATAGCCGGCCCCACTGCACCCACAGATAGTTTGGAGGCTGGGCAGGCCATGTAGCATATACTCTCAACTAGGGCTGGGTAATATATCGTCCAAAACCAATTAAAATCCATACTGTGATAACGGTTTCTTATTTTTTGACCTGGCAATACACCACGAATCATAATGTGTTTGTGTGTGCTAGGCAAGAATCACGATGCGGGGAAAACCATGAAGCCAGCCAAAGTCTCTACATAGCTCCATCCTTAGATTTCAGTACAGTCGTACCTCAGCCATTGAACGGAATTCATTCAGGAAGCCCATTCGACTTCCAAAATGTTTGCAAACCAAAGCGCAGCCCTGTCAGACGTTTGGCTTCCAAAAATAGTTCGCAAACTAGAACAGTCACTTCCGGAGTTGCGGTATTCAGGAGCCAAAACATTTGAGAACTAAGCTGTTCAAAAACCAAGGTACGAATGTATATTGCGATGTTTAGCTGCTGATATATTGCAATGTTGAAAAACAAGTATCGTCCAGACCTACTCTCAATAGAGGCAAATGATCTTGGGGAGCTTAGAAGCTGCCTAACAGCAGAGAGGCAGCTGGGAGACAGCTTACGAAGCAGGAAGGCAGGTGGTGGCTAAGAAGGCAAGGCGAAGGCGGGATCCTCTAGATGCTGAGTAATCTACGAGATCGCTAAAGCGGTCCCTGCATCTTCGCAGGGGGTCATCTCCCAAGAACCCACAGCTCCCCAAAAAGGAGGAAAAAGGAGGCAAGCAAGCAATGAGTACTTAGCGGTGTCGAACCCTGGACGTCCGGGGAGGACATAGCTATGGGTCTCCTCCAAGTGAGAGTAGCCATCTTTCTGGTAAATCTCCCAAAGGTGGAGGGTGTTGTCGTCGAGGAGAGACAGCAGCCGGCCCTGGAAAAGAAGGAAAATCATCTAAGCGTGTAGTTTAGATTTCTAGGCATTGAGTTACAGGAGGATCTGTCCTGGAGTGTTAATACAAGGGGGCTTGTGAAGAAGGCGCAGCAGAGACTGTATTTTTTGAGAATTTTAAGGAAAAACCATCTTCCACAAAAGCTGCTGCTTGCCTTCTATCACTGTGCCATACAGAGCGTGCTCACATAGAGTTTATGTGTGTGGTACGGAAGCTGTACTTCTCAGGAGAGAGCAGGGCTGTGTAGAATTATTAAAACAGCAGAGAGAATTATTGGCTGCTCACTCTCCACCTTAGAACAAATCTATACCACCAGGTGCCATAGAAAAGCACTAGACATATCAAGAGATCCAACACACCCTGGTCACCATTTCTTTCAGCTCCTGCCATCGGGACGGAGATATAGAACTATGCAGGCAAGAACGAGCCGTCTCAGGAACAGTTTCTTCTCTAGAGCGATTTCGGCCTTAAATGGAAAGCCTGGACTTTGAAGTCATCTTATTTTACTTGTTATTTTGTATTATATTTACTGTTTTAATTAGGTTTTGTAATTTTGGATTATGTGGAATGCTTTATCTGAGTGGATGTAGCAACCGAGTAATTTCGTTGTTCCCGCAAGGGGACAATGACAATATAGATATCTTATCTTATCTTATCTAATCTTAAGACGGGCTGGCTAGCTCAGGCCAATGGCTCATTTATACGCCAGCATCCTCTTTTCCCAGCGGCCCACCCGAAGTCTGTGGCAAGTCTACGAGCAGGATCTGAGCACAAGGGCAGATTCCTGCAACTGGTGTTAGGAAGCAATGCTGACTCTGACCGTGGAGGCAGAGCACAGACATTATGACTAGTAGCCTCTGACAGCCATTAGACACAGATTTGTCTAAACCTCTTTTAAAGTCATCTTAAGTTGGGCACCACAACTTGTCTTCTGGGCTTTTTGCTGCCTTTCCCCTCTTTAACGGGACTCCAATTAAGTTCCGAGCATTTATAGAACCTGAGATACAAGACAAGCACTATTATTCTCAATCGTCTTTAAGAAACTGGCCTGCTCTGCCTTTTCAGTGTTTTGACTTTGCACCCCAGCCCACGCCAGAAAAGTTCCCAACGGGGTCAAAAAAAATACAATGCAGGTGGCTGCCTAATACCGACAGGGAAGGGGTATCAACCTGCAGGCAGTGTCAAGAGGAGACCAAAAGGTACCGTTCTTTTACCTGTCCAGGTAGAAAGTGCATCTGGGTGACTGTCGCCGTTTCCCTATGTAGGCCTGTGAACTCCACGCCAGGAGCTCCGTATCTGAGGAAAGCACAGAGTCAAGGAAGAGAGAGACACACGGGAAGAGCTGCAATCCAAGTTTCTACCAGGCCCCTTCCTCCCCACTGTGCGTTACCCGTATCAGAGAGAGCCCTGCTGGAACAGCTTAAAGAGCAGCTTGCTTCAGGCAGAGGGCAACCGGATGCCCCCATGGGAAGTCCAAGTTGTAAAGGCTACAGGCTTCTCCCAACTGCTGCAGGTATTGGTTATTTGGAGATAGACTGCTCCTGGACAAGGAGGCTACATCTACCAGTTGGGAGTAGTAGACACAGACAATCGCTTGTGGCAGCAAACACTCTTTATTAAACATCGATCCTGCCCTTCCTCCTGATGGAACCCAGGGCAGCAAACAGCAAAACAGTTGCACCTCCCTCAGATATTTGGGGGGGGCACCCCGGGACAGGGCCTTCTCTGTGGCAGCCCCTAAGATGTGGAACTCCTTCCCCACAGAGATGCGTTGGGCGCCTTCACCATCCAGATTCTGGTGAATGCTGAATACATACCTTGTCACCCTGGCTTTTGATTTTAGGACCCAGTGATTGTAACTTGGTTTAGACTGTTTTTAATATTGTGTTCTAATGGTGTCACCCGTCCTGCAACCTCAGGGTGAAGGTCAGTTAATAGAAATTATAATAATTACCCAGGTGGACCCAGGTGGCACTGTGGGTTAAATCACAGAGTCGAGGGCTTGCTGATCAGAAGGTCGGCGGTTCGAATCCCTGCAACGGGGTGAGCTCCCGTTGCTCGGTCCCAGCTCCTGCCCACCTAGCAGTTCGAAAGCACATCAAAGTGCAAGTAGATAAATAGGGACCGCTCCGGCGGGAAGGTAAACGGCGTTTCCGTGTGCTGCTCTGGTTCGCTTTGTCATGCTGGCCACATGACCCGGAAGCTGTCTGCAGACAAACGCCGGCTCCCTCGGCCTATAGGGCGAGATGAGCGCCGCAACCCCAGAGTCGGACACGACTGGACCTGATGGTCAGGGGCCCCTTTACCTATAATAATTATGATTTTTATTACTGCTATTATTACAGAAGTGGAAGCAAAGCCCAGCTTCCCAGGAAGGGCGAGCTCTTGTTTTAAAATCGAGGACATGCAAAAGCAAGTTTCTAGCTCTCATGGATGAAATTGGAAGGGTTTTTTTGGGGAGGAGGTGGTGAACAAGGTCTGTTCATCTCAGAAGCTGGTGGTGAACAGGCTGAGAAGAAGCTGCAGGCCCCCAAATTCCCCCAAGCAAGCGAAACAAAAACATTATGCAAAGTAGTTCAAACATTGCAAAGGCATGAAAGAAACCAGAAGGGCGTTAGCACAATTAGCATCATTTCTACGGGAGCTGCATTTTCTTGGGGAGTAATTTGGATCTTTGATCCAAGTTTTCTGCTCCAGAGTTGCTAGCCGTTGCTGCTTTAAACGTGGGCCCTGCACTCTGTCCCACACTGGAGTTCTCCTTTCACTCGCAGGCACGAAATTGTTGCTTTTGTTTTCCATGTTGATGGTGACCTAGTTTTCAAAGAGCCGGGGCAGCTCTCTGCTCCACAAGCAACGGCGGCACACATTTCAGAGCAGCGACCCGTGCACAGAAGGGGGGACTCAACGGTTCTCTCTCTCTCTGCCCTGGATTTTGAAGGATGTGTTTCGGATGGGGACTCAATCTGCCCTCTAGCTTTTCGGCACGTACAGAAGGTCAAGGCAGGTTGTTCTGCTGAGTCCTCGAACCAGGCGAGAATGGATCACAAATCCCTCATCAGAGGTGGATTCAAAGAGTGGAGGGTGAGAATGGGGTATCATACAGAGATGACAGAAGCCTCCTCTAAATGGGGGTTGTTCCCCCCCCCACGAAATAATTGCATTGTGTAATCACACAGCCACACACCAGCCTCTTACCCTACCTCGCAGGGTCGTAGTAGGGATTCATTGAGGGGGGGGGGGTAAACCCATGTATTCCTTGGAGATAAATGTGGGATAAAAATGCAATAATTAAGCTGCTTAAGAAAGCTGGAGGAGCTAGCCAGTTGGAGATGTCCGTCGCCAACCTGGCATCCAGAGATTTCCACGTGGTAGCAACTGGGCCCGGTCTAGTCGCAAAACGCGCCTGGCTAATTTCTAACCATGCCACACGCCCATCAGCAGCTGACTTGGAGGGATGCAAATGTCAAAGCAGGGGATCATTCAGAGACATGACAGGCTCCCTTCTCAGCAGGTGGGTACAGTGAGCTCACAGAAGCCCTTAAAAAGGCTTGCATGCAGCTTCATGTAACTGTCGTATCAGCACAGTGCAAAGATTTCCACTTGCAGAAGAGGACTCCCCCCCCTCCTCCCCTGTGCACCTCTTAAATTTGTTTTAAAGTTAAAGGTAAATGGGGCCCTGACCATCAGGTCCAGTCATGTCCAACTCTGGGGTTGCGGTGCTCATCTCGCTCTATAGGCCGAGGGAGCTGGCATTTGTCCGCAGACAGCTTCCGGGTCATGTGGCCAGCATGACAAAGCCGCTTCTGGCGAACCAGAGCAGCACATGGAAACGCCGTTTACCTTCCCGCCGGAGCAGTCCCTATTTATCTACTTGCACTTTGATGTGCTTTCGAACTGCTAGGTTGGCAGGAGCTGGGACCGAGCAACGGGAGCTCACCCCGTTGCAGGGATTCGAACCGCCGACCTTCTGATCAGCAAGCTCTAGACTCTGTGCATTAACCCACAGCGCCACCTGGGTCCCAAAATTTGTTTTAGGGGTCCCCAAACCCACAGGAGAAGATTTGGGTATGGGCAAGTCACATTGCACAAACAGGAATTTTCATGCTGGTGGGACAAGGGGGCTGGATACCGCCCTTAATGTGCTTTCAATAGGAAGCATGAATGCAACCCTGGCATACAATTTGTAAGTTTTGCAGCCAACAACTTCCCTCTGACACTTTTACAGTCGCACAAACAGTAAAGTTCTCTGTACCACCCAGATTCTCCACAATCGCAACTTCTCCACCCCCCCCCCCAAAAAAAAGTTTCGTCTCAAGCTGGCCTGGCTACAGGAAAGTTCAGGGTCTAGAAAGGGGCTCAGACAGCAGGGAAAGAGCAGAAAGAGTCAGTGCATTATAAAAATCCTTTTACTTGCTCTGCTGATCCTCCCTGTGTCTTCTCCCCGATAGGCAGTCCAGGGCTGCAATTAGGCGTTGCTTCTTTAAGTATGAACAATAGCATTAGTGGCAGTGAGGCTGCAAGAACCCCTGAACTTTCTCACGGGTTCATCTCCCCAACCCCCATGCCTGCCCCCGGGAAGTGTGGATTGCTTAAAATTTTGGCTCCCCCCCCCAGACCAGTCATAGGCAAACTCCGGCCCGCCAGATGTTTGGGACTACAATTCCCATCATCCCTGACCCACTGGTCCTGCTAGCTAGGGATGATGGGAATTGTAGACCCAAACATCTGGAGGGCCAGAGTTTGCCTATGCCTATCCCAGACGGTCCTGGTAGGAAGTTCGGCAGGGGAATTTGCTGCCAAGGAGTGTGGTAGAATCTCCTTCTTTGGAGGTCTTTAAGCGGAGGCTTGACAGCCAGCTGTCAGGAATGCTTTGATCAGAGGTCCCCAAACTAAGGCCCGGGGGCCGGATGCAGCCCAATCGCCTTCTAAACCCAGCCCATGGACGATCCGGGAATCAGCATGTTTTTACATGAGTAGAATGTGTCCTTTTATTTGTGGGGCATAGGAATTCATTCTTTTTTTTTTTCAAAATATAGTCCGGCCCCCCACAAGGTCTGAGGGACAGTGGACCAGCCCCCTGCTAAAAAAGTTTGCTGACCCCTGGCTTTGATGGTGTTTCCTGCTTGGCAGGGGGTTGGACTGGATGGCCCTTGTGGTCTCTTCCAACTCTATGATTCTATGATTCTAAATCTGCCCTATAGCCACATCTCCTGGCCCCAAGAATGAAGGAACCAACTGAGGCTGTTCAGGAGCAAGGGAGGAAAAGGCACTCTGCGTATGCTCAGAGGTGTTCCAGCTGCCACTTCTCGTGTCCAAAGCGCAGATCAGTTTGTCCAGCTCAGTTTCTCTGGCACCTGCAGGGCATCAGGACCCATTAAGGGTATAACAAGAATCAGTTCAATAAATGAAGCTGGATTTTCAGGTGTTTGGACAACAAGCTTGCAAGCCGAGATACTTTTTTATCTCCTGCCACAGCCTCCACCAATGAATTATGGGAACTGTAGTTTATTAAGAGGCTGAGAGTTGGTAGGAGGAGGGCAGGAAATGGGCTGCAGTCCTCACAGAGCTACAATTCCCAGAATTCCCTGATCATTAAACCACTTGAGGTTGTAGCTCTGGGAGGGGAATGGGGATCTCTGAAAAACTTTCAGCATGCTTAGCAAACTACAGTTCCCAGCATTCTTTGGGGGAAAGCCAGGACTGCTTAAAGTGGTATGAAACTGCTTTAAATACATGGGGCCTTATAAAATTATGATGTCCAACTTAAACACAAGAAAAGAGCTTTGAGGAAGAAGAGAGCCCCCTGGGATAGCTCAGTCGGTAGAGCAAGAGACTCTTAATCTCAGGGTCGTGGGTTCGAGTCCCACATTGGGCAAGAGATTCCTGCATTGTAAGGGGGCTGGACTAGATGACCCTTGTGGTTCCTTCCGACTCTATGGTTCTACAAGGACCATCATACATGTGGGTCAACAGGCGAAAACAAGCTTCTGCATGCCCCCTACCAGCGCAATACATGCCCCATAATTAACCAATCATCATTATGAAGGCACTCTTACAGCCGATTCCATGCACGCTCAATATGACAGAGTTTTTCCTGCAAAAGATCAGCTACCAAAGGACAGAATAACTGCAGAGGGCCAACCCGTAGCAAACCAGCACCCTGAAAAGGCAGTCTTGCCATCGGGTCAACCGGGTCCAAAAGGAAAGTCCGTGATCTCATGCAGATACTATGGGGAGCATTATCTCCCTCCCGCTTTCCTTATAAAGGCTCAGACCAAGAGACGTCTGGCGTTTCCTGCTCACCCCCAGCACACACACACAGTGCCCATCCTAAACACTAAGTCCGCCGCAAGGCAGATTAGCTTCATTTTATTGGGCGAAATGCTTTTTGAGATTTACAGCCGCAATAAAACAAAACAAAAAAACCCGTCCCAGAATTGGCTCAGTGCAGATGCTGGGCTTTGTCGCCTCCTGCTCCAAACGGTTGTTAACGAGCAGGATTTGTGCATGCATCGGAATTCTGAAGGAAAACAGGGTGGGTGGGGGTGAGCACAAAGGCACCCGGTAAACTACAGCTCCCAGAATCCTATGGGGGAAAGCCGTGACTGTTTGAAGCGGATAGCTCAGTAGGTTGCAGGTTTGATTCCCCATATGGGACAGCTGCATATTCCTGCATCGCAGGGGGTTGGACTAGATGACCCCTTGGCACCCTTTCCAGTTCTACAATTTCATGATTCTAAGAGTGCTTTAGATGCAGGGCGCAAATGTGGAAGATTGGGTGCAGAAATAAAGCCAAATGAAGAGTAAGGCAGCAACTCCAAGGCGCGACTAGGTCAGCGCAGGATAATTCCTTTTTCGCTGTCTGGAATTAAGAGGGGATGGTCTTCTGGATACAGACTCCTAATTCTCCCCAGAGTGTCTGCCATTCACTGGGTTAAAACAGATGGACAGAGATTCCTCGCTGGTGGGAGACAGACTGGAGATGTTTTTCAACATCTCTCTGGCAACAGCTAAAAAGCCACAGGGACCCACCGGCCATAAAGCTGCTAATATTTAGCAAAGAGCTGCCAAGTGACGAGAAACAGTCTTTAAAAGCTCTCCAAGTGGCTCTGATGTGTCACTGTCGGGCGGGGGGGGGGGGGGAGAGAGAGAGAGAGAGCTGCAATTCCCCAGCCTGATGCCCCATCTGGATCCAAACATTTAAAGCCCACCAGCAGGTCAGTCCAACAGGCAAACTGCGCACATCTGCTGGCTTTAGGGAAGGAAAGGAAACAAACAGCTGACAGCTGGAGGAGGCCTCCGCATACGGACTGCGTTTGCACATAATACCTCACCATGATTTGTGCCAACCATGGCTTGGGCTCAGCCAACAAGGTGATCAAACAATGGTTTGTTTCTTCAAAGCTTAATTTGTCTTTTGCCTCTTTAGGTTGGTGAGCATCCGGCCCAGGATGGCCAAACAAACCCACGGTTAAGCAAGGCTGTTGGTTATGGAGATAATGGCAAACCATGGTTCACAGGACAGAAACAAACCATAGCTAACCAACCATTACTTAGCACAGTCTTCCCCAACTGGGTGCCTTACAGGCGTTTCAGAACTGCAAAAGGAGCCGCCTAACTTGCATTCTTTAACTGACCAACCATGTATCCCTTTAGTTTTTCCTTCAGATTCTTAGTACGTTGCCATTTTATTTTATTTTAAAAATATCACTATTTCACAAAAAATACACCACTATTTCATTTTTTAAAAATCACAACAAAAATATGTAAAACATCGCAGTAAAAAGCACATTGAAAAGTTAAACACAGACATCAATTAACCATTGTGGAACGGTGTATTGCTAATGGTTTGCACAGGCCGAGCAGAAGAGAAAAGTTTTGAGCAGGCGTTTAAAAGTTGAAACAGAAGGTGTCTGCTGAATCTCCATTGGCAGATAGTTATACACGACTGAGTCAACGACATTAAAGGCTCTGTTTCTTGATGCTGTCAAATGAGCCTCACCAACTCGGGGAACGAATAACACACCGGCAAGCGAGCTCAGTGATTGCGATGGGATAGAAATATTGGAATTGTAGAGTTGGAAGGGACCCCGTGAGCCATCTAATCAAACCCCTTGCAATGCAGGAATCTCAACCAACGGTCCCCCACCCAGTTTGAAACCATACTGGATACAAGTGTTTGGGCAGTCCCTGAGCTACCCTGGACCTAAATTGTTCAGGGCTTGGTCAATTAATACAAGGACCTTGAACTTGGCTCAGAAGTAGATGCTATTGGCCTAAGGCAGTTCACCAAACAATGCAAGTAGAGAGGTATTGTGTTTTTAATATTCAATTGGGAGCCACCCAGAGCAGCTGGGGAAACCCAGCCAGATGGGCGGGGTATTATTATTATTATTATTATTATTATTATTATTATTATTATTTGCGTCGGGTGCGTGTTTGTGGAGACCCACTGAAATCCATGCATCTAACTTCATTGGTTTCAACTGAACTACTCTAGACTAGATTGCCCACAGAGAAGGGTCTCTGCCCTGAAGAGCCTACAGTCTAAGCTCTGGCAGTGGGGAAACATAGGAGAATAAGTGCTAAAGGGTCGTTTTAATCCACATTTTATAATCCAGAGGGTTTATCGAAGCCTCTCGCTAGGAAGCGTTGATTGCCTGCCTCTTTCTTGAACGTCCCTCTCATTCCTGGGCACAGATCTCTATTTTCCAGGGTTTTCCAACACCTGCATGGATTTTTTTACCGCTCCATTTATTCTTCCACTCGTGGGTTCCTCCATGCCCTTTATTGTATTTTTACTCTCCAGTTTGCAAACCAATCTGACTTGATTGCTTTATTGAAGGGTAGTATGCAAACCGAACAAAAATAAAATACTTAAAAGAAATAAAAAGAAAGGTTGGATAGATTCCTCCCACGCACGCCAGCAAACCAGAATCTAGTGCAAAAATGAAACCTTCCATATGTACGTGGGGGTGAATAAGGGGAGGGGAGGGTCGATTCTGGTTTCTGACTTGAAACCAAACCAGTTCAAGGATTAAGTGGTTCAGCAACACCAGAGGACTCCCCCCCCCCCCCGGTGAACTCTTACAAAAGAGGAAAAGAAGAAAGGAAGAGTTGGTGAAAGGGATTTTAGGAGAGGCCTCTCAGTGCACCAGGAATAAAAACCGTCTTGCTAAAACAGGAGGGCGAGAGGGAGGGAGGGACCTAGAGATTGCTGCAGAGGCAGAATTCTAGCATGCGCTGCAAGCCTCGCTTGCTGCGGTTACAATTTCTGCAAAGGGAAGCCAGAGGATGCCAGGAGCAAAGAGGGTTTCAGATGCACCCCAAGCTGGCCATGAGCCTAAACTTGCAGGCGGGGATCCTGCTCAAAGACTTCTGCAGCAGAAATTCAGGAGCTGACAGGCAGTGGGGAGAGGAGGAGCTGGGTAAGGCGTACAAGCCTCACCAGAAAGAGAACCCAGCTTCCTCTGGCTCCCAGGCCCCACAATACCAAAAGTCCCAAGGTTAAAACATGCTTAGAGTTGGCACAGTGGCATAGCGAGGTGGTGGGGGGTGCCGTGGCCCAGGGCACAGAATCCTGAGGGGGCGCAACCTGGCATTCAGGAGGTCCCAGATTCAGGGATGGTTCAGAAAGATCCCGCTAGAGAGTAGCTGCCTGTCGGTGTAGGTAATATTGAGTTAGATGGAAGCTGTCCCTTGGTCTGAATAGAGTCCCCTGCTGAATGGTATTTTTTCACATTCCCCTTCCACATGGCAGAACAGCACAAAAACTGTAATTTTAAATTACAGCCATAAATTTCCATGCAGTGTTCATATTAAATACTATGAACAATGGTAGTTAAGAAAGGGTTGTGGAAGTACATTTCTTTTATCTCTATTCTTTTGTTTTGTTTTTTCCTGATACGTTGCTTTTTAAAACAAAAAACCCTATTCTTTCATAAATGAGTTTGGATTTTATGGTTGAAGATGTTGAAAAAAGTTCTCCACAGTCGACCTGGTAAACAACTGATTCTGAGACTGAACTTTTCACAAGTCCTACATCTGGATGCAAAAAAAGACAAAGTAGTACCATTTTTTTAAAAAAAATGGCTTTCTTTTTCTCTTCCTTTTTTTTGAGAGGAAAGGCTGGCTAAACTTTCAAACATCTAAGCATGTTGCTTCGGGAATGCACTTTCTATGCTGCCCTACGGTAGTCTCTCTCTCTCTCTCTCTCTCTCTCTCTCTCTCACACACACACACACACACACACACAAAAGCCACACAAAGAACACAAGACAATGGATGGGATTCACAGCTTTGCCATCTCCATTCATTCCAGCAGGGCAAAGGCAAGAGCGCTGGCTTCCAAAGGGAATGAATGGAGGCCGGGAAGCCGCACATGGGAGGCCAGATGCCCACAGGGCAATGGTAGAGCCGGGCTTATTCCATGGCAGCAGCAAGGAAGCTCAAGGGCCACATTTCCTTTTGGCGACCTGGGGGGGGGCACATGCTGGTGGTGGGTGGGGCCAGAGGCAAAAGTGGGCGGAGCTACAGAAACAAAACAAAACAAACACACACACACACACACACACACACCTACTTTTGTACTTTAACAGGCTACATGCCAAGCAAAACTCTGCGGTATCTACACACACACACACACGCAATGGTTTCTCCATCCTCCACCCAGGCAGGTACAAGGCATCAATGCAGCTCAAGGGAACATTTCGGCTGGCCAAAAGCATTCACGGAGGGCATGCAGCTGGGATGGTGAGTATGCATGTGGCCTGGGAGACTCACAAGGGCCACAGAGAGAGGTCTGGAGGGCCCCGAGTTTCCTAACCCCTGCTGTGGAGCATCAGAACACACATCACGAATCACAATATATTCCCGGGTCAAAAACTATGAAACCGATATCACGACATGGAGTTCACTTTCGGACAACATATATATCCCCAGCCCTATTGCAAACCTGCTCCTTTGGGTTTGTGCGCGCATGCATGCGCATGCAATCCCATCCAGGGTAGGCAAATAAATCTGTTAGCGGGACTGTTTGAGGGTGTCCTCATCCTCTTGCCAATTTCCCTCTCATCTCCCCTGGGCAGCTGTGACCTTGTTGCGAAATGCAGAAATCTTGCTGTGCAAGCTTTCACGCACCGGTGTCATGCTTCTGTGAGCAGAGTAGTATTGATTGCCGGGCTTGGGGGGGGGGGGAGTGCCTGCTGTAGCTGGCACTCGATTGACAGGAGCAGCCCCACAGAGCTCGCTCCTGCTCTCCGACCCACTCCCCTGCGTTTTGGGAGATGGCCCTCGAGAGCGAGAACAGCATCCCCTGGAATGCTCAAAAATTAATCCAAGGTTGCTTTCCAGGAAATCGGAATGGGAAGTCATCTTACAAGGGTTTGCCTTGCAATACTCCCCAAAGCTTCCGAATGGGTGGGATACGTGAGGCCCCTTTACATTTTGGGTTCCCCTAATAAGGTAAGGAGAAGACAGAGAGTTGCAAGAGGTGATTCCAAGCCACGTCCCCATAGCAAAAAAAAAGGCTATGATGGCCCATCGCTATCTATAGGATTGCGGTCCTGCAATGACAGCCTACCTATGTAAACACAACATGCATCTGAAGGAAGGGAGCCGGAGGGAGCTTGCATTGTGCTCTGGGACGGGAGGTTTCTCTAACCTCACCCGACAGCAGGTCTGTAAAAATAGTTGCGTATCTGTGTGTTTTTTTCCACTGGAGTTTGGCCATTTTAAGATCTGCATTTAAATAGACAGGCACAGGGCCAGCTGCTGTTTGAATCAGACGTCAAACAGAACGAGCACCCTGCACCCAACCGCCCGCCCACCCGAGGGAGGCAGCTAAAATGTAGTGATTTCTGAGCCGCAAAACAGAGTGATGTGGTTCAAATTCCCACTTATCCATGAAGCTTGTTGGAGGACCTTGGGTCAGACACGATCGCAGAATCGTAGAGTTGGAAGGGACCCCGGGGTTCATCAAGTCCAGCCCCCTGCAATGCAGGAATCTCAGCTAAAGTGTCCATGGCAGACGGCCATCCAACCTCTGCTTAGAAACCTCCAAGGAAGGAGAGTCCACAACAGTCAAGCACATCTGTCAAAAACTGCCAGGCACCTCCTCACTTCTCAGACGCTGGAAAGAAGCTTTATTTGCAAAGATCAAAGAATGCAGCATACACTAACTTAATTTATTACTGGGCGTTTGGCCCGTGTTAACATCTATCTCCTGCCTCTCCTCCAAAGAACTGTGCGTGCACCCACAGTGTGTTTTGCTTTATCCTCCCTACGACCCTGCGAGGTAGGATAGGCTGAAAGATCTAAGAACGTGGAGATCTAAGAACGAGGAGGGTGGCCAAGAGGATCCAGGGTCTGGAAACCAAGCCTTATGAGGAACGGTTGAAGGAGCCTGGTACGTTTAGCCTGGATAAGAGAAGACATAGAGGAGATAGGATAGCCATCTTTAAATATCTCAAGGGCTGTCATGTGGAAGGTGGCGCAAGCTCGTTTTCTCCGGCTCTGGAGGGTACGACTCGAACCAATGGCTTCAAGATACAAGAAATGAGATTCCAACTAAACCTTAGGAAGAACTTTTCTGAAGGAAAGAGCTGTTCGACAGTGCAACAAACGACCTCAGAAGGTTTTGGTGGGGTTTAAGGAGAGGTTGGATGACCATCTGTCATGGATGCTTTAGTTGAGATTCCTGAATTGCAGGGGGTTGAACTATGAACATTTTGGGGGTGAGTTGGGGGAACCCATTGATACACAGGAGCCCAAGCCTGCACCCAGAAGCAGAGCAACTCAAGCACAAAGCTTATCATCGCAGGCAGATCTACGCCTTCACAAGTCACAAACGTCCCACCTCCGCAAACACACACAAAGCCATCCTGCTGTTACTTAGCACTTCACGAACTGATCCTTCCTACCAATCAACTTCCCCCTCCTTCCCCATTGCAACCACAGCGGTGCACAGTCAAAGGCACAAGTGTTTTGTTTTGGTTTTGTATTTTTCTTCTTTTGCAGATGTACCGAGTTAGCAAAAGATGCTCTTTAAAAACAACTCTTGTGGCTTTATTGCCTTTTTAATATGAAGAGGAGCCAGAACTCAATGGCAGAATCTGGGCACTGCACCAAGCTGGGAATCCTTGGCTTTCCAGCTAAAGCAGGAGTGGGGACACCCTGTGTCCCTCGAAAACGTTGTTGGACTCCAACTCCCAGCAGCCCCAGCACAGCACAGCCAATAGTAAGGGACGGTGGCAGGTGTAGTTCGACAACTTCTCAAGGGCCACAGAATTCTCAATCCCTGAGCTAAATGGGAACAAGGCTGAAGAAGAAGAAAAAGTGTTCTCAGTTGGAGACATTGGAAATCTGTCACCAGGCGAGGTCAGTGTTTAGAAACTCAGATATATAAGCTAGGCGCCAATTGGCTCCTTAAACTTAAAAGTTGCAGTCGCCAAAACGGAACATCTAGTTGCCATTTGGGGGCAAGGCAGCTCTAAAGTCTTATTTTTCAAATGACGGGCTGACAGTGATTGTTTCTCAGTTAAACATCTGGCTAGTTCAGATGACAACCTTGATCTAGGTCAAGAACTTAGAACTTAAAAGAAGAAAAGCCATTTGACCCACATATATATATTGGCCTATTCCTAACTCTTTTTCTTAACAGTTACTGTTCCTGCTCAGGCTGCACAGAAAAAGCACATGGGTTCCTGAATTTCATTCCAATTTTGCAGATAAAAATACAGCTGATAGAGTCCTACAGGATGGGGTATTAGTATGTGAAAACTAGATCCAGATCTAAGGATCCCCAGATGGTGAAGATGTCAGGCACCATCCTGACAGAGGGGCTTAACCAGGCATCCCCAAACTTCGGCCCTCCAGATGTTTTGAACTACAATTCCCATCTTCCCCGACCACTGGTCCTGTTAGCTAGGGATCATGGGAGTTGTAGGCAAAACATCTGGAGGGCCATAGTTTGGGGATGCCTGGGCTTAACAATTGCGTCCCTCTTTCCCAGGGAACTCTGGGAATTGTAGCCGTGCGAGGGGACTAGAAGTCTCTCCCTTAGCAAACTACAGCTCCCAGAGTTCTTTGGGGGGGGAAGCCATGTGGTACGGCAGCGCTTCGATTGCATCGTGCGGGTGGGCCCTGGAAACGCCACGGCTTCTGGGCTTCAACCATGCGTGCAAAACCCACTCAGCCCATCCTCTTGCAGCAGACCTGGGCAGACAGCGCTGGAGGCGGATGAGCTCCTCACGGTGACCCCAAAATGACAAGTTTGTGAGCTAAGGAACAGCAGTGAGCAACTCAAAGCGACAATAGCATGAACTGAGACACAAAGACACCTACAGGCGGGAGCTCCCACAAAACAGGGCGTGCGAGTGCATTGCACCCCGGGGGTGTGTCATTTTAGGGGGTGAAACTTAGTTTTTGCAGATTTCTTCAGCGAGGGTTCTTTAAAATATGCTTTTGAGGGTGAGGAGTTCGTATCTGCTTGCCTGGATGGACGGCAGAGAGAATTGCAGAAACTACCCTATTGTGACTTGTTTAGTCATTTAGTCGTTTCCGACTCTTCTTTCGAACCTACTGTACGAAAGCAAAAAAAAAAAAACCTGAGGTTGGCTTGCTCCACCCCTTTTGACCCAGTGGCCCTCCGAAAGCTTGCCCAGGGGGGAATCTGGCCCTCGGACTGAGCTCAGCTCTACAGAGGGAAAACAAACACCCTTCTCCCTTTTGCTGTTTCGCCTCCAGCGCAAGCCCCTCTGCCCCACGTCAAGACGCCCCCTCAAATTCTTGCCAAGCAACAATTTTCTCCCAGCAACAGCGGCTTCCAAAATCCAGGCAACAGGCATTCACGTCAACCAAAGACCTTTTAGCCATCACCCCCACTTCCGGCTCTCTAGACCTCTGGCTATGTGCGGCTGGCAAGGAGGGGGGCTGGGTCGGAGGAGGGGAGGAGGGTAGCGCTGACCAACTGGGCAGATTCCTGCACTGCAGCCACCAGTAACAGGCACAAGACAGGCTCCCCATTCATAAGGAGAGACGCTTCGTTGACCCAATACCAGGAAAAGTGGCCCGCTTAATTTTATTTTTTTGGGTGAACTTTAAAAAAAAACGAGCCCTGAAGGCAAGGCAGAGGATTTTTTTATTTTATTTTACAGGAGGTGACAGGAGGCGTTTTTTATTTTACCCGTCACTGCAGTAAACTGTAGGGTCTGGGTTTGGTTATATTGTGAAAGCAAAGAAGCTGATGCTTCCAGAGATTAAAAGCAAATTTTGATAAATCATCAGGCTCGCAGATTCCTCCAGGCCTGAATTTTACATTCTACTGAACGCCTGTGTGTCTCATCCAAGAGGCCTGCAAATGTTTAGAGAATGTTAATGGAGTTAACCTCCAGAGAATCCCAAGAATCTCGGCTGTCTTAAATCTTTCATATCGACAAAGACCAAGCTTCTAGTCCTCATGAAGGGGGAAAGGGCTAGGGCTGTTGTTCTTCCCGAGAGGCCCTCTTCCAGGAGCTCACCTGCCAAGCATCCAAAGGAAAAATGAATGGAAAATCATATTATCCCCATTCTGTTCCCCCACACATGGACGTCTGGTATTTTCTCAATTCCGTTTCTTAATGCTCATTTCATTTTTAATTTCCCTTTTCGTTTGCCTTCGTGTATTGCCATGCACAAGGCACATTGATGAGCTGAAGCAACAAAACACGCAACACAGATCACAATATAACAATCCGACCCAACGCAAATCAGCCATTAAAAATGACTTTTATAAAGGACTACAAGCATGCCTCGGAGATCTTGCAAGCCTGGGTCCAGACAACCTCAATAAAGGCAGTCACACACATTTCTTGGTTTCATAGGCATCTCAAAGTTATACCAAGAAAAACCCCGCCTATCCAGCTCCACTCCTGTGGTCAGAAGAGGGGCAATGGTGACCGGGTTTTTTTTTCGTAGGGAGCAATATCTGTGAGATGCAATTAAGCAAAGCCCAATTAAAGCAATATGTGCTCATAGTCAATAATCCATTAGGATATACAAATAGGGTGCAGAACTAGACGCTCAGCAACCAAGGCTGGAACCGTGCACAGGGCCGGTGCACCCATTAAGGCAAACTAGGCCACTGCCTAGAGCACCAGAATGGAGGGGGCGCTGAACAGCTCGCCCCCCACCCGCCAGCTCGCCCCCCACCGCCCGGTGCTGCCTGGGGCCGCCTCCCGGAGGCGCGCGGGGAGTGCGAACCTGGGGCTACCTCGCCGCGCCTCTCCTCTCAGCTATTCAGCGGAGGCGGGCGAGCGAGCGAGCGGCGGAAGTGGCGGCAAGTGCCCGCAGCTGAAGCCTTCAGCTATGGGCGCTGCTGCCGCCGCCACCCGCTCACCCGCAGAGGAGCTCACAGCATCCCCTTCATAGGCGGGAGGAGCGTGAGCCAAAAGGAGAGCTCAGTGCCCTCCCGCCCACGGAGGGGACGCTGTGAGCTCCCGAGCGGCTGCAGTGAGCAAGCGGCGGCAGCGCCGCTGAGGAGCTCAAAGCATCCCCTCCACAGGCGGGAGGGCGCCGAGCTCCCCCCCTTGGCTCACGCTCCTCCCGCCAATGGAGGGGACGCAGGGGCATCAGTGGTGTTACCCGGGGGGGCGCCAGAAGCTGTTTTTGCCTAGGGCGCAAAAAGCCCTAGCACTGGCCCTGACCATGCATATCTGGGTACGATCAAGGGGCGAGAATTGGGGACCTTGCATTAGGCCTGGGTGAGGGATAGAAGTCGGCTGACTACATTCTGCCTTGTAACTGACCCAAGTGGGACGGAGAGCATGAGACTCTTAATCTTAGGGTCATGGGTTCAAGCCCCATGTCAGGCAAAACATTCCTGCTCGAAGGGGGTTGGGCTAGATGACTTCTGTGTCCTTTCGAACACTACAATTCTATGTTGACAAAGGAGGGAGGGAGAGGGAGGCCACTATGATACCACTTTAAACAGCCATGGCTTCCCCCAGAGAATTCTGGGAGTTGTAGCCTTTTAAGGGTGCTGTGAGCCATTACGAGACCTCCCCCCCACACACACAATTTCCACCTCACGGAACTACAATTCCCAGAGCGGATTAATAATCAATTCCTCTTCACAGGAATTCTAGGAATTGTAGCTCTGGGGACGGGGGGGGGGGGGTAGGCGCCTCCTAACTCCCAGCAGAAATTAACACGCTATGTCTCCCAGACATCACCTTGCCGACAAAGGTCCGTATAGTTAACGCTATGGTTTTCCCAGTAGCGATGTATGGAAGTGAGAGCTGGACCATAAAGAAGGCTGATCGCCGAAGAATTGATGCTTTTGAATTATGGTGCTGGAGGAGACCGTTGAGAGTCCCATGGACTGCAAGAAGATCAAACCTATCCATTCTTAAGGAAATCAGCCCTGAGTGCTCACTGGAAGGACAGATCGTGAAGCTGAGGCTCCAATACTTTGGCCACATCATGAGAAGAGAAGACTCCCTGGAAAAGACCCTGATGTTGGGAAAGATGGAGGGCACAAGGAGAAGGGGACGACAGAGGACAAGATGGTTGGACAGTGTTCTCGAAGCCACCAACATGAGTTTGACCAAACTGTGGGAGGCAGTGGAAGACAGGAGTGCCCGGCGTGCTATGGTCCATGGGGTCACGAAGAATCGGACACGACTAAACGACTAAACAACAACATGTCTCCCAAGATTATTTGGGAGAAGCCGTGCGTGTTTTTGAAGCAGCATCACAGTAAATCAAAGGCATGGTGTGAATGCGGCAGCTAGACTGGTGACTGGGAGCGGCCGCCGAGACCACATAACACTGGTCCTAAAAGACCTACATTGGCTCCCAGTACGTTTCCGAGCACAATTCAAAGTGTTGGTGCTGACCTTTAAAGCCCTAAACAGCCTCGGCCCTGTTTACCTGAAGGAGCGTCTCCACCCCCATTGTTCAGCCCGGACACTGAGATCCAGCGCCGAGGGCCTTCTGGCGGTTCCCTCCCTGCGAGAAGTGAAGCTACAGGGAACCAGGCAGACGGCCTTCTTGGTGGTGGTGCCCGCCCTGTGGAACGCCCTCCCATCGGAGGTCAAGGAGATAAACAACTACCTGACATTTAGAAAACACCTAAAGGCAGCCCTGTTTGTGGAAGTTTTTAATCTGTGATATTTTAATGTATTTTAGTATTTGTTGGAAGCCACCCAGAGTGGCGGGGAAAACCCAGCCAGATGGGCGGGGTATAAATAAATAAATAAATAATAATAAATGTGCTCAGAGAGAGCCCAACCCTACAGAGTATCCAATCGAGAATTCAGCAGTGGGTAAAAAACACCCCCCCAAAAAAGTTTGTTAGACCACTCCAGGAATTGTAGCTCTGTGAGGGGCAAAGGGAGGTTTCCAAACAACTCTCAGCACCCTCTCAGCATGACTGTTTGAAAAGTGGTATCGCGGTGCTTTAAACGTTTGACGCAAATGGGGTCTGAGACCACCTTACCTGCGGAGAAATCAATCTATTATTCAGCAATGGGTAACGCATAAAAAGGAAACCAGGGAAAGTTTCCTGCCTGTTCAGAAATTTGGCCGCGAATGTTCATCTCTTTAGCAGAGTAAGAGAGAGAGAAGAGAGAGATTGTGTGCGTATTCAGTCTTTGCCAAGCCAGCATCAGAAGCCAACCACCACAGGGATTTATTTATTTATTTTTTAAGGGTTGTGGGGGTGCTTTGCAGCATTCGACCTTCCCCTCAGCTCTCCTTGGCAGCCATCCCTGGGAAGAGCAATTCGCTACCAAGACCCCTCCGGAGGAGAGGAAGACTCCCTTTAGGCACCGGTGTGGGCTTTTATTTTTACCCCTTCAGCTGCTTCCTCCCCTGGCCTGGCTGGGAAGTGGAGAACTTCCCCCTCCTCGCCCCCCTGCCCAACTTACTTGAGAACTTTTATCCTCTGTTCTTAAGCCATTTCCCCAATTGTCTTCCCAACTCACACATGCCCTGAATTGAAGCCAGCATGGCCGGGCCCTTCCAGCACAGCTAAAGACCCAGAAAGGTCGGGGGATGGGGGAGAGAGATAGAAAGCCAAGCAGCAGGGGGACCAAAAACAGCAAAAAAAATTGGATGCCCCAAATCCAAATTCCCCTGTTCAGAAAGCACCACATTTCTTCCTGGAGAGACCGCCTGCGTCCCCACTTCCCAACAAGGTCTGTACATCTGAACCGCGTCAGTTTAAAAATTAATAATACAAGTCATTAAAATACACACACACACACACACACACACACACACACACACAAAGACAAAAAGCACACCCACAGTTCGTTGAATGATAAGAGTTGGAAGGACCCCCAAGAGTCATCTAGTCCAGCCCCGGAAATACAGGAATCATCTTAGAGGTGATGTGGTGCAATGGGTCAGCTAGTCTGGCTGCTATAACCAGACTGGATTACTAGCTTCCACTAGCCGATATTTAATTTTTACTGCCGCGCCTCAACTTTTTACTGGGGGGGGGGGAGAGGGAATGCGCTAAAAAGACAAAACCATGCATTCTAAATATGCATGTTGTGTTTTATTTCTTTTTTTAACATATTGACAATCCTGAGTCCTTCCTGGAGAGGAGAGATGAGAACGTGGGGTGCAAGATCAAGTAAGACAGAGGCTTGGGCCGGGGGGGGGGGGAGAGAAAGAGAGAGAGAGAGAGAGAGAGAGAGAGAGAGAGAGAGAGAGAGAGAGAGAGAGAAGGGGGAATGTTCCTCTGCATTCTATTCCTGAGCTTCGGAACTCCATGGAGACGGCACATCTTAGCAGCGATGCCAGTGCCGAGGCTTTAAAAGAACCCGTTTTGGAAGCCAAGATTCCTGCAGCTCTCCGAAAAAAACCCTGCATCTATTCAGATTCCTTCCAAAAGGGCAGGGGAAGACCCTTATTGGAAAGTGGGAGGTGTTGCGCGTTGTTTTTGTACCAAGTTAAGGTTTCCTGGCCCTTGTTTGCAACTTCAAACAAAACACACACACACACACCCCAAATCCAAATCATCAATTGTGCTGGACACCAACCCAGTTAGAGAGGGCTCCAGAATTGCCCTTCCAATTCTGCACCCCAGCTCTCCACCTCAGTACACAACAGGAATTTAAAAATCAAAACACAAGAGTTAGAAAATGAGCACTCCCTAAGAATAGCAGGAGCAACTGCTAAGGTTTCCTTGGAGGGCGGCAAAACCAGAACCAGGAACTTGACTGCCTGTTAGCTTCCCTTTCTGCTCTGTTCACATTCCTTCATCCTAAAGCAGGGCATCTTTCAACGCATCGCAGCACGTTCTGCAGGCACGGGCCAAGAAAGGTATCACAAAATTTGGCCAAGTATGCACAACGAAAAAGGACCAGCTACTTTCCTGCCATGCATTAGTCCACGAGGTGCGGGGTAAAGTCTGTTTTCTTAAAACATGAATTCTCCTCCAGCCTTAGTAAATCCCAATCCATTTGTACAGATCAAAGCTGGCACCTTAATTCAGGCTTGGACACTTTCTGGTTGGCAGTGAAGCACTAGGAAAATGCAGTCCCCTCGTGACTTTCCTCCCTCTAAATTCCCTTGCACCCAACGATGACACCCAAGAGGTGTCCCATGGGCGTTGGCTGCCTCTGCACCTCCAGGGGAGGTGATGAAAAGGAAAAGAGCTTCTCTTTCATCCTCTTCCCCCACAGAATCCAGTAGCAGCAAAGCAAAGCAAGAAAACTTCCATGCTACTCCCCGCCTGCCCGGGGAATGACATAAACAGGTGGTTGACACAAACAGGTGGCTCCCAAGCCCTGACCCCGTAATTTAAACCTCCACCTGCAATTTAGGAAGGCCAGAGAGGAGATGCCACGAGGATTACACCTGTTGCACCAACTCCATTATCCTGTCTGGGGCACACGCCCCTCGGAGGTGGCGCTCCTCTTCATTATCCGGTGCAACGTCACAGCTACGAGCAGGTAAGACGAAGGAGGAAAAGGAATGCAGGAAACTTTTTTGTTTTTAAAAATTGCCTCTTTAAAAAAACCACAGAAAACTTAATCGGCATGTCTGATGTTGGAGGCATTGGAACATGCCTGAAAATTGTATGCCATATGGGGCTGAAAACACTGAAGTTACAGGCAGCAGAAGAGCAGGAGGGTTTTCCCATTGACTTCAATGGAGGAACAAAGGCAACAACCAAAGTAAGGTGGCTTGATAATCAATACACAGCCCCATGCCCCGAGTTCCAAACAGGCAAAGGTGGAGACAATGAAAGGATCTGTTTCTCACTTTGTGATGAGCAGGTATTATCAACCCTTTCCAAAAACACAGGGCCCACTTTTAACCCAAACATGCACTTGGGACCCGTTTCTTAATTTCTTACATATTTTCATGGTACTAGTGGTCCTGTTGCAACCCAACCTTGGATCAGGAGTCCTGACCCACCAGCTGCTCTGGGGAAATCCTGACACAAAGAACCAGATTCAACTGCCTCATTCTGCTAACGGAAGCCAGCCAAAGGACTCCCACTAACGGCCATGGGGCTTTGCCTCCCTGCAAATCTGCTCTGGAGGGGTGAACCTCTCAGAATGGCATGGGGTCAGGAGGAGAGGGGAGATGGCCTTGTTGAGCAAGCAGAAACTCTTGTGCTGATGGAATGACCTCCTTAGCACTGCAATGAATTCCACCCAGAGTTAAGCAGAATTGCAAAACATCTCCCTGCCTTATGGATTTGCTATATTCCAAGAATAGGAAGGTTCCTGAATACCACCTCTCTCTCTCACACACACACATTTGTAAGGGGGGGGGGGAGAGATTTGATGGAAGGAGGGATGCAGAAAAGGCAACATCTCTGACAGTTGAGCATTATCATGGCCATGCACATTTCAAGTGAAGGAAAGAAACCAATCACTGATTCACACTCTTTTGTTCGCCTGGCCCAGTGAAGTCTGCTCTGAGCCGCAAACCGTCTCCATTGCCTCAGGCAGGAAAAGTCTCTCCCATCACTTCCGATCCGATTCTTTTTGCCAGTGACACTGAGAATTGAACACTGGGCCTCCCTGGGTACAAAAGCCTGGCTTGGCCACCAGCCCCCGCAGCAAGGAAAGCAAGCCTTGCGTGTTGAGCTTTAGGAAGTCCCTGGCAGATCTCGGGGCCTCACTCGATCCGAAGCACAACCGCCAAGAACTCCGCAGACGAGCGATCCTGAGTCGTTGCAAACGGTCTGCTGTCGTCCTTCTAAAGGTTGATGCCAAAGAGCAAGCTGTGAACCCAGTCCAAACCTCTCCTCTGTTTACCTGCCTACCATGCAGGGTCGTAAGGATTATGAATTTTGCACTTGAAACCCGCTAGGTAAGAGCCCGTGCTTCTTTTCCAATAAAACCACCAGGGGCTTTCATGGGAACCTCCAAGCTATCGCACTTGGGTCCGCAGTTTTTAAGAAACAAAGGCTTTGATCAGGGTAGAGGAACCTGCAGCTCCTCAAATGCTGCGTAACTACAACTTCCATAGTCGCCGACGACTGGCCTTGCTGGGCCTGGGGCTGATGGGAGTTGGAGTCCAGGAACATTTTTCAGAGGGGTGTCTGCAGTATGGAACTGCCCTGCCCACCTCCTGTTGAGCAGCCCTCCCCCCCCCCCCAAAAAAAAAATCAGTTGCAAGAACGGTAAGGCAAGAGCGAGCCCTGGACTTCTCACTTGCTCTAAAATATACAAATGTCTAGAGAGCTGTAAAGTTCCAATATCTGGCTTAGATCACTCTGCATCTGCAGCTCTAAACCAATGTGCCAAATCTCTGCAACCCTGAGCCCTGGCCACACACACATCTGAACTCTACTCAAAGCGGCATTTTTGCACCTCAGGGATTAGTTCCTTGCTTAACTGGCTACCAGTTCACTTCCAGGCCCAATTTAAGGCGCTCATGTTAATGTTTATAACCCTAAACAATGCAGGCACCAGATACCTGGAAAAAAAGCCTTCTTCACTAGAGACCCGCATGGGCACAGAGATTGGCAGAGGTAGTTCCTCAGCCCTCAGAAGCCAAGGGGGTGGGTGGTCCAGGCAGAAAGGGCATTTTCTATGGCAGCCCCTAAGTTGTGAATCTCTCCACAAAGCTGTACCTGACACCTTCAGTATACAGCTTCCGGAAAATGCCGTAAACACACCTTGGCTTTGGGCACCTGAGGTGGATATTTTAGGACCTGCCTTACTCCTTGTGATTTCAAGTTGTTTTAAACGCTGTTTTTAACATGTTTTTTTTAAAAAAAATGCTGCAACCTGGGACCTCAGGGTAAAGGGCAGGTAATAGCAAGGCCAGGAATGGGGAGCCTTTTTTTAAAACGAAAGGCCTACATTTCCTTTCGGGCAAAGCTCCAGGGGCCACATGCCAGAAATGGGTGGTGCCAGAAGCAAATGTCTAGGCCATAGCTGCCCAGAGTGGCTGCAACCCAGTCGGATGGGCAGAGTGCTATTATTATTATTATTATTATTATTATTATTATTATTATTATTATTATTATTATGGCTCTGTATATGGCCCCATATGCACGATATACTTAAGGCTCCCCTCAGAAAACATTGGGAACAGCCATTTGTTGAGGATGTTGTGCTTGTTTAGGAGACCCCTATTCCCATCACGGAGTGACCGTTCCCAGAATTCCCTGGGAATCTCAGAGCGGTTTAACAGTCAGCTCTTCTTCCCATGGAATTCTGGGAATGGTGTCTCCATGAGGGGAACAAGCGTCAACTTTCAGCACCCTTAACAAACCACATTCCCCAGAATCCTTTGGGGGAAGCCATGCCTTTTAAAAGTTGTGGTGTTTTAAACATACAGCAGCTTTCCTTTGTCCCTCAGGCCCCATCTCAGCCCTCCCCCCAGGCCACTTGGGGGGCTCCCCTTTAGGAGCCAAGCTCTGAGTTTGAGTAGATTAAGGAGAGCCAAGCCAGCCCACGCAATGCAGATGGGAAGGCCCTCTCCAACTTTTATCCGGGCTTCTGGGAGCATGCGATCGAGGGTGGCCAGAAAGGAGGAACAGATTAATTTTTTTTAAGCAGGCGGAACAACCAGTGCACATTTTACCTTTGTGCTGCAGGTCAGTTCCGTTGTTTTTGCATTGTTTTCGAAAACACAGAAACAGAAAATTTCAAAAAAAAAAGTAAGCAAACCAAATTAGGTTTATGTATCTCGAGGAGGCACTTTTGTTTCAAAACAGGATGCAGATATAGATGCAAATAATGAAATAACAACTGAAGGGAAAACTGGGTCGGGAAAGAGTAAGGAGGGCATGGGGAGGGAAAGAGGGTAGTAGGTCAGATCCTGATTGGGCACACACACATGCCCTCTCGGTCCTCCACCCAGACAAGCAAGAGGCGTTATCATGCTTCAAGGACACAACCCAGCCCCTGGGGTGCAAAGGAGGACAACAGAAGGATGCAAAGCAGTGGGAGGGTGTGCGGCTTTGGAAGAATTCTGTGGGCCCCAGAACGGGGAGCTTGGGGGCCGCATTTCCAGATCAGACAGCCATTTCCCAACAGGGTGCCCACCGGGAAGCTTTGTAGATACAAGTCAACCCTTACCTTCCCCTTCCTCTGGTGTCATGGAAGGGATGTCCAGGCCAAAGCAAAAAGGATACATTTTCACCGCTCCCGATTTGGTGCCGATGGCCATGATTCGTAGCTTGGGGTCGAAGGCCAAGGAGCTGGGCTGGTTGGGGAACCCATGCTCCACAGTCTGGAAGGGGAGAGGAGAAATATATGTTTTAATTACACCAGGGTCTCGTGTGTGTGTGTGTGTGTGTGTGTGTGTGTGTGTGTGTGGCAAAGGGCTTCATAGGAATCTGTTCCAGAATGGAGAGCTGAATGAGAAGCTGGCAGGGCTCCAGAGCAAGAATGCATGCCTACAGATTAAATGAAAAACACTACATATGCTTGTTTCTCGAAATTCTCTCTGTCAACCCAATCAACCTTACTGTAGGCAGCCAAAGGACATTACAATTTACGGGATTACAGAAAAGTAGAGCTGGAAGGAACCCAATTGTCATCTATCCCCGTGTTTCCCAACCTTTGGTCTCCAGCTGTTTTCGGACTACAATTCCCATCATCCCTGACCACTGGTATTGCTAAGGATGATGGGAGTTGTAGTCCAAAAACAGCTAGCGATTGGGAAACACTGATTTCTAGTGCAACCCCCTGCAACACGGTTCATATATGAAATATAAAACTTCTGAAGCAATACACAAATTAATTTGGAGGGGAAACTTGTTACGGAGATTCAGGGAACCACAGTGAATTCTCAATACTGAGAATTGTAATCTATTATACATTTGAATCCAGTATTTTGTTTACTCCGCCCCCCGCCCCGCCCCCCGATGGCTATTAACTGTGACTCTCTGTAACAAGTTTCTCCTCCAAATTAATTCACGTATTGCTTCGGGAGTTTTATATTTTGTATATATTTTGCATTGCAGGGGGTTGGACTAGATGGCCCTTGGGTCCCTTCCAACTCTACTATTCCATGATTAGAACGCAGAACGAGAGGCAAGTATAAGATAAGATAAGATAAGATATCTTTATTGTCATTGTCCCCTTGCGGGAACAACGAAATTACTCGGTTGCTACATCCACTCAGATAAAGCATTCCGCATAATCCAAAATTACAAAAAGCTAATTAAAAACAGTAAATATACTACAAAATAACAAGTAAAATAAGATGACTTCAAAGTCCGGGCTTTCCATTTAAGGCCAAAATTGCTCTAGAGAAGAAACTGTTCCTGAGACGGCTCGTTCTTGCCTGCATAGTTCTATATCTCCGTCCCGATGGCAGGAGCTGAAAGAAATGGTGACCAGGGTGTGTTGGATCTCTTGATATATCTAGTGCTTTTCTATGGCACCTGGTGGTGTAAATTTGTTCTAAGGTGGTGAGTGAGCAGCCAATAATGCTCTCTGCTGTTTTAATAATTCTACACAGCCCTGCTCTGTCCTGGGAAGTACAGCTTCCGTACCACACACATAAACCGTACGTGAGCACGCTCTGTATGGCACAGTGATAGAAGGCAAGCAGCAGCTTTTGTGGAAGATGGTTTTTCCTTAAAATTCTCAAAAAATACAGTCTCTGCTGCGCCTTCTTCACAAGCCCCCTCGTATTAACACTCCAGGACAGATCCTCCTGTAACTCAATGCCTAGAAATCTAAACGTTGTTACCCTCTCCACACAAATTCCGTCAATCAAGAGTGGCTGGACCTCATTCTTCTGTCTCCTAAAGTCCACCACAAGCTCCTTAGTTTTCTTTGTGTTTATGAGCAAGTTGTTGACTCTGCACCACTCTGTCAGCCGCTCCACCTCATCTCTATACTCAGTTTCACCCTCCTTATCAGAGATGAGCCCGATCACGGTTGTGTCATCTGCAAATTTGACAACCCTATTTCTAGGGTGGGCAGCGACACAATCATATGTATAAAGAGTATAAAGGAGCGGACTAAGCACGCATCCTTGTGGTGTTCCTGTGTTAGTCCTAAGCATGTTTGACATAAGTTTATATACACACAAACACAGAGTCCCCCTGCCATAGAAACACTGCAGATTGCAAAGGTTATCTGCAGAATCCTCTTGTTCATCTCAAGAAAGGCGGTGGCTGGGCCCATACAGATCCCATCACTCTGTGCATGCTCCGAAGACATGCACAAGAGCCCAATCACAAAGGGAGGGATTCAACAGTCCAAGGGGACACCTCTTGTTCTAAGGCAACCTTCCAAGGGCTGCAGAACGGTGGTGGGTGGGGTCAGAGACAAAAGTGGGTGGGGAAACACATGCAAATGGGACCATTGTAGAGTAGGCTACCGTAGTTTTAAGACATACTCACAGACCCTTCTCTATCCTCCATCCAAATGTGGCCTAAGCCAGGCTAGTATTTGCATAGCCACCCACAGAGTGGCTGCAACCCAGTCAGATGGGTGGGGTGCAAATTATTATTATTATTATTATTATTATTATTATTATTATTATTATTATTATTATTATGGCTCTGCCCATGGCCCCATCTGCACAATATACTTAAAAGCATCATCATACCACTTTAGGCCCTTAGGGCTCCCCTCAGAAAACATTGGGAACAGCCATTTGTTGAGAGCTTTGGGCTTGTTTAGGAGACCCCTATTTCCCTCCCAGAGCAACCGTTCCCAGAATTCCCTGGGAATCTCAGAGTGGTTTAACAGTCAGCCCCTTTTCCCAGGGAATTCTGGGAATGATCTTCTCCGTGAGGGGAATAAGGGTCAACTCTCCACACCCTTCCTTAACAAACCACATTTCCCAGAATCCTTTGGGGGGGGAGCCATGCTTTTTTAAAGTTGTGATGTTTCAAATGTAGGCACGGACTTTGTCCCTCAGGCCCCATCTCAGCCCCCACAAGGCCGCTTTGGTGGGCTCCCTTTAGCAGCCAAGAGCTGGGTTCAAGCAGGTTAAGCAGAGCCAAGCCAGCCCACGCGATGCAGGTGGGAAGACCCTCTCCAACTTTTATGCGGGCTCCTGGGAGCAGGCGCTCGAGGCCGGCCAGAAAGGAGGAACAGATTAATATTTTTTTAAAAAAATTGGCTGAGAGCTCGGCGCAAAGCAGCCACTCCTTCCTCATCTCCCCAGAGAACGTTTTCAGCCAAGGGCTGCGTTATTATTTTTCTCCCTTCCTTGGACCCGACAGACAAATGAATCTTTTCAGCCAATTCTAGCTTCGCTTCTCTCGGGCTCAGGGGTCAATGCGAGTGAACATTCAGCGGAGAGAGGAAGGCAGGGGGAGAAAGGATCTGCAATATATATAAAAAATATATGTTTCCACCTTCCTCTCCTTGCTCAGCCCCCATAGCAGACCACACAGAAAATGAAGCCAGGGTGCCCTGACACAGCGCAAAAGCAGGAGGCGGCAGAAAAGAGAAATCGAACAAGACCCTGAGCTAGGTTGCAGAAGGGTCTAGTATTTAGGAGCTGAGCAACGGAATGATCCCAGGGCAACGGGCAGGCCATGCTGGACACCTGCCAGCTTGCAAAACAAAGAGGGGCTTACATTTTCTTCCCCCGACCCGGAAAAAGGAAGCCAGAACAAAGAGGTTGACCAAAGTTCTCCACCCAGGTAGAACCCCAGAATCACACCGACTTGGCTCACGGAGAAGCGGGCAGGGAATCCTTTTCAGCCAGAGGGCCGCATGGCCTTCTGGGGGCCATGTGTGAGTGGTGGGTGGGACCGGGCCAACGAATGCTAGCTTTCCCTTTGCACAATAGGCTAGCTTCTATATACACACAGAGACACACTCTCTCCTCTATCCAAGCAAGCAAGAGGCATGTGATTCCTGCATTGCAGGGGGTTGGACTACATGGCCCTTGGGGTCCCTGCCAACACGACAGTTCTAGGGTTCCACGATCAGAGCTCGAGCAGATCGGAGCTTAACAAACTTGGGACCGGTTTACCTATGAGATCGGCTTACCCCGCAGGTGCCCACTTGACCACTTCGACTGGTGGAATTGGAACTACTATAAGCGCCACGTAACACCCATTCCACCTTTGTAAGAACTCGGGCATCTGCACTTTGGAACTCCCTGCCTATTGACATCAGGCAGGCACCTCCACTGTACGCTTTTTGGAGCCTGTTAAAAACATTCCCCCCCCCCCAAACAAGCCTATCTGTGTGCATAGCGTGAGGCTCTTAATCTCAAGGTCATGGGTTTGAGCCCCACATTGGGCAAAAGATTCCTGCATTGCAGGGGGTTGGACTGGATGACCCTTGGGGGCCCCTTCCGACTCTACAATTCTGTGATGCCCAGATGAGTCAGACGTTGAGGTGATTTTAATCTCTTTTAGTATTTTAACTTTTGTATGTGTTAAAGCAGGGGTGTACATTTCCCTTTATTTCCCTGCTTTAGCTCCTTGCGAACCACTTTGAAGTTTTGTTTGGTTTTTACAATCAATTGGTGTATAAATCTTATTAAATAGATAAATAAGGGCACATCCCAGCCGGGCAAAAAAAAAAAAAAACCGCACAAGGACAGAAACACACATGCTGAAGGGGTGTGGCCTGGCTAGAGTTCCTGGGGCCAGAAAAGAGAGCTGCATTTGGGGCCCCATTTGGCATAACAAGGTGGAGAACTGAACACAAAGGCAATTCAAAAGGTGCCATCAAGGAAAACAGGATTAAGGGAAATGAGCATAAAAGAGACTGCATTGATTTTTATCCCCCCTCCCTGCCTCCAAGGAGCTCAGCATGCCACAATGTGTTTGTCACCTGTTCCCTCCATACCCTGAAATCATTGGCTGAAATAACACAATTAGAATGTTAGATTGCTTTCGGAATGTTTTCAATGATATTGTTTTAATTATGTGTTTGCTGCGCTAGGCTCCTTTGGGAGGAAGGGCGGTATATAAATTGAATGAACATTGGTAATACGGTAATATTTTTAAAAGCACCACAACCCTGCGAATTAGCTTAGAGAGAGAAAAAAAAAGGGTGACGAACCCAATGGCAGAGTAAGGATTTGAACCCAGGTCTCCCGACACTACACAGGCTACCAATTCTTTTGCTTTCGGGAATCACGAGGCAGCAAGATCCTCCGCAGACGAGACTGCGAAAATCTGGAAGTTGTGTCCAGCTGCTCCTCTGGCTCCCATAATCGCTACGACACTTTCGCCCCCTCCTTCCCTCCAAATTTATTTTTGCTTTGGCCATCTTCAGTCTGCAGGACAAAGGCAACGCTGCACACAATTACGACACAGTTTAAAAATAAAACACAGGATACAATTATCGGGATTTCAAAAAGCAACCAGCAACACCTATAATTTAACAAACCACTCAGCGAACCATTTCTCACAGTTCCAAACCAGATGCAAAATAGCCATTAATTGAGAGAACTAAACAGATTATCACTTAGGTCACCAGACACTACCTTGCAAAACTCTGCAAATTGCATTCGTAAACACGAGGAGGAGGAGCTGATTTTGCATTGTGTGTGCACGTTTGTGTGTGCGTATGCAGATAGACCAGTGATGGGCAACCTTTTGAGCTTGGTGTGTCAAAATTTGCCAAAAAACCGGGCATAACTCGGGTGGTGTGTCACTTCGAGGGAAAAAACCATAATTTCATGATATTTATAGTTTAAATAACAAAAATGTATGATTGTAATATATAACTGTATTTAATAAACCAAAAACTAATTATTTAACCAAACCAAACCAAAGATCCCTTATTTATCACAAAGTGCCCAGAGTTGTTGAGCTTTTGGGGAGAGCTGCTGACCAAGGTTTTGGAGGTGTTTTGGGGGGGTGCAAAAGTTGCTTTCTTTTGGGGGGGGATGCCCCAAAGCTGCTGCGCTTTGGGGGGGGGGGGAGAGAACAGAAATAAATGACGAATATTACCTTCGCTGGAACTAACATGCAACACTAACATAGTCTGCCAAAGCGCCAAAAAACCCAGCACAGAATGGGTTAAAAATGAACGCTGTTACATCCAATCATCGTCTGCCAAAGCGCCAGAAAAAACAGCACACAAAGGGTTAAAAAACCAATCTGTGGCTACCAGCAGCAACAACAACAACAAAGGATCTGGGTTTTAACAGCGGAGCTGTAGCGTGAGGAGAAGCGGAATGGGAGAGAAAAACAACAACAACAACAACAGCGTGAATGGGCTGATGGGGCGCGTGCAAGCAGTGAGGGCTCTGCGTGTCACGTCTGACACGCGTGTCATAGGTTCGCCATCACTGAGATAGACAGACACACAAGACAGACACATTCCTTAAGAAGCAGATTTTTACAAGCAGGCCACCCTACCTAGCAGGGACGGGGAACCTGCATCTCTGCAAATGATACTGGACTCCGACTCCCATCAGCCCTACATAGCAAGTCCCACATCTCTGTATCCTGCAATCGCTCCAAGTCATGCACACAATCTCACGGCCCCTTGGTCAAGCACGATACTGCCCTTTCGTCCAGCTCATCTCTCTTAAGTTGCAAGGGCCACAGGCTTAGATCACAGACAGGATCCAATGTCCTGCATTGGCACGAAACAAGAGCACCCAGTTTCCAAGTTACGAATCCTGGCATATGGCTTACAACAGAGAAACCAAGCTGAGCAGCTCACAGTCTCAGATTCTCTGAAACAGGAGTGGGGAGGCTGGTGGCCCCTGGGTTTCTCTCTTTGGCCCCCAGGTTTCCCAACGCCACACCCCCTCTCTCTCTAGGACACGCCCCCTCACAGACCCTGCTCTGCACCCTCCTCCATCCCTTTGCCTGGCTAGGAGGGGGTCCTTGAACTGAGAAAATGCCTCGTTTGCCTGTATGGAAAATAGACTTGTGCGAGTGTGTAGAAACACAGCTGGATTGCACCCTTCTGTGCAAAGGGAGGAGTCACACCCATTGCCCTGCCCACTTTTGCATCTGGCCACACCCACTTTTTTACCTCTGGCCCCAGACACCACTGGCAAACGGCCCCTGGAAACTCGTCCACGAGAGAGCAAAGAAAAAGAGTGTCCACCTTTTTCTGCATCCTGGCAAATCAGCAAGTCCAAACAGATTCAGGGAGCTGCTTATGTCAACTTTTTGTCTACAATGACTGGCAGTGGCTCTTTGGGAAATTGGGAGGCAGGATCGTTCCCATCTGCTGCAGCCTGGTTTCTTTCTAAGTGGAGACTGCAGGGACTGAACCTGGGACATTCTGCATGCAAAGCAGCTGCTCTGCCGCACAGCTACAGCCTCTCTCTCCCTTTTCCATCTGCTGAGAGGGGGAGAAGAATGTCCCCCACCTCAAACTCAAGGCCCACTTCACCAGAACCTAAAATCACCTTTAAACATAGACACATATCACGGGAATCAGTCACAGGGCTGCATTTGTGTCACTCTATCCCTTTAAACCTAGACAGCATCTTAAAAAGCAGAGACATCACCTACAAAGGTCCGTATAGTTAAAAGCAGAGACATCACCTACAAAGGTCCGTATAGTTAAAGCTATGGTTTTGCCAGTAGTGATGTATGGAAGTGAGAGCTGGACCATAAAGAAGGCTGATCGCCGAAGAATTGATGCTTTTGAATTATGGTGCTGGAGGAGACTCTTGAGAGTCCCATGGACTGCAAGAAGATCAAACCTATCCATTCCGAAGGAAATCAGCCCTGAGTGCTCACTGGAAGGACAGATCATGAAGCTGAGGCTCCAATACTTTGGCCACCTCATGAGAAGAGAAGAATCCTTGGAAAAGACCCTGATGTTGGGAAAGATTGAGGGCACTAGGAGAAGGGGACGACAGAGGACGAGATGGTTGGACAGTGTTCTCGAAGCTACGAACGTGAGTTTGACCAAACTGCGGGAGGCAGTGCAAGACAGGAGTGCCTGGCGTGCTCTGGGTCCATGGGGTCACAAAGAGTCGGACACGACTAAACGACTAAACAACAAAATCCCTTTAAAGCACATCCAAAACACGTTCTTTCCTGCACATAATTCAGGGCATTGTTTAGTTTACCACCTTACAGAGTTACCATTCCCAGAAATGGGCAATGAACTAAAGTGCCCAGAAAGGATGGGTTTCGAACATGTTCACGGGGCCGCTGCCAAAAAAAGAAAGAAAACCATTGATCAGACAAAACAGCTCTGAGATCTTCGTTCGCAGGAAGAGAGAGATAGCCGTGGTTTGTTTGTGCTTCTTTCAGTGTTTACCAATCTTCGCATGCGGGGTTTGTTATTATTTTCTCAGGTGCTTCCTTAACACAGAGCCTGGCAACTGGGCTAGAAATGCCAACCCGGCAAGTCATGGCGGTTTCGTCAGCTCACCAGGGTTGTGACCGGGCGGAAGGCCTCAGAGGATGGGTCAACTGAGGATCACAGTGCAGGGGAAGGCAGAGGAGGCAACATCCGAGACATGCTTCTCCCCAGGCAGGCTTTGAACAAACAAGGGAGATGGCCTTGGCGATAAAGAGGCCAGCCAGGATCCTATGGATCAGGAAAGACAGGGACATCCTCCAGGCAGCCAGAAATGGCTTCTTCCTTAGGTCAAATCGGAATCATGCATTTTTAAAGGACATTTGCCCCACTTCTTTAACTGTCAAGGCTTCTCCCAAAGAACCCTGGGATCTGTAGTTCATTAAAGGGGCTGGGAATTACAGCACTGTGTGTGTGTGTAAAAACTACCATTCCCATGGTTCTTTGGGGGAAGCCATTACTACTACTTTAAAAACAAAAAGGGTAACATGTTTTAAATCAGGCATTGGCAAACTCGGCCCTCCATATGTTTTGGGACTACAACTCCCATCATCCCTGACCATCGGTCCTGTTACCTAGGGATGATGGGAGTTGTAGTCCCAAAACATCTGGAGGGCCGAGTTTGCCAATGCCTGATTTAAATCTATGGTGTGGATGGGACCCTGCTCTGTTGGGGGCAGTGCAGTTTGCCTTCCAAAGAGCTATCTGACTCAGGTTTTCGAATGGGATGGCCATGTGCTCTTTGGGGGGCTGCTGAGAGGCCTACGCCCCACTGAAACAGATCACACCACCCTACTTCTTCGAGAAAATGGTCCCCCGAGTTCGTTCCCCAATAAGCATAAGCTCTGGACAACTCAGAAATTGCTGTGTGTCTTAGATGGGCGCTCTCCTGCTCGACCAGAAGCAGGCAGCCAGAGTTGCAAGGATGCCTCTCAACCACCAGTATTCTATGCCTTTGTGAGCTTTTACCCTGCAGTACTTTTAACCCCAGGTGGCGCTGTGGGTTAAACCACAGAGTCTAGGGCTTGCTGATCAGAAGGTCGGCGGTTCGAATCCCTGCAATGGGGTGAGCTCCCGTTGCTCGGTCCCAGCTCCTGCCCACCTAGCTGTTCAAAAGCACATCAAAGTGCAAGTAGATAAATAGGTACTGCTCCGGCGGGAAGATAAACGGCGTTTCCGTGCGCTGCTCTGGTTCGCCAGAAGCAGCTTTGTCATGCTGGCCACATGACCTGGAAGTTGTCTGCAGACAAACGCCGGCTCCCTCGGCCTATAGAGCGAGATGAGCGCCGCAACCCCAGAGTCGGACACGACTGGACCTGATGGTCAGGGGCCCCTTTACCTTACTGCAGGTACAGAGGAAGTAAGAAACCCCCAACTAACCCAGCCTTTGCCAATAGGGTGCCCTAGTACAATCCAAATCGCATTGGATGGGCTCTATAAGGTGGAAAAATCTAATATTATTCCCCAGGGGAGAGCGTCTTCCTGCAGCCAATCAGAAGCCGCGCTTGGGTTTCAAAACATTTTGGAAGTCGAACGGCCTTCCGGAACGGATTCCGTTCAACTTCCAAGGTACGACTGTAATACAAAAGGTCCCAGGTTCAACCCCTACCATCTCCAATTAAAAGCAACCCGTTCCCCAACCAGGTAGAGAAGAGACGCTTCTCCACCTGAATGCATATAAAATTGCTTAGCTAACTTATTACCAAAGAATGCATATAACCCAGCCTAAGAGATTTATGGAATAATTGGTATTTTGGGTAACGTTTCATAACAACAAGTTCAACACTAATGTTCAACCTTATGCTGCTTTCAACCTGCTGTAACATTCAGAACATTTCTTAATGGCCTTCATCTTTGATTTATTTTGTTTATTCACACATAAAAGCTAGGGGGAAAAACCCCATGAATTTAAAAATAAGTCAGGGACGCTCCTCCTACTTTGAACCACAACATACTGTACTATGTTGAGCACAATATCTTTAACGGACAGGCAGCAGCACGGCTTTCAAACAGGACTGGAGAAAGGAGTTTCGGAAACCGAAAGCCCTAGAAAGAGAGCTTGGCCAAGCCAGCACATCGCTTGCCTTTTCCAATCAGCCTCCACATTCCACATTGCAAGAGACAAAGTCGGAAGGAATCAGCAGCACTATGAGAGCCACGCGGGAGAGATTCCCTGAGCAAGCGAGCAGCGATGGAATCTGACACATCAACGCAGATTTTTTCCTGGGCTTGGTGGAGTGCCAGGCCATCGGAGTGGGGTGGCATTTGAGGATCTAAAGCAGGTCCATTCCGGCCCGTAATTTTCCTGGGGTAAAATCCTTTAAAAAAAACCTCAACAACTTCAACCCTAAAAAAAAGCTCAGCAACTTCAACAATCCTTAAAAAAAAGGTTAACAACAAAGGTCTGCCCTTTGGTGTTTTTACATGAGTAGAATGTGTGCTTTTATTTAAAATGCATCTCTGGGTTATTAGCGGGCCATAGGAAATCATTCATTTCCCCCCCCCCCTTCAAAATATACAGTAGTTTGGTCCGACACACGGTCTGAGGGACAGTGAACCAACCTCCTGCTGGAAAAGTTTGCTGACCCCTGGTCTAAAGCATCTCATCTTGGAATCTCTCGTTCCCAAATGTTTTAAGAAAAGGAGCAGCGGGCTAGAGCAGATTAAGACGGCTACATTTCCTTCCGAAGTACATCTATTCTGCGAGAATCAGGTAGGCTGATCTGATCAGAGGAATCCGATACAGGACGCAAGTGTCGTGAAGTCATCACGACTGGGCAATCGCAGGGGCGACGGCGCAGATATTTTATCAGAACCCTTGTAAAAATTTAAAAGACAATAGCAATGGGGTGAGAAGGGCCGGACACCACATCAGTTGCCCCCTTTAAAGAGATAAGGAGACGGCAAAATCTCCAGCACTTAATTTTTCCACAGGAAAAAAAACCCCGTTTCGCAGAGTTTGTTGAACGGGTGCCGGCTGCAAATAAATATTCACCAAGTGTTTACTAAATGCAAGTAAAACAAACATGCTAGATGAGATCACGTTATAGCTGGGGGCAGTGTTATACAGTGGTTCCGCTCCTTCCTCCTGGGCCGTGTTCAGAAAGTGGTGGTGGGGGATGAGTGTTCAGACCCCTGGGCTCTCACTTGTGGGGTGCCTCTCAGGGTTCTGTCCTCTCCCCCATGCTTTTTAACATCTACATGCAGCCGCTGGGAGAGATCATCAGGGGGTTTGAGCTGGGTGTTCATCAGTATGCGGATGATACCCAGCTCTACCTCTCTTTCAAATCAGAACCAGTGAAGGCAGTGAAGGTCCTGTGTGAGTGCCTGGAGGCGGTTGGAGGATGGATGGCGGCTAACAGATTGAGGTTGAATCCTGACAAGACAGAAGTACTGTTTGTGGGGGACAGGAGGCAGGCAGGTGTGGAGGACTCCCTGGTCCTGAATGGGGAAACTGTGCCCCTGAAGGACCAGTTGCGCAGCCTGGGAGTCATTTTGGACTCACAGCTGTCCATGGAGGCGCAGGTCAATTCTGTGTCCAGGGCAGCTGTCTATCAGCTCCATCTGGTACGCAGGCTGAGACCCTACCTGCCTGCAGACTGTCTCGCCAGAGTGGTGCATGCTCTAGTTATCTCTCGCATGGACTACTGCAATGCGCTCTACGTGGGGCTACCTTTGAAGGTGACTCGGAAACTACAACTAATCCAGAATGCAGCAGCTAGACTGGTGACTGGGAGCGGCCGCTGAGACCACATAACACCGGTCTTGAAAGATCTACATTGGCTCCCAGTACATTTCCGAGCACAGTTCAAAGTGTTGGTGCTGACCTTTAAAGCTCTAAATGGCCTTGGTCCAGTATACCTGAAGGAGCGTCTCCACCTCCATCGTTCTGCCCGGACACTGAGGTTCAGTGCCAAGGGCCTTCTGGCGGTTCCCTCATTGCGAGAAGCCAAGTTGCAGGGAACCGGGCAGAGGGCCTTCTCGGTAGTGGCGTCCGCCCTGTGGAAAGCCCTCCCATCAGATGTCAAAGAGAAAAACAACTACCAGACTTTTAGAAGACATCTGAAGGCAGCCCTGTTTAGGGAGGCATTTAATGTTTAATAGATCACTGTGTTTTATTTTTCGGTTGGAAGCCACCCAGAGTGGCTGATGGGCGGGGTATAAATAATAAATTATTATTATTATTATTATTATTATTATTATTATTATTATTATAATAATAATATAGGGTAGGTGTGACTCCCCCCCCCCATTTCCTTCTGAGCAAATTTACAGTGGGCAAAGGCAAAAGTGGGCAAAACAAGGATTCCCCCCCCCCTTCCTACAGATGGATTGTTTCTACACATACCTCTCCAGGCAAGAGAGAGAGACCTTATCGAAATTCAAGGACACATTCCCAGAAAGGTTTCACTGAAAAATTCAGTCCTGTGAAGTTTATCACCGGATGTCCCTGAGCCCCAAACATCTGGAAGATGGCACATTAGGGAAGGTGTATATATGGGAACTGCACCCAATTACAGCGACTTACAGTAAGAAAAGCCTCTTTGGACTGTTGGTTGTCAGGTAATCTTCAGTTTGCCTCCCAGAAACAATCTCCAGGATTAATTAGCATCAGAAGACAAACACACACTTGCCCCAGCTTTGATTTAATTCTCTCCAGTTGGGAGTTCAGCCTTGGCTCACGATGAAACTCTATCCCAGAGAGACTTATTTTTAAAGGCTTTTTTTAAAAAAAATCCTCCTGCATTGGTGCAGAGCTTCTCTCCCTCTCACATAACACTAAAACTCAAGGTCAACCAGTGGGATCAACAGGTAGATGTTTCCAAAGTGAAGAAGCTGCACCACTGCATAGCTTGTGGGACTCCCTGCCACAGTACATGGTGATGACAAATGGCTTGGGTGGCTTTAAGCAGGTGTGTCTGGGGAAGGGCCGCAGCTCAGGGGCAGGAAATGCAGACGGTCTCAGGTTCAAAACCCCAGAATACACCCCCGCCTCGCCCAAAACCCTGGTCAGCTGCTGCCAGCCAGTGATGGACCAATGTGCCTGGCTCAGCCTCAAGGCAGCTTCCCACAGCACAGACACTGATTAGCCATGATGGCTAAGCGGAACCTCCAAGGCCAGAGGCATTCTACCTCTCAACAGCATTTTCCAGGAAGCATCTGGGCTGGCCACTGTGGGAAACAGAATTATGGGCTAGAGACACCTATTGCCCCGATTTCAGCAGGTAACCCTGATGCGTCCCTGCCTCAATAGCAACTGAACAACAAGCTCAACCCCCAAGGGAAGGGGGAGATGGCAGGAATTTATCCATCAGAACAAGAGAGCAACCTCGAGAAAGGTCTTCTGGGTCTGGGCACTTGGGCCTCACACATTCTTTAAACTAGTTTCTTCTCTCCTAGGGCACCGCCAATTCTTCCTCAGCACACAGCCTGGGGATTTCTGAATGAGACGGGGTGTCTGACAGCATTTGGATGTTGCTTCCGAGATCCAGGCTTCCCCAAACTTGATCGAAGAAGCAGCAACAGAGAGATGTGGAGGTAGGGCGATTCTTGTGCGTTTCAGCTCAGGACAGGCAATGGCTCCTTCTCAAGTCCCTCCGCTGGCTTCCTAAACCCCACGAACCGCTCCACCAGTGTAGTGGTTAGAGCAGTGGTTCTCAAAAGGTGTGGCGCGCCACACTGGTGTTGCAGGGGAGGATGGCAAATGTGGCCAGAAGGTTCAGGGACAATCCAGAAATCATTTAAACATTTCAGCGTTGTGTAGTGTAGTGTAGCATAGAGTCACAGAGTTGGAAAGGACCCTGAGAATCATCTCGTCCAACCCCCTGCAATGCAAGAATAAGCAGCTATCCCATCCAGGGATCGAACCTGCAACCATGGCATTATCAGCACCACGCTCTAACCAAATGAGCCACAGTATCAAAACATTTCTTTCAATTTGCGGATGGTTAGATATTCCAGAGCTGTGGCTCTTCTTCCACAGTTCCCCGTGAAATGTTGTTGTGAACAGGGATTTTCAACTCTGACAAATATGAAAGAACAGAAAAGAAAAAAGCCTTCTTGGTGTTGATGAGATGAGAGTTTGTTTGCCTCCAATTAGACTTTGTAGAAATGAGATCACCCGGCAAAAGCAAGCCCACGCCTCTCACTGAGTTTGTACACATACTTAAGGCACATATGCAAGAAGCTCATTTATAATTATATCTTGGGGATGACTCATGTTCTTACGTAGCTGCATTGTTTTATATCTTCTGGATGTCCTATGATCATGTTATAAAGTAGTTCCATCCTACATTATAAATCAAGTACTGCAAGGTGTCTGTTCCTTTTTGTTTTCCAATGTATTTCTTACCAATACTGTCGCACCTTGGAAGTCGAACAGAATCTGTTCCGGAAGTCCGCTCAACTTCCAAAATGTTCAAAAACCAAATTGTGGGTTCGGATTTGCTGCAGGAAGCTCCTGCAGCCAATCGGAAGCCGTGGAAGCCCCATCAGATGTTTGGCTTCCAAAAATTGTTCAAAAACCGGAATGCTCACTTCTGGGTTCTGATTGTTCGGGAGCCAATTTGTTTGGGAGCTAAGGTGTTCGAGATCCAAAGTACGGCTGTATAATATAGAATCGGTGTAGCGCGAGCAATTTTTTTTATTCTGAAAGCGTAGCCCAGAGAAAAAAGTTTGAGAGTCACTGGGTTAAAGCGTCAGACTGGGACCTGGGAAAGATCAGGGCTCAGATCTCCACTCCTTGAACCAGCCACCATCCATCAACTTATGCTACCCCCGCCGCCAGGGTTGTTGAGAGGATGACATAAGGGAAGAGATCCCTCTGCGTCACCTTGAGCAACTTGGAGAAAAGGCAGAATATAAATGCAATCAACAAGCACAGAATTGCCCATCTCTACACTCAGAGCTTGTCCTTCAAAGCTCAATCTTCTTGCGACCCTTATTACCCCTGCCTGGGACTTTTATTTAACAAACTCTAACTCTGCTCACCCACCCAAAGATTCTGTTCTTTCCAAAGGAACCCGCCCAATTCTCCCCTGCTGCTTCTTAGGCCTGTGCCCTAAACCCAAATTTTGCCCTTCGGTTTTCCCCCTGCTCCCCAGATTCGAAATTGTCCGAGAAACAGACATCCCCATTTCCGGATGAACACGCACATAGGATTGCACGATGAGCGTACCTTCCCGACAGCCTGGCTGCCCACACTGGAAAAGCCGCAACCCAAAATTAGTATTTCCTGCAACATTTTCGGCACTCTCTGTGCAGCCCACCAGGATCTGGGGAGCCTCCACCGCCTCCCACCCACCCCAGGAGATCAGTCAGTAACTGGGGAAAGGTCACTGGTCTTCCACAGCTGAGCGAGACCAGCACAGAAAGCTTGGCTGCCTCGGGATTGTCAGAAGGGCAAAGTTAAAGCTTCTACTCTTACTGAACTCAACGCAGTTGGCATGGGGGTTGGCGTTAGCATATGGGCAGGGTACATTCCTGTTTCTGTCTGTGCAGAGAGTATGTTTGTTTGTCTGTGTGGGTGGGTGTTCAGGAGTGAGCTGGGCACTGCTGTGTGGCCCCCCAGGCTGCTTCCATGCGGCCCTTGGGAGCAAAAAGGTTGCCTGATCCATGTCTGCAGACACCCCTTCCTGGCTGCATCCACACTGGACGTCTTAAAGTACGTAAGAGCCATGTGGATCAGGCCCATCTGGACCAGCATCCAGGGGCCAAACAGCTGGTTAATATTCTGCAGCCCTTTAAACATGTTTGTGAGAAGCAGAGGCTATTGCTTTGTTGCTTTGGTTTTTAACTATTTACAGTGGTACCTCTACTTGTTACATGCCCCTCTTGTTATGTATCCTTCGGGATACGCACACAGCAAACCCGGAAGTATATTTCTGGATTTTGTCGCGCGCGCATGCACAGTAGTGCTCTATCACACCGTGTGCAGAACAGGCACCTCCGGTTGCGGAAACCTCAGGATCCGACCAGAGCTCTGGAACGGATCCCGTCTGCAACCAGAGGTACCACTGTACTTGTATTTTTATCTTGTATTTTATCCTGTGAACCACCCGGAGATCTTGTGCCGAAGGGCGGTATATAAATCTAATAAATAAAAAATAGTAAATAAATAAAGTGCAAGAGCAACTCTCCCCTCCTATGGTTTCCAGCAACTGGTATTCAGAAGCATCGCTGCCTCTGACTTTGGAGGCAGGGCAGAGCCGTCCTGGCAAGTAGCCCTCGAAAACCCTCTTCTCCACGAAATGGTCCAATTCTCTTTTAAAGCCATTCAAGTTGGCGGCCATCTCTGCCTCAAGTGGGAGGGAGTTCCGCAGTTTAACGATGCACCGTTGCGTGAAGAAGGGCTTTCTGTTATCTGCCCCAAATCTTCCAACATTCAGCTGTGCTTTGGATGCCCCCGGAGTTCTTTCTGGTGTTAGGAGAGAGGGAGGAAAAACTTTCATCTCCCCGCCTCCTCAGTTTATGAACTTCTATCATGTCACCTCACATACCCAGGATTAAATTTATGCGCAGAGAGGCCCCCAGAGCCTCCAAATTAAGAAGAGCTCATTGTCCTCCATCACTGGGCCATCTGCCTGCTCTTCTCGCCACACAGATGTTCTATGCCGGAGAAACAACCCCCCTCCCCGTGGGACCATTCAGGAGGCCTTTCCAAATTAAACAAGCTTTGCCTCCCTTGCCAAAGTTCAAAACAGAAAGAGGCAAAAATGCAGGAGGATTCGGAGACCTTCAGAAAAGTAAAGTTGCCTGCCACCTTTAAAAAGAAAACACAGCTTGATTCTTGTGCATTTAACAGGTGAAACTTTTCTTGGGTTGGAGATGGGGATTTTGCCATTGGCTTTGCGTTCTAAATTCTTACACCCAAGGCTACATTAGAGACAGAAAAGTAGAGACCTTAAACAAGAGAAAATATGCTAAGAAGCGAAAGGTATAAGTTTCGAGAATAAGTATAATTGTTGGAATGTTTGTTTAAAGAATAAGAGGTTAAATAGGGACGAAGAAATCTGCTATGCTTATTAGTATGAAAGTATGAAAATCAGAAGGAAGGGATCTGAGGAAGTCACCAAGATAATGTTAAAGTAAGAGATTGAAAATGTGATTACTTCTTTCTTTCTTTTTCTCTTTTTTCTTTTCTGTCTATTTTCTTGTAAATGTATGTTCGGATATATAGTTGGGTGGACACCCGCCTGTATCTCACCTTCTCACTCTAGACTAAGAGCCTCTTGGTGGCAGGGGGAGGGAGGGGGGAGGGAGGGGGGTAGGAAGAAACCCAATCATAAAATGGATCCTTCGACTGACCACCATTCATGGAGCTCTCTTGTGGCAGGAGGGGGCTTGTGGAGGGTGGGTTAGAAGAAGGGAAGAATATGTTGTGTATGTTTTTCTTTATTGTGTAAAACCAATAAAAAGTTATTTGGGGGGAAAAATAAACAAGAGAAATCATTTGGCATTAATTATTATTATTATTATTAGAATTTATATAGCATGATAAGAGAGGAAATTATCATGGTGGGATATTCTTCCCTTGCAAGAAATGGTCAAGCCACACAGCTTATCAGCGGTGGTATGTAGTGGTCAGACTAGGACTGGAGAGACTCTGGTTCGAATCCTCATGCAGCTGTGAAGATTGTCAGGTGACTATGGGCCAGCCACTCTCTATGGTAGATTACCCTACTTCATGGGGGGGGGGTTGCTGTGAGCATAGATGAAGGAAGAATAAATTTGGGCATGCCCTCTTGAGCCCTATGGAGGAAGGGCAAGATAAAAAATTGCCAGCGCATTTTGCATTTTCCAACCCAGGCGCGAAAACATTACGTGCTCAGTTTCTTCTTTATGCAAGAAGGGAGAAATCTTATCATCACATCCCTAAATCAGCAATTTTAGGGGGGGAATTGGGGTGCGGGGAAAGAGGAGATAAGAGTGGAAACTTCCCAAGGAAAATGCAGCACTCAGTGTTAACCTGAAACAGTTAATACCCCTCTGCCTTTCTCTGCTCCAAAAAATCCTCCGCAAATACAGGGGGGCAGAGCACAAAAGCAGACACAAAGGTAGAAGAGATTGCGAGATATTTACCTAGAGAGCATAAGCACATTGATGTGCCTGGGATACCAGCATGACACAGTTAAGCTAAATTCTCCCGCAGCTCCTAACTCAGGCACTGAAACAGTCAAGCAGAGCCAGCCAGCAGGCTCATCAAGCCTGCACAACAAAGAAGACCAAAAGAAGGAAGATAAAGACAGACTGTAAATCAAGGATTGAGGGACGAAAGCTTCCCCTTGGAAACAGACAAGAGCTCGAGATTTGAAGCAGAAGAACGGTGAGGTTTGATCTCTTTGTTGTCCTGTTGGGAGTCCAGGCAAGTAAACGAACCATTACTGTAGCTCAGTGGCACTAGAACAGGCATCCCCAAACTGCGGCCCTCCAGATGTTTTGGCCTACAAATCCCATGATCCCTAGCTAACAGGACCAGTGGTCAGGGATGATGGGAATTGCAGTCCAAACATCTGGAGGGCTGAAGTTTGGGGGTGCCTGCACTAGAACATAAGTAGGCAAACTAAGGCCCAGGGGCTGGATCCGGCCCGTGGACAGTCCGGGAATCAACGTGCTTTTCCATGAGTAGAATGTGTCCTTTTATTTAAAATGCATCTCTGGGTTATTTGTGGGGTGTAGGAATTTGTTCATTTTTTCCCCTTCAAAATATAGTCCGCCCCCCCATAATGTCTGAAGGACAGTGGACCGTCCCCCTGCTGAAAACGTTTGATGACCCCTGCGCTAGAGCATCTGCCAGAGATCCCAGGTTGAACTCTCAACACCTTTCCGGCCCCACCTAAGTTCATTCAAGTTCATCCAAGTGATATCAGGATTTGTACGCTGAAAAAATACTGGTTTATAGAAGACAGAATGCTTGGATTTTAAGGAATGAATATTATATGTAGCTGCAGGACAGGGAGCCGGAAGTCCTTTTACTCTTTCTATATTTCTTTAGTTTTCTCTCGCTGTTCTTGGTCTTTCTCAGGTCTCTTCTTATACAGTGGAACCTCAGTTTATGAACACCTCGGTTTACAAATTTTCGGTTTACGAACGCCGCGGACCTATCTGGAACGGATTAATTCACTTTCCATTACTTTCAATGGGAAAGTTCGCTTCAGTTTATGAACAGACTTCCGGAACCAATTACACCCATGCTTCGGGTTAAGCACGCTTCAGGTTGAGTACTCCACGGACCCGTCTGGAACGGATTAATCCACTTTCCATTACTTTCAATGGGAAAGTTCGCTTCAGTTTATGAACGCTTCAATTTATGAACAGACTTCCGGAACCAATTGTGTTCATAAACCGAGGTACCACTGTACTGTACTGTATTTTCTGACCTCGTTTTTCTCTCTCTTTTTAGACTAAGTAGCTGTTTTCTCTTTATTATAAAAAGATACTTTGTAATGGGCATGTATTTTTGTGAATAAGTATCAATAAATAAGTTTTTTAAAGATACAGTGTAATAAAGACCCGCCTAAAACGCCTGGAGGAGCTGCTGCTGGAGGTGCAGGCAATGCCGTCTTGAAACAGAGAGAGCCAGGGGTGGTGTTGCTGTGGTGAAAGTGCTGGAATAGGGCCCGGAAGACCCGGGTTCAAATCCCCACTCAGCCGTCAAACTCGCCAGGTGACCTCGGGGGCCGGTCACTCACTGCCAGCCTAACCTACCTCACAGGGTTATTGTGAGGATAAAATGAGCAGGGCAGGGGAGAATTGCCTAGTCTGCCTTCCGCTCTCCCAGAAGGAGTAAATGGGATAAGGCAGTTTCCTGCGCAACTAGGTAATAAAGTCCCCCGGAAACGGACACCCCAGCCTAGATTTGGCTTTTTGGAATACGGCAAAAGGAAAGGAAGACGGCAAATACTGCAAATGAACAGTAAAGTGGTATTGCCACTTAAGGCTATCAAATGCCTTGACAGCATCTAAAGCTAGAACGGTCATTGGTTCTGAACAAAGTTGGCCCAAGTAAAGAATATTGAGAAGTCACCCAATAGGGAGTGCAGCAGACCTCTGTCATATAAAACCAACTTGGCCTTTATCTATGTCAGGCACCCCCAAACTTCGGCCCTCCAGATGTTTTGGACTACAAACCCCATCATCACTGACCACTGGTCTTGTTAGCTAGGGATCATGGGAGTTGTAGGCCAAAACATCTGGAGGGCCGCAGTTTGGAGGTGCCTGATCTATGTCGTTTGGCGCAATTATTGATAGCCTAAAAGCTAGCAGGCCTGGGAATAATTTAGCATTTATTAAAGAGATGGGCCTGTATGACCCCTTCTTGTTCCCAAGTCTTACGGATTGTATTTGCAAGTGAGTGTGCAAATATTTAAACCACAGGGGAGCAGGTGGGCAAGAACCCCAGGCAAAACCGCTGGGAGATCCATGATCCCCAGATGATCTAATTATTAGATATTTATTTATATCCCTACCCTGACAGGAAGTCAAGGCAGCTTGCAGATAAAATTGAGAACAGCATTTTCCTCTCCCCGGCCCTTAAGCTGGAAGAAGCGAACACTTGACCCTCCAGGTGTGGTTGGACTACAACTCCCATCAGCCTCTGCCAGCATGGCTAGCGATCAGGGCTGGTGATGGGAATGAGAGGCCCAACATCTGGAGGGAGGCGGAGTCCCCCATCCCCACAACCAGAGGCAATCATTACATCTTATTTATTTGGGGTTTTTACACTTTAATGTGTGGGGACCCAGGTGGCATTGTGGGTTACACCACAGAGTCTAGGGCTTGCTGATCAGAAGGTCGGCGGTTCAAATCCCTGCAACGAGGTGAGCTCCCGTTGCTCGGTCCCAGCTCCTGCCCACCTAGCAGTTCGAAAGCACATAAAAATGTGCAAGTAGATAAATAGGGACCGCTCCAGCGGGAAGGTAAACAGCGTTTCCGTGTGCTGCTCTGGTTCGCCAGAAGCAGCTTTGTCATGCTGGCCACATGACCCGGAAGTTGTCTGCGGACAAACGCCGGCTCCCTCGGCCTATAGAGCGAGATGAGCACCGCAACCCCAGAGTCAGACATGACTGGACCTGATGGTCAGGGGCCCCTTCACCTTTACACTTTAATGTAACAAAAATCCAATGGGTTTACATAAAATAATAATAATGAAACATTCTGTAAAATTTCCTTTAAAAGGAAGCACAACCCATGTGTCACATACAAAGCTGAGCAGTGTACAAAATTAAAAGTCGAAATTCCAGGAAAGCTAGGGTAGCAGAATACAGTTTCTTCACACTTCCTGAGTATTTAGCACTGAAACCAGGGCTACACAGTTCAAAATGTGAACTTCCAAGATACAATGGATGTCTTAAAGAGTCAAAGGAGGAATTAGGATGCTGGGGGGGGGGGGAGGAGAGAGAGAGAGAGAGAGAGAGAGAGAGAAAGTCATTTAAATAGGAGGAAAGATTCTGCTTTAAAAACCCACAAGACACACACACAAAGGGCTTTTCAGCAGACTTACTGCAAAAAGAACCTTGATTCTTTGGAAGTTTGGATTCCCAGAACTGCAACGAACTATCGTTGCATGAGTTTTATTACTTCCATCCGCTCGAGAGGGATGTATAAGAAAGAAGTTAAAGGGTTTGTGTGTGTTACTGCAGATGCCCAAGGGAAGAGGAGGGGAAAAACCTCACAGCATCTCAGGGGGGGGGGGGGGAGCAAATCCAACTCCCAGTTTCCTCCTGGACCAAAATCAGAGGGCAGGACAAATGGTGGTGAAAAGGCAGGGAGCCGTTTACAAAGAATTAAGCATCATTTAAGTCTGCAAAGTAAAAAAAGGGGGGGTAAGGGGAGAGAGAGGAAGAAATAAGATTTTGTTTTTAATCCCCTCTCATCCCAGTCCAATCTTTAGAGACTAGAGGAGAAGTGGTGGTGGGTGCAGTGGGAGGGAGGGGAGATTTTGCATGAAATGCAACCCAGCAGTGCGGCTAACAACTCCTGCCAAGTCTACACACACACACACACACACACACACACACACCCCAACCATTCTCTCATACACGAACTCAACATCACACTCCCGGAGCTCTGCTGAAACAAGGATGGTGGTATTTGCAGCATGAAATAAATAAATAGCATTGAAAAGGTAAAGGAAAAAGAAGCAGATCCATTCTTTGGCCAACTCCTCCCATTCGGAGGAGGAGGAGGAGGAGGAAGAAGAAGAGGCACCCTAATCTTTGCCAGGGGTGAGCGTGGGAGGAAAGGAAACCTGTGCACACTAGCACACACAAAACAGTTGCAAGGTGCCATCCGGAGTCTTTGTTGGGTGTTCCCGAATTGCCCCAAAGGGGAGACCCCTCTGGAAATTCCTTCCACGCCAAGGAGAGCAAAATTTCCTCCACTTTCTCTCCACAAAAGTATCTCATCCATTCTTTCTTCTTTGAGCTGACCCTTCTTTTCACATAACACGCACCCAAAAAGACCCCCAAACACTGATATCCATCCTCTGGTCCCTACTTTTGGGGAAGTGTTTGCACTTCAAAGGGAGAAGCTCCATTGTCTTACTAGAGCACCTTATCCAGATGCAAATGAGATTATTTGGGGGGGGGGATAAGGGAGGTGCAGCTGTTTCCATTCAAACATTTCTCTCTCTCTCTCTTTCCTCTCCCAGCGAGGGATGGAGCAAACCCACGCCCCACTCTTAAGTTAGCTAGCAACCAGCCTACCCCAAACACTCCCTTTCAAAAAGCGGGGTAGCTAAACCGGGCACCCACTCCCCATTTTCAAAGGGCGGCTCGTTGGGCTGGCTGGCCCCTCACCCCAAAATTGCAACTTCCCCAGGGGAAATCTCTCTCCCCTCCCCGAAAAGTGGGTCACAAATACACAGCCCCTCTTCCAAAAGACGACCAAAACGGATGTGCACCCCCAAAGACTCTCATGGTTGTTGTTTTTTTTGGGGGGGGGTGATTTCCCAAACACCTAGCTGTGACCAACAGAACTGACCTCCACCAAAACAACAACAACATAAAAACACACCCCAGTTCTTCCCCTCGCTGCTTCCCCCCCCCAAGAGGCAGAGAGGACCCCCACACAGGGGAAAAAAAGAGAGATATTTGAGTCATTTGAGACCAGGGAGACCAGGACCACCACCCCATTTCAGTAGAGGGCCGAGACCGGTTGCAAAAGTTGCGGGGCGAGCAAGGCGGACCCCAGCCCCATTTCGGGAAAAGGAATGGGGGAGCCCTGGCCAGGTGGGTGGTGGATGGGTGGGGTGCGGTGGGGTGGGGGGTCTTGCGGCGGGTCTCTACCTTGTTGAAGGCGAAGAGGTCCTGCTTGATCTTCTCCCGCTGGGGGTCGTGGCCCTGGCGGCGGAAGCGAAACTTCATCATCTTGCCCGGCGGCGGCAGCGGCGTCGGGGCTCTTGGCCGAGGGGGGAACAATGCCGCGCGGGCGGCGCTTCCCCCATGCAGCACAGGCGGCGGCGGCGGCAGCGGCAGCGGCGCCCTCCGCATCCAGCAGGAGCGAGCGCGGCAGATGCGCCCAGGTTGCAACAGCAGCGCAGAGAGGGCTGGTCCGCCGGGGAGGGCGCGAGGGAGGGAGGCAGGCAGGGGAGGGGGCGCCCGAGCGACGCCCGCCGCAGCCAATCAGAGGAGACCCCGCGGGCAGCTCGGCTGGACAATGGGCTGGAGAGAAAGAGAGAGAGAGAGAGACCCAGAGGAAAGGAATCGAAGGAAGGCCGGGCGGCTGCTCGCCAGCTGCTCTGAACCCCTCCCGCGCCGCCTCTCTGCGCCTGCGCAACGCGACCAAAGCCTGCTGGGAAATGTAGTTTTTTTAAAAAAAATAGTTGGGAGGGTTTGTTTTGTGTGTGCATGGCTTGTTTGCAGATCAAGTTGCATATAAGCACGCCCCAACGTTTATCCAGTGAAAATAGGGACGTCCTATTCCATGATAATAAAAATAAAAACCTGTGTTTTTCTTCTATGTAACTCACCATGAAATAGTAGTGAATGCCACATTTTTAACCGGTGCTTTTCTTCTAGGGAAAAACGGTGCCGGTACTGGGTACCCGTGAGTACCCTCAGAGAGAAAAAGCACTGATAATAATAACAATATTTATATCCTTCTCATCTGACTGGGTGGCCCCAGCTGCTCTGGGCAGCTTCCAATATATATAAAAATATAATAAAGCATCAAACATTTAAAAACTTCCCTAAACAGGGCTGTCTTCAGATGTTTTCTGAAGGTTGTATAATTACTTATCTCCTTGGCTCAGTGGTCACATAACTCCATACCTTCCAACATTTCGGCAGTGAAAATAGGGACGTCTTATTCAACAACAATAATAATAATAGTTACTGGTAGGTAGCCGTGTTGGTCTGACGCAGTCAAAATAAAATAAAAAAATCCTTCCAGTAGCACCTTAGAGACCAACTAAGTTTGTCATAGGTATGAGCTTTCGTGTGCATGCACACTTCTTCGTATGCACACTTCTTCATGTGCATGCACACGAAAGCTCATACCTATGACAAACTTAGTTGGACTCTAAGGTCCTACTGGAAGGATTTTTTTATTTAATAAATAATAATAATAATAATAATAATAATAATAATAATAATGCATAACTCCAGAGCCTTCAACATTTCTCCAGTGAAAATAGGCGCGTGCTAAGGACAAGTGGGACATTCCAGGACCAAATCAGAAACTGGGATGGCTTCTGCAAATCTGGGACTGTCCCTGGAAAATAGGGACACTTGGAAGTTCTACTATTAATACTAAAACATCCACACCATTAATTCAAAGCACAATTATACCACTTGAAACAGCCATGGATTCCCCCAGAACTGTAGTTTGTTAAGGGTGCTGGGAATTGTAAATGAAACTGCTCCAGTGGCCAGGTTAGGCCTGAGGGCCGCCAGTTGCCCACCTCTTTGCAATGTCTCCTCTGCTGAAGGCTCACTTTTTATTCAGCAGCAATTATTATGGCATCTGCATGCTGAACCCGTAACATAAAATGTTCTCTAGGCAGCCTGCAATAACGTCCGTCTGAAAGAGCTCCCGCTGGAAGTTTGGGCATTCAGGATGTAGCAGCCAACCCGGCACTTTGGCAGTGAGCAATGGCTGAATCAGGTTCTTCGTGTCTGCTGCGTAATCCTGCATTGCTTTCATAAACAAGATTCGTCAGATAAGGCCAGCTGGGAGTCAAAGGAGCAGGTTCCAGATCTCTGGAGTGCGGGGTTGTTTTGCTACTGGGCAGGGCAGAGGAAGGGCTGTGGCTCAGCGTCAGAACACGTGCTTGCGTATACAGAAGGTTCTGGGTTCAAGTCCTGCCATCTCCAAGCCGGCCTGTGAGAGCCTCTGTCTAAAACCTTGCAGAGACGCAGTCGGTCGGTATATACCAAGGGTGGGGAGTCCAGATATGGCCCTAGGGTCCTCTCTACCTGGCCCCCGGAATGCTCTTCAAGCCAGCCTGTTCCCCTCCCCTCCTTGAGTGCTTTGGGCTGTCCACACACTATGCATTTAAAGCACTTATGTTCCCTCAAAGGATTCTGGGCACTGTAGTTTGTGAAAGGTTGCTGGGAACTGGAACTCTGCGAGGGATAAAACTGCAGCGCTCAGAATTATTTGGCGGAAAGGATGTGCTTTGGATGCATTTTAAAGGTTCGACGTGTGCACAGGAATGGAATGTGCCTTTGAAATCGAATGATTCCTCTTCCCTGGCTAGGTGTGGGCACCTGTAGGAATCCCTGGCTTTCATGTGGCTTGAATCTTGCCTAGTGTACAAAGATGAGCGTCACAACTCCAGCCCAGCCCCATTCCGCCTCTGGTGCACACAATATGGAGTCAATAGTCTGGCTCTGCATAGGGCAGGATGCCCCCACCACCGCCACAAAAAAAAGGACAGTAATTTTTGGCTTTAAGCAAATCCCACAGAATACAGTCTGAGTCAGACTGATTTCCAAGTAAACATGCAACATGCTTGCACAATCCTTTGGTCCTGAGTTTGGTTCAGGGGTTAAACAAGATTGGCACCTTGAAACAGGACACATCTTAGGGGAAATCCCACCACAGGGCCCCAAGAAATCCCGCTGAGTTAAATGGGTCTTATTTGCAAATAAGTGTGCAAATGGTTACAAGCCTTTTGCTTGGGGTAGGTTGGTCCTGTCTTATTTATTGCATCTATATTCCACCTTTTCCTCCAAGGAGCTTCAGGTGACATACATGGCTCTCTCTCTGCCTCATTTAATCCCCCCCAACAACCCTGTGAGGTAGGTTAGGCTGAGAGGCTGGCGCCCCGTGAGCTTCGTGGCCGAGTGGAGATTTGAACCCTGGTCTCCCAAGTCCGAGTCAGACACTTTCACCATTACACCACAGAAGACTGTCCTTTGTTTGATGGGCTGGGTCAGGCATCCCCAAACTGCGGCCCTCCAGATGTTTTGGCCTACAACTCCCATGATCCCTAGCTAAGAGGACCAGTGGTCGGGGAAGATGGGAATTGTAGTCCAAAACATCTGGAGGACCGAAGTTTGGGGATGCCAGGGCTGGGTGGTCCAAGACTGAAAGATGGGGCTTGAAGTTGCTCATCAACACAGACCGAGGAAGCACACAGCTTCACCGCTATGCTGAGCTATACAGTATCATTCGATTTCAGGTAGGCAAGCACAACAGCACTCAGACAGGTGCAGCCCCGCTACAGCATTGCAAAGCTGGAGACAGGGTATACATAACCTGTTGAACTTCTGCCTGCTACAGGCCACTGGGGTAGGAGAAGGAGCCTTACCAGGAAAAGAAAGCTCGACAGCTGTTTGTAGCACTTAGCTGATCTAGCTGGCAAGCCAGACCTCCTTGAAAGCAAGGCTTTGAATGTGTGTGCATTTAAAGGATCAGGGCCGCAGGTGGGGAACGGGTTCGGGCAGGGAGCCTCCTTGGATTAATTGCCGAAATGCCTTGGCACCAGCTGCCGTTTTGCAAAATCCGTAGGCGTTTTGTTTATTTACCACGTGGCCTGCCTCTGCAAACTCTGATCCCTGTTCCTGACGCCGATCGCAGGTTTGCTGCTTTGCCAAAACTTCTGCGACTGGTAGGGGAGAGCTTGTTGTTGTCTCCCTTTTTAGCTTTTCCAGGCTCCAAACCTCCTGAGCGATCAGAAATGGGCAAACTAGATGCAACAGGCACTGACATCTTTCCAACCAGCCAACAGCAACTTGGTTGCAGGAGAGCAGGATGTGGCCAAATTTATCTCCATGCTGTGCAAAAGATTCCCCCTGCTGATTTTCAGCAAATCAAGAGTATGCCGCCTTTCCTGCTTAGGTGACATCTACAGAAACTACAACAGCCTGGCGCTCAGTAATGCCACCTGAATGGCTCATGTGCCTTTAACTGGAGGTGAAGCTCCCCCACTTAGGGTTATCTTCACACCTGGAAAAGCTTCGCCTGTTTAATTCATGTGATTAAAAGCAGAACAGCTGAGCCCTTCGCTTCAAACACAAACCTACAGTTCCCAGGATTCTCTGGAGAGAAAAAGGAACGGCTACAAAACCAATTATTGGGAGAACGGGATACTGGTGCAACTTCTATCTCTTGCACTCTAGACACCTCCACCTGCTAAGCATCTACAGCCAGCCTGCTATTAAATGCACAGAAGCAGGGCTGGTTGGAAGAAGTTGGCAACCTTTCAGGGACAGAATGCATTTGTTCCCCATTCTCCATTTTCTGGTAAACACAAACTTCTGGGTTTGTTTGGTTTTTTTGCCTTTGGGAGATACTCATTTCTCTGTGCATATGCGAGTTGGTCTCAGAGCAAGCCTGTTTACTCAGAGACAGGTCGTCTTTGCTGAACCCAGTGAGATTTACTGCTAAGTTAAGTGTGCTTTGGCAAAGGCAGATCTCAAGGAGCGTGGCCGGTTTGGTCGCACTGGGCGCCACAACTATGATGTCCAATGGAATACAAGAGGCGCCTGGGGGTGGGGGTGGGTTACCAGATTTTGGCATTGCACAGGGCCCTGCTGGGATTTGAGGTGCCAAGCTCTGCCACTGGTTTTGGCCCTCAGCCTTCAGGGTCCGGCTCCCAGCTTTGACCCTCCTGTTCTACAAACAGGCAGCAGGAAAAGATGCTGTTCAGAGACGATAAGACAGAGCAGCAGCAAAGGGGGCATTTTTTCCAAGCCAGGGGCCGCATCCCCTTGCAGACAACCTTCCAGGGGCCACATGCCATTTGTGGGCAGGGCCAGAGGCAGCAGTGGGTGGGGCGATGGATAAGTTCACCTCTGTAGAGTAGGCTAGTTTCTAAACACACACACACACACACACACACACACACTGACTGCTCGGTAGCCTCCATCCAGAGGCATTATCAGAGTTCAAGGACTCACCCCAGCCAGGGACAAACATTCCAGGTGCAAAGCAGGACATAGGGGCAAACTTTGGTCTTTCAAATTTCACCGACATCCAGGGCAAGGCCAAAATTCAGTGTATGCTCCCCCCCCTTTTTGCCTTCCCTTCTGCTCAATTCAGTATGGCATTGTTGCAGTGCCCTGCGGTGACCCTAGGCTCAGCACCCAGTGTGGTGGATCTGTCCTAAATCTGCCTCCGCAGGGCCAGTGAGGGCTGTGGTTTGGGCAGGTTCGCCAGGGGCGAATAGAGAGACCGGTGTGTGTGTGTGTGTGTGTGTGTGTGTGTCCCCAAAATGGCCTCGCAGGCCAAAGGGGGAGACCTGACAGGCCACGTTTGACCCACAAGCCTGAGATTCCCCTACCCCTGGTCTGATGATGTATTTAGACTCTTCTTGAAACGCAGGTTTTCCAAAAGTGACTGGTCTTGGAGCCTGCACGATTTGTGCAATCAGACCACGCCAAGATGCACCCCTCGTCTTCTGGGTGCTGCGGTTTCCCCTGGCACCCAGATTTGATCCTGGCAACCTGCCGGGCTCCTCAACATTCTTCCATTGACCCGTGGAGTCCCAGGAATCTTCCGTTCAGATCTGGCAGCCGCCGAGTCCTGCAGGCATCCCGCGATTTCCACTGGGTTCCTGTGGCTTCTCTCCCAGGCTCCTTGGCACCAGCAGGCCACCGTTGCGAGGGAAGGAATTTAAATTACTTTGCAGTGGAAAAAAGTGTAATTAGGAACATTTGCATTCGGAGACGGGCGAGCATCTGGTGTGCGGCTCTTTGCAGCAGGCCAAATCGACACCTGGTGCAAATCGCAAATGTTGACAAAGGGGGTTGCTTCTGCGGGAGCAGGACTTAGCGGACGCAAAGAGTTGGGGTAGGGGAGGAAATTGAGTCGGTTCACATCTGAAGGTCAGCCTACCTATAACTCTCACTTTTCCCAAACAGTGCAACGGAAGCGATTAGAATCTGACCGTCTCCACATTTTGCATCGCAGTTCTCCAGTCAAGTAACGTGTACAAAAAAATGCATTTATTAGGGTGAAATATAGGGACCCAGGTGGCACTGTGGGTTAAACCACAGAGTCTAGGACTTGCTGATCAGAAGGTCGGCGGTTCGAATCCCTGCAACGGGGTGAGCTCCCGTTGCTCGGTCCCAGCTCCTGCCCACCTAGCAGTTCGAAAGCACATCAAAGTGCAAGTAGATAAATAGGGACCGCTGCGTCGGGAAGGTAAACGGCGTTTCCATGCGCTGCTCTGGTTCGCCAGAAGCAGCTTTGTCATGCTGGCCACATGACCCGGAAGCTGTCTGCGGACAAACGCCGGCTCCCTCGGCCTATAGAGCGAGATGAGCACCGCAACCCCAGTCGGACACGACTGAACCTGATGGTCAAGGGCCCCTTTACCCTTACTATTGATGAAAATAACTTACAATGATGCATTATATTAGGGGGAAATTATCTATCTATCATCTATCTATCTATCTATCTATCTATCTATCTATCTATCTATCTATCATCTATCCATCTATCTATGTGTGTGTCTGTATTAGGCAAAATGACAAACAAAAAATGTCTATATTAGTACTGGTGCCTTTTCAGGAGGATTTTTAAAGGAGGGGAACAGATGTGAATAACTGAACTTAAGGTTGGCGTATGATGCCAGTCCTGGCCCAACTGCACTGGCTGCCAATCAGTTTCCAGTACCAATTAAAAGTGCTGGTTTTGACCTATAGGGCCTGAAATGGCTCAGGACTGCAATACCTCAAGGACTGCCTCTCACCATACGAATTGATCCGGACCCTGAGATAATCCTCCGAGATCCGTTTTTTGTGTGCTTCCTCCTCCGCAAGAGGTCTGGAGGGTGGCAACGTGAGAACGGCCTTTTTTGTGGTGGCTCCCCTTTTGCGGAATGATCTCCCTGGGAGGCTTGCCTGAAGCCTTCATTACATATCTTTAAATGTTCCGCTTCTCCCAGACCTCTGGCTGATTAAACAATTTATGACTTTTTAAACTGGGACGGGAGGCGAGTATTGTTTTTGTTCATTATTGTGGTGTGTATTTTAGTGTTTTTATAATTGTAAACCACCGTGTGATCGTTGGACGAAGGGCAATACAGTATAGAAATAATAATAATAACAATAATAATAATAATAGTTATTATTATTCTCCCTCATTGGCCATGCTGTTAGGAGCTGGTGGGATCCGGAGCCCAATTCTATTTTCAAGCCATCCCAGTTTGGTGGTCAAGACTGAGTTCTACAGTTTAACTCTGCCCTGGGCGAAGCAGTCATTTCTGACACAATTTTCAAGCAATGTAAGAAAAGAATTGTGTATATTTGAAAATGTGGGTAGCATTAAGATAAATTCAACAGTGTAAATAGGTTTAGACAGGTGTCATAATGGAATACTGAATGGTTTCGTTTATATAAAATATAAAATATAAAATATAAAATATAAAATGTGCAGGGATTTATGTTGTGCAAAATGAACCATGGAAAGAGTGGAAGGGAAATAAAAAAATTCCTTCAGTAGCACCTTAAAGACCAACTAAGTGGAAGGGAAGTCATTGATATTTTAAGGTTGTTTAAGTGAATTTTCTAAAAGGTAAAACAGAAATTTAATTTAAAAATTATTTTTTTTTTAAAAAAAGAAGTCATTTCTTGGTCCTGAACCTTGCAACGTTCAGCTTCAACAGACATCCCTCCTGAATTCTAGTGTTAGGAGAGGTGGAGACAAAGAAAGAAGATTCCACCTAAACATTAGGAAGAACCTCCTGACAGTAAGAGCTGTTTGGCAGTGGAATTTGCTACCAAGGAGTGTGGTGGAGTCTCCTTCTTTGGAGGTCTTTAAGCAGAGGCTTGACAGGCATATGTCAAGAATGCCTTGATGGCGTTTCCTGCCTGGCAGGGGGTTGGACTGGATGGCCCTTGTGGTCTCTTCCAACTCTACGATTCTATGATTTCTCTATTAGGCCATGCATAATTTTTCAAACTTCTATCTGCTGCCTCTCGCTTGCCTTTTCTCCAAACCGAAAAAGTCCCAAGCGCCGCAGCCTTTCCTCACCAGAGACTCTCTCCATCCCCTCCATTGATCACTTTGCTTGCCCTGCAAGCATCCCGCTCAGCTCCCCCACCCCTCCACCCCGGCCTACAGCCCTCCTTCCCCAAGGCCCGAGCTGCTTGCAATTAGTAGCCAAGCGCCTAATGAGCGAGGGAAGAGAGAGGGAAGAGAGTCACGTGGCGTGTGGAGGAGGAGGTGACAGGAAGCAATGATTCAGGCGGCTGGATTGATGGGGCAACCAGTTTGACAACAAGCTGTTCAGGCCTCGGCCCAGGCGGAGATTCTCCAAAGGGAGACGCGGCCGTTTTGGCGCAGGGAGGGCCGCCTGGTGCAGAGAAGGTTACGCCAGGCAGGAATGTAGCCCAAACAAAACACGGGCATGGAAGGAATTAAAGCCAAAAGGAAACGAGAAGCATATTTCTCAAGGGTATTATCTGCACCACGGATATAGGCTGAAGAGTCGCTCCATCTTCTTCCCAGGGAATCCGAGTTATGGGGGAGGGAATAGGGCAGGCATCCCCAGGATGTTTTGGCCTACAACTCCCATGATCCCTAGCTAACAGGACCAGTGGGCGGGGAAGATGGGAATTGTAGTCCAAAACCTCTGGAGGGCCGAAGTTTGGGGATGCCTGGAATAGGGCATCTTTCCCCACAATTGTACAGTTCCAACTAGCATGGCCATGTCAGACGGGGGCTAATACAGGAGGGTGCCAGGTTGGGGAAGGCTGGGGTCCCAGATGTTGCCAGACTACAACTCCCATTATCCCTGGCAATTGGCTGGGCTGACTCAGGATGATGGGAGTTGTAGTCCCAGATCAGAGTTGAAGAACTCTTGAGCTGCAATTCTCAGCATCTTCGTCAAAACTACATTTCCCAGGATTCATGGGGTGGAGGGAGCCAGCGGAACAGGTACCAAACTGATACCTGTTTGTTGGGTGAATACCCAGCCCCTATCCACTGAACTACCCATGATGCTCCACTCAAGGTCCAGGATTGGTCCTCCGCCGCTTTGCTAGGCCCTGCTTAGCTGCATCAGAAGCAGACATCCAACAGGTGCAGCACTCCCCCATCATGTTAGCTGGGTGAAAACTCACCTGCTGGAAGTCTGCCTTTGGGGCAGCCATTAAAAAGGTCCAGCGCAGTGCAGGAAAGGTGTTAGATTACGGCTAGGGAGGCCGATGAGAGACCTTAAGCTCGCCTCTCTCGGGCACTTGGCTTCACCAGCTTCGCAGGGGGCGTTGTGAGAATAAAATGGGACGCCCTCACACACTGCAACTGAGCTGCTTGGAGGAAGCCGAGGCACGAAGGCGTAATATGCAAACAGACAAAACGAAAAAGATTAAAGCAGGACGGCACAGCTTTCCAAGTATTTCCAAAAGCCTTCCCGATAAACGGCCTTAAAATGGTGCAACTCTAGTGGCCCCGCTTTGCAAACACTGAGTCAACCCGAGAGAGTAAATAGCAGGGGCATTTAATCAACGCTGCATCGTTCTTGATTTTCAGGCTGTTTCAACATGGACCAGATTGCGGCATTTGCCTGACTCAGGCTTGTGTTTATTCCAGTCCATCTGACTTTGCCGTCGGATGTCTGCTTCGCCTGATTCCCCCCCCCCTCCAAGCCACTATTCCCTCCCCTCCCCGTTTGCAAAGCAAGACTCCCACTTCTGATTCACAAATGTGCTTGACTTTTGTGTCAGCAGTCAGGTACAGACACAACGCTGCTTACGTCTGTCATGGGGTGTGAGATCAAGGCCTCCTGGACAGAACTGGCAACAGGGACCCCAAAACAAGGAGGGAGGCCAATCTCTCTCTCTCTCTCTCTCTCTCTCTCTCTCTCTCTGTAAGAATTTCCGGAGTTTGGAGGCACTGCAAACACACCAAGCTTGAGGGAGTCAGGAACGAGGCTAGTAGGGAACAGATCATAAAACAATCCTTATTTAAATGACCATAGCTTAGAAGGATAGGTTGTCAGCTTGAGTGGAACCTCCAGTGACAGAGGCAGTCTAGCTTAAAGTAGCAGATTCTTGCAGCAAGCCAAGTGGGGACATTGCTCGCCTTCATGTGTTCCCTGTGACCTTTCTCAGCCTGAATGGAGTCAAAGGGGGCCTTGGTCTGATCCGGCAAGGAAGATCCTTGTGTTTTCTGAAGGGAAGCGGAAAGATGACTGGAATCACTTACTCCAGGCTTGCAGACCAGATGAGGATGCGAGAGTCAGCCATACTTACCTGGAAAAGAACCCTTAGAATAAATTCTCACAGTGGGGGTTGTTTCATGCGTCACAACTTCCCTGGGCGACTGGAAATCCTAGGGCAGCCTTTTGCACCGACAGTTTCATTTCGAGGAGAGAGGACTAGAAACTTGAGACGCCTATTTGCAACCACGTGCTGCCCGTGTAGGCGGAAGCAGGAATGCACACCCACCGTTCTCCTTTCCAAAATGGCATTGAAAGGAACGAGGGAGCTTCTCTCCAGGGGCAGACACAAAAACTCAGGCTGTTTCCCCAAGGCTGTGTCCTTCAGCAACCACACCACCCGCAAGGCCGCCCAGGCAGGCAGCGATCAAGGCACACTGCAACTGCAGCCACCAGCCTCCAGCAAGCACGGAAGGAGAGCTTTCAGCTAGGAATCTAACTCCCATTTAGGGATTTTGCATACCCAACCTGCATTGGTGCAACACTAAAGAATCCCATCCAGCCTTTCCGAGAGGGTAGCTTTGCCCAACTTGGTGCCCTCCAGATGGCGTGAGCTAGACCTCCCACGCTCCCTGCCCTGTCTAGCTGGGAGTTGTAGTCCAAAGAGGATAGCCATCTTCAATAATCTAAAGGGGTATTGAGGATAGAGCAAGTTTGTTTTCTCCTGCTCTAAATGATAGGACTCGAACCCACGGCTTCAGGTTCCAAGAAAGGAGATTCCGACTAAACATCAGGAAGAACATCAGGAAGAGCTGATCGACAGGGGAACAGACTTCCTCGGGAAGTTGCAGACTCTCCTTCCTTGGAGGTTTCTAAGCAGAGGTTGGATGGCCGTCTGCCATGGATGCTTCAGCTGAGATTCCTGCATTGCAGGGGGTTGGACTGGATGACCCTTGGGGATCCTTCCAACTCTACGGTTCTATGATCTGCCCATGTATGTGCACAGAAAATAGTAGAACTGGGCTGAAAGGCAACACATGGAGATCTGCACTGATCATTGCATCCCTTGTTGTTGTTATTATTATTGGAATAGAATAATAGAATCATAGAATAATAGAGTTGGAAGAGACCACAAGGGCCATCCAGTCCAACCCCTACCAAGCAGGAAACACCATCAAAGCATTCTTGACATATGCCTGTCAAGCCTCCGCTTAAAGACCTCCAAAGAAGGAGACTCCACCACACTTCTTGGTAGCAAATTCCACTGCTGAACAGCTCTTACTGTCAGGAAGTTCTTCCTAATGTTTAGGTGGAATCTTCTTTCTTGTAGCTTGAATCCATTGCTCCGTGTCCGCTTCTCTGGAGCAGCAGAAAACAACCTTTCTCCCTCTTCTATATGACATCCTTTTATATATTTGAACATGGCTATCACATCACCCCTTAACCTTCTCTTCTCCAGGCTAAACATACCCAGCTCCCTAAGCCGTTCCTCATAAGGCATCGTTTCCAGGCCTTTGACCATTTTGGTTGCCCTCCTCTGGACACGTTCCAGCTTGTCATTATCCTTCTTGAACTGTGGTGCCCAGAACTGGACACAGTATTCCAGGTGAGGTCTGACCAGAGCGGAATACAGTGGTACTATTACTTCCCTTGATCTAGAATAATTATGAAATTATTGCATAATCCTAGAAGGTTGTGTGAGCTTAAGAGGCTGGTGTCTGGCTGTGACGATCGCAAGGGGACCCTGCACTTCTGAATTTGCCACAGCGGTGCTGCTCCCAAGAGCAAAATAACCTCACACACATCCCCAGTCATGCTACAGTGCCAGGGATCGTTGGCACAGCCAGCGGCTGCGTGGCGGCACCGGGTATCAGCCTGTACATGCAGAGATGCTATTTTTTTTGTTATACTGCAGCTGGGAAAGACTGGGTGACAATCGCCTCTCTGTCCCCTCACTCCAGGCCGCGGTTCATTCCTAGGGCTCCTTGCGCCCTGACTTTATCAGGATGATGCCTCAAGGAGAGCGAAAGACTTTGGCCCTGAACTTGAGACTGATTGCCAGGCCTAGACCAGCCAGCTCCTTCAGAAGGAAGAAGCCTCCGTCAAAGAAGAAAAAGATTAGCAAAATAAATTTTTGAACTATACAGGACTAACTAGTTTACTTGATACCCAAGAAAGAAAGAGGACTTTGAATTTTTAAAAGGGTGTAAATGTTTAATGCAGGCATCCCCAAACTTCGGCCCTCCAGATGTTTTGGACTACAATTCCCATCATCCCCGACCACTGGTCCTGTTAGCTAGGGATCATGGGAGTTGTAGGCCAAAACATCTGGAGGGCCGCAGTTTGGGGATGCCTGGTTTAATGCATATCCTTTAAGCTTTGTGTATCGATTTTTACATTGGTAGAACTTTTAAAACTCACTTGTAATAAGATGAAGAAGGTTTAAAATCGAATTATTAAGAATATAAGGTTTTATGGACGTGCATGAACAAGCATTAAACAATGGAACCAAGAGGGGAAGTGGAGGGAAGTCAAACAAAATTATGGTTTAAAAATTTGTTTGATTTCCCCCCGTTGTTTTTGTTATCTTTTATTCATTTTTGTTATTTTTGGAAAATTAATAAATTGTTATGTATATATAAAAAGGATGATGCATCATGGCAGGAGATGGGGGAGGAGGATGGCAGTTCCAGGACAGCTGCCCAATCCCTCTTCATTCATTCATTCATTCATTCATTCATTCATTACGGGTACATTACGGACAGTACGAAAGTAAAACCAATTTGAGAAACAGAGACAAAAGGCAGTGAAAGTAGCTTAGAACAGATTTTTGTAGACTGATAGTGGGGAATGAAAAGGACTTCACCTGATACCTGAAAGGCACCAGAGGAATCGTAGAATTGTAGAGTTGGAAGGGACCCTGAGGGTCATCTAGTCCAACCCCCTGCAGGGCAGAGAATATGCAGATGTGCCATAGGGGGATCGAACCTTCAACCTTGGCATTATCAGCTCCATGCTGTAACCAGCTGAGCTCTATCCAGGCAGCACTTAGATGAGGTTTCTGGGCCAACAGTCTGACTCGGTTAAGGCAGCTTCCTAGGTTCCTGTTCGTGACCAGTTGCTTATTGAGGACCTTGAGGACTAGAAACTTTAGGGAAGGACCATACCTGAGTGGTATAGAGCATGCCTTGCATGCAAGAAGGTTCAGGAGGACCAGCCTAGCAGTGCAGCTGGGACAGGGTGCTGCTCTCGTTGTGGGGAAAGGGCTAGGACACATGCTTTGCATGCAGAAGGGCTCAACCCTCAGTCTCCAAGTCGGGCCAGGAGAGACAACTCTCAAATCCTGGAGAGCTGCTGCCAGTCAGTGTCGGCACTACTGAGCTAGATGAACCAATGACTAGATTCACTGTAAGGAAGCTGCCTGTGTCCCTTCTGACCAGGTCAGAGCCCTAGTGGATTATTATTATTATTTTTTGCTATCGCACCTTCTCCATCCTCTTTCCTCCTTGGGAGGGCAGCCCCACCCACATTGGCCTGAGAAGATGGACAGTGCGGTGAACTGAAAAGGAGGCTTTCCCCCTGGTCACGTGATCTCACTTGGCACAGAGAAGAGGGAGAGGTTCATACTTCATTGCACAGGAGAGCAGGACTGAAATCGGACAATGGTTTTTGTTCAAATGTTATTTAAAGCAAAGATAAAACAACTGCATACAGTACAGTCAGAGAACCATCTCTGAATACTCCACAGAGTTTCGTCAAAGTGTGGATGCTAAAAATCACCACAGTCTTAACAAACACAAAATGATACCTAATAACCTTCATTGTCCGCACCTGAAAACAGTGCTGGTCCGCAGGGTTTATACAAAGGCAGGAGAAGAGGGGGAAAAGTAAAATTAGGAAATGCTCTGCAGTATACGGGGCGGGGAATCAGTTGCGGGGAATGTGAGAAATACCCCTATTTTCATCTGAGGAATGTTGGAAGGTGTGTGAAGGGAATAAATAAAATTGCCAAAGAGGCGAAACTTCTTGAAACTTGGAGGTTTGTTTCAAGATCTCGTTCAGTTTCAGACCGGCAGGCTGCCCACTGGATCTGCACATTTGATCTGCAGCTCAGGGGCAAACCAGTAAATAAAAGAGAGGACCCCAAAAAGAGGCATGGCTCAAACTTCTGCAATGCTCATGCAACCACTTAGAATCGTAAGTGTAGAACTGGAAGGGATTTCCAACGGTCATCAAGTCCAACCCCCTATGATGCAATAATTATCCTCTGCCTATAAACTTCCTTTCTGAGTCTAGGTTACAGGTAGGTAGCCGTGTTGGTCTGGGTCGAAGTAAAATAAAAAAAATCCTTCAGTAGCACCTTAAAGCCCAACTAAGTTTTTATTTTGGTATGAACTTTCGTGTGCATGCACACTTCTTCAGATACACTGAAATAGGAGTCCCCTGGCGCTTATGTGGAGAAGGGGTGGGGAGGGGGTGGGGTGGGGAGGGGGTATCACTCAGAAGGGTGGTGGAAGTGGGTGATTGACTGACTGATAGCTGTTGATGGCTGAAAACGACTGCAAATGGTTTTGCATGAAAAAGCAAGGGTTGAGATGGCTGAAGATCGCTTTATCATGCATAATGAGATAAGAATCCAATGTCTCTGTTCAAACCAGGTCCCTCCATGGTTTTGAGCTTGGTGATAAGTTGTAATTCAGCAACTTCTCTTTCCAGTCTATTTCTGAAATTCTTTTGTAGTAAGACAGCTACTAGGCCGCCACTCTCGGTCCTGGGAGTTCTGAACGTTTGCCCTGGACATTTTCCAAATCTGCAAGGTTGTGCAACCCCAACTGGGCCTGGGGGAAAGGACCACAGGAGCAGAGAAGCGCTTGCCTGCTCAGGATACATTGTAAGGCTTGCCAAGACATGCTACACCTTTGCAAGCTCAGGGCACCAACTTAAAAATTGCACTGCCCAGCCAGAAGATGGAGACAATCACATAGGACGGCAATGCAAACTTCAGCACTCCTTGACGGGTCAACTGGCAGCTCTCAATGATGGAGTTCCAGCCAGTCACAAAACTCCGCTCCACCACTGCCACATAGCTTTTCCTCTGTTAATTGCAGGCAGAGAGTAGACTATCCAAGCTGAGCAGGAAGAGGCGGAAAAGAGAGAGAAGCTTTTCACACAGCTGATGATGCAGAGTTTCTGTTTCAATGGCAGGAGCTGAGCTTCATTCACGAGCCACAGCTGGCCTCAGCCTCTGAGAGATGAAGCTTGACAGCTGGGGGAGGAAGGGGGCAGGCGGAGAGGAAGAAGCAGGGAAACCCAGCAACTCGGGTGGGGATGAAGAGCTCTGCAAAAAGCCAATTATTTTCCAGGCTCAAGTGCTGGTTGTTGTTTAGTTGTTTAGTCGTGTCCGACTCTCCGTGACCCCATGGACCAGAGCACGCCAGGCACTCCTGTCTTGCACTGCCTCCCGCAGTTTGGTCAAACTCATGTTGGTAGCTTCGAGAACACTGTCCAACCATCTCATCCTCTGTCGTCCCCTTCTCCTTGTGCCCTCCATCTTTCCCAACATCAGGGTCTTTTCCAGGGAGTCTTCTCTTCTCATGAGGTGGCCCAAGTATTGGAGCCTCAGCTTGAGGATCTGTCCTTCCAGTGAGCACTCAGGGCTGATTTCCTTCAGAATGAATCGGTTTGATCTTCTTGCAGTCCAGCACCATAATTCAAATTCCTCCAGCACCATAATTCAAAAGCACCAATTGCTTTTGAATGAAGTGCTGGTGGTGACCTATAAAGGCTTATGTGGCTCCAGGACTCCAATACCTCTCCCCACATGAACCGATCCAGACCTTGTGATTGTCATTGTCCTTCTCCATGTGTCCTCTTCCTCCAGAGCAGGCATCCCCAAACTGCGGCCCTCCAGATGTTTTGGGACTACAACTCCCATGATCCCTAGCTAACAGGACCAGTGGTCGGGGAAGATGGGAATTGTAGTCCAAAACATCTGGCGGGCCGAAGTTTGGGGGTGCCTGCTCTAGAGAATGCACAGACAACCTTGGCTCTCCAGATGTTTTTGGAACTACAACTCCCATGATCCCTGACCATTGGCCCTGTTAGCTAGCGATCACAGGAGTTGTAGTTCCAAAACATCTGGAGAGCCAAGGTTGCCTATGCCTGCTCTAGAGGGTTGAAACACAATAAGGGACTTTTCAGTGGTGGCTCCCAGCAGAATGTTATCCCCAGGGAGGCTCACCTGGTGCCCTCTTTGTCTAGTTTTCAGCACAAGGTAAACAAACTTTCTTTTCAGCCAGACTTTTAGCCCTTAGTTTGCAGGTTTTTTAAGTATCTGTGGCCTCCCAAGGTAGGGCAGGATCTGCTAGACCTCTCTTTTATTTGTATAAAGCTGTGTTCTGCTTGTTTTTGTTTACTGTCTTTGGCGTTAGTATTCCTGTTGTCTTTGTTAGGGGGTGTTTTTGTTTTGTTTTGTTTTCTTGTTCTGCATCTTGTGTTTTTAATCTTGTGAATTGAGATCTATGGATGGAGGGCGGTATATCAATAAATCAATTTGAGTCCGTTGTTTTTTAATATCTTTTTTTAAAAAAATGGAGAAACGAAAAAAAATGAAAATGAAAATCATGGACACGGTAGATATACAAAAGGAAAAATAGCATAAGGATATATTTTATGGTTCTGAATATACACATACATTATATGTTTATAGAGTCATCTTTATGAGTAAAGCAACTAAGGGAAAAAAATCTATAATTGTAGTAATAATTATTATTATCTGGGCTTGGGAGCAGGCGTGAGCCAAGGGTGTGACCTTCTCTCGCAGCAGCCAGTTTTGAGAGATTAGGTCAGCCACCATGATAACAGCCACTTTCTCTCTCTTTCTCTCGCACACAAAAACTTCTGGGAGCTAAAATGCAGCAATTCCTCCTCTGTGTTCCATCTTTGTGGCCAAACTTCCGACGTTGCATTCCCCAGCCGTCCGTTCCTCGGTGGCCTTAGTCTCGAAACGAAACAGAAGGCTCTTCTTTGCAGCTGCTTAGATAAACGAACACAGCTACCCATCTCAGAGCCGGCCTTGGCATTAGGCAGAATGAGGCAACTGCCTCAGGCGGCAAGAGGGCAGCAGAAGCAGTACTTGGCTGGTTCCTTCATCTTTTGGAGGACAGAGTTTTATGAGTCACATAGCGTGACCTAATCCTGCTCACTAGTCTTCTACCATAAAGCGAAGTACAGTGGTACCTTGGAACCCAAACACTGCAAACCTGGAAGTAAGTGTTCCGGTTTGCAAACTTTTTCCGGAAGCTGAATGTGCTCCATTTTGAGTGTTACGCTTCCGATTTGAGTTGCACTTTGACGTGTTTTCAAACTGCTAGGTTGGCAGGAGCTGGGACCGAGCAATGGGCGCTCACTCCATTGCAGGGATTCGAACCGCTGACCTTCTGATCGGCAAACCCTAGGCTCTGTGGTTTAACCCACAGGTAGGTAAAGGTAAAAGACCAATGGACGGTTAAGTCCAGTCAACAGTGACTATGGGGTTGCGACGCTCATCTTGCTTTCAGGCCAAGGGAGCCTGCATTTGTCCACAGACAGCTTTCTGGGTCATGTGGTCAGCAGGACTAAACCGTTTCTGGTGCAACAGGACACCGTGATGGAAACCAGAGCGCACGGAAATGCTGTTTACCTTCCTGTCACAGTGGTCTACTCACACTGGCGTGCTTTTGAACTGCTAGGTTAGCAGGAGCTGGGACAGAGCAACAGGAGCTCACCCTGCCATGGGGATTCGAACCGCCGACCTTCTGATCGGCAAGCCCAAGAGGCTCAGTGGTTTAGACCACAGCACCACCCACATCCCAATGCCATTGTCAGAAGAGGAAGGTGGACTAGATGTGCCCAGCAGGAGCTTCTCATATTAGGCTCCAGAACAAGCCTACCACTTTTCCTTACTATTACTCTTCATTTCATTTCTATACCGCTTAAAAAATTAAAAGGAAAAAAAATATCTCAAAGCGGTTTACTGTGCACCCTACATGAAAAAAACATAAAATAAGACAAAACCCAGCATTTCCGAAGAAAGTCAAATGTATAAAGTATACATTCAAAGCAACATAATGAACAGGAAACCGAAACGTTTTAAAAGATGTCACAATAAAACAGTACAGATGTGCAGAATGCACATTCAGCGCAGCAAATTTAACTTTTTTTCTCTCTGAAAAGAAAACATAAAAGAAGTCAAAGATAAAATGCACATTTAAAATGGCATAATTAGCAAGAGTGGGGACCCAGGTGGCGCTGTGGGCTAAACCACTGAGCCTAGGGCTTGCTGATCAGAAGGTTGGCGGTTCGAATCTCTGTGATGGGGTGAGCTCCCGTTGCTTGGTCCAAGCTCCTGCCAACCTAGCAGTTCGAAAGCACATCAAAATGCAAGTAGATAAATAGGAACCGCTACAGCGGGAAGGTAAACGGCGTTTCCGTGTGCTGCTCTGGTTCGCCAGAAGCAGCTTTGTCATGCTGGCCACATGACCTGGAAGCTGTATGCCGGCTCCCTCGGCCAATAATGCGAGATGAGCGCGCAACCCCAGAGTCGGTCACGACTGGACCTAATGGTCAGGGGTCCCTTTACCTTTAATTAGCAAGAGAACAAAATATTATCAAAAAATATGGTAATATCTGCTGCTGTCACTGCCACTTATGCCAATGGGGGTTCATGGCGAGTGGCGGCTATGGAAGCTCAGGCTCAATGACCTGACTCTGTACTGATCCAGGCTTCGTTTGCCCTGCACTTTCCCCCAGGGAAATCCAAACTTTGGCACTCAATCAGAGCGCCATTGGCAACTTCTCTGGGTTGACATTTGCCCTGATTTAAAGCTAAAGAGCGGGTTTTCCCTAGGAAAGGAGCAGGGCAAGGGGAAAACTGCTTGGACCCAGGCCTAGAAAGCGTGGTTCAAGTGGGAAACCGCTCAGACCCATACTTTCTGGGCAAGGGACGAGCGGAAGTGTGGATGAGCTCTCAGAGACGGCCAAGATGGCCTCTAGCCTCTTCAGCAGCACCAGCTTTTGTGGTTGGAGTCAATCAGTTCCCATCACTTTCCTTTTTAAAAAAACAAAAAAAACTTTATTTCATTACCATAAAAAGTTTACATGATCAAAGAAAAAAGAAAGAAAAAACAAACAAAGGAAAACAAAAATAAACATTAACAAACCTTATCAGCGTAAAATCATCAAATCATAATTTACAGAATAAAGCATACAAAAGCGAAACAAAAGAAAAATGGTAAAAATTAAAAATTGACTTCCTACTATTGATACCACCGCTTCCCTTTAGGATAGATTCTTCTCATCTTGCATTGTCTATGTTTAATTTACGTCAATTCACTATACATTATTTCTCTATACTACTCTATGCATACCTTTTCTATGTTTCCCCGCATATCTTTTAATTTAAACAAATCACCAATTTGATACTAAAATTTTCTTTAATCAGATAATCCTCGACATATTTCTATTCGATTCTGCATTTCTCCTTCGGGGTATTCCTGATTGCTGCCATCATTTTGGCTAAATTCATAAATTCCACCAATTTTTCCTGCCATTCTAAGACTGTCGGGATTTTTTTCTCCCTTCCAATTTTGAGCAATGAATAGTTTGGCTGCGGAACACGCCTACAGAAGTATGTTTTTTCTGTCATCTAGCTCCCATCACTTTCCATTCCAGGTGGGAAAGGGCCCACAAGGTAGGGAGCAGGTCAGGGCCAGATTTAGGTTTGATGAGGCCCTAAGCTACTGAAGGTAATGGGGCCCTTTCTATGTCCACCTGTCCTTTGTCAACAACAAATTGTTGCTGTTTTGTGTGTGTTGAATATATACTTGTTGTTGTTGTTTAGTCGTTTAGTCGTGTCCCACTCTTTGTGACCCCATGGACCAGAGCACACCAGGCACTCCTGTCTTCCACTGCCTCCCGCAGTTTGGTCAGACTCATGTTCGTAGCTTCGAGAACACTGTCCAACCATCTCGTCCTCTGTCTTACCCTTCTCCTTGTGTCCTCCATCTTTCCCAACATCAGGGTCTTTTCCAGGGAGTCTTCTCTTCTCATGAGGTGGCCAAAGTATTGGAGCCTCAGCTTCAGGATCTGTCCTTCCAGTGAGCACTCAGGGCTGATTTCCTTCAGAATGGATAGGTTTGATCTTCTTGCAGTCCATGGGACTCTCAAGAGTCTCCTCCAGCACCATAATTCAAAAGCATCAATTCTTTGGCGATCAGCCTTCTTTATGGTCCAGCTCTCACTTCCATACATCACTACTGGGAAAACCATAGCTTTAGCTATACGGACCTTTGTAGGCAAGGTGATGTCTCTGCTTTTTAAGATGCTGTCTAGGTTTCTCAGTGCTTTTCTCCCAAGAAGCAGGCGTCTTTTAATTTCGTGACTGCTGTCACCATCTGCAGTGATCTGCAGTGAATATATGCTATATGCATGGTAATTTATGGACCTAATAGGTATCTAAAGCAATTTGCACGTAACAAAATATGTACATCGTAGGAGCCTACACAACACAAAGCACTGTTGCGGTATGTAGGTTTTATTTGTTTTTTTATCTCATATTTTGGAAATGTACAGCATGGTTTTTTCCCTTTAATTTTTGGGGGGGCCTCCAAGAGAGTGGGGCCCTAAGCTATAGCTTGTTTAGCTTATACTGTACGTAAATCTGGCACTGGAGCTCGTCTTCTAAGAGTCGTCTCTTCCCACGGAACAGGTACAGTCATACCTTGGTTTAAGTACACCTCGGTTTGAGTATTTTCAGTTTAAGTACTCCGCGGACCTGTCTGGAATGGATTAATCCACTTTCCATTACTTTCAATGGGAAAGTTCGCTTCAGGTTAAGTACGCTTCAGGTTAAGTACAGACTTCCGAAACCAATTGTGTTTGTAAACCGAGGTACCACTGTACTGGCAACCTCTATGTGCTTTAAATTCCCCAAGGCTCTGCTCCTCATGATGAGAAGGGCCAGTGGCCCTCATTAATTTGCTGTCCATTGCCATAATCAGACGCTTGACCTTTGGCCCGGCCCCCCAGCCCAATTTCCCATAGCTCCCATCAATCCTTCAGCTCCTCACAGCCCCATTGACCACACGTTGGGTAAGCAGATGGGCAGGTTAAAAATGCAAGCTTAACACTTTTTCAAATGACTGCTAATGACATCCGAGAGCCTGGAAGTTCACCGATGAGTTATTGACGACGAATATTAAAGGAAGATTCGGAGAGGAAAAGCAGAGCGGTCACCTTGGGAGCCAAAGGCAAGATACAGGTAATTTTAAAAATAAATTGCTTGCCATTTTTATTTCTATTTTGCAAAGTTAAGCCTATTAGCATCTTTGTTTTTTCTCCATAATTAACTGCACTTGTCACAGCAGACATCCAGTGGAAGTTCTTCTCAATTCTCTTTGAGTTTATTCACTAGGCATTGCCAACGCTTTGAAGACTTAAGGCGCAGAACCTCATTTTTTATATGTAATAATAATAATAATAATAATAATAATAATAATAATAATAATATATTATTTATACCCCGCCCGTCTCGCTGGGTTTCCCCAGCCACTCTGGGCGGCTTCCAACAGAAAAATAAAACACAATAATCTATTAAACATTAAAAGCCTCCCTGAACAGGGCTGCCTTCAGATGTCTTCTAAAAGTCTGGTACCGGTAGTTGTTTTCCTCTTTGACATCTGTTGGGAGGGCGTTCCACAGGGCAGGCGCCACCACCGAGAAGGCCCTCTGCCTAGTTCCCTGCAACTTGGCTTCTCGCAATGAACGAGAATGTAAAGTGAGATTCTTAGGACACCTAATTCAGACAAGGGACATTCCCAGCCCTACTCTGGAAATGGTGGGATTGAACACAAATCTGATTGCCCTACACCGTTGAGCTAAGCCAGGGTCTTGAGCATGGCTCTTTCCTATCTTAACCTTTGGCACTTTTGCATGAAACCTACCCGTGGGATACATTTCTTTCTCTCCTATATCTTTCTTGCAGCTTGAAACGTCTTTTTCACTTTCCTTCCAGCCAACTTTTCTATTGTGGTGGTGGTTGTTTAGTCGTTAGTTGAGTCCGACTCTTCTGACCCCTTCGTGACTACCATGGTTCCTTGACTTAAATTAACTTTGCAACCTGCACCATCTTGTGGATTCCTAGGGTATTGCAACAAGCCTTAACAGTCTTCTATTGAATCATAGAGTTGGAAGTAGGATTGCCATATTTCAAAAAGTAAAAATCAGGACACCACAAAAGTTGTTGAGCTTTTCCGGGGGGGGGGGGTGTTGTTGATGCAGGACAAAGTGCTGCCTTTCTGAAATTCACCCCCCTGGACATCAGTTGGAAACCCTGATTTCCCGCAGCACCCATCAGTCCAAGATCTTTTTTGTTCCTTGCAACTCAGAACACCACACAGGGGTAAAGCTGGCCAAGAACTACTGGTAACTAGGGTTACAAGATATCCAGGTCTGACCTCAAGTCTTCATCCCAAATTGTAGCTTAGAGGTTTTTTTGTTTTTTGGGGGGAGGGTCTGCTCTCCTCCATTCCACTCTCCCAATTAACCCCCATCACCAGGGCTTTCCCCTAAGTCTCAAGTTTGGGGCCTGAAAACTCAGGACCTAGGGTGCCCCTGGCTAGCCTACTGGCAGATCACTTCAGTAGATATCATGCTCTCACTCTCTTAAGCACACAGCCCTCCAAAAGAACCATGTGTCAAAAATTGCCTGCCCTGGCTTAAACAAAGTGAGAGGTAGTGTGACGACCATTATTAATACAGCACCACCAAGGCGGAGGGTGCTTTGCAAAGATGACAGATTCCGGCATGGAGGGGCTTTCGGTCTAACATACAAAATAGACAGTAAAGGGAAGGAGGCAAGAGGCAGGATAACAGCATGCATTTATTTCACTTGCACATTTGTAGGCTTTGTTGCAGGCAGTGGAGGTTTGGAAACAGCCGCTAGCTGGAACAGAAAATCTCATGTCACCTTAAAGACGAGTGGACTAGGGTCCATGCATGAATGGTTACATGCAGCTGGATATTTATTTATTTATTTTTATGTATACACACAGAGGGTGGCTGGAGAGGGAGCACGAGGGGCACGAGGGGCGTAAACAGTGGGGAGGAGGAAATAAAATGCAGGAAATAGAAATAGTGACAATTTAATTAGGGATAAAATGTGCGCTACACAGTGGGCGCCTTAAACAACAGTAGTGAAAGGTAATAAAAGCAAATCAACTTGGCAATGCGTAGCTAATTAACATCTGCAACAGGAAAAGAAACCACTGTCCCTATTGAGACACAAATGAGTAGAGCTGATGAATTCTGCTGGCCCCAGGCTGCTAACAGGCAATTAAAAACATCGGAGCAGCTCGGCTGGAATGGGATGAGGGACACAATGGTGGCCCCTGGCAGCCTTATCCTCCAGGGATCCATCTATAACAGCGCAGGTTATTGGCAGTTGCTACATTTCTGTGGTTTAGCTATACATTGTGCAAAGTACCCTCCTTTATACCTGTCCTGAATCTTCCCAGGTTCCTACCTTCATTGAAGGCACAGGGCTTTCTTGGTAGTGGCACCTGCCCTGTGGAACACCCTCCTGTCAATGTCAAAGAAATGAACAACCACCTGACTTTCACAGGACACCTGAAGGCAGCGCTGCATAGGGAAGTTTTTAATGTTTGAGGTTTTACTGTGCTTGTTTGTGTTTAATTTGTTGGAAGCTGCCGAGAATGGCTGGGGCAACCCAGTCAGATGGGGTGTCATAATAAATAATTTACTTCGCTCCCTGCTAAACCGGAAATCCCCCAAATATTGTAACCGTTCCTCATAGGAGAATTGCTCCAGCCCCTTGATCGTTTCGGTTGACCTTTTCCAACTCAACGATATTGTGATGACGATAGAACACAGAAAAGGAGAGGCCACTTCCTGTGTTGGGCATGGTCTGGAGCTAAGCCTCTGGCACAAAAGCAAAGGCCAGTATTGTGTACCAAGGCAGTGTTGCACAGTGGTTACAGCTGCGAACTAGTAAGGATCTGGCTCACATCCCACCTCAGACATGAACTCGCCAGGAGGTGCGTGTGCATAATGACATAAGGCCAGCCTGTTCCAATCAGGCCAATGGCCCATCTAGTCCAGCATCCTGTTCTCGCAGTCGCCAACTAGTGAAAAACCAGCAAGCAGGACCTGAGCACAAGAGCACTCTGTGGTTGCCAGAACCAGGCATTCAGAAACAGTGCTGCCTCAAGACAGCAGAGAACACAAGCAAGCCATGACAGCTGCACGCCTGTGGGTTTGCAGATACAGGAGCAATGGCTGCTCTCATTTGTGAAAACACAAAAGCTCGGCTGTAACCCAGACCTGCCTCAAACCTTGTCAGGGTTTGTTGTGACTACTCTTGAGTAACGGCCGTACACATGCTTGTCTTTCAGACGTTTTTTTATTTGTGCACATTACTTACACTGTAACGGATTGCTCATTTCATGTCTACCCGCTCAAATAAGATTCCTGCACTACCCCCTTCCGCGTCCGGGACCAGCATAAAAGCCTCGGAACTGAGAAGCGCCTCCCTTTCCTCCTCCTTCTCAATTCCGGGTCGGGGGGACAGGTCTTCTGTCTGACCTATTCCTGTCCACTCTTTCCACCTCCCTCTCTTCCTGCCTATGGAGCAGGGGCTCTTTGATGTTGCCAGAGCCCTGGCACTCCCCCTCCATTTCCTGACTCACCCCTTCAGACCTCTCGCTCTCATGACTGCTTGGAGACGGGCTGCTTCTGATGAGGGGGGAGGGTTCTCTATAATCCCTCCCCCTTACAAACCTCAACATCCTAGGGCTCAACCTGCCACAACCCACCAAAAGCAGCAGAAGCTCCTCAGAAAGTGGCCCAGCTGTTATGATTGCAAATCCCGGTTGACTTAGGGCACTTCCAAGTCTCCTGGAATTTTTAGGTGGGATTAAATCACATATGGGCCAACCCTGGCTGCAGCTGATGGGGCGCTCTTGTGCAGCATGGCCATTTCCCTGAAAGGCTGGATTTCTTGCGGCAAGGAAAGTGCTCCAGTACAGGTTTCCTCAACCTCGGCCCTCCAGATGTTTTCGGCTTACAACTCCCATGACCCCTAGCTAGCAGGACCAGTGGTCAGGGATGATGGGAATTGTAGTCTCAAAACAGCTGGAGGGCCGAGGTTGAGGAAGCCTGCTCTAATACATCACCATCCTGCAAACAAATAAGAAAGTACTGTATGGTCATTAAGTAGCCAATGTTGCATCTAATTTCACCGTTAAGCACACCGTTATTCTCACGGCATCGAGCCAAACACTTCAAACCCGCCAGCGATGTGGGAGAAAACTGTTCTTACCTCGTGGGCTTCTGGTAAGGATTCCTGAAAATATATGAAGAACTTCTTGACACTTGCAACAGCAGCAGCATTGTGCAAGCACCGTTACAGTTTTTAAAAAGCAAATATAAATGGAAACACCTTAACTCAGTCGAGTGATGCTTTCGGCTTTTATTTAGTTAAATGCAGCATTCTATACAAGAAAAAAAAGAAATTTCAAACCCTGACAGGGAACTATAGCTCTTCCTAAATCAACCCGAATTAAAAGATTTCTCCCCAAATACACTGTACTGTACGGAAAATAATCTCTCCCTTCCCCTCCCTCCCCCATTGACAGCGTGCCACGCAGTACGGCGATTTTGTGTATTTCAAACTTCAGAACTGTACAATTGGTTTTTACAAATCACACTTTTTTCCTATGAAAAAATTACAGAAAAAAATATTGCCACTTATTTTATTTGTAACAAAAAATTAGATTTTTTTCCATTTAAAAAAAACACAAAAAAGTCAGCCAGAACTTTTTTAATTTTTTTTTCCTTTTTCTTTTTTAAGTGTGTGCTTGGGAAGAGGGGGGGGGGAGGTGCAAGGAGGAGAGAAACCCAGGAACGCTCTGGAGCAAGTTTTGCCTTCAGGCTCCAGCACATCCGCAACTGGTGCTTTTTTTTAAAAAAAAAACACACACAACCAAAACAAAAACACCCAGCTAATCACTGGAAACAGATCCCAAACCACACAAACCCTCAAAATTTCAAAAGCAGCCTGAACCTGGGTGAGGGGCTGTGGCTGGATCCTGTTACCAGTGATTGGGCTGCCATCAAACCTCACACTAACAGCATTAGAAGCATGGAACCAAGCCATCCGTCAACATTTTTCAATCTCAGAAAGGGGGTAGCTTTTTTTGTTTTTTGTTGAATCCCATCAGACTGCGCCTTAGAACTGGGTCTATCGCCACAGCAGATGGTGCCTGAGAAAAGCAAAGTGCAGGGAAGTGGGAGAAAGTACATGCCCGCCCCCTGCTTTTACCCTCCTTCGCGACATTCCAGGAAAATCTAACTTTTTGGGAGGCAGCTGGCAAGTGCCCTGGCCTCAGCCGGTTTTATGGACAGGGGCATCTAAGAACCAGGTGCAAGAACCAGAAAGTGCCAACAGAATTATTCAGGTGTCATTTTCCCCTATATGCCTTTCCGCCAAGGTTAACAGGTGCTTGGCACCAAAAGGCTTGAAGGTGGGATGCGGGAAAGAAGAGAAGATTCACCCATTTGCCTCCTTGCTCACCGTATGGTCGGTTCAGTGCTGATTCCATACACCACCTCAACAGAGGCTGCGCAGCAGGGCGCAGAGAAGCAAAGGCCCTCTTTACGGGAGAAAATCGGATCTGGAACGCTCACCCACGTCCATGAGCCAACTTCATCTCGGTTATGGCAAATCATAAAACAAAAATTGAAATCCGATTTCTAACACTTAGCAGAGCGGGTCAAAAAACACTAGTCGTGTTGGGTGTTGACGGAAAAAAACCCTGCAGTAAAAAAAAAACCCAAATCCTGGTGGGAAATACACTAAACTGACAAGGATGCTGAGTTATAAGGCTGCAAATCTACTGAAGCCCTTCAGTCCTTAGGATTAGTCAAAGCACCAACATCAATTTTCTTGGATGGTGTGCTCCCTTCACAGGGACAAAAAAAAGCATTGTTTCTTGCACTGCCGGTCACAGAAACAGCCTAGCATTGCAGACCAGGGTATTTTGGGAACTTTCGGCAATCTGGTGTCCCACCTGCATCCTGCTTCAACCTCACCTGTGGCGAAGGAGCATGGGATAGCCAAGCTCAACACATTTGCCCCACCAAACTAGCAAGTGAGAGCAGCCCACACGCCCAAAGGAACTTTGAAGGAAAACTGAAGTGGTGTTACGATGAAGCCATAACCCTTTTGAAAGCAAAAGGTTCCACTTTGGTGGCAAGTCAGGAGGGAAGAGGCAACAATCATTAAAAATAATAATTATTATATTACGTGTTGTAGCAATATGGTGGGTTGGCCCATCCCAGCGGAGCAAGCTTTAGAGGAGGGGAGCACCAGCCCCTGTTGAATAAAGCACAGGAGGAAATGAGTGTCTGGGGGTTTGGCATCAAAACCTCCTCGCCCGTCAAAAGCATAAGGTAATTTGATGGTTATGAGGTATATAGATCATAGCAAAAAGGCACGTGCAACCTGGTGGGGGGGGCGAGAGAGAAAGAGGATTCCTCAGGTATGAGAGTTGAGAAGAACAAATGAAGTTTAAAATATTGAAGGGCAGATGTTTTGAACCAGATTTTTGGTTCAGAAAGCTGGGCTTCTCTCGTGTGTGCTTTTTTAAAAAAATAAGGGAGATTTTTAGGTGATCTGAACCCAGGTTCTGACCTGGTTCCTGAAGAACGCTGAAAACTCTTCCAGGCTGGGGCAAAGCAGGAAGCAGAGAGAGAGAGAGAGAGAGAGAGAGAGAGAGAGAGAGAGAGAGAGAGAGAGAGAGAGAGAGAGAGAGAGAGAGAGAGAGAGACAGACAGACAGACAGACAGACAGACAGACAGACAGACAGACAGACAGACAGGCAGACAGGCAGACAGGCAGACAGGCAGACAGGCAGAGAGACATTACAGCCATTGGGGAAAAGACCTAACATTTAAAAGCTGAACTCTTTGGGGGCAACAGGACGTGCTTTTCTGGGCTTGGCTCAAGCAGGAAAGAAACATGAAGCATGTTAAGAGGCCGGCTGGCAGCTCCAAACACGAGGTCTGACATGCCTTTAGCAAGATGCTTTTGGTCCAAGACCAGAAGCCGGGGGAGCCCATAGCATGGAGGCACTGAAGAAGCAGAAGAGGATGCCAAATTCACTCACTATTCCTGCCTTCTGCATGTGGCAGCCTAAACGTTCCTGCTTCAGTGATCCCAAGACCCACCTCACTGGGAGTCTGCCAGTGTTGAGAACCAAGGGGGGAGGGCTGCCCCACACAGACGCAGCTCCTGCCCAGTCTGGATTCCTGCCCGGGGCCATCTACCTTTAAGAATGGACAACCGCCACATAAGCATCGTCTTCAAGTGTCAAGAGAGACGGAAAGTCTGGTTTTCTAGGAGGGTGGGGAGAAGGAAAGCCTCGAGTGAAACAAAGCAGGTAAAAGTCTTCAAAATAAATATGTTTATATAGAAAATGCTAGGTATGGGTGCAATGCACTAGGAAGGCTCTCCCGAGTGCATCGTTAAAAAAACTGTTTACGTTTGCATAGCTGGCAGCGACTCCAACCAGGCTGGTGCAGGGAGACTTGCCCACTGCATTGGGCCCTATGCTGTTAGTGTGAGGGGTTCGGTTCGGCAGAATCTGAGGTTTCCAGCCAAGCAGCTCCTCCCTCTCCAAGAGTTGCCCCCTCCCGCCCCTCAATGAGCCCTCAAGCAGCAGCCCCAATGTGGAGCCACTGTGCATCCTTCACAGAAAGAGAAAACACGACTGTATCCTTTTTTTTCATTAGCAGCGCAGAAAACACAGGTGCTTGCTAGCCCAAGCAAGTAAGGGTTTGGGGGAAGGAGGGGGGGGATTATATGGCATTTCAAGGGGAGGGGGAATAAACCCTGACACTAAAGTGCAACACGTTCTAAACGCTTTGTCATCTGGTGTCACCAAAAAACAAAATAATAATAAGAAGAGGTGTTCGCAAAGCTTTAGATTTCCAGTTGCTGGAGGGAGGCGGCTTTTGAAATGACAGCGAGGAAAATAAATTCACACGGCCGTTGGCTTCAGAAATCAGGAGCCCTTTGGTGTGGAGCGGAGCAGGGTGGCGATACAGAGAGCATTTCACCACACGGCTGGTAGTGTGAGGATGGGGGTGGGGAAGGAGAAACGCTGTATTTATAACGTTTTCAAGAAGAAGAAGCGCCAAGAGCATAAACGAATATTCTCAACTCCTTCGGCAAACTCAACGGACCACTTTTTTGGGGGCATCTTCAAAATCCACTCCAGCCCAAACACCTCAAAGAACAACATTAGCTCTCCCCCCCCCTTTAAAAACAAGCTGCTCCTCCTCCATGCTTTCGAGGGGCGCGGCCAACTGCCTGGGGGTGGGAGAGCAGAGGGGAAGAGGGCAGGTGGCGGCAGATACAACCTGATCAGCACCGATGCCTCTCTTCAAAGAAAAAGGAAAAAGAAGCCAGATCCGTTCTTCAGCGTAAAAGGGGTTGGGGCGAGGGAGAATACAACCTTGAAGCTAGATGAGAAATAGCCAAGGGGGGGGGAAGGAGGAGGGGTGGGGGGGGGAGATACGATTTCACAGCCTGAAGGCCAGTCTCATCAGCTCAAATATCTTTGTTGGAAGGGGTAGGGGATGAAAGAACAGAATCCCTCAGTGCCGCCTCATTTTCACTTTCCGAGCTGGACTGCTGTCCTCCTCCTCCTCGTCAAAGTCCTCCGTGTACTCGTAAGACTTCCGCCAATAGTTCTCAGAGCTGAAATGGCTCCGCCTCCTGTGCTTGGGCAAGAGGACCGAGCGCCTGTTCTCCTCTTTATCCATTTCTAGAATCCGAGGTCTGAGGAGAGGAAAGAAAGACAGACCAATGAGAGGATTCAGGGCAGTGTTAGAAATTAGACAGGCTCATTTTGCGACTGGCACCGATCCAACTGCGACCTCGTGGAGATCTCTGGATGTCCGGCTGGTGACTGGGGAAAGCAAAACGTCGCTTAGAGAAGGATCAAAAATATTTTCCTTGAAGCTTCAATTTGTTTTATTCCATATTGTTTTATTTGACGTTTTAGTGTGTTGTATGAAATGAAATTGACAACAACATTGGGGGGAAATGGTGCCTAGACATTCTCTTGTGGTGACCATAGCATTGGTCTAAGGTGCCACTGGGAATTAGAATATATATCTAGGACTACCTCATAACTACTGCTTTTCACTGAAACAGTTACACCAGAGGTGGGAAACCAGTGGCTCTCCGCATGATGTGGGACTCCAACTCCCATCATCCCCAACCACTACCCAACTGGCTGGGAATGATGGGAGTTGGAGCCGAGGAACATTTAAAGGGCCACAAGTTCCCCCATCCAAGTGACAAGGTGCACAGTATGCCAAGACCTTTCCACTGGGGCTCATAGTCTACCCTACTTCAAAGGCTAAGGGAAGATGAGCAACATGAAGATCCAAACAGATACTTTAGGCACACCTGGAGGCCATGTACCTCCAGTAACATTTTGGGCTCTCCCCTTCATTGAACCCTTGACCTAACGCTGAATTGCAAACAGCTGTTGACATGCCTGCACCACATGGGAAGAGTTCAACACCACTCCAAAGCCAAATTATATCCACACACACCGGTCAGAAATTATGGATGGGTGTCTCCGTGGAAGCACCTGAGCCTTACTTCCAGGGTAGAGACAGCCCCACCTGCAAAGCACACACACACAGAAGGAGTGGAGGTAATAGGTTTGCCCCTTTGGGGCCAATGCCCGCCTCCCCATTCACAGATTCCAAACCAAAACCTCATTTTGCAACCCAAAGCAGCCACTGCTTCTGCACAATTCCATTAATTGAGGCACTTGGACTTGAGTGCAAAGACCGAGACCCGCAGGGCTATGAAGTGGACTTTCCCAACCGTGGGTTAGTCGCATGCACTCCACAAAACCACACAACTCAGCAGCTCTCCTGTCTCTCTCTCTATGATGCGCAACTGCCCCCCCCGCCCCCCCCATGCCGTTGTGGATTCACTTACCGGTGAGCAGCGTCTGGGTCTGCTTTGCGATGGGACCTCTTTGGCTTCAGGATGGGGTCCCTGTTGCTTCCTGACAGGCGGTCAGAGGCGTACCCTGGCGCCAGCACAGAACTACTCAGGGATCTCGTCTCCAGCCGGGGAGCGTCTAGCCTGGTCCTGGAAGGGTTAAGACACAAAAGTTGTGCTCATCTAATTCTACCGGATGCATCGGAACAGGAGACATATTTGGGGTTAAGAGACACTGTGCCCACTTTCAACATTTGCCCCAGGGGTGCAGGCGAGAGGAGGCCGCCACATGCCACACATGTGATCTGATTAGCAAATGTCAGGCCTCCCTGTCTATTGCTAGAGGAAACTTAAAAGTGCCTCTCCCCTCCCCAAAATCCGTATTTCATATGTATCTTGACTGGGCACCAACCAGTCCACCCGCCTAGCATGATAGTCAGTTAACATTTACAGAAATGCTGACCTAAATTGAATCTGACGCCAGTTCACTGATATATATGCAGTTGAACACTCTAGTTGGATTTCCCCAGCTTTCTTCTGGAAAAAAAACCCAGATGCCCCAGGAATGGGCAGACTTCCACAGCCCACATGGCAGAAAAAAGCAGCGTGTATGCTTTCAGCTTGAGCTTTGACATGTATGTGCACAAGCAGTTTATTGATCTGCATAAGCTGCTTTCTAGGACCCCTCCTCTGCCACCACGAATTTGACTTGGGACCTGAAACACACACTCGGAGGGAAACGCTGCTCCTGGGGCTACGAATGGGACTAGAGCTTTCTGCATGGCCCACCCTGCTTCTTTGTCTTAGAAGCCACATGCTGAACTGAATTGGCAGGTGCCAAATGGAAACATGCCATAGTGGAGTTGGAAGGCGACAGGTTGTCCAAGGATCGCAGAAAGGAAGCCACCCCTTATCCGTAGCAGGTTGCAGGGCAAGGATGGGGAACCTGCGGCCCTCGAGATGTTGCTGAACTACAGTTCCCAGCATCCCTGACTTCTGGCCTCTCTCGCTGCATGATTCCAAGCAGAGCATTTGGCACCGGAGCAGAAACCAGCATTTGTGAAGCAATCTTTCCATAAGGAGAAAAAAGCATCCAAGCTTGTAGGATTGGCACACCAGTCAAGAGGCCTGTCAAATATTCCAAGAAGTCTCAGTGCCGGAGGATGCTTGCCTCCTGTCAACGTAGCATAACTACTTTTTCAAAGCAGACGCTTTGCGTTTTAATATTTTGCTGCTGCTCTGCTTCCTTTTGGCTTGCATTTCATGATTATTATTTTTAAACGGAGATATTGCAATTCCATGATAAAAGCCAAAAGGGGTGGATCATCCAGAGACTTGTTGATGTTTACAGCAACCTTACCAAGCACTCTCAAAACTAAGATACAGTGGTGCCTTGCTTAACGAATGCCCTGCTTAACTAAATTTCCGCTTAACGAAAGGATTTTTCGAGCGGAGCTTGCCTTGCTAAATGAATGCGTTTTACGAAAAATTCGTCTAGCAAATCGCGGTTTCCCATGGGAATGCATTGAAATTCAATTAATGCGTTCTTATGGGCAAAAAAAGTTTTAAAAATTCAGTGCATTCCTATGGGATTCGCTAGACAAATTTTTCGCTATAAGAACGAATTAATTTCGTCTAGCGAGGCACCACTGTACCTTAAGTTACTTGTCCAAACTGTTAAGTAATTTGCATAAGTAACTAGTCTGATGAAGATCATCTTTTTAACTGCCCAAATAAAACCAACACTTCCGACACACTTGCCCAGTTCTCGATCAGTCAGTTGACCAAATCTACTTCGCCTGGACCAAACCCTGTTATCTGAATGTCTACAGGCAGCATTTAAAGCAGGCTCAGAAACCAGAGGTGGAGCTCTGCTTACCTCCTGCCCCTCAACACATTGCCACGTACCATTTCTCACCAGCCAAACACATTCCCTAAAGTTCTAAGTAGCTCAAGAGGTTGTCCCAAACTAACAGAACAGGGGTAAAATAATCTTGCAACCTGCTCCTGAAACCAGCTGGGAGCTGAGCTACAGCCTCGTGTTTTTCCATCTGCTCTTAAGCTGAAAGCCAATTTCTTTCTTGGTCGCTCCACCAACTCTGGCCCTGAGATCACCAGGCTGTTCTGCAGCCACCCTCCACAGCAGCCCAGGGCATGCAGGAAGGATCCATAAATATTGCTATGCTTCCATTGCCTTGAAGTTTTTATGACCACGCCGGTAACCAGGCTGTTCAGGAAAATTCCACTCAAAGCAAACCAGAGCTAGATAGTTTCCTCATTACGCACTTCTGTTCTCGAGCAAGTACTAAGTTAGCAGAGGTGTAAGTGTAAGACATGAGAAAGAAGCTTCCCCAGAGTCTTATGAACACTGCCGGAGGATTGTTTGACCCTAGCTACCATGTTTTGTCAAGGCTGGAGCCCCTGAGCTCCCTGTATGATGCACTTTGGAGACACTGCTCACAACCAGGGCCACTAGCAGACTAGCAACCTGATGCTCTCCCGTTTCCCTGCCAAGGATTCCACAAATCATGGATACAATTCCAACTCTTTCGAGTGGAGATGCAAACCCAGCCTGCAAGGCAGCATTGGGGTTAATCTACTCCAGTGAGAGGGCGACCAAGATGATAAAGGGTCTGGAAACAAAGCCTTTATGAGGAATGGTTGTTGGAATTGGGTATGTTTAGCCTGGTAAAGAGGAAACTGAGAAGAGTAAGATAGCCATCTTCAAATATCTAAAGGGCTGTCACATGGAAGATGGTGCAAGCTTGTCTTCTCCTGCTACGGAGGGTAGGATCCAAACCAATGGCTTCAAGATACAATAAAGGACCGCAGGCCATGCTGGCTGGAGCTGATGGAACTGGAGTTCAACAACACCTGGAAGACAGCAAGTTGCCCACCATTACTCTAGAACAGTGTTTCCCAAACTTGGGTCCCCAGCTGCATTTAGACTACAACTCCCAACATCCCTACCTAGCAGGACCAGTGGGTCAGGGATGATGGGAACTGTAGTCCAAAAACACCTGGAGATCTAAATTTGGGAATCCTGCTCTGTAGTGTAGAATGCACCGTGAGAAGCTCCAAATTTGTATTGTGCAGCGATTACCTTCAGCTTTAAACCAATTCTGTGAGCCCACCACACATCAGGGGGGTTCAAATTCTCTCACACCAAAACCTCATCGAGCACACAACTGCTCAGGCCTCTTAAGTCTGCTGTTCTGAGTTGTATTTGCAAAGCCAAGCCTCTGCTTCCTACCGGTGTATGTGTGCAAGCCAATGGAAAGGGCAGGAAGCGCTGTTACTTTAAGGAAGATTTAGTGGGGCTAGTCCAGTCTTTCCACTTTTCCTGGCTGCATGCTTTCAAAACAGACCACAATGTGTTTTACCAGTTAAGTGCTAGGAAGGGGCAGGATGTTTTGAGAATGCTGAGAATGCTAAGAAAACACTTCCTCAGCCTCAGTTACGGTTTCCCGGGATTTACTGGGTCAGAGAGGTGCCCCAGGATCCTCTCTGCATCTTCTTAAGGAGGCCCGGCTTAACATTTTAAAAACAAACCAACCATGGGCCTCATAAATGGGAGCAAGGAAACAGCCATGTCTCACAAAGTTCGAGAGTGATTTTTCTTAGCCAGGACAGAATCATGTGTATTATAGCTGCTACCAGTTTTAGCTGCTCCAAGTATTGGCAGCAGCAAGAATGTGAAAGGATGTTTTCCCCTTTGGAAACATATACAAATTACATTCTCTTCAAAGATGCTTCACCACTTACTTCCTAAGGATGATGACTGCTCTCCTCTCCTTGATATCCTGTGGTCGAATGCAGTGTGTAATTTCATCAGCTGCGTAACCACTGTGGAAGAAAAAGATCCAAGAGGGATTTCAAACCAAGCCAACTTAAGTTTTAAAAGGCTGCATCCGTTCCCGCTTCTCTTCAGCCCCAGTTCAGCCATACTGGTGATCAAACGGCTCCGTCTACAACTTCAGCCAGCGCTTACAGCCCTTCATTAACATCTCTGCCCACCGTTTAAGTTTATTTCACTTATAGTCCACCTTTTTTCCTAAGGCACTCAGGGTGGCGCACAATGCTCTCCCCCTCTGCATCTTATCCAAACAACAACCCTGCGAGGTAGGTTAAGACAGGGACTGGCCCAAGCACACCCAACGAGCTTTGAGAGTGGGGATTTGAACTCTGGTCTCTCAGGTCCCAAGCGGGCACTCTAACCATTATGCCCACACTGGCTCACCATCAATACAGCAGACAAGGCCATTTTCTCAGGTTCATGTGGGAAGCTGCCTTATACAGAGACAGAGCATTGGCCCAGGTAGCTCAGTATTGCTAACTAGCGGGGGCTCTCCAGGATTTCAGACAGAGGACATTTCCAGTCCTATCTTGGGATATTGGGGATTGATTGCATATTACCTGGGACCACCATCCTGCCCTGAGATCCTCTAGAGCAGGGTTCACCAACTCCCAACAACTGTAGCTAGTGTGGCCAACAGTAGGGAATGATGAGAGTCAGAGCTCAACAACATCAGGAGGGCCACAGCTTCCCCACCCCTGCTCTTGAGAATGCCACATAAAAATATTTGCCACGCAGACCATTACTTGCATGGTTCTACCACCTACTCCAAACCCTCGCTGTCACCCATAACCACAGATCAAATGCAGTAGCGTGGGCTGCCTTTGCTGGAGGCTTCAAATTCCCAATGTAAGAATCTTCCCACCTTCCCTCCCCAAGAGTCTACCTTGTTCTTTTTCGGGCTGCAGAGACCAGTGGCTCAGGTAAGCATCTACCTGAGCAGGTAGATCGCTGGTGCAGGAAGGTGGATGAGGGGGAAAGGAGAACACAGGACAAAGTCTAGCTTGCTTGGGTGGCAGTGTGAGCAAACTCAATAACTATATCCTAACAACTGTGCCCAGGATCTTCTAGGGAAGGGGTGGGAAAACATTTTTGTTCCATTTGAGATCCTTGACAGAATCTGCATTACAGCATAGCTGCAAAGACCACAAGGGCCCAGCCAAGATTTCAATATGCAGCACTTCCCTGATTCCAGACCCATGACTACCAGGTAATTCTGAAAATCTTAATGGCACTCAAAGCACTATTTCTCCTACTCAGAGGGACTGTGAGCAAGATCCTTTGCAGAAGGATACAATGAACTGCTTGCAGTCAGGAAACACTGAACCAATGCCTTCTACTCCCTGGCTTCCATTATCATTAGCCACAAACAGTAGCCACGTGTTTGTGAAGATCCCAGTATCAGTAGCCCTGATACCAGGGGTCCCCAGACTACGGCCCGGGGGCCACATATGGCCCACGAGGCTCTTTTATGCGGCCCCTGCCGACCCCCGCCGCCCGCCCTTACCAGCACAGCGCAGCTGCCTACTTCTGACCTGGAAAAGCAACGGAAATAGCTTGTGCACATGCGCAAGCGTCATTTCCAGTGTACTTCCAGGTCAGAGGAGGCTTCTGCACATGCGCACAAGCTATTTCTGGTGCTTTCCAGGTCGGGAGTGTGCCAGAAATAGTGTTTGTGCATGCGCATGGGCGCACATCGCTGTGCGCTCCTCCGCCCTCCGGCCCGAAGCCGGGGAAGTTTGGGGACCCCTGCCTGATACACATGAGAGTCCTGGGCAACAGCATTCTGCAAACTGATTGCCACCACAAAAAAGGCCCTGCCTGCATCTGCCTTGTCTTGGAAAATGACACACACTCAGAGATGGGCCTCAGATGACGATCTCAGGGTCCAGGTAGGCTTGTCTTTTCCACTAAACTAAACCCAGTTTATCGAGGGTGGCTTCAGGAGTATCCTGGGTATTAGTAGACTAGTTTCTTAACATCCTCACAGAACTACCAGTCCCAGAGTTCACTGAGAAACCCTTGACTATTAAAACCAGTTTAAGTTAGTAGGGTTAATATACCTCAAACCTTGTCTGCATAACCCAACCCCCACAAACTGACCATTTCAATAACTTTGCCATCAAGTTTCCTAGCAGCACGGCAACAATATGTGCATTGGCTTTCATGGATGGATTTGCACAGACGTCTGAATTCCAAAGAGTCACTGTATGAAAGCAACCAAATTCAGACATGACAGAAAATAGACTTAGGTTGTTCTATTTCAATAGGATACACCTTCATTGCAGCTACAGATTTCAAAAATTTCTGCCAGGTACGGTGGGCTCCCCCAGTTGGCCACCAGCCCATGCCTGAAAGCAATGGTTGCCAAAATTGGGGGTGGGGGTGGGATTTTGCTTGTTCAGTGTTCCAAAAACTATGTACAACATCATACCTAACTAGTTGCACACTGTTTTATGGGAGCAGAAATTCCTCATAGGGCCACAAAACCCTGATCATTTACACTAGGAGCAGGTAAGTCTTCTGGGAGGAGACGCTGTCTCTGTGAAAGGGCATCTCATCATCTTGTTTTAAGCCCTCTCAAGAGTTCAAAGTGACTCCCCCTCCCAACCAAGTTGCAGAGAACAGGAAGCACAACGGACTGCGCTTCCCATTCCCTGCATTTCTTCGTAACATTTGAAGCAGCACTTACAGATTCTCTCCTCCCATGCAAAATGCATATAAATATCAGCTAGGGCGGTACAGCAGTCATGTGCTGATCAATCAGGAGGCAAGAATTAGGAAGCTGCATTCTTAAGACACTCAAGAACAAGGATGGCGAGCAAAGTGTGTGTGTTTGCCCACATAACTCCAGTAAACAGAAAGCAAACTGTTGCATCACCCTCTCCGCTACCAGCAAAAGCCACTGACCAAGCGATGTTAAGACTCATGTTGCCATAACAAGCATGCTGCTTCTATTTGGCTAGGTTCTCCCTGGCAGCCCTCTCGACAGCAGCCATATTTAGAACTACTCCCTCCCTTCTTGACCAGGTTTTTATACCCAGCTGGCCTGCGTGATTGGAAGCACTGGCCTAGTCCATTCTGGCAGTGCCAAGCAGATCTAGGAGTGCGGGGCGCTATATTGGCAGTGCTGACTTTCTGCTCAGGCCAACCTCCCTTGGAAAGGTGCCCTTTTATAGTTAATGCATAAAAACTTAGTCGCTGCTGCCCTCAAACTGAAGTACAGTAACTCCTGCATTTAAAGTGTGCTAGTTGCTTCATGCCGCCTTCTTTTCTTGGAAACCAGCCGAGCTGGAACAGGACAGTGAGAGTGCTGCATGGTGACCCACCCGTAGGCCTAGTGAAATTCTAGAAGATTTCTGCTACTAGAAAAGACTTGTGGAAATGTTGTTTCTGTCCCTGAGGAACTGACTCGGACACTGTAGGCTGCAGCAGACCCATGCTGCTCTACGTAGAGGGGACTTCACCCATCCATTCGTGAAAAGCTCAAATGGTCAAATAATCTGGAATTCCATTCCACTCTTTCCCTCCAACTTGGGAACTCTGAAGCACAGGTGAAGTTCTTTCAGCCATTCCTTTTTTAATGAATTAGGTTCACATTTGACATAGTTGCCTATGTCATAGTTGCAGCAAAGCAAAACTAACAGGGGAGCTAGCTCTCTAGCAGAATCAAGAGCAGAAAGCTTCGGACAAAAGGAAAAGCCACTGTCCCCTTGAAGCAAAGAACTCATGAATACAAAGCAAGGCTTCTGAAAAGCTGCTTGCCTGCTTACCTGGGGCAAGTCTTAGGGTACCAATTTCCCCTTTTTTGGTGCATCCCTGCAATGTTACCACAGATGAGCAAGGTAAGAAGAGCTAGTCACTTTTTTGAAGGGATGCCACTGTCTTCAGCTATCTGAAACAGCCAGGGAGGCAGGTGCATGCCAAGAGTCCTGTTAGTCTTGCTTGTCACACATGGCAACTCCATAGCAGAAGCGGGTGGTTTTAGCAGGCTTAGCAACCAGTGTAAGCTGCAGGCTGCCTCCATTATTATGCATAAATTATATCTCCCTAAAAAATGGGTGGGGCCAACAATTCTTACTGCATACACAGTGGTGGGAGCCATCCAGATTTTCCAACAGACCTTTCACTAGACCAGGGGTCCCCAGACTTACCGGCGTTTGGGCCGGTTCCCACCCCGCCGATCGCGCGGCGGGCCGAAGGATGGGGAGCGCGCACCTGTGCGGGCCAGCGGGCGGGGGAGTGGGCCGGATTGGCAGGCCAATTGGGCCGCATCCGGCCCCCGGGCCGTAGTTTGGGGACCCCTGCACTAGACTGACAAAATAATTTCCCGTGTTTAGCACCTCCTTGCTATCAAACTGCACCAGGCAGCGTTTCATTTCAACTGCAGAGTGTACAGCTGCTCAGCCGCTTCCTGGAAGTTCCTGCCACATGTGCTTCTGTGTGAGCCTTGGTTAATGTGCGCACTTTTAGAGATAATGCTTAGTCCTTACACTGCTTTATTATTGATGCACCTGGACTATTGTGCAAGGCCATGTTTATGTGAAGGAGAGATTTTCCTTCCTGGCTCATGCGGAGATCGCTTTACAAATGTAAGCAGGGAATCACGTTACCCCCTCAAGCAGCCATTCAGACTGGCAGAAGTGTTCACTCCTCAGACCAAAAAATGTTGGTTGCCCTCCCTTTGCCATGGCAACGCGGAACCATTAGGGATGTTTGACTCATCCTGGTGGAGAGCTGGCTTTGGCTTACATGGCTATAAATACAGTTTGTCACAGGCTTATCCTGACCCAACATTTCGCGCCCTTTCACACTCTGCTCCTGGAGAAGTTGCTCTTCCACAGGCACTAATGCCACAAGGAATGCTGTCTAATGTTACCTGTAAGTATTTACACTGTAAACACAGTTTCAGAGAAAAAAGCAGAGCCAGGAATTGAAGAGGAGAGCACTACAGAAAACATCAGCGATGCATATTGCAAAGGACCAGTCGTGGCTCTGCAGCCAACAGGAAACAGGTTTGGAGAAACCCATGGAAACACCTGTAGAAAAATAGGTACACTAATACTTAGTTCAGTCCTAAAGGGTTACTCCATGGAAGGCATGCTTGAGATAGCTTTCCCCTTATGAAAGCTTTCCTTATTGCATGGTATCAGGACACTGGACAAGAAATGACAAAACACCAGCGGCAATTCAGGAATACAGTGAGCAAGGGCTCCCTGCCCAATTCCTGGCATGGAAGGTCAATTGCTGGTTTTGCATGCAGGGCTTAACCCACTCCTAGGAGGACTGCTACTGCTTGTATTGGGTTTTTACTTTCAGAATGATACTACTATGGAGAATCAACTGCAGCCACAGAGCTCTCAAACCAGTCAGCATGGGAGATACAATTACAGTGGTGCCTCGCTTAACGAATGCCCTGCTTAACGAAATTTCCGCTTAACGAAAGGTTTTTTTCTAGCGGAGGTTGCCTCGCTAGACAAATTCGTTTTACGAAAAATTCGTCTAGCGAATCGCGGTTTCCCATAGGAATGCATTGAAATTCAATTAATGCGTTCCTATGGGCAAAAAAAAATATTTAAAAAAATTCAATGCATTCCTATGGGATTCGCTAGACGAATTTTTCGTTATAAGAAAAGACCCGTGGAACGAATTAAATTCGTCAAGCGAGGCACCACTCTGCTCCACTGACATGTTTTTCTCAAGCTGTGAGGGGGGCAGAGGTGCTCCCAGTGTCAAAGAAAATTCCCAGACAACTCTGGCTTGAGAGAGCCCCAGCTGGAGTGGAAGGCAGAGTGGAAAAAACCCCTTCCAATCAGACCTGCTGCTTCTTTTGTGTTGATTCCTGTTGTCAGGAGTCTGAAGCGAAGCCTTCTATCTTTTCCAGCACACAGCCATTACCCTTCCCTGGAGTTCCTTCTTCATCATAAAGAAAGTCATCTGCCCTGCTTTAGTTCACGTTAGTTAGCAAGGGTGAGTAACCTGTGGCCCTTCAAACATGGCTGGACACCAACTCCCATTAACTACAAGATGGCATGGTCTGGTCACGGTTGATGGGACTTGTAGTCCAGCCAAAACTGGAGGGCCAGGGGTTCCCCCCAATCCCTGGTTAATGCTCGCAAAGAAGCAGTTTCTCCAACCATGGAAGCTCGTTTTGGCAGAACCCCTGGAACTGGGTGGCATTTATCACAAGTTCCTACGGCTGACGTGCTCTCCAGCTAAGTTCCTCCTAGCTCTAATGAACCTTGCCTCAATAGTTCCTTGGGAAGCATTCTTGCATCAAGTTTGTATGCTGAGGAACCCCTGCACATTGCAGGCTGCATTCTGCACTGTTTGCTCTGTTTATGCTGGCTGTGCTGTCATGGTTTGCTCTTGCCAGTCACAAGCTGAGGATGTGTCTTAGAACCCCAAAGTCCTTGCATCTGCATATAGCAGAGAAGATTAATAATGCGCGACAAACTCAGGTGCTTGTCCTATCATTACAGATCTTATCAGTGAGGAGTCCTGGATGAGATTTCAAACCATCTTAGGGCTGACTAGAAGACAGGTTTGAAAACCGCTGCTAGTCAGTGGGAATCACTTATGTTGCTTTGTAAGGTCACCTACAGACCCAAACACACAAGTCACCTGCTCTTTCAGGTTCTGTTCCAGAAATTGTAAGGCAGGAATAATGGCAACTGTAAAAGACAAGCAAGGATCACAAAACATTTAGCACTCGGAACATGCTATACAAAATCAACACACAATACACAAACGGGTCTGAATGTGCAGCTATTAATTCAAGAGCTGAAACCGGCCAACGACTCGGAAAGGCCTCCTGCAAGTTTCCTTACCTGAGCACAGTGACACTCCCTCTTCTCACAGGCAAGAAGAAGACTGGCTCCGAGACCCTGATGGGCTTGAACTGGAACTTGCAGCCAAAGCAGAGTGCTGAGTCACTGAAGAACGACACCGAGACAATAGGCCTCTCAAAGATGTGGATGGGGTCCACATGGGAGACTATGCAGCCCCCAGGCTGGTAGTCGTTGATCACCGCACTGTTCACAAAGCCCTCGGGGATAACCCGTTGCTCTACCAGCTTACGGATGACGAGATCATGGACCCACTCGGGAATGGAATCCACTTCCCCACGCGGGTACAGCCGTTCCTGACCGGGGCCTCGCCTCTGCAGCTGAGACCCGTACGTATAACCCTCCCCAAAGAAGTACTTGTTCCGGAGAGGGGCCCTATCCACCGTGTGCTCTTTATAAAGGCCCTTCTCAGCCCTGGAGACCACGTCGTCAATGCGAGCTTCAATCTTGGCGCATTCCTCAGGGGTGAAGAGGCGGAGCTGCCGGATGCCGCTTTTGACTTTCTGGGCCTCTTCCTCCTCCTCCCGCTGGTGCTCCTCGCAGTCGCTGGGCTCCGACTCGGAATCCTCGTGGTATTTCCGCTTGCGCTCTGCAGCTCCACCCGTGCCTCCATAGGGAGACTCGGCAGGGTCTCGAGTGCCGCCCCCCTTGTAATTGTCCCGGTAAGGCATCATGGATTTGAGCTTCTCTCGCAGGTCTGTGTAGCCACTCCCGGCCATGGTGAGTTCCCCAGTCGCCTTCGCCACCTCTACTGAACTCACCGGTGAACAGTTTGTAGGGCTGGTGAGTGGGAAAGCGCCGTCCCCGTTCAAGGCATTGTCTATCCTAGTGGAATAATCTCCCAGAGGAAAAAACAAGAAATCCTACAGCTGAGCTTCCACAGGCGGAGAGCAAACCAAACCAGGTGCCCTTCCTGATGGGTAAGGCACTCCACCCTTCTGAGACACCTCACCCCAAGTCCCTGCAGCAGGGGCAAGGGGAAACAAATCCCTGCGAGAATGAGAAGAAAGTTACAGATTCAGTTTCTTTCCAACACTGATACGGAACAGACAGATGAATGCAAGGTCTCCTCGTCCAGTGGTACCAATCTTGTTTGGCAGGTGAGTGCCGGGACAATTAAGCACACTCCATCTGTGGGAGGAAAAAATGCTGTAAGCAAAGAGCAAGGAGGAAAAGTGCAGGTAAAAGAAACAAGCAAGATGCATTATCTGAGCCCACCGCACCAATAGCTGGGAAGCCCCTTTCCCAGGTGTGCAAACCACCTGATTCAACCCCCCCCAAGCTATATCCTAGGAAACACTCCTGACCAAGCCTGACCTGCATAAGAGTAGGAAAAGTGGCTGTAATTAAAGGCAGGGAGAAGCACAGGGTCAAGCAACAGGCGGCAAGTTCACTCAGCTGCATTATCTGTTCCCTCTATACATATTGCCTCCTCCCTAACTCACTCATCAACTAGGAATACAGGAGAGGCCAGCAGGTGACCTGTGTTAACAGGTGTGAATGGTGAGAGCATCCCCCTTCCACTCTTGCTCCTTATTCATCACCTACTCCTTCCAGGAGAAAAGGAACCAGACCCACACATCATAAAGGAGAGGCTAATAAGGCACTCCCCCCTTCCAGAACCTTCCTCTACAGCTTTTCTGCTGCTCATTGCCCCCCTGCCTACTGGGTGGGGAGCAGCGCTCCCCAAAAAGAGGTATGGCACTGAGGGGATAACTGCCGTCTTTGCCCCCCATACCTATTGTTGTCTGTCTCCCAAGCAAAAGGGCAGAAGGTCCAGAAAACTCTCATACAGCTAGAGCAGTGTTTCCCAACCTTGTGCCTCCAGCTGTTTTCGGACTACAATTCCCATCTTTCCTGACCACTGGTCTTGCTAGCTAGGGATGATGGGAGTTGTAGTCCCAAAACATGTGGAGGCACAAGGTTGGGAAACACTGAGCTAGAGGTTGGAAGGCGGCAGAGGAAACGTTGCCTGTCTCTATAGTTCTTTCTCTCTTTGTTACCCTCTCAGAAGAAGGGGAAAGAGGCAGGAAGGAGAGCCCATTTTTATGCACCTGGATCCATTATCCTCTCCAGCAGGAAGAGAAGGGGGTGGGGATGTACCAATACCTAATTAGTCAGAGTCTGAAAAGAAAGACCTTCTTTCCTGCATTGAGTATTGCTCTTGGCTTCCCACTCAGGAGGAGACATGAGGACCCCTCTATAACTAGGCCTAGCTTGTTTCCTCAATTCCTAAACCCCCTGCTCAAAGCCAATCACACAATCTGAAAGAAAACGGGGAGGGGGGCGGGTAAGCCAGGAGGGCCATTATATAAGCAGGGGCTAAAAATAAGTGTCTCGGCCCCACTGCAAGCCTATTGATCTCTGTGACCCTCTTAGAAAGCGCCAAGAGGCACGAGGCCCCCTTCTATGGGCAGCAGGAGGTCAGGAGGGGAGTCAAGTCCAACCTGCCTCACCCCCCCAAAAAAACCCCCAGCACCCACCAGGCTCCTAAAGAAAAAGGAAGAGGGAGCCATGGTGTCCTCCCAGATAACAGGGCATGGGGGGAGGGGGAAGAAAGCCTCTCCGGCCTCAAATGTTTGCCTTGATGCTCACCACACTATCCCAACCAAGAGAGGAATTAAGGAAAAAGCCTCTGACCGCCGCTCGCCCCCAAACCTATTGACCTCTCAACTTATCACTGCCTCGGAGGAAGGCGAGAGAAAAGGCAGAGGTAGTACCCACTTAACAGGGCAGGGCCAGGACGCCGTGGCACCTTTTCTCCGCCCCTGAACCTATTGGAGCTGCATCTCCGCCGCCGAACTTATCACAGCGTATCAGAGAAATTGGGAAGCCCTTTTTCCAGCCTCAGGGCCGCATTCCGCCCCCCTCCGGGAGCACCTATCCAGGGGCACCCACTTGACAAGGGCAGGCGCCCCCGAACCTCTTGGTCTCTCCACCTCACCCTCAGAGAGGAGAAGAGGCTGCTTTCCCCTCACTCCCTCGGTCTCGCCTTTTACGGAAGGCGCTGGGGAGGGGAGGGGGCGTCCACCCCGGAACCAACTGCCCCGGCTCACCGCGCCCGAGTCCGGCCCCTCAGCACGCGCCGCCCGAGTCCAGCTCCGTCAGCGGCAGAGGCGGCCCGGCTCCCTCCATGGCAGCGAGGGCCCGGGGGCGGAGGAGGAAGGACGGTCGGTCGGAGGGAGACCAGGAAGGGAAGAGGCGTCGCCGCTGCCGCCGCTTCCTCCGCCGCCGCTGCCCGAACTCCTCGCTACGTCACCAGCGGCCGGCCCGACATTATAAATAACTTCAGGGGCATCCTCCTCCTCCTCACGGCGCAAGAGTCGCCCACTGCGCAGGCGCACGCTTCGGAGCGGCGCGCGCTGCGCAGGCGCGCCGAAGCCCCTCCTCTCCCCCGCTCTCCAAGAGCCGAGCGGCTCTCGTTTTGCCGCTAAAGAGCGTCCTCGCCACGGCGACTCCGCTTCTGCGCACGCGCCGCATGCCGACGCTCTTTCCAACTCCTCCCCCCACCCGTTCTTTCATCGCCATAGAGATGGGGAAAAGTAGAGCGGCTGCTTCCGGTGAACATTGGAACAGGCCGTTGCCTGTTTTCGATTCTCTCACAAGGATTAAAAAAAGAGAGGTCGATCTAATGATATTATACAGACGCAGTAAAAAAAATTTTGAAGAAAGAAAGTCATAGGCGTATATAAAATATACACTGCCGGCAGTTAATGGCGCATGCGCTGAGCAAACTGCGTAGCTATAAAAGGCACTATAGAGATTGGAACGTGGAAGGGTGGAGTGGCGCTCCCATTATCCGTTATGTAACAATGTCCTTTATATTACGGCGTTGGAATGGAAGCCGGAAGTGAAGGCTGTGCGTGTAAGACTCTCAATTTTCTACCTCTATACTAAGAACGCCTTAAGGGCCTTTAATGTTCTCTGCGCATGCTCCTTAGTGCACGCGCACATGAAGCGCAATGTCCACGCCATCAAGCGCAATGACGTAAGCGAGCGTAGGGTGGGGTTTATGCATAGACACCTGTGTTGGGTACTGTAAGGGGGCGCGACCAACTCAAAAGGCTCCCCCTCCTTTCTTCGCCGCCTACCTCAGCGCGGATTGGCCATGCTTACCCTATGAGGCGGGCTCACAATGACAAGCCTGCCCGCTGATTTGCAGAAATGAAACAGGCGCTTTCAAGGATCGGTGGCTAATGAAGCGCCTCAGAAAATAGTGAAATTTCCTATCACAACAGAAGCGTGAGGTTTTTAAAGCTTACACTGCAGGGTTCATCAAGGGAACCACTGATAGATAAAACCAGGGCCAGCACTGAGGCATCATGGGATAATCTGCCTTCCTCAGCCTCTTGGTATAGCGAATGCCTGAGTCATAGCTGCCAAGTTATCCTTTTTTTAAAGGGAAATTCCCTTATGCTGAATAGGCTTCCTCGTGAGAAAAGGGAAAACTTGGCAGCTATGGCCTGAGTTTATGACACACACCAAAGACAGGGGTTTTTAAAATTCCGATTCAGAATAATAAAGAAAAAGTCTTTATTATTCTACTAGCCTACAAGTTAATAGCAAAAAGTTACTGCCTGCCTGCCCATATGTAGCTGCGTTAGTAACTTTGAAAGTGTGGGGAGGGCAGAGGCAGATTTGCAAAGCTGCTCTACCTCCTCACCTGGAGGCAATCCTTACCCAAAAGTGAGCAGCTGCTTTCAATTCTAAAGCTGAAGTAAAAAAATAAAAAATGCTAGAACTACCAAATCACAACCTGGAAAACCATGCCTTCCTTTTAGCTGCCTTCAACCATGGCTTCTCCCACCCTTTTTTTGTAGCCCTCTTCCCATGCTGTCTTTTTGGGGCAAAAACATGCAGACAAGGGAAAGGAGATTAGAAGGGGAGCGGGAAGCAGCTGGAGAGATCATCCCTTTTGGAGGATGCACCACAGCACATTCCCATGGAGGCAAATCATGGCATTGGGGTGTTAGGTGTCTTGTGCCTAAGCTGTGTTTCATTCAGCAAAATCTCTGTGAGGCAAGAGGATGGAAAGTCAGCCAGCAAATAAGCCAAAGCTCTCTGACCTACTTTCTTCCTATGCTTTGGGAGCCCTTGGCCTTAAAACAGGAAGCACCAGGTATAAGTGGCTAATTAATGTCTTCCTGGAGGCCTTTACTGAACCCTGCCAATCTCCTTTCCTTCCTACTCATTTTCCAAGTCAATTAATGAAGGGACCATTCACCTGGATTGGATTTTTTGTCTTCATATGGAAAAATGCCTGCATGATGCCACTTCTCTTGCTATCTTCCGATCCCTTTGAACAGACAACACAACTTTCCCCATTAGGTTTTAGGGTGTGTGTGTTTTTAACAGGACCCATCTGCCACCATTGCTGAGCACTGGTTGAGGGAGTCCAGTAACATCTGGAGGGCCCCACAGGTTCCCCACCCCTGCATTATAACCAAGTTTGACTATGTGTAACCAAAATGATTGCAACACCTTGTTAATCTCCTCCTCTGTTTCCTTCTCCTTCCCTTGTTGCCTCTAGGGTTGGTATCAAGGACCACAGCAATGATCAGGCATCTGCAAAGGCCCCACATGCCAGGTGGATGCAAACTGCCAAAAGCCTCTTAGATCTCTTGCACATCAGCATCATTGCAACCTACCTGTTTAATTGCCTACCTTTTGGCCCAGGAAATGAGGGGTAGGGAGTAAGTGCAGGAGATTCTGCTGCCCAGGAGGTGGGGTGGGGTGTTTTTTGTCAAAGTTGTTGACCTTTTTTTTGCTTTTGAGCTATTTTATTTTTTAATTCTCCAACAAAACACTTCAGACATTTCTACCACTGTCTGTTTGCTCAACGGCTTCTTCCCCGGCAGGAGAGGCAGATAATGGCAGCGAGTAGTTAGTCTCACTGAGGCGGGATGTGTTCTGCAACAGACATTTATCTCTGATGATATCTAGATTGTAAGTGCCTGGAGGCACGGTTGGTGCAATGAATAAGTGTGATTGTCTAATATCTATCTGCCACCAAATGCTGGCAGAGGCACAGAAAGATCCAACCGCTGAATAAGCCATGCAGTAATCCTGATATAATTACATGTCCCACCTATGTTTGGGAGCTTGGAAGTGTTTACAAACTCCTGTGTTTTTTGCTGGCGTGCTCCTCTGTTAGGTCAACATGTACTGTATTCCAGGAGGTTTTTGAGTGAGATGGATTACCAAATAAGAGGAAAGGAACAATCCTAGGGATTGCAGCCCTAAGCCTGAAAAAGGTTTCCCACCTCTCTTGTGTAGAATTGCATCTTCAATAACTATTTTGCATTTATGCTGGGGCAGGCACACACTCTTTTTGGCATGTGTGTTTGGAAAGTTGACTAATGCGATATTGTTGTTCTCAAAGGTGAAAAGCAAAATACCAGGCGCCCATGAGCGTATGACATAAAATGACACTTTTAATTTTGCTCAAATTGTGAACAAATATAACCCCTCTCAAAAAAGCGCAATTTTGAGTGCAAAAATATTACAAAATATAGCAGGTAGCGTGTGAACTATTTCTTCTTCCTCTTCTTCTTCTTCTTCTTCTTCTTCTTCTTCTTCTTCTTCTTCTTCTTCTTCTTCTTCTTCTTCTTCTTCTTCTTCTTCTCTCTCCCCCCCCCCCCAAAAAAAATAGCACAATACCAGTTCTTCTGAAGACTGGTTGCTTTTATAAAAATAAAGAGCAAAGTTGCAGGAAAAGCCATATTTTTGAAACCGAACCAAAGTATGTTAAACAAACAACAGAACTTGTGAATAACTTTGCAAACAACTTTTGCACGTAAACAGACAGAGGCTGGAGACAAACAGTGGATGATTCATCATCATGCTTTGCTCGGAAGCTTCCAGACACATCTGGCTGACAGCTGTTGCAAAGTGAGTGCTAGGCCAGATGGCATCTTGATCTGGTCCAGCTCAGTAGTTCTTCTATAGGTTCCATCCACCCACCTCAAATTTCTTGTTAGGAGAATCTGGTCTCAGGCTTCAACTCCTGGTTTTGTAGGACTTCTCATATATAGCAGTCTATAGGGATAGACGAGGGCAGCCTTCCCAAACCTGGCACACACACACACACCAGACGTTTGTAGGAGATTTATGCAGCCAAATCTGCATAAAATTGTGCATAATAGTAAGAAATGGGTTAAGGATCACAGAGTTATTAAATGCTAAAGAAGTTTCAGATTGGTCCTGACCCCTCACCTATGGCGAGGGAGGAAATAAAGGCTGTTTCCTGTTCCTTTATCTCTTATTTTTGAACCATATAACTGACCAGATGCATAAGGCCGGAGCTCCTAAGCCCAGACTCCATGTTTGAAGATACTTTTCATATTTTTGTACTCATGAAGTTTTTATCTGTGTTGTTTCTGCTGTAGCATTGAGTGAGACTGCTGTGTAAATAAAGCATTTTAGCTTACTTAAGGTAAGTCTATTCACTCCTAGAAGCAACTGAAAGCAATTAATACTGGGACATTTTAAAAGCCTAACAACCTATATTTCCCACACATTACAAACACTGCACATATTTCTGTTTTAAACTCTGCTGAAAGGGTTTTTGGCTAGAGAGTGAGTCAAGGCCCGCATGCTTTTTGAATTTAGGCAGTCATCCATTTTCCTTTTGCAGTTTCCCACACATCTGGGACTTCAGGATTAATTGGTATTCACCAATTATTTCCCCAGGCCATATCTGCTTCCTCCTCTGCAGCCCTCCCCAATGCAACCTCTACAGCAACCTCTTGGTGAATAGGAGATGTTGCTGGTCTTTCACCCTCGTTCCCAACGTAGATCTTTACCCCCTCCCATTCACTCACACCGTCTTCCGGGGGGGAAGCACCACTTTGTGGCTTGCCTCAGGTACCGAAATGTATTGGGCCAGCCCAGAGAGAGAGAGAGAGAGAGGAAGGAAGATGCGTGTGGCCAGTCCATTCACAACAACGTGATCTCGCTCGGAGGGAGGGTGAGTCGCTTTTCGCGGGCGTGCAGCAAGCTCTCCATGTGGGTGGCGATTACTCGGCAAAGCTCCAGGCCCTGGAGAGGGAAGGAAAGCAAGAAGGTGGACGGTGATTTGACGTTAGTTGAGAGACGCTGCCGTAAAAGCTACTAGCTCCACTAAGTAGGGCTTAGAAGGAATTAGATGGATGTCAGATCCAGCAAAAGCTCCCTGTTAATTCTTTTTGGATTTTTGGTCCCATAACATGGTCTCGGCAAGGTAGCAAGGCAGTTCATTCTAAGAAATTCAACAACAGATCCATAGAAACCAAAACAATACTAATTATGAGATGCATAGATACTAAAGGTTTGCACCCTAGGTATTAAATACACCTTCTTAGCCATCACTATTTGTTGGCATTATCAAACCTCTCCACAGTGAAACTGCCTGTTTACAAAAGTTAAAATGGGGGAACCAGACAGATTCAAGTTGGTCTTTCTGTTAAGAGACTCTAATAACACTGAAATGATAAGGAAGACGTTCAGAGGGTGTCGTTGACCACATCCTTTCCATCCAATCCTTTTGGGAGAAATGTAAGCCACTTCTCCAGCACAAAGTCATTTCAGATCCTCACCTTTACTTTTTCAAAGCCTTCTATGGCCTTGCCCTCCCCTTATGTCTGCCCCGATATCCTGATATCTCCTTGCCTATGACATGTGCTACTCACGAATGACATTCGCTGTTCCCAGCTTTAAAAGGCTAAGGAACAACATGAGCCCAGCAAACTTGTGTATGGTTGTTTCGAGATCTGAATACCGACTTTGCATGGTGCAATTGTGGCGGCTAACAGATGAAGTTATGAGTCACCTGTTTGAATAATAGCATAATAGCAATATTCACCTACCTTGCAGGGCTGTTGTAAATATTACAAAATAAGTTGTGCTTTGAACACATGAAAATACAATACACTGGTATTTTTTTAAAATAAGTTTTATCACCCCAATTGCATGCTACCTACCATCTGAAGGTTAAGCTTCACAGAGCCAGTGGAAGGAGACAGGAGAAGACAGAGGAGACAGAAAGAGAGGGGAGGGGAGGAGAATGATGTGAGTTAAGCATATTTGCAGAGTTGTATCATATTTCCAACAAAATCTAAATGTGCATAATAAATTGTAAAGCTTATGCTAGATTCTGAAAATGTGGGACAAGAAGCTCTGGTGCGCAGCACAGTAATGTGCCATGAGATTTTATTTAGGCCAGGAGTCTAAAAGCCAAAAGAACAAATGCTTTCTGGATGCAAAGAACAAAACAAAACACCCTACTCAAATATTTTCCCAATCAGATTTTTGCCAATCTGAATTTAAAGGGCACAGATCCGCAAATGGAGACGCAAGTTACCCCACCGATAAATTTTGCTAGCATTCTCACAACTATTCACTTTTTCCTGGACTTTCCACAGGCATTTCACTCAAAGGAACCTGAAAATCTGCTGTGGGGTAAAATCTGCTTTGCCGTAACACCTTCGGGATGTGTGTGTATGGATCCCACCCTCTCTCCCTTAAGAAATGATACGAGTCTCACCAAATCAGCTCCAACTTCCCTCAAAATTCCTAGGATGCTTTGCCCAGGGTGGATGAAATATACACGGAGTTGAGTGTTGATTTCATGCTCTTTATTTCAGCTCATGGTAAACAGTGAGTAGTGCGTTCCCCCAAAACCTCTGGCTATATATACATTATTTACACAACGGGTCCCGTGTGATTGGCTGATTCAACTCCCCTCCTGGAGCCAGATTGGACTGTTCCTCCAGGCCAATCAGGTTGCTGATTCACTTCCTCCTGGAGCCGGATTGGGCGGCTCCTGCAGACCAACCAGGTTGCTGCCTTCTAGGATCGTCCTGAAGGAGCGTCTCCACCCCCATCGCTCTGCCCGGACACTGAGGTCCAGTACCGAGGGCCTTCTGACGGTTCCCTCGTTGCGAGAAGCCAAGTTGCAGGGAACCAGGCAGAGGGCCTTCTTGGTGGTGGTGCCTGCCCTGTGGTACGCCCTCCCATCAGATGTCAAAGAGAAAAACAGCTACCAGATTTTTAGAAGACATCTGAAGGCAGCCCTGTTTAGGGAGGCTTTTAATGTTTCATTGTTTTATTTCATTTTTCTCTTGTAAGCCACCCAGAGTGGCTGGGGAAACCCAGTCAGATGGGAGGGGTATAAATAATAAATTATTATTATTATCATCATCATCATCGTACCTGCCTATTGTTCTAGGATCCAAGCTCAGTACATAACAGTGGAATTCTCAAAGTCACCCCAGCTCTAACTTCAGGTGAAAATTCGGTGTTGCCCCTAACTCCTCAGGCCTGTCTAAGTGCATCTCGCTGGACTCATGCCATGAGGCTGGCTCATTAGGACATATGCAGTGCAGGCTTATCTCTTAGGCCCAATGCGACACTGCCCCACCAAGCTCAGCCTGCCCTCAGCCAAGCTCCACTTGACTACCTCCTTGACTACCTCCTTGTCAGCTTCTTCCTCCTCAGCATCAAGTGTTGCCTTTGCAGAACGGAGGAGGATGGGGACAAAACCAGAAATAATTGGCTCCACCTGTCATTCTTCCTACTGCCTGGACTCCCTGCCTTCTACCCTGGCAGTTCCAAGGGTACCAGTCACCACTGGCTTTTGGGGAATTATGCTGTCTCGGGACAGGCGTTTCCCTGATTTACCTGCTCCAGCTGCAGCTGTGTGATCCTTTGGGACATCAAGCCCCCCAGCATGATCTCTACGTAGGGGTAGCTGGATCCAGCCGAGGGCCGTTGGGTGCGTGTGGACTGGATCTCTTTCAGGGAGAATGTCACAATGGGTTCCTGGAAGAGGAAGAAAAGAGCCGTGTTATAGCTGCTAGTGACTTGTGGAAATCAGCTGTTAGTTCACAACACACCCCAACCAGTAGAGTACGTGAAACCGCAGCAGAGTCTTCAGAGATTTCCTGCTCCCAGCAACACAGCTTCTTCCAGAGTCCCCGGTTAATGGGAAAACTCCTTTCCTATGCAGTTCAAAGGAATGCTTTGTTTACTGTATCCAGACACAAGACAAAGCTGAACACTGTTATATACTGTGAACAGTTCTTCTGGTCTTTCAAGTAAAGACACATGTATGTACAGAGATCCACTAACACTGTCACCATGCGAGCTTACGCTGCTGTGCAAAACCCACAGCCTCTTCCCTTGAATCGCACAGATTCAGAGTCAGACCCCGACAGCAAACAGGACAGCATCAGGACTTGCAACAGGACTTGCTGTCGTGGGCCAGGAGTCAGCTTCGCCTGCTGAACAGCAGCCTGGAAGGGGGGTGGGTGAGACAATCCATAAAACGTACGTGGGTTTCCTTGTTCAGGAAGTTGAGTCCATTCTGGTTCACAGCCAGGATGCAGGGGGAGATGATGGTGTTGTTGCTGCAGCTCTGGATGTAGAAGAAGGACGAGCCGAACATGGGGAAAGCGCTCAGGAGCCCTGGAGGGGGGAGCGGAATTGGAATGATCTGCAACACCATCATTATTGTGAAATATTGCTGGGGCAAGAGACAAAGGGGTGCTGTGCTCAACTTCAGTTTGATCTGGAGAAAGGGGTTTTCTCCCTTATGGAATTAAGAGTGTAAGAAAAGCCTGTTAGATCCAGACAATGGTCTCTTTAGCAAAGCAGCCTGTTCTCACATGGCTAACCAGATTTGCAGCTAGACTACATAACTTATTGTTGCCCGGTAACTTTTCTCACCTCACTTACAAAGCAGAATGTGCATGTTTTACCGTAAACATTTCCAGCACATTCTGGGCTTTACAGTTGTACCTTGGTTTTCGAACAGATTAGTTCTCGAACGTTGTGGCTCCCAAACGCCGCAAACCCAGAAGTTTGCAAACTATTTTTGGAAGCTGAATGTCCGACGGGGCTTCCGCAGCTTCCGATTAGCTACAGGAACTTACTGCAGCCAATCAGAAGCCATGTTTTGGTTTTCAAATGTTTTGGAAGTCGAACGGACTTCTGGAACGGATTCCGTTCGACTTCCAAGGTACGATTGTAGAAGGAGATTAGACCAGGGGTCAGCAAACTTTTTCAGCAGGGGTTCGGTCCATTGTCCCTCAGACCTTGTGGGAGGCCGGACTATATTTTGAAAAGGAAAAAAAAATGAACGAATCCCTACGGCCCACAAATAAGCCAGAGATGTATTTTAAATAAAAGGACACATTCTACTCATGTAAAAACACGCTGATTCCCAGGCCGTCTGTGGGCCGGATTGAGAAGGCGATTGGGCCAGATCTGGCCCCCGGGCCTTAGTTTGTCTACCCATGGATTAGACTAGGCATCCCCAAACTTCGGTCCTCCAGATGTTTTGGACTACAATTCCCATCTTCCCCGACCACTGGTCCTGTTAGCTAGGAATCATGGTAGTTGTAGGCCAAAACATCTGGAGGGCCGCAGTTTGGGGATGTCTGGATTAGACAATCCATGAAGGAGGAAGAGATCTAACAGCACCTACGTACCATGATCCCTAAATAGAACTTTCACTTTTGGGTGCAGTGAAACTCAGTTTGTTGCCTCCTTCATGTCCTCTTGGAAGTACTGTATCTGACTGGCTGATCTTGGAAATGGTGCTGGGCCAGATGGACGTGCCTCGGTCTAATCCGACAGGGCTTTTTCTTTATTCAAGTTCAGGAGTGGAGAACCCCACACCCACCCCATCCAGTAGGCAAGGTGCTCTAAGCTAGATTCCATCTGCTCTCTGGGGCCTACTGCTCGCTACCTGTTCAGTGTGGCGAGAAAAGGGCTTTGATGCTGTACTATGTGCAGCGCCGTCTTAAGCGCTCCCGGCGCCGTGGTGTGCCGGATCCTCCGGCGCCCGCCGGATCCCTCCGGCGCCCTCCCGCCCCGTTCCGGTGCCCTCCCACCCCGTTTCCCAGCGCGGTGGGCGGGTGGGCACCGCGCGCAGCGCGGGTGCAACAGGCGCTGCTGCGCGGCAGGCAGGCGCAGCTGCGCGGCGGACCGGTCGGCCAGCGGGTGGGCGCAGCTCGCGGCGCCCTCCTGGCGGGCCGGCGCCATGGTGCCCTGCGCCACCCAGCCTGCACGTAGGGCCTGACTATGTGTGCAGCTGTAGCTTCTTTCTCTGCAAGAGGATCTGTTGCAAGAAGATCATTTCAGCAGATTTGTGCTCCTTGCAAAAAGGAGCTCATGGATTCTGCAATTGCATGCACGTAATTTTTGGGATGCAAGTGCATTTTGAAGCTTGAGGCTTTAAAGAGCTGTAAGGCGGGGCTTGCAGCTCAGGTGTGCAGCGTCCTGCTGGGATTGCTGAGTTCTTTGTGCCTTTTGTGCAGCCGGGACAGATGAGTGGTGTTGATGAGCTTTTTATTTATTTTGCTTTTTTAAAACAAACTTTGTAGAAAGAATGGAAGAAAATGGAAGGTGAACCTTGAGTGGAGCTGCCAAGTAATAAATAAATGCCTCTGTGACAATGGGAAATAGCTTTGTGTATGTGAGTTGGTCTGGGCTGCCCACTAATTGAGCGTGGCCCCTGATAGCTTTCTACTGGGCTGATGTGGCCCTTGGCCCGAAAAAGCTCCCACCCTACTGCGCTGGTTCAACTAAGGCAGCCAGTCCCTTTTATTATGGCTCATTTCTTTAACTTTGGCTGGTCGGCACTCCCTCTGTTTACGTCTGCAAAACCTTCCCAGTGCCATGCCCTGGGTCAATTAATGCCACTTCCTTGCAAGCCAACATCTTACCTAGGAACTGTGCCCGAGCTTGGTGGGCACTCAAGGCCTGCGCTTGCTGCATGTGGTGCATGACCATGTCCAGCCATGACTGGGCCTTCTGCAGATGGTAGAACTGGGGCGGGATGTAGTCCTGAACCTCCCGCCTGGAATGGGGAAGCAGAAACACAAGAAGAAGTCATAAACCACCTAGGATGGGGTGCAGAACCAGAAGCCCTCCTGCCGTTTTTGGACTACAGCGCCCGCCATCCTTGACTATTGGCCATTCTGGCTGGGGCTGATGGGATTTGGAGTCCAACAACATCTGGAGGGCAGCAGAATGGAGAAGGTTGTCTTAGACAGACTCAAAATAAGATGCTCCATGCAATTAAAATTATTTCAGTCAGGACTGTTTTCCCCAACCTGGAGGCTTCCGTAAGTTGTTGGACTCCAACTCCCATCATTCACTACTGCTGGTCTTGCTTGCTGGGGTTGATGGGAGTTGGAGTCCAACAAATATCAAGATGACCTGGTTGGTAAAAAGGAACGGATATGTATTGCAAATGCCTGCACAGTTTTTAGGTAAAGGGACCCCTGACCATTAGGTCCAGTTGCGACAGACTCTGGGGTTGCGGCGCTCATTTCACGTTATTGGCCGAGGGAGCCGGCGTACAGCTTCCAGGTCATGTAGCCAGCACGACAAAGCCGCTTCTGGCAAACCAGAGCAGCACATGGAAATGCCGTTTACCTTCCTGCTGTAGCGGTACCTATTTATCTACTTGCACTTTGACGAGCTTTCGAACTGCTAGGTTGGCAGGAGCTGGGACCGAGCAATGGGAGCTCACCCCATCGCAGGGATTCGAACCGCCGACCTTCCGATCAGCAAGCCCTAGGCTCAGTGGTTTAACCCACAGTGCCACCCGTGTTTTTAGGAGAGGTCTAAAAGGAGAAGGAGAAGGCATCTTGCCAAACCTCTACTGGCAGGAAGTTCCACAGGGCGGGATCTGCCAAAATCATGGCTCGATCCCTAGTAAAGGTGGACTGGACCTCAGGGGCTTGGGGAGCCATCTAAGAGGGCCTCAGTGATCGAGGCAGAGCATCAGAAACAGCCCCTAGAACCTGCCAGCTCAGAATTGCTTCCTGGTTGGAGGGGGGACATGTCACCTTTTCGCCCTGTCCCCGCAGCCCCCTAACCTACAGGGCACCTACACGGTAGGCAGGTAGAAGCTGTCCTTTGCTCGGTGCTGCAGAGCAGCCAGCTTGGAGACTTGCTGGAACTGTTGCTCACTCGGCCTCATGGGAGGGAGAGTGTTGAAGAGCCCCTTCAGATAATCAGGGAGAACCTGAAGGAACGAGAGGAGGAGTTATAAATGCGAATAATAAGAATTAAGTAGCATTTGGAGCTTCCAAATATTTGAAATGCTGTATATACTACGATCTTGTAAGGTGGAACCTTCATGGATTCCGCTACCATGCAGAGGAGCTGTTCCTTAGCATGTACCTTGAGAAATGTCACAGACTACTTCCTGCCTTTGACATGTCACCCAGTCCGGGAATTTTATTGGGTTATAAATCTTTCTAATCACTGTTTGAAATACTTCCTTCCTCTCTATAGCCATATGTGCATACATTATATATTATTATTATTATTATTTAGATTTCTATACTGCCCTTCATCCGTAGATCAGAGGGTGGTTTAGAATATCAAAACACAAAAATACAGGGTTTCCCAAACTTGGGTCTCCGGCTGTTTTTGGACTACAACTCCCATCATCCCTATCTAGCAGGAGCAGTGGTGAGGGATGATGGGAACGATAGTCCAAAAATAGCCACAGACCCGAGTTTGGGAAACATTGCTCTAACCACTACACCACCCTGGCTCTCGTAATCTGGGCTCTACTCCGTTAGAGCTTATTGACATGACAAACCTGTTATTCTTTAAAACTCTGTTGTATTTTTGTGACCACCCATTTTAAAGAAGGCTTAGCCGGGGGGGGGGGCAGCTTCAGAGGCTCCGACCATCTTGAACCAAGTACAGTAAAAAATAGGCTGCAGAGTCACTGGTCAACCTGTCCTAGTCAAAAATGCCTTCCTGCCCAGACAAATGTCACCATCACCAAGACCTGGAAGGAAACCTACCTGTGAGTCATTTTGAGAAGGAATAATAATAATAATAATAATAATAATAATAATAATAATAATAATAATTTATTTATTTATACCCCGCCCATCTGGCCGGGTCTCCCCAGCCACTCCGGGTGGCTTCCAACAGAAGAATAAAACACAACAATCTATTAAACATTAAAAGCCTCCCTGAATTAAAAGCCTTCAGATGTCTTCTAAAAGTCTGGTAGTTGTTTTCCTTTTTGACATCTGTTGGGAGGGCGTTCCACAGGGCAGGCGCCACCACCGAGAAGGCCCTCTGCCTAGTTCCCTGCAACTTGGCTTCTCACAACGAGGGAACTGTCAGAAGGCCCTTGGTGCTGGACCTCAGTGTCCGGGCAGAATGATGGAGGTGGAGACACTGCTTCAGGTATACTGGACCGAGGCCATTTAGGGCTTTAAAGACCTGCACTCGGCTGCTCCTCTCTGAAAACTTTCCCTTTTCTTTGCTGCAAAGGTCTCACCTGATTGTAGTGCATGGTGACATAGAGCTCATTGTCAAACTTTAGCGGCTGGGCCCAGATGACGCGCCGATACCAGAACATGAAGCCGCTGTCCACGTTCTCCATTTCCACGGCAACATCAAGGATGTACTCCTTTTTGTTCAGAGGCCGAACATTCTGATCTGCGTGGGTGAAATGGCACGGATCAGATTTTTAAAGCAGCCTGGTGTTCCTGGTGAGGTGGGTGGCTACATTCACCCGGTCGGTGTACAGTCTGGCCCCCCTAGCTTCCAAATGTAGACTGGTGATTTGCTAAAGTGGGGGGGGGGGCTGCTCTTTTCCTAAATGGCCAAAGGATGGTTTTACAGCCCTCTACCAACAGGTGGTGGTAGACATTTTCCAGATAAAGTCCAGCATCTCAAAAAGAAATTCAGTAACCTTTCAGGCGCAACCGTGTGAATTTTCACAAGCAAGAATGATAATATAGCTTACAAAATTATACGCCTGGTGTCCTACTGAAACAACGTATGACAGGCAATAAATTTATCTGAATTTTGTTATTTTTGTGCAGCGACTCTTTAGAACTCTGTGCAAATCCACCCACGATTGTTGGGGTGCTGCTAGGAAGCTGCTAGGAAGCTTCATAGCAAAGTTATTGAAATGGTCAGTTTTGGGGGGTTGGGTAATTTTGAGGTGTATTCATGGAAGATAAGACTGTTGGAGGTGGTATGACTCTGAATACCAGTTGCTGGGGAACACAAGTGGGGAGTGCATGTTGCACTCAGATCCCATTTGCAGGCTCCCATAAGTGTCTGCTTGGCTCCTATGAAAGGAGGGTGCTGGACCAGATTGGCCTTTGGCCTGATCCAGCAGCCAGACTCTTCTCAGGTGCTTATAGTCCACCAGGAGATTAGTAAACCTAGTTTAGCTCTGTAATGTGATCTGATCCTGAAATCGGTAGTTTGAACAAAATACATGGAGTGGAACGATACATTTATTCCTGGTCTTTGGACTGAGGGATTCTCTCCTCTGGGGCTTGGCGGGACTCACTTCTGTTGGCGACAGCAAAAATGATGTATTCGTCAAAGGCCTCAGGGCGGCGTAGTCCCATCTCGTAGCATAACTCCTCTATCACATCCAGCGCAACCTGGAAATGCAGGTGAGGGACAGAGAAGTTGAGTCACAAGTGACCAGGTACATATTCTGGAATGTGGCTCGCCTGTTTGCTTGTCTGTTTGCTATGGGTTAGAGCAGGCATCCCCAAACTGCGGCCCTCCAGATGTTTTGGCCTACAACTCCCATGATCCCTAGCTAACAAGACCAGTGGCCAGGGAAGATGGGAATTGTAGTCCAAAACATCTGGAGGGCCGAAGTTTGGGGATTCCTGGGTTAGAGTGTCTTTGGTTAGATTATATCTCGTATCATCGCCAAACTTGTCATGTGGCTTCCCAATGTGGTCTTTGTCTGTGTTTGGATGCAGGACACCATTTTGAAACAAGATGGTGGACCAAAACATGACTTCGCCATGACTTCGCCCAAACGGACGTGGCAGTTACAAATGAGGTTTCCTGAGGTGGAGGAGGTAGTTTTTAGAGATGTTTGGAAGCCTTCAGATGCAATATGTTGCTGTGTATGAGAGAGAGAGACAGTGTGTGCACACACAGCCCCAAAACTCTTAATTTATACTATCCATTTAAAAATAACAATAGGTTTAGGCAAAATAAAAAAAATCCTTCAGTAGCACCTTAAAGACCAACTAAGTTTATATTTTGGTATGAGCTTTCGTGTGCATGCACACTTCTTCAGATACACTAGAAACAGAAGTGTCAGACCCTATATATATACAGAGGGTGGGGGTGGGTGGGAATGGGTGATGGGAGTGGTAAACCTGTAGATGGCTGTTAATGGCTGCTGATGGCTGCAATTAGTCCTGGGGGGGGGAAAGCAAGGGCTGAGGTGCTAAAGAAAGCTTGATCATGCATAATGAGATAAGAATCCGATGTCTCTATTCATCCCAGGTGCTTCCATGGTTTTAAGCTTGGTAATGATTTCCAATTCAGCAACTTCTCTTTCCAGTCTGTTCCTGAAATTTCTCTGTAATAAAACAGCTGCTTTGAGATCTTGTATAGAATGTCCTGGGAGATTGAAGTGTTCTCCTACTGGTTTTTCAGTCTTATGGTTCCTGATGTCAGATTTATGTCCATTTATCCTTTGGCGTAGGGTTTGGCCTGTTTGTCCAATATAGAGAGCTGAAGGGCACCGTTGGCATTTGATGGCATACACAATGTTAGAAGATGAGCAATTAAATAGTCCTGAGATGGTATGTTGGATGTTGTTGGGGCCAGTAATTATGTTGTCCGGGTGTATGTGGCAGCAAAGTTGGCATCTGGGTTTATTGCAGGCTCTGGTACCAGTGTCCATGTTAAGTCTGGTGGTTGTATTATTGTGGGTGAGGAGTTGTTTTATAGGTTTAATAGGTTTAGGTTTCCTGGGCAGCACCGGGCACTTTCTGCTAGTTTTAAATAATGCCAAAGTTCATAAGCAAAGAAAACAAACTTTGAAACCATACAGATCTCTTCTGAAAGCTAGATTATTATTTTTTAAGGAGATGGAAGGAAAAGATGGTTCTGAGAGAGGGCAAGACGCTAATCCCCATCTTGAATTGTTTTTACATTTGAAGATGGTAATGAAAGAAGCTCTTGCAAGGTGATTAAGTCACAACTGTTGTGGGCAGTTAGCATGGAGAAAGAAACAATTTAAAACAACCTACAATCACAAAAATAATGCGTACAGTAAGCCAGTTCCTACACACACACACTCTCACACACATCTGGCTGGACCAGATGACCTGTAGGGTCCCTTTCCAACTCCACGATTCTATGACTCTATGCAAGAAACATTATCAGAGTTCAAAGACTCAGTTCCACCCAGGCAAAAACACTTGAGGATGAAAGCAGGGGCGGTAAGAGGCATGGCTCAGGGTGAGGGGGCATGGCCAGGGAGCAGTTGTGGGCTGGGGAGAGTCCTAAGGGCCTGGAGAGGTCAACATTTGGCCCCTGGGCCTGAAATTCCCCTTCTCTGATCTATGGGGATGTGAGATCCTTCCTCTTCCACTCACCGAACAAGTTTTGATCTTGAGGTGCCGCTCAATCCCTCCCGGTAAGAGGAACAGCTGCCGCTTGGAGCTCCTTCCAGCCTTTGCAAAGGAAGGAAGGAAAGACAAAGTTCATGGGTCATAGGTAAAAATGGAGGAGAATTCTGCATTCTAAAGTAAACTAGCTTGTTTCATAACCTCTGCATTTATATGTGTTATGTACTGAGCTGAATCCTAGAACAATAGGATTCAGAATCAGCAGTCTGATTGGTCAGCAGGAGCTACCCAATCCAACTCCAGGTGGAAGTGAATCCGCAACCTGATTGGCCTGCAGGAGTAGCCAATCAGGCGGCTGGTAGAAGTGAATCTGCAACCTGATTGGCCTGTAGGAGCAGCCAATCAGACTGCAGGCAGAAGTCAATCCACAACCTGATTGGCCCACAGTTGTATCCCTGAAGTAGCCAATCACGCAAGGCCCATTGTGTAAATAATGTATATAAGCAGATGGTTTTGGGAAAAGAGCATTCTTCTCTTCTTCTCCTTGATGACTATGACAGTACATAACAATATGCAAAGTGAGAAGCAGCTAACCATCAGATTGCATACTCTTCCGAATGCTGGAGTGCACTCTTGCTTCAGAAATGTGCACCCAACAATGCACATTTTACCAGGGATGGGATGTGTATTTTAGAGGGAAATGTGCTGAAAAGCATAGGGGGGAATGCAGGAAAATGTACAGGTGAAACTCGGAAAATTAGAATATCGTTGAAATGTGCATTTATTTCAGTAATGCAACTGAAAAGGTGAAACCAATATATGAGATAGATGCATGACATGCAAAGCAAGATATGTCAAGCCTTTATTTGTTGTAATTGTAATTATTTGTCGGTAGGTGGTTCAATTATAAATGGAATGTAATTAATGAAATGTAATAGCGATGTTTATTTTTGTTTATTTTTTGTATTATTGTAACTATTTGTTTTATTACTGTGGAATTTCCAAAAGAAAGCATTTGTAAAAATTAAACGAAAAATAAATAATAATAAGTTGCATTACTGAAATAAATGCACTTTTCGACGATATTCTAATTTTCTGAGCTTCACCTGTATATCAAATAACATACAAAACACATATTTTAAGGAAAGCATACAAAATGGTTAAAAGTGTGTATCTTTTTTTTTTAAAGGGGAAAACAGGATGGAACAGACTTAACGATTGTTGAGGGCGTGTGAAACTGGCATAGAACGGAAAGAGGCTGATGCACCTACCCCAATCATAAGCCATGTTTAGAAGAGGTTCAACCCCAGAAACGTATTAGCCAGACTGAGGACCTTACTGCTAGGAGGCAGGCTCTGGTGACTCACCTGTCTGCATCCCATCAGCACTGCAAGGCTGGGAGATCTGAGCTCCGTGCCTCAAGGGTGCCCTCTAGACTGCAGTACCAGCCTGCCTGAGCAATCTGTCAGCTGACGCTCCAGGGCCAATCCTTGCCCACCAGGCCCTATAAAGCCCTGGTCTTAGAGCTCCCTCCTTAGTCAGAACAACTCATTACTGGCCAGTACCTGGCTGTGATTACATGGCTGCCCCTCTAATGCTCATTTGCCGCTTATTCTGGAACTCAGCTCCTTCCTGATATAATGTCCACACTTGCTTTTTCCTGCTAGGGCTGACAGCCAGCTCCCTTCAGGTTCCAGAACCCAGACAGTCAAGAACCTGAGTGTTTCCTCTGGAAATGAACCCGTGCCTGCCTTAGACTATGCTAGGCATCCACTCAGGCCAGATAACAGACCTGGAAGTTGACTACTTGGGGGTCTGAACCTGCTGTGAGCCCCAACATGGATTTGAACTGCGATTTGAATGCATGTGCCCCCAAAGCAGACTGCTGGTGGGTCACTCCCAGTTCCCAAATCACACAACCATGCCACCGGCAGACTTGTCCATAGGGCCCACCAGCAGTGTTCCCAATAATTGAAACAGCATGTTTAAAAAAAGGCCCATCAACATTTACAGCATTCAAATACTGTACAGTAGTGCCTCGCAAGACGAATTTAATTCGTTCCACGAGTCAATTCGTTTTGCGAAAAATTCATCTTGCAAATCGCGGTTTCCCATAGGAATGCATTGAATTTTTTTTTTGCCCATAGGAACGCATTAATTAAATTTCAATGCATTCCTATGGGCAACCGCGATTCGCAAGACGGATTTTTCGCAAAACGAATTCGTCTTGCGAGTCACCATCAGATCGCAAGCCGCATCCGTCTTGCGAAAAATTAGTCTTGCAGGGCATTCGTCTTGCGAGGTACCACTGTAATAGAAACAGGAAACAGTTCTTAAACAGAAACCACAGCACCACCCATCCCTGCTTGGAAGCCATTCTCCTTCTGGTGTAAACCCACCCACCCCTCCATTATATCCAGCAAAGCCCTCATGGGACGGCAGAGCACTCACCACCATGGCTTTCAGCTCCATGTTACTGGGGAACTCGCAGCGGCCACCAAACTGAAAGGTTTTCTGCAGGTTCTGCTCACATGCCTTGGCGATGCCTGATGGAGACCATGAAAGAAATATGAAAGAGAGGCAGAGACAGAAAGTGTGTGTGAGAGAAGAAGTATCCTAGAGGAGAAGTGAAATGTGGGGCTCCAGATTTCTCAAATGCTGTAGAGAGATTCAGCTCTCTAGACCAGGCATCCCCAAACTTTGGCCCTCCAGATGTTTTGGGCTACAATTCCCATCATCCCTGACCACTGGTCCTCTTAGCTAGGGATCATGGGAGTTGTAGGCCAAAACATCTGGATGCCTGCTCTAGACTCACTCAAGCCTGATTGAAAAGACAATGCACAGGGCAAAGCACCGTAGGCTAAAATGCCTACAGGTGTAAACAGATGCTTACTAATAAAATAGCAATTGGGTGACACCAAGCATCCCCAGCTCTACTGAACAGGGAGAAATAAAATGGGTAGAACTAATGAACAGGAAGCTTTTAGTTAATGGTACAGCAGCCCTGAAAAGCCTCAGTAGCATTTTGCCTGTGCATACTGGAGAGGCTGGCATTGCAACTGCATTTTATTTACACACACAGAGATACCGTGCCTCCCAAATGCTTAGAATCTTCAAACGGAGAACTACTTAGCCCTTAGCCCACGTGACCTTATAAACTGGATTTTTGATCGGGCTGCCAACCAAGACAGAGCATCCACCATCACCGCCAGTTACTCTACTTGATACCCCCAAATTAAGACCACTCACTCAAGGCCTCATTACCTTGAAACTCTGACCTCCCCACAACTACGCAGGGCCTTTGCAGAACTAAGATTCCAACAGGTGCCCTTGGCATATTTAGAGGGGAGATATCAGGGAATTCCCCATATGGATCGCAAATGCATATATGGATGCAATCAGGTAGAGGACATCACACACTAGCTGCTGATTTGCCCCCTGTATAGAATGCCCAGAGGAAAATTTATATCGCCAATTCTTAATTGGCTTCCAGGTCGATCTGCACAGGAAGTGACAGTTGAACTCCTAGGAGATAAACATCTATACTGTATATTACACACCAGGGAGCCAAATTTGCGCTGGCAGCCAAGAAGCTCCGTTCCAGGTATGTGAATGCATTCCAATTTTAAAATTTAATGCTGTGAATTTCTTTTTTATGTTGCAAGCTGCTACAGGCTATGTTGTAAGATCTTAGAGGGAAATTTTCCGTTTATTCTCTGCCGTCCATTGTAAAGGCCTTTGGCTATATACAACAGAATTGACCAGACCCAAATGCTACAAAGCAGACCGGAAAACATGCTGGAAGAGAACACAGAAAACACTGAAACGCAACTGATATTGCTGTCACCTGGAGTGGGTGAACAAAGATGGCAGGGAGGGGGGAAGGTTGGCTTGGGGGCAACTTGGGACCGCTATTTGCACTGAATTATATGGAAGACTCAATTTCAGCAGTTAAGTGTGGATACACATGATGGCTTTGGCATAGAGCAGCCAGGGGAAAACCCTACCCTTCTAGCTGATTCAGCTTGTGCTGAACTGATGGCATAGATTTGCTACCATCAGGTGCATTCAAGATTTGGCAGGCCACCACAGCCTGAAATTCATCCTGGGGCACTGACAGATGGATTAAAAACTCTCTGCCTAGTTTTTCATGTTCCACATCTTCCAAGCTCCAAAACCTCCGTGGTAAGAAGACCATCTGTGGGGCAGACAGAATTCTAAAGGGACATGGAGTGAGTTGGCATCCCCAGCTAACAGCGTAGCTTGGGCAGGGGGAGTCATCTATCTTTGCCAATGTTCCTTTCCAGCCACTGGAGCCAGTTTTGGAACCTGCGTCTTTTAATGAGGAAATAACCACCGGCTGCGACAGGTGAGCTGCCTTCCGACTGAAGCTGCCTTCTAAGAGCTGAACAGATGGGACTCATTTCCATTTATTAATGAGCGATGGGCAGCGGCGAGGAAACTGTCCCAAACAGGGCAGCCTGATGGATGAGGGCAGGCGGAGGCAGCCACCATTTTCTTCCTGGGCTCTAACCCCCTTTCCCTGCCCCAGGAGTTGTGAAATGTTAAATTCGGATAAGCAGTCCTGATGCAAAGCAGTTTAAGGCGAAAATGGTTATAACATCTATGAGAGAAAAATGGGAGCACCCTCAATGCATTTGACACAAACCTAGTTTTTTATCTTGGGAAGCAAGCTTATAAATAAATAAATTCTGTGAATCTCCAGCACAGCCATTCTCAATAGGGGAAAAGCTGGCTATAGGGCAGGGGATGGGAACCTGAGATCCAGGAGCTAAATGGAGCCCTCAAAGGTTCCCCACTCAGTGTTTTTGCCTGGCTAGGAATGTACCCTTGAACTCTGATAATGCATTTCGCTGGCCTGGGTGGAGGACAGAGAAGCAGGTGGGAAAGTATATGTAGAAACTAGTCTACCGAACAAAGGCAAAATTTGCATTTGTTGGACTACAACTCCCATCATCCCTGACTGATGGACCTTCTCACTAGGGATGATGGGAATTGTAGTCCAATAACATTGCCCCCCCCCCAGGGTTGAGAAAGGCTGATACAGCTTAATATTGTCCACAGTGGCTGGCAGCAACTCTCCAAGGTTTCAGACCACGAATCTTTCTCAATCCTACCTGCAAATGTTTGGGATTGAAATCTGGGATTGCATTACAGGGGGTTGGACTGGATGAATCTACAATTCTATGATTCCATGGGTCCTTCTGCATGCAGAGCAGATGCTCCACCACGGAGGCATGGCTCTTTCTCAGCCAGGACAGCGCATATGTAACCTTGTGACTGGTTGATCAGATGGTCTCCAGGGGCGAATTTCCCAATATCTCACCTTGGAAATGCAAGCTGGGACTGTTGCAGATTTCTTGGAGGAACTGCAGCAAATATGGCCGGAGGACTTCGGAGCATCTATAATAAGCACTCAGGATGTAGAGCAGCCTCCAACCTTTCTGGCAGCTGTCCCTGTGTGGAAACCCCTCCCCCCCAAAAGAAGGGAATTGGGGGTTGTTAAAATAGTATGCAAGAAATGAACAAACAGAGAAGGGTACCAAAGACATGCCTCACCTGGGATACAGTTTGGACAGGTAGTATCCCTCTCTCCTCCCCCTCCCTCTCTCCCCTCCTACAATATGTAGGGACCTTTTGACATTGGAAGCACTCTATATCCCTGAAGTGAGGACTTCTGAATCAGCATGAGTTGGGAGGGTGGTGGGATCAGAAGAGCAGACAGAGGAGACTCCTGATGCAATGGGGGCCTGGGGCCCCCACTCATCACTAGGACGGGGGACAAATGCTATCCAGTTCACCTTTAACGGCAAACCTGCCCAATTTGCACTTTCTGAAACTAGGTGCAAATTGAAACACAGCCATCCTTCAAAACTGGCAGTACTCCAAATTCTGCAGCCGTGTGAAAATGCATATACAGTGGTACCTCTGGTTACGAACTTAATTCGTTCCGCAGGTCCGTTCTTAAGCTGAAACCGTTCTTATCCCAAGGCGCGCTTTCGCTAATGGGGCCTCTGGTGCGCGATTTACGTTCGCATACTGGGCCAAAGTTCGCAACCAGGAGCAGCTACTTCTGAGTTAGCGGAGCTCGTAACCTGAAGCATTCATAACCAGACGCGTTCGCAACCGGAGGTACCACTTTAGTAGGGTACAGTTGTAGACAGAAATGCAAATATCAGTGAAAAGAACATTTAAAAATGTGCTACATTTGGGAAAGTTGCATACAAAAAGGTGTACATTATGATAAATGTGCACGAAAATGATGAATTTACATGTGGACATTATTATTCTTTTAATCTCAAACAGGTTGAATGGAAGATACCTGAATTTAAGGTGAGAAACATCGATAATTGCATTTTTTCTGGGGGTTTACAAGCCGTGTGCTTCTACTGGGTGGAAGCCCCCCCCCTTCCCCCTCTATCCACCACTGTGCACAGGCCTGCGGGATGTTACCAGAGACTCACGTACGTCTTGGAGCTGGTGTTGTCCGTGATCTGTTTGATGATCTGGCAAAACACCTCGTCCCTGATGACCTCGTGGTCTCCGCAGAGCTAGTGGAGAACCAGGAGCAAGTATAGAGTTATACATGCCTCAGGGGAGTCCCAGCCCTTGCTCTCTCCCCATAAAGACCTCTGGCCTGGGAAGCTGATGGAAGAGTTTGCCATAGTAGCCCACCAGTGCCGGATTTACGTACAGTGGTACCTCTACTTACGAATGTTTCTACTTACGAATGGAGCTCCGTCCGCCATCTTGGATGCGGTTTAGATAGGATTTTTTCTACTTACGAATTTTTAGATAGGGTTGCTTCGACTTACGAATTTTTGCCCCCAATGCATTCCTATGGGATTCGACTGACAATTTTTTTCGACTTACAAATGTGTGTTCGGAACGCATTCAATTTGTAAGTAGAGGTACCACTGTATAAGCTAAACAAGCTGTAGCTTAGGGCCTACCACTCTCTTGGGCCCCCCAATTTTTTTAAAACAACAACAACTGGATGTACATTTCCAAAATATAAGATAAAAAACAAATAAAATAAAACTGACATACAGCAACAATGTTTGTGTTGTGTAGGCTCCTATGATGTAAGTCATGGGCCCCGCCTGCTAGCCTGCTCCCTCAAATATCACTGGTTTGCTCATTTCTATATATAGGGTGCCTACATTCTGCATGGACTGATTGTGTGGCAACATGCGCAAATGGCTTTAGATACCTGTTAGCTCCATAAATTGATAAATTGCCATACAGTATAGCACATATTCAACACAAAAAACAGCGACAATTTGTTGTTGACACATAAAGGACCCCATTAGCTTCAGTAGCTTAGGGCCTCATCCAGCCTAAATCCGTCCCTGTAGCCTGTGCCATGGCTATGACAAGCTCAGCAGCTGTAACTCGCGAGTAGGATTTACTCCTAACATTGAAATTTCTGGCCAGAGTTCTTGGTATCCTTCTTTTCGGTGTATCTACAACTAGAATTCCAATTTATTTAACTGCAAATCAGAAGAGCATGCTTTAGACCAGGTACTGTATGTCCAACAGGTAGATCGTGATCTACCGGTAGATCACTGGATGTCTGAAGTAGATCACTGGTAGATCATTGGCTCCCCCCAGAGAAGCTGAACAACTGTGGCTTCCCTAAAAAAAGCTCAGCATTTCACCTCCTCCCAGAACAAACTCACCAACTTTGACCTGAACCCTCACAAAATGGGCCTTCCTCCTTCTTAAAAAATGCTGAAGAACTTTGACCTAAACCCCCCAAAAGGGGGTAGATCACTGCCAGTTTTCAACTCTGTGAGTAGATCACAGTCTCTTGGGAGTTGGCCACCCCTGCTTAGACTACAGTGGTAGCATGTTTGGCTTAAAAGCAGGTATCAGGTTGGAAGAAGGTTGAAGGCTGATGCTCTAAGGCTAAGGGGCAGCCCATGTTTTGTCCTTGATATGTTGTTGGACTTTAAAGGGGTCACCATCGTGTTGGGGCCTGTGGGCACATGTGGAAATTGGAGAAACCTTTGTGCGCACGATGCACGCACAAGGCTGCAATGGAGCGCAAGCCGCAACGTTATTGTAGTGGCTACAACAGAAGGCTTCTTGCAAGCCTGATTTCACAGGAAGAAAGTGACCCTATGGGTGCATGTTCACCTGTGGGTGCCACAATGGTGACCTCTGGACTATACTATAGCAGCTGCACTCGAGAATGAGAATGTTTATTAGGAGGTATTTGGGAGAGACTAGAGCAACCAGGCTGGCTTGGCGAGTGCAGCCCCAGTGCAGATATAAGGAGGGAGTTCCCTCAGCTCCGGACTTCGTTGGGGCTTGCATTGGCTCCGCAGGTTCCATTCCCCGCAAGGGCCAGAAAGCAGCTTACTCTTGAAAAAAATCTCGCATAAGCCAAAAATGCCCAGGGGCCACAGTGTTCGAGATCACTTTTTGCCATTTGGTCTAATCTTATCTTATATACAAAGAGTCTTAACCATTTTTGGAGAAAAAAGTTATTGTTTTAATTAAGACCATGGAATCCTTTGGTAATTAGAGACCACGCATCCTTTCCCTCATGATATGTTTTATTATTGACTCTGTAAAGCTGCCCCCTGCACTTCCTTACTGGCAATTGAGACAAATCCCTTTTAAACAAAACCCACTAAATTGTCTTTCATTTCTTCCCCCCTGTGACCTGAAAAGAAGAAAGGAAGCTTGATTACCTTGAGAAGAGCACACACCACCTCTAGCTCAGTTTGTCCTTTGAGTGGGAGGTCGCCCATAAACTTCATCACAGCTGGAAAAGCAGATGCAGATGAGAGAGAGAGAGAGAGAGAGAGAGAGAGAGACTCCAGATAAGAAGTTAAGAAGAACCTGTTGGATCAGACCAGTGGCCCATCTAGCCCAGAGTCCTCTTTCCCACATATTGCCCCTGGGAAACCCAAAAGCAGCACTTGCAATTCTTAGCCACTGGTATTCAGAAAGCCATACACAATCTCTGATAGTGGAGACAGCCTGGACACTGTAGCTTGTAGCCACTGACAGCTTTATCCTCTGTGATTTTTTTCTAATCCTCTTTTAAAGCCACCCACCTTGTGAGAGAGAATTCCTTAGTTTATGTGCTCCAAGATCATTTGGAGTCTTACCTTTGGCGCGCGCGCACACACAGAGAGAACAGAACTACAACTTTACGAGAAAATGATACTGCCCCATCATGCCTGATCACTTTTCTCCTTATGCGATCAGAGGAAGTGATACTTCTGATTACCAGCTGCTGGGAATCGCAGGAGAGAAGTGTGCTGTTCTGCTCAGGTCCTGCTTGTGCCTTCCTAAAGCAGACCTCCAAGCTCCTCACCTTGGAAAGTTTCTGCAGCTATTTTGTTCAGGCTGCTGTCCGTGAATTCAATGAGCGACTCCTGGATGGGGGCCTGTGCAGGGAAGGAAGGAAGAGGCTTGGTGCCACAGGCAATAGGCAAAGGCATTAGGGCAAGTAAAGAGGTGTGGCAGCTGCACACAATGCTTTACACACCATGGGTATGCAAACTAAGGCTCGGGGGCCGGATCCGGCCCAATCACCTTCTAAATCTGGCTCACAGACGGTCCGGGAATCAGTGTGATTTTACATGAGTAGAATGTGTCCTTTTATTTAAAATGCATCTCTGGGTTATTTGTGGGGCATAGGAATTTGTTCATCCCCCCCCCAAAAAAATATAGTCCAGCCCTCCACAAGGTCTGAGGGACAATGGACTGGCCCCCTGCTGAAAAGGTTTGCTGGCCTCTGCTTTACACACTTGAATAAAATCCCTTGGACCTGAACTGCGTTAGTTTAACTAAACACAGAAGTGGAGACGGACATTTTATTTCATGGGTTGTATCCAGTTAAGCTTTACTTAGAGTGGATCCATAAAGTCATGGATCTAAGTTAGTCATAGAATCATAGAATTGTAGAGTTGGAAGGGAATCTCCTTTCTTGTAACTTGAACCCATTGGTTCGAGGGCTACCCTATAGAGAAGGAGAAAACAAGCTCACTGCATGACAGCCCTTTAAATATTAATTTCCATGAGTTTACTCTGAATATGACTAACACTGGATACAAACCATTTTTTTTTAAAAAAAGTACAACTAGTTTTTAATGTTTGTCTTTATATGCATTTTGTAAATGTATATTTTAGACTGCCTTTTGTAAACCGTTTAGAAGTATTTCTTTTTGGAGGGGGAGGAAATGGGTATAAATGGGTATAAAATGTTGTCCAACCACAAAAATAATAGCAGTGGGGTCCCATTCGGGTCCACAATACACACATGGAGAAGCAGCCAGTGAGAAGAAAACTGTCGTTGCTCAAGAAAACTATCTGCATTACCTTGGTGAATTTCAGAATATCTGCCATGCCATTCGATTCACCACTTTTTTTGAATTTCTGCTTGTTGGGATCCCTGAAATTAATTCCAGACATGAATTACAACCTGCCTTTCAGGGAAGGTTCCAGGTGGACAAGGGTCTTTCCCTCTTCCCTTAGGATCTGTGACTGCCTGGTCCCCTAGGGCAGTGTTTCCCAACCTTGTGCCTCCAGATGTTTTGGGACTACAACTCCCATCATTCCTGACCACTGGTCTTGCTAGCTAGGGATGATGGGAGTTGTAGTCCCAAAACATCTGGAGGCACAAGGTTGGGAAATACTGCCCTAGGGACCAGCTCAAGCCCATGGGGGGGGAACCATCTCCTGCCCTTTTTGCCGGATAGGCATTTCGTCCACAAGGATTCCCCAAATTTCAACTCATTTCCACATGCTAATAAATGGAGTAAAGAGGAGGGGCTATAACTGGGACAATTGTTGTGTGTGTGTGTGGCCACCTCCACAGCATACATTTAAAGCACTATGATACCACTTTCAACAGCCATGGCCTTCCTCCCAAAGAATTGTGGGAGCTGTAGTTTGTTAAGGGTTCTGAGAGTTGTTAGGAGACCCCCTATCCCCGTGCCTGAAGCTGGTTATATCGTAAGCATTTTGCCTGCGTGGATTTGCTGCTGCCTTTGCTGTGGACCGATGCATGATTATAAAGTAAGTAAATCTTTAAAAATTACTTTACAAGTTGTTGCCTGATTCATTGTTAAGCAGAGGAAGAAGGGGGAAGCCAAGGTTTCGCTGCCTAATTCCTATGCGTTTAATTTTGCTGCTAAGGATGGGGTTTTGAAACTCTCCTTAATCCACACATTTGGGGAAATGGAGGGATAAACTGCAATTAATATACCCTCTCCTACCTGTTAAAACCCACCCCATGCTGTCTTCCCTGCCACACATACACATATCCAGCTATAGGGTGCAGTAGCTTGTGGGTCTGTTTTTCTCTTCAGGCAACCCCCCCCCCCCAACTTATCTCACTTCAACCTCCGATGCAATTTACTTCCTTGAGAGGCAAAGGATTTCCGCGAATCACGGTGGTTGACATGCTGCAAGAGAGCCAACTGCCCAGGGCAAAGAGTGGGCTCTTGACTTACCTCTTGGTCATCCCAAGACATGCGATGATCGCACCCCGTAAACGTTAGCAGGGGGTGTTATAACTAACTGGTAGGCTGAGGTGGGTGGAGGGGCACGGTTGCAGCACCCCAGAATTCCTTTGCTTTCCTTACACGGGGGATTGCAGCCTCGGGACACCAACTCTGACACACCAAACTTGAGATGACGGCCTCCGTTTCTCGAGGGCAAACAAGCCCTTAGGGGGCTCCATCCGTCCGCACGCACTCACATCTTTGCCCTCTGCCCTTCTCGGAAATACTTCTTGGAAAACTCCAGCATGTTGAAGGGGCCGCCTCGTGGGCCGATGTCCTTGGCGCCCTCAAAGCCTTCAGCACTCTCTGCGAATTCGCTCCCTGCCAGACACACCTGGGGGAAAGGAAAGGAGAGGCCCAGGGTGTTCGTCTCTTGGTTTTGTCGGGAATGTGTGGGCACAGCCTTTTTGATAAGGCCACAGGCCTATTGAAGCCCAGGTGGATCTGGGACTCTGCCTGCCTCTTTCCAGTTCTCAGTTCCCCTAATGCAGTGGCAATGGGTTTAGTGGCAGAGGGCTTGGGTGGCTTGCGAAGAAGGGGCACCCATCCAGGAAGGAGCGTCTCAACCCCCATCGTTCTGCCCGGACACTGAGATCCAGCGCCGAGGGCCTTCTGGCGGTTCCCTCGTTGCGAGAAGCCAAGTTGCAGGGAACCAGGCAGAGGGCCTTCTCGGTAGTGGCGCCCGCCCTGTGGAATGCCCTCCCATCAGATGTCAAAGAGAAAAACAGCTACCAGACTTTTAGAGGACATCTGAAGGCAGCCCTGTTTAGGGAAGCTTTTAATGTTTGATGGATTATGTTATTTCATTTTTCTGTTGGAAGCCGCCCAGAGTGGCTGGGGAAACCCAGCCAGATGGGCGGGGTATAAATAATAAATTATTATTGTTATTATTATTATTATTATTATTATTATTATTATTATTATTATTAACAACAGGTGCAGTTGCCCTTATAACGCAGATGCCAGAGTGGCTCAACGTCCCCTTGGGTCCAGTGGCTCAGAGGAAGATGCATCCGCTCTGCACAGCAAGGTTGGAGCAAGGTTCAATTGAATTAATTAATTAAAACCTGAGGCCCAGATGCAGCACACACACACACACACACACACACACACACACACACACACACACCAGTCTTCTCTGTCTGGCCCTCATAATTCTCTCCAGGCTACACCCCTCTAATGGAGAGGAATGGCCAGGGCGCACAGGGGAAACGGCCAAGGGGCTACTGTTGCTGCATCGCCAGTATCTGCCGCCTGAGGCAACTGCCTAATGGTAGGGCTGGACTTGCCCTGCAATTCTTCTCCCAAGATAAACAGCAAGGAGGAAGGGAGCATGGTGCTTTAGGGACAGCTTCCTGGCGGTCTTCCCTGGCGGTGAGAGAGTGGTGGGCGTTGCAACATTCCTGGGGCTTCCTTCCTCGCCCCGAATCTTGCGTCCCGCCTCGCTTTGAGGCCTGGCATGAGAAACATGGCCACCCCCTCCACATTGCACTCGCCTCAGTCTTCTTGTCAAGCTCCTGAGCCACGGCTGCAGATGCAACAGCCACAGCCACTGAGGCCGGGACAGCCACTTTGGCCTGCTTGTCCTTGGGCTCCTCCTTCTTCTCCGTGGGCAGGTGGGTAAAATCTGGCGCTGCCACCGGCTGGACGCAATCGGCAGGGAAGAAGCCCGATTTCCCATAAATGGCGCCAAACTTCCATCCTACACCAGGAAGGAGGCATTGAGTTATATGCTGTCAATATCCGCCGCCCCCCCTTTCATGGTGGTAGAGCTGTTGCTGCTCCCTCTCAACATCAGGCCAAGGGATTTCATCTATCGTGGCAGAAAATGGAGACAGATAGAAGGAGCTGTATAGTCAAAGCTATGGTTTTCCCAGTAGTGATGTATGGAAGTGAGAGCTGGACCATAAAGAAGGCTGATCGCCGAAGAATTGATGCTTTTGAATTATGGTGCTGGAGGAGACTCTTAAGAGTCCCATGGACTGCAAGAAGATCAAACATATCCATTCTGAAGGAAATCAGCCCTGAGTGCTCACTGGAAGGACAGATCGTGAAGCTGAGGCTCCAATACTTTGGCCACCTCATGAGAAGAGAAGACTCCCTGGAAAAGACTGTGATGTTGGGAAAGATGGAGGGCACAAGGAGAAGGGGACGACAGAGGATGAGATGGTTGGACCCTGTTCTCGAATAGGGTTGCCAGACTCAATAGAGGACAGGACTTCTGTGCCTTTAATTGCCCTGCTCTGTTTTGAATCTGGAAACCTTAGAGAGAAACCAGAAGACCCTTTGCTTGGAAATTAAACAAAGGGTCTGCTGGTTTCTCTTTAAGGTTTCCAGACTCAAAAGAGAGCAGGGCAATTAAAGGCACAGACATCCTGTCCTCTATTGAGTCTGGCAACCCTATTCTCAAAGCTACCAACATAGTCTGACCAAACTGCGGGAGGCAGTGGAAGACAGGAGTGCCTGGTGTGCTCTGCTCCATGGGGTCACGAAAAGTCGGACATGACTAAACGACTAAACAACAACAAGAAGGAGCCAGAGGAGAACTATGCCCCTAACAGGCAGTGGAAGAAGAAAGCCGTTTTTTCAGGGCTCAAATCTGCAGTGAGTCTTTTTCTTTTTCCTTTCCCCCCTTTTCCCCCCCCTTTTAATTTTGATTTTCGCAGTGGGTCTTGAACCTCCAGCCTTAGGGATGGCAAGTGGGCATACAGCTTTTATACTGCCTCTGGTCAAGAAGGGAACTGCATCAAATAGGCCAAAGTAGGTCATGGGATAGTCCCTGGTCGGAGTTCCAGGTCAGGTTTGCTTGAGCAACTGGGAGCCCCGAGCCCCATCTGCATGGTGCATTTAAAGCACTATTGCAAACAGTACTTTAAACACTTATTGCAAACAGCAGGGCCGGATTTAGGTCTGATGAGGCCCTAAGCTACTGAAGGTAATGAGGCCCTTTATATGTCCAGCTGTCCTTTGTCAACAACAAATTGTCACTGTTTTTTGTGTTGGATATATGCTATATGGTAATTTATGGACCTAATAGGTATCTAAAGCCATTTGCACATAACAAAGTATGTATTTTATCAAAGTAATTGTTGAACTGAAATACAATTAAGAAGAAGTATATTAATAGTGAAATAATTATTAAGCTCTAACTTAAAATGATGTAGGTTTTATTTTGTTTTTTATCTTATATTTTGAAAATGAACATCCGTGTTTTCTTCCCTTTATTTTTTTTGGTGGCTCCCAAGAGTGTTTAGCTTACAGTATATGTAAATCCGGCACTGGCAAACAGTTATGGCTTCCCCAATGAATCCTGGGAAGTGGAGTGCCTTAAGGGTGGTGTGAGTTGTTAGGAGACGCCCATTCCCCTTCCAGAGCTACAATTCCCAGAGCTCCCTGGGAAGAGGGATTGACAGGTGAACCACGCTGGGAACAGCAGCTCTGTGAGGTGAATGAGGGGTCTCCTAACTCACATCACCCTTAATGAACGACAGCTCCCAGAATCCTCGGAGGGAAGGCACAGCTGTTAAAAGTGGTACGAGGGTGCTTTAAACGTATAGTGCAGGTGGGACCCTGCCCTTGAGGGAAGGAACACGCGAAGTTGCCTTGTGCCATGTCTGTGATCTGCCACTGAGCAAGAGCAGCATGCATAGGCCACTTTTTAGCGTACAGGAGTCCGTTTGCCCAGGAGAGAGAGAAAGGCCACCGCACACAGGAGACAGGGGGACAGGGCACATCACAGCACGCAAGAGCCACCCACCAAAATCCTGGGTGCCCTTCTTCACATCCTCGAGGAGCATCACTTTCTTCCGCACCACGCAGCCGAAATAGCGGTCTGTGGGGACGGGAGAGTCACGGCGGTGTCAAAGGAGGCCACGGAAGAGCCTATTAACCTAGCCCTGGGCAGGCTCCCAGATTCACAGAGCAGGTGAGCTGAGGACCAGCCTTGATCCTCTGTTGCACCTGCCATTATCCGGCTGCATTCTGCACCAGCCCCTCGTATTTTGTGGCTGCATGCATCCCACCTCTCTGCACAATACGGCGAGGGAGGAATTTGGCTTGGGCTCGCACCACAACACGGGACAACACACGCACTGAAATCCTTTTGAACTGATTGCGCTGCTCCGAATTTTGCGGAACGGTTATCCGTCCCAAAAGGTGTGTGCAAAAAATGTGGATGTATTATGGAGAAAGTCTGCATACCGTATATTAGTGAAAATAATGCAGAAAAAAATGGATTGCACCATGTAAATGGCTTGCAAAAATGTTCAAAACTGCATATGGAAAAAGAGAAACATAGACTGAAATGTTCATGATTTTTTGTGTTGCTTCCCAACCTCCCCCCACAGACTTCCTGCTGGTCTCTCACCTTGATCCAAGCCTTCCATTGGCCGCAGGCAAATGATGTCTCCTTTATGGAATCGTAAGAGGCTTTTATCGTCTGTAATATGGTTCTTGATCGCAACCATGTACTGTGAATCCTAGAAGGGGGGAAAGACAAAGGGTGGGTGGCGGGGGGAGCAGGGGTACAAGGTGCTCCCAAAGAAAGGGTCTCTGCTATATCTTTTTACCTTCTTGAGTTCGTTGAGGAAATAGTCAACCAGTGCCTTAATCTGGGCAGCTTTGGGAGAGAAAAGGATGAGCTTCTCGTTGGTGAGGTTGACCTCCAGCATGTTCTTCGAGCCGGTGGTCACAAAGAGGATATCGCCGTAGCTGTGGCAAAAGGAAAATGGGGTTCTTTGCCAAGCTTGGAGGTCAATGGGCATTTGGATGATGGTACTGATGACCTTCCTCCAGGGTTCTCAGAGGGGAATATGGGGGGCACTGCTACAAAGGGAGAGGCTCCGTTTGTGGACTGAGGGCATTGTCAGGGAATGGCCCAGGTGAAAGTCCAGGGCCTTTTGTGCTGGGGCCCCAGATGCCCTGCCCCCCTTTTCCCCAGGGCAGCTGGGTGCACTGCAATGTGGACTGCTGGTGAGACCCCCAACTACCCACCTGTTAAATGGTAAATGGTAAAGGACCCCTGGACGGTTAAGTCCAGTCAAAGGGGACTATGGGGTTGCGGCACTCATCTTGCTTTCAGACCGAGGGTCACAGTGCTGTCAACTGTCCCATTTTTTTGCGGGAAATTCCCTTATTCAGCACCCTTACTTTCATATCTGGGAGTTGACAGCCCCATAGGATTCCTTATCTTCAAATCCAGGGGTTGACAGCTATGCCGAGGGAGTCGGCATTTGTCCACAGACAGCTTTCCGGGTCATGTGGCCAGCATGACTAAACTGCTTCTGGTGCAACGGAACACCGTGACAGAAGTGCACGGAAACACTGTTTATCTTCCCGCTGCAACAGTACCTATTTATCTACTTGCACTGGTGTGCTTTCGAACTGCTAGATTGGCAGGAGCTGGGACAGAACAACAGGAGCTCATTCCGTCACAGGGATTCAAACTACCAACCTTCTGATCTGCAAGCCCAAGTGGCTCAGTGGTTTAGACCACAGCGATGAGCTATAGCCATTCCCCTACAAGCTGAGTTGGACCTTTGGTCCATATAGCTCAGTGCTGACTACACTGATTGGCAGCGGCTCTCTAGGGTGTTTCAGGCAGGAGAGTCTCCCATCCTTACCTGGAGATGCCATGGATTGGCCCTTTTGCATGCAAACCAGGTGCTCCACCACCAAGCTACACAGCCCTTCCCTGATGCTGCCAGCTGATGAGACCCACTCCTCACTAAACCTACCCACATTTCCCTAGCCTTCACCTTTCCATCTCCTCCCAGGGATCCCAGCCAACCCTGCAGCCTCACCTGTAGCCCCGCAGCACCCGGAGCTGCTCCCCAGGCAAATTGGTGCCCTTGACCAGCCGCAGCAGTTTGATCCCTGTGTCAGACACAGCCAGGATCTGCACTCCGGTGCCCACACTGCCCTGAAAGGAGCAAGACAGAGCCGTTAGGTGTGGCATGGCTCAGCTCACAGAGGGAGGGTGAACCTGGAGAGCAAAGGGCATCTAAACAGAGAGCAATGCTTCAGATGAAGGACGGCATGCAAATTTAATAATTAATAATAAAATAAGTAAGTGATTTAAAAAGCACTGAGCCGTTTACAAAAAAAAGACACTAAAATTGCAGATAGAATGAGGTGTTAAAAAGAAGTTAGCCAAAACAAATAAAAAGAGAGAGCAGGTTGTTCTCTTGTTATGCGTTCAGGCCCTCAGAGTTTGTGGGTGTTGAGGTTCCGGTTTCCGCCAGCAGGAATGGCGGACCTGTTTTCCATCCCTCTGACCTTCGTAAGGAATTTGGCGGTTGCTAGGGGAGTAAATGGCAACCCCCTACCCTCTCCGGGGGTTACGGAGAGGGGCCGCTGGCCCGCGATGCCCCCAGACCCACTCCGACTGTTTATGGAGTGGGGGGAGCTTGGGCTGAAAAGCACTTACGAGGGCCAGGACTCCCGGACGCTAATCTGCATGGCGGGGATTTCCATGGTTAAAGAAGATAATTAGGCTTAAATCTATGGACATACTTCAGAAGGAGGGGAAGAAGCGCTGTTTACTGCTGAGAAATTTATGCTGCTGAGGGAGAGGAGTCAAAGGCTGTATTTCATCTGGAAGAAGGATTGATGGGGACGGAGCGATAAGGGAAGTGAGTTTTTTTTTTTCTTCATATGAGTTACTTCGTACCTTCCCAGACGCGATGTCCTGGCTTGTTTGGAGTGAAAGAGAAGCAAAAGACTGTGTGAGTTGAACTTTATAAACTGTTGTTACTGAGCATATTTTTTAAAGATGTGGAGTTGCCGATGAGAAAAGCCCCCCCCTAGTCGGACGGAAGGAGTTCTGGACGCGTTCGGAGGATTTATGAGCTGTGACGCACTTTGAATTGGAGCAGCGACCTGAAGCTAAGTTCAGCTATAGGGCAAGGAGATCCATTAATTTACCAAGAGTTTATGGTTTGATGTTTGGGTCTTCTGCCTGGAAAAGCTGTAAATTTTATAAAGATCGTTAATCTACATGGCTATGAGAGAAAACGAAAGTGATTTGAGCTTTTTAAGATGGCGCTGCTTCGACGCAACAGGGAGCTCCAGACTAAGAAGATTTATGGGGAGGCTGGACTGATTAACCCACACAGGAGAAAGAACATCTGTGAAACCTTGTTTGATATTTATCTCAGCAGCTGGGAAACAATCAGTTGAAAGTGGAAAACATCTATGTGACTGTAAGGGGAAGATCTGGATTATTATGAATTTGGAGAGACGATTTGAACTTTAGAAAAAAGACGGCAGTGGACGGTTGCGAGGAATCCCCAATTTCTTGAAGCATGGGAACCCAAAAAAAAATTTCTAGATGATTTGGCATAACATTCGGTTTGATTGATATATATATGTGTATAATTTGAAATAATGAATGTGATATAATTGGTTTTAATTGGAAAATTAATAAAATATATTTTTTTTAAAAAAAACAGTTTGTGGGTGTTGGAACACCCATAATTCCTGGAATTAATCAAAGTTAGAATTAATCAATGTTTGATTAAAACTGCGGCAAACACTGCTGGTTTAAGGATAACAGGCCAGCCCATCTTGACATAGCTGGGTGGAGATAAGCCATCAAGAAACAAAGGCTGAAAGGGCCAGTTATTAGAGCACCCACAAGGCAGAAGACTTTGTTGGACATTGGGGGGTGGGTGGGGTTTTGCCAGGGTTACAGGGGGCAATGACGTAAGTGCAGGGGGAAGCCATGTTTGGCAAAGGCTCCTGGGAGAAAGAAGGAGCAGGCAGAAGCCACGTCAGCTGCCAGGAACTGGCTGTTACAAAGAGACACAGAGATGGCTGGTTGGCTGCCTTTGAATCCAGTGCTGCGCTTCTGTCGGACACAAGCCCCTCTTGAGATGTGAATGCTGGAAATCCCTCCACTGTAGACTCGGGTTGTATGTATGTGTGTAAACCGAACGATGTATCATAAAGACACCATAGTCTACACTGTGCCTCAAACCCTGGTTAAGGGCCAAAACCCCTGAAATGTTGCATCGCTCAGAGATTGGGGTGGCTGGTAATAATATATTACAATATATTATGTCTAATGTACATGTCTGGGTAGACTTGCTTAAACAAAATTATTTTTAACAGATACCGTGTTTCTCATATTATAAGACACCGTCTTATATTTATTTTTCCTCAAAAAAACAACAACACCATGGCTTATTTTCAGGGGATGTCTTATATTTTTCCTCCTCCTCCTGTCGTGGCCGGTATTGCTGCTGTGCCTATCACTATGTCTTCTTTTCGGGGTATGGCTTATATTCCTTGAAAGCTTAAAAATCCTGCTATGGCTTATTTTATGACTACGTCTTAACATATGAGAAACAGGGTACCAACAGCAGTACAGCAAAGGTGCCTGCCCAGTTTCAATGGGTCGTGAGCTTCAAAGTTTGGCTTTATGCTGGCTGTTTAAATTGTTTTATTCTCTTTCCAGTTTCTGCCTGGTTCTGAACTCCTCACCCTGTTTCTGAACTCCTGAATTGT